>NC_081356.1:4761361-6001003 GCF_030684315.1 Stegostoma tigrinum | reverse complement strand
GTGAAGGCTCAGGGCGCTTGAGGGTTACGAGTTAGCCAGGAAAGACCTAAAGAGAGAGCTCAGAAGAGCCAGGAGGAGACATGAGAAGTTGTTGGCAGATAGGATCAAGGTAAACCCTAAGGCTTTCTATAGGTATTTAAGGAATAAAAGAATGACGAAAGTAAGATTAGGCCCGATCAAGGATAGTAGTGGGAAGTTGTGTGTGGAGTCAGAGGAGATAGGGGAAGCACTAAATGAATATTTTTCAACAGTATTCACCCTAGAAACGACAATAATATACTGCATTCGTTGTACCCGGTGTGGCTCCCTCTACATTGGGGAAACCAAGCGGAGGCTTGGGGACCGCTTTGCAGAACACCTCCGCTCGGTTCGCAATAAACAACTGCACCTCCCAGTCGCAAACCATTTCCACTCCCCCTCCCATTCTCTAGATGACATGTCCATCATGGGCCTCCTGCAGTGCCACAATGATGCCACCCAAAGGTTGCAGGAACAGCAACTCATATTCCGCTTGGCAACCCTGCAGCCCAATGGTATCAATGTGGACTTCACCAGCTTCAAAATCTCCCCTTCCCCCACCGCATCCCAAAACCAGCCCAGTTCGTCCCCTCCCCCCACTGCACCATACAACCAGCCCAGCTCTTCCACTGCATCCCAAAACCAGTCCAACCTGTCTCTGCTTCCCTAACCTGTTCTTCCTCTCACCCATCCCTTCCTCCCACCCCAAGCCGCACCTCCATCTACTACCTACTAACCTCATCCCACCTCCTTGACCTTCCGTCTTCCCTGGACTGACCTATCCCCTCCCTACCTCCCCACCTATACTCTCCTCTCCTCTCCAGGTATCTTCTTTTCTCTCCATCTTCGGTCCGCCTCCCCCTCTCTCCCTATTTATTCCAGAACCCTCACCCCTTCCCCCTCTCTGATGAAGGGTCTAGGCCCGAAACGTCAACTTTTGTGCTCCTGAGATGCTGCTGGGCCTGCTGTGTTCATCCAGCCTCACATTTTATTATCTTTGCTACTAGACTAGGTGGGATTGAGGTTCGCAAGGAAGAGGTATTAGAAATCCTACAGAGTGTGAAAATAGATAAGTCCCCTGGGCCAGATGGGATTTATCCTAGGATCCTCTGGGAAGCCAGGGAGGAGATTGCCGAGCCTTTGGCATTGATCTTTAACTCTTCTTTGTCTACAGGAATAGTGCCAGATGACTGGAGGATAGCAAATTTGGTTCCCCTGTTCAAGAAGGGGAGTAGAGACAACCCTGGTAATTATAGACCAGTGAGTCTTACCTCAGTTGTTGGTAAAGTGTTGGAAAAGGTTATAAGAGAGAGGATTTATAATCATCTAGAAAAGAATAAATTGATTAGGGATAGTCAGCACGGTTTTGTGAAGGGAAGGTTGTGCCTCACAAACCTTATTGAGTTCTTTGAGAAGGTGACCAAACAGGTAGATGAGAATAAACTGGTTGATGTGGTGTATATGGATTTCAGCAAGGCGTTCGATAAGGTTCCCCACAGTAGGCTATTGTACAAAATGCGGAGGAATGGAATTGTGGGAGATATAGCAGTTTGGATCAGAAATTGGCTTGCTGAAAGAAGACAGAGGGTGGTAGTTGATGGGAAATGTTCATCCTGGAGACCAGTTACTAGTGGTGTACCACAGGGGTCGGTGTTGGGTCCACTGCTGTTTGTCATTTTTATAAATGACCTGGATGAGGGCGTAGAAGGATAGTTTAGTAAATTTGCAGACGACACTAGGTCGGTGGAATTGTGGATAGTGACGAAGGATGCTGTAGGTTGCAGAGAGACATAGATAAGCTGCAGAGCTGGGCTGAGAGGTGGCAAATGGAGTTTAATGCAGACAAGTGTGAGGTGATGCACTTTGGTAGGAGTAACCGGAAGGCAAAGTACTGGGCTAATGGTAAGATTCTTGGTAGTGTAGATGAGCAGAGAGATCTCGGTGTTCATGTACATAGATCCTTGAAAGTTGCCACCCAGGTTGACAGGGTTGCTAAGAAGTCATACAGTGTTTTAGCTTTTATTAATAGAGGGATCGAGTTCCGGAACCAAGACGTTATGGTGAAGCTGTACAAAACTCTGGTGTGGCCACACTTGGAGTATTGTGTACAGTTCTGGTCACCGCATTATGAGAAGGATGTGGAAGCTTTGGAAAGGGGTGCAGAGGAGATTTACTAGGATGTTGCCTGGTATGGAGGGAAGGTCTTACGAGGAAAGGCTGAGGGACTTGAGGCTGTTTTCATTAGAGAGAAGAAGGTTGAGAGGTGACTTAATTGAAACATATAAAACAATCAGAGGGTGGATAGGGAGAGCCTTTTTCCTAGGATAGTGATGACGAGCAAGAGGGGACATAGCTTTAAATTGAGGGATGAAAGATATAGGACAGATGTCAGAGGTGGTTTCTTTACTCGGAGATTATTAAGGGAATGGAACGCTTTGCCTGCAACGGTAATAGATTCGCCAACTTTAGGTACATTTAAGTCGTCATAGGATAAGCATATGGACGTACATGGAATAGTGTAGGTCAGATGGGCTTGAGATCGGTATGACAGGTCGGCACAACATCGAGGGCCGAAGGGCCTGTACTGTGCTGTCATGTTCTATGTTCTAATGTGAAGCAAGTGAACCAATCCCTCACAATTTCAATTGTTTAATTGATAAACTGTAATGTTAAAGATCAATTTGTTCTTAAAGGACCTCAAAGTATATTGTACAAGCTGAAAAGAAGGTTGCTGTCGAACAGCAAGCTGTAGACCCCATGTGTAGACTAGTCACCAATCAGTGACTGAAAGTGGATGAAGGGCCTAGGCCCGAAACGTCAGCTTTTGTGCTCCTGACATGCTATTGGCCTGCTGTGTTCATCCAGCTTCACACTTTGTTATCTTGGATTCTCCAGCATCTGCAGTTCCCATTATCTCTTATCAGTGACTGCAAGCAACAACTTTTGCACGCAGGACAACACGGAGCCTTTTGCTAAACTTGGCCTAGCTGGTTTAGGCAAATACCAATTTGGATTTTACCTTCCTTGATTCTACTGTTTGTTGATTCTGCTAACAATTATTTGTTCCTTTTTATAAATAAAGCCAATCTGTATTTTTATCTTTCCCATTACATTCCTGCAATTTCTTAAAGCATCAGAGACCAATAATTTCTTGGCCATCTCCAGTAGTGTTATAACTTGACAGCTCATGCTGTGGAGACCCGGCTTCAAAACCCCACAGCAGATGGAGTTTAAATTCAGTAAAAAATATCTGAAATTAAGAATCTACTGAAGAAGCCATTTGTCGATTAGAGGAAAAATCTATCTGGCTCATGAATGTGAAAGGAAGGTTAGAAATCTGCAGTCTTTGCCTGAGCTGGCCTTTGTGTGACTCCGGACCCACAGCAATGTGGTAGATTCTCAATTGCCCCCTGAAATGCCCTCAGTAGTAGTGATTGATACAAAGTCTCAACAAACAAATGAAACCAGGTTTATCACCTGGCATCAGCCTAGGCACGAGAAAAGGCAATGGCAAAAATAGCCCCGTCCACCCTGCAAAGTCTTCCTTACTAACGTCTGGGGACTAGTGCCAAAATTAGGAGATCTGTCTGACAGAATAGTCAAGCAACAGAGATAATGGGAACTGCAGATGCTGGAGAATCCGAGATAACAAAGTGTGGAGCTGGATGAACACAGCAGCCCAGCTCGTCCCTGCCTCCCTAACCTGTTCTTCGTCTCACCTATCCCCTCCTCCGAACTCAAGCCGCACCTCCATTCCCCACCTCCTAAACTCATCCCGCCCCCTTGACCTGTCCATCCTCCCTGGACTGACCTATCCCCTCCCTACCTCTGCACCTACACTCCCCTCCACAGATTCCATCCCCTCCCCTTTATCTTGTCTGTCTCTTCTCCACCTATCTTCTTCTCTGTCCATCTTCAACCCGCGCCCCCCCCCCCCCCCCCTTTTCTGATGATGGGTCTAGGCTCGAAACGTCAGCTTTTGTGCTCCTAAGATGCTGGTTGTCAAGCAGCAGCCTGCCATAGCCACGCTCATGGAATCATACCTGACAGACAATGTCCCAGACACCACCATCAGCATCCTTGAATGTGCCCTGTCCCACTAGCAGGACAGACCCTGTAGTGGTGGCAGAACACTTGGTAGGGACTTGCCATGGGAGTCCTCAACATTGTCTGTGAGTCCCATGAAGTCTCATGGTTTCAGGTTAAACAACGGCAAGGAAACTGAGAATCTCAGACTGGAATCCCTACAGTCTGCACTGACCCCTCCAAACAGCATCCCATCCAGACCCCTAAACTATCCCCATAACCCTGTACCCCATAACCCTGTATTCTAGAATCATAGAATCCCCACAGTGCAGGAAGAGGCCGTTCGGATTGTTGACACTAACTTGCTGCTGATTATCACATACTATCCTCCCTTGACTAATGAATCTGCACTCATTCATGTTGAACAACATTTGAAGCAATGACTAAGGCAAGGGCACAAAATGTACTTTGGTTCAAGGATTTCAATGTCACACCAAGAGTTAGTTGAGTGGGAATGTGGTAAGTTTAAAGCCAATGGAGTTGATGAGGGCTCCCAAGAAATGAATGGCTGGGTAAGAACTGGCTCTGAACCCACTGCCCTGGTCAAATCTGCCTGCTGCCCCCGTGTTAGCTGGTGCATTTGAATGAAGTTGTTAATGGGGACCTGTCCTTGACAAGTACCAGGTTCTGTGACAGTCCTGAGAGTGCCAGCAACCTTGGATGTTTCTCACTTGATCAGCTGCGGAGGTATGGCATTGATGTGCTTACCAGGCCCTTCCTAATCTAGCTGATATATGCACCAAAGATAATGGGAACTGGAGATGCTGGAGAATCCAAGATAACAAAGTGTGAAGCTGGATGAACACAGGAAGCCAAGCAGCATCTTAGGACCACATAAGCTGTCGTTTCGGGCCTAGACCCTTCATCAGAGAGCTCTCTCTGATGAAGGGTCTAGGCCTGAAACGTCAGCGTTATGTGCTCCTAAGATGCTGCTTGGCCTGCTGTGTTCATTCAGCTTCACACTTTGTTACCTCTGATATATGCACCAAGTTGCCAGTACCTGAACTGGTAGAAGGTGCAAGAAGTGGGCTTGTTGCTGTGTCCTTTGAAGTAGTGTGCTTCCTTCCCTAGAGGTGCAGGGGGAGGCTATTTTGTGCGAACACAGAACAGATGCTTATTCCACAGCTACTTGCTGGAGACAAAAAATAGAATGCAATACAAACAAGGAATAGATGTTTGGGCACACAAAGACCACATTTGCCATGCTGTTAATGGGAAAACAGCACAGCAGTGGCCAATGCTTCTAATTTGATAGTTAGGATATAGACATTTTGGCATCTCCATGGGAATGGTCCTGGTCTAGGCCAATACGTTCCCTTTGCAAAGAGAAGCTGAATTTTGGAAATCTCACCACCTGCCTTAGTCCTCTCCACATTATTATGGATTGTTGTCTCATTCCAGGAGAAAAAGTATAAGTGAAAATGACTGGCACAATTGTGAATATCGGTGGTGAGGTGCCAAGAATGAGTGAGTAGGCAGCTTAGAGACCATACAGGATTAATTGTTTGGAGTATTAGGATGGGTGAGAGTGAGTGAGAGAAGATACAGGAGTGACACGACAGACCATGAGCCTTGGTAGGAGGTGTTTGCAGTAGCAGAGTTTGAGTGAGTGTGAGGTAGCAGAGGTGACACCCTGGCAGAACACAGTCATTGACCTTCTAACACTGCTGGGTGGTCCTCCCAGTGAAGAGTGGCCTTGTTGACACAGATGTCAACAATGTAACTGTCTGGCAAGTTCTGAGGTTGTGACCTCTTCTGTTAGTCTTGGGGACGAGGGCTACCATCCTTAGCACCATCCATACATTAGGACCTCCAGGTCCCTGCCAGAAAAGCATGGTGCCAATTTCCCCTTATCTGCCATGGCCAGAGCAAGTTGCTCAAAATGTCCAGGGAAAATCCAAACCATCAGCACTTGACTGTTTACACAACAGCCTTTTGAGAGATGTTGCCAGGAATCCTAGGATGTCCTGGTAATGATGAATACTTCCTCCTTCAACTAGTGGGATGTCATAGGTGTATGACGCATAATAATTTAGGGCAATAGTGTGATAAAACTCACTGGACCCCATGGACAAAAACCTTCCATGAAACTCACTAGAAATGACAGTGAGTTCCGATGCAATTCATCCCAATGTTTCCATTGGTAGACAGGATCAAGACTGAAACTGCACAGGTTTAAGGTGGTTGGCAGAAGAAACAATGGGGATCGAAGCAAAAGATTTTCATGGTGATTAAGCAAGCAATTAAAATTTGGTTTGTAGCACCTGAAAATGTGTGCTAGAGACAGGATCAAGAGAAAATTTCAAGAGGGAATGCAATCTTTATCTCAAAAGAAGTGGTGTAGGATTGTTGAGAAGAAACTGGGGGCGAAGCATTAGTTCTTGAGAAGATGGTGGTGAGCTGCCTTCTTGAAACAGTGCATTCCAATTGCTACAGGAAGACCTGCTATGCTTTTAAGGAGGGACCTGAAAGATTTTGACCCAGCAACGCTGACAGGACTGTGATACATGTCCAAGTAAGGACGATGTGTGGCTTTAAGGGTAACTTAGAGGTTCCCATGTATCTGAAGCCTTCTTTCGTGTTGTAACAATTTTGTGATCCAGTGATACCATCTCTGCCATCAGTACCAGCAGGATGAAATCAATATTCGCAATAATAAGACCGTGAGAAATAGGAAATAGGCCGTTCAGTCCCTCAAGCATATTCCACCATTCAACAGAATCATTGCTGATACTAGGATGGAACTCTGCCACATATGAAAATATATTCTCAAGTACCTTCTTCATAGTATCTTATTAGAAAGATGACGACTAACATTATAAGTCACCAGTTAGGAACTTGAGGCTGGCAGTGTTTCTTTTAAAGTTACCTTTACATTGACTGAGAACTTAATATTTTGACTGTCCAGTTTTTCTTGGCTCCTTAGCATTTTATTCTGTCATCCCACATAGAAATCCCAATTTTAACTGAACCCCCACCACACCTCACCAAGAACAAGCCTGATTTGAATTGGCTGCTCAATTTACGTCCCACATGATATTCAGTTGTATTAAAGTCGGTGTAAAGTGAAATCAAACAAGTGTAACTAGGACACCTGGCCTAAACATGTCAAATTCTCTCCCTAGGTTGGAGAATTAGGTTAAACTCAGAACTGTAGACCTTGAAAAAGCTGTAATACCATTTTAGGAAAATAAAAATATTTAAAGTATATACATAGATAAATATTAAATTATGTCCTGTCCCTACAGTGACTCATAATTTTTAAATGATCTATAATTTCTAAGGTGAATGGCGGATATCTTTTCCCGAGGGTGGGGGATTTCAAGATTAGGCGCCATATTTTTAAGGTGAGAGGAGAACGATAGGGCAATTTTTTTTGACACAATGGCTCATGTGGATTGAACTTCCAGAGGAAGTGATGGATGTGGGTGCAGTTACAAGATCTAAAATACATTTGGATAAGTACATGATTTAGAAATATTTGGAGGGATAAGGGCCAAGTGCAGTTAGGTGGAACTAGTTTAGTTTGGGATTATGGTTGGACTGAAGAATCTATGATTATGCCTTTATATCCTTATATTTTTCCCCCAGTAGCTAGTCTGCAAGGGTACACTCTAATCTAGCCTACTCAATATACACCAAGGGATAAATGCCTTGAATTTTATTTAAATTAGCTGTCTTAATGTTACTTTGCAAACGGGCAGCTGTTTGTCCTGCAGAATTGCCATAAGATCTCATGGTCTGCTCTGCACTCAAGAAGTGCAGTCAGCCTAAAAAAAAATCTCATTAAAAAAAAACCTGGAAAACCATTGAAATTAAAAATTGTTTTGAACTTTATGCTGTACAAAACCAAATGTTTACATTAAAAAAAATGTTAACAAACAATAAAATAAAATTACTTACCCTCACATATTTTTAAGCTTTTGTAATACTTTGATCCACCTAGCCCAAGTTTCTCCAGAAACTACTTTTTTTACTTTGGCTCATTAATCTTTGCTTTACTAATCATTGACTGAAGCTGAATACTCACTTAATGCCATTAACATGTCAGGAGTGCAATTGTTTCTGCAATGAGAAAGTATTCGAAAATGACAAAAATGGTAAATGGAAAGTTGACATTCAATAATATTCATGTCTCTCTTCTTTTAGTCTTCTTTAAGTATTGGCCCCAAATATCAAAAAGCAGGGCACAAGATAAATAATCAGTGACTAGGATAGAAGATCTCAAATAATTTAGCTTGTTAGCATGCACTTACCGAAATAAGTCAGGATAAGCATGAACATATCAGGAGAGGCATTGACATCTAAAATGATGAATGTTAATGTCCCCAGTGTACTCCATGAATAGCCGGGAATTCCATTCTGTAACACCTCAGAACAGATCTTCTAGAATTTTGAGCCATTTTAATTAACTTTGATTGGAAACAAGTAAATTTAACTATTGACGTATATATCAATGGAAATCCAAGATTGTATGGCAAATTTTTGTTTTATTTTATTGTAATAAAGTTTGCTTATATTTGTAATATTGAATACTGGTTGCTAACACATGAAACAATTTTCATCCTTTCCTGCTTTATCTTGCTTATTAATTACTTTTCCTATGGTCTGCAGTGATGGAATTCTGTAGTGTTTTTTATATGCCCTATTATTGTGTAAAAATTGTAACAGTCTGTCTCAAAATTTTGTAGAAATAGCATGCATTTGTGAATGACAGGAAAGTTCAAAAAAGTATTTAATGAACATTCATGTTATAATTGTAATTAATACAGCTAGTCCAGAATAGCCCAAAGTGAAAAGTGCTCAGCTATATGACACATATACTAAAATTGGAACGATACAGAGAAGATTAGACAAACCAGGTGGATCGCCAATATAACGAGCTTTAAACATGTAGCATGACTTTCTGCTTTTATTAATTACTTATCTTTTTTTGATTCTACTTGGTTGAATTCTTGGAATGTCATGTTCAGATTGGAATCAAAATCTTCATGTTAGGTTTTTTAATATTTCTAAATGGAGTCTATTTGTATATATTTATGAAATAAATGTCAACATGCAAAGTGAGACTGATGCAAAGCTTTTTGTCGATATTCTTTATTCAGATGTTACCATCATTTCTATTACTGGTTTTAAAGCTATTGCAATCATTTAAATAGACTTTGTTGTTTAAAAGAAATACCTTTGAAATAAGGAAAATAATTGCAAAGATCAGTTCGTCATTCAGTGCTAAGGTCAAACAAACCCTACTTTTTACCTAGCAAGGGCCTTATCCTGCAGTGTGGGAATCATGAAATATGGAGCACAGGAAATTGCTTATCAATGGTGGATGAGATATAAACAACCTTAGAGTCAATTAGAACAACTAGAAAGCCATGGATGCCACATCCAAGCTTTTGGTCATCAGCTCTAATGTTAAAGTGTTTTTTGGGACTTTAGAAGCAGAAGTTGGCATTTAACCATCATGCCTGCTCCGACGTTCTAGATCATGGTTGATCATTTGACTTTCGTGCCACTTTCTCATGCTATCCACATTTTTGTTGATGTAATTAGAGCTCAATAGATTTCTGGATACTATCTTGAAATCACTCAATGACTAAACTTGCCATAGTGTTTTAGCATAGAGAATTCCACAGAATGAGTGAACAAATTGCTCCTGATATAAATACAAGTTGTTGTTGTTGTAGTCACCGTCTTTGCCCAGTACACGATACATGGCAGAACTATATTGATCTGATCTATGATGCCTCTTTCTGACAAAGGCATTTGCAATTATGAAATTAGAAATGCTGAACACTGCTCAATTTTGTGGCTAAGTAATGGAGTTACTGCTGTTCAGAAAGAAGGACAGTACCTGGAAATTGTTGAATGGAGGGTTCCAATTTATATTTTGATTAAGTGGTGAAATATTCATCTAAAAGGGAATTACAAACGTCAACAATGTCTAGACTGATCAATTAATTGACATGCTCCCACGAGCAGGTTTCTTTACAATTACAACACGTGTTCCAAAATATTCAAAATGTAGTATTAAGTTGTGCTCATATTCTGCACCAGAAGTGTGCCGTCTCTATGTTTAAGAAAAATGAAATCCTGATATCACACCTGTCACAAGGTAATTCACAGTCCAAACTTATGACAGATTTCAATATACATGCTCATTGCAGGTTTGGCAAGTCCATGAATGTACTCACTTCAGTCTATGAATATACCCACTTTAAGATTGTTAGTGCAATCTGCTGATGGGAACATGTTGATTCATTGATAAATGTGGACTTGGTTGATATTTGTCATGTCCTTGAGAATAATATAATACTTAATTTAACCTAAAGATAAACTAGAACTCCTAAATCAGCAAATTCCAGGTACTGACCTTATTTTCGACAAATTTATTATCTACCAAATTAATTATGGTATTGTGCTTTTGTATATTGGTGTGTCAGGTGAGAAGGAATGAATTAACTTCCCTCTTTTTAACTTCACCAGTTAATCACAACAAAGTTTGGAGTTCCTTATAAGGTGAAGCTATATCTTTCTCCCTTTAAATGGAGTTTTATCATATATTTTCTCTAAGCAAACTGGAGCCAATTGCAATGTTTTCTTGAGTAAAAGAAAGATCAACCATTTTTCTTGTTAACACCAAGAGAAGTAATGATTACAGTGGATCAATTGTAAATCATATTGACTTCTCACAGCCACTTGAGGCCTTCCAAAACTCACCATCTCCCCACCTCACCCCTGCCTGTCCCATTTACACCACGCATACAAATTTTAAAAAAGTAACATACAGTTTCGAGTCATTAAACCGAATCATTTTTTGCCTGTCTGAATTATGATGAGCTTTTTTTGAAAGGATTTACATTGTGAGGCCAAGTGAGTTCCCTCACCCTGCCTTAGCAAATTTGCCTCATTAGTAGCCCACCTCACACCTATACTGCCTCTCACATATGATTTCTGTCCCATTGTACCATGCCCCATTCTCAGAACAACTCACCATTCGGTGAATATCTGCCAAACATGACTGATCCTTCAGGATGCCCCAGCCATCCGTCTCCATGGACAGTTTGATGACTGCCATGGAGACCCACACTCTTGGGTTCTTCTGGAGAGCTGCACACACCTTTGTACTCCCTCACCCCAGTCATTCATCCCTCGGACTAAAGGCATCACCATGGTGGTGTGGTTGGGTGAACCTTTAGCTTTGCCCAAGAGCCCCTTCCTCATAAGAAGACAGGGCAGTGCCAACTGGTCTTGTAACCTTGCACAAAACCCTCAGCGATTTCCACTCAGGACTCTGCTTAGGTGACCAGGCTTTTTGCCTCCACTCTGCCTGACCTCCTCAAACTCTTAGAAGTTCTAGCCAACCCTTTGAAGTTCACTCTGCCTCTGGCAAAATTACCTTCAACATGTTGCCCTGTCTAGACACCAGCCAAAGCTCCAGACCAGTCTATATCCATCCCAATTAGGGTCAAGGAGTACACCAAGACATGGTGGGGAGGGAGAGAATGAACAAATTTGATTGGGAGGACACTTTGGTAGCATGGGTGAAGTAGACTTTCTTGTTAATCAAACTCTAGAGAAATGTTGAAGACTTTAACATTCACACATCTGCTTCTGAGTCCTTCTGAGTAGGTGATGGGTGCATTTTCGTACCATCTGGCAGCAGGTCCTGGCTGCACGCAAGGCTGAGTAGATTGCACTGACAGCTTACTACATCAACAGCAGGGCTTGCTAATTGACATTGGGTACTGCTGAAAACTTTGGCCCTCCTCGAAAAAGATCCCCGATGATACCAAGAACCGCAGATGCTGGAGTCAGAGATCGCACAGTGTGGAGCTGGAGGAACACAGCCGGCCATGCAGCATCAGAGGAGCAGGAAAGTCGACATTTTGGATTGGGACCCTTCTTCAGAAATGGGGAGGGGGAGGGGAGCTGGGAAATAAATAGATGGAGGAGAGGTGGGGCTGGGGAAAGTAGCTGGGATGGTGATAGGTGCATGCAGGTAGGGGGTGGTGGGGAATAAGATGGACAGTTTGTGTCAGGTCAAGGAGGTGGTGATGAGAGGGAGGGTACGAAATGGGATGAGGCCGGAGTGGAGAGATTTTAAAGTTGGTGAATTCCATGTTCAGACCGTCAGGCTGTAGGCTCCTTTATTTCCTAGCTCCCTTCTCCTTCCCCGATTCTGATGAGGAGTCCCGACCCAAAACGTTTCCTGTTCCTCTGACAGTACTGTGTTCCTTCAGCTCCACATTGTTTTGAAAAGATCCCTGATGTTTGGCTCCCTTTGTGCACAAAGAGTAGCTGCCAAAGAGCTGTCCAGCAGTGACTGTGCCACAGAGCTACCACCTGTGGAGAGAGTCAATGTCAGATGGTCAGGTAGTAGGTAGCCCCTATACCTGTGTGCCACATCTTTTGGGGAGCTATGATTGGTATTTCACTTTAAAAGCCATTTGAATGGTTTGTGCTGCCCTCACAGGTTGAATTGCTGACCACAGCCACTCTGAGTGTGTTTGCAGCCATTTACTTCCCATTGTCCCTATTCAATTACAGGCATGATGGAGGTGACAGTAAGCAGCAGCTCTGGACCTCAGAGATAGTAGGAACTGCAGATGCTGGAGAATCTGAGATAACAAGGTGTAGAGCTGGATGAACACAGCAGGCCAAGCAACATCAGAGGAGCAGGAAAGCTGACGTTTCGGGTCTAGACCTTTCGTCAGAAAGCCTGACAGTGGCAAAGAGGTGCCAGATGTCCACGGCCTGTCCCATTAATCTGTTGAGGGCATCCATAGCCTGGTGGTATTGTCACTGGACTGTTAATCCAGAAACTCAGGGTAATAACCTGGGGCCTGCGTTCGAATTCTGCCATGGCAGGTGGTCAAATTTGAATTCAATAAAATTCTGGAATTACAAGTCTAATGATGTCCATCATTAATTGTTGTTAAAACCGATCTGATTCATTCATCCCCTCAGGGAAAGAAGCTGCCATCTGTATTTGGTCTGGCCTACATGTGACTCCAGCAATGTGGTTGACCCTTAACTGCCCTCTGGGCTATTAGGGATAGGCAATTAATACTAGCCCATCACGTGAATGAATAATAAAAAAACTCATAGGATATACACTTGTACAAATCCCCATTCAACCCATTTTCATTAACTTAACACCTGCCTACCCTTTCTCACGCAGACCTTGGCATATGAGATGAAAAGGGTGATCATTCTCTTGAGGACAGGGAGTTCCTGACTGTGGTCAACCTTACATCCTTATCATGTCCTTCCCAGCCATACCTTACAGTATTGTTCCCTTCAAAACCCTGCTGTACCTCATTACAATCCAGACTGTGTCTCCTCATCACCCTCAGATTTGCCTCTATGGAGCCATCAGACTGACTGTGGCTCACTCACTAGATTGTTGTGAGACCAGCTTTCAGACTGGCATTTTGGACTATTATTTGGTCACCCCAACTGAATGCCTGATCATGGCCTTGTCTAGAACAGGAGGCTGCCTTTGCCTTAATGTGCTGGGGCGCCCTCACTGGCAGGTGCCTCCACAGACTTTAGTAAAGACTACTCCCCTGCGAGTTGGAGACGTGATGGCCTGCTTGCTATGCATGCAGTATGTTTGCTGCATATGCTGCTGACATGTGGAACTGGTGAGGGATTGACACTGCCCACTGCTACACAGTAAGATGTACAGCCCCTAGGCTGAGGGCTGCTTAATCCTGCTGCCAAGCTAAGTTGCTTCGTTGTTTGACTGTGCTCATCAGCATTGCAAGGCAAGGCATAGCAAGATATGGATGCTGTGGGCCAACAGGTAAGCATGAAGGGAGTGAGTGCTAAAAGTAAAGTGAGTGCGTGCTAAAAGTAAAGCGAGCGTTCCTGAGATATAACGTGGTCCAGTCTGTGAGCTGGGTGCCTGTTCCTGTGTATCAAGCATGCCCATGGCCCTCCTTTAATGCTACTTGCTGATGAACCCTGCAATGTGTGCTTCCAGAGTGCACTGCCAGTGCTTAGTAAATGTGCTGGGATGATTCTGATAGGTTGGCAGATGGCGGGTGCCAATATCCACAGACGAGGAGAGCACACAAGTAGTACCAGAGGACCATTCCTTGGGCAGTTATTTGGTTGCAGGCAACATGGAGGTGCATCAGAGAAAGCAACAAGCTGAATCTGCCAGATACACGCTCCGGGATCCCTACTGGGTTTTCCTGACTTCCAGGTTGTTTGATGAGTTTAATAAGCTGGGAGTCTGAGTATTAATGAGGCGAGTTGGGCTGCTAACTAGGCATTGAACCATCAATAATGAGCATCAGTTGGGGACCTCGACACTGCCTCACAAGACTCTTGGGAAAAGCGTTAACCGCGGAACAAGATGATGTTGATGTCGAGATGGATCTTGCTGCACTTGTCGTACAATTTTGCCCTACATTTTGTCATGCCCCACATCTCTCAGACCCTTATACAATTTCACTCGTTGTCAATGAGGGCCAAGGTGGATGTTTCTTAAGTTCTTAAGTTTCTTATGTGCAGTCAATTGCAGCAACTTTTATGTTTATTTTCAAATTCTCAGCGCTCTGATGCTCCTTTGTAGTCATTTCATTAGAAGCGAGGCCAGTCTTTTAGACAGAACAAGAGAGACGTATAGACAACAGGTATGCTTCCATTCGTCTTTAGAATTTCTTAAAGCTTCTTTAAAAATATTGGCCTCAGAGTGAATTTCCCAGGATTTTCTCACACGTGTCTCCATGGCAACCATGGCATTAATGACCTATATTTTGCATTTATTAATGTATTCCTGCGACCGCAATGGGCCTCAATAGTTGAGTAATTGCACGTCAGGTTTAATTTTCAAAATGTGAATGAGAAGCCAAACAAGAGCCAAGTACCTTGCAATGCTTCCCATGGGACTGACTGAGTAATGAATCGCAAGAAGTTAGAATGCAGATACAGTAAGTGTTTAAGAAGGCATTTGACATGTTGTTGTTTATTGCAAGAGAAATCGAAATTTTTAATTTTTATTTGTGGAATATGGGCACAAATAACTAAACCAACATGTATTGACCAAGCCTCAGAGGGCAATTCACAGTCACCCACATTCCTTTCAGTCTGGAGTCACATATAGACCAGACCAGGGAAGGATGATAGATTTCCTTCCTTAAAGGATATTTATGAACCAAACAGGGCTTCATGACAATCAACAGGAGTCACAATTAGGCTAAGATTCTATTGAATTCACAGTTCACCAATGTGGGCTGCAAACCCATCTCCTCAGCATGTTAGTCTGCGGTTCTGAATCACTAGCCAAGTGATATTACCACGCACCACCGTTTTCCCAATAAAAATTTAGAGATAAAATACTACAGTTGTATCAAATATTGTGGAAGGGCTGTTACTCTGAACCTTTTATCTCTTAAGTTTTCTAATTTATTACCATGATTTTGTACCTTTGAAAGTCTGAATTGCTGGTCCTTTTATTTCTTTTATTTTTAATTTTTTTTCCCGAAAAATTTGCGGTCAACAATCTGTACCGACGTACCTTTGTACCTGGCGACATCCAGCATACTATGTACAGTTTTGGTCTCCTTATTTAAGTAAGAATATAAATGAGTGAAAGCTTGAGAATCTGGGAGAATGGAATGGAATCCTTATGGGAAACCGAGTGTGAGGATGTGTGTGCCAATTGAAATTTGTAAGAATTGAAGTTTGAGACAGGATTGTTACATAGGAGGGAGGGGTTTTGACCTTGGTAATGCACTAATTGGTGAGAAATTGATTTATACAATACATAGGTAAGGTTTTACTAATACCTGAAACAGCTGTTAGGTCCTGCACACCTCAGGGACTGCAAGTTTAAGGGCTGCTTGCAAAAGGTTAATATCTGGAGAGCTGGGAGAAATCAAAGTGTTCCTTTGGCTATGTACTAAGTACTTAATAGCTTCTTCGGTCCTCACCATCCCAAGCAGATCCCTATGTTACCCTCCTCATGGCTGGCATCAACAATAAAGTCCATAATATTAGCAAATAATTTGAATTAGCTTTATTGTCACATACTCACATGAGTACAGTGAAAAGTTTAACAGTTGCCACTTATGGCACCATCTTAGGTACAAAGGTGCCTCGGTATAGATTGTTGACCACAAATTCTTTGGAAAAACCATTATAAAATAAAAGAAATGAAAAGCCCAGCAGTTCAGACTTTCAAAGGTACATAGCCATGGTAATAAATCAGAAAACTAAAGAGATAAAAGGTTCAGAGTAATAGTCCTTCCATAATAACATATTGAAGAAAAGAGGAGAAATTAAGAAAAGAGAATTTAAGACAAAGTCCACATGCCTCTACCTCTAAATGACTTACCACATGGAAGCAGCCTATATTAATTGGCAGCTATCAATGATACTTTTCTGGTATTGTACAGTAATCCTCCACTGGTGGTTGACTGAATTTAATGATCTCCAGAATGCAGTGAAATCCAGCCAAGCAGAGTCCTTTGGGGGTTAGAACATAGAACATAGAACATAGAACATAGAACAGTACAACACAGAACAGGCCCTTCAGCCCACAATGTTGTGCCGACCATTGACCCTCATGTATGCACCCTCAAATTTCTGTGACCATATACATGTCCAGCAGTCTCTTAAATGACCCCAATGACCTTGCTTCCACAACTGCTGCTGGCAACGCATTCCATGCTCTCACAACTCTCTGCGTAAAGAACCTGCCTCTGACATCCCCTCTATACTTTCCACCATCCAGCTTAAAACTATGACCCCTCGTGCTAGCCATTTCTGCCCTGGGAAATAGCCTCTGGCTATCAACTCTATCTATGCCTCTCATTATCTTGTATACCTCAATTAGGTCCCCTCTCCTCCTCCTTTTCTCCAATGAAAAGAGACCGAGCTCAGTCAACTCTCTTCATAAGATAAGCCCTCCAGTCCAGGCAGCATCCTGGTAAACCTCCTCTGAACCCTCTCCAAAGCATCCACATCTTTCCTATAATAGGGCGCCCAGAACTGGACGCAGTATTCCAAGTGCGGTCTAACCAAAGTTTTATAGAGCTGCAACATGATCTCACGACTCTTAAACTCAATCCCCCTGTTAATGAAAGCCAAAACACCATATGCTTTCTTAACAACCCTGTCCACTTGGGTGGCCATTTTAAGGGATCTATGTATCTGCACACCAAGATCCCTCTGTTCCTCCACGCTGCCAAGAATCCTATCCTTAATCCTGTACTCAGCTTTCAAATTCGACCTTCCAAAATGCATCACCTCGCATTTATCCAGGTTGAACTCCATCTGCCACCTCTCAGCCCATCTCTGCATCCTGTCAATGTCCCGCTGCAGCCTACAACAGCCCTCTACACTGTCAACGACACCTCCGACCTTTGTGTCGTCTGCAAACTTGCTGACCCATCCTTCAATTCCCTCGTCCAAGTCATTAATAAAAATTACAAACAGTAGAGGCCCAAGGACAGAGCCCTGTGGAACTCCACTCACCACTGACTTCCAGGCAGAATATTTTCCTTCTACTACCACTCGCTGTCTTCTGTTGGCCAGCCAATTCTGTATCCAAGCAGCTAAGTTCCCCTGTATCCCATTCCTCCTGACCTTCTGAATGAGCCTACCATGGGGAACCTTATCAAATGCCTTACTGAAGTCCATATACACCACATCCACAGCTCGACCCTCATCAACCTTTCTAGTCACATCCTCAAAAAACTCGATAAGGTTTGTAAGGCATGACCTACCCCTCACAAAGCCATGTTGACTGTATTTGATCAAGCCATGCTCTTCCAGATGGTCATAAATCTTATCCCTCAGAATCCTTTCTAACACCTTGCAGACGACAGACGTGAGACTTACCGGTCTATAATTATTGAAGTGAATAGAGGAACTACTCCAAACAAATCCATGATCATACATAGGTGAACTACTTTCTTTGAGGTAAATAACAAAAACCATAAAACCATAACAACATGTGATTAAATAGGCAATTTGTCAATAAAAGTAAAGTAGAAAGATGTAGTAGGATCTCAAAAAAGCTTTGATATAAATATGTGTAGGTATATCTATGAATGCTGTGCAAGCGAAGAAAATGTCTCGCTGATGCTCTTGCTGTGATCATTTTAACCACAAATGATGAAAATGAATGGCCAGCGAGATGAAATAAATTTCATTACTAGGCAAGTGCCCTCACAATTCTGCAGATATTGCTGATAATTTTCCAGATCATCAAACCAGATCCACAGTCTTTATCATTCAGGAGATACTGTATGAGAATTGATCTCATTTTCTAATGAATTGACTGATAGGGCAATGAAAACTTGCCTTGTAACCTATTTTTCCATGAGCTATTTTTTTCTGTGGTTCTGCCATAAGTGCAAAGATGAAACACAACAATATCAGCTTGATTTTCACAGTGTACCTCTTCTCAGAAAAATGTAGGTGAGCATTTTACAGATTAGAGAATAAAATGGACATTGAGTAGAGGAAATAAAAAAGTGGATTTAAATGAGTAATTTATGAGAACAGCTGTAAAGAGAGGTTTTTAGCAGACATTGAAAGAAGTGAAAGAGACATTAAGGCTTAGATACTTTGGAAAATACAGAGGCCACGCAAAGTCAGGGACTTGTGAGGGAGGTAATGGCTTAGTGGTATTATTGCTGGATTGCTAAACCAGAGACCCAGGCCTTGACCTGGAGATGTGGGTTCAATTTCCAACATGTCAGGTTTGGAAGTTAAATTAAAATTCAGGAATTAAGAGTGTAATGATGACATGCATCCATTGTTGATTGTTAGAAAATCCCATCCAGTTCACTCATGACATCCTTGCCTGGTCTGGCCTATGTGTGACTCTAGGCCAACAGCAATGCTCTCTGGGAAATGAGGGATTGGCAATAATTGTTGCCAGTGACACCCTCATCTTGTGAATGAATAAATAAAAATGAAACCCAAGGCTAACCCTGAATGAACTTTGAGGATTGAGGAAGATTTCACATTTTACATTCTAATGACAGTTGTCTCTGTCCTTGCATGTATATTTTGGGAGCTTGCCTTCTCCAAAAGCTGTAATATAAGTCATACTGCATCAGGTCCACATGGGAAGGGTGGGGGTTGTATAGAGGTGGGGCTGTAACCACTCCAACATAAAGATGGAATTTATTCTCCTTACTACTTTAAAAGTAATCTAAATCTCACATTCTAAAAGTTTCAGGGTGTGGTTATGTTCAGGAACTGCAGGTATGTCACCTACACATCTCTCTACGGGCTGGATTCCTTCTTCTCATTGTTTGTACCAGCCATGGATTCCTCTCCAATTTCTTCCTAGCTGGGGATATGGAAACTCTTAATGTGGAATTTTATGGCCCACCTACATCAACAGCCTTGTGAAGAGGAGTTGCACCAATGAAATGACAGGACTCAGCTTGCCCAGATCCTAGAATATTTTCAACATAGTACAACCTCAACTCTATCATGTGTTTTGTCCACATACATGGTATTTCTGATATTGTATCTGATTAAATTAAAACTCTTATACCTCGTGTTTATTAAATTTTCTCGAGTTTCATGCGCATGAACAACAACATGGTATATAAATAGTTAGGAAATTTATCAAAACAAAAGTGAGCAAAGCGAATGCATAAACCTGAAATGAGCGATTGCGATGGATGGGTAAACCAGTCAAACGTCAATGAGCAACAAGCAATCAACGATACCAAAGATAAGACGTTACACCAATGAAACTGTTCTATGTTTAAAAATTCTTTCTGACAGTTTCTTTCCTGGTGGTAGATTCCTGTTCCTTGCCCAGAAATAATTAAAGACTGGCAATTACCTAATTTCTCTCTACCTCACTTTTAAAGTAATGGAGCAAACTTTCTGATTTTAGAATCCAAAGGTGCAATTCCCAAATCTAGAGAGTTTTGGAAAATTCTGTAATTTTCTCATCTATTTGATTTGAATGGTCCTGGAATAAAGAAAATCCCGTCTGGTTCGCTCATAGGGAAGGAAACTGCCATCTTTACCTGGTCTAGCCTACATGTGACTCCAGACGGACAGCAATGTGGTTGATGATTAACTGCCCTCCGGGCAATTAGGGGGATGGGCAACAATTGTTGCCAGTGACAGCCTCATCCTGTGAGTGAATAAATAAAAAGGAAATCCAAGGCTAACCCTGAATGAACTTCATCAGATACTCAGTGCAGCACGGAGGGAAGAGGAGGCAGGCTTGAAAAGGGTGCAGAGAGCAGGGAATGTTTTCATCCTGAACACAATATCCACAAAGGAATTGGCAATTTTAAAAAAAATTGTTGGTTGGTGAGAAGTTGCTGTCAGGGAGTGAATCCAATTAGCATAAAACTGAAACAAACATCATTTACAAAGAAAAAAAAGAGCAGCTGCTTGGATTTCAGGAAGGAACACTAACAAAAGGGAGGTGCAAGTACACCAAATCAAAGTAAAATTAAATATCCTCAATTTCCTTCACTTTTCTTTTTTTTTCTACAGGATGTTGGTGAGGCCTCTCTGGAGTACCGTGTCCAGTCCTGGTCGCCCTGATATAGGAAGGATATTATTAAGCTGAAGAAGTTCAGAAAAGATTTATCAGGATGTTGCTGGGAATGGAGGTTCGAGTTATAAGGAGAGGCTGAATGGCCTGGGGCTTTTTTTACTGGAGCATAGGAGATTGAGGCGTGACCTTATGGAGGTTTATAAAAGCAAGAGGGGTATGGATAAGGTGACTGGCAGGTGTCTTTTCTTCCCCCCTAAGGTGGGGTATTTCAAACTAGGAGGCATATTTTTAAGGTGAGAAGGGAAAAATTTAAGAAAAACACGAAGGACAACTGTTTTACTCAGAGAGCAGTTTGTGTGTGGAGAGAAATTTCAGGGGAAGAGGGAGATGCGTGCACAGTTACAACATTTAAAAGCAATTTGGATAAGCACATGAATAACTGTTTGGTGGGATATGGGCCAAATCCAGGCAGGTGGGACTAGTTTAGTTTGGGACTGTGGTCAGCAGGGATTGGTTGGACTGAAAGGTCTGTTTCAGTAATGTATGGCTCTAAATAAATTTGTTACCAAGAAGTCTTTTTAGACTAGGTTTATATTTATTCTAAGGGTAATAAATAATTTTCAAAGTTTCAGGATAGCAAGTCAACAGGGACAAATGAAGGATATATCACATGGTAAGTGTGAACTCATGGAACATACAGCGTGTTCCAGTCAAACATATCAGCTACACCAGCTTGAGCTGCAGCTTTTGAAATCGAGCAGAGTCTGGAGTCACTGTTGAGTTTCTATGAGGCAGAGGACTACATGATTAACATGCACAGGTAGGTGGTTACAGGCAGAGAGATGCAGAGGAAGTACAGGAGTGCCATATTATACATTGTTTAATTAATTCACGGGATATGAGTCACTGGCCAGGCCAGCATTTATTGCCCAGAGGGCAATTAAATATCAACCACATTGTGTGGGTGTGGAGTCACATGCATACCAGACCAGGTAAGGACAGCAATTTACTCCCCTAGAGGATATTACTGAACCAGATAGGTTTTTTTTGACAATCGACAATGGTTTCAAGGTCATCATTAAACTTCAATTTCCAAATATTTATTCAATATGAACATGAATTCAAATCTCACCATCTGCCTTGGCGAGATTTGACCCCAGGTCCCCAGAACATCACTGGGGTCTCTGGATTCTAAGTCTAGTGATAATGCCACTAGGCTACCAATTGTCCTGAAATCAGCTTAGAAATCGATATTCCAATTTGGAGGCAAGTGAACGCAATAGTTCCGAATGGAAGTACAGTCATAGGCATGCCCATAGTGCCAAGGACATCTCCACTGTACAGGCTAGAGGAAAACAGAGAGGCCAATAGTATTCAGGGAGCCCAGAGATGAGGGATAAGACAAGAATTTTTGTGACAGGAAATGTGACTCCAGGATGGTGTGTTACCTCCCTGGTGCCAAGGCAAGAATGCCACATTACAGTTGCAGGGCATCCTTCCACAAATACATTGGTAGCAAAAGGGATGAGGCCCTGAAAGCAGAATTTGGGGAGTTAAAAAGGAAATTAAAAAGCAAGACTTCAAAAGCTGTAATCTCAGGATTATTCCCAGCGCCACCTGCCAGTGAGCATAAGAACAGAAAGGACCAATCAATTGAACACTTAACTGGAGAAGTGGTGTAGGATGGAGGACAGCAGATTTCTGAGGAATTGGCATCCGTTCTGAGGTGGTAGAACCTGTCAAAACTAGATGGATAACATCTTAACTGGACTGTGGCTAACATTCTCTCGGGGATGCTGGTGCTATTGGGATTAGTTTAAACTAGCCTGAGGGAGGAAGGACAACCCAAACTTTTGGGGTGGGGGAAATTAAAGCAGTTACAGAGAATCAAAAAGCTGTGAGAGGGACAAGAAAGCAGGAGAAATAAGGTGAAACATCAGGTATATACTGAATGTGGAATGATCTTGAAAAGACAAAGTTGCAGACAGTAAATGCACACATCATTCACAATAAGCTAGATGATCCAAAGGCACAAATAGAGGAAAATGATTCTGATATAATAGCCATGGCTGCAGAGTAACCATGAACTGAAACTGAACATTCAAAGTTATTTGATGTTTAGGATCAGACAAATAAAAACAAAGAGGAGGCAGAGTTGTGTTGAGAATAAAGGATAGTTACAAGATACATTAGGAAGAGTGGATCTAAAATTGGAATAATAATGTGTGTAGCCTGTTTGGGTGGAGCTAAAAAACAGCAAGGGGCAGCAGGTATTGGTTGGAGTCATTTACAAGTTACCAAAGAGTAGTGGGGTGTGGGCAGGAATAAATTGGGAGATGAGGCAAGTTTGTTCTAGTTGTTTGAATGCTAACCAGTTGGATTTCATACAATATCATTTCCCTAATTGGAACTGTTAACCTGGTCTAATCAGGGAAGCCTGGCTGAAAGACACAAACAGGAGTGTCAGAGGTTCTGCTTACTCTAAGAGTTGGGTCTGAAGGGGCTGGACTCGTGTCATTTACAGTGCATATGTAAACCAGGGTGCCTTGGTGGCAGGATATTGGCCTGTGTGGCAGGATATTGGCCTGTGTGGAGTTATTTCACTTATAACATGGGCAACACAGTGACATATCTGTGAACTTTTACAGAGATAATGGGAACTGCAGATGCTGGAGAATCCAAGATAATAAAATGTGAGGCTGGATGAACACAGCAGGCCAAGCAGCATCTCAGGAGCACAAAAGCTGACGTTTCGGGCCTAGACCCTTCATCAGAGAGGGGGATGGGGAGAGGGAACTGGAATAAATAGGGAGAGAGGGGGAGGCGGACCGAAGATGGAGAGTAAAGAAGATAGGTGGAGAGAGTGTCTTCTTTACTCTCCATCTTCGGTCCGCCTCCCCCTCTCTCCCTATTTATTCCAGTTCCCTCTCCCCATCCCCCTCTCTGATGAAGGGTCTAGGCCCGAAACGTCAGCTTTTGTGCTCCTGAGATGCTGCTTGGCCTGCTGTGTTCATCCAGCCTCACATTTTATTATCTGTGAACTTTTACAGTTCATTTTATGTTTGTGCTCGATTGATTTGTATTAAGTTCTTCTTTTCCTTAATTTCTCAGTCTTCCATTGCTGTATTCTAAAACCTTTCCACCCTTCAGGTTTGTCGCAATTTCTGGCAGCTTTAGAGGCTTGTTCTTTTAATCTCATGCAATCCTTAATTTCCTTCTTTAGCCATGATTGACTGGCCATTTTTGAGTTATTGCATCTTGAAGGAATGTATTATTAAACAATGTATCACTTCTTTAGAAACACGGATATCGTGGGTAACCTCAATCTTCTTACAGGCTGGAAAAAATAATTGAGCACTCCATCTGTAGAGGATGAGTTTTTGAAGTATCATAGGGTCAGTTGCCTCAGCAGCGGTTTGAAGTCCCAACTAGGGGATGGGCTACTTTGGGTCTAGTGTTATGAGATGAAAAAGGTTCATTAATAATCTTGCTCAAAAAGAACTTTAGGGGATGAGCAATCACAAAGTGACAGAATTTTATTTTATACTTGAAAGTGAAATAGCTGAATCTGAAGCAAGGGTGTTAAATTTGAATGAGGGAAATATGTAGGCATGGGGCACACTGTGAATGCTGGAAATCAGAAATATGAGACACAAACTGGGTGGGGTGGATTGGGATAGGACATTAAACGACGATGGACAGCCTTTAAAAATCTGGTTTACAGTAATAATACATTCCTTCAAGGTGCAAAAACTCAAAAATGATCGTCAACCATGGCTGATGAAGGAAGTTAAGGATTGTATAATATTAAAAGGAAAGACCTATAAAGCTGCCAGAAATTATGATAAACCTGAGGAGTAGAAAGGGTTTAAAATACAGCAATGGAAGTCTGAGAAATTATCGAGGTTGAAAGCTTACATCCCAGAGTGTTGAATGGTTTGGCTTTAGAGATAGTTAATGCACTGATAATCATTTTCCAAAAGTCCATTGATTGTTTAATGTGTCCAGCGATAGGAAGCTTGCAAATCACACACTACTATTTAAGAAAGAATCAAGGGAATAATCAGAGAACTACAGCCCCATGCGACTTGCATCGGTCAATATTCTTCTCCTTAACATAGGCTACCTTTTATTGTTAATAATTTTCCACTTCCTCTATGGTGAAAACAGATAGAAAGGTGCTAATGATGATGCTCTAATTTTAACTTTGCTTGAAACATTTCAGTATTGAAGAGATGTGAAAAAGATCTTGCTGCTTGGCCTGCTGTGTTCATCCAGCCCCATAATTTGTTCTCTTGGATTCTCCAACATCTGCAGTTCCCATTATCTCTGATCACAATTTAGAGAGGTTGCTGTTTGAGGGAAGCTAAGACAAGCTAGGTGGCTTGAAGTTTTCTATGAACAAACTACCAACTGATTTCAAGTCTGGCAGCATCTGTGGAGGGAAAACAGAATTAATACTTCAAGTCCAATGACCCTTCTTCAGTTTTGAAGAAGAATCACTGGAGGGGAGGAATTGACTCTGAATTCTTGTAGACCCACTGAGATCTTTGTTTTATATTTGTGAGGAATGGATCTCTCCGATTTCAGAAAAGAAACCTTTTTACATCAGAATAAAACAAAGAAGTGTGGAAACCGAAGATCTGAAACAGAAACAGGAATTGCTTCAGGGGTTCAGTAAATCTGACAGCATCCATGGAGAGAAAGCAGAGTCAATGTTTTGAGTCCAGTGAACTTTATATCAGATAAGGGTGAAGCCTATCGATCCTTTTGAAAGAGTGATTGAAATAACGTCGCAAGATTATATTTCCTGAGCAAGTCATGTCAAAAACATTTTGGTGAAAAATGTGCCTAATTAAAGAGACTTGTGCACACATGCAAGAACATCATAACAGCAGAGTTTGGAACATCCTACAGTTCATTTCTTTGCCTTCAAGAATAATCCATTGCCAAAATGATATTTTCTCCCCAGAAATCCAGCCTCTTGCAGAGGAATCGTTTTTTTCCCCTTTACCTGAAGGTTGTCTGGGTAAGATGGCATCTGTGTTCTAAGGATATTTCTCAGGAAAAGCATTTATAATTGTATGTGACTAACTATGTATATGAACCAATTATTGCATCTTTCTTGAGTAAGTTGATCCTAAACCCATAATCATTTTTATTAAGAAATCTGACTTTTTTTGTTTAAAAGTGGTATTGATATTATTTAATTGATTATCTTGGAGAAAAAAGCTTTTCTGTCTTATACTGTGACCTATCGATTAGAGAACACCTCCAACACTCCATTAGCAAGCCTGTGTTACACCCAGGCGTTAAGTGAAATTCCCCAACATGTTGTTGTTCTGGGCGAGATATATAAAATCACTAAGCACCGTAGGTGAAGAGAGAAGAACTTGGCCTGTTTCTTTATACTTTAGAAATAGATCCTATGGCATACCTTTCTCCTAGACCCAAATGAGTTAATGTTTTAAAAAGTGCCAATTTACCAAGTTTTTCTTGAGTTAGCAAAGCATGAGTTTGTACTGAAACTTAGGCTGGTGCATATGAGTATGTTGAGTTCCACATGCACCCCCCAGTAGAGCTGACATTGCCTTTTAATGCCTTGTGTATTCTTTAAAGAGTAAAACACGTTTTTTGCATAGTTTAGAGGTAGAAAGCTTAGTGGAATGGTATGAATACAACAATCTCACCCTTAATGCCAGCAAAATGAATGAACTGGTTATTAACTTCAGGAAGCAGAGTGGAGGACATGCCCCTGTTCTGTATTAATAGTGCTGAGGCGGAGGTGGTTGAGAGTTTCAGGTTCCTCAGAGTAAATATCACCAACAATCTGTCCTGGTCCATCCACGTGGATGCCACAGTCAGCAAAGTACACCAAAGCCTCTACTTCCTCAGGGCGCTAAGGAAATTCCGCATGTCCACAATGATTCTTACCAATTTTTACAGTTGCATCAGTGAAAGCATCCTATCCAGGTGCTTCACAGCTTGGTACAGCAACTGCTTTGCCCAACAGCGCAAACAATTACAGAGAGTGAAGAACGCAGCCCAGTCCACTGCAAAAAACCAGCCTTCCTTCCACTGGCTCCATCTACACTTCTCGCTGCCTCGGGAAAGCTGCCAACATCATCAATGACCCCTCCCATCCCAGTTACACTCTCTCCGACCCTCTTCCATTGGGCAGAAGACTTTGAAAACATATCAACAGATTTAAGAACAGCTTCTTCCCCACTGTTATCAAACTTGCAAATGGACCTCTCATATATTAGAGTTGATCATTCTCTGCACCTTCTCTGTAGCTGTAATTCTAATACCTGCATTCTGTTCTAGTCCCCCGATGTACTCCCGCAAGGAGTGATCTATCTGAATAACTATCAAAACAAAATGTTTTTAACTGTACCTTGGTACATGGGACAATAATAAATAAAATGAAATCAAATCCAGTCCGGTTATAATCCACAGGGAGCAGTTTGATGTTGGTCAGGGGACTGATACATGATACATGGTTTAATAATACATTCCTTCAAGATGCAATAACTCAAAAATGGCCAGTCAATCATGGCTAAAGAAGGAAATTAAGGATTGCATGAGATTAAAAGAACAGGCCTCTAAAGCTGCCAGAAATTGCAACAAACCTGAAGAGTGGAAAGGTTTTAGAATACAGCAATGGAAGACTGAGAAATTAAGGAAAAGAAGAACTTAATACAAATGCAATCGAGCACAAACATAAAAGTTCACAGATATGTCACTGTGTTGCCCATGTTATAAGTGAAATAACTCCACACAGGCCAATATCCTGCCACCAAGGGACCCTGGTTTACACATGCATTGTATATGACACTAGTCCAGCCCCTTCAGAGCCAACTCTTAGAGTAAGCAGAACATCTGACACTCCTGTTTGTGTCTTTCAGCCAGGCTTCTCTGATTAGACCAGGTTAACAGTTCCAATTAGGGAACAGGTATTGTAAATATGTCAATAGTTGGAAAGCATATTTCAGTGAATCTCCTAATTTTTGAAGTAGCGTATGCAGGTTAATGATGTTCCCACTCTCAATCAGATACAGCTATATGTATGAAGCAAAAGCAGAAGTTGTTGGAAAATCTCAGCATCTGTGAAGAGAAATCAGAGTTAACATTTCGGGTCCAGTGATGCTTCCTCAGAATTTAAGGACCTCAGAACTCTGTTCTGAGGAAGGGTCACCGGACCCGAAACATTAACTCTGATTTTTCTTCACAGATGCTGCCAGACCTGCTGAGCTTTTCTAGCAAATTCTGTTTCTGATTCTGATTTATACAGCATCCACAGTTCTTTCTGTTTTTATTTAGAACTATACAGAACAAAATGGAATAGCACAATATAATAACATGAGTGAACCACGTGGATTTTAAACAATTTTAAGAAAAACCAGAAGTGATTGCTTTTGACTAGCTTTAAGTTCCAGATTTTTAAAAAAAAATTTAGTTCAAATGTCATCATTTGTTGTGGTGGGATTCAAAACCATATTCTCAGGATATTAGCCTGTGGTTCTGGATTACCAGTCCAGAGACACAACTGCTTCCCCTATGGAGCCATCAAAGTAACACCTCTGGCCTGCTCCCTTCTATTTACACCCCCAGACCTGCTCCACACTCTCACCAACATTATATTAGTGGCAGGTTGCTCTGTTGCAAGGTATCTCTGAGTTGGATCCATTGAAGCAGAGGTAGCTACATCATTTGCTCCGTGCTTTATGTCCACCTTTATGTTCTTGTGGGCAATGAAACAAACCTTTTGTTTTCCAGTTGTGCTCAAAGTAACAGGTTAGACACTAACCATGGATCTTTCATTGGAATTACTTTGACCTTATAAAGGAGGAAGAGGATGATCATGTAGAAGAGTAAGATTGAGGTTTGGGAATGAGGCAGCACTGAAGTTATCGTTTGCCTAACTATAGGAACTCATTGATCTGCAGGCCAAGAAGACATTACAGAGCTGTTCCTACAACACAAAGGAACAGATCTAGAAGGAGTCAATAATTCTTTCACAGCATAAAGATGTAGAAATATGTGATTGATATCTGTGCATGTGAAATCATGGCCCAAGCTGACCCAAATAGTCATTGCACAAATATACAGCAAGATCTTTATTTAGCAGAAGCAAAAATTTACAAATAAACTGATGATCCCCAGTTCTTAGCTTCAATACAGCAATCAACCCATTGCAGTTTATATCCTTAAATCTAGAAATTTCTTTACAATTTGTATTCCACGGTATTATTATTATAAGTTTAAGACAGCTTTATTTCATTTCTTAAAATTGGTTACACATTATTACAGACATTTTGTTGCTTTAACCTCAGGAATATCTTGTTTTACAATTATGCCAAATGCTTCATAGGTTTGGTCTGCTCAGATATTCGCAATGGTTGAATTTCCTGCACCAAATATTTGTTTACACCAAATTTGGGTAAAGTTCAGAAGTGGAGCAAGAGCAGCTGCACATTTTGTCCCACAGAGATCCAGTAACAGCAGAAATGCTTTTACAGTGACTAGGTGTATCATATTTAGGTTGTAGATTCATGCAGATGTTTGCAGATATCGTTACCTCTAAGTTAACTGAACATCTATTCTTATTCCTAGTGATACATCTACATTAATATTTTGTTTCAACAAGTTAATACAATACAGCTGACCTTGCCATTTTATCAAAAATCAACACTTTCATCGACCATAAAAATATTCCAAGGTTCAAAAGAAAATGTCACTTTTGCATTTGTAAAATTTATTTAATATTTCTTTTACACAGCAGCCTCTGCAATGTTAAATCTATTCATTGAACTTTGCATGTTTTGAGTATGCTTTATTAAACTGTGTTAATCAAAAGTACGAATGGAAGTGTTTATATACTATTCACAAGACAAGTTTAACTCTCTTCCATTGGCCAGAAAGGAATGGCAGAGTGTGTAAAATGGAGGAACTTTATTTCCCACTCATCCCAATCTTATCCCTGTTGGTTTTGGTGGCCCACAAGATTCCAGATGGATTTTATCTGGAACCTTATTCGTGGATGCAAATCAAGGTCTCATAACATATGTGTGACTCTGATGGAATTTGGCTTCCTCACGTAAGTGGGGCTTCAGCTTTTAAACCCAGGTGTAGCTGCTCCTCCAGATTAAATCTTGCTGCCATCAGTCTTGTCTCATTGCTGTTGCGTAGCTCTCAAATATCTGATCCTCAACAGCCTCTAACTACCAGTTGTTGCTTTCCGCTACAAACTGCTGAGCAGCTGACCCAGTCCCATATGGGACTACGCTGCACCCCAAATGACTTCCTTTCAGTTGTTAAGGTCAATGATGTATTCCTTCACATTGGAAATGGTAAGCATTTAGATTGTTTGATGTCAAGTCAGCAATTTAAAGCATTGCCATTCCCTCTAGAATTTTGAAGAGATGTCCAAGATAAATGACATTGACATTGTGTTAATGTTAACACACAAAATGCAGATTAATCTGTTACAAAATATAGGAATTGCATGTATGGGCTGTGCAATGTAGAAGACAGGATAGATATACTTTAAATGCTACTGAACGATAAAATTCGGCAACTGTCCCATCTTGATCCTTGGTCTGTGATGAGGAAACTGAACTGATCCAGTAGATCAGTTGGTGGCAAAATGCTACAGGTGGCATTAATGTCTCTGGGCAATGAAAACTGCCACAAGAGTTGTGCTGCCACTTTTGGAAAATGAGCCCTGTCAATATTAGATGACATTGGAATCAGGTACAGATCTGCTGTTTCCCTACAATTAAATATCCTATCATAGAATCCCTGCAGTGTGGAAATAGGCTATTTGGCTGAAGAAGTCCAATCCAACTCTCCGAAGGGCATCCCATCCAGACTCACCCTCCTACCCTACCGCTGTAACACTGAGTTCTGAGGAAAGGCCACCGGACCTGATACATTAAATCTAATTTCTTTTCTTCACAGATCCTACCAGACCTGCTGAGCTTTTCCAACAACTTCTGTTTAGTTACTGATTTACAGCATCTGCAGTTCTTTCGGCTAATTTTTTTTTTACAGACAGCAAACTCCCCTACAGTGCAATGTGATAATGACCAGATTATCCTTTTCTTTTTGTGATGGTGTTTAAGGGATCTCTATTGGTTAGGACTCTCAGGATTACCTCCCTGGTCTTCTTTGAGTTAGAGACATGGGAACTTTTAAAGCCACATGCACAGGCAGATGTCTCGTCAGAAAGAGAGCACATCCTATAGTACAACACTCCCTCAGTACTGCCCTGGATTATCAGCCTTGGTGTTTGTGCTTAAAGCCTGCAGGACCACCTTGTAATTCAGAGGCAAGACTGACATCCACTGAGGCACAACTGATGCTTCTGCTCGAATAAGCTCTGTGGGACAGTCCCCAATGATCCATTAATAGTCCCTACATGGATAAATGTAACAAAAAACCTGCTAACGTTTTTACATTTGTTGCACAAGTTCTTTCTCCTGGGGTCGCAGTAATTTCTAACCATGACATTCAAAGTTATCCCTCCTCCCTTCAACTCAACTTGCTGACTACCACCGCTAACAAACCAGCCCATTCCCCGTCCTTCTGAAATCCTCATCTGTGTTACAGCACACACAATTCATGGGTGGCACTTAAATGTGATCCACTTCCAAATTTAGCTCTGGTTCAAGGTTAGTGTGGACCAGAAGGCGGTACAATTACTATGCCACCTTGTATCTGATGGGAACACAAGGCAAAATTTTTGACTTACATTTTCAAAATAGAAAAATGTGTTCCATCACAATTATGTTGGGACAATTGCTTCAGATACTTCAAGGCATTGTTAACAGTTTTCTGACAGTATCTAATTTTATACTAGCTCTGGGAGACATTCTTTGTTACCATTTTGAGTTTTACTGTGTCTCTTCACTGCTCTGAAAGATTTTGCACATGCAGAAAGTTCTAGATATTTTTCTAAAAAGCCTGTTCAGAGATGTTATTAAACACCTTAAACCTGGCCTCCTGGCTCAGAGATAGGGATGCTATCACTTTGTCACAAGAACCATGCAGGAAGTTCCACCTTGTGAAGCACCCTGCCATTAAAAGACATGACAATGACCAAATATGAAAAGTGAAATCAAGCCAACATGCTCTTTAACTTCAGCATTACTCATGTTTTCAACAAGAACATCAACAAATTTCAACACTAAATGAAAGATTAACTCTCGAGAAAAATGGAGGTAGTAACAATAAGAGCAAATGACAAAGATAAGTGAATAAGAGTCAAAAGAATGCAAGTGATGAAAATAAAGTCAACAGCAAAATACTGGAAGTTGTGGAAATCTGAAACAGAAACAGAAAATTTTGGAAATAGTCTGCAAATCATACATAATAAGGTGGACAGAAGGAAACATCATCTACATTTCAGGTGAGCAGTTTCTTTACCTCATTCCTTCCTGTTATCGAGGGCTCCAGATTCTCTCTCTAGTAATGGGTGATTTACAAATATTTCTTTCAATTTAGTATACTGTGTATTCCCTGTCTCATTCCCATCACAGAAGATGGAGAACAAACTGGGTGATCAATTTGTTAAAGAGTCTGTTTGATACATTGGCATGATCCTAAACTTCCTGCTTGCCATCAATTTTATTCTCCTGACCATTTCTACTTTGCTCATTTTGCCTCATATACTGTTATATGTAAGAATCCTACATGTTTCAGTGAGTTCACTGTCATTCTTCTAAACTCCAATGAGCAGGCTCCCAACCTATTTAGCCTTTATTCATAGGACAATCCCTCCATACCAGGGATCATCTTCATGAACTTTGTCTGAATTGCCTCCAATGAAACAATATCTTTCTTTGGCCTGTCCTTTCGTGAATGAATGCAATCAGGACCAATTTTGTAATTATCAGTCCTGGGTCATAGGGAATGTCTATATTATGTGGATATGAAAAAAGTTAATGTTATTCTTGAGACTGTTGCTAATCAGTTATATCTGGACAGGTAAACCTTGAGGCTGGTTTCAAACATATTTCACTGCACATGTGATATCATAAACATTATTTCCCCTTAACATTACAGGCAGATAACGATGAAACGTTATTTAGAACATATAAGCAACCTAGAATGATTCTGAAGTTGACTAATTGAGAGGTAAGTATAGAGTTAAGAATTGTTGTCTGAATCACAAGTTAGGATTGATAGCCAATATGCTTTCTTGACATCCACTACTTTTTATAGAATGCACAGTTTTAATTTCATGGAGCAGAGTTTGCTCATACTAGCTTTGTCTCAGTTCCAGCAACAGCTGTCTTGGTCTCCCATTCAGACCAGAAATTTAACCTACCTTGATTGCAAGCAAATGGGTGAATAATTTGCAATTGATTATCATGGTGTTTAATGGCCAGTATTTACTATACATTCAAAAATTTATCTTAAGGTATTCATTATTGATGAGGAGAAATTTATGAATAGATTCAAATGTACAGCTTTGCAAGGTAATCCTTATGTATAACATATTCACAAATGCTTATTCTCGACTCATTCTTACTCAATCAAAATTGTGATGTTTCTGTGACAGCTACTGAGTCCGTTTTGTCTACATCAAATGCTCCATTGATATATGTTTCCTTTATCTTGGATTCCTCCTTCTCAGATGCAGCAGGTTCCAGAGCAAATGGATGGACTACGTTGATGCCACTCGTGAGATCCATTTGTTGTAGTTCTTTACTGGACAGCTTCTCCACAATCCCAGCTCCAAAAGAGTCTCCAAGTACATTCACCATTGTCCGAAACCGATCCCTGAGGAAGCAGCCAAAAGAGGTTATGGATCAGAAGCAAACACAGTGAGTATCTTTATGAAAATATTGACTCTTTCTGACCATTCAATCTGTAAAAATGTGACGGTCTTGAGCTAATGTGAACATCCATTTTTACATATTTTGGAGTAACCTACATCACAAAACAATTTGACACATAATTTACTCCATTTCTTTTCCTAACAATTTCTCAGTTTCCAAAAAGTACTTTTTGAAATCCAACAATCGCTCCAAATATTTTGACTTTGTGTTGCTTTCCTCTCAAGTTCAGCACCACTAGACATTGCAGTGTCTCCAACACTCAATGTTTAGTTAATAATAGTGTGAGACAGAAATCATAAAATTCTCTTGAGCATCTGCCACTGTAATCTTTCACATGCTACCATGTTAAATTTATCTCCCTTTCCAAAGAAGCCCTGTCATGATGAGATACGAGCATAATTTTAAAAATTAGTTTAGCGCAAAATCATAGATAAACAAGATACAGTTCTCTGTGAGATCAATAATAATATCCCATGGAAATTGAAAGAATGTGAGCGATACTAATGATCTGGTCAAAAGACAAACTTGATGTTAACTAGCCTTCACCTAACTAATATTCTGTTTTGAATGTAAACTCTAGAGGTTTGTGCACCTAATCCATGAGTCTGAGATAGAGAACAAGATATCCACTTAAGACTGATGTTTGTGGGAAGAGTTGGGGTGGTGTAGGGGTTAGTCAACTGAGCTAACAATCAGCTATCTTTGATAAAAATGCTTCTTTTTCACCTGACGATCTTAATGTTGAGCTACCAGCCATGAATGAATCAATGCTCGGTCATTCAAAACATCAGGCATATGGCCTGCATGCTCACTTGTCTGCATGAGTGCAACTCCAACAACACTCAACATGCTTAACACCATCCAGGACAAAGTGGACTGCTTGATTGGCATTACATCCATAAACATTTACTCCCTCCACCAACGACAGCCAGTGTATACTGTCTATAAGATGCGCTGCAAAAATTCACCAACGCTCCTTAGATGGCACTTTGTAAACTGACAAATACCTCCAATCTAGTAGGACATAAGGACACCACCACATGCAAGTTCTACTCTGACCCACTCACCTCCCTGACTCAGAAATATATCACCATCCCCTCAGTGTCGCTGGGCAAAATACTGCAACTCCCTTCCTAATGACGTTGCCAGTGTGCCTGCACCAAGTAGACTGAGGTGGTTGAGGAAGACAGGTCACCATCACTTTCTCAAGGGGTAACTAGGGGTCGGCAATTAATGCTGGCCCAGCCAACATTATCCATGAGTGAGTAACAGTAAAAGAAAAAAAAACAAACTTATAAAATATAACAAGTGATACCAGGCTGCCATGAACCATTCCAAACATGTAGTCTGCAGTAAACTCCATGAGAAGGCCACCTCAATCCTAAAAGATGTTTACAGAATATGAGTAGTCAATCATCTCTTAAATAGGCCCGCAAAACATACCATAGGAAAATATAATGTAAATTGGTAAAAGAAAGGAGTTTGTATCCATCCAGCAGAAACGTAAGATGGAAGAGATTGATTCCTGTTCAATTTGTGTTAATTGAATATTAATTGAATTTAATTGTGTTCAGGCAGGGATTGTAACTGGGAAAGTCAATGATGTCTTTGAAAAGGAACACAGTCAAACGGATGTGATGGGGGTAAGGAATCTACATAAATAAAGACTTATTTAGGTATGTAAAGTTTTGTTTCTGTAGTATTTTTCATGAACTGAGCTGAAATAGGACTTTTATCTAATAATGTAGAAAATGAAAACAGCACATTTATTTGATGCTATCATTAAATTGAGTGATTATTATATTAAACATAGAACATAGAACATAGAACAGTACAGCACAGAACAGGCCCTTCAGCCCACGATGTTGTGCCGACCATTGATCCTCATGTATGCACCCTCAAATTTCTGTGACCATATACATGTCCAGCAGTCTCTTAAATGACCCCAATGACCTTGCTTCCACAACTGCTGCTGGCAACGCATTCCATGCTCTCACAACTCTTGAGAGGATTGTGATGGCACTTTGGAGCAGGGTAGTGGATTGGAGGCATATTTGTTTGTTGTAAGTAGGGAAGACCCCATCGACCTACAGTCAAGTGTAATTAATACAAAGCTAACAAAGTGGTGTCAAAGGCTATATTGTATAGCAGGCTTCAAGGTTATGTCATGCTTCAATATATTATGTAGTAGTAACTACACATTTACCACCAGTAATTATGCATGTGATAAAGTTAAGGTATGAACCTGCAATGCCAATTTTGAGTGATACATTTGTAAAGCACACAGAAAATTATAAATAATGGTGCAGAACCTGTGTAGGGAACAAAAACTTTCTTTTAAGCTCAAGTAGGTCATCCGGTCATAAGGTCATACACACAGAAACAAACTCTTTGGTCCAACTTGTCATTGCCGACCAAGTTTCCCAAACTAAACTAGTCCCCTGTGCCTGCTTTTGGCCCGTATCCCTCTAAACCTTTCTGATTCATATACCTGTCCAACTGTCCTTGAAATGTTGTAACTGTACCTGCATCTACCATTTCCTCTGGCAGCTTGTTCCACATAGGAAGCACCCTCTATGTGAAAAAGTTGTTTCTTTTAAAACTTTCTCTTCTCTCACAAAAAAAAATGCCCTCTAGGGTCCGCCTGATGATCAAACTCGTAGAATCATGAACATTATAACGCTCCTCTGCGACAACATTTATCAACTTAATTTAAGTAGCAAATATCATCCAGAAGTCATCTGTTGTCATGATTAGATTCCTCGGTGCTGTCCAGAAAGGTATAAGTTTGATTGATATATACATATATTGTTATGTGAAACTTTGGGCATGTTTCAAATAGACATGTTAACAACGTCCTATATATATATATATACAATGAAATGCAAGTCTATTTATGTATGTTATTTGAGAAAGTTTGCAAAGTACCTTGGGCATTGAATGCATGCTGATCCTAAAGAAAACCAGCAACTTTGTAAAACTGATTGACCTGATTTTATTATAACAAAGTGTGAAGCTGGATGAACACAGCAGACCAAGCAGCATCGTCGGAGCACAAAAGCTGATGCTTCGGGCCTAGACCCTTCATTAAAGAGTGGTATGGGGAGAGGGTTCTGAAATAAATAGGGAGAGAGGGGGAGGCGGACCGAAGATGGAGAGAAAAGAAGATAGGTGGAGAGGAGAGTATAGGTGGGGAGGTAGGGAGGGGATAGGTCAGTCCGGGGAGGACAGACAGGTCGAGGAGGCGGGATGAGGTTGGTAGGTGGGAAAGGGAGGTGTAGCTTGAGATGGGAGGAGGGGATAAGTGAGAGGAAGAACAGGTTAGGGAGGCGGGGACGAGCTGGGCTGGTTTTGGGATGCAGTGGGGGAGGGAGAGATTTTGAAGCACGTGAAGTACACATTGATACTATTGAGCTGCAGGGTTCCCAAGCGGAATATGAGTTGCTGTTCCTGCAGCCTTCGGGTGGCATCATTGTGGCACTGCAAGAGGCCCATGATGGACATGTCATCTAAGGAATGGGAGGTGGAGTTAAAATGGTTCGCGACTGGGAGGTGCAGTTGTTTATTGCGAACCAAGCGGAGGTGTTCTACAAAGCAGTCCCCAAGCCTCCGCTTGGCTTCCACAATGTAGAGGAAGCCACACTGGGTACAGTGGATACAGTGTACCACATTGGCAGATGTGCTGGTGAACATCTGCTTAATATGGAAAGTCATCTTGGGGCCTGGGATGGGGGTAAGGGAGGAGGTGTGGGGACAAGTGTAGCACTTCCTGCGGTTGCAGGCAAAGGTACCAGGTGTGGTAGGGTTGGAGGGGAGTGTGGAGCGGAAAAGGAAGTCACGGAGAGATTGGTCTCTCCGGAAGGCAGACAAAGGTGGGGATGGAAAAATGTCTCACCTTCTTCTCACCTATCCCCTCCTCCCACCTCAATCCGCACCTCCATTTCCCTCCCAACAACCTCATCCCGCCTCCTTGACCTGTCCGTCCTCCCCGGACTGACCTATACCTTCCCACCTCTCCACCTATACTCTCCTCTCCACCTATCTTCTCCTCTCTCCATCTTCGGTCCACCTCCCCCTCTCTTCCTATTTATTTCAGAACCCTCTCCCCATACCACTCTCTAATGATGGGTCTAGGCCCGAAGTGTCAGCTTTTGTGCTCCTGAGATGCTGCTTGGCCTGCTGTGTTCATCCAGCTTCACACTTTGTTATAATTAAATCAGGTCAATCAGTTTTACAAAGTCGTTGGTTTTCTTAAGGATCAGCATGCATTCAATGCCCAAGGTACTTTGCAAACTTTCTCAAATAACATACATAAATAGACTTCCATTTCATTGTATATATATATAGGACGTTGTTAGCATGTCTATTCATTTCAGAACCCTCTCCCCATCCCCCTCTCTGATGAAGGGTCTCGGTCCGAAACGTCAGCTTTTGTGCTCCTGACATGCTGCTTGGCCTGCTGTGTTCATCCAGCTTCACACTTTGTTATCTTGGATTCTCCAGCATCTGCAGTTCCCATTATCTCTGACCTGATTTTATTGTTGCTTTTCTGTGATGTCAAAGGTAATAAATTCCGTGGTTGCCGTGTGTCAGCATTTGCAAAAGACAAAACAAAAAAGAAACCTAAAGAACTGGAGATAACAAGGTGTGGAGCTGGATGAACACAGCAGGCCAAGTAGCATCTTAGGAGCAGGAAAGCTGACATTTTGGGCCTAGGCCTTTCATCAGAAATGGAGTAGGGGAAGATGTTTCTTAAATAAATAGGGAGAGAGCAGGAGGTGGATTGAAGATGAATAGAGGAGACGATAGGTAGAGAGGAGACAGACAGGTTAAAGAGGCGGGGATGGAGCCAGTAAAGGAAAGTGTTGGTGGGGAGATAGGGAGGAGTTAGGTCAGTCCGGGAGGACGGACATGTCAAGGGGGCAGGATAAGGTTAGTAGGTAGGAAATGGTGGTCCAGCTTGATGTGGGAATAGGTGAGAGGAAGAACAGGTTAGGGAGGCATGCCGAGCTGGGCTGGTTTTGGGATGCAGTAGGGGAGGGAGATTTTGAAGTTTGTGAAGTCCACATTGACACCATTGGGCTGCAGGGTTCCCAAGCGGAATATGAGTTGCTGTTCCTGCAACCTTTGGCTGGCATCATTGTGGCACTTCAGGAGGCCCAGGATGGACATGTTGTCTGAGGAATGGGAGGGGGTGTCAAAATGGTTCGCAACTGGGAGGTGCAGTTGTTCATTGCGAACCAAGCATAGGTGTCCTGCAAAGCGGTCCCCAAGCCTCCGCTTGGTTTCCCCAATGTAGAGGAGGCCACACCGGGTACAGTGGATGCAGTATTCCACATGGAAGATGTGCAGGTGAACCCCTGCTTAATGTGGAAAGTCTTCTTGGGCCTGGGATGGGGGTAAGGGAAGAGTTGTAGGAGCAGGTGTAGCACTTCCTGCGGAAGCAGGGAAAAGTGTCCGGTGTGGTGAGGCTGGAGGGGAGTGTGGATTGGACAAGGGAGTCCCGGGGAGAGTGGTCCCTCCAGAAGGCAGACAAGGGTGGAGAGCGAAAAATGTCTTTGGTGGCGGTGCTGGATTGCAGATGGCGTAAGTGTCAGAGGATGAGGCATTGGATTTGGAGGTTGGTGGGGTGGTATGTGAGGACGAAGGAAATCTTTTTTGGTTGATATTGCGGAGGCAGGGTGTGAGGGATGTGTTGTAGGAAATGCGGGAGACATGGTTAAGGGCATTCTCAACCACTGTGGGGGGAGTTGCGGTCCTTGAAAAACGAGGACATCTGGGATGTGCGGGAGTAGAATGCCTCATCCTGGGAGCAGATGCGGCGGAGGTGAAGGAATTGGGAATAGGGGATGGAATTTTTGCAGGAGGGTGGGTGGGAGGAGGTGTATTCTAGGTAGCTGTGGGAGTCAATGGGCTTGAAATGGACATCAGTTTCTAGCTGGTTACCTGAGATGGAGACTGAGAGGTCCAGGACGGTGAGGGATGTGTTGGAGATGGCCCAGATGAACTTAAGTTTGTGGTGGAAGGCGTTGGTGAAATGGATGAACTGTTCGAGCTTCTCTCCTTAGATGCTGCCAGACTTGCTGAGTTTTACCAACAATTTCTGTCCTTGTGCTTACAAAACTCACGTCCATTCTGCAGCCTGATTGCGATTTGAGAGGCCCCCACATTGTAACACTGGGTTCCTTTAATTTCATGTAAAATTTGAACCATCAGACTCTCTGCCATGGTTTGAATGGCTTTTGACCTGCAATTGTGGAACAATTTAGTGCACCAAACTGAAACTATAAGAAAAATACTGCGGAATAACATCTTGGCCACTGCATGCAATTCTCTTTTACTGAATAAAAGTGTATTAAAGATCAGTTGTTAATTTTAAATGAGAGATGTTTCGTTAACCCGAGGTCCGAAAGGGATTTGCGCCAAAGGCAGATATATGGAGTCGGGCCACAGATCAGCTATGATATCACTGAATGACAGAACAGGCTCAGGGGGCTGAATGGGCCACTCCTGTTCATATGTTTCATAGTTATATTGTTTCTAAAAAGGACATTTCCAAAAAAAATGCGCACTTACAATAGCCAATCTACAGCCATGATCAGGGTGATGTCATGAGGAGGTAATCCAACTGCGGTAAGAACAATCACCATGGTGACCATCCCAGCTTGAGGAACCCCTGCTGCTCCAATGCTAGCTGCTGTTGCTGTAATGCTGAAAATAAACAGCTGCTTTAGAGTCCACTTGAGAAACACTGGTCAGACTCCACATCATTTGTTGCTTTACCTAAATTAAAAACTGTAACATACTGGACCAGTGCTCTTATGGCACAGTGCTATTGTCCCTGCCTCTGGCCAGGAGGCCTGGGTACAAATCCTATCTGCTCTAGAGGTGTACAATCGTTGAATAGGTTAATTAGGAAATTATCATGTTTGAATGGGCGAATTCAATGCCATATTAAGTATCTAAAGAGATGTAAATAAACTAAAAAGCAGTTTAAGAGAAGTTGGGAGGGGGGTGAAAAATCTTGTCTACTGAGAGCACTCCCACTGGAATTGGGTCATTGAGTAAATGCACAGACTGGGATGACACTGAGCACCAGAAATCAGTCCATTTCCAGTTCCAATTAGCTAGCATGCTAAACAAAAGCAAACAAAACTGCGGATGCTAGAAATCTGAAACAAAACCAGTAATTGATGGAGTAACTTAGCAGGTCCAGCAGCATCTGTGAGAGAAAGCAGATGTTGTCAGATCTGCTGAGTTTCTCCAGAGGTATGAAAGTAATAATTGGCCTGAGAATTCTAATGTTAATAGTTATCGAGGAACTAGAGTAGGATTTGAAACGTTTAACATTTTTTGGGTAAATATTAAGTCCAAGTGAGTCGGGGCCATTAAACCTTCAACTCTTTTTATTTTCTGGACAGGGGTTAGGGTAGGCCAATAGTGTTCACCTCAGACCTTAATTCTGAACCCCCATACCTCTCTCTATCCATGACACCCAACCCACGAACTTCCACTGCTATCTCACCCACTGTGTTCTTCATACTCCACAATGCGAGAAATATGGGAGTGCACTCCTGGCATGAATCACAGTCTCTGCTGTGATAGTTGGCATTCTGTGACTGTGTGTGGCAGCTTTCTCTAGGCCAGGAATTCTGACTCCAGGGAAAGTTGCCTCCAACAAATCCTGACCCTGTGTGGCCTCCTTGAGGGCCATCCTCAAAATAATTAACACAGGTCGCTTGATGATTTTCCAGCCAGTCGATGGGACATCCCTTCTCCACCCACCAAAGATTCAGCATGACTCTCTCTTTGGTTCTGTGCCCCCTTGTGGCTTATGGATATGTTTAGAACATTGTAACTTGGCCCAATTCCTTCGTGTACATTACATGTGGAGAGAAGTGGTTCAATTCAAATGGCTTATTAAACTTGATAGCACCAGTATCTTTTTAAAAGAACCAAAATCCTTACATATTGAAACTTGAGCTGGAGGTCTCACCTGATGGTGATTATTTGCCCTGCATCCAATGGATAGTCATTAAGCTGAGCAATAAATATTGCAGCAACTGCTTCATATAGAGCTGTTCCATCCATGTTTATTGTGGCACCCACTGGCAACACAAATCTGGTGATCCTTTTGTCAACTTTGTTTTTGTCCTCAGCACATCGGAATGTTACTGGCAGAGTTGCAGAACTGCATAGAGGAATGTATGTTACTACTAGAACAAAGTTCCGTTCATTTTTAACATTTTAGCACTTCCACATTATTAGTCTCTGTTCTGGGCTTACGACACTGAAACTTCCATGAATGGCATCAAACGTCTGTCTCCCCTTATGTCTAACCTCTTTGTTAAAACTCTGCATTTTGTCACAAACATAAACAGCCGACCATAACATTTGTTCAATGACATCAATTCCAAGGCATATTGGGCTAATACTGGCATTGTTTGATTTATTGAAATGAAATGACCATCTCTGCAACACCGTAATAAAAAAAAATACAGTTTACTTCGGAAAATAGTCACAACAATCATTTGTGCAAAAGATTCACTGTCTCTCACTGACTCACTTACTCATTTCACCAGTTCCTTTTAAAGGTAGAAGCAATCCTCTGGTACTTAGCTCAAGTGGTCATTTCAACATGTGGCTTGATATAGTGACTGCCTGGGCACCAGCAATGGTGTCTTACACAATAGCAAGAAACTGCAACAAAGTCTAGGCTGTCATTGTCCAACATCTACACACCTGCAGTTTTCAATGGGATCACAGAGCAACAAGCAGAAACCAAGGATAACTAATATCCTTTCTGGTCTAAAGATGCTTAAAATATTTACATCAAATTTACTCTTCCTGCTGAGTTGTTGAATCAGCACAGAGGAATTAAACTTGCTGCCTATTTAATCATCATAGTTCAGTAACAGATCATGAATTGAAGTAATTCAGTAAATCTGCAGGGACTTAGTATTTTGAATTTGAACAGGACATTACCTATTAGAACCTTAATTAAATCCTGCAGATTAAATGACTAATAAAAGTAATATTTTCTCTTCAGTGCATTCACGATAAATTCTCTTCTAAGGAAAGTCAAAGTTGATTACTGGATTTTAGAACAATCGCTAACAGCTGTCCCGTTACCTGGATGAAATCATGACAGAAGTCAGTAATGCCTCAGCCATTCCTCCAACGAATATGAAGGGATTTTTCCGTACCACAATGAAATAGATTACAGGGAGAATAATACCACCATGGATGGCTAATCTGCCAAAGGAAATTGCAAAAAAAGTTTAAAATGAATTGGATCTTAACTAACATTGCATCCAACAAAGACTAGTAAAATCCCATGTGAATCCAGCCTACATAATTTAAACTAAATACCATACAGAAACTTATTGTGATTATACAATGATTATAGTATGATTTTATATATTTGAAGGTCTGTAATGCTGGATTTTTATTGCTTTATTTTTCTAATGTTTTTCCCCTAAGAATTTGTACTCCAGAATCTGTACCTAGGTACCTCTGTACCTAAGATGGTGTTGTAACTCGTGACTTGTAGATGTTTCGCCGAGTCATGTAAGTACATGTGAGAGTAAAGCTTATTTAATGCAACTAAGAGTCTCAAAGAGTTACTCTCACTGTTTTTCTTTCATTCATTGAATGTGGGCATTGTTAACTAGGATGGCTTTATCACCTCTCCTTAATTACCCAGAGGGCAGTTAAGAGTCAACTCTGCACATATGGGCCAGGCCAAGTAAGGATGCCAGATTTTTTTTCCTAAAGGTCATTAGTGAACCAGATGGGTTTTCACAATGATCAATGGTGGTTGTAATTGGACAGTCTTTAATTTCATATCTCATTGCCTGCCATAGTGAGGCTGAAGCCTATGTCCATGATCATATGATGCTGCTTGGCCTGCTGTGTTCATCCAGCTCCACACTTTGTTATCCCATGACCAATTGCCTGTTATCTTTGATTTCTAGTCCACAGACATTATAGCTGTGTCACTATTTTTCCCCAATATGTACATTCCTGCTCTCACCAACATCATAGTTTTCAGAAGATCCATTGATACATATTTAGCATCCAAAGGTACATCATTGGGTTACATTGTACACCTGTGAAGCATCCTGAGATATATTCTCCATTAAAGACACCATATAAATTATAGCTACTGTAAATCTCTTCCTCTAAATAATTTTTAGGGTTCTTACTTTGATTAATATTAGTTGGAAGGTGAATGACTTTCAATGGTTCACCTTTATGCTTCTACACTCACTTCTAAAAATACAGACAGAAATTACATTACAATAAAGGTCAATCTATATCCCAAAAAGAGCATGTTTATGAATGACAGTGATTAAATGACAAATACATTCATATCACATCACAGTGACCCAAACTTGGCTTGATCTTGCCATATGTGAAAGACACAAACCCAACCCTGCCTATAATAGACCTGACGCCTATCCCCCACCAACCTGAGGAAGGGCCACTGGACCTGAAACATTAACTCTAATTTTTTCTTCAGAAATGCTGCCAGACTTGCGGAGTTTTCCAGCAACTTTTTTTGCTGTTGCCAAAACTGCTTCTGCTTAGTTAATACACAGACATCAACATTAATCTTCCTGTCTATGTGTCACATATTTAACATTGGACTTGGAGATAATGGGGCTCTTCGTAACCATTCAATTGTACCAGGTTTAATCCTGCATCAAGACTGAAAGATACTGGTGCAGATATTCTGATGCCTGGATAGTCGTTGGAGCACTGGGGAATTGAGTTGTGCATGCAGAATTCCCAGTGCTGGACTCTGTAGGAATGCTGTGCATCTGAAACAAAGAACAAAGAACAAAGAAAATTACAGCACAGGAACAGGCCCTTCGGCCCTCCAAGCCTGCGCCGATCAAGATCCTCTGTCTAACCTGTCATCTATTTTCTAACGGTCTGTGTCCATTTGCTCCCTACCCATCCATGTACCTGTCCAAATATATCTTAAAAGACGCTAATGTGTCTGCGTCTACCACCTCCGCTGGCAACGCGTTCCAGGTACCCACCACCCTCTGTGTAAAGAACTTTCCACGCATATCTCCTTAAACTTTCCTCCTCTCACTTTGAACTCATGACCCCTAGTAATTGAGTCCTCCACTCTGGGGAAAAAGCTTTTTGCTATCCACTCTGTCTATATCCCTCATGATTTTATAGACCTCAATCAGGTCCCCCCTCAATCTCTGTCTTTCTAATGAAAATAATCCTAATCTACTCAACCTCTCTTCATAGCTAGCACCCTCCATACCAGGCAACATCCTTGTGAACCTCCTCTGCACCCTCTCCAAAGCATCCACATCCTTTTGGTAATGTGGCGACCAGAACTGTACACAGTATTCCAAATGTGGCCGAACCAAAGTCCTATACAACTGCAACATGACCTGACAACTCTTGTACTCAATACCCCGTCCAATGAAGGAAAGCATGCCATATGCCTTCTTGACCACCCTATTGACCTGCATTGTCACCTTCAGGGAACAATGGACCTGAACACCCAGATCTCTCTGTTCATCAATTTTTCCTAGGACTTTCCATTTACTGTATAGTTCGCCCTTGAATTTGATCTTCCAAAATGCATCACCTCGCATTTGCCCGGACTGAACTCCATCTGCCATTTATCTGCCCAACTCTCCAGTCTATCTATATTCTGCTGTAGTCTCTGACAGTCCCCTTCACTATCTGCTACTCCACCAATTTTAGTTCTCAAATTTCAAGATAAAGGGTTCTGACACATTTTCATTGTTAACCAGGAAAAGATAGTGGATTAGAGATAACAATGTGTACAGCTGGATGAACACAGCGGGCCATGCAGCATCAGAGGAGCAGGAAAGCTGACGTTTTGGGCCTAGACCCTTAAGGCCCCCTTAAGGGTCCAGGCCCAAAACATCAGCCTTCCTCCTCCTTTGATGCTGCTGGGCCTGCTGTGTTCATCCAGCTCTACACCTTGTTATCTCAGATTCTCCAGCATCTGCAGTTCCCACTATCAAAGATAGTGGATTAAAGCTTTACTCTAACTCCTGGATATCCACACAACAGAACCTTTGACACACTACTAACTATACCCAGCACCCCCAGATACAGTTTTTGAAAAGATTTGTAGCTCGGGTTGTGGATGAGGTTGTAGACTTGCTCGCTGAGCCGGTGTGTTTGGTTGTAGACATTTCATCACCCTGCTAGGTAACATCTCAGTGCACCTCCAGTGCAGCGCTGGTGTTCTGTCCTGCTTGTTATTTATACGCTTCAGTTTCCTGGATGGTTGGCATTACTTTTGGCATTGTTTTTCAGTGATTTATATATTGGATCCAGTTCAATGTGTTTGCTGATAGGAGCACCGGTTGGAATGCCAGGCCTCCAGGAAAGCAAGGACTGTGAAAAGCATTACTTAGGCCAAGCTGGAAGAAAACTGACAATAAGGATACACAAATATCAAATAGCCAGCAAGAGGCACGACCAATTCTCACTGGTCTCAATACACACAGATAAACAAGAACACAAATTCGACTGGGACAACATATCCATAATAGCACAGCCTGAACCCTCTTGCATATTACACTCTTACATTTCCTCACTGGCTGCCAGTATGGCTTTGGGACCTTTTATAAATGATTTGAATGTGGAAGTATAGCAGCGTGCAATAAAAAGGAGGCATGTCTTGGTTTGTAATGCCCCTCCTGTACAGCATGGATTTCTGCATGGTTTCCCCTAATGGACACTGGTCAGACACACCAGACTTGGAAATTTGGCAGGAAAAAGAATTGATGAAAGGTAAGTGAACAATCTTTTCCAACAGTAATTAACATTTCTGGACTAGTCCTCTTTGACAACTTCATAAAAAAACATTAGTCTGTATATTTTCTTTTGAAATAACTTAATCTGGGCACTATACATTAAAGGACAAATGCTTCCGTAAATTTTCAAAACTTCCTTCAGTAATTCCCAATTAAGCAGTTTAAAAGCTCTGTGATACATACCCAGTCAGCACTGTTGCCATATAAAGGCCAAGCCTACGGAAAATTTCCCAGTCATCCACTCCCATTACTTTAGCAGCAATAAGAAATAATATACCTATTGGCATAAACCTGGAAAGAAATCATTGAAAAGCGATCAAATTAGGAAAAGCAATTTCAATTGAACATCAGTAGGTTCATTTCTAGCCCTCATTTTAGAAATGCTAGCTAATTTGCTTTTATTTGCAGTTCGAGCACTGAAATAGGAAAGTTTGCTTTTTCAGAGTAAATCTCTACATTTTAATATTTGAAGTTTAAGTACATTAGCCAATTATTTTTCTCATTTGCACCAAACTGCAATGGCAGGAGTTAACACTTTATCCTTCACCCAAAATATAGTTATGTAAGATTTTTGTTCATGAGGAATGCTGATCACAGGGACTATAACTTTTCAAAAACAGAAACAGAAAAGCCCAGCAGGTCTGGCAGGACCTACAGAGAGAAATCAGAGTTAATGTTTTGGGTCCAGTGATCCGCCCTCAGAGTTGACAGTAGCTATGAAAACCTTTTCTGAAGAAGGGACTAGACCTGAAACGTCAGCTTTCCTGCTCCTCTGATGCAGCTTGGCCTGCTGTGTTCATCCAGCTCTATATTTTGTTATCTCAGTAGCTATGAAAGTGTTGGGTTTATATACAGAAGAACAGGTGGGGGGTGCAGGGGTAAAGTGTAAATGATAAGTGTGGATGCAGACTAAAGAGAGAGAGGAACAGCTGGACAGGCAAAAAGGGTAAATAACATTCAGCCCAGGAGAATGAATAGCTGTTAATGGGGACTGTTAGTGGCTAACAATTGGGTTGTGTGTAATAGCAGACCATGTGATAACAACAATAAAAACAAAGTTGCTGGAAAAGCTCAGCAGGCCTGGCAGCATCTACGAAGGCAAAAACAGAGTTAACATTTTGGGTCCGGTGACTCTTCCTCAGAACGGATGGTGGTTGGGAAAACGTCAGTTTATATGCAAAAAAAAAGGGATGTGGGTCGCGTAGGGAATAAAGGATAGAGCCGAAAGAGAGAGAAGAGCAGGTGGACAGACAAAGAGTTGATAACAATCAGTCTGGGAGGGTGAGTTGTCGTTAATGGGGACTGGTAATAACTAACAACAGGGGGTGTTTAATGGCAGGCTTTGTGATAAGAAGGCCTGGTGTGTTGGGTAGGGGGCTGGGACATGGGAGAGTTTAGGTCCAAAAATTATTGAACTCAATATTGAGTCCAGACGGCTTCAGGGTCTCCAGGTGGATAAAGAGGTGTTGTTCTTCCAGCTTGTATTGAGCTTTGCTGGAACACTGCAGCAAGCCTGAGGCAGAGATGTTGGCCAGGGAACAGGGTGGTGTGTTGAAATGACTATAACTTTTCTTTTTACTGTGCCTCCTTAGACAATGAAAACAATGACTAACAGAGAAATGTGAGTCATGGTTAACAAAAAGAGTTATGATCCCTTACTGTCCAGCGTCAGTCTTTCTTGCTAGGTATATTTCTTGATGAAGGGAAGGAAGGAATCAGAGGGTTGATTGCTGTTTATGAATCTTGTTATGGACAAGGATGAAAGCCAATCATACGTTGAAGTGATAGTTCCATTGATTAACAAAGGGAGGATGGTGTTGAAGGAAGATAGAAATTAATTTTAGTGGAACGTTCTACTTACCACATGATAATGTGTACAATTCTCATGGTGGCTTCATTCAAGGCATCAAAGAAGTCCAGCAGGATTTTGCCTTTTTCGCCCATCTGTCCAATGACAATTCCAAATACTAGGCAGAAGACAATGAGGCCCAGTACATTTATTCCATCAGAGTACCCACCAACCACTTTGTAGTCTTTGTTCTTGGTCTACGAGGATTTCGAACAGATTAAAAATCAGAATTTTAACCTATTTGCTATTTGAATACATTGACTGATTTGCTTTCAATGAATTGTTACATTTTCTGACAATTTAAGTACACCAATAGGCCTGTACCCAACAACTAGAGCTCACAAATGAAATGTGATATTATTAAAATTTTAAAAAGGATTGTGTGCACAAGACTTGGGATAGACTCTTACAGGTGTACAGTTTCATTTCAACACCAATGTTTGTAGGGATCATATCCAAGTTTTCAAGGTTCAATAAAAAAAAGTGCTTGACTTTTTAATGGAGTAACTATTGAATAACCTTTTGGAAGATTAAATCCTGGGACTGAACTCTTCCTCCTCCTCACCCCAAACAGATGACATCACTGATGACTAGGGTATCGATTATGGGATCTTCCTGTTCTATATGAGTCAGCAACTATTGTGTAAGCAAGGCAACCCTTCAGAAAATTAGCATCTTTGCTGTTTTTATTTAACAGGAATTGTTTACATCTTTTAAAAATCTTATTATTGTTGGCCACAGAAAGATTGGTGTGAAAGTGAGATGAGCGATATCCCTGCGTTGGCACAACAGTGGCATCACAAACTTGGCATTGTGGGAAAGACATCACTGGAGAGGTTGCATGATTGACTGACAATCTATAAATTATATATGCTTTCAAAATTCATTGCTCGGATCGGGCTATGTGAAAGGGCAAAGATGTTGTGCCACCCTGCAGTCACATCAAGTTGCAGAATGAAGCGAGACCAAACCTTGTGAGTGTGCATTATATTCATGTTTCTGTCATTCATAGGCCACCTCAAAATCATTGGGTCTTCCCTACTGCCAGCCCTTAACTTTAAAAAGGAAAAAGTGCCCACTAGTTTAAAGGATATGCATGTTTCGTTTCTTGCTTGTTCAGGCACCTATTTACTGAAAAAGAATTTGCTTTGTGCTTGTTTGACTTTTAATTATGGAAGATGTGAAAGCAATTCATTTCCAAGGCCTCAGTGTGTTTTCAACTGACTTAATGGAGGTTTATGAGGCTTGCTCATGAGTAGCTGGTGGCAGTTGGTATTTGCTTCTGTCTGTATTTGAGGGAGAGACTTCAAGGGTAAGGAAACCTTCTCTGAGACTGCTCCCAATGCTACCCTGCCTTCAGCCAATAGGAGGCCCAGGCTGAATCGTTACACTTCACTCTGCCAAGGGAATTCCCAAATTTCCACTCTCTGCCATTCTAGAGTACAGTTGATGCATCACGCTCACCTTGTGCAGATTTGCAAAGTTCTGGGTGCACAGCATTTGTGTATGAGCCCAGAGTGGGGGTGGTCAATGGGCCTGGAGTGGAGTTGGTCAGTAGGTCTGGAGTGGAGTGGTCAGAGGCCCCAGAGCGGAGTGGGGGTGGGCAGTGGACCCAGAGCAAAGTCTGGGTGGGCAGGCGACCTGAAGCAGAGTGGGGGTGGTCAGTGCACCTGAAGCAGAGTGGGAATGGGCAGTGGGCCTGGAGAGGAGTGGGGTGGGCAGTGGGCCTGGAGATGTGTGGGGATGGGCAGTGGGAGATGGCTGCTGGTTGGGAATCAGTAGAGCTCAGTCAGGTCATGTGGAGATCTTACAAAAAGATTGCAATGTCTCTCATGTTAGCTTTATTTCTTCTTTTCCTAACTTATATTACATATATCTGTAATGTACTGTTGTCTTTTCTCTATTTTTTGACCTAAGATTTGCCTAGCACTTGGTACCTAAGATGGCCCTGTATGTTGGAGGCATTGTACACTTTTCACTGTGCTTCTGTTCTTTCATAATTTGAGTACATTTGACAATAAACCTAATTCTAATTCTATCTCATTGCTGCACTAACAAACGTAGCACCGGCCATTCCTGAATATAGTATTTCATGAACCCCATTGGGTTTATTAAAACAAAAAACTGAGATTATCCAACAAAAAAGATATTTCATGTTTTCACTTCACTTTAATGCTCATCAAAAATTTTTGAGGCATGTTTTTACCATAGGTATTTACATTACTGAGGGTGAAATGATAATCTTGGATTTGCAGGGGGAGAAAGAAATTCCTCCTTTCAAAAATCAGGCTTAGGGATTTACATGCATTGCATGTTGATGTAATGGCAGGTTTTGTGCTGTCATCATAGTCGTATTGCTGATATGCTCATCTTTTGGCAAAAGCAGAAAATCAGGCCAAGGATTACTAAATGGGACCTGGATCATCTTTAGCTGTGAATCTGCTTATAAACTATATTCAAAATGAAAATAAGTTTTTCCTAAGTTTGTGGGATCCATTTATTTTTCCTGATTTTCAGACTGTGAATAATTTTCAAAAGTGGCCTGGAGTTATACATGACAATGCAAATTTGACTGCAATGGTCCTTAATTAAAAATTAGGATATAAAGTTGTTGTTAGGAGTTGTTTTCAAGCCATCAAACAGAAGTGGTAATGTAAGGTATGCCACACATCAGTATGTCAAAGACACCTATAACAAGGCTGATACAGTAATCACTGGGGACTACAATCTCATACAGGCTGGGTAAAACTAAATTAAGCCCTAGTGCTTTTGACAGCACTTGGACTGTACACTGAAATGAAGAGGCTTCATATCTCATGATTGTTGTGGACTTGCGTTTGAAGGGTTGTGGATGCCTGAATTTTAGCTTCTGTTTTTTGCTTCATTGTTTCCACCGCACTTCATACTTATGTGCCCACACTTCACATTGTCTCTTTTTAAAAAATGCAGCTGAAAGAAAAGTGGGAGTTGTGTCCCTGAGAAAATAACATAGGAACTAGGAGCAGGGTTAAGGTTAGTGTGCCTCTGGATTTAGATAATGGTGCTAGGAAACTGTAAATTTGTGTATTGATGCTGAGAATGCAAAGAGGCTGAGACTGCTTTCGTCATTCTGATGTGCTATGTATGCTCAGAAATCTGTATCTTGAAAACGCATTTCATAAAAATTGCATGACAAATGTCACGATTTAACTGAGTACCAAAGAAGTTATGCAATATACAGCAAATACAAAAGCAAAATACTGCCGGAGATATCAATCTGAAAGATATAAAAAGTGATGGAAATACTTCACTCAAGAAGCATCTTGGGAGAAATGAACAGACTTAACATTTTAAGTAGAGATTATCTCATTAACTCTGTCTCTCTCTCCACAGATGCTGCATGATGTGCTGAATTTTTTCAGTAATTCTTTTTGTATTTTATATTAGTTATGTTACCTCATTCATTTGTGTTGTCATGACAACAGTAACCATCGGGCTAGTAGCATTGTTTGCAGGTTCAATTTCTATTCGTTTGCTTTTATACTGAAACACAAAGCCAAAAGAGAGGTCATGCAATAATTTTGAATTAAATCAATCAAGCTATGTACTAAATGAACCACAGTTCTTTCATAATGTAACTCAAGCAGATATGAAACATTTTATCGGGAAGGGATGAATGCTGCTGTTTGGATAGTTTTGAAAATGCTGTGTATGTCTCCTGTAACTGATAAGTTGTCAGGCATGTGTGACATGAGGTGGTATATTCTCAACATAGTTCTTAGTTGCCAAAGCAAGAAAATTGACGAGTTAACAATCTTCCATGTGATGGCAGAGAATGGCTTTTCAGAGATTGGAGTCCAGTCTTATTTTTGTAGCACTAAGTTTTGCAATGCATCTGCCTGCAGCATTGCTGGTTCTTACATGTAAAAAATGCCATTTGCTTCAGCTCAAAAGTCTTTTAAGGGAACACTACAGTTTTGTCAAATCAATGAGAAGGTTGACTCCTGGCAGTCTACAGAACTGAATGACTGGTGGGATAAAATATTTTGACATGCTACAGCAACACCACTGGAGAGGACTTTTGGATAAAAGCCTTGGGAGGGAAGATCTTTGTTGAAAATAATCATTTTGGAAACATCAAGGAATATTTTTACAATTTTTAATGTGAGTAAATTCCCCCATTGTGAAATTTACACCAATTGAAAAGTTTATGCCTGCTTTTGTGATGGAGACACAGATTTTATTTTCTCCTCTCTGCCGTGATAGATCAAAGTGAATCACAATTAGAATCTTGAGTTTGAGAAAATGTTCCCTGATTTTGCCCATTAAGCCTTAAAGAATGACTTTAGAATAATGCCGTTGAGCGGCAACTTCTTGTTCCAATTTTCATCTCCTTATCCAGGAAACTAGATGGTGCACATTCTCAGCATGTAAGTCAGAGCAGGTACCTGCTGGCTGCTTTTCCCAGACACCAGACACCTGCTTCTTGGTGACAATATCTTTGCTAGTTGAATGGCCATCATCTTTCTTGACTCTTCATTCACACATATTGGCATTGGCAAATAGCCAGACTCCCCACATCCCTTTGCCTCTATCAGACCAACTAACGCACTACTTCAGCCCATCCACATATTTAAAGTGGCACTCAGGGACACCTACAACCTGTGTGGTTCTGCCAGGTCATTTTGTGCATTTTATACATCTCCATCTCATAACATTCAGCTTGCTTTCTTAACACTCACTCACTTTGTGCTACTTGCAGATGGCCAGGCACTGTAAATGTCACATAGTTTCTTTTAGAGCACACTCACTGACTTCATCAGGGACTAATGACATATCAGCCTGTGAGTGACTGGTATTGATTACAAGGTGCTCAAAGTGCTCTCTTCCAGGCTGCCAAACTCTATGGCTTGTATTGCTGTCTAGCTCAGAGGGAAAGACAGGCAGCTTGTGATAATGGGAAGCACTGAATGTTCAAAGAGGTGGACAGGTGGCTCTACACTCTGTCAAGGTCACACCTGTAGCAAGTGCCAGCAGTTTACACATTGTTTGTTTTCAATCAAAGTGGCTGTATGTGAAATTCCTAAGAGATCTCTCCTTAGTGGGGTGAAGGGGTCCACAGTCAGACAGAAATTACCACCACTGTTAAAGAGCTCATCCGATTTCAGTCCAGGAGATTGGTCATGGTCAGTCAGGTTATTGGTCTAAGCACAGCCTAGACCCTAGAAACCGAGTGGGTCTGGCTCTGATCAAAAGGACCATGATGTATGTTGAGGAGAAATGTTTCTTTTCTGAAGAAGGATCTAGACCCGAAATTTCAACCTTCCTGCTCCTCAGATGCTGCTTGGCCTGCTGTGTTCATCCAGCTCCACACCTTGTTAACTCAGATTCTCCCGTCTGCAGTTTCTACTATCTCTCAGGCATTTTGTAAGTCTTCTTCCTTCTCTGTCTCCCACTATCTGTCTAAGAGCTGTCACAGTTTCAGCCAGGATGAAGACGGTGTGCTGTGTCATCGGTTCTATTGGCTAGTGTAAATAACAGGGTGTCATCCAGCAGGGACGGATCAGGCCTGCTGATTTCCCCATCCAGGAGCAAGTTTTTCCCTTCTTGGTTTGAAATGCTGCAAGCTTTGGGATTACAGGCGGGGGAAGGTGGGCAGTAGTGGAAAGGGATGGCTATAAGAATTCCAAGCAGTAGCAGCTTCAGGCTGGAACTTGAAAGTGCACAAGATTTTCTATGACTGTATTTATTAGGTAAATTTGTTTCAAATTTCCAAATAAATCAAACCTTACTAATTCTGTATGAGAGTGGTAATTCTGTATTAAGGAACACACCATAAGAATACAACAACTTTAATATTGTCTCAGCCAGTATTAATATTTAAAATACACTTGAATGAATATAGAATTAGCACATTTATTTGGCTGATACAGAATTTTCTGGTTTTATTCCTGGCATATTTTATTTGAAGCTATGGCAGCGTTGTTTTAGTGATTAGCAATATTTTATATGAAGGTAACTTTTGATTTTGGATCATTATTTAGGAGACGTGTTAAACAAAAACAAATACAATTAATCTAAATTATGTAAATGGCTGAACTGAGATTTTTATGTAGAGAGAACAAGAATTTTATTACCTGTTGAAAGCTAGCCTGTACCAAGTTTTCTGGGAATGCATTCCTGCGTGAAAAGAAAACATTAGTTATGAGAATTCTTCAGATGAATGCATATGTGGAACAAATGTCCATTTAAAGTTGATAATCTTGTATTGACTATATTTTTTTAAATAGACTCAGTGCAAGCTAGTATTACTTATAACTGACTACTATCAGTCTAATATCTGGCTGTTATAATAGGCTATTCTTTCTTCCAACTATCATTATATTTCTAGTCAACATATATCATGGTTCTTTTGATCAGAACCGGACCCACTCGTTGCTGTTCTGGAAAGGGACTTGTACTGTTCAAACTCTCATGAAATCTAAACTGAGCAGTGTCCAGTACTTTTTGTTCTAAGCCACTCCAGAAGATGATATCATGAGCACATTATGTTTGAACAGGGCTCACATTCCGAATTAACAATCTAAATAAATTTACAGAACTCAAACATAACATTAAAGTTGCGAAAAGTACAAATATCTATGGAGTTATTCAATGAATATCAGAAACTAGCCTTAAATCTACACAGAAACAAAAGCACTGAGAATGTATCTGGAAAACCAGAGAGATTAGCTTGGATTAAGATGTAAATGATATTTACAGAGGGATTATAAACGTACGAGAACAAGAAAATGTAAGCCATTTGTACTGAAAGATAAATATTTTGGGACGATGATCTGACTGGTTTGATGTCATATACATTGAAGGAAAGATTAAAAGGTAACAATATCACTTACAAGAAAATCTTGTAAAATGGAAAGATGGGGATACAAAATGATATGCTTTTCAAGAGAAATGTAAATGAATGATTGGAAAAATGATTTAAAAATCGCCACGTTACTCATAAATACCATCAATGCTTTCTGAAAAATGAAGCTTGTTACAAGCTTGTTATCTCAATTTGAACCAGGACCAAGCATACAGCTTTGAGATGCTCATAGCAACACACTGGTTTGCAGAAAAATGCGAGGTAATAGACAGTCCATGACATCGTAATGAGCTATAGTCCAGTTGAGTGAAGAAATAGCCTACATTGATGTTTCATGTAACATGCTGATCTAAAAGGGGAGGGAGATTTAAAAACTGAATGATAGTCCAGTCAGCTCAACATCTGTCATTGGTAAAATGTTAAGAGTCCATTATAAAGGACATATTAGTCAAGCATACTGGAACAGATAATATCAAGTAGAGTCAACATGTCTTCATTCTGCAGAGGGAAAGGGATTTGTGTTCATTGAAATGAACATAAGGCCACACAAAACATGTTATCAGGGATGAAATATGAAAAGGAAACAAAACACAAATGGATGTTTTTTAACCTCTCGACATGGCAGAACCAATTGGGGGATAGATAAATTCCTCAGGATTTCTAGTAACTGAAGAAATGGTAGTAATTCAATTTCACACATTTAATCCATTCTCTTGAGTAGGAAGTAAAGATATCTGTCCAGATTTACTGGGGACCCTCCTTTGCTTTTCGATTCTGACATTAGTATTGAAGCTGAGTGGAGAAGCTGCTAGTGCTTCTGAATCAGTAAAGGCAGTGAAAAAATTGAGGTAGAGATAGAGAACTCCCAAATGACTCATTCCTTTATTTTCCTCTAGAGCAGACACAGCAGATTAAATATCCTCTAATCCCCAGAAAGAGACTTTTAGTTGGTTCTTTGTCCAAATGTAGATGCGCCTAGCAGATTGCCATCACCAAAATAGGGAAAATTTCTTCTTTTCCTTATTAATTTGGTGCTGAAGTGGTAAACGTTTTCTTACTTTCACAGCAGGGAATGTGGGGAGACAGTTGTATGTTGACAACGTCATGGGAATATTACTCCAGAGGCCCAAGTTATAGCTCCGGGAATAGGTTTTAAATCCCACAATAACTACAGGTGAAATTGGAAACAAAAGCTCATCTCAGCAAATACCAAGTGTGACAGCTGCTTTTGTTAAAAAAAAACAATGATTTTTCTGCTGCATTTTTTAAGGAAGGATAATAGTTTCGTGAGATTTGGCCAATACATAACTTCTAACTCACTACAATGTCACACTTAATTATCTTCAGAAATGGTCTAACAGGCTATTAGTTAAGGGCAATTAGGGATGAGCAACGTTCATAGATCACAGAATCCCTACTGTGTGAAAACAGGCCCTTCAGCCCAACAAGTCCACGCCAACCCTCAGAGCATCCCACCCAAACCAATTCCCCTATAAACCCACCTAACCTACACAGACCTGGGAAATTTAGCATGGCCAATTCACCTAGCCTGCAAATCTTCGATAATAAGGTGTAAAGTTGGATGAACACAGCAGGCCAGGCAGCATCAGAGGAGGAAGAAAGTTAACATTTCAGGTTTGGACCCTTCTTCAGAAATAGGAGAGGGGAAGGGGACTCTGAAATAAAGAGCGAGGTTGGGGAGGTGGATGGAAGGTGGATAAAGAAGCAGATAGTTGAAGAAGAGATGGACAGGTCAAGAAGGCAGGGATGGAGCCAGTAAAGGTGAGCATAGATGGGGAGTTAGAGTAGGGGTTGGTCAGTCCAGGGAAGACAGACAGGTCAAGGAGGCGGGGATGAGGCTGGTAGGTAGGAGGTGCGGGTGTGGGTGAGGGTTGGTCAGTGAGGTGGGAGGAGCAGATAGGTGGGAGAAAAGGCAGACAAATCGAGGAGACGGGAACAAGCTGGGATGGTTTTGGGATGAGTTTGGAGATGGGGACATTTTGAAGCTTGTGAAGTCCACATTGAGGCTATCGGTCTGCAGGGTTCCCAAGTTAAAAATGAGGTGCTGTTCCTGCAACCTTCGGGTGGCATTGTTGCGGCACTGGAGGAGGCCCAGGATGGACATGGCGTCCAAGCAGTGTGAGGGGGAGTTGAAGTAGTTCACGACTGGGGAGAGACCCTTCCAGAGGGCCTGCTGTCTCCATGACTCCTCCTCCCACTTCTTGGATGACGTGCCCATCTTGGGCCTCCTCCAGTGCCACAATGATGACACCTGAAGGCTGCAGGAACAGCAATTCATATTTCACTTGGGAACCCTACAGCCCAATGGTCTCAATGTGGACTACACAAGCTTCAAAATCTCCCCACCCCTGACCTCATCCCAAAACCCGCCCAGCTCGTCCCTGCCTCTGCGACCTGTCTGTCTTTTCTCCCACCTATCCACTCCTCCCACTTCAGTGACCAACCCCCATCCCCTACCTACCAGCCTCATCCCCACTTCCTTGACCTGTCCATTTTCCCTTGACTGACCAACCCCCATCCTAACTCCCCACTGACACTCACCTTTACTGGCGCCATCCCCTTCTTCTTGGCCTGTCCATCTCCTCTCCACCTACCTGCTCCTTTAACTACCTTCTATCATCGCCTCCCCCCACCTGTCTAGTTATTTCAGAGTCCCCTTCCCCTCCCCCATTTCTAGAGAAGGGTCCAGACCTGAAACATCAGCTTTCTTGCTTCTCTGATGTTGCTTGGCCTGATGTATTCATCCAGCTCTGCACCTTGTTATCTCAGGTTCTCCAGCATCAGCAATCCCTACTATCTCTGCAAATCTTTGGGCTGTGGGAGGAAACTCACGCAGACATGGGGAAGATGTGCAAACTCCACACAGGTAGACGTCCGACGGTGGAATTGAACCTGGGTCCCGGGTGCTGTGAGACAGCAGAGCTAACCACTGAGCCACTGTACCACACATTGTCTTTGTATCGGTGTGCATATGCTATGGTAGAATGATGGGTGATAAAGGACATATCCAGCTTCCCCTTGCAGCACTATTTTTGACCATGACACCACTCTTGATTGCCAGAAAAACCCATCTGGCTCACTAATGTCCTTTAGGGAAGGAAACTGCCATCTTTACCTGGTCTGATCTACATGTGAGTCCAGACCCACAGCAATGTGGTTGACTCTGACCAGCCCTTTTGGGCAATACATGCTGCCAAGCCTGTGACACCCTCATCCAATGAATAAAGAGTAATGATACTATTTACTGTTGTACTTCTAGGATCTATAACAGATCTTGGCAAACATAAATACTACTGAGACAAACAGGGGTCTATATGGGCAGATAACTGGAGTAACTTTGTAATGTCCATGACATAGGGTGGCACAGTGGTTAGATCTGCTGCCTCACGGTGCCAGGGACCCGGGTTCAATTCCACCCTTGGGTGACTGTCTGTGCGGAGTTTGCACATTCTCCCCGTGTCTGCATGGGTTTCCTTTGGGTGCTCTGGTCTCCCCTCACAGTCCAAAGATGTGCAGGCTGGTGGATTGGCCATGCTAAATTGCCCATAGTGTTCAGGAATATGTTGGCTGGGTGGGTTATAGGGGGACAGGTCTGGGTGGGATGCTCTGAAGGTCAATGTGCACTTGTTGGGCCAAAGGGCTCGTTTCCACACTATAGAGATTCAATGATCCTAAGTTCTAGCCTCCTACCAGGATGCAAAAGATGGCCCGAGATTGATACTGATAGAATTTGTTGTCATTAAATTGATGGAGTTTAATCCCATACAGCATCCCTCCATTGTATAACTGATTTCATCTTATGGCATGTAACTTTTTAATCGTTGAAACCTTCATCTGATGAGCAGAATGAAGTTTTCAAAGATTAAATGTAATCAGCAACCATTTCCTAATCTTGTGAATCTGCCGTAGTCATCACTTGTAAGTTTAGTTCAATAGGATCACTTTGATTTCCATAATTTTTAATGCAATCATTCTTTTTCTCTATTTCCATACCAGAGGTTTAATTGCCCCATTAACTTTTGACCTATCTGGAATTCATTTGAATTCTGACAAAAATCACTTGTTAATGGTCTAATGGTTTCCTTGACAGCTCCATTTCCGGGCTCAGTGATCCCTGGGCAGTATTTCTCACCCCATTCCAAAGCATTTTCCTAATTTAGTTTTCACATTAATATCTTAGGTTTAAGGCAAAAGCCACCTTAATGGGAAGCCATCAAAGTCTTCACACTATACTTGTACAGATAGTTATTTAAATTAATGCATAATACTAATGATACTTCTGTGTACCTATAGCAACAGTACCATAGATTTTGTTACAGATATAAGTCTCTTTTTAAGTTTCTTTTTATGGGTGTAACTGGCCAGGCAACTACCCTTCCCCCTCCCCAAGAGGGAAGTTAACACTCAACCACATTACTGTAAGCCTGGAGTCAAATAGAAGCCAGACTAGGTAATGAAGCAGATTTCCTTCTACAAAGGACAGCAGTGAATCAGATGGGCTTTTCCCCAACAGTGGAGAATAGTTTCATGGTCATTATCAGACTCTTAATTCCAAATTTCTGTTGCATTCAAAGTCCAGCTTCTGCCATAGCAGGATTCAAACACAGGTCCTCAGAGGTCCTGCCAGTTTCTTCAGATTTTTGGGAGACACCAGGTTTAATCATCCCTGGAATAATTCTGGATTAATAGTCGTGACAATATCGCTTGGCTATCCCTTCCCCTGCTGGGTAATTGTCTTCTGCAGAAGGCAGAAAACCAGTGCTGACTAGTAGGTTGTTGAGAAGAATGAATATTGTAGAATGTTATGTGATAACTTTTGAGAATTAAAATAAATTTGCAGAACTTTCGCACAATATTAACAGTATATGTGGAGTCCATAATAGGGTGAATGGCACACAATCTGCGGAAGGAGATGCCTCGATTAGAAAGATAGCATTTCCTATTCTATGCTATTCTACCTTCTCAACATGAATCTTTGAGTATAACAATGATAAATTCTTTGCAAAAAGCTTGGAGATTTGTTCAGTTCATAAAAAAGATGTATTATTGCACACTCTGAATTTCTGGAATCTTAAATTGGTTTACTCAGTTAGGTAAAGATTTAGTCTAGTAGAATCTGATTGAAAACTGAATACTTTAGGTGGGATTGATATCTGACAATAAAACAAAAGATATTTTTACGCTGTATTGATTAAAATACCTGACATTACGCTATGCCATAGAATCCTACACTGTGGAAACAGGCCCTTTAGTGCACCAAGTCCACACTGACCCTCATAGTACTCGCCCAAATCCATCCCCCTATAACCTGCCTAACCTACACATCCCTGAACAGTGGGGGCAATTTCGTATGGCCAATCCACCTAACCTGCACATCTTTGGACTGTGGGAGGAAACCTATGCAGACATGGGGAGAATGTGCAAACTGCACACAGACAGTTACCCCAGAGTGGAACTGAGCTCAGATCCCTGGTGTTGTGAGGCAGCAGTGCTAACCGCTGGGCCACTGTGCCACCCCAAAATAAAAAGAAATCCTTTGATAAAAGGAAAGCCCATATATAGCTTCTGTCTACTAATAAGTATAATTAGTATAAATTTGTATGTATTTGGTTAAAATCCGAACTTATTAAAAATATGATATTTGTGATTGGTATGTGACACTTTTAAATGTGATATGATGGGGAAATGAAGCTATTAAACTGTAGTCAAACAAAATTTGGATGATGAAAGGAAATAGAGATGAAGGATGACAAAGATTGTCTCGATGATACAAACTCACCTGAGAAGATCTAGCATGGCATCCACAGTGGTGACCTCTGGGGTACTTCCACTCCTGTCAATTTCTTCAGCTTTTTGGGAGACACCAGGTTTAATGCTCATCACCAACACAATTCCTTGTACAAAAAAAATACGCAACAATATTTAAAAATTGTTCTGTCACTGAATGTTGATTAAGTAAGTTTCATACATCATTTAATTCTGTATAAATTTTGTAGTTTAATGCCAGTTACAAACTCCAAGGAATGCATATGCATTTTGCATTGCAATATTTACTAAAATGTCACCGGACAATGAAATGGTAGTGCAGAACTTGACATTACTAAAAGGTACAAATTCATCTTTCACTTATCCAGGCTAGGATGCACAAAACCAGGCTTTTAAAAAAAGCGGCTGTTCTTTATACAGTAAAGAAGAGGGTTCAGTTTTGTTTAGCTTTCATTGTCATGGGGATGAAGCAGGAAATTGATTTCTGTTGTAACCTTTGGTACAGTCCAAATTATTCAATAGCAAAAATCACATCGACCATTGGGCATTGTGTTCTGAGGGTTACAAACACAAGCTAGTTGAGAAAGGTGGGCACATGCTCTGTCGCGAATTGTCAACAGGACATGTTGTTCCATACAGTCAGTTAGCCAGGAGGGAGTCAGGCTTACACATCTGTCACCACACCTGCCCTGACACCTATCGCACTAATCATTTGTGTCATAGGCAAAACATCTTTTTGGTTTGATGACAACATCCTATTGGAAGAAAAAGCACTTATGGGTTTATTGCAAAGGAGCAGTGTAAGACAGCTAACTTCATCTATTGTTCACATCTTTGAGATGCATTTCCCTGCCAGTAGAAGCTGAGGAGTAGGCTGGGCACTGTTCAGCAGGGTCCCAGGTGCATATGATCTGACATCAGTATAATCTGAATATTGCTATCAATTATTACTCCCACATACTAGAGCTGCTAATGGTGGAATGATGGAAAATGGGATGCTGATGAGGGCAGAGGTACGTGTCCTGACTTAATGACTTGAAATAGCCACTTTCTCCTTTACCTCCTCTAAGTTCATTTTGTTGTGTGAAATTCTCCCATTCACTTTCCCATTTCTTCCCTGTCTATTTCAAAGTTGTTTGCAGAACACTTTGATTCTTCTTTACAAACTATAAAGAATTAACTTTATATTTAAACACTGTCAAAACCCACGAATATACTGGCTGGCAATCATTTAATATGTTGTGTGTTTCTTTTCCGGGATTGCTGTGACTTTTGCCTGATACTTCATAGAAATGTGGCTTCAGAGAAGATTCAGCCCTTGAACTGATTCTTGCAATATGACTGATTTGAATCTTAAATCAATCGACTAAGGAATGCCTCCATTCCTTAAATCTTTGTGACCTAGTCTAATGTACACATCCCTAGATTGGTTGCGGGTTGTTGCTATTAGATGTTCCCTCTCGGCCAGTTATGGATGTGTATAAAGTAAATGATTGCATGCCTCTTTCCCTTTTTATTGATAGATCTGTGTGGCACATATTTGTTTCTACTTAAATCTAAAGCATCTCCTATATCTCCGTCCTCTAACCTGGCAGATGCCATGTGAAGTGTAGGTCAATGGCCAAAGTTACAGGCATTGTCATGCAGAATGCTCCACTTGCCAACCAATCAGCACTCTCCACTTTTACAGTACAAATTATTGCTCCCCATTTATATTTGGTATTCACAAAGATGTCCTTAAGGGTACAAGACGCAAAGCTTCCACAAAATGTACCTCTTCTCAACTATCCTCAAGATCTGTACCACTAAATGACTACAAATAAAACAGTCAAAGAATGTATGGGTTATGTAATATTATACAGCAATATTTGTTACCTAGAATTACAGCAATTATAGTAGTTGAAAAATAGTATATCACTGCCCGCACTCCAACTTTCCCAGACACATCTGAATCCAACGTAGCGATTCCTGTAGGGAAAAGTTCAACAACTTTGTTAGTACAGTGCTACTACTTGAATCTAGAACAAAATATTTTAAATGATCTATTTCCTAACTTCTTAAGATATGTAAAAGCATATCTATTCCTAACGAACTACTAGTGCTCCAATTCATTGCACTATTGCTCTATTGTCTGAATTACTGAATAATTTAGCAATTATTTCAAAATAATAAAGAAAGAACTTGCATTTATGAATATCTTTCAATGCCTCAGGACATCAGAAAGTTTCTCATATTCATTGTGAACACTATGGTACTGCAGGAACATACAGAAATCAATTTGTGCACCACGAGGTCCCTCAAACTGCAAAGTGCTGTATATAAGATAACAAGGTGTAGAGCTGGATGAACACAACAGGCCAAGCAGCATCATAGGAGCAGGAAAGCTGATGTTTTCAGCCTAGAGCCTTTTTCAGAAAATGAAGGGTCTAGGCCCGAAATGTCAGCTCTCCTGTTCCTATGATGCTGCTTGGCCTGCTGTGTTCATCCAGCTCTACACCTTGTTATCTCAGATTCTCTAGCATCTGCAGTTCCTACTATCTCTAAGTGCTGCATATACTCAAGGAATAGTTTTAAAGTTGACCAACCTCTAACCAAAAAATCCAATCTCCTTGTACACACCACGGTGTGCAACTGGAGTCAAACTGACCCTGGTGCAATCCTCCTTTTTGATAGGATCTTAGAACTGCTCATCCTTGAATGTAATTGCTCAGCTCCTGAGGTCAGCAAATGTCAACATGTAAGATAACTAAAGTTGCTACTTTACTGGTGCAAACTGTGTCTCACTTTCTAATATGGCAATGTGGTATAAGAAAGAGTGGCAGATATAGAATTCATTGCAAGCATAAGTTGTTGTTATTGCAAAGCAAATTAATAATTGTGCAGCAACAGAAGAATAAGATATTAGAGAAGATCACTGGAGTTTGGAGGAAGATCTCTACTCTGCTCATGCAGGAGTACAGAAGTAAATGTATGAACAGAGGAAATCCCACCATGTGGCTGCAGGTGGAAAATGAAATTGCAATAAAAAATTGCCAGAATGGAATCTAAATATCTCAAGAATCCATCAAAATCTTTGCCTTGAAATAAGCAAGAAAAATGACCACTGCATATTTCAAATCCAGCCTTGGACAGTGTTCTTTAAAGAAAAAAAATTCTACTGTAACAGAAGATCAAAAACCATGTATTCTACCTATTGGGAGACAGTGAATCATCCAAAAACTCAGCCTGGGAGGCAATGGTGTTTGGTTCTTACTACAGAGTCAACAATCTTTGGCTATCATTGATGTGAACTGAGAGAGATAATAAGAACTGCAGATGCTGGAGAATCCAAGATAGCAAGGTTACCCTTGAAGGGTCTAGTCCTGAAACGTCAGCCTTCCTGCTCCTAAGGTGCTGCTTGGCCTGCTGTGTTCATCCAGCTCCACACCTTGTTGTCTCTTATTATGATGTGAACTGCCTTGGTCAAAGCAACCCTGCTCAACTGCAGCACAAAGTTAAAGCCTACCACAAACGTTGTGAAGCTTTTAGGTAAGTTTTCAACTTGATAGCTCATATTCAGTATTTCAGGTGATCCCTGATATGGAAGTTAGTAGAGAGTGATATTTGACCTTTTAACTGTGCATACTTGAATAGGAACCTAGACTATTGATTGTGGAGGAGGTAACACCATGAATAAAAATTTCAAATGTAAAACAAACAAATTCTAAACATCAAAATCCAGAGCAATAACAACTTTTCATGGCACTTTTAGTTGTTTTTCTCTTGAGAGGTTGGCTAGTCACCAGCCAAATTAAATCACATAATAGAATAATAAAATAAAATAGTTATCAAAGACTGAGATGAGGAGGAATTTCTTCACCCAGAGGGTAGTGAATCTGTGGAACTCATTGTCACGTAGGGCTGTGGAAGCCAGGTTATTGAGTATATTTAAGGCAGAGATAGATAGGTTCTTAACTGGTAAGTTGATGAAGGGTTGCATGGAGAAGGCAGGCCAATTGGGTTGAGAAACAATTTAGCCATGATCAAATGGTGGGGTAGACTTGATGGGCTGAATGGCCTAATTCTACTGTCATAGCTTATAGTTTAATATGTCAGTGTGATTATCTATTTGCAAATTACAGTGTCTCCTAGCAGACATTGTGGACAGATTTGTCACCTTTCAATGGGTTTATAATTAAACATTAGCCTGTGTTAGGTACATGGATGAGACTCCCATGAATTCTGTTATACCAGTCAGCCAAACAGTGAGAAAAGTTGTAAAGAAAACAGTGTTCATGCTTTTAATAAATAGATTTCAATAATAATACTTTTTGATTTATTTGTGTGATGTTTTAGGGACAGGATTGGCAGGAGCAGTGTCCAAACTGACAACTCCAAAATACTAATTGTGTAAAAGCCAAATCTTTACGCACTGGCTGAAAATTTATCTTAGTAACTTGACTGTTACATGAATATATGGTAATTAATTTGGACAATTTGTTTCTGTGATTTTGGTTAAAAGATGTGTGTTTTTTTTACAATCCCAGCTGAACTTCCCTGCTCTCCTTTAGACTGGTATTGATGAAACTTCTAAATATACTTGAAAAGACTTGAAATGTCAGATTTCCTGCTCCTCTGATACTGCCTGGACTGCTGTGTTCATCCAACTCCACACCTTGTTACCTCAGTTTAGTACATTGTTTGAAAGTCATCTCATTCAATATCAGAAAATCCCCAAAGTGACATCCCTAGATTATGCACTCGATTATCTGGAAGGTGTCTTAAATTTACATCTTCCTGGACTCGGAGTAAGAGTGCAATGAGGGCAATAGAGTTTTGAAGTAATTGCAATATTAAAAACACAACTACTTGAGATTAACTCCTCCATCACTATGAATATAACTGATGTGTTGGCTTTCATACCTATCCCTGCACCAGCTGTGTGAGTTCAAACTCTTTTTTCCCTCCAGAGCTTAAGCACTCAGACAAGTTGACCGGTCAGTGTAGTTCAGAGGCTAGCTCAAATGAAATAATAAGCTGAGACTCCTGTCACCTGTTTTAGTGGTTTGAAGAACAACAACGTATTCTGCTGGTGCATTGATCAATATTACTGTTTCAACCAATACCATCAGACATGGGTTAGCAACTAATTTATAGTATTGCAGTTTTTTTGTAGTCTTGCTGCCATCACTGCACTTTCTTCCATTTTCTGTAAATTCGCTTACACAGAATTACTGTAAAATCACAACATGGGAGCAGGCTGCTTGGATGATCTCATCTGGATTGATGGACAACCTTTTTTTTGAAAGCAATGGTCCAAATCATATATACCCATTCATGACTCCAATCCCTTTATTTCTCTTTCTTTAAACTATACCAATTATAACATAACATTCAAATGGTTTTTGGTTCAGCCATGAACTCGAGTCACCTAACCAACAGAATCAAACCTCTCTGTCTTAATTTTCAAAAAAAAAGTTCTAGACTCCCTATCTACTGGAAACAATTGAGATTTGTTCCTTTCTAATGCGTTCAGTTGTTTGGCCATTTTAAACATCCCTATCAAATCATCTCCCAGTTCTTCCTGTCCTATGAAGAATCGCCTCATGGGACATTTCAGATAGATGTGATAAGGCACTGTATAAAGGCATGATATTTATCGTTAATGTCATTACATGCAATCAATTCCTACTACAGGAGTAACCTGTCACAATGGATAATTTACTTGTAGGTAGTTGTCATAGTGGGTATGCAGTGTGTTACTACTCTTACTGGAATATTATGAATGTTGCTAAGGGTTTATATTGCTCAATTCCTCAATTGTTACTGGAAGTGAATCTACACACTGGAGAGTTGTGTTGGAAGGGGGGAGGTTGAGAGTTTAAAATGTGTTGGAAATCTTTTGCAATAGATGCACCATGTTATTCAAATAAAGTTAACTTCTGCACTGTTTTGCACTCAGTAAATTAACAAGCATTTATATAACAGAGAGACATATTTCACATGAACACCATAGGTTTTCATTTTGCTGCTAAATGTAAATCTGGGATCGTGGATTGGTTCTGAGGAAGGGTCACTGAATCTGAAATATTAACTAAAAACCAGAAGAACTGTGGATGCTGTATATCAGGAACAAAAACAGAAATTTTTGGAAAAGCTCAGCAGGCCTGGCAGCATTTGTGAAGAAAAAGATCAGAGTCAACCTTTCGGGTCCAGTGACCCTTCCTCCGAACTGAGGGGTGACCTTATAGAGGTTTATGAAATATTGAGGGGTATGGATTGAGTGAATAGCGAAGATTTTTTCCCCAGGGTAGGGGAGTCCAAAACTAGAGGGGCATAGGTTTAAGGTGAGAGGGGAAAGATTTAAAAGGGACCTGAGGGGCAACATTTTCATGCAGAAGGTGGTGCTTGTATGGAATGAGCTGCCGGGGGATGTGGGGGATGTTGATCCAATTACAACATTTAAAAGACATCTGGATAGGTGTGTGAATAATAAGGGTTTAGAGGGATATGGGCCAAATTTTGGCAAATGGGACTGGGTTAGTTTAGGATAAGTGGCTGGCAGGGACGAGTTGGGCTGAAGGGTCTGTCTCCATGCTGTGCATCTCAATATGATGCTTGACACCATAAGTTGAAAATCTGCATTGGTTAATAAAAAATGTTATAAATATTGCCAATTTCATTCCAGCTAAAACAGCTTTCAATAACAATCAATGATGCTGAAAATTAATCTTCCTGATTTCAATGCACTCATTCTATAATGCAATTCAATACAATTATTTACCTGTAATTATACTGGAGACAATTAAAGGTAAAATGATCAGCTTCAGCATTCTCACGAGGATCTCTCCAGGAAACCCAAAGTAAAATTTGTCTAGGTTTGACAGGGCAGCATATTCACGCGCCAGAACGCCGATCAGGATACCTGGAAGGCAAAATATCAATGAGCCAGTAAGACAGTATCTGAGCTTCTTTATCAGTTCTAGAGACATTTGAGTCCTGTCACATAATGGCATATCTGACCATTTTTTAAAAACTCTAGTATAAGAATTTTGGGATTGACATATTTCAAACTGTTGTTGTATAAAGCAAGGAGAATGCATGAAGATATTTTATTAAAAAGTCACAAGCTTTAGGAAATGGTTTGATTTATTTTTTATTGTGTGTACCTAGGTACAGTGAAAAGCTTTGTTTACAGGCAGATCATTGTAAGCAAGTACACACAGATCATAGAGTTAAAAGAATCTCAGACAGAGGTATAAAAGGTTGCATCGCACAGAGTGTGCGTTAGGCAAAATCAACATTAGCAAGATCTGGATGTGAGTTTGCTCGCTGAGCTGGAAGGTTAGTTTTCAGACGTTTCGTCACCATTCTAGGTAACATCATCAGTGAGCCTCCGACGAAGCGCTGGTGTTATGTCCCGCTATCTATTTATCTGTTTAGGTTTCCTTGGGTTGGTGGTGTCATTTCCTGTGTTGGTGATGTCATTTCCGGTTCTTTTTCTCAGAGGGTGGTAGATTGGCTCCAAATCAATGTGTTTGTTGATGGAGTTCCGGTTGGAATGCCATGCTTCGAGGAATTCTCGTGCGTGTCTGTTTGGCTTGTCCTAGGATGGATGTGTTGTCCCAATCAAAGTGGTGTCCTTCCTCATCTGTATGTAAGGATACAAGTGATAGTGGGTCATGTCGTTTTGTGGCTAGTTGATGTTCATGTATTCTGGTGGCTAGATTTCTGCCTGTTTGTCCAATGTAGTGTTTGTCACAGTTCTTGCAAGGTATTTTCTAGATGACGTTCGTTTTGCTTGTTGTCTGTATAGGGTCTTTTAAGTTCATTAGCTGCTGTTTTTGTGTTACCTAGAATGGTGACGAAACGTCTGAAAACTAACGTTCCAGCTCAGCGAGCAAACTCACATCCAGAACCTCAACCTGAGCTACAAATCTTCTCAAAACTTATTAGCAAGATCAGCATTATTTGAAGTTAGAGAGTCCATTCAACAGTTTAATAATGGCTGGGAAGAAGCTGTACCTAAAATTAGACAAAATGGCTGCAGTGTTACAGATCACAGTCTATCTCAAATAAAAACCTATTGTCTTCTGTTACATCTTTTAAGCAGAATCATTGATATGTTAGCCTTACCTTAGGTGATTAAAGAATGCGCCTAATTATTTGAGGATAATGTGTACAATTCCAGTTCCGTACAATGAGAACAATTCCAGTTCCCTCAATGGCTTCTCTTTTAACTCCTCTCATTTTCTTCAGGTAAGCGGGGTGGCTATGGTTGAGCATTAGGCCCTAGTTGTGCCTGTCTCTTCATGGGGTACATGGAACATTTCTTGCTCCAGTCCTAATCCAGCCCCCACCCACAGCTCTTTCTCCAATACATCAATGATATCAACAGCGCTGCTTCCCTCTCTCATCTGGAATCGGAAAACTTCATCAATTTCACCTACAATTTCCACCCTGCCCTCACTTTCACCTGGTCTATCTCTGATTCCTCCCTTCTCTTCCTTGACATTTCATTTTCCATTTCTGCGGGTACACTGGCCACTAATATCCATTATCATAACCTACTGACTCCGACGGCTACCTGGACTGTATATCCTTACAGCCCACTTCCTGTAAAGACTCCATCCCATTCTCCCATCTCCTCCGTCTCCATCACATATGTTCAGATGAGGCCAACTTCGACAAGGGAGCCTCTGAAATGTCCACATTCTTCCTCAACCAAGGATTCCCCAGCTCCATTGTCGACCAGACCCGACCCATCTCCCACACTTCCGCCCTGATCCTTTCTCTTCCCTCTCGCAGCAGTGATAGGATTCCCCTTATTACTTATCTACCATCCCACCAGCATCCATATCCAGAAATAATCAGATGCCATTTCTGCCACCTCCAGCAAGATATGACCACCAGACACATATTCCCCTCCCTTCCCTTGTCAGCCTTCCACAGGGACTATTCCCTTTGGGACACCCTGGTCCAAATTCACCCAAATAAACATCCCCCCCAGCCCTACAACACCTTCCCCTGTAACCGGTGAAGGTCTAACACCTGCCCATTTACCTGCTCCCTCCCCAGTATCCAAGGGCCCAAACATACCTTCCAGGTGAAGCAACACTTCACCTGCACTTCCCAGAATCTAGTCTACTGCATTCGCTGCTCACAATGTGGTCTCCTCTACATTGAAGAAATGAAGCGGACACTGGGTGATCACTTTGCAGAACATCTACATTCTGCTTGCACGAAAAGAACCTGAACTGCCTGTTGCCTGCCACTTCAATGCACCACCCTGTTCCCTGGCCAACACCTCTGCCTCAGACTTGATACGGTGTTTCAGCGAACCCCAACGCAAGCTGAAGGAGCAGCACTTCATTTTCCACTTGGGGACCCTACAGCCCTCTCGGTTCAATGTTGAGTTCAATAATTTTAGGGCCTTAATTCTCCCATGTCCCAGCCCCCCACCCCACAGACCAGGCCTTGTTACCACATAGCCTACCACTACACACCCCTGTTGTTAGTCACTAACAGTCCCCATTAACAACTATTCACCCTCCCAGCCTGATCGTTAGCAAAGAGATAATGGGAACTGCAGATGCTGGAGAATCCGAGATAGCAAAGTGTGGAGCTGGATGAACACAACAGGCCAAGCAGCATCTCAGGAGCACAAAATCTGATGTTTCGGTCTGATGAAGGGTCCAGGCCCGAAACTTCAGCTTTCGTGCTCCTAAGATGTTGCTTGGCCTGTTGTGTTCATCCAGCTCCACACTTTGTTGATCGTCAGCCACTCCTTTGTCTGTCCAACTGTCTTTCTCTCTCTTTGGGCTCTATCCTATCGTTTACTCCCTACCCCACCCTCCTCCCTTTTTTCCGCAGAGAAACTGACATTTCCCAGCCACCATCAGTTCTGAGGAAGGGTCACTGGATCCGAAATGTTCACTTTGTTTTTTTCCTTCAGAGATGCTGCCAGACCTGCTGGGCTTATCCAGCAACTTTGTTTTTGTTCCAGTTCTGTACAACATCAGAGTAATTTTTAATTGATTGCTGGGTCATGCAACTAGCATGGTGGTGCATTTGTTGATGATAGAAAACAGTTTCCTTCCATTGTTCTGATATTAATGCTTGTCCAACCCATTCCCTCTGCTTATTTGAAGCAAAATTGACAAAAAAGGCATATCTAACCGTTTTGAGTGGGCACCCAAAGTGACTAAGAAGATTGAACGCATGAATAGACCTGCAGAGTTGACGATTTTACCTAGTGTAAACCCAGCCATTCCCATGAATATAGGGGAACTGCCGGTGGTAACTTTTGCCCTTCTTGGTACTCTGGGCTCTGCCCACCAATGTGGCCAGTGAACCATCTGGCAGTGACCTTTTCTCAGGGCACTCATTCTCGCTCCCCATAATGATATGCCGTCCCCTACAATGATCTGGTCTCTCTGGGTCCATATAGGTTTCAGCTCTGGTTGTGATGGCCCTTTGGTTTCCCCCATCACCACCAGCTGCTTCAGCTTTGCCAGGGCTGAATCCTTCTCCATCCAAAATCCGGTATTGTCAGCTGGGATTGGAAGTGCACCCAGAAAATTAAAAACCGTTATGGATTCCTCTGGTGGTGGTAACATCTATGGTCTACCTGCCAGCAGGAGGCAGCTCAATGCATTTGCATTTGCCACTTGACCCGTCTGGACAGTGTTCCAATTTGTAATTATACACCCTAAGTATTAGAGCCTGTTGCTGGATTTGCCCTGAACTTATGGATGACACTGCCTTGTCCTCTTTAAGTAGACCAAATGGGGGTTTGTGGTCTGTTATTACTGCAAATTTATGTCTGTAAAGGTACTGGTAGAACCTCCTGATTCCAAGTATGACCACCAAACCTTCCTTCTCTGTCCGGGTGTATTTACACTCTGCAATAGCCAAAGTCCTGGACACATAGGCTACTGTACGTTCCTCTCCATTAGGACATCTCTGAGCCAACACTACCCCATTGCTGTACGGGGAGGCATTACATGTCAATAACAGATCTTACAAGTCAGGAGTATGATGGAATGTTCCCCACTGGCTTGGATGGGTGCGGCTGTGACAATACTGAAGAAGCTTGATACCATTCAGGGCAAAGCAGCCTGTTTGCTCCGCGTCCACAAGCATCCATTCCCTTCTGCACCAACACTCAGCAGCAGCAGCATGTGCCATTACAAGATGAACTGCAGATTTTCACCAAGGATCTTTACAAAGCACCTTACAAATCACCATGGCCAATTCCGTTCAGATGGATAACAGCAGCATATATATGGGAATGCTAACACCTGCAAGTTCCCCTCCCAGCCACTTACCATCTTGACATGGAAATATATCACTGTTCGTTGACAGTCGCCCGTCAAAATCCTGGAATTCCCTCCTTGAGGCATGCACTTCAGCTGTTCAAGAAGGCAGCTCACCACCAACTTCTCAAGGGCAACTAGGGTCAGGCAATAAATGCGACACCCACATCCCATAGGAAAACTTGAAAAGGCATGATACTAATGGTTCTTAAGGTCCACTCAAGGTGCATTTTGGGTACCATACAAAAACTGTTCTTTTCCTTTTAAATTTGTAACAGAATGTTACAAAGATTAATGGCATTATAATGTTTACTGTGTGCTCAAAATCTTTGAAAGTCTGTTTATAACTTGATAGTTTTGTTCATTTGAGGTTTTTTTTAAATCTTCATTCATTTTGTTAATAAACCTCTGTTGAATTATTGCAACAAAATCTGCAGCTTTACGTACTTATGTTTCAGCACAACACCACTTCATTAAAACCAAAACAAACAAAACAAGATAATAAAATGTGAGGCTGGACGAACACAGCAGGCCAAGCAGCATCTCAGGAGCACAAAAGCTGACGTTTCGGGCCTACAAGTCGGGTTGCAGCTTGGGATATAATGTGTCCTGTAATACCATCAGCTGGGATCAAAGCCAGCCTTTTCCTTTCAGAGCACTGCAGAAAATGCCTACAGGGACTGTTCTATTTGTAGCTTATTTGAATCTTCAATCACCCCCAACATCTGCACCTCTCTAATTTTCTTCTGATGCTGCAAGTGAGGTAGTGAATGAATTGGTGGTTTTTTATCCCCCAAAAAATTTCCTTGATCTCAGGAAAGGCTTCTTCAAACTGGAAAGTAGCAAATACAATTCCTCTGTTCAAGAACAAAGGAAGGCAGACAACATTGTCAAGTCAACTTGACAGGTGCTGCCTGACCTGCTGAGTTTCTCCAGAATCTCCTTGCTGTGATACCTAATTCCTTTCATAAATAAAGGACAGTGCAGCATTATCATTTTTTTCCAACAGCCTTTGATTTGAAACATTAATTCTATTTCAGTTTGCATGGATGCTGCCAGACCTGATGAGTTTCTCCATATTTCCAGTATCTGCAATATTTTGTTTTTATCAAAGAAACGAAGGAGGTTTTACAGCATTTAAACAGGGCATTTGGCAAGGCTGCACCTCCAATGCTGTGTGCAGATTTGCCTCTTCACTGAATGAAGGTTTTAAATGCCTCTGAACAGATGAGTGAAGATTTACTTGATTGATGACTGGAATCATTGGGTTGTCTTACAAAGAGAGGTTGAAAAGGCCGAGATTGTTTTCATTGAAGTTTAGAAGAGTTTGCGATGACTTCATTGAATTGTGTAAGATCCTGAAAGGTGGATGTGGAAAGAATGTTACTCTTATAGAGGTGTCCAGAATTAGTCAATTCTGATGAAGGATCACTAAAATCGCAACATTCGCTCTGCTTTCTTCCCTCAAAGATGCCACCCAGGTGGATAAGGTTGTTAAGAAAGCATATGGTGTTTTGGCTTTCATTAACAGGGGGATCGAGTTTAAGAGCTGCGAGATTATGCTACAGCTCTACAAAACCCTGGTGAGACCACACTTGGAATATTGTGTCCAGTTCTGGTTGCCCTATTATAGGAAAGATGTGGAGGCTTTGGAGAGGGTGCAAAGGAGGTTTACCAGGATGCTGCCTGGACTGGAGGGCTTGTCTTACGAGGAGAGGTTGACTGAGCTCAGACTTTTCTCTCTGGAGAGAAGGAGGAAGAGAGGTGACCTGATCGAGGTATACAAGGTAATGAGAGGCATGGATAGAGTCGATAGCCAGAGACTTTTCCCCAGTGCAGGATTGACTGCCACGAGGTGTCATAGTTTTAAGGTGTTAGGAGGAAGTTATAGAGGAGACGTCAGAGGGAGGTTCTTCACCCAGACAGTTGTGATCGCATGGAATAGTTTGCCAGTGGTAGTCGTGGAAGCAGAGTCATTAGTGACATTTAAGCGGCTACTGGACATGCACATGGACAGCAGTGAATTGAGGGGATTGTAGGTTAGGTTATTTTATTTTTGGATTAGGATTATTCCACGGCACAACATCGTGGGCTGAAGGGCCTGCACTGTGCTGTACTTTTCTATGTTCTATGTTCTAAGTTCTAGTTGCTGTCAGGTCTGCTGAGTTTCACCAGCAATTTCCATTTGTTTCAGAGCTCCATCATCTGCAGTTTTTTGTTTTATTTCAGAATTAGTGGACAATGTTTAAAAAGTAGTGGTCACCCTTTTAAGGACAGAGATGAAGAGAATTTTTACTTTGCTCTGGGGGTTATGTAACTCTCTGCTTCAGAAGCAGCATGGATAGAGCCAGTAAACGTTTTTAAGTCAGAGAAGGATAGATCCCCCGCACCTCCTCCCTCACCCCTATCCCAGGCCCCAAGATGATTTACCATATTAAGCAGATGTTCACTTGCACATCTGCCAATGTGGTATACTGTATCCATTGTACCCGGTGTGGCTTCCTCTACATTGTGGAAACCAAGTGGAGGCTTGAGGACCGCTTTGCAGAACACCTCCTCTCGGTTCGCAATAAACAACTGCACCTCCCAGTCGCAAACCATTTCCACTCCCCCTCCCATTCTTTAGATGACATGTCCATCATGGGCCTCCTGCAGTGCCACAATGATGCCACCCGAAGGTTGCAGGAACAGCAACTCATATTCTGCTTGGGAACCCTGCAGCCCAATGGTATCAATGTGGACTTCACCAGCTTCAAAATCTCCCCTTCCCCCACCGCATCCCAAAACCAGCCCAGTTCGTCCCCTCCCCCCACTGCAACACACAACCAGCCCAGCTCTTCCCCTCCCCTCACTGCATCCCAAAACCAGTCCAGCTTGTCTCTGCCTCCCTAACCTGTTCTTCCTCTCACCCATCCCTTCCTCCCACCCAAGCTGCACCTCCATCTCCTACCTACTAACCTCATCCCACCTCCTTGACCTGTCTGTCTTCCCTGGACTGACCTATCCCCTCCCTACCTCCCCACCTATACTCTCCTCTCCACCTATCTTCTTTTCTCTCCACCTCGGTTCGCCTCCCCCTCTCTCCCTATTTATTCCAGAACCCTCACCCCATCCCCCTCTCTGATGAAGGGTCCAGGCCCAAAATGTCAGCTTTTGTGCTCCTGAGATGCTGCTTGGCCTGCTGTGTTCATCCAGCCTCAAATTTTATTATCTCAGATCCTCATCTCATTTTATTTCACAGCATCTCATTTTCCACTCAGCCTGCAGCCTTCAGGGCTCTATATCCGGCTCATTAATTTTAAGGCCTGAGCACCTTCCATGTCCTTTACCCACGCCAACATCCCAGGTCTTGTCATGACATTAGCCTGCATTCAGCACAGCCAAGCCATTTTCTTTTATTTATGTTCCCAATTATCAGCATTTCCTTCTTCCTAATTCACTCTTATCCATCGCTTTGGCTGTTCGAATGCTGTTCTCTCTCTCTCTGGGGTCTATCTCCACCTATCCATTCACTCTTTTTCACCTGCACACCCTGTCTTCAGCATATCTACCACCTTTCCTAACTGCAATCAGTTCTGGGTCACTGGATCCAAAATGCTGACTCTGCTTTCTCTCCACAGATGTTGTCAGACTTGCTTAGATAATCCAGTAATTTCTGTTTTTATGCTGTAGATAGATACTTATTCGGCAAAGGTATCAAAGTTATCAAGAGTAGACAAAAATGCAGAATTCGAAACAGAAACCAAACAACCACAATTTTATTGAACAGTAGAGCAGTCTTGAGGACTGAAACAGCCTATCACTGCTCCTAATTCATTTACCCTTTTGGAATACAACTGTCTAAAGGGGTTGAGAGGAGTGGGGGCCCCAATTTTCAGAGCGAGTGGACCTGAAGTGGTCCCATTTGGATTGGCTAAGTACAGAGAATCAGATCCTTTCCTCCCCACAAAAACAAAGCTAACCATACTCAGAATTATTTTTGGCTGGACAACCACTTCATACTGGCCAATGCGAGCATGGTGTAGATTCTGCTCAACCTAACCCAAAAATGGCAATTGGTATCATATGTATGTCAAATGATCCTCGTTAGCATTTGAAATAGGATCACTGCTAATCTAAAGGATACTCTGACCATCCCTTTGGTAGGTCCAAGGAAGTGTTGCCACAAGGATAGAGGTTGGGTATTATGATTCCTGGTATGGAGGGATTGTCTTATGAGTGAAGGTTAAACAGGTTGGGACTCCATTCACTAAAGTTTAGAAGGGTGAGAGGTGATCTCACTGCAACATATAGGGTTATTAATTGGCTTTACAAGGTGAATACTGAGTGGATGTTCCCTCTGTTTGGAGAGTCCAGGATCAGAGGGCACCATATCAGAATAAAAAGATGCCAATTGCAGACTGAGATGAGCAGGGATTTCTTCTCTCAGTGGGTTGTAAGTCTTTGGAACTCTTTCCCACAGGGAGCTTTTGGAGCAGAGTCCCTGTGTATATTTAAGGCTGAGATTGATAGCCAGGGAATCAAGAGAAAATGCAGAAGGTGGATGTAATGGGCGTTAGATTGTTGGAGCTGTCGAGGGGCTGAATGGACATTTATTCATCACTGTGGGGATGACCCATATCCACTGTGCAGTTGGCTGAAAACTTTATCTCTAATTGAACAAATTGCTATCGTAAGGAATACTCCTGAGTTACCATATACTGCAGAAAGCCAGCAGATCAGTTCAGCATTCGGAACCGTTGATGCTGATGCAAGAGTACAAAATACCTCCTTGGTTATTAAATTGAACTCAGGAAACAGACCTTGTTCTCACCAGTCAAGAGATTCAAAGGCTTCTTGACTAAACTGCTGGAACTGCTGATACATTTAAAAGAAATGCCTAATGTTTGACTGTATGATAAGAGCAAGAGCAAACACGTGAAAAACAAAGAATTTTGTTTGATAAATGAGAAAAGATATTATAGGTTCATGAGAGTGGTTCCCAAATAAAAAGAACTGATTTTGATTGTTTTTCAGGAAAGGGTTGAGCAATAATTCCCCGGGAACAAGATTTAGATGCTGAAGCTTTAATGATAAATTGAAATTATCGATCACATGTTAGATTGTCGACCAGGGTTTAATGCTAACAATCGCAGGACACCAGATTATAGTCCAACAGTTTTCTTTGAAGACACAAGCTTTTGGAGTCTCACTCTTTCTTCCAGCGAGACTCCGATAGCTTGTGATTTCAAATAAACCTGTTGGACAGTAGCCTGGTGTCATGTGATTTTTGATCTTGTCCACCCCAGTCCAACATTGGCATCTCCACATCATGGACTGAATGTTGGCCATTGGGTCTAAAGGTGGGGGAGGGTGGCCAGAGGGTGGTGGACCTGTGGAAGTCATTGCTACAGAAGGCTGTGGAGGCCAAGTCATTGAGTGTATTTAGAACAGAGATAGACAGGTTCCTGATTGGTAAGGGGTCAATAATTATGAGAAGGCAGGAGAATTGGTTTGAGAAACATATCAACCATGATAGAATGGCAAAGCAGGTTCGATGGGTCAAACAGTCTAACTCTATTCCTGAATCTTATGGTCTTAGGATGGTGTCAGGAGAAGGGATAAGGTGACACACCTATTAGTCAGTATGCCCTGGGGCCACAGGAACTTCTGGTCAATCAAAGAGATTTTGGTAGCTGCTGCGTTGGCAGAAATGGCCACTGTTAGGGCTGTACCTAGATGGAAGCAATACATTAATATATGTGTGCCTTCACGACCAGGTAACTGAGTTCCGGAGGCATGGCAACCAATCTAAGTTCTGTTGCGGAACGCAGCGTGGTTGGAAAGGATCGGCATTGTTCCCGTTTGGAGATCAGCACTACCCATTCCAAATATGTTCAGCTAATGCTTTGCTGGTTGGAGTTATATTTAGCAGGTAGAATGGTGGTAATGGCTTTTGGGGGTCAGTCATCTCAGCTCCAGGACATCTCTGCAGGAATTCGTTAGGGTGGTGTCCTCAGCCCAATTCATCAATGACCTTCCCTCCATCATCAGGTCGGAGGTAGTGACATTCAGCAATGATTGCTCCTTATTATGCAATCATGATGCCTCAGATAGTGAAGCAGTCTATATTTAAATGCAGTAAGACTGAGACAATATTCAGTTCAAGGCTGACGAGTGATAAGAGTATCCATGCTACACAAATGGCAGACAATGACCATGTTTAATAAGAGATAAACTACCCACTGCTACTGAGTATTAAATGTATTATCATCACATAACCAGAAACTGAATTGATTCATCACATTAACACAGTAACTATAAGAACAGGTCAGAGGAATGGAATGATGCTGCAAATAACTCATCTCCTGACTCTTCAAAGCCTGTCCACCATCTACAAGACACCAGTCAGGTGCGTGAGGGAGACTTCACACCCACCTGGATGAGTGCAATTCCAACAACATTTAAGAAGTTTGATACCACCAGGACAAAGCATCCCACTTGATTAGCCTAAGACCTCCAAGCATTCACTCCCTCTACCACAAACACTCAGTAGCAGCAGTGTATCCTATCTACTAGATGAACTGCAGAAATTCACTAAAGATCCTCAGGCAACATCTTCCAAAACCACAACCACTTCCATCTGGAAGGCCAACGGTAGTGGATACATGGGAACATCGCCCTCTGCAAGTTCCCCTCCAAGCCACTCACCAACCAAACTTGGAAATTTATCGCTGTTCCTTCAGTGTCACTGGGTTAAAATCCTAAAATTCCTTCCCTAAGGGTATTGTGGATTAACCCATAGCAGGTGAACTGCAAAGGTACAAGAAGACAGCCCACCACCACCTTCTTAAGGGCAACTAGGGATGGGCAATAAAAGCTGGCCCAACCAGCAAGACCCACATCCCATAGTGAATAAAATAAAGACTTCTGCTCACTTTAAATGGTAATTGAGGGATACATTGCAGCTCAATGTATATGGGAAGATGGTGGTCACCCACCCAACCCGTTTAGCATGGTGCCCTCACTAAAAGCATGCACAGCAGGAGCATGCAATATTCAATACGATAGATTAATAGTTATAATAGCTTGGAAATTATCCATTGCACTTTGCAACAAATTATTTCACTCTGTGAATCCAGGATACATGAGGAGACAGTCATTTCGGACTCCCCAAGTTTAACTTAAACAGTTCTATGGGATATTTTCAGGAAAAGCAGACAAAACACTGGTTTCACATCTTTTTTATGGCTCAAGTCCATTGTGAAGCAGAAACCTACAATTTTCTTATTTGGATGTGACAGTGCTGCAAACTGAGCCGAAATGACTTTTTTTTTGAAATACACCTTTTAATAAGTATTCTAAAACAAAAGGCTAAAGGTCCCCCGCGCTGGTGGTGAACTCGGAACCGGGTGGCCAAGGAAATAGAGGAAGCAATTTCTGACGTTATCTTAGTACATTCATTCCCAGTGTTGAACGAAGGCAGATTGCTAATTTAAATGCATAAAGCCACTCCGCACTCCCAATTCGGAGCAAGTCTGCGACTCTGTCAACATTTTCAATGTGCAGAGGCCGTGATAGGGTTAGGGTTAGGTGGAGTAGTTGAGGGAGGCTGGGAGGTGGAGTGGTGGCATCAGAAATTGAAGCCTATTCCCAGCAGAAGGTTTCCCTCACAATCTGGGTGCGTTGCACCAGGGACCAAAACAATGTTGCCAGAGGGATTTCACCTCAAACTGAATGACCCTGCTGCTTGTCTCCTCTTGAATCTGAATTTAAACATTCGCCTTGTAGACACCGTTACTTTCACTCTGTTTTATCTCCCAACTGCTCACGTCTCATAGCAGGCTGTTGAGACCCAAAGGGAGCAGGCTCAATGTTTGGGCGAGCAGCATCGGGTGCTTGTCCACTGAGTTTAATAGAATGTCTTAGCAGCTATCCTGGACGCAATTTACTTGCTGGCAAGCATGGGCTCAGAAACAGCATTGGGTCTTTTGGGATGGCATAGTGGTTCATTGGTTAGCATTGCTGCTTCATAGCACCAGGGTCCTGGGTTTGATCCCACTGTCAGGCAACTCTCTGTGTTTATAGATTTTTCTTTTGTTCCCTTGCATTTGCATTTTTCATTGACTTTGTGATTAAGATTTGCTTCTGAAAAGGTTGTCTGGTTTTGATTAAACATGAAACAAGTTATCATTTTGGATGGCTTAGCTGTGCAGTATTACAGTGTACTACCTGATAAATCCTTGACAGGATATGTGATAAGTACCTGCTTTAGTGTTAAAGTGTAGGGATTGTAGCATGTTATTGGATGAGTTAATTAGAAGCCTGGACAAATATTCTAAATATTAATTTAAAAACATAAATTTAAAAAATATGAAGTACTAGATATTTCTCGGTAATGATAGCCATTGAACTGTAAGCTGGTGTTCGGCCCCATCCATCTCATTGATATTCTTTAGGGATTACACATAACAAAGTGGTGAACTCTAAAATGCCCTGGGATGATCTAACAAGCCTTTCACTTGTATCCACAAAGAGAAAAAAAGCACAAAAGACAATACAGCACAGGAACAGGCCCTTCTGCCCTCCAATCATGTGCTGACACATTCTGCCCTGCCACACTAAAACTGTCTTCACTGACAGGATCCACATCCCTCTGTTCCCTTCCTATTCATGCATTTGTCCAGATACTTCTTAAACGCTGCAGTTGTGTCAGCTTCCACCACCTCCTCTGGCAGCAGGTTCTAGGCACTCAACATCCTTTGTGTGAAAAACATGCCTCACACATCTCTTTCAAACGTGCACCCTCCTTGTACTTTGAACCTGTGTCCTTGAGTAATTGACCCCCTCACTCTGGGAAAAAGCCTCATACTTTTCCCTCTATCTATGCCATTCACAATCTTATTAACTTCTATCAGGTCGCCCCTCAACTTCCTGCATTCCAGTGAAAACACCACATCAAACCACCACGCAGAATGTTGAATGAGAATGAAGCCCGAGGGACCACTCAGCATCAAAATGGCGAAGGCACACCCTGCTCATTCAACATTGCGTAGTCTTCTTCACTAATATCTGGAACTTCTATCAATCAGACAAGAACTTTAACACAGTCTTACTCACAGAATCATAAATTACAGCGTATGTCCCAGACTCCACGGTCACAGCCCTGTGTATGTCCGAGGCCACTGACAGGAGAGACCCATCACAGGTCGTGGCTTGGTGATGTATAGCAGGAAGTGTGTAACTCTAGGATTCCTTGACATTAATTCCAGATCCCATTGGTGATTTATAAAATGAGGCCAAACATGAAGAAGGGAACTTCCTGCTGATTATCAAGTACACCCATTCAACCAGTGAGCCAATACTATTTCATGCCATTTGATGCTACCCAGGACAAATTAGTACCTTGGTCAGCACTCCACGCACCGGCTTCAAAATTCACTTCTTTCACCAGTGACATACACTGTGCAGCTGCTGTGTATAACATCCACAAAATGCAGCAACTTGTCAAGGCTCTTGTTTGCTGTGATCTCTACTGCCTTGGACGACAAGGACAGTAGACACAGGGGAACATCACCACTGACAAGTTCCACCACCAACAAATTCCTTCACCAAATTACATACCAACCAGAAATTACCACAAAATTACCATTCCATCACTATTGCTCAGTCCAAATCTCCCTGATAGCATATGGTGTACTGAAGCTACAGGGACTGCAAAGGTTGAAGAAAATAGCTCACCACCATCTTCTGAATGATAATTATTGTTGGGGCCATGAATGCTGTTCTTATAAACAAAGTCCAAATCTCATGAACAAGTAAGAAAAAGTGCCAAATAAAAGTTTCCAGTCGGCCCTTTAATATCATACAGTGGTAACAGACCAGATTGCATTGGCTGGGCCCTGTGGCTGTATCCAAATGATTTGATTTTCATTTCTGACCTTCACTGAGTGTTGAATTTTAGTTTGCTTATACTCACTAGGGGCTGTTTCATGTCCCTGTCCTTTATTTATCATAAATTATTCATGCATAATAATTTGGTCCCAGGTGGAGTATCTCACCCGGGTTTAGTTGTCACAGTTTGAGAAGGATGTTAAGAAGTGTTAGAGAGAGGGTAGAGAAGAAACATCAACATGGTTCCAGCAATGAAGAATTCCCATTAAGAGGGTAAGTGTGAGATGTTGGAGCTGTTCTCCTTGGAGAAAAGCAGATTGAGAGAAGATTTTCATAATCATGGCAGGTCTGAACTGAGTATATCAGGATAAAATGTTCACACATGTGAAAGACTTAAAGTATTAACAAAAGGAGCAAAAGCGATAACAGAGAAAAAAAATTCTCTCAGCAATTGGTTAAAGGCAGAAATGCACTGCCTTGAGAATGTAATGTAGTGGGTTCAATCAAGGCATTCGAAGGATATTAAATTGTCATTTGAAAAGGAACAATATACAGGGTTTCAGGGAGAAGGTAGGACAATGGCAGAGTGAAATTCTCATTTCAATAGCTACAGCAGATAGAATAAGCAGAATAGCCCCTTCTGTAATAATTTTGTGACTAACTTTCTGACTGAAGAGGCCTCACACTAGAAATGTATAATCATCAAATTAACTCAGAAATTTTCAGAAGTTGTCTTCATGCCCTCTATTCTTGAAGTTTGCTTTGAAATGCTTTGATAAAAGTTGGTAGATCTTACCTGTTTGCCACACAATCAGAACAAAGAGCATTTTCCCAAACCTTCAGGGATAGATGCTATACCCACAGAAACCAGGCCAGATATGTATGTTTAAGCTGCTTTTGTTTCCACAGATAGCAAGGGATTAGACTGGGCAACAACAAATATCATAGATTGAACAAGAGCTCACTTTCTAAAAACACTTTAAGAAAATCAAGTCCTGTTCCACATGTGGATTGGCTAACATTTTTCATTGAAGTGATCCTATGTACAATACAGAAACAAATTATTTGGCCCAACTGGTGCATTAACATATAAATAACCCAGATGAGCTTTCTCCTATGTTACTTGATCTCACCCTGCTAAGAATCCAATCTTCTCTCTCCATATTATCCTGCTCAAATGCCGCATGTGGGAAGAAATTCCATATTCCCATCACTCTCTGTGTAAGAAAGTTTCTCAGGAACTCTTTATTACATTTATTACTGATTGTCATCTCTTTATACCCCTTAGTTTTTAGTACTTCACGAGTGCAAATATACCCCATCTATCTACTTTATTGAGCCACTTCATAATCTTAAACATTTAAAGTTTTTTGAGAAGATTTGAGAGACATATCAGAGATGACCAAAAACTACTCAGACCCCAAGGTATCATGCTAGCCCACAAACCAACAACCACCCTGTGACAGCTACTGACAAATGTAAAGGATTCCCATACCCACAACCAGTAAAACTAACGTAATATATAAAATACCATGCAAGGATTGTGAGAAACATCACATCGGCCAAAATGGAAGAAAACTGACAATAAGGATAAATGAATATCAACTAGCCACCAAGAGACGAGACCAATTCTCACCGGTCTCAATACACACAGACAAAGAAGGACACAAATTCAACTGGAACAACACATCCACAATAGCATAAGCCAACAGAGACATGCCAGGGAACTCCCGGAGGCCTTCCATTCCAACCAGAGGGTCCATCACCAAACACACTGAATTGGACCCGATATACAAACTACTGAAAAACAGGACTGGAACTGATGCCAGCCACCCCAGCAAACTGAGATACATAAATATCAAGAAGGACAGAACACTAACACTTCACTGGAGGCGCACTGATGATGTTACCCAGCAGGGTGACAAAACATCTGCAATCAAAAACATTGGCTCAGCGAGCATGTCTACAACCTAATCTTAAACATCTCTATCAAGTCGTCTCTCAGTCTAAAAGAAAGACACATACTGTACAATTTTTCTTGATGGCTGTATGCTCTGGATTTTTGGCATGCCTTTCTCTCTGGACAATATTTAGTTGTGATAATGATGCCTGCACTTTCAGCATCCAACTGTCAGATAACAGTCTGATGGTGAAGAAAATCAAAACAGAATTCCTTCAGGAATCAGAAATTTTATCCCATAAGATACAGAAGCAGATTTAGAACATAGAACATAGAAAAATACAGCACAGTACAGGCCCTTCGGCCCACGATGTTATGCCGTGGGTTAATCCTTATCCAGAAATAAAATAACCTAACCTACATTCCCCTCAATTCACTGCTGTCCATGTGCATGTCCAGCAGTCGCTTAAATGTCACTAATGACTCCGCTTCCACGACTACCACTGGTAAACTATTCCATGCAATCACAACCCTCTGGGTGACAAACCTCCCTCTGATGTCTCCTCTATAACTTCCTCCTAACACCTTAAAACTATGACCCCTCGTGACAGTCAATCCTGCCCTGCGGAAAAGTCTCTGGCTATCGACTCTATCCATGCCTCTCATTACCTTGTACACCTCGATCAGGTCACCTCTCTGCCTCCTTCTCTCCAGGCAGCATCCTGGTAAACCTCCTTTGCATCCTCTCCAAAGCCTCCACATCTTTCCTATAATAGGGCAACCAGAACTGGACACAATATTCCAAGTGTGGTCTCACCAGGGTTTTGTAAAGCTGCAGCATAACCTCGCGGCTCTTAAACTTGATCCCCCTGTTAATGAAAGCCAAAACACCATATGCTTTCTTAACAACCTTATCCACTTGGGTGGCAACTTTGAGGGAGCTATGCACTTGAACACTAAGATCCCGCTGCTCCTCCACACTGCCGAGAATCCTGCTGTTAATCCCATATTCAGCATTTAAGTTCGACCTTCCAAAATGCATCACTTCGCATTTATCCAGGTTGAACTCCATCTGCCATTTCTCAGCCCAGCTCTCCATGCTGTCAATGTCTCGCTGAAGCCTGCAATAGCCCTCGATACCATCAACGGCACCTCCAACCTTTGTGTCATCAGCAAACATACTAACCCACCCCTCAACCTCCTCATCCAAGTCATTTATAAAAACTACAAAGAGCAGAGGCCCAAGAACAGAGTCCTGCGAGACACCACTCAGCACTGACCTCCAGGCAGAATACTTACCATCTACAACCACTCTCTGCCTCCTGTCAGCCAACCAATTCTGAATCCAGACAGCCAAGTCACCCTGTATCCCTTACCTCCTGACTTTATGAATGAGCCTGCCGTGGGGAAACTTATTTAGGTCATTCAACCCATTGAATCTACTCCTCTGTTCAATCATGGCTGATATGCTGATTTGCTTCTCAAACCCATTCTCTTGCCCTCTCTCTGTAACCTTTGATCTCCTTACTGATTAATAATCTATGTTTCTCTGTCTCAAACACACTCAATAACTTGGTCTCCACACTTTTCTATGGTAATGAGTTCCACAGATTCACCACCCTCTAGCTGAAGAAATTGTTCCTCATCTCACTTCTAAAAGGTTGTCCCATTTCCCTGAGGCTGTGCCTTTGAGTCCTAGTCTCTTCTGCTAGTGGAAGCACTTTCTCCACATTCTCTCAACCCACGCCTCTCAGTACGCTGAGATAACACGGTGTGAAGCTGGATGAACACAGGGCCTCAACCTGAAGAAGGGTCTCAAACCGAAACGTCAAATTTCCTGCTCCTCTGATGCTGCTTGGCCTGCTGTGTTCATCCAGCTTCACACTTTGTTCTCTCAGGCTCTCCAGTATCGGCAGTTCCTACTATCCCTCTCAGTATACTGTAAGTTTAAATCAGATCACCCCCATCCCATCCTTCTAAACACCATCGAGTACAGGCCTAGAGTCCTCAATCATTCCTCATATGACAAGTCCTTCATCCCCAGGATCATTCTTGTAAACCTCCTCGAGGCCCCCATCCAAGGTCAGCACATCCTGCTTCCATACTGGGTCCAAACTGTTCACAATGTTTCAAATGCAGTCTGAACAGAGCCGTAAACAGCTTTAGTCGTAAATCCACATTGTATTCCATCTGCTCCATCTTTGCCCAATCTCCTAGTCTGTCCTGGTCCTTTTGCAGACTCCCTGCTTCCTCAACACTACTTGTACTTCCACCCATCTCTGTGTAAACTGCAAATTTATCTGCAGTGCCCTTAGCTGCTTCATCCATATCATTAATATATAACATGAATAGTTGTGGACCCCTGAGGACCTCCACTAGTCACTGGTGCATTCCAGAGAAAGGCCTCTATATCCCCACTTTCTGCCTTTTGCCTGTCAGCCAATCCTCTATCTGTGCCAGTACATTGCCCCTCACACCAGTGGATCTTATCTTGTTTAATAGCCTTCTATGATGCACCTTGTCAAATCCTTTTCAGTGAATTCTGATCCCACTAAACAATGAGAGTATATATTAAATGCATTCCTATATAGGAATTGGTTAATGGGCATTTAATCAAACTGACTGCCCTCTCTCGCAAGGATATAATCAGCAGTCATTTTACATTATCCCCATATGAATAAAATTGGCTTCAGTGCAAGTGGTGGGAATATTAGTTAATCTCCTGTAACTCTGAAATAGATTTCCCCTGGTTTGATTCCACTTTCTGCAATAGACATCTTCATTATTTGGAACCTGTATTTTTGTCTCAAACGTAATTGAATTGGCTACTCCAAAGCAAGACATTTTAAAGTACACCCGTCACAATAATCTTTTCAATTAGAATGCTTTTTGGTTTTAAACAGAGATTTCATAGACAAAGTATTATTGAGAATGTAAGTTCTGAGCATTATAACTTAGTGATTATCTGAAAGGCCTGAATGGTTTATTTTTGGCCTCAAGGGAGATCATGGAATCGACAATTATTTTGAATTGCTATTGTAATAGCAGGAGATGTGAACAAAGATCTAAGTTAAACTTATCCAGCAGCAATTGAATACCAGACATTAGTGCTGCTGATCAAACACACTTTCCCCTTTTTATCTTATTATACTGCCAACAACTACATAAAAAGGGTAAAGTATGTTCTGTGCAATTTTAAACAACGAGATTAAATACCCAATGTTATTGTCCATTTATTAATTCTGGTTTATTCTTTAGGGACACGATTAACCAAATTTAATTCACAATTATCCACATGTGACTTGTGGCTAATTTATTGGACTACATCCTTCCTAATCATGCGCAATACAAGTCTACATCTGCTTTGGATATTGTAAATACACCATTGAGACAATCATTGCTTTAACCATTCGCTTTCCACTGTTTTATTCCACAGTAACAGTGATTAGCCAAATTCCTTTTTCAATGGGAATGTCATATATTTTTTCAGATATTAAATTACACACCGACATCTGTGATATATTTAATGACCAGCCCCAACGCTCTGTGTGACATAGAATTTCCAAGACAAGCCCAGTACTCTTGAGAAAAGAAATTCTTCATTGTTTCTGTCTTAAATTACAGACCATTTAAACTGAAATCTTCACATTGTTTTAGAAGTCCCTATGAGTGTAAACATCTTTTGACTTCTACAGTTATTACGAGCTTTGAATAGGGTGATACTAAGTAAGTGTGTATTGAGGAGAGCGTTCTCTGACCTTGTATGGGGATTTATTTCAATTGATATTCACTAGCAAGACTGGGGCATGATAAATTGTGAACAGTCAATTGGTCCTTTACAAAATATGTCTAAAAACTAATTCTATTGAAACATTTATGAAAATAGTATATTAAACTTATTAATCTCCAAAACATTTTAAACTTAAATTTGCAAACTTAATTATTGTACTAATTTGCTAATGAAATTTACAGAAGTCTGCTTTAGTTATTCTTTGAAGAATGCAATGTTTTAAAGGGATAATTAGTTTTCAGTTATTCATAGCATTCCAAGCCAAATCGTGAAGGTTTATTATGGCTAGTTGAATAGAGACTTAATGGATGAGACTGTGTTGGAATATTTGTGCTAACTTTAAAAAAGGATAATAATGAGTATATGAAGTAATTGAAAAGGGCATGTATATTGTGATTCAACAAGTAATTACACTGATACGTAAAACACCGCACCATCCATTGAATTATAAAGGCAGCAAGTTGAATTTTGCACGTTTTCAGTTTACTAAGGTCTCACCTGTAATGGTGATGTGAAACCTGATGCACTGAACCTAATCTTGGCACAGTTATCTAGTTTAATCACGCCTGGTCCACTTTCTAAACCTTATTTTGGTTCCAGTTTGTAAGGTGCTTTGTTCCAAAGAGTCTGAAGCACAGGAGCAGGCACTTTTGTCCAACATGTCATTACAAGTGTTAATATTGCATATAAAAGGCTCGTTCTTTTCCTCTTCCATTGATCTAAAAGCACGTCCTCCTGTTCCTTTCTCGCTCATGTACCGACCTAGCATATCTATAAATTACCCAATTGCTTTTTCATGTGAACGCTTATTTCTGTGCAGTTCTGCTCCTGAAATTCGTTCTTTTTTTTTCTGAATGCTTCATTTGGTTTCTTCTATGCCTGGGAGGGTGGTGGAGGCTGGAAACCTTATATTTGAAAAATATCTGGATGAGTGCTTCAAATATCATAACATTCAAGGATATGGGACAAGTGCAGGAAATTGGGATAAGCGCACTGTTATGTTGGTGCGGATTCAGTAGCCTGAACAGCCTTTTCTGCGTTGTTTGAAACTGTGAAACTATGAAACATCACCTCAGCTTCTGCCCCATTAAGAATCCTGGGCTTCAATAACATTATCTCCTTCTTCGAAAGTCCAATAAGTATGGACCCAACCTGCTCAACATTTCTTCCTAAGGAAAGACTATCATCCCAAAAATCAGTGAATCTTTTTCTGAACTGCTTCCAATACCAATGTTTTGTCCACTCATCCAAATTATCTGAGCCCATCACTGTTCCCTCTAATTATAATTATCAAACTGAAAATGATCCATTTGTTCTGACCCTCTGTTTTTTGTTTTATAGCCAAACCTCTACCATACTAATACATCATCTCCTATTACCTTCTGTTGTTGCTTTTAATGTGGCACATTATCAATTCTTTTTATTTTGAAATTCGTACATAACAACGTTATGCTCTCAATGTCCTTTAATCAATTTGTCAAACACAATTTCCTATTCTCTCTGAAGAGGCGTGTAGTGTTGCAACCCGTTTCTGCTTCTAGTGCAGAAAGTCTCTTTTTTTAACCACGATTTATTGGGTGAAGTCTTTCTGTTTATTTCACTCGAAGAGCGGTATTTTGTATCTTTGCTTAAGAGTGCAGGATTGCACCTCCTCCAAAATTTCTTTTCAAGTTTTGCACATCTCGGTAGCCGGACCCTCCATAATTTCCACTGAACGTCAGAAAGTCACTGTACTTAATGAAAGCTCAACGTGTGCCATTTGATTCAGCTGGGCAAAGGAACTGAAAATTATCAGCCATGCCTCTGTTTTTGTTGGGAGAGAAAAAGAATGCTTCATCCAACAGAGCACATGAAAAGACAAATTGGGGAAAGGAGTAGGCCAATCAGATCCTTGAATCTTTTCCACATTCAAGATGTTCATGACTGATCTTTCTCCACACTACCCTGACAACCTTTCACTGCTTTGCTTGTTAAGCATTATCTAACTTTTAAAACATTCAAAGACTCTGCTTCCACTGTCTTCTCAGGAAGAGTTTCAAAGATTCACGTCTCTTGGTGAGAAAAAGATTCTCTTTCGTCCCTGTCCTAAAACCTGTGATTTTTTAAAATCATGATTTAGAGTCATGGAAATATACAGCACAGAAACAGATCCTTGGGTACAACTCATCCATGCCATCTTAAATAAATCTAGTCCCATTTGCCAGCATTTGGCCCATATCACTCTAAACGCTTCCTATTCATTTACCCATCCAGATGCCTTTTAAATGTTGTAATTGCACAGCCTCAACCATTTCCTCTGGCAGATCCTTCCATACAAGCACCATCCCTCTGTGTGAATAAAGAATGCCCTCAGGTCCCTTTTAAATCTTTCCCCTCTCACCTTCACCCAGTGTCCTCTAGTTTTGGGCTCCCCTATCCTGGGAAAAAGACTGTTGCCATCAACCCTATCCATGATTTCATAAGCTTCTAGAAGGTCACCCCTCAGCTTCCCATTCTCCAGCGACTTCTATATTCTCTCCCACAAGAGTAAACACTCTTTCTACATCCACCCTGTCAAGAGCCTGTACATTTTAATCAAGTCAACTATACTCTTCTAAACTCCAGAGAATACAAGCCTAGCCTACCCGAACTTTCCTCATCAGACAACCCACCTAATTCAGGCATTAGTCCAGAGATCGTTCTCAGGGCCACTTCCTAAGCCGGTACATCCTTCCGGAAATAAGGAGCCCAATAGCGTACTCAGTACTCCAGATGCAATCTCACTATTGCCCTGAGATAGCAGGAACTGCAGTTTCTTCAGTCAGAGTCAGTACAGTGTGGAGCCGGAGGAACACAGCAGGTCAGGCAGCATCAGAGGAGCAAGAAAGTCAACGCTTCAGGTCGGGACCCTTCATCAGTCCACTTTGCAATGATAACATGATTTTAGCTTTCTGAACAATGTGCTGGGCCTGCATATGAACTGTTTTCAATTCATACATTAAAACATCCAGATACCCCACTAACTCAGAGCTCCGTAGTCTCTCACTATTTAAATAATATGCTTCATTTTTATTATTTCTGATAAAATTTCACATTTTCCCACATTTACTCTGCATTTGCCAGTTCTTTATCCACTCATTTAACTTATTCAGAGGCTTAAACATAGAAAAATAGGAGCTGGAGAAGGCTATTCATCCTTTTGAGCCTGTTTCACATGTGACAAGATTATGGCTGACCATCCAAATCAGTATCCTGATGCAGCTCTGACTCCATACCCTTTCATCCCTTTAGCCCCAAGACCTATTTCTATTTCCTTCTTGAAAACATTCAATGTTTTAGCACCAACTGCTTCCTGTGACAGCAAATTCCATGGGCTCATCACTCTGTGAGTGAAGAAGTTTCTCTTCATCTCAATCCCAAAGATCTAATGCAGTATTCTTAGACCGTGCCCTCTGTTTCTGGGCCCCCTCTTCATCAGGAATATCTTTGATTACCTAATCTAGACCTGTTAGAGATCCGACCCTCATTCTAAACTCCAGTGAATATAGTCCTGACTGATCCAGTTTCTCTTTATACATCAGTCCTGCCATCCCAGGAATCAGTCTGGTAAACCTTTGTTGCACTCCCTCCATCACCAGAATGTCGTTCCTCACATAAGGAGGTCAAAACTGCACACAATACTTCAGGTGTGGTCTCACAAAGACCCTATATAATTGTAGCAAAACATCTCTACTCCTGTACTCCAATCCTCTCGCTATGAAGACCAAAATACCATTTGCCTCCTTCACCACTTGCTGCACCAGTGGTGCTTACATTCAGTGACTGGTATACAAGGACACTCTGGACTCATTGCACCTTCACCTTTCCCAATCAGTGGCCATTGGGATGGCAATCTGCCTTCCTGTTTTTGCTACAAAAGTGAATAACCTCACATTTATCTACATTGTGTTTCAAGCGCTATGCAGTTGCCCACTCACTCAACTTGTCCAAATCACCCTGAAACATCTCTGCATCCTCTTCACACTCACCCTCCCACTCAACTTTCTATCATCTGCAAACTTGGAGATATTACATTTAGTTCCCTCATCTGAATATTTAACATATATTATGGTATATGCATGTCTGGCACACAAAAATGTGAATTTGTCTCTGATTTAGAGGTACTCTTGGCTGCTGATTTTGAAAGGGCAGTTCACCGTGGCAATGTACTAAAATTAAAATGCTGGGTTAATGCTGCTACAAGTCTAACGTTAGCACTAAATTATTGCTATGCTAACAATACTTAAGGTCGACATGAACTGGGAACAGTCCACTGTCATGAATCTCTCACTTCTTTCAGATAAAAAGATGTGGCTAGTTGCCTGTGTTGCTCATGAATACTTACAGCTATCAGTGTATGAAAATGCTATTGATAGCCTACACAAAGAAGACAGAAGTCCCATAATGACAGTTATCAACTGATGTAATTGCTATAGTGATGTGTTATAGGAAGAAAGTGGATGGATGTTTAGGGAATAAGTAACTAATTATGAATAGATCACATTGAGAAAGTGACTAGCATAACAGAGAAGGAACATCACACACAACACATTAACACTTTAAAGGTATTTTTGCAGAATCATATTGGAGGAAAAATTCCAAGTAAAAAGTTTGGAAAATGAACACCTAGGGAGATAATTGCAATGCTTAGAAGTGTTAAAAATGCTTAAAGTGTTAAAACTAATTTTAATTTACAAATGTATAATATCTTTAATTAGTAAATCTAAAATTTGTTTTAAGGTCAAGATGTCATCAACTGTAACATTAACTCTACTCTTGCTCCACTGATGCTGTCAAATGTGCAACACATTTTCAGAATTTTCTACTTTTGTTTCAGGTATCCAGCGTTCATTATATTTTGCTTTTTGTACTAACTACTTCACAGATGTTTAATGAGGGAATTAATATATTCTAATTTAAAAAAATTTAATATGTTTTCTCACCTTGCTTTTAATAGTCCCCTTTGGGCAATCCCTCTCAGTTGAATTAAGCTTTGTATTCTCTCTTTCCCTGTAAAAGCACTCTATAAAGGAAAAGCTTCTTCAGCCAGCAGGGACATTGGCTACTATCATGTCACAAAAAAAGTACTGAAAGAACAGACCATTCAGCCCTTCTGCACTAATTTCTCTAGAATTGCACACCTCCACTACAAATCCCAACAATTTCTTAAATCATTCTGGGGTCTCCACTATCTTCTCTGGGAACCCATTCCACGTGTTAGACAGACAGTATAGTTATCCATATCAGCCCTGCAAATCCAGACTATCAAGACTTCATGATAAACGAAGGGATTTTGTTTTGCAGTCTGGTAATATGACGTGATGTAGCTGAATAAAAAGTGTGGGGAAAATAGAAATAAAAAGGGGAATAAAAATGGATACACACCAACTAATAGGAACTTTATTGAACGTTTAAAATGTTACATTTTCTGGCATGATCAGGGTACTTTAGTTCCAGTGAAACATGTCCCACATTAAGAAATCAGTTTTGTGCTTTTGATATTATGCAGTACTAAAAGAGGCCGTGATAATGGAATTCTGCATCTGTAATGTGTGAAAGCCAGCAAATTAAGCACACACATCAAAATGAGATGTACAAGAAGGGTGTTAATATAAACAGAGATCCTAAAACCAGCAAGATCCATGAATCAATTTAGTATGTAGTTTTACGAATTAATAATTTACCAGCACCAACCTATTCTTTAACAAAGGAATAACCATCACAGAAAAACAAAAGGATCCAAGAATCTACAGATTCAATGCTTACCTAAGACTACAGCCAGAATTGTGCACATGAGCAGCCAGTTCTTCATCAAAATAGCTTTAAAATTGCATCTTTTTGTGGTTTTCTTCCCCATGTTTGTTGGTTAAAATTCAAAGAAACAGATTAAGAATACATGCATTAATGCACACACATTCACACACATAAAACAGTAAAAACAGTTCTGAAGTCAGTGCGAAATGCTGCTGCCTTCACTTCACTGCACTGTATTCCGTCACTGCAGACAAATTCATACTCCAGCCACTCCATGCACTCAGTTGTAACTAAGTACCACCCCTTCTGAATGCAGCGAGAGCAAGCTAACAATGGCTACCATGAAAACATAGAACTATGCTTCTTTTTAAAATGGCCTGCACATTGTTAAAGCATGGATTCAGCACCCAGTGAAGATACTGCTCTCATAAAATCGAGTGATCAATCGCAGCCACATAAATTCTCATGTAAATTTCATTATCAATTATAAAATCAAAATGATTTATATTAAATAAAAAGGGTCTTTTTAGATTTCCTTGCTTACAACAATACATTTGTTAAAAAAAGGTAAGCAGTTTATAAAACCAACATGACAGTTTTGCAGAATTATCAATCTTGGGAAGTGAAATAAAAGTGAAATTGATCACAAGTCCATTTAAATAAATGCAGTACCGCACAGTGAAATAGACTGGCATATTTAAGCCAAAATTTGGGAATATCACTCAAAATTAACTTTAAATCTGGAGTTTGTTTTTGTTCAAATTTATATTGTTTTGTACCTCTCCTGCCAAAGGGAAAAGCCACATTAAGTCATTAATCCTGGATTAAAGTTTATGTGTGAGGATGTGACACATCAAGAACTGACTCATCTAACATCCACAAAAGCTTTCTGAGAGAACTACTGTTTATGAAAATGCTACTTTGTACTGAAGTGTCAATATGTCTTAAAATAGCAATGAATATCATTTCTGAAGCATCTAGACTCATGGAATTTAGCCATCTAACACAGAAGTAATTGTCAGACAGTGATCAACAAAGAGAAGTAACACATTATAGTAGTGGACATCAAACAGATATTTCAGCAGTAAAGAACTTCTTACCAGAAAGTGAAGCATCCTGACTTACAGGAATGCCTGTCAATGCACTTCTTTGCTTCAGTTGGACATTCGTAAATAGTCCTCACTCTAGAGATGAGATTATAGGGAAGTATTACTGGAAATGTTAATGGTACATAGTAATAGAATACATCACTAATGCACAAAACTACAGCCATGCTCAGAGACACAAAAGTGACATTCAACCGGCAGAGCAAGGTAGGTGTGGGTACATGCAAGGCATTAAATTTCTTCATGGTGATATAGGGTTGGGATCCTGACATCATCCCACGTACTTTTGGGTTTCACTTGGGTTTGCAGCCAAGTAGGGACCTCCCTTGGACATTCTGAGGCCTGGTCAATGTTGTCCAATGAATTCAAAGTCCAGAAGATAGAAAAATGTTTTTTTTTTCTACTCAGCCAGTTCAGACATGTTAGTACACACCTCTGAGGCAGATTGAACATGAAACCAACCCTCCTAGCTCAGAGATAAGAACACTACCACTGCACAAGAGACCCTCCCTTGGAGCTGTTGAATAAGATGGTAAAATATTCAAATATGCCCTCATTTCCTATGTAACCGTACTGGCTTTAACAACCAGCGTACCTACTTTTTAAACTTGTAGCAGCTCACCATGGTTAAGCAAACAAGTACCTAGAGAGAAGTACTTCTTCAGTGAAACAGAAATAATTGTAAAATTTGTTAAAGTACTAGTAAACAGATAGGAGGCAATGGCCTGGAGGTATTCTCGAGAGACTATTAATACAAACACCTAGGAAATGTTCTGGGGATGATGTTGTCTGGAATTAGGATTCTAATGATGACCAGGAATCTGTTGTTGATTGTCAGGAAAATCAATCTGGTTCATTAATGATGTTTAGGGAAAGAACTCCACCATTCTTAGTTAGTCTGACCTACATGTGACTCCAGACCCACAACCATGTGGTAGGGATGGGCAATGGGTGCTGGCCGAGCCAGTGATGCCCACATCCTGTGAATGAATTAAGAAAAATGAGGTGAGGATCCCAAGGCAGGTAGTCATCATAATTAAAGAGAAAAATTAAATGCTTAATTAAAAGATTGCAATTCATTTTTAAATATGCCTGATATATACCTGGTGTACCCTCTTGCATTCTTTGTTCATCTAAGGTTGGTCTTATGGCTCAATGGGAATGATAGTTGGGGTTATGCCAGGCTACAGACCTAGACTGAGTTGAACGCTGTTGCTGTTGATGGCTGAAAGCAGAGTATGGAAGGTCAATTTCAAGATGCTAGATCTAAATCTATCCCATTTAGAATGCTGATGGCCCTGGACGACATGATGGAGGGTATATTCAGTGTAAAGTTAGGACGTTTTGCTTTCATAAGGACTCTGCATGGTCACTCCTACCAAAACTGTCATGGTTATTTTGACAGGTAGACTGATGAAGGTTATAGCTGGTTCTGCCAATGCCTGCTACAGGCCCAATACGGCAGTTTGTCTTTCAGGACTTGATCAGCTTAATCAGTGCTACTAGACTTGATAATGCACATTTATGATCACTACTGAGACTAAATTTTCTCTCCTGTCCCCCTTAGTGCATCCTCAATGTGATGTTAATATAGAAGATTAATAATTGCCACCCAAAACTGTCCCTTAATTAATTAGTCAGCAGATAGTTTCCTTGCCCAGGTTTGATCTGTTAGCATTAAGCTTCACGGATCCCGAATCAATGTTAAAGGTTCCCAAGGCAACTTCCTCCTGGCTCTACACCACAGTGCTACCACCTCTGGTGGGCCTGTCTTGCTGTTCTGTCAGGTTTTACCCAAGAATAGTGGTGGTGGTGGTATCTAGGGAAAAGGCTGTAAGATGCATTTCGGTGTGTGCATGACTGTCAGGTTGTTGCTTGATTTGGTCTATAGGCCGGCTCATCCAGTTTTTCAACAAGCCCCAGATGTGAAGAACGGGAAATGGCAATATAAACTAAGAGTGCAGTTCATAAATGGATTGCATGAAGAGACACCTTGTGGATTTACATGCACAAATTATTGATTAACAAAGATTTTAGGAAAGTATATAGGGAACATGAGCTCTATGACTTGCTTGTTTTTGTACACTAGTTATGATGAATGTTTGATAGCATAAATTCCAAGCAGAGTAGAATCGCATCACTTCATTGGAGGCTCCACTGATGATTTCACCCAGCATGGTGATGAAACGCCCGAACAAAAATTAGCTAGCTCGGTGAACAAGTCAATAACCTCACCCACAACCTGAACTACAGATCTTTGCCAAGAACATTGAATTCCCAGCATTTCACAGGTCAACTTCATTAAATACATTGTGGTGAATAATCAGCCAATATCACTACTTACTGCTTGTGTTCTTACAGCACATGACATTGATTAACAAATGGTTACATACTGAGCTAGAGGCTACAGAGATAACTTTCATTCTAACTTAGATGGCCTTGTCAGGATTTACTAGTATGATTAATGGCAAAATTCTCTCAAGCGAAAACTTGAAATCTCTTTTCATGAAGATAAAAATGTAATGTATACTCGCTGGAATTTTGGAATCTAACTGATTTCATCTTGCATAGCCACAAATAAAAATGGCAACTTGTGTCACTTCACAGCCAATCACAACAATTAATTGTTGCTTTATTTTCTGATATTTGCTGTGCCCAGGTAATTCTGTGCATCTATGCTTAAACCTAGGAAAATCTTCTTTATATTAACTAGTTTCATCATTTTTCCTTTGCAACACTACGCTACGGTGAATAGATAGATCTATCCCTTTGGCTACAGTGTCTCTCTGAAAGTTTATGTGGCTGCTAATGTTAAGTCAAATCTTAGAATTGTTGACTTAAATAATCACATGTGCATACAAACATGCTGAGACCTTTATTTCCACTTGCATGTAAGTTCCTAGTTTCAATTTTGCATGATGGTTTTATTTTGTCACAATTTTGACAGTATCTCATTCGCAGACTAGATAACAGTTTGTAAGGGTTTTTTTGAGTATAGAAAATGTATGCTAAATTCAAATGGTTTTCTTTTTTAGGAACACCACTTGGAGGTGCAAGCAGCACATAGGCACAAAAACTCATGTTACCACTGAAAAGTTCTCAGTTTACGATGAAGAAGACAGCCCTGTGAACAGGTTCCATTCTGGGATAAAGGGAACTGCAGATGCTGGAGAATCCGAGATAACAAAGTGTGGAACTGGATAAACACAGCAGGCCAACCATGATGAAGGGCCTAGGCCCGAAACGTCAGCCTTTGTGCTCCCAAGATGCTGCTTGCCCTGCTGTGTTCATTCAGCTCCACACTAGCTTCCATTCTGGAGTTTATTGGCAAGTTGATATTTACTCGAGTCAGAACACTATGTAGGGCAATACAAAATAGCCGTTCATAAGTACTGCAAACATTTGCATTTTGGATCTTTACTATTACACTCCTGTGTGGGATCATTTTCATAAGTACGAACATTCCTGCTGTTGAATGTTCCAAAGTCAGGAGCTCCTTGCAATTTAAGATGCATTTGAATTAAGGGTAGAATGGTTTGATTTTTTTTAAGGACCTGAAGCAACGCGAAGGCTGCCTCAGCCAACAAGTGTTTTGCGATACTCATCGAAGAAAGTTGGAACAACGTTGCCTGTCCAACAACATTGCAGCGAGGAGTAGCATTTCCTCATAATGCAACTCAGGTCAAGGGAGGGACAAATAAAAATGATTTCAAAGTTCAGACAATGATGTAACATGGAAAATGCATGGTTGAAATGTCTTGATGAATAATTTCATTATATTTCAAATAATAAGCCTTATATACAGTATAAAGACCAGATTACTTTATTTTACTTTATGTTTGATTGTGGACTGAATTGAGAAAACACAATGTGTTTTAGAACAGGACAGAGGAAAGAGTTTCTACCTTTAACAAAGCTCCCCCTTCCTCTCTCTCACCAATTGGTATAAGCTGTTGCTTTTAATAAATAACTGATAAGACTTTTTAAACTTTCTGAACCAGTTGAACCCCAACATGTTCATTTCAAAGGATCATCCTCCGCCACTTGCATCACCTCCAAATCCATCTTCCCATACACTCCGCTGTCAGCATTGCACAAGAACCATTCCTTTTGGGACACCCTGGTTCAAATCTACATCATTTCCAACACTTCCTGACATACCTACGGCACTTTTCCATGCAATCACAGAAGATGTAACACTTGCTATTCATCCCACCCTTCTCCCTGTTCAAGGTTTCAAACACACCTCCCAGGTGAAGCAACATTTCATGGGTACTTCATTTCATCTACCATCATCATCACTGCTGGCCCTTTGCAGATAAGGATGATTCTCTTCCACTCTCAGGGTGAGTCCATTGGTGGCTGTACAGGCAGATGTGACTTCCACAGTCTCTGTTGCATTTGAGGCAGAAGTTAGCTGTGAGAAGGGCTGGGTGGGGCATTAGTGTGGCAGCATACTCCTTACGCTGTTTTTGCCCTGGCTTCCACCTTTACCCAACAGCAAGTCTCGAGGTGCTCAACACCTTCCCAGATGCTTCTCCTCCACTTTGGACAGTCTTGGGCCAGTGATTCCCAGGTTCCTGTGGGAATGCTGCACTTTGACAGTGAGGCCTTGAGGGAATCCAGGAAGCACTTCCTCTGCCCACCTGTGGCTGGCCTGCCAGTTTGAAGCTGGGAGTAGAGCACCTGCTTGGGGACTGTTGTGTCGGTCATGTAGATGATGTGCCCAACCGATCAGGGGTGTTCAGTACCTCGATGCTGGGGTGATGGCCTGGCCAGGGACACTGACGTTGGTGCGTTTTTCTTTCCAGCAGGTTTGCAGGATGTAGCTATCTATGTAACTGTATTAGTTTCCCACACTGTGGTCTCCTTTACTTTGGCAAGATCAAACAGACTGGGTGACCACTTCGCAAAATTTTCCTGCTCTGCCCTGACCTCCCATTTCAATAAACTACCTTACTCTAACGCTAATGTTTCTGTGCTGGGCTTGCTGCAATGTTAAAACTAAGCACAACACAAACTGGAGGAATAACACCTCAATTTCCATGTGGGTATTTACAGCCTCAGCTTCAGAGCTGATCCCACAGTGTCTGTGCTTTCTTTTCCTTACATTCTGTCTCTCTGTTCACCACTAACCCCGTCCACCCAAGCTGTCCCTCAACAAGCTTGTACGTTCTCTTTTACTTTCCTCTCGGCGAAGAGAACACATGTTCACCTTTCCACAACTTAATTTGCACCCATTTTATGTTTCTATTTGTCATTTACCCCAATCAGCAATCTCATTGTCTTTTGCACTGGGTCTCCACACTATTTGTCCCTCCGGCTCCTCCTCCATCATGCTCAATAAAAATTTAGAAATAAAAATAGAAGGGAGTGGTTAGCTCACTTGGGTGGTCAGCTGGTTTGCAATGCGAAGTGATGCTGACAGTCTGAGTTCAATTTCTGCACTGGCTACAGTTACCATGAAGGACTCTCCTTCTTAATCTCTCCCTTCGCTGGAGGTGTCTTGTCCCATGAGAGATCAGTCCTACGGTCCCACCACACTATGTGACATTACCTTTGGGGGTGGGACAGTGGCTCAGTGGTTGGCACAGCTGCCTCACAGCACCAGGGACCCAGGTTCAATTCCAGCCTCAGGCAACTGTCTGTGCAGAGTTTGCACATTCTCCCCCATGTTTGCATGGCTTTCCTCCAGATGCTCCAGTTTCCTCCCACTGTTCAAAGATGTGCAGGTTAAATGGGTTGGCCATGCTAATTGCCTGTAGTGTTCAGGGATGTTTAGATTAGGTGGGTTATGGGGGATGGATCTGGGTGGAATGCTCTGAGGCTCAGCATGGACTAGTTAGGCTGAAGGGCCTGTCCCCACATTAGGGATTCTATGATTCTGTGAACATTTTCCAATCCCTTTCAGTTCTGACAAAGACTAAGGTCAGACTTAATATAATAACTCTTATTTCTTTCTTCTCAGACCTGTTGGGTTTTTCCAGTATTTTCTGCATTTATGCCAATTATGAGAGGTCGGTAATACAAACTGGTTCCTAATGTTCGAAAAAAGAGAATAGTTTGAACATTGATTGTCTTTTTTGCTCTTTTGTTTTATGTGCTGACTCATAAAAAGCTGACACATTCACATGCCTATTAATCTCAATCCTTGCATTGCATTGGTTTAGAAGATAGAGCCATATACTGTTAATTGCATATTTGCTGTGGGTTCTTTATTCTGAGGCCAAAAATATCTCCCTTACTGAATCCTTGTTGCAAGGAGATGGGACACACTGTTCACCTTTCAGAAATAGCCACCATGCCTGCCAAAATTAAGCATGGTTTATTTGCATGGTCTCTCTGATCCATTTTTGTACTTTTGACCCCCATTTATAGGTGTCTGCAGGACACCATCCTCAAACCTGGCTTCACTTTTTCATCTTCTCATTACTACACATGCAGGATCTTGTTCAAATATTAACTTATATCCAAGTTTCATTTTTAAATGTTTGTCAGAGTATTAAATGGTTAACAGGAACTGCTCAAATTATGACAACTTCAAACAAGCAGGACATCATGTATTTTCAAAATATTTTTATTCCTCTTTATAACATGCTTGGTTTCAGGAGTGTGGCCATGAGGTAATTAAAAAGTGTATTAGAACACAGAGAGAAAATAGGATAATAAATTGTGGCAAGTATTTACACGACTGCTGAGTAAACCAATAACAGATTCAAGCATTGTTAGTGATAAATGTCCTTGCCTTTGTTGGTGTACTTGACGTGCAGTAATAGTGCAAGGGCTTTATTTATTGACCAGCGATGTTAAAATGGATACCAATTCTATACAATTTAACCTTTGGAATACTTCACCTCAGTTTTTGCACATTTTGGAGCCTTTCTACTGTCGTCCCGTGTCTACACAGTCTGGAGGACTGGAGTGTAAGGATGCAGAAATTATGCTGCATCTATTCATAACCTTGATTAGATCCCACTTGGAGCACTGTGAGCAGACCTGGGCACCACACCCGAGGAAAGGTATATTGGCCTTGGAAGGGGTACAGTGTAGAGTCATAGAGGTTTATAGCATGGAAACAGGCCCTTCAGCCCAACTTAACCACGCCACCCAGTTTTCACAATTTAAACTAGTCCCATTTCCCTGCATTTGGTCCATGTCCATCTATACCTGTCCCATCCATGTGCATGTCTAAATATTTCTTACGTGACAAAATTGTACTCGCTCCCGCACTACTTTTGGCAGCCCATTCCAGACACTCACCACTCTATGCATGAAAAAATTGCCCCTCTGAATCCTTTTGTATCTCTCTCCTCTTACCATAAACCTTTACCCTCTACTTTTAGACTCCTGTATCCTGGGGAAAAGCTATCAGTCTTTTACGGTGAGGGGATCCATCCTCTCCATATAACTAAGTTTAAAAGACTAGACTTCAGTGGTTATGAGGACAGATTATACAAATTAGGCCTAGTTTTCTCTAAATTTTAGAATGTTAAGAGATGGCCTGTTCAAAGTATTCAAGATTCTAACAGGAACAGACAAGGCAGATAAAGATGAACTATTTCCACTGGTTGGGGATTCGAAAACTAGGGGAGAGTCTGAGAATGAGGGTCAAACCATTCAGGAGAGATGTTGGGAAGCATTTCTGCACACAAAAGGTGGGAGAGTTTTGGAACTCGCTTCCACAAATGGCAGCTGGAGCTGGATCAGTTGTTAGTTTTAAATCTGAGACACACCCATAATGTCCCATCTAACATTGTGGGTTCAAACAGCAAAACTGGAGTATTGCATTCAGTTTTGGTCACCTTACTATAAGAAGGATGTTATTAAACTGGAAAGAGAGTCGAAGAAATTTACAAGGATGTTGCCAGGACTCAAGGGACTGAGTTTCAGTTAGACAAGCTAGGACATTTTTTTCTTTAGAGCGTAGGAGACTGATGGGGGATCTTATACCAATGTATAAGATCATGAGAGGCATGGATAGAGTGAATGCACTCAGTCTTTTCCCTTGGGTTGAGGAATTGAGGACCAGAGGGCATCAGGTTAAAGTAAGAGGGGAAAGAATACATGGAAACCTGAGGGGCAACATTTTTACACAGAGGGTGGTACGTATTTCGAATGAGCTGCCAACAGATGTATTTGAGGCAGGTGCATTAATAACACTTAAAAGGCATTTAGATGAATACATGGATAGGAAGGGTTTAGACGGTTGAAGGCCAAGTGCAGGAAAATATGGTTAGCGTGGCTAGATGTTTTGGATGGGATGGACAGGCCAAAGGGCCTGTTTCTGTGCTGCAGGACTCTATGAATCTATGACATGACTAACATGAGGCATTTGAGAAGACCCAGAAATTGAACTCATGCTGTGGAAGGTTAGATTCTCTTCTACCTTGGCCTCTGCCTGAACTACTCCTTGCAATAAAGACAAATGTGCTCTTTTATGTAGCTCTGCCTCTGAAGGGATTACTTTGACCTTATATTTGTTCTACGGTTTCTGGAATGATTTACAGATATGATAGAATAATGTCTTCTTACACTTAAAAAATCTTAGCAAAGCACTCACAGGAAATTTACAAGAGCAGAGGGCAACGTTCTGAACTTCAAACACACAGTAGAAAAATTCAAGAGAGTAACCAATGGTGAGATATGTAAGTTGCTTAAACAAAAGATTGATAAAGATTGAGACAAAAGAACCTGATAGTCGGGCTATGGGGAGTAAATTCCTGAAGCAGATTCATAACAGTGACATCAAGCACCAATTGCAAAGGAGTAGCCTGCTCACTGACTCTCTGTTTGGGTTCCACCACCAAGATCACTCAACTGTTGACTTCATTGCAGCTGTGATCCAAACTTGGGCAAAAGAGCTGACCTACAGAGGTGAGAAGAGAGTAGCTGTCCTTGACATCAAGGCTACATTTGACCAAATGTGGCATGAAGAAACATATTGTTAAGCTGGAGGGGGTCCAGAAGAGATTTACTAGGGTGTTGCTGAGTATGGAAGAATTGAGTTAGAAAGAAAGGCTGGATAAGCCATGACCTTTTCCCACTGAAAGGTAGGCAGTTGAAAGATGACCTTGTAGAAGTTTATAAAATCATGAGGGGTATAGATAAGATTAATAGTAGGTGTCTTTTTCCTAGAATGGGAGATTTCAAGACTAGGGGGCACATTTTTAAGATGAAAGGTCATGGATTAAAACAAAAGACACAAGGGCAATTTTTTTACATAGACAATGGTTTGTGTGTGGACTGAATGTCTGAAGGAAGTGGTGGATGTGGGCACAATTACAATGTTTAAAAGACACTTGGGTAAGTCTTTGAATAGGAATGTTTTGGAGGGTTATGGGCCAGGGGCAGGCAGGTGAGACTAGTTTCTTTTGGGATTGTATTCGGCATGGACTGGTTAGACAAAAGGGTCTGTTTCTATGTCTTGTGACTCTATGAAGGAGCCTTAGCAAAACTGGCATAAATGAAAATCAGATAGTAGACTCTCCACTGGTTGGAGTCAGAGCTGGAACAAAGGAAGATGTTTTTGACTGTTGGAGATCAACCATCTCAACTCAAGCGCATCAGTACAGGAACTCCTCAGGAACAACGTTCTAGACACAACCTACCAGGAAATAAATAAAAACCAAAAGAAGTGCAACTGCTGTAAATCAGGAATGAAAACAGAAGTTACTGGAAAATCTCAGTAGGTTTGGTAGGATCCGTGAATAAAAACAGAGTTAACATTTCAGGTACAGTGACCTTTCCTCAGAACAGTTCTGAGGAAGGAACACATGGCCTGAAATGTTCTCTCTGATTTTTCTTGCCACCATTGTCATCACAATCTGCAAGCTCCCCTCCAAGATACTCACCATCCTTACCTGGAACTGGACTGCCATTCCTTCATAGCTGCTGGGTCAAAATCAGATTGATATTCCTATTAGAACTGTGAATATCTTTATGCCACAAAGATTACAGCAGTTTAAAAAGCTCACCCCACCTTCTGCAGGGAAATTAAGATCAGACAATAAATGCTGACCTAGCAAATGGTAATTGAAAAATCACTAAAAGGGCAGAAGGAAACAGAGAGTCCCAGATTCAGCCAAGAGTCAAGGATGCAAGATGGGATTCAGAACTGGAGGAGGATTCTGAAGACACTGAACTTGGGGATTAAAAGCCATTGAATAATAGTAGACGTACAATGTCAGAGGTCACACAACACCAGGTTATAGTCCAACAGGTTTATCTGAAACCGCAAGCTTTTGGAGCCTTGCTCCTTTTTCAGGTGTTAGTGAGAGAGGTTGGTATCAGACACAGAATTTATATTTAAAAGATCAAAGGGTCACACCACTGATGAGGATGTATTAAGCAAACCTAAGATGCTGTTAAATCTTTAATCAGTTAGAAATTTTAATTGATTAATATGTTTATGTAAATCCCTGAATCCCTTTCAAGTCCCTGTACTGAGAGAATTAAAGGTTTTAATAGTGTAAAGAAGTGGTGACATTTTAGATCAGACAGCTACACAGTGATATCAACAAGTTTCATTCCATCATCAGACTTACTATGGACTACTCTTCAGAATCGGTATCCAAGAATGCTGACCTAGCAAATGGTAATTGAAAAGTCACTAAAAGGGCAGAAGGAAACAGAGAGCCCCAGGTTCAGCCCAGAGTCAAGGATGCAAGATGGGATTCAGAACTGGAGGAGGATTCTGAAGACACTGAACTTGGGGATTAAAAGCCATTGAATAATAGTAGATGTACAAAGTCAGAGGTCACACAACACCAGGTTATAGTCCAACAGGTTTATCTGAAACCGCATCTTGGGTACACACATCTCCATCAGGGACAGACACCTCTGTACATCATTCTACCACAAGCCCACAGATAACCTCATGGTGCTGCACTTCTCTAGCTTTCACCCTGGACATATTAAAACAGATATCGTCTACAGACAAGCCCTATGCATACACAGGATCTGTTTGGATGAGGAGGAATGCAATGGACACCTGAAGGTGTAGAAGGGTGCCCTCATAGAAACAGGATACGATGTTCAACTCATCGATCGCCAGTTCTGATGCGCTGCAGCAAAAAAACGCAATGACCTCCAAAGAAGACAGACATGGGATGTGCCTGATGTGGTATCATTCATTGTCCAGTACCTCCCTGTAAGTACACAATGTTCTTCACAGCCTTCAACTCATTTTCAACGATGATGAGCTCCTCACCAAGATCTTCCCTAAGTCCTTGCTTCACATCAAACTACCCAGCCTTCAGGACAGCATCAACCACAACACTATACAACCCTGTCATGGCAACCCCTGTCAGGCATGTCAGATCGTCGACACAGACACTACCATCACATGTGCGAACTCCACCCACCACATGCACGGAAGATAATCACGTGACTCAGCCAACATTGTCTATCTCGCACACTGCAGGCAAGGATGTACCAAGGCGTGGTATACTGGCAAAACCACGCAGACGCTGCAACAACTGTGCAACAATTGCCGGACAGGGATGTTCCCTCCCAGTTGGGAAGCACTCCAGTGGTCAAAGACATTTGGCCTCGGAACCTCGGGTCATCATCCTCCAAGGCGGGCTTTGACATACACGATAACACAGAGTTGCCGAGCAGAGGCTGATATCCAAGTTCAGTCCCCATGAGGACGGCCTCAACCAGGATCTTGGGCTCATGTCACACTATAGATAGACCCACCGCACTCTACACTCACACACATAATACACACACACACACACACACACACACACACACACACACACACACACTCACACACAGACACACAAACACACACACACAACACACACACAGACACACACACACACACACACACACACACACACACAACACATGCAAATGCACTCACAAGCACACACACACACACACAACACCCCTACACACGCAAACGCACTCACAAGCACACACACACACACATATGTGAATCTAAGGGGTGAATTTGTATTTACGGATAATGCCTATTTTGTTCAAAAAGCATTCAGTCAATGTGACAGTCAGTCAATGTGCTATTTTATAAATTTCTACTTTAGAAATAAAACCAGTCTGTCTCCAAACAAAAACACAAATAGATTCTAAACAAGGCCTTACACCTAACATGCATTGTCTGCCTTAAAATGTCACCTCTTCATTACAATGATAAAACCTTTACTTCCCTCAAGACAGTGACTTGAAAGGAATTCAGGGATTTATATATACATATTAATCAATTAAAACATTCTAATTGATTAAAGATTTAACAGCATCTCAGGTTTGTTTAATACAACCTGATCAGTTGTGTGACGCTTTGATCTTTTATTTTTATCTCCTGAGTCTGATACTATCTCTCTCACTAACACCTGATGAAGGAGTGATGCTCTGAAAGCTTGTCTTTTCCTGTTGGACTCTAAGTTGGTGTCGTGTGATTTCTGGCCTTGTCCACCCCAGTCCAACATCGGCAAGTCCACATAACAGCAAAGGGAAGCTGATAGTCACATAAGACATGGTATAGGATATGAATAGCACACAATTCAAATTGGTTAAAGGAAGTTTCACTTTCTATGGGAGAAGCACCGGAGATGCTAGAGCCAGAGGTAACACAGTGTGGAACTGGAGGAACACAGCAGGCCAGGCAGCATCAGGGGAGCAGGAAAGTTGACTTTTCCAGTCGGGACCCTTCTTCAGAAATGGCTTCACAGTAAAATCCACTCAGAGACGTTTCTGAAGAAGGGTCCTGACCCAAAATGTCAACTTTCCTGTTTCTCTGATACTGCCTGGTCTGCTGTGTCCCTCCAGCGCCACACTGCGTTATCTCATTTTCTACTGGTCTTTCTCATCTACTAACTCAAAACTGAACCAGTAGAAAATATAAACAACAACAGAAATTGCTCGCAAAACTCAACAGGTTTGGCATCTGTGAAGAGAAACCAGAGTTAATGTTTTGGGTCCAGTGACCTTTCCTGAGAACTCAGTACAAAAGTTGCTTTTTTAGTCAAAATCTCAGCAAACATAAATTGCCCATCTGGTGGACATTATTGAAAGCTTCCTTGCTTTTAATAATTAAAAGTCTTACTTAATGTGGATGATTTGTGAAGTGAGCATGCAATTACACTGTCTAAAATTGAAACCACTCAATTTGCAAATCATCAGCTTTTAATACTGTAAAGCTGTTAGCAGCTCCCTTCCAGCAGTGAAATCATTAACAGTCAGTTAACAGACAGATTGAACTCCAAAGCATTGCCTAAGCACAGGTATGTAATGATCACATTACGTTATAAAGATTGTTGCATTCCACAAAACAAAAAGATTGACATTCATTCAGCAGTGTTAAGGAGTGGCAATGCTGTTGACAGCAACTCAATATTTTGTCTAGTGAAGGTGTCAACATATCTGAAATCCAGGCTCAAAGGGAAAGAGTGAGTTTAATAATTAACGTACAGAGCGTGGGGTGCAATTGTCAACTCTCTTGCTGCACTGTCTCATTTTTATTTCCCCAAGCTGATTTTATCTCTGTTATTATCTAAAACACTGCCTATATTGTTTGGTAGAATTTTACAAAGAAGCAACCTGAGAGCTTGATGCTGGTGCTTATCTTTCCTATGAATCTTTTGCCATCACTTTTTAACTCTATGTTATATTCTTCTGAGCCGTTCTCCCTCATTTCCTTATCTCGCTTGCCCTTTAATGCATCATTGCAGTGTCTACTATGCTTTTTTCAAATTCAAATTGTGAAGGAGAGATACTATATTTTTCTTTTCTGAAGCATATTTTACACATTGGCACACACTGTTGTTGAATATAGGGAAAGGTATAGGGGAAATAAGATGCTAAATACAAATAAAGAACTGCAGACGCTGAAGATCAGAAACAAAAACAGATATTTCTGGAGAAGCTCAACACATCTGACAGCATTTATAAAGACAAAACGGAGTCAATGTTCAGGGCCCAGTGAATTCTGAGGAAGGGTCACTCTTGTCAACATGTTAACTCTGCTTTACCTCCACAGACAGATGTTGCCAGACAGACCTGCTGAGTTCTTCCAGCAAATTCTGATAAAAAAAAAACTGAAAACATGGTTTGAGGGTCACACTATTGATTGAATTTTTTAAATTCTTGATTTGACAGCACCACTCCTTTTGGGATGGGGTTGGTGAAATAATCAAATAATATCCTTTTCTGATGAAGGGTCTAGGCCCAAAACATCAGCTTTTGTGCTCCTAAGATGCTGCTTGGCCTGCTGTGTTCATTCAACTCCACACTTTGTTATCTCGGATTCTCCAGCATCTGCAGTTCCCATCATCTCTGTTAAACAATGTTCATTTTTCATTAACCCTCCTTCCCATCTGTTGCCCTGTCCCCACGCCCTGAACTGCTGCATTTTGTGAATTGCTTCCTGCACAATCAAGACATTTTTATAACACAGTGTGGAGCTTGATGAACACAGCAGGCCAGGCAGCATCAGCGGAGCAGGAAAGTTGATGTTTCGGGTCGGGACTCAACTGTTCACACTTCTTATTAGCATCCTACCTAACATTTATCTCTCTCTCAATTTGTGCAATCTCTTTGTTTGATTCTCCCTCTTTTGTATCTCTCTCTCTCTCTCTCCCTCTGGAATCTATCTCTCTGTTTCCTATCCAATCCCCCGTATCCCATTATCAGCATAAATGCCACTCATTCCCAGCCATCCCTGGTTCTGTAGAAGAGTCACTGGATTTGAAATGTAAATTCTGTTTCTCTTCCATTTGATGCTGCCAGACCCATTATGTTTCTCCAGCAATTTCTGATTTTTGTTTCAGATTCCCAGATCCTGCAGTTCTCTGTATTTGTTCTAGTTTTTGCTTAGTTGCACTAGCTCTGCTGTATTTGGGTAATCTTAGTGTAGTTGTAATTTGGCAGTGTTGGAGTGAAGTGATGAGAATAGATTTAATCTTCCATTCAGCTGAGATAGTCCTGGAGCATTGAACACTTGGGGTCAGGGAGGAACAAATAGGAATGCAAAGTGTTGGATTAACCAACCCCAAACCCGGCCCCCACCCCTATTTTTTGACCATTCCATTCCCTTTTAGGCTAGGATTTAGCATGTGACAATTAAAGCTCCCCCTACTGAAACTTACCAGTTACAGCTCTCAGGTTCCTTTCCTAAAAGGCAAAATTAGCTGTTAAAGAATGGATTAGGGTAACTTTTGAGACAAATTCATGAGTTGCCTTGTAAAAAATGTATGGTCTTTGCTTGATATAGACTGTTATTTTACTCACTCATGACATGGTACAGGCAATGCCTGAGGTCCATTCTTGAATCCATTAGCCAGTCAATTTGTCCATGAGTTGGAACACAATGCAGGACAATATCAAAGGAAATGTGAGGGGCAAGTTTTTCACACAGAGAGTGGTAGGAATCTGGAATGTACTGCCAGGGTTGGTGATGGAGGAAGATGCAATAGGGGCACACAAGGGGCTTTTAGATAAGCACATGAATATGTAAGGAAAGGAGGGATATGGACCAAGGGCAGACAGAAGGGATTAGTTTAATTTGATATCATGTTCAGCACAACATCCTCGGCAGAATGGCCATTTCCTGTGTGTTAATGTTCTATTAATGTAAGACTGACACTCATAAGTACAGGAAATATTCATATGTCAAATTTTTAATATAACGTCCTTGTATTAAAACACATTCGCAGGCATGAGCATTTAAAAAGTTGGACATTATACTGATGAGACCTTACACCATTACATGTTTTAACAATTTACAAAACTAGTTGAGGTTATTTTGTAATATCTTCTTTCTCAATGAGGCAGATTTTCACCTTGTTCAAATAACTTAAAAATTAGCTTAAACTCATTTATTCCAACAGGAACTCTTTCTTGGGCATCTTAAGATTTAAGGTTAAATTATCAAATGTCTTTGCTTTATGGAGAAAAAGGTTTTGTTAATATCAAAGAATTATCTATGAATGATGCATGTAAAAAGAAATAAGGGCAAATTGACACTGTAATAATTAAGGGATCATTTAATTAGAGTAATAAATAATGGTAGAGAAACATATTAATAACAATGTAGAAAGAAAAATATAATTCAGGTGTTAAGATATCACGAAGTATTCTTTGAGGCCTTGGAGAAAACAAGAATTGTAGTACTGTACTGTAGAATGACACCGAAATGAAAATGTAACTTCAAAAGGACATGGGAATAGACATATCGTAGAGACCTATCAGTATCATGTATCTTTGATGTAGACAAAATGTGGCAAATAAAGGATATTGGTTTTCAACCATTGTTCAACAAACTTGAAAAATGCAGAAATTGAAAAGTTGCTTTCACTGTTATGCCAGACACTATGCTCTGTATCAATAACATCCGTGCTTTTCCCTCTACCATCAAATGTCCTGGCATTTGTTTTCATTATTTTGAATGGTCTGACCATGGGAAATTGGTTGGATTACAAGTGCAACTAAGGGACCAATGACTCGTCAGCTAACTAAACATGTGGCGTCAAACAGAGATTGCTGGAAAAACTAAACTCAACAGGTCAGACAACATCTGTGGAGAGAGAAACTGAATTAATGTTTCAAGTCTAATAAGGCTGTTCTTCAGAACTGAAGTTTCTCCAGCATTCTCTCTGTTTGTTTCAGATTTCCAGCATCCCACAGTATTTTGCTTTTATTAAAAAGCTGCCATTACAGTTGCTAAAATTTGTGCTGTATTCTTTTTTCGAGAAGTTGTGGTAACCTATGAGAAAGGTTATTGTTATTGAACCAGAAGATGCAAATATAGAACATTGACAGGAATGAAGTAAGGTTCCTTGACCAATGGTTACGAAAGGTCTGGTTGGGTACAGTTACCAACCCTGTGGCTACCATCAAAGATTTAGCATGTCAGGAATGAATCAATTACAAAGCTTTCTTGAGTGAAAGAAAATGCAATTTTTTTTATTTGTTCACCCCGAGAGAAAACATAATTAAGGTGTGACATCAATATATACACAGGTGTGAAGTTAAACAGGGATAGTGCTCAGTACAAAGAAAGATGAAAGTGATCTACAAAATCTAAGACCTAAATTTAAAGATTTTAAAGTCTCTTGTGTGTCTTTGACACTTAAAGGATTTAACCTAAGACTGCAGTTGCTTAATTGCTGCCTCATATCCTGAATGTTAGAAATCATTTGAAATCATTGATGTCCAAATGCTTCTCTCCAGTTTGTGTTGTCTCTTTGTTCTTCAGAGATTGAGAAATAGAACTCTCTTTATCTGGTTCTAGACACAAAGCCATCTCCCCTGCTCCACAGAAAGCAGCTCCCTGAAATGTAGCTGATTTGTGTATCCCAATGTTTGAGTTCAGTGTTTCCAAACTTGATAATTGTTGATAATTTATTTCATCTTCAATAAGCAAGCTGTTTCAGAAAGTTGTGATTCAAAATGGGAGATGAGAATTTCTTTGTAACTGACTGGGTGAACTAATCTCTTTTCATAAAGATGTTAATTTCAGTTCAGGCAGTTTTGTTTGTTCCGTGTTGATATATCTGTGTTTATTATATGAAGCTTAGTTAACCTGTATGGTCATCCGATTGCTATGGCTATTTTAAATTCATGATTTCTCCTATTTAAAATCATTAATCTCCCTGGAAGTCTCAGTTATTAAAACAATGGCAGTATTTTTTAGAAAAGCTATTTTCTCAATATCATGATTAATATAATTGGATACAGGAAGATGTTAATAGTACAAAAAAAGGACTCATTTGTAAATTGTTGATATTTGACCCTACCTTAAGTGTAATGCAATCACCAAACATGTGATCCTCTCTCATCCAATCTACTTTCATGATTCTGAATGGATCATTTCCCATGACATCTGATTCCACTGATAAGATAATGGTAAATATAGAGCATCAAACTTCAACTTCCATTATCCACCTGTTATTCCAGAAATCTTTCATGGGGTAAAATATATATTGGAATCCTAGAATCACTACTGTCTGGAAGCAGACCATTCGGCTCATCAATTCTACAGAAACCCTCCAAAGACATCCCATCCAGACCGACATCTTTGCACAGTGGGAGGAAGCCAGAGCACCTGGATGAAACCCATGTAACATGGGGAGAACGTACAAACTCTACACAGACAGTCGCTGGAAAGTGGAATCGAACCAGATCCCTGGTGCTGTAAGGCCGCAGTGCTAACCACTGAGCCACCGTACTAAAAATGGATTCAGATCTAAAGTGACCGTAGTGATCAACTGACTACAGAATGAGGCAAGCTACACGAGACCAATGTGGAATGAACATGGACTGGTAACAGTAAGGGCTGAAAAACTGTCTCTCTCTCTTTCTCTCTCACAATGCTTGTTTCTCCCATCATTTTGGAATATATTCCCAGTTTTAAAAAAAGGCAATTTGGAAAAATAGCCATTCATTAAGGACTCAAAGATATCTACAGGTTTCACCACTGCTGAGCACATCTGTCAACAGTTAAACAACCGTGAAGTTGCCATATTCAAATGAACCTGGACAAAGGGATTGAGGGTTCGAATGAGGCAAAGGGTTTATTCTACAAGTGCTACCCCAGAGATGCAGCTTGTGAAGACACCAGTCCCCGATCATAGTTTGCTTCACAAATTTATGCACCTTCCAATCATATCCTGTGCACTGTAATTCCTGTCATCATAGGACTACAAATTACACAAAGCTAGTACAGTATTTTTAAATCTGTGTGAATTTAGATGAGTATATGGTTGATGCATCCCACAGTGATTGTGTTCCTTCTGAGATCAGTCAATTCCTCCACTTAGCACGTTCCACAATGATCATGGCCTTTTATGTTTCAAGTCAATTCTCCAATTTGTCACAGTGATAATTTCTTAACAACATTGTACACATCTCTGGCTTACATACATTTGAATGATCAGATTGTTTCAGTGGTTTAAACCAGGTTTCCACTGTCTGTTTACTGCAATCATTTCTCTCCAGGGTTAAACATTCCCCTGTCTTGCATTTATTGCAATGGTGCTATCTTTTTAACTAATTTTAAGCAGGTCTCATTTTTGGATTAGTTAATTATGTCTTGACTGCTCTTGATGCATAGTCATGTGTCATCCTTGTGTTTAACTCGATATTAAATTTATACCTAAACCTTACTTGACATAGTCTAAAGAAAAGGCTAACCCCAATGGTGCTAAGGACTTTTAAACCGCATTGCTTTTATTTATCCTGTTTGTAGCAGGTACATTCAATTTTATATTTATCTGTGTACGTGTACATTCAGAGCTGTCACATGTATTCTTAACTTTAGTAAATAATACAATTTATCTTTCTTCCATTCATGAAGAACATTGCTAATTCTTCCCTTCAATTTCTAGTGTGCTGTGATTTTCATAGAATTCCTAAAGCATGGAAGCTGGCCATGTGGCCCATACCGACCCTATGAAGAGCATCCCACCCAGGCCCAGACCCAGACCCTGACCCCCCCCAACCTATCCCTATAACCCTATGGCTAATCCATCTCGCCTGCACATATCTGGACACTTGGTCAATTTAGCATGGCCAATCCACCTAACCTGCACATCTTTGGACTGTGGGAGGAAACCGGAGCATCCGGAGGAAACCCACACAGACACGGGGAGAAAGTGCAAACTCCACACAGACAGTCGCCCGAGGCTGGAATCGAACCTGGGTCCCTGGTGCTCTGAGGCAGCAGTGCTAACCACTGAGCATGATACCACCAATGCCACTTTTATTGAAGTGTTATTGCTATGTGTTTAAAAAAGACAAATATTGGCTGAACAGCCAAAGAGGGGTTTAAAAAGACAGCAGCCAATTCTGCTCCTCATCAGATTGTAACACTGTTCCCCAATCAGCCAGAAGAACTATCTCGAAAGTAGTTCACTGAGTACTTGGTGCTACAGTAAGAGTTCACTGTTTCAATGTCAGTCCATGCCTGTTCTCCCTGAGAGAGGGTTTGAGAAGAGGGTAGGGGTGATATTGAGTAATTTAGAGTCTTCATGCCACTCATCATGCCACTCTCATCAGTAAGAGCCACCAGCTGCCCTTTAAATACCCTGCCTGCTGCAACCAGACCTCCTTTGGGTGGTCCATATATGATGGCACCAGTGATGTCCTTGTTGGCATGCTGATGATGCCAGTTTCCATGAGGATCTCATCTCTGAGATTAAAAGTCAGACCTTCAATCAAAGCACAGTAGTGCAATTTGTAAGGCTCCATGCAAATGCAGCTTAGAGTTTGCAAGATTTTGCAGTGCCATGGGTGATTCTGTGCATGTTTCTGGCAGGTGCCAAGATTTGCTTGCATGTGTAATATTTGAGCTTCTGGTTAATTCTATTGACAAGGTATGGGAAGGTCTTCAGAACCCCAAATGTCTTCCTTTAACAACTCGAAGGAACTAGAAATTGGCTCATGTTGAAGTGCAGCCTTCTCATATACACATCTAACATCACCTTAACAGATAAGTTCTGCTCACACTGGGATAACAAAATGTTGCCTAATCATCAGCTGGAATGGTTTAATTCTTCATCTGACTCCCATCACACAAAATCAAGGACACAATTGAAGAAGGAATTTTTTACTCAAAATTTTTCACCCAATGTGGAAAAAAAATTAAAACATTAAATAGTCATAAAAAAATGGAAAAGTGTCAGGAGCTATGAAGAAGCCACAACTCATCTGATAAAATTTGATAACTATAAATGTGTTCATGGATTTTCTCAGCCATATTTTGCACAAATCTTCAATATAAATTCAGGGCAAATCCAACCCAACAAAATAACCGCCCCATCAGTCTCCTCTCCATCATCAGTAAAGCAATGGAAGGTGTCAGTAACAGTGCTATCAAGCAGCACCTGCTCAGCAATAACCTGTTCAATGACGCCCAGTTTGGGTTCTGCCAGGGCCACTCAACTCCTGATCTCATTACAGCCTTGGTCCAAACATGGACAAAAGATCTGAATTCCAGAGGTGGGGTGGGAGTGATAGCCTTTGACATCAAGGCTACATTCGACAGAGTGTGACATCAAGGAGCCGTAGCAAGAGTGGAATCAATGGGTATCAGAGGGCAAACTCTCCGGTGGTTAGAGTCATACCTGACACATAGAAGATGGTGGTGGCTGTTGGAGGTCAATCATCTCAGCTCCAGGACATCTCTGCAGGTTTCCTCAGGGTAGTGTCCTCAGCCCAACCATCTTCAGCTGCTTCATCAATGAGCTTCCCTCCATCATAAGGTCAGAAGTGGGGATGTTCGCTGGTGATTACACAATGTTCAGTACCGTTCATAACTCCACAGACACTGAAGCAGTCCATGTTCACATGCAACAAGATCTGGACAATATCCCAGGTTTAGTAGACAAACAGGAGGCTACAAGAACACAGCAGGCCAAGCAGCATCTGGAGGAAAATAGCAGTCAATGTTTCGGGTTTTACCCTTCTACAGGACTTGTTGTTGGGGTAGGGGAAGTTGCAGATAAAGAGAGGGGAAGTGTGGTGGCAGAATGGTGGGGATAGATGGGCATCAGTTGTAGGTATGACCTGGAAGGTCGATGGGAGGGCTGAATCTGGTTGGTAGCTGGAAGGGAGGGTCAGAAGGTGGAATGGAAGAGAGGAGGTGGGGCTGGAAGGGGAGGTGAGGGATGGGTGGGAAGATTATTTGAAACTGGAGAACTTAGTGTTGAGTGGCCCGGACGGTCAGGTGCCCAGGCGGAAGATAAGGTTTTGTTCTTCACATTTGCGTTGCGAATTGCCATGACACTGGAGGAGGCTGAGGATGGACATGTCGGAGGGGCAGTGGGACAGGGAGCTGAAATGGGCAGTGACCAGGCGGTTAGGTTGGCCATTACGGGCCAGACGAAGAAGCTCGGCGAAATGATCACGTAATTTCCATTTGGTCTCCCTGACGTAAAGAAGCGACATATCTGCAACTGCTCCACCCCCAACCGAGTCCTGAAGCAGGGTAGTACATGAAACATTGTCTGCTTCTTTCTTCCAGATGCTGCCCGGCTTGTTGTATTGCTCCAGCCACCTGTTTCTCTCCCTTGGATTCCAGCATCTGCAGTTTTCTTATCAATATCCAGGCCTGGGCTGATAAGTGGCAAGTAACATTCACGCCACATAAATGCTAGGCATGCCCATCATGAACAAGAGACAATCTAACCACCTTCCTTTAGCATTCAACTGTGTTACCACCACTGAATCTGCCTCTATGAACATCATGTGGAGCGAAGAAGGATGAGAGGTGACTTGATAGAGGTTTACAAAATGATGAGAGGTATAGATAGAATGAATAGTCAGAGACTTTTTCCCAGGGCGGACATGACTATTATGAGGTGGCATAATTTTAAAGTGATTGGAGGAAGGTATAGGGGAGATGTCAGAGGTAGGTTCTTCACACAGAGAGTGGTGGGCATGTGCAATGTGCTGCCAATAGTGATAATGGAGACAGATAATTAGAGACTTTTAAGTGACTCTTGGATAGGCACATGGAGGATAGTAAAATGTAGGGTATGCAGGGTAGATTGATCTAAGTAGGATAATAGGTTGGCACAACGTTGTGGGCTGAAGGGCCTGTACTGTGCTGTACTGTTCTATGTTCGGCATCCTATTTTTGACCAGAAACTCAACTGGATTCACTGCACAAACACAATGGCCACAACAGCAGGCCCAAAGCTAGGAATACTGCAGTGATTAACTCACCTCCTGACTCCTAAAAGCCTGTCCACCATCTACAAGGCAAAAGTCAGGAGTGTGATGGAATATTCCCCACTTACCTGGATGGGTGCAGCCTCAACAATATTCAACAACCATCCAGGGCAAAGCAGCCTCTTGATTGGCATCACATCCACAAACATTCACTCCCTCCACCATAGATGCTCAGTAGTAGCAGACTGTACTATCTGCAAGATGCACAGCAGAAATTTGTCAAAGATGCTCAGTCTGCACCTTCCAAATACACGACCAATTCCATCTAGAAGGACCAGGGCAGCAGATACATGGGAACACCACTACCTTCAAGTTCCCCCCCGAGCCACTCGCCATCCTGACTTGGAAATATACCATTGTTGCTGGGTCAAAATCCTGGAATTCCCTCCCATTAGCATTGTGGGTCAACCCACAGCAGGTGGACTGTAGCAGTTCAAGAAGGCAGCTCACCACCACCTTCTCAAGGGCAACCAGGGAGGGCAAGAAATACTGGCCAGCCAGCGATGCCCACATTCCACAAAAGAATACATTTTAAAAAATTATTTTGATGATTTCTGGTTTCATGAAAGATACACAATTTGCAATGGGCACCATACGTCTTTTCAAACAGACCTAACATTTTCTTTGACTTTATTTCAGACGAATTAAGCAATTAATCAAAGTTTATCCCATTATGTTGTTGTCTACAGTAATTTTGTTGTCCTAGACTTCAATCATTCACCCTGTGTATCTTGTTTCATTCAGTTAATGTTGTCTTCACTGTCTAGACCAGCTTTTATTGTCAATGTCTGATTGTCCCTGAGAAACTGGTAATGAACTGCCATCATGAACTTCTGGAGCTCATTTGGTGTAGATAGACATACACAGCATTGTTGGACATCGGAAGGAACGGTGATATATTTGCAAGTCAGAATGGTGAGTGGCTTGGAGAGGAACTTGCAGATGGTGGTGTTCCTCTGTATGCACTGCCCTTATTTGTTGTCGGTGGAGATAGTCATGATCTTGGCACAAGTGCTGCTGCCACCTGTGCAGATGCAGACTGATGTGGCACATTGACGTACCACAAGAGAAATAGATCCTTGACTGAGGACGGAAACACAGGATGGGCCCCTGATTGATTTTGTGACTGTACCAATTATCAGTGCATTGCAGGGCAGGGCAAAGGAAGACTTTTGTGCCTCAGGCATGTCAGTAGGCACTAGATGAATGCACGTTGAGCGAGAAAGAGCCCAGCCTTGGCAAGCAGCCTGATCCACTGCCTATTCCTGTGTGGTAAATGTACATATTGCAGCCTCACAATACTGATTGCCAGGTACCTGCTGGACAAGTCTGGGCTTGCAGGGCACACTGCCAGTGCATTGAAGAGATGGTAGCATGGTGTGCGATAATTCCTTCAGAGTCAGATGCCAGACTCTGTAGCGAACATGCGTGTGTAATTGGTAAACAATTGATCATGCCCTGCTCTGCCGTTTGTTCAAGAGCAAGATGGAGGTAGAACTCAGAGGACGTAACAAAATGAAGCCTCTCTGGTTTCCCTGTCAGGTTTTCCCACTGACTACTAAGTTTGGTTGGTTTGATAAGATCATACCCGGAACATTTAGGAGGTGAGATGGTGTATCAACAAGGAGTTTGAAAAGTGTTAACTCCCATCCATTGGCCACTTGTTGCTCTCTGGTGAGACCAACCTCACCACATTTTTCATCTAACTCTATCACACAGCTTGCCATCGCCTACTTTACTCAGACCATACTTAATTCCTTGCCTTACGTTGATCTTCTGCCATGGCGTCTGATTCATGTTTAGTTTGTTCTTGCGCTTTTAGCAGAAAGTATATTTTTTTGGCTCTGGTGAACATCCATTTTAAGTATTCCACAATGCTGTATCACATCTTTGTCTGTCACAGGATTGACTATTTTATCTTCTCAACTTCTATTCTCGGCCCCTAAAAAAATCAGATTTATCCAATCCAATGCTCTGTTACAAAAACAAAGTTGCTGGAAAAGCTCAGCAGATCAGTGAAGAAAAAATCAGAGTTAACATTTCGGGTCCGGTGACCTTTCCTCAGAACTCTGCAATTTTGTCATACTTGTAACTTTCTGAATTATTAAACGACGTTTTATCGCTAATACCTTTCACTATTTTTACTTTTCTTATTTATCCTAGTTCATTCCCCTTACGACAAGTGGATCACCTGTCTTGGGGTTCCTTATAAACAGACTTAGAAAGAAGTCCTGCATATATTGTGGACATTGATGTAGGGGTGCCAGCGTTGGACTGGTGGACAAGGTCAGAAACCACACATGACCAGGTTATAGTCCAACAGGTTTATTTGAAATCACAATCTTTCAGAGCACAGCTCCTTCATCAGGTAGAGTGAACAGAAGCACACAGGCACACAATTTATAGGCAGAGAGATTAAAAGATCATTTGAATGGTGTGATGGAGTGTCGGCAAACTGATTAATAAGTGTCACCATTAGATGGTGTGAGTAAAGTGTCAACAGCTGAATAAGAAGTGAAGGGATGACCTATAATCTGTTTAAATGAGGCAGAGAGATAATTACAAAAAAAAACATAGTGCTGGAGACAAACCAAATGGCTGAAATAACATGATAGGTACAAGAGTCGCGTGCTGAGGGTCCAACCAAAGTAAGAAATGATCCAAAACCTGCACAAACTAATCAAGGTAAAGAGATCATAACAAGTTAGCGAAATGATGGTGACAAACAGGGCAGTAAAGAACAGTGTGGTGTGGCCACGTGTAGTGCGGCAAGAGCTAAAGATCATGGTTGAGGCCGTCTACATTGGTACAGAACTTGGTTATCAGTTTCTGCTCAGTGATTCTGTATTGTTGTGTATATTGAAGGCCGTTTTGGAGGATGCTTATGTGAAGATCGGAGGCTGAATGCCCTTTTTACCTGCTGAAGCATCCCCCAAATGGGAGGGTACATTCCTGCCTGGCCTATATGTTGGGAGCATTATTCCCTTACCACTTCTATAAACAACTTTCTCACCACTTAATTTTGGGCTCGCTTTTCTTCATTTTTTCCAATATCCTAGCCTAAGTCTTCTGAAAGTGCACAAATCACAACTTGACAATAAGGAATATACAAATCAAAAGCAAGGAACCTGTTTAGAGCAATTACTATTGAGAAAAAAATAAAGAGATATAAAAATGATGGGGTTAAATGTAACTTCAGTGGAGGAGTCAGGGTAGCCCTGATAAATGACAGAATTCAATTTATTTGGAACTGAGGTGGCTGTTTATTTGTCATTGGCAGTACATTGCATAATTCATATCCAAAACACTGTACTTTGCTACTTTCACTAAATTTATATTTTATTTACAATGCCCTCCTGATGGTTAAATACCTGTATTTCCATTACTCTTCTGGTTTTGAGAAATAACTCAAAAATAACATCAGAACAAGTGGAAATTTTTAGAAGAACAGCATTTAATTCAAACTCGAATGGTTTCCAAATTAAAATTTGATTTAATGATAAATTTGTTGATACTCAGTAAACAATGGAAGACACATAAAAGAATATTTGTTCTTTGGACTTGTACTATCACTGTTGTATCTTTTAAAATTTGTTTGATACTCATTTTCAGTCATAGATGCTTTTGTTTTACCAAGATGTGATGCAGTGGGGGGGGAAGAGAGGTATCAGAATTGCTCTCCGTGAATGAATGAATGAAAATGTGCTGAATGGTCTTTATTATCCATTGTCGTCTTCTCACCTTACCTATAATTCTAACTGTATTCTCCTTATCAGAAGTTTTTCAGGATTTATGAATTGCTGTCCAGTCATTATGAAAAATATAAACTGGACCAGGATTGCTACAGTGAGAACAAAACAAATTCCTTCAATACATGTATTGAAATAAAAAAAGCTATTCTACAATAATTTAAAACTGTAATCTGGATTATGTGGTTTGTGCAATAATTGCTAAATTCTTCATTTGGAAAGTTATTTTTGTAATAATGTTTTCTGATTGCCACGATTCACCATCAAAATCAAGAGTTCATCTTTTCTGATCAAATGTTGTCTGTTAGTTTTAGATTTCATCACTAACTGAGCTTCCAACAAATCATAAATTCACATACTAAAAGGTAAATAATTGCAGGATGCTTGCTGCTTGACATTGCTTTTGCAATGTATAAAAACATACTTGTAATCTTAAATTATGAATATCATGTATTTGTAAACAAAATAATATCTTTTAATATTTCTCATTATCAGGAAGCTTGTACTTTAGTTCTCTCTGTCTAATTGCTTTCATATCAACTTAATTACTGATATAATTTTCAACTAATCTTTATAAATATTATTAAGTTGATAATACTACTTGCATTGGCTACATCCATTCACATCTTCAGTTCATTGTTGTGCAACTCTGCCCTCTTGAGGATGACTATAGTTTTAGCAATTTCCCGGGTAACGTCTAGAAGAATGAAAGAAGAGGTGTTTTTTTTAAGAGTCTCTTTACAGCACAGAGTTTGTTTATCAGCTGTACCCCTGGCATATGAAGCAACACTCCCAACTTCAGCAGACATAAATCCGTCAGTTCAAAGCCCACAGTCTCCACCTACACTGCATTAGTTCTGTAAAAATCTAACATTTCCTGATGTGCATTCTTGAGTGGTGAAGTTGCATGTTGAAATCTGTAAAATTGTGTCTTTACATTTAGGCCTTGAAATTGCGATGCCATACGATAGCTGGCAAAAGATTAAAATTGGATTTGATTGAACTTCTTTCGTCCAAAATCTTAGGAGTTATTCAGTCCTTTAGTTTATTATTATTTTATATGCACTAATATTGATTGAAATACTCACAAGTAAAGAAAAGAGCCGGATTTTTTTTCCCTCAATCTATGCATAGCATGCTCTGTTTGTGTTAAAACTATGGGCACAAAAACATGAAGATTGCTCTAAGTTCCATTTCACTGTCATTACACGGCAGGCTAACTTTATCATGACATCATAGTCTTCTAGCATTGTTGTTGTCATCACTGGTTGTTTGATGCAAGTGAACACTGGTTCTTCTTTAGTGATCGAATACCAGTGCATGTCCTTAGCAGTTAGCTTGTATCAAGATTCACATTCTAATGGAAAAATTTGGCATGCTTATAAATCCTATGAGCCATTGGCCTGCCTTCACATCTGTTGGTTACTGCTTATCTTCTAGAACTCGCACTTTATCAGGACTTTGGTCAAGTCCTTTAGCTGTCGGTATATGGCTTACTTCTTTGACTTCAGTCACCACCAGTTGCAGCTTTTTGATACTCAGCTTTAGGTTCATCTGTCAAGCTCTCGCAGCCTCACTAGATTCCAATCACAATCTGAAATGGCTTATTCCATCGTGTCTGCGCACCCACAGACAAGTAGATCATCCATAGTCACCTTTAATCCTGCAAAATCATTGGCTATCTTGTAGTGTCAACATGGTTAGTGCAGAAATACACAAACATCTGCACCACTCAAAGGTGTCTGGAAGATAACCAGAAAACTGCTATTTTCATTCAACTTCACTTGCCAATATTTACTTTTTATCTACCTTTAGCATCAAATATAATAAAGACCTTTGCTTTGACAAACTATGGAAGAATGTAGTATTATCACAGAATTATTAATTCAGAGACCCAGATAGTGTTCTGGGGACACGGTTCAACTCCCACCATAGTGGAATTAAGAGTTTAATGATGACTGTGAATCCATTGTCAGGAAAACTTGTCTAGTTTACTGATGTCCTTCAGGGAGGGAAACTGCCATCCTTATTGGATCTGGCCTACACATGACTCCAGACCCACAGCAATGTGGTTAACTCTTAACTACCTGTGGGCAATTAGTGATGGATAATAAATAATGGCCTAGCCAGTGATACCGTCATCCCATGAATGAATAAAAAAGTTCTTCAATTGTGGGCAAATGTCAGTGAGATCCCTTTAAAGCGTTCTGTAGATTCTTTGCATGCATATGCAATCCGCATTCCAGATTTTTGTTACTGCTAATCCAGTTTGTAGCAGTTTTTACTTACTTGTTTACTAGCATCTTATCAAGTCCTTCCTTTTTTTTTCAGGTTGCGTTTGAGGGTAGTTGGAATCATCTTTGGAAAATATTGAATTGGTTTCTCACTGTTTAAATAATATTCACCCAGGAAGACATCTGAGACCTACGCAGCCAGTTTGTAATCTGTCAGGATCTGTCAGCAGTTCACGAAATACCACAAAGATGTTACAGTAAGTGTGAGAGCTCGATGTCAACTCAATACTGCTGACTTTTTTCAGCCGAGATAAGGGAACTTTGCACACTGTTCATTATTTGGATCATCTTCCTTCCTGCGGCATTTGACCAGCAGCCTAGCATGCCCTCTTAGGGTGCGTCTGGTTTCATCAGAGAGTCTCAACAGTTTCATTTTCCGGTCACCATATTGACTAATGTCACACAGATCCATAATGCTCACGATGTGGGATGATTTTACTGTTATTTGTGGCGTGCGGCCACACTGGCTGGCAGCATTTATTGCCTGTCCCTAGTTGCCCTTGAGAAGGCAGTGTTGAGCTACTTTCTTGAACAGCTGCGGATAGACCCACAATGCCATTAGGGAGGGAATTCCAGAACTTTGACCCAGTGACATATATTTCTAAGTCAGGATTGTGAATGACTTGGAGGGCAAATTGAAGATGGTGGTGTTCCCAGGTATCTGCTACCCTTGTCTTTCTAGATGGAAGTGGTCATAAATTTGGAAGGTGTTGTCTGAGGATCTTTGACGAATTTCTGCAGAAAATCTTGTAGGTAGTACACACTGTTGTTTCTGAGCATCAGTGGTGGAGGGTGTGAATGTGATGCCAATCAAGCGGCTGCTTTGTCCTGGACTGTGTCAAGCTTCTTGAGTGTTGTTGGAGCTGCACCTATCCAGGCAAGTGGAGAGTATTCCAACACACTCCTGACTTGTGCCTTGTAGGTGATGTTCAGGCCTTGGGAGGTCAAGAGGTGATTTACTCACCTCAGTATTCCTGGAGTCTGACCTCCTCTTATTGCCAAAGATCTTATATGGTGAGTCTAGTCAAGTTTCTAGTCAATGATAACCTCCAGGATGTTCACAGTGGGGGATTCAGTGGTGGTAAGACTGTTAAAAGTTAAGGGGCGGTGATTAGATTGTCTCTTATTCATGCTCAAATGTGTTTCTGACTCTTTACATTCACTTTATGGTGTCATTCTGTAGTCATTTTACCAACTGCACAAACCACTTGCTGTCTTGAAACATTATAATGTTATCGTATTCAACAGCCTACAGTCATTTTTCAGAAGCATCATCCAACATCATTCTAGCAGTTACCTTTACAGGTCTGCTTTTCTCCCTTCTCACACAGTGGTTCTTACAAATAGTGATACTTTCCTCTTTTTGAGCATATTCCATTTCCTTCTTGTGGTATTTTCCCTAATATTTACATCCAGCACCCCACTCTTGATATCTCTTTGAATGAATCTTCCTTTTAATCATTGAATTACACTTGCATGGTTTGGTTTACATCTCAGCATAATGGAAAACCTCATCAGTTCTTCTATCCAGAGTCTTCAATTGATGATCAGCCACATTTGAACTTCTGCAAATGCCAATATCTTTCTTGAGAATAGGTTTATTTTGTCTCAGTAGACAGGCTCTCACAACAGAATCACTCAGTTCTAAAACAAACCTATCTCAACTTGAATGATCTTTCACGAGTCCACATTTATAATATTCAGCTACATATTAAAAATTACTACTCCTGTCTTCCTGAGCTCCACTATAAAACATATTGCATTCATAAGATACATCATTAATACAGAGTTGCCACATTTACTTTTGCAGGCTTCTCATTCAACTTTGTGTCAACATCATAATTCTTTCATTGAAACTGGAAGAATTGCCAATTTGCTTTCAAATCTTTAATGCATCTTCACATCGACAAGCGCTGGACTAAGGACTCACATAGCAGTCAATACTCTGCACAAAATTACAGGTTTCAATTATTCTCTGCTTTTGGCTTTAAAACATATATTTGACTCTGTCACAGCTATCAAAGTGCACTCAACCTTAGCTGCACACATCTGACCCCAACACCCTGGTGCTTACTTCTCGTTCAGGAGAAAAGGTATTTTCCTCCCATGCAAAACTGACCCAGAGAAATCGGACCCATGAGGCTGAATATTTGTTTGGGGTTGGTGGAGCGGGATGATAGTTTGGAATGAGATCAGTGGCTGATAGCTGTAGCCACGCACTGAGCACAAGGCCTACCTGTGTATACCTGCACAGTGTAGAAGCTTAATGAAAACAAAAGACCTTGCAGCCAGCCTCACAATGAAGCAGAGATAATAGGAACTGACCTTCTTTTCTCTCCATCTTCAGTCCGCCTCCCCCTCTCTCCCTATTTATTCCAGTTCTCTCTCCCCATCCCCCTCTCTGATGAAGGGTCTAGGCCCGAAACGTCAGCTTTTGTGCTCCTGAGATGCTGCTTGGCCTGCTGTGTTCATCCAGCCTCACATTTTGTTGTCTCACAATGAAGCAGTCTGGGAGAGCATGCTGCAATCACCATTGTGCTGAAGCTCTACGGAAAGAATGTTCAGCCTCAAGCACTGGGAAGCAATGGCCTAGTGGTAAGATCACTGGGCTATTAATCTGGAGTCCCAGATAATATTCTGGGACTCAGGTTCAAATCCTGCCACTGCAGATGGTGGAATTTGCATTTAATAAGTAACTTGAATTAGGAATCTAATGATGACCGTGAATCCATTGTCAATTGTTGGAGAACCACCACCTGTTTCACTAAATGTCCTTTAGGGAAGGAAACTGCCACCCTTACCTAGTTCAGCCCACACATGTTGCCAGACCCACAGCAATGTGGTTGACTCTTAATTGCCCTCTGGGCTATTAGGAATGAGCAATAAATGTTGCCTGGGCAACAACGCCCTCATCCTGTGAATGAATGAATAATTCAAAAAGATGTGGTGAAGGGCTGTGAAGATTGTCCTGCTGTCAGCACTGTGGTGAAACAGTTGGGAAATAATGTCAAGACTAGCAAGGCAAGGAAGTGCATATTTACCAGTAGGAGCCTAAAACAGATGCTCAGAAGGACATTGGTGTGAATGCCTATCGATCATTGAAGGCAGTAGGGCAAGTCAACTCAGTTCTAAGAGGCATAAGATACTTGCATTTATTCGTTAACACATTGAATGTAAGAGCAGGAAATTTATGGTGGAGCTGCATATCTTATTATTTAAGCCACAGCTGGAGTACTGTGTGCAATTCTGATTGTCACACTGTAGGAAGGATGTGATTGCATTAGAGAGGACGCAGAAGAGATTCACCAGAATATAGCCCAGACTGAAATAATTCAACTATGAAGATAGTTAGATTTGCTGGGATGGTTTCCCTTAGAAGAGAGAAGGCTGAGGAGGGATCTGATTGAGGTGTACAAAGTTCTGAGGGGCATAGACAGTTTAGATACGGAGAAACATTTCCTGTTAGTCGAAGGATAGATAGCCAGTTTTAGGATCATAAGCAAGATGTTGGAAAGGATTTGAGAATTTTTTTTTCATCCAGAGAATTGTGGATATCTGGACCTCACTGCCTGAAAGGGTGGTAGAAGTGGGAACCCTCAATTAATTTAAGAACTATTTAGATGAGCACTTTAAATGCTATAGCATAAAAGGCTAAGAGCCAAATGCTGGAAAATAGGGTTAGAATAAATGGACACTTGTTAAACTGCCACGGGTATGATGAGCCAATGAGCCTCATTCCATGCTGTAAAAATTTTATGATTCCAGAAGGTGATTGAAACTGAAAACAGCACTCCAGCCCCCACAAGCCCTGCCTCCGAAATACACTCCCATACCCATCCATGCTAACCTAAGCTATTTAAGGTCATTAACCCACCATCAAAGGCCCCTACATCTTTCACGCTAACCCACATCATTCCACCTGCCAACCATAAGCCATCACACTCTCCATATTGTCCCGTACACTTCACATACTCCACACCTCCGAGACAAGACACACAGCCCTACCCACCTCTCTTGGTGCCTTATGAGCCAACCTATGCCCAAATTGCCACATCATTTCTAGACACTGTATTACCATATCGACCTGTATCCATACCCCATGACCCCTCATAACTCCAAAACTAACCGATGTCCCCATTCCAACTCAAGGTCAACTCATCCCAACCTATGAACCCCAGCCATGACCCTTCCCTATCCATCTCCGTGACAACATACATGCCAACAACCAATGGCAGTCATCTGAAATAATGTTGACACACATCTTAGATTATGCGGCAATTGATGATGTCACTATTGGATAGTGACACACACTCACTGATTAAAAATATTAGCTTGAAATTCCTTCAAGTAATCATTTATGAAAGCAAACTCTTCTACTGTACAAGCACTTAGATCCGTCTATTAAGCTGCTTATTGAACAGATGGTGAACATGTGAAAATAATAGGTGATAAAATCAGTCACGCAGCACAAATGCTACGTCAACAGACTCAAAGAAAGATCAGCATTGGTTTTATTAATTCACAATACTTTGCCAATCTTTGGCAAACTTTGAACATGTTTGATGTATTTGACAGTTTGAATGGATTTATATACATTTTTAGACAATTTTTTGTATCTTTTTAACAACTCTCAACTGTGCCCCCTCAAACTAAATGGCACCCCTAGTGGTACCTGACCACATAGCCCCTCAAAAAGTCAGCTGAGGACCAAATTCAATGAGGTACCTACCTTGTTAAAAGTGTGTCCGGGCTATCCAAACAAATACACAAAGTTCTTAGATCCCTGCAGCTTCAATGTGCTTACGCTGGGTTCCACACTACATGGAAGCCAAAATCTCACTTCACCGGAGCCAGGTGGTAAATTAAATGACAAATTGTCTCTGTGAAAATCACAAGCACAAAACCAGCCCTGACTCCACAGGGGCATAAAAATCTGTCGGATGTTTTATCTGGTATGTAAAATGGCTACTGCCCTAAAGCCTTTATTTAATACTGTGACATCAGAGGTCATATCAGCATGTAAAGCCATAGTGTGCAAAAGATGAACTACCTGAAGCTTCCTGGCTATGTGCTAACACCTTTACCAAAATGATAAGTGACTCTCACTGAAACTACGAATCTGTGTTGCTGATGCCATTTTAAGCTAAAATGGCACTTAAAAGTCTGGAACTAAGCAGCCAAACTTTGCAGCCATAGATTTTTCAATATGTTTGTATAATCAATAAATAGAAGTTTACAACCAATTTTTCAGAAATGGTTACATTACAAAGACATAATTTTATCTCAATTTGTTTCTCTTGGGCCACTTTATTGTTTATTTTTCCCAATCTGGGAAAACACATGGAGAAATCTTCTACACTGTAGTGCTTTTGATCCAGATTTAGGCTCATTTAGAAGGAGTAATTCCAAATAAATCAGTTTAGGAATGTACAAGCAATTGAGTTTAAATCAGATGTATTAAAGTGTGACACTAATGATGTTAGAGGTCACTTAAACACATTTAGTCAAATGCTTAGAGAACTGAGTTAATGTGGATCATTTTATGCTCATTTTCATGCACTGGCCGGAAACCAACGGTTTAACCCTTCCAAATATTGAGAGTTATTTACATTTTTATCCATTCTTTAATTTTACCGTGAAGTCCAATATTTACCTCTGCTTTCCTGAAGGCATTAGCCCATGCTGACACATTGTTGCACAGAGGTTAGTCACCCTTCAGCACTTAAAATCAATTACAATTCTTCAAGCATAATTCTAGAAATTGGGAACTAGCAAGCTATTCTAACATTACAGCAAATCAGATCTTCACCTCATCAGTGCACTCCACCACCTAAGTAACTGGTAAACCAGGCTCTTCCCTCATCCTGGAATACAACCTTGCTGTCATCATGGTCCTTGGTTTTCTTTTACAATGTGGATAGATCATATAAAAACCGAATGAACTGCGGATGCTGTAAATCAGAAACAAAAACAGAAATTGATGGAAAAGCTCAGTCGATCTGGCAGCATCTGTGGAGGGAAATCAGAGTTAACATTTTGTGTTGAGTGACCCTTCCTCATAACTTGTGTTGGATGGATACATGTTGGCTTTACCAAATGAGTTTATACCTTCTGATGATGTTTGTGAAATAATTGGATTATAGGTTGACATAAAATATTCATATTTTAAGGTAGTTTAACAAATGTGTGTAAATTATAAGATGATAATACTATTTGCAATCATGTTGCTCGGACTGTAATTCCAATGTCGCAGACGAGTTTGCTCTATCATATCAAGAAATATGAAAGAGTCCCCAACCGTACACTCGATCCTGTGCAGACTACCTGATAGGTATATTTGCAGACATCTTTATCCTCTCCTTTCTACAATCTGAAGTGCCCACCTGCTTCAAGATGACCATCCTGGTGCCATGTAAATACCATGCAGTGTGCCTCCATGACTGTTGCCCAGCGGCTCTGACTTCCAAAAGTATGAAGTGATTTGAAAGGTTAAATATGGTTCTCATCAACTCCAGCCTGCCAAGTTGCCTTGATCTTTTGCAATTCGTCTTCCAGCTCAACAGGCCCACAGCACTCACCATCTCCCTAGCCCTACACTCATCCCCAGAACACTGGAATCAGAGCTAATTATTCATTCAGAGGTAGACAAGCGATTGAGTGAAAGGAAAAATGGCCAAGCACAACTGAAACCCGAGAGCGTGTGTGCATGCACATGCATAAAGCCTTACTTGTTATTATTGGATTTATCAAATTACTTCTATTTGATATAACAAGGTGTGGAGCTGGATGAACACAGCAGGCCAAGCAGCATCAGAGGAGCCTTCTTCAGAAATTGGGGAGGGGAAGGGGGTTCTGAAATAAACAGGGAGAGAGGGGGAGGTGGATAGGAGATGGATAAAGGAGAAGATAGGGTGACAGGAGACAGACAGGTCAAACAGACAGGGTTAGAGCCAGTGAAGGCGAAAATGTAGGTGGGAAGTTAGGGAGGGGATAGGTCAGTCCAAGGAGGACGGGCAGGTCAAGGGGGTGGGATGAGGTGAGTGGGTAGGAGATGGGGGTGGGGCTTGAGGTGGGAGGAATGGCTAGGGAGGTGGGGACCAGCTGGGCTGGTTTTGGGATGCGGTCGGGGGAGGGGAGATTTTGAAGCTTGTGAAGTCCACATTGATACCCTTGGGCTGCAGGGTTCCCAAGCGGAATATGAGATGCTATTCCTGCACCTTTCAGGTGGTATCATCATGACAATGCAGGAGGCCCGGGATGGACATGTCGTCCAAGGAGTGGTGGCGAGGGAGTTAAAATGGATCACGACTGGGAAGTGTAGTTGTCTGTTGCGAACCGAGCGTAGGTGTTCCGCAAAGGGGTCCCCAAGCCTCTGCTTAGTTTCCCCGATGTAGAGGAGGCCACAATGGGAACATTGGCTACAGTATATCACATTAACAGATGTGAACATCTGTTTGATGTGGAAACTCTTCGTCGGGTCTGGGATCGGGGTGAGGGGGGTGGTATAGGGGCAGGTGTAGCACTTACTTCGGTTGCAGGGAAAAGTGCCAGGAGTGGTGGGGCTGGAGGGGAGTGTGGAGCAGACAAGGGAGTCACGGACAGAGTGGTCCCTCCGGGAAGCACATAAGAGTGGAGAGGGAAAAATGTCTTTGGTAGTGGGGTAAGACTGCAGATGGCAGAAATGTCGGAGGATGATGCAGTGGATTTGGAGGTTGGTGGGGTGGTATGTGAGAATGAGGGGGATTCCGTTTTGGCTATTATTGCGGATGGGGGGTGTGATGGGTGAGTTGTGGGAAATGCTGGAGACACGGTTGAGGGCATTTTTGATCACTGTGGAGGGGAAGTTGCCGGTCCTTGAAAAAAGAGGACATCTGGGATGTTCGGGAGTGGAATGCCTCATCTCGGGAGCAGATGCGGTGGAGGTGCAGGAATTGGGAATAGGGGATGGCTTTTTTACAGGACGGTGAGTGAGAGGAAGAATAATCTAGGCATTTGTGGGAGTCAGTGGGCTTGAAATGAATATCGGTTTCCAGATGGATGCCAGAGATGGAGACAGAGAGGTCCAGGAAGGAGAGAGAGGTGGCAGAGATAGTCCAGGTGAACTTAAGCTTGGGGTGGAAAGTGTTAGTAAAGTAGATGAACTGTTTGAGCTCCTCTTGGGAGCACGAGGCAGCGCCGAAACAGTCATCAATGTAATGGAGGAAGAGATGGGGGATAGGGCCAGTGTAGCTTTGGAAGACGGAATGTTCCACGTACCCTACAAAGAGGCAGGCATAGCTTGGGCCCATGCGGGTACTCAAGGCCACCCTCTTTGTCTGTAGGAAGTGGGAGGAATTAAAAGAGAAGTTGTTGAGGGTGAGGATGAGTTTGAGTAAGTGGATGAGAACGTCAGTGGAGGGGGACTGGTCGGGCCTGCAGGACAGGAAGAAGTGGAGGGCCTTTAAGGCCATCTGCATGGGGAATGCTGGGGTATCGGAACTGGACATCCAGAGTAAAAATGAGGTGGTCGGGACCAGGGAATTGGAAGTTCTGGAGGAGGTGGAGGGTGTGGGTGGTGTCACGGACGTAGTTGGGGAGTTCCTGGTCCAAGGGGGAGAAAATGGAGTCCAGATAGGTGGAGATGAGTTTGGTGGGGCAGGAGCAGGCAGAGACAATGGGTCGACCAGGGCAGGCAGCTTTGTGGATTTTAGGAAGGAGATAGAAGCGGGCGGTGCTGGGTTGGCGAACGATGAGGTTAGAGGCTGTGGGTGGGAGGTCACCTGAGGTGATGAGGTTTTGGATGGTTTGGGAGATGATGGTTTGGTGCTCAGGGTTGGGGTCATGATCGAGGGGGCAATAGGAGGAGTGGTTAGCAAGCTGGCGTTATGATCAAGATACTTCCATTTGATATTTGTTTGTCATCATTTATAAGTGCCCCTGCCTGAAGCACTTTGGTGGAGTGCTGTAATCTACGTAGTCTATAAAGTGTACAAACAGATGAGCGTCCTTGCCCACAACCCACCACCTGTCACCTTCTCAGTGTACCCTTCTATTAATTATTGTTCAGTCGTACAGAACTTAATCATTGCTAAACAGAGAGACAAATATTGAAGCATTCTATCCTGCACTCATCAGATCTAGGATGCAAGAAATCAGAATATAGGAAGGGAACGTCAATTTATCGAGGATGAGAAGATATCAACTGGCAGGGAGACGTTGGTGGCTCAATGGTTAGCGTCAAGGACCTGGGTTTGATTCCAGCCTTGTGCGACTGTCTGTGTGGAGTTTGCACATTCTCCCTGTGCCTATGTGGGCTTCCTCCAGATGGTCCTGTTTCCTCCCACAGCCCAAAGACGTGCGGGTTAGGTCATGCTGAATTGCTCCTCGTTTCCAGGGATGTACTGGGTAGGTGGTTTACCCAAAGGAAATACAGGGGTGCAGGGTTTGGGTAGGGTGTGAGCCTAGTGGGATACCCTTCAGTGTGTACAAGACAAAACATTTCCACAAAATGTGTCTTTTTTCAGCAATACAAAAATTCTACATTCCAAACAACAATTAACTACAGAGTGGTGTGTGAGGGCTTTCAAATTGGTTGCAAACAAAACCTTACAGTAATCTTTGCATTGATAACTATGACCACAGTGCCACCTAAAGGTATAACATATCAGATACAATAGACTTTTATACACAACAGGAACATCCATATAGAAATTCACACTCCACCTGCACACCGATTTTGATACGTGAAAGACATAGGTGATGAATGGATTTATAAATGAATTTTGTCATGAAGTGTTTGTATCGGTTTACTTGTATATCCATATCAAATTTATGGGGCAGTCCAGAAAGAGAGGTCATAATTTTAGGATAAGAGCTCACAGATGTAAAGGTTATAGAGGTTATAGACATCTACAGCATTGAAACAGGCCCTTTGGCGCAATTTGTCAATGCTGTTCAGCTTTCACAGTTAAACTTGTCCCATTTGCGTTTGGTTCATTTCCCTCCATACCTACCCCTTCCATGTGCATGTCTAAATGTTTCTTAAATAACAAAAATGTACTTGTTTCCACCACTATTTCTGATACTCACCACCCTCTGTGTGAAAAAATTGAACCTCTGCATGCCTCTCTCCCCTCACACATTAAACCGATGCCCTCTGGTCTTAGACTCCCCTACCATGGGGAAAGGCTGTTGGCTATCTACCTTATCAATGTCTCTCATAATTTTATAGGCCTCTATTACCTTATCAATGTCTCTCATAATTTTATAGGCCTCAGTCTCTTACGCTCTAGGGAAAAAAAGTCTCAGCCTATCCAACCTCTCCTTGTAACTCAAACCTTCCAGTCCAGGTAGCATCCTAGTAAATCTTTGCTGCACTTTTTAAACAGACAAACAGTCTCCCTCAAACAGTCATAAATCTGTGGAATTCACTTGCCCAGGGTGCAGATGATGTTGGCACTTTGTGCATATTTAAGGAAGAGATGGACAGATTTTTAATGAGTATTATGTTGAAAGGCTGTGGAGAGCAAAGGGGAAAGTGAAGTTGAGGCTGAGATGTGATCAGTTATCATCGTTACCAAATGGCAATTATCAAAGGACTGAATTGCCTACCCATCCTCCTAGGTGTTCTGCTCTTATCATTCAATACGATGCATTCTATATTGTCTCTATTATAATATTCTATATCATTCTATATTATTATAATATAATAGTCTATATTATTCTCCATGCAAAAAATTGGTATTAAACCAAATGCAATTAGTTGTACAAAGGTTGAAAATACCACTAAAACAGATGACATTTATTAACGTTGTTCTCTGAACCAGATGTTGTTTATATTGTTTCCAACATTCTCCTAAGTCTGTCAGTTTGTATTGTAAATGCAACCTTTGATTTTTTTTGATACTTGACAATATGACTGCTGGAGATTGATATGACCAACTGATATGGCTCAAAACATCCCTTCAGTGATACCATCAAAATACCTTGCTCCTTGTAGGACCATAGATGGTGGTAAGGCTTAAGAAGAGACAAAGTGCCATTCAAAAAGTCTTCAAAGCTAGAACAAGAGAAGAAAGACTGAATCACTCTATTTGTAAATGTACACGAAGGAAATTGTGGTAAGGCGGTCTTACCAAACCATGAAGATCATGTTCCAAGGTATCCAAATTAGACAAACTCATGTATGGAGTCCGCTACTATGTCCTGCTATGACTGAAGATTAATCACTGGGCACAGCTAAGAAACTAGGATTCCATGTTCAAGAATATGGGCACAGAGAAAAGATACTTGAAGGTTCTGAAGAAGGATCACTGAAGCCAAAATGTTAAGCCCGCTCTCTCTCTCTTTCTCTCTCCACAGATGCTGCCAGATCTGCCGAGTTTCTCCAGCAATTTCTGTTTTTGATACGTGAAAGTTGTTGGTCATTTGTGTTTGGATAGGCATGCCTTTGGGGTAGCAGCATCTGTACCCAAGTAGTTCTCTTCAGCTCACAACAAAATGTGCGAGGGACCAGAAAATCTGTCCTAGAATTACGCTGACCCACCTTCTCTTGACTTGGAGCCACAGCTTGCAGGATCCCCACCGTCATGGCCAATGAAGGAAGACTTTAAATTTTGCAACGTGGAAAGTTGGAACACTCATGGATAATCTCAAACATGACTGTCTGGAAAGATGAACGGTAATTGCATCCCATGAGCTATCAAGACTCCAAAATGACTTTGTTGCCCTGAGCGAGAGCCAACTTCCTGGGGAGGGAAAGCTGAAGGAAATAGCAGTGACATGCGCCTTCTCCTGGAAAGGATAGGTTGACAGTGACTCTCTTTAGAGTTAATTCCTTGGATTTCCTTTGCAGAGAATGTATTTTCTGATAAAACAGGCAATAGCTTCTTTACAACATCTGAAGGGCGACAGATCTCAGGTGCTTCCTTCACTGCAGATACTGTCCATTTCCTGATGGGTGTCTCCTGAATCACCAAAATGAAAACAAAGCCCTGAGGATACTGAAGGTCTGAAATAAAAGCAGAAAGCTAATGGAGAAACTCAATTGATCTGGCAGGATATGTGGAGAGAGAAACTGAGTTAATACTTCAAATTCAATAGGACTCTTCTTTGGGACTGATTGGGGCTGAAAAAAAGATGTTGAAAAGGGTAGAGGAGGAGAAGGTGGAACAGATGGGAAATGTGCTCAGGGTAAAAGGCGGGAAGAGTGCAAGTCATAGTCAAGAAGAAATACAGAGGAAGATGAGACGTTGATGGTTTAGACAATGGTATGTATTAAAAACAGAAAATGATTGAGCTCTGCTGAGAGAGGACCGATGCAAACATTAGAGTGAGGGGGTGGGGAGAAGGTAAATCAAAATTGACGCCAGAGTGCATTGCCTGAAGTTGTTGATCTCAATGTTGAGTTGAAAAGTCTGTAACTTCCATCAGCGGAAAATGAGATGCTGTTCTTCGAATTTCATTGGAACACTCCAGGAGGCTCCAGGCAGAAGTGCTATCCTGACAGCAAGCAATTTCCCTTAAAAGTACCTTTTGCTTTTCTCCAATTGTAGGCTGTTCCATCCCATTAACTTCATTGGGAGAGTAGCTATTTGACTTTTTGCTTTTCTGTGACTGTGTCCTATCTTGGAACATCCTCTGAAAATAATCGAATGTGTTATAGTTAAAGCATTATTTTGCTAACGGCTGCAGAGACACCTTTACTCTACAGGATTGATAAGGAACTTTAGTATTTGATGTGATAGTGGGAACTGCAGTTGCTGGAGAATTCAAGATAACAAAGTGTGGAGCTGGATGAACACAGCAGGCCAAGCAGCATCTCAGGAGCACAAAAGCTCTCTGATGAAGGGTCTAGGCCCAAAACGTCAGCTTTTGTGCTCCTGAGATGCTGCTTGGCCTGCTGTGTTCATCCAGCTCCACACTTTGTTATCTTAGTATTTGATGTATTGGTTTCTCATGTCCTTTGTGGCCACTTTGTATTGTAAGAATTGTGTGAGTTCTGCTGATTTCCTGTAATAATAGTGATCTTCTCTGCTCAGTATTCACCGGTGCTGTTCTGATATTCAGCTTCATTCACCAGCTGTAAAACTTTATCTACTGCCAAACTTTCTTCTGCTTTAATAAATCTGACAAAGACTCTTCAACATTTCCAATGACAACTCTTTTATAAACTCTGACTTAAAGTCAATATAGCTTTTTTCACCAAGGAGAAAGTAGTAGCATTGTCCCAGATTTACCTGGATGCTGAACTCTTCTGCTAAAGCTTGGTCTTTCAAGAATACTATTTTTCTCAGAGGCTACAGTAACGGTCAAAGGTTTTCAGTATTTCATTAAAAGTACCTACACTTCAGTTAAGTGCTTATACTTTAGTAAACAGTAAGATCATCAGGTTTATTTTCAAATGTCTGTAGAAGTGTATTAACTTGTTCAGCTTCTGACTAACATCTAACAGGTAGCACTTCTGATATTATGATTTTTTTTTCTCCAAGATGTCTACCGATGTTTTATTTGCCCTATTGCTAAGATTAAAACTTCCTAGGCATATTTTCCATATCATGTCTTCTTAATATGGTCATATATTTTTCTTCCTTACATAGTCCTTTTTTATTGCATTAGTAGCAATGCAGTTATTCTGTCTTGTTATTAAACTATTTTCCAACATTTTTACGCAAAGTGGGAGATATCTACTTTCTGCAGCTAAAATTGAGGATTCGTGCCATGATAGGAAAATGAAAATACCCTTTTAAGTGTCTTATCCCACTGTTTTCAGCCTTAATAATTGCTTCTTTAACAGTTTTACCGAAAGATTTCTGTCCCCTGTGACTTTAGTCATGATTCTTACTTAATCATAGTATTTTCTGGCTTGTTCTCACTGCCTGTGGCTCCAATAATAATAATCCCTATTTTTTTCACAGTTTTTTTCTGAATGTTTTCCTCTGTCTATAGTTTCAATTAATGCTTTCTGGATTTGCCATTGTTTTAATATTATCCATTCAGCTTGCTTTATTTTAAACTTAATTATGTTTCCTAATTTCCTCTGCTTAGACCTTAATTGTCTTGGCTTTGAATATCTCCGTTATCACTTTAACTCATGCTTCACAGCAACACTGGGACTGTGAGCTCAGATTAAATTGTTTCAGCGGCCCTTGATTTTTCTTAATGTAGTTATACCTCTTGGTGCCCACTTACTATTGCAGTGCCACTCAGCCAAGCACTTTTCTTGACTGAGATCGTAAGAACTGCAGATGCTGGAGAATCTGAGATAACAAGGTGTAGAGCTGGTGAACACGACGGGCCAAGCAGCATCAGAGGAGCAGGAAAGCTGACGTTGCCTGAACCGTCAGTCTACCTGCTCCTCTGATGTTGCGTGGCCTGCTGTGTTCATCCAGCTCTACACCTTGTTATTTCATTTTTCCTCTTTTTTTAAAGTTTTCAATTGCAGACCAGAGGTTTTAGCACCCTTGTCTCAGTATGGTTGAACCACTGACTCAGCACTGCTCCTACAGGTCATTTGGACCCAGTGCACCCTGAAAGTGCTATCTGATTCTTCATCTCCAGGGAATCAGAAGCACTGCTGCGGCAGCACACTTATTAGCAAGTCTGAAATGTATTCACTATTGACTGCAGACTTTGCCTTTCTGAATATTATCACAAAGTATTCTTCTATAGGGTTCTGGAATGTTCAGCTGCTCCTGTTGCCCAGTGCCTGCATCAGGCTGCTGCATTCTTAAAATAGTGTCAAACAAAATCTTCAGGCACAAAAAGCAGAAATTGCTGGAAAAGCTCAGCAAGTTGGGCAGCATTTGTGGACAGAAGTCAGAGTTAACATTTCTGATCGAGTGACACAGAGACAAAGTCAGAAAAGCTCTGACCTCTACCTCTGCCAGTGCGGGATATAAGGCAGCAAAATGGGATCAACACCTTTGTTATCAATGTTGCATCTTTTAACCAATTTCTTACATGAGGCAGTTTGCACAATTTCTCACAAGAGGTTGCTTTGCTGCCAGCATTCACTCTCAGGGTAGAGATCTCTTGGCTGACTTGGTCTGGAGTGCTGGGAGAAAACCACTTGCTGGTCTAACAAGAAGAAACTGTTGGCTCAAATAAAATTGAGTTTATTGTATGTTCACAACCAAATACAAGCTACACTGGCATGGCACAGATTGGCCTGAATTTTAACAGAAATTAGCGAGGTGCTATTTACATCAAGTTTCATGGGGGGCTTCTCTCCATGAAGCCTAGTGTATTTTCTGATGCAATCTCTCCACACTTGCTTCATTAACCATACACCAGGACCCTTTGCGATCCCGTTCATCCAATTCTTTCATCCCCACTGCTGAGACATCCTGGGACACCCTGGTACAGGCATCATCTCAAAAAGACGATTGTGTACCTGGTCAAGTGCTCCCAGTCCAGAGCTATTCTGCAGGGTTTTCTTCACACTTGCCCGGACATGGCAGATGGGGAGAGTTGGTGCCTGATTTATGAAGATAGTCGCGGAGGTCCTGATGACTGGGCTGATGCAGACGAAGGTTGTCCTCCTCCCCCAGGACTAGCAGAGGAGGCTACACCAGTGAGCATGGCAGCCTGCTCCAACATCGCTACTCCACTCAGTGTGATCCCAGCAAGATGGAAGAACCACTCAGCAGTGTGAGAACAAAGTCAATGACCTTCTTCACTGCATGAAAGTAAGTACTATGTTCTTCCCTCTGTGCCACTCTCACTCTAACTCTGCTGCTGTACCCAACTACCACCAAGGTCCACCCTCACACTACTGCACGTAATGTCTTCCCTCATTCCCACACCCTCCCTATTAACCTGAATGACCTCTCTCTATCTCTCTCTGAGCTGCTTACTTGCTCATTAAGGTCACCTCATCACCTCTCCCCCCCCCGAACCAGTTGTACCTGTCACTTTCACCTTACAAAATCCCACCATTGCCTCATTCCAGGAGAAAATGTCCCACGATAGGGCAGAAAGAACCTAAGCGGGTGATGGGTACCTGGCATTTCATTCCTTTCTCGCTACATGGACCGTACCATGACAGTGACCACCGAAGTAGCCAATTGCCCAAGCCCTTGATTGCAGCTGACTTCTTGTGCCAGCAACCCCTTCCTGAAGGTTATCTCTCTTGCTTGACTGTGGACTAGACCACTTTAATTTTAAGGCATGGCCGTTAGCTTGAGGCACACTGTGTATTTGATGCACTGGCTGCTGGGACCTAATACAGATGAGATATTGAGGGAGTGCAATGCCATACCATAACAAGTCACCCCTTGACAGATCATTGTTGACAACCATTACAAGCTGCCTGGGCTATGCGGCTGTAATAAAAGCCAAGGCAAGACAAAAGCATTGTGACGAAGAACTGCAGGATGCTCAAAATCTGAATCAAAGGCAGAAATTTCTGAAGAAATTCGGCAGGTCAAATTTCATGTGAGGAGGGAGACAGCAGAGTCAACATTTCAAGTCCAGTGACTCTTCTTCAGAACGTTTTGGTTTTGTTTGACTGAGTGAGAAAATCCCAAAATAAAGGCAGGCGAAGCAAGGATGCTGTGAACAAAGTGAGTAAGTGCTAAGGGAGCAACACCTGGTCCAATCTATGAATTAGGTGCCCATCTTAGCATGCAACATGGCTTTGCAGGAGCAGTGTTCCAATGTGAGGTGCTCATGCACTACAAAGTACGGCAATAAAGTTCAGAAATGTACTGTAAGTGGATCAGACGTGTGCCCGTAGAGATGAAGTGAGGCTGCAATGTGCAAATGCCCCTGCACATTGGAAGTTGAATGTGTGTGTGGTCACTGCCCATGTCCTTGATGGAGGTCCATAGGAGGAACAGAGAACTGGATCACCTGGTATCCACTCTAACTCTCATGTTGGGAATTCTTGGTGCCTGGTTTCTGCAGTGGGGTTGTGGGACAGCAAAATGGGAGACAACATGTGAATGAGGTGAGATTAAGTAATAAAGATATTGTTATTGAGAAACAATCTATGCATTTCTGAAGAAGGGCCTAAGCCCAAAGTGTCAGCCTTCCTGCTCCTCTGATGCTGCTTGGCCTGTTGTGTTCATCCAGCTCTACACCTTGTTGTGCTCCTGAGATGCTGCTTGGCCCGCTGTGTTCATCCAGCTTCACGCTTTGTTATCTTGGATTCTCCAGCATCTGCAGTTCCCATTATCTCATGCTACAGACTGCTAGCTACTCATTAGCGCCATCCTGAGGTCTAACATTGGGTTGGAAAATTGAACTTTTTATTCTCCACATTGATAAGGACCTCTCTGGACATCACCAGCTTTCCTATATTTCTTATTGTGGTCCAGGAAGATGACACAGGAAGTTTCTGCCCATTGTTACAGAGACTTGAATGAAGATTAGGGTGGTAAAAATGTTACTTCTTTGCAATTTTACACTGTTTCCCCACCTGTTCTACATGATGTTATCATAGTAAGTGATGCTTAAGGTATGACTCAGGATTAACCCTTTCAGGCACTAATACCTTTATTTAACAGAATGATATTTTGACCAACATCTGAACTATGCATCCATTGTGCCTTCCCACTATTAGTTCCTCTCGAGCACTAATCAGATGTGCTGAGCCCTAGCCCTGAGCACACAACACAGCTATCTGGAGGCTTTCCCTTTTCTGCAGGGAACATGTCATTTACCCTAATGATACTACCTCCTATTATTGTGACTTTCATTGTTGCTCAACCTCTCTAGAAAAGTATCCTGTACCATAGTTTCTCATTCTTGGAACCAGGTATGTAAATCTCTTCTGTACTCTCTGATGCATTCGCATCCTCCTTATAGTGTGTTGAACACATGACGCCAGTTGAGATCTGACTAGAGTTTTACATAATTTCAGCATAAACCCCTTGCTTTTATATTCTGTGTCCAACTAATATAGCCCAGGATTCTGTAGACATTTTTAGCTCACTTGTTCAGCTGCGTTGTGACAGAGGTGTCAATAGAACCCAGGCCTCTTGGCACAGAGGTAGGGAAGCTACCATTGTACCACAGCACCCTAGAAACCAAGGGAAAGATGCTTTATCAACTATTCTCCACCTGACCTGCAAGATCCAGTGATCTGCAGATATACAGATAAATCACTGTTCTCCTGTACCCTCTTAAATGGCACATCTTATATTTTATATTGTTTGTCCATGTTCTTATCAAAATGCATCACCCTTTGCTTATCTGAATTGAACTTTATCTGCCATCCTTCTGCCCACTCTGCCACTTGCCTATGTCCTTTTGGAACTCTACACAGTCCTCCTTATAGTTTGCAATGCTTCCAAGTTTCATATCATTTACAAACATTGAAATTGTTCCCTGTACAAGATTTAGATCATGAATACTTATCAGAAAAAATAGGGCCCCAGTAGTGAACCCTGGAGAAGTCCACTACAAACTGTCATCCAGCTCAAAAAAATTTTATTGACCATTAATTCTATTTTCTGTTACTCAGTCAACTTTGTATCCATCTTGTTACTGTCTGCTTTATTCAATGAGTTGCAACTTTTCTCATAAGTTTGGTGCGTGGCTTAGTACTGAATGCCTTTTGCAGGCCCATATAAATCATACAAGCAATATTATCCTCATCGTGCTGTTCTTTTATCTCTTTAAAAAGAGTAAGTGTAAGTCAAAGACTCTAGTAAGTTAGTCAAGATAATTTCTTCTTTTGAAATCCTGGCTCTTCATAATCAATGCACCTTTGCCCATGTGATACTAATTGTATCACAAATGATTATTTTTGGAAGCTTCCCTGACAGTGAAGTTAAACTGACTGCTCTGTAATTGTTGGACTTATCTTTACACTCTTGTTTGAAAAAGGGCATAATGAGTATTTCTCCTTCATCTGGAACCTCCCCAAGTCTAGGGAAAACTGAAAGCTTACGGTGGCTACTCCTGCAATTTCTACTCTCACTTTCTTTAAAATCCTTGAATGTATCTTATCCAATCCCAGTGCCTTGTGAACTTGGAGTACAGATAGCCTCTCCAACATTTCCTGCTTATTATTGTTGATCAGTTTGAACTTTCCAATGACAGAACTTCCTCCTCTGGCCTGGGTAACATCCACATCCTTTGTAAAGTCGGTTGTGAAATGTTCACTAAACATTTAAATCATGGTTTGTGTCTCCGAGTGTAAATCCTCTTTTTGGTGTCTATTCCTCCTTTTCCCAACTTTTTCAATTGATGTTGCGATAAAAGGCTTTGGTATCCTCTTATGTTGGGGATTAGTCTTTTCTAATAATCCCTTTTCATTTCTCTCCTTTCTTCACCTTCCGTCTGAAACTTTGTATATTCCTCTTGGATGTCAATTATATTTTCTTCCCAACACCCATCATTAACAAAGATTTTCCTCTTTATCTTTATCTCCCTTTTCAATCAGGGAGCTCAGTTTTGTTAACCCTTCATTTTTCTTTTGAGTGGATATACCTTGACTGTACTCAGACCAGAACATTTTTGAAGGTAGCCCATTGTTCACCTACAGTTTTTCCTAGGTCTTTTCTTGCCCCATTGAAGTTGGCTGTCTCCCAATTAATTATTCTTGATCTGAACTGCCTACTGTTCTTTTCTATCATTACCCTAAAGCTTAAGATATAATAATCACTAGCTCTTAAATGATCTACCAATGGCACTTGATCGACTTGGCCCACTTCATTTTAAATATCCAAGTTCAAATTTGCATCTTTTCTAGTTGGACTGAATGTGCACTGCAACAGGAAATTTTCCTGAACACAGTCCAGGGACATCTGCCCACCCTTCAAGCTATCATAGAATAGAATCCCTACAGTGTGGAAACAGGCCCTTCAGCCAAAATAGTCCACACCAACCCTCAGAGCATCCCACCCAGACCCATCCCCCCACAACCCACCTAATCTACACATCCCTGAACACTATGGGGTAATCTAGCATGGCTAATCCACCTAGTCTGCACATCTTTGTAATGTGGGAGGAAACCAGAGCAAACTCACGCAGACGCGGGGAGAACATGCAAACTCCACACAGGCAGTCACCTGAGATTGGAATTGAACCCAGGTCCCTGGCGTTATGAGGCAGCAGTGCTAACCACTGAGCCACCATGCCACCCCATCACTGTCCCAGTCTAAATTCAGGGAGTCAATATTTTTGAACTTTCTGGGACATCCTCTATAACCAACACTGCAAATCCCTCATTAACAAATACATTTACCCTTCCTCCTTTCCTTCCCTGCCTATCTTTCCGAAACATGTTGTATCGAGAAATATTTCACATGCTGTCCTGCCCTTCCTTGAGCCAGGTCTCTATTACTGCTGCAATATCACATTTCCACATAGCAATCTATGCCTTTAACTCCCCAGTATTATTGATCACACTTCATACATTCACATCCATGCACGTTAACTCTGATTCAGAATTCATTGCTTTCTCCCTTACCTTGACCACACATTGACTTTCTATTCTCTATACAAATGAAGTCATCTTTAACATTTCCTGATAACAAAGCATAGAGCTGGATGAACACAGCAGGCCAAGCAGCATCTTAGGAGCACAAAAGCTGACGTTTCGGGCCTAGGCCCTTCGTCATCTTTTTCTGATGAAGCGTCTAGGCCCAAAGCATCAGCTTTTGTGCTCCTAAGATGCTGCTTGGCCTGCTGTGTTCATTCAGCCCCACACTTTGTTATCTCGGATTCTCCAGCATCTGCAGTTCCCATTATCTCATCTTTAATATTCCCTCTTGTTTTGCCGTGAGGGGTGGCAATGGCCTAGTGGTATTATCATTAGCCTTAGCAATCCAGCAGCATGGGGGATCTGGGTTCAAGTCCTGCCATGGCAGATTGTGGTATTTCAATTTGTTAGCAATCTGGAACTAAAAGTCTAATAATAACCTTGAAATCAATGTCAATTGTAGGAAAAGCCTAAATGCTTTCGGGAAGGAAACTGCCTTCCTTACTTGGCCTACGTGTGACTCCAAGCCCACAGCAATGTGCCTGACTCCTAACTGACCTCTGGGCAATGAGACATGAACAATAAATGTTGGACTAGCTAGTGACATGATGCATTTAAAATTAAAACACTCTGCTGAGTTAGCTCAGAGTCCTTCCATCAACACTAGCACAGCACCCCAAAAGGAAGTTACTTTCAGCTTTGTTTAGGTGCAATTCATCCAACAGATTTTCCCTAGAGCAAGTCCCTAGGAATCTAAAACCCTCCCTCTTGTGTTCATCTTTCCAGCCATGCCTTATCCTTCCATACTTAAACTCACTTGGATGAGCTCATGTTACTCCAAAGTTTACTACATGTCAAGTCCCGCATGCTAATTTTCTACCTAGACCCCTAAATTTCTGTTGCAGTACCACATTTCCCTTCCCGTCCAAGTCATTGATACTAATATGGACCATGGCTTGTGGTTCTTCAATTAACTATCCATCCTCGCCAGGAAATATGCCCCTCAGATGTCCTGTGGCATCCCTTTATCTGCCATATTCTGAACAAACAGCTGAAACTGTGCAGGGAAGCTCCAGACTGACAGTGCTTGCGTGGGCACACAATAGCCTTTTAAAGAAGATGCCAGGGCCAGGAGTATCAGTCAATTCTGGGGCATAGTAGCAGTGGTGAGTTGTCCCAGAAATGATGCATGGTAAGATGAGGCTAGAATCAGATGAAAGAGGCACCATAGAGACAGGGTAAGTCGTTCATGAGGCACGTTTGTTTGGGTATGGGTGGCACGGTGACTCAATGGTTAGCACAGCTGCCACACAGCGCCAGGAACCCAAGTTTGATTCCAGCCTCAGGTGACTGTCTGTGTGGAGCTTTCATATTCTCCCCGCGTCTATGTGAGTTTACTCTAGGTGCTCTGGTTTCCTCTCACAGTCCAAAGATGTGCAGTTTAGGTGGAATGACTATGCTAAATTGCCCGCAGTGTTCAGGGATGTACAGGGCAGATGGATTAGCCATGGGAAATGCAGGGTTACAGGGCTGGGGTGGGCCTGGGTAGGTTGCTCTTCCGAGGGTCATTTTGGACTTCTGGGCTGAACGGCCTGCTTCCACACTGTAGGGATTATATATGGCCAGACAACTCATTAGCCCGGGCGATGAAAACCTCACGAAAAAACTCCATGGAACTGGCACTTATCCAAAAAAAGTTTCAACCCATTGATATTGCAATTACTGTGCACCACAGTCCGTGCAGGGGAATTAAATAACTTGGCTACTTTAACGGAGTGATTAACACATTATTTTCGTGTAAACATGCAGAGCACTTGACACACTCAATCATTTCATGGAATTTCAAGGCCATTTTCCGGGGAGGGTACGTTACGATGGATAATGAGGATAAGGAACTATTTGGTAAGTGAGAGAGATAGTAGGAACTGCAGATGCCGGAGAATCTGAGACAATAAGGTGTAGAGCCGGATGAGCACAGCAGGCCAAGCAGGGTCTAGGCCCGAAACGTCAGCTTTCCTGCTCCTAAGATGCTACTTGGCCTACTGTGTTCATCGAGCTCCACACCTTGTTATCACTATTTGCTAAGTATTTCTTTTCTCGCTGTTGGACTTTTTCAGAACAGGAAATCAAAACTGATGGCAGTTTGAGATGTGGCTTTCAGTCTCGGCCTTTTCGATACAAATCGGTGGTCGGCAGTGTTAAGGATTTTATGGAAACCGAAGGGAACAATTCTGAGGAAGGATCACCGGACCCGAAACCTTAACTCTGATTTTTTTTCTTCACAGATTGCTGTGCTTTTCCAGCAACTTCTGCTCTTGTGTGAAGGACTTTGAGATGTGAAGTTCCACTGTAGGTGGCAAAATGTGTTTTAAAATCTGAGATGTCTCCAAAACGCTGCCCCCGTTTACTAAAATAAAAGATAAAAGTCACCGGCAGTTAGTTCTGCGTGAATTCCTACCTTACCTCCCAACGTCATCCAGCTATAAACAATAGCGTTACCATGACCTCGCTAAAGCGGAGCTGCTTGTGTAAATGCAACGAGAACAAACACACTCTTATGGCTATCAAATAAGTGGGGCACAAGGCAAAGCGGAAACACGGCGAAGCGGCTAGGAACGGTAGACCTAATTAAAACTGCTCGACCCCTCCCCCACTTCTCCTTCGGTGCGAGTTGTCGAGTTTAAACAATAGCTGGGCACCAAAATAAAACGTACGCAGATGAATTGACAGTCAATAAAAGCTGATTTATTGCATTCTAATCTGCAACGGGAACTGACATTTTAAGTAGAGGTTAACGCGAAAATGTATTTATTTCTCTCCCGAACCTTTAGAGGCTTCAGCTTTGTATACTTTAGCTTAGTTCTCAGCACCAGAGCAGAATTGAAGGAGGCGCGCTTACTCTCCAAACGGGGGAGACTCCCAAGAGCGAAAAACAGAAATTGCTGGAGGAACTCGGCAGATCCGGCAGCATCTGTGGGCAGAGGAAGCAGAATGACCATTTCGCGTCCCAGCGACCCTTCTTCAGAAGCTTAGTCGACTTTGCTTTCTATCTACAGATGCTTCCGGACCTGCTGAGCTTCTGTGTTTGAGTCTGGTACTGAAGTCGGGTCAAAGGTGTGGTACTGAGCCCTCCAGGTTGGTTGCTCGACCCTGTGCAATTCTAGAGTTCGGCTGAAACTAATCAATTTCTTCGTCGAGACATAGAGAGACTTGATGCGCTGGGCGGGACTTCGTCGATTTCTCTTTCAATGGTAATAAATATTTCAGTGATACCTCGCTTTAATTAGCTGCACTTTCACTATAATAATAGACCCTACAGAAGGGACAAAACTGGCATTTGGAAAGGATTTTTACGAGAGAGATAAGGAGATATTTCTTCACCCGAAGAGCGGTGAGCCTGTGCAGTTGATGCCAGAGCATTGAATGTATTCAAGAGGCGACTAGATATAGCACTTGGGGCGAAAAGGATTAAAGGTTATGGGGAGAAAGCGGGATTAGGCTATTGAGTTGGACGATCAGCTATAATCATGATGAATGGCGGAGCAGGCTCAAAGGGCCGAAAGGCCTCCCCCTGCTCCTATCTTCTATGCTTCTCTGTTGAGGGTGACAAGCCTGCATCTTTAAAAGCACCATTCTAAGGTAATTAGCTGGTAGCCACGTGGTAACAGCCTGGGTGTCCGTTTAACGAGCCAGGAGGCCCCGTTTAAAATCCCACCTATTCCAGAGGGTGCAGACACATCTCTGAACAGGTTGGTTTGAACATATCCACAATATCTCAAGTGCTTTTCTGGCACAGTGGCAGTGTCCCCGATGTGTGTGTCATAATGTGCTTGAAAAGATTAATTAAAACAAATATAACCTTTTGCAAAGTGGTCTTGTGTTGCAGCGAAAGTGGCTTCTGGGCTAGAAAGTGGGGATCCCAATCCCACTCCCTCCAAAGTGATACCGCTGCGTAACTTTGTTTTTACAGCATGCAAGAGGTCCTTTGTACCCATCATAACTGTGCAGATCATTAAACATCTGCTATTTGAATTCCATTTTCCTGCACTTAACCACAGCCTTGTATACTATGGCATTTCGAGTGCTCTACTAAATACTTCTTTACTGTCTTGAGGGTTCCTGCCTCTACCACTTTTTTAGACAAAGAATTCTGGATAGCCACCACTGTGCTGGGGATTTTGTTTTCTTCAAATCCCCTCTAATCTCACTGCTCATAACAGTAAAACTGTGTCCCCTGGTTATTCACCTTTCACCAAAGGGGCAAGGTTTCTCCCGAAATACGCTGTCAATGCCCCTCAGAGCTTTGTGCACCTCAATCAGCTTCTCCCGTCCCCTCGGTCTTCTTTCCCGAATGAAAATGACCAAGCCTGTCCAGTCTCTCCATTGTAATTACATCCTTCCTATAGTGTGGCGACCAGAACTGCGCACAGTATTCCAGCTGGGGCCTAACATCATGTACATTTTCATCATAACCGCCTTGATCTTGTGTTCAGTGGCTTGACTAAGAAAGGCAAGTATCCCATATGCCTTCTTAAGCACCTTATCCATTTGTCCTGCTGTCTTCAAGGATCTATGAACGTGCACCTCTACTCCTCTCAACGTTTTAGGGATCTACCAATCAATATGTCCTGATGAAACATCAACTTTCCTGCTCCTCTGATGCTGTGTTCCTCCAGCTCCACACTGTATTGACTCTGATTCCAGCGTCTCCAGTTCTTGCTGTCTCCTGATATATACACCCTTGACTCATCAGTCCTTCCAAAATGCTCTTCATGATGACATTCAGTTTTTCACTGTTCAGCCCTGTTGTCTTTCCTCTTCGCTATCTACCACATCACCAATTTTCACATCTGTGAATTTACAGAACAAACATCATACATGTCTACAAATCTACACCACATACCTTTGCTTTCAGCTGCATTCATTTTACGCTATTGCTGAAGCTTGAGAATAAACCTGACCCCAACCTGAGGTTACATCCAAGTCTCGAACGGACCGGAACTCAAACGGGACTGTCACTTGATATCCGGGCTTTTTACGAGTTGGTTTGTAACCTGTTTTCACTCAACGAGTGTAAACGACATGGATGCTAAACTTGGAAAAGTGACCTATCAGAAGTAAGATAATAAAATGTGAGGCTGGATGAACACAGCAGGCCAAGCAGCATCTCAGGAGCACAAAAGCTGACGTTTCGGGCCTAGACCCTTCATCAGAGAGGGGGATGGGGAGAGGGAACTGGAATAAATAGGGAGAGAGGGGGAGGCGGGCCGAAGATGGAGAGTAAAGAAGATAGGTGGAGAGAGTGTAGGTGGGGAGGTAGGGAGGGGATAGGTCGGTCCAGGGGAGACGGACAGGTCAAGGAGGTGGGATGAGGTTAGTAGGTAGCTGGGGGTGCGGCTTGGGGTGGGAGGAAGGGATGGGTGAGAGGAAGAACCGGTTAGGGAGGCAGAGACAAGTTGGACTGGTTTTGGGATGCAGTGGGTGGGGGGGGGGGGGGAAGAGCTGGGCTGGTTGTGTGGTGCAGTGGGGGGAGGGGACGAACTGGGCTGGTTTAGGGATGCAGTAGGGGAAGGGGAGATTTTGAAACTGGTGAAGTCCACATTGATACCATATGGCTGCAGGGTTCCCAGGCGGAATATGAGTTGCTGTTCCTGCAACCTTCGGGTGGCATCATTGTGGCACTGCAGGAGGCCCATGATGGACATGTCATCTAGAGGATGGGAGGGGGAGTGGAAATGGTTTGCGACTGGGAGGTGCAGTTGTTTGTTGCGAACTGAGCGGAGGTGTTCTGCAAAGCGGTCCCCAAGCCTCCGCTTGGTTTCCCCAATGTAGAGGAAGCCACCCACTGCATCCCAAAACCAGTCCAACCTGTCTCTGCCTCCCTAACCGGTTCTTCCTCTCACCCATCCCTTCCTCCCACCCCAAGCCGCACCCCCAGCTACCTACTAACCTCATACCACCTCCTTGACCTGTCCGTCTCCCCTGGACCGACCTATCCCCTCCCTACCTCCCCACCTACACTCTCTCCACCTATCTTCTTTACTCTCCATCTTCGGTCCGCCTCCCCCTCTCTCCCTATTTATTCCAGTTCCCTCTCCCCATCCCCCTCTCTGAGGAAGGGTCTAGGCCCGAAACGTCAGCTTTTGTGCTCCTGAGATGCTGCTTGGCCTGCTGTGTTCATCCAGCCTCACATTTTATTATCTGGGAATTCTCCAGCATCTGCAGTTCCCATTATCTCTGATACTATCAGAAGTAAACTTAGGTAGCAAAAAGTCAAAATGGCAGCTGTTCACATTTAATATAACGCAGTATGATTAGCCCTAATCCTGTCACTTCTTCATTTCATTAAAGTTTCTATTGTACACTGATAAAGAAAAACTCATTTTAAAATTTGTGAAGTGCGCAAGTTCAGGTGAGAAAGCATTTTGTCATCTGATCATTTTAAACATTTGCCAAGAGTGTGACCACTTAAGGAGGCAGATAGTGGCTCAGATCATGCTAAATGTGGATATAATTACTTCAGAAGAAAACAACTATGATTACTTGAGTAGCACTTCAGATGATTGCTAAAACTATCGTAGCCTATCCCGAATTTTAACCTTTGGCCGATTTGGATTGTCACACCAGCATTTCATTGCAAAAGAATAAGACTAATAAGCAAAACTCCCAGCGCTTTCATTCTCGCCTTTAGGCAAGACAAAAGCACATTGAGACTGAAGCTGAAGTGAACACAATGCACCAACACAAACGAGGAAGTAGGAAAGAAGAGGAAAAAAATCACATTCGAACGATTTACGGGAACTAACTTGTTGCCATAACTTCCCATCAAACTGATAAGCTTTTGTTAAGTAAATTATTCAAAAGTTAAAAATTACTAGAATTCCCAGACGCTGTTACATTCCCTTCCATCTGATAACACTTTTCTCTCTCCTTACCATGTGTTTTGCCAAATGTTGCAGGTATCTTATTTTCTTAAAACGTGATAGCATGAGAGAGATTTCCAAATCCTGAATGCTGTGGTTCTCAATTCAGACATGTGCTGAGCCTGGATTCTCTTTGAGTTCCACTATAAATCATCCTGTATCTGTCTACCTATCCAATAGAATTATTCCGATTGCCTTATTCAGGTACATTGTCTAATTGAGATATTGATTTTAAATCAAATTATTTGTCAAATTAGTCAATGTTTTGTTTCGTTCAGTATGTTGCGTCGGACCACGATGTTCGAAGACCTCAGGATCCCGCGTCAATTTTCTAAATAAAGATTTAATTGTGTTACGCAACCCATAAACTCTGTTGCTTAGTCACTGACTGTGTCCCTTTTATTGACAGCCCAGGGTGAAGTATAGTTTCATATTTGACCCCAAAGTGAACTTTCTATCAAACACTTTTGTCATCAATCAGACTGCCTACTTCTACCTTCTGCTCAGCTGCAGCGCAAACCCTTAGCCCAGACGATGATACGTCTGCGCTTGACTACTGCAATGCACTCCTGGCCAGTAGTGACACTGTTGGCTTTTTTGAAACAATGAACTGTTTGGCCTGCTGTGTTCATCCAGCTCTACACCTTGTTAGCTCAGATTCTCCAGCATCGGCAGTTCCTATTATTTCTGAGGGAGGGCCACGGGACGCGAAATGTTAACGCTGATTTCCCTGCACGACGCTGCCAGACCAGTTGAGCTTTTGCAGCAATTTCTCGTTTTGTTTCTGATTGACAGCATTCGCAGTTCTTTTGGTTTTTAATCCAATTGTGATCAGTCTTAGCGAGGGATCACCGTTCACCAGGACACTCCTCTTTAAAATAGTGGCATTGTTTTCCTTTTCAGATCCACCTAAGAGAGTGGACAGGATTTTATTATAGCATCTCATCTAAATCCTTTCACCTCCGGCTGTTCCCTTTCTTTGTCACTGGAGGATTAGGGTAGACTGTAGTGTTCGAGACTCCGAAATGAGACTTGAAAGCACAGTCTTATGTCTCGAATCCACTGAAGTCAATCGATTGTCTGCTGCTCCTATCCCAAACCCAGCCTTTGACAAGAGATTTGGTCATCAGCCCTTATTTGGCTTCTTGAGAAATTATGTTTTTCTTTCCACGGGGTTTCAGTGCAGTTTTTTTCCCGTAGGATTGGGGATTATTGACGCTCCGAAATCATATTTTCAAATAAACCTGTTGGACTGTAACTTGGTGTTGTATGATTTCTGGCCTGGTCCACCCCAGTCCAACACGGGCACCCTCCACATACAGCTTTACAACGAAATAAAGGCCTGCAAATGCTGAAGATCGGAGACAAATGCAGAAATTGCAGGAGAAACTCAAGAGGTCTGGCAGCATCTGTGAGGAGAAAACAGAGTTAACGTTTCGAACTGAAAGAAGGGCCCCTGGACCCGAAACACTGACTCCTCTTTCTCTCCACAGATGATGCCAGACCTATTGAGTTTCTCCGGCAATTTTTTAAAAATATTGCTGCACAAGAAGCTCGAAGTAATTTGTAAACAAAAAAAACTAAGAACCTACAGCTTTTTTTTAGAAAAAGAATAATGCAAAACTCTAGAGCCTCAGAGGGAAGCCAACACTGCTCACGGATAGCACAGACTGGTCAAAATTCCGGGTGCGGACTCGGCATTTCAGATGTGAACCCTCCGTTAGTGTCCCAGCAATGCATTCAAAAACCTTTCACTCTACCAACTCTTTAACTATCTTTGTATTTGTGCCAAAATTCAGCTGAACGTAGGAGTAGCAAACAGATAATGTTGATCCATTGTGTCCATTTGCTGCAATATTTCCTCCGTTGAGGCTGTTTTCTTAAAGAAAACGATCCATTTGCTGCAGCTGTTCTCGCCAAACTAACCACTTCTAGTACACAGCAGGCAGAAAGTATAACCACCAGCTTCATACCTGACTGATCGTCATTGTTTCTACGATATTCACTAAGGATACGCATATTATTCTAACAAAGGAAACCTGCTTATCCACAGGGTTGCTTGTAAGCGATTCAGGGATTGTACGAATAATGGAATATATATGGTCTCAACTTTTAAAAAATATACGTATTTTCCAAAATTTCATCTGTTAAGTCCATCATCAAAAAAAAGTTGAGTGAACTAATGCCAGAACAAGAAACTGGCAGCCAAAAGATCCTCTTATCATTTACGTTAATTATATAAATGTTAAAAAGTGGCCTGTAAAAAAACAATTGAAGTTAGTCAGGCAAAGAGATACAAAACCAGATTGGGTTTAATGGTGCGCAGTGTTCTTTTTGGTTTAGCTACAGTGCAACTGAAGGTTGTGAGAGTGATGATTACACCATGACTGTAGTTTAAGAGCTTAAATCGTTTATACTTGTAACTTCGTGACTGTGGCCCATTTTCAAAGGAAGAAGTTGTGGAAATAAAAACGTGATAATTTTCTATTAAGAAATGAAAAATATTTGATGAAAATTATCATATTGTGGCAAATTCATACTTTTCTTTACAATATATTTACCTGTTCTTCCCTCCATAACATAGAACACAAGTTTTGCCAATAATTTGAAATGAAAAATTATAGATAAATGAATTGCAGAACAATAACAAAGAATAATTAAAAAAACTTCTGCATAATGATGTCTATATGCATTGTCCTTTTTAATTTGTATGCATGAACAGAGCTACTTCACCCTTAATTCCTATTGTCATAGTTTTGTCTATTTGTTCATGTCAACACCTACCATTTAAAATTGTCAAAATGTCTCATCAATTTTGTAATCAAAGCATTATAAAAGAATGGCAAAGAAAATGAAGTTTTATGTACAGGAAGCACATGTGTGCTTTTGTAAAATATAGATAAATGTCCATCAATATGTACCTAACTGTTCCATAGAAGCACTGGAAACTGAATAACTGAACATTTATGGCACAGGAAACCATCTTTACATGTCTATGCATCACAGTCTAAAGACACCTTATCCTATTGGAGGTAGTTCCAACCAAAATATTATATTGTACAGAAAAAAATTCATATACTACATAAAGGAAATAATCATCTATCAATGTTAATTGTGATAGTTATAACACATATCACATGCACATAACATTATCACATAGCGCATCGCTACAAATGCATGTTATCAATTTGGAAAAGGAGCTAAAGTGGGGAAAGTTTAATGGATTTTTTTAAAAAAGACAATTTGGTACCATTTATTGTACAACAATGTACAATGCCTTTAAATAAGTTCTTGATTTATAAGGGGATTTAAGGTCATGGGGAAAAGGCAGGAGAATGAGGTTGAGAAACATATCAGCCATGATTGAATGGCAGAGTAGACTCAATGGGTTGAATGGGCTACTCTTGCTCCTATATCTCACAGTCTTATGCCAAAGAGCTGGAGAGTCAGGTATCTAGACTGAATCTGAAGACTTGTGAAAATGTTGCTTGCATATTCCCATAATTTTTTTCACTCATATGTATCAGTGAAATTTTTAAGTCGATAACATTTGAAAGGCCAATTCACACAAAGACAGTACCAGTGAAAGAAGACACAATCCAAAAGTAAAACTCAATATATCATACATGCATTATCTGTAAACACCTGAGATGGCACAAGATTACACATCTAGGGGTAACAGTTAAATTCAATATATAGAATTAGAGGTTAATGTTGCTAAAGTTGGAATGGAATTAGTAGTCTATGTTTAAAATGTTTTAAGACTGGAAGTCATTAGCTTTTGATTGATGAATCAGAAACTATTCAGGTATTGCTGTTGTCTAATTCCTTCTTAACCAAGTTAGACAGTTCCAACCAAAATGTTATGAATGATTTTGCCCAGCTGTCCCACAATACTGAATCAGTCAAATCACAAGCTGGTACCAATGCAAAACAGTCCCAGCTTTATTAGGAAACAAGTTACAATAGATTTTACTACAAAACAATACAATGTCTATTTCTATTCATCCCCTTAGGCTTAAAATACTTCCTGAGTTTCTCATAGATTTGTGCAGCTGCTCTCCATCTTTGTCTCTGTGGGACCGCTAAGCTGCTTTCTCTCTTCCTCTCTCCCTCAGGATGGTCAGCAGGTCTCTGCCATTTGTCATGCTGGTCTCCTCACAAGATCCAAGAGGGACCCAGAGAGATTGGTCTGCAGATCGACCCTGTTGTTGTTATACCATTTTGGATAGTTTGCTTGAATTTTCTATTGTTCTGGACAGTCAGAAAGACACACTTAATAGTTTAAAATATCATCGCATACTTGGATGACTTGCTACTTTTTTTGTATGGCAGGACCTTTCTGTGTGGGCCCTCTTTTGTTTGGTGGATAACTTGTTGGGCTACGGATGTCCAGCACAACCTTTCCCCTCTACATTACGCTAATGTCAGTAGCATCTATCTGCTTTTTTGCACTGTGTCTGGAGTGTGGATTTTATGAATTCAGAGTTTTACTTGGTCAGTATACCCAGCATCCCTTGCTGTATGGCCAAGTTACCAATTTAGCTGTGCTACAGCAGGTAAGAGGCTGCTCCATTGCTTCAATCTCCATATTAACAGAATTTACCAGGTGGGTTTGAACTACATGTGTTTTAAACTAAGGTTAACAGATTGAGCATATTGTGCTGGAAACAAAGACAAAGAAAGCAAAAACATTCTAGAATTTATCTGGATCTGCGAGCATTTGAAGACGTTCATTCTTCTCCATAAAAATTAAACAAGGCTAAATTAAAACAAAACTTCAACTATGACATTATGTAGAAAATTTTATTCTAACTTGGTGATAAATATATGTGAATTATCATCACCAACTTCTCAAGGGCAACTAGGTATGGGCATTAAATGCTGGCTAGACAGCAATGCCCATGTCCCATGACTGAATTAAAAATAAACTATTGGAGCTATACAATTTACTAACCATGTAAATATATGTTTATACTTTACGTGTGCCTGGCATGTTAGAGATTCATACAGTCATACAGCATGGAAACAGACCCTGCAGTCTAAGCTATCCACGCTAACAATGTTCCTGAATTAAACTGGTCCCACTTTCTTGCCATATCCCTCCAAACATTTCTTATTCTTGTACTTATCCAAATGTCTTTTAAGTGTTGAAACTGTACCCACATCCATCACTTCCTCTGGTAGTTCATTTCACAAACTAACCAATCACTGTGTAAAAAAGTTGCCCTTCATGCCCTTTTAAAAACATTTTCCTCTCACCTTGAAAATATAGCCCTCTTGTTTTGAACTTCTCCACGCTGAGATAAAGACCCTGGCTATTCACTTTATCTATGCCCCTCATGATTTTATTAACCCCTATGAGGTCACCCTTCAGTCTCCTATGCTCCACTGGAAAAGCTCCCAGCCTATCCAGCCTCTCCCCATAACTCAAATCTTCCATTCCCAGCAACAAACTTGGAAATCTTTTCTGAACCCTATTCAAGTAAATAATATCCTTCCCATAGCAGGATGACCAGAACGGCGCACAGTACTCAAGAAAAAAAAAATCACCAGTGTCCTGTATAACCTCAACATGACATTTGAACTCCTACACTCAAAGGTCTGAGCAATAAAGGCAAGCGTGCCAAATGCCTTCTTAGTAGTCCTGTCTATCTATGACACAAATTTCAAACAATTGTGTACCTGAACCTTTAGGTCTCTCTGATCTACAAATTTCACTGATACATATGAGTGAAAAAAATTATGGGAATATGCAGGCAACATTTTCACAAGTCTTCAGATTCAGTCTAGATACCTGACTTTCCAGCTCTTTGGCATTAATCATGTAAGTTCTAGTCTTGTTTGTTTTACCAAATTGCAATAGAACATAGATCATTACAGCGCAGTACAGGCCCTTCGGCACATTTTTTCCAAAGTAAGCTCTGCTACTCCTTAGCCCACTGACCCAATTGATCACTCTCTCTCTATAATCTTAGATAACTTTCTTCACTCTCCATGATACCACCAATTTTAGTGTCATCCACAAGCTTATTAACTATGCCTCTGATATTCTCATCCAAATTTTTCATATAAATGACAAACAAATGTGGACCCAATACTGATCCCTTTGAAACACCACTGGCCACAGGCCTCCAATCTTAAAAAGAACATTCCACTATCACTTTCTACCTCATATAGTAAGTCGATGTTGTATCCAGCTGGTAAGCCCAACCTCCACTCATATGATCTAACTTTACTAATTAGTCTACCACGTTGAGTTTTATCAAAGGCTTTATAAAAATCCATGTACACAAGTTCTACCACTCTGCTCTCATCCATCTTTTTGATTACTTCCTCAAAAAAGCAATCAACTTTGTGAGACACAATTTCCCTCACACAAAATCATGCTGACCATCTCTAATCAGTCCCTGATTCTCCATATACATGTAAATCCCATCTTTCAGACTCACTTCCAATAACTTACCAATCATTGATATCAGGCTCACAGATCTATAGAATCCCTACAGTGTGTAAACAGGTCCTTCAGCGCAACAAGTCCACACCGATCCTCAGAGCATCTCACCCAGACGCATCCCCCTATAACCCACCTAATCTACACTACGGGCAATTTAGCATGGCCAATCCACCTAACTTGCACATCTTTGGAATGTGGGAATGGGGCCATGACCTGCTGCCCGAAGCCACCTTTGGGATAAATTCTTCTCCTCCAACCCCTGCTCCCTACAATGACCCTATAGATGTTGCAACTTTTATGTTGACATCCTTTTTCATTCTTTAGAGGGTGTCTGCATTTTGAGGTATCCTTACAGATCCCAGGGGATTAGGGGAAACCCACACAGACACAGGGAGAATGTACAAACTCCACACAGACAGTGGCCCAAGGGTGGAATTGAACCTGGGTCTCTGGTGCTGTGAGGTGACAGTGCTAACCACTGAGCTGCTGTACCATCCATAGTTCCCAGGCTTCTCCTTACAGCCATCCTACAGTCTTCAAGCACCTCACCCATGGCTATAGATGATACAAATATTGTTGCTAGAGGCCCTGCCATGTAGATTTCCCTCCTAAGAATGCCCCTACACTCTTTATTCTCCAAGAGATTCATTTGATCCTAGTTGACTATAAGTTTTATAATCTTTGTTCTTGACTAGAACCTCAATATTTTTATTCATTCATTATTTCCTACTCTTACCAGCCTTACCCTTCACCCTTATAAATGCCTCTTACTTGTCAGTCATGCCTTTACATGCAAATAGTTCTATGCTGATACGTACAATACAGTTGGTTAGAATAACTATATTTTGTGCATACAGTAGTGAGGTTGTATATCTGTATCTGTACGTATAACATATTATTTCAAAGATTGCCTACAGCCAGCGAAACTTCAGAAACCTATTGACCTTCCATTGTATTTGAACAACACAATTATGCCAACATGTAGAAGTGAGTGTGGCTCAGCAATTATTTTCAATAGAATATTTCATGATAAACCATTACCTTGCAGTGTGATTTCAAGAACCCTATGGTTATTGGTTCTTCTATTCTCATCTTTGATTCCCTTCTGACTTGGGCTGCTATAGTCATCACAGTTCCTTGATCTGTGGCATCTCGTTTTCTGTACCCCGATTCATTCTGAATATCACCATCCACAATCTGGATGTGAGTTTGCTCGCTGAGCTGGAAAGTTAGTTTTCAGACGTTTCATCACCATTCCAGGTAACATCATCAGTGAGCCTCCAACGAAGCGCTGGTGTTATGTCCCGCTTTCTATTTATCAGGTTAGGTTTCCTTGGGTTGGTGATGTCATTTCCTGTTCTTTTTCTCAGGGGATGGTAGATTGGCTCCAAGTCAATGTGTTTGTTGATGGAGTTCTGGTTGGAATGCCATGCTTCTAGGAATTCTCGTGCGTGTCTCTGTTTGGCTTGTCATAGGATGGATGTGTTGTCCCAATCAAAGTGGTGTCCTTCCTCATCTGTATGTAAGGATACGAGTGATAGTGGGTCATGTCGTTTTGTGGCTAGTTGATGTTCATGTATCCTGGTGGCTAGCTTTCTGCCAGTTTGTCCAATGTAGTGTTTGTCACAGTTCTTGCAAGGTATTTTGTAGATGACGTTTGTTTTATTTGTTGTCTGTGTAGGGTCTTTTAAGTTCATTAGCTGCTGTTTTAGCGTGTTGGTGGGTTTGTGGGCTACCCTGATGCCAAGGGGTCCGAGTAGTGCAAGAACTGTGACAAACACTACATTGCTTGTGAATTTATTCCTGATCGCTGAGAACAAGAAGCAAGAGGAAGAGCATGTGAGCCAAGAGATGGTTAATACAACCCAGAGTCAAGGGATGATTGGCTGGGAGGTGGAAGAGGAGGGCAGTTGGGAGGAGGCATGAAAGGTAAGTAAATGGTATGGGGGTATGGTCTGGAATCAAAAATAAAGTCACGGTAGTCTTACCTGACCATACGGCAGCTCTCTCTCATTAGGGGAAGATGACTGATGATGGTTTAGCCTGACGGTCACTGTGCCTCAGATGAGGGGAGGTGTTGAGAAGAACAGCCCTTCATGGTAATCTCAGCCGGTGAAGAAATTGAACCCACACTCTGCACATCAAAAGAATCTGCAGTCACAAAGCAGACCACCAAAGAAATAGAAAATGGAGCAAGGGGGCTCTTATGGCACGGTGGTAGTGTCTTACCGCTGACCCAGTTGGCTCAAGTCCAAGCTGCTGCAGAGGTGTACAATATCATTTGTGAACAAGTTGATGGGAAAATATCTGGGAAGTTGAGCAAGGGAAGGACAGGAACAGGACATCCACATGTTCGAGATGCTAGGAATCAGTGCGCAAGGTGGCAATGGCCGTGGAGTGGATAAGGATTGGGATTGGGATTTGGATAGGGATAGGGAATTTTTTTAAATATAAAATGAGGTGGACTGATGCCTAGATGAAATCTTATCAACCAGCAAATGCGCCTTTGTAGGAGGCCGGTGTGAAAGGTGTATTTCTCCCTCCTAGTGATCTGGTTGGCGGTTGTGGGTGTTGTGTGGGGGCTTGGGGGGGTGGAGTTGTGCCTGGAGGGTAGCATCACCTGCGGCTCGAAAGCTGCACATAGTCAGCAATTAAACTGCAAATGTACAGGCAGTTCAGTGACGCTTCGGGTGTTGTATGTGCGGCTGACAGATGAGGTTGGGGTCTGGAGACACCCTCATATTGACAGGCTGGGGACCCAATCCCTGCAGACCTTCACCAATTGCCCTCCCCCACGCCCTTCTCTGGGAATGGGGCCATGACCTGCTGCCCGAAGCCACCTTTGGGATAAATTCTTCTCCTCCAACCCCTGCTCCCTACAATGACCCTATAGATGTTGCAACTTTTATGTTGACATCCTTTTTCATTCTTTAGAGGGTGTCTGCATTTTGAGGTATCCTTACAGATCCCAGCCTATAGTAATATCACTTCATCCTGACATATCTTCAAGGTGTCTATTCCCATTGGCAGTCTGGTAGATTCCTCAGGAAGGTAAGCTTCAGAAACCATCAGGCTTGGCATCTGGAAATGGACCCTGGCCTCATCCAGGAGTTAACGCGTTAGGTTTCCCCTCATGAATGAAGAAAAATGGGTGGTGAGTTGGGAGTGTATGGGGTCAAATACAATGGAAGGATAGATCAAACGATTGGAGGATGTAGAGGTACGTAATCTTACGCACTTCTATCTGAACTAATAGGCAAATGTACAAAATGCGGAGGAATGGAATTGTGGGAGATATAGCAGTTTGGATCGGAAATTGGCTTGCTGAAAGAAGACAGAGGGTGGTAGTTGATGGGAAATGTTCATCCTGGAGACCAGTTACTAGTGGTGTACCACAGGGGTCGGTGTTGGGTCCACTGCTGTTTGTCATTTTTATAAGTGACCTGAATGAGGGCGTAGAAGGATGGGTTAGTAAATTTACAGACAACACTGAGGTCGGTGGAGTTGTGGATAGTGACGAAGGATGCTGTAGGTTGCAGAGAGACATAGATAAGCTGCAGAGCTGGGCTGAGAGGTGGCAAATGGAGTTTAATGCAGACAAGTGTGAGGTGATGCACTTTGGTAGGAGTAACAGGAAGGCAAAGTACAGGGCTAATGGTAAGATTCTTAGCAGTGGTGTCCATGTACACAGATCCTTGAAAGTTGCCACCCAGGTTGACAGGGCTGTTAAGAAGGCATACAGTGTTTTAGCTTTTATTAATAGAAGGATCGAGTTCCGGAACCAAGAGGTTATGGTGAAGCTGTACAAAACTCTGGTGCGGCCGCACTTGGAGTATTGTGTACAGTTCTGGTCACCGCATTATAAGAAGGATGTGGAAGCTTTGGAAAGGGTGCAGAGGAGATTTACTAGGATGTTGCCTGATATGGAGGGAAGGTATTACAAGGAAAGGCTGAGGGACTTGAGGCTGTTTTCATTAGAGAGAAGAAGGTTGAGAGGTGACTTAATTGAGACATATAAAATAATCAGAGGGTTAGATAGGGTGGATAGGGAGATCCTTTTTCCTGGGATGGTGACGGCGAGCACGAGGGGGCATAGCTTTAAATTGAGGGGTGAAAGATATAGGACAGATGTCAGAAGTAATTTCTTTACTCAGTGAGTAGTAAGGGAATGGAACGCTTTGCCTGCAACGGTAGTAGATTCGCCAACTTTAGGTACATTTAAGTCGTCATTGGACAAGCATATGGACGTACATGGTATGGTGTAGGTTAGATGGGCTTGAGATCGGTATGACAGGTCGGCACAACATCGAGGGCCGAAGGACCTGTACTGTGCTGTAATATTCTATGTTCTATGTTCTATGAACAAAGCAGCTCCCTTCCTCACTATATCGTAACCACTTCCAACTTCCTACTTAAAGACAAATTGAGCTCAGAAAGAGATAAAAAGAGAGTAGAAACAAGACAAACAGGCACGTAAAACACCAGAAACACTAAGAATTTAAGCATAGAGGCATGTGAGAGAAATCATATTCTCTGATGTATGTGTTGGGAGATCCTCTCAGTAGAAAAAAAATGTATAATTTTGTACTTTAACCTATTTAACTTTGCCAAAACAATGATGTTATTTCAAACGTTTTTTTTACTGGTCCATTCATGCCTATGATTCATTATCAATGCTTCCTAATGTATGTATGCATATATTTCCACTATCCAATAGCAGTTGCTGGAAAAGTTCAGCAGGTCTGGCAGCGTCTTGTGGGGAAAAATCAGGGTTAACATTTCGTGTCCGGTGACCCTTCCTCAGGATCTGGCTGTCATCCTCTTCGGATCCGAAACGTTAACTCTGATTTTGCTTCAAATATGTTGCCAGATCTGCTGAGCTTTTCCAGCAACTTCTGATTTTGTTCCTGATTTACAGCATCCGCAGTTGTCTCAGTTTTTATCCAATAACAAAAGGCTCATTGAGTTTTCACAGGGTCGTTTTAACATTTTCTAATCACCTGTTCAGTGATGTTATTACAGATCTGTGGAACAGGTGGGATATGAAGAAACCCCCCTGGATCAGAGTTAGGGACATTATCACTCTGTCACAAGAAGCCGACAGTAACGCTTTATCAACTCACGGATTAAAGTGCACGTTCACGATGAAAGTGAGGAATTTCACTTCTGATTGGTGCAGGGTCATCATCGCTGAATGGCTTGTGGTAACCAAGCGAGTGTCATTCCTGGTTACAGTGAGCAAGTGCATTGAGGAAGCAGTCCTTACGCTTCGAAAGAAGAGGCCATCACGTTGGAAGGGGCATGAATCAATATTTTTGGTGGCCTGTATGAGATTATGTAGCTGCGTGTGTGCGCGCCCCCGTGGGGAACGAGTAAGCAAAACAACGATTTATAAAAGAATCTCTAAATGGCATATTATTGTATGCCACCTCTAATCCAGGGGTGAGACAATGATAACACACATGTATCACTGCAGTTTTATCCCTTTTGTTTTATTTCGCCCTTCCAGTTTTTCAAGGGTTATTGAATAACACGAGCGGGGTCGTTTTCTCTTGTGAAATGCTTTTGCCCAGTTAAAGCAGGAAATTAAGTACTGCTATCACGTAATTGAATCAGCCCAAATGCACGGTACTTATTAATTTCTCGAGTTTGAATGGTTCTAAGGGTCCATCGCAGTTAAAGGGCCGCAGGATAGCTCGCTTTTCATTCAATCTTCGATAGGACGTGTGTGTGTGTGTCAGTGCAGTGAGGATGCGGATATGTGTGTCAATTGTTCACACACACACATTAAAACTGAAAAAGAGAAGTCAACAAATGCAACTTTCCAACGCAGAATGTGACTGTAAACATTATGGCTGTTAGGGACTGGGCTGCAGCATGCAGAGTCGGAGACGTGCCGAAGGTTTTTTTTTGTTCTGCCAATGGTTGATGCGGCTTTCAAATCCTTGGTTGAATGAGTTTCTACAAATCGGTCACCAATTACCCACCCCCGCAGTCCAGTTGGGCTGAGCACAGATACACGCAAAGCTCCAGTCGCTGGCATAGACACAGCCACACGTACAACACACTAAACTGCAGCACTCGAACCCGAGTGTACAGCAGTAAGTCCAGAGTCACAGATACCCCTCCCCCTCTAACCACCACCACCCCCCCCCCCAACTCCGCGAAGAGAGGGAGAGAGAGAGAGAGAGGAAAAGAGAAAGGAAAAGAGTTGAGATCTGCTGGGAAAACTCACTGGCGACAGAGGCTCCGCTCCATCTTTGAGCAGCGAATATCTTCACTGGGGAATATTCGCCTGGATCCAGGGATACTCTCTGTCATGAGGGTGTTTACGCTGTGTTGTGCAATAATTTATTTTAACTACCCGGTAAGTGGCTCTTGGTCTGAAGCAGTCGTGAAAATAGCCTGAACCACATATCGCCGTGATCCGTGTGCAGCCGCTAACGTTTGATAATGTAAGGATTTAGGTCAACTGTCAACAGAGTTGGAGACCGCCAGTACAGTGTTGTCCTTGGTGTGGGCTGGATCTGATACTTGTTTAAAAAGAAACAGTAGGTGACAACGAGGGTAGCCATCAGATGAACACCTACAAACAAACGTGTGGTCACTTCGAACAATTGAGCTTACTTATCAGAGCCCTTTTATAAAGTTGTATCTTTGGCTTGGGACTAAAGTGACCATCAATACTTCCCCAATTCCTCTGGAGGAACAGTCAATCAGTCATTCCGGAAGCTTTAGTTACAAAACCTGTCCTTTTTCAAGTTAGCACTGACCTGTTGTTGGGTAATCGCGACAGGTGGAGTTTTTTTAGCTCGTGGCTGATTAAAGAGTTTTATGTCAAATTGTCTTCTCAGAGGAATATATAGAATGTTTTTATTGTTCAGTAGGAGTTACTTTCCCATGCGTTGTGAAATGATAAAAGCTAATAGGAAGCAACCTGAACCTGACTCAGGGCTAAAAGTGAAAGTGGAAAAACGTGGTGCTGGGTCATGCTGCCAAATATTTCTTCACTCTGCTCCTTCACATCTGATCGAACTGTCCCAGACTGATCTGCCTCTTCATCCAGAAAAAAACAGTTCACATTTAAATTCCAGATCCAGATCCACAAAATGTCTAGAGGTGTACTACTGGATTTGTAAAAAGAGCTGGCCCTGTGTCTCAGTATATTGATGGGAAAAAGTATTTGTTATCCTTGGAAGGCAGCATGCACCGGATTAATGTGAGCATTTAAATCTAACACAACCTGCAGATTTATTTAGTCACCCCTTACCTTTTGGGGTTATCAATGCGTAATGACATATGCAAACAGTATAGTTGATACATATATGGAGCGAATATTTAATTTAATGCAATTTAACCATCATATAATCTTACAGACGTTTAAAACAATCTAACATGACCTAAAAAAAATTAGACCAGCAAATTGGTAAAGGCATTTTTAAGACTTTAGTTATAAAGAAAGTTTTTCTTGACCTTCTGGTTGAGATGACTGACCTGTCCTTACAATAGCACGCCAGTGAGTGGCTTCACGCTCCTCCGAAGGGATTTCTCCCCAGCTCGCACCGTCAGATACACATGTTCCCGTCGGTGAACATACTATTCTCACAGTGAGGCAATCTGCCGGCTGGAATGGGGTGCTGACTTGTCATAGCTTCCTCTAATGCACTTCAACATTTTCAACCAGTCAGTGTCATTCGTATTATATTTTTTTAAATGTGCAATCATGTTTTATTTTAAATAGATATTGGGGCAAATCTATTTCTTTTAGTTGACGAGAGTTTTCCTCTCTGTACGTTGATTTGACAGCAGCTCTCTCGCTCATTTGTTTACTGAACTTCTTTTTCAACGGAAACTTCTTCAAATCCGATCCCTCACACAAATATCAGAACAATTCCGGTCTTGGACTTCCCCTGCACCCGTCTCACCGCTCCCCCCCCCCCCCACCCACCCCCGCCAGAAGAACGACAACCATACTGTGTTTAAGGCATCAACCTGGTGATATGTCACATTTTTGCTTCTTTGATCGATCCACAAGTCTGCTGCTCCCTTCTAATATTTCAGCATCAGCTCCAATTCTAAGTAAGTAAACAAATACAGTGATTTAAACAGATCAATTTAACTGAAAAACGAAAGAACTGCTGATGCAGAGCGGTTCTGAGGAAGGACCCGAAACGTTAGCTCTGTTCTTTCCTTCACAGATGCTGCCAGACCTGCTGAGCTTTTCCAGCAACTTTGTTTTCGTGTCAACTTAGCTGAATTTGCCCTTAGACCCTTTCCCTGTCTCTAACCCTGTCTTTAAAGATGGCACGGTGGCTCAGTGGTTAGCACTGCAGCCTCACAGCGCCAGGAACCCGGGTTCGATTCCAGCCTCGGGTGACTGTGAGGAGTTTGCACATTCTCCCAATGTCTGCGTGGGTTTCCTCCGGGTGCTCCGATTTCCTCTCACAGTCCAAAGATGTGCAGGCTAGATGGATAGGCCATGCTAAATTGTTGTGGGCTGTAGGGGAATGGGTCTGGGTGGGATGCTTCAAGGGGCAGTGTGGAATTGTTGGGCCGAAGGGCCTGTTTCCACACTGTAGGGAGTTTAATCTAATGGTTTCACCTTTTACTACAGTTCATTCACTTTTCACTTGTCACCCATATTCTGGGACTCCCCTGATCAATGGGATGTGATCTACAATTACGAATGGTTTTCTTCTCCAGTACCTTCAGTGCTGGGGGCTAGAGCACCCCGTTCCTCTGTACTCCCTGACACCATAGGGAGTGACCTGTTCCTTTAACCGCATCTGTCAAATGTCAGGTAAAAAGAAATAAAGAACAGCGGAAGCTGGAAATCTGAAACAAAAAACATAAATTCCTGGAGAATCTCAGCAGCCCCGGCAGCATCTGTGCAGAGAACTCAAGAGTTAATGTTGTGGGTTCATTAGCTCCTCTTCTGTGTTTAGCTCAGTTGGCGAGTGAAGCCAATTCCTCCACTTTTTGAGGTTAGCATGAAGGACTCTCCTCAAGCTCGCCCCCTCGAGAGAGTAGGCCTTAAGCAATTTTATTTTTTCTCCAGAACTCGAAGCAGCTAGGAAAAATAAAACGTGATAAACGTCGCAGAGTGTAGCTGCTCACATAGAGAAGTTGTAGTATCGATTTGTTTATTGCACCGCGTTCTTTATTTGGCCGTGAAACAGTCACGCTGCAATCCTGGGCACACCACCTTCAATTGCTGAACAAGCCCGCGCTCAAGTGATATAAATTCACATCCAATCTAACACAACATCCCCAGGCTGTTCTGCTGCTGCAAAATGGAGACAGTTTCCGAAGGATAATTTTTAAAAACCACTTGTTTGGTGGGTGGAGGGGATAACGGTACAATTTACAGCAAAAAATAACCACAGTGACGTGGGCATAAAGCAGTGTGGAGCTGGATGAACACAGCAGGCCAAGCAACATCAGAGGAGCAGGAAAGCTGACGTCGAGGGTCGGAACCCTTCTTCAGAAAGTTCTCCCAACCCGAAACGTCAGCTTTCCGGCTCCTCTGATGCTGCCTGGCCTGCTGTGTTCATCCAGCTTCACACCGTGTTATCTCCGACTCCAGCATCGGCAGTTCTTACGATTTCTACAGAGACGTGGAGATGGCTTCAGCTAAACAACAGAAATAATAATTACCAACATTAGACATTTTCGTCTTCTTTCCCGGCTCGGTTCCTGACCCTCACTATTTCTACCTGCTCAGACCAGGCGCTCGAGAATGGATGGTACAATTGATCCGTTCATAATAAAACGAACCGGCGGAAAGTAGCAACAAGCACAAGATAAACTCAAGATAACAAAGTGTGAGGCTGGATGAACACAGCAGGCCCAGCAGCATCTCAGGAGCACAAAAGCTGACGTTTCGGGCCTAGACCTCTCTGATGAAGGGTCTAGGCCCGAAACGTCAGCTTTTGTGTTCCTGAGATGCTGCTTGGCCTGCTGTGTTCATCCAGCTCCATACTTTGTTACCTTGGATTCTCCAGCATCTGCAGTTCCCATTATCTCTGACCACAAGATGAAATCACGTGCAGTCGGTGACTCCATGCCTTCAACACTGCACATCGAATACCAAACACGCACTGACTCCCACAAAACATACACTCGGCTCCAACACCCCGGTGCAATCAGGTCGACGTTCTCTCAATGAGAGAGGGGTCGATTATCTGTAAACTAGAACAATGAGCTGCGGTTGGTGGAACCCTGAAACAGAAAAGAAACAGAAATTGTTGGAGAAACTCAACAGGTCTGACAGTATTTGTTGAGAGGACTGTTCTGAAGAAGGGTCACTGGCCTCGAAATTTCACCTCTGTCTATCCACAGATGCGATCAGACCTGTTGACTTCTCCATCCTTGGGTGGGTTCGCCCAGCTGGCAGGGTGATAACTTTGCAATACCGAGTTTATTCAAAAATATACTTTATTAATTTAAGAAAAAATGATGTGGAGGTGTGGGTGCTGAATTGGGGTGGACAAGGTTCTCAAGGAGCAGCGCTCAGTCAGCTTGTGATTTCAAACAAACCTGTTGGACTATAATCTTATCTCGTGTGCCTTCTGACCATATTTATGTACGTACAAAGTCACTAAAGCAGTCCGGTTCTGTACAAACAAACATTGGTATTTGACTCTATCCACCAAACAAACCAAAGCCATTGCGATAACAAGGTGTACAGCTGGAAGAACACAGCAGGCCAAGCAGCGTCAGAGGAGCAGGAAAGTTGACGTTTCGGGCCTAGACCCCTCCTCTGAACCAATGCCATTTCTTACTTGTACAAGTTTATACTTGAGTCATGGCTGATGAACCTATAACTGAAAAACTTAGGCAGATAGAACTTAAATGGTGGTCTTTCCCCACTAAGAGATACCAGTGACTCCCTTGTTCGTTCCACACTGCCCTCCAACCCCACCACACCCGGCACCTTCCCCTGCAACCGCAGGAAATGCTACAGTCACCCCCACACCTCCTCCCTCACCCCCATCCCAGGCCCCAAGATGACTTTCCATATTAAGCAGAGGTTCACCTGCACATCTGCCAATGTGGTATACTGCATCCACTATACCCGGTGTGGCTTCCTTCACATTGGGGAAACCAAGCGGAGGCTTGGGGACAGCTTTGCAGAACACCTCCGCTCGGTTCGCAATAAACAACTGCACCTCCCAGTCGTGAACCATTTCCACTCCCCCTCCCATTCTTTATATGACATGTCCATCATGGGCCTCCTGCAGTGCCACAATAATGCCACCCGAAGGTTGCAGGAACAGCAACTCATATTCTGCTTGGGAACCCTGCAGCCCAATGGTGTCAATGTGGACTTCACCAGCTTCAAAATCTCCCCTTCCCCAATCGCATCTCAAAACCTGCCCAGTTCGCCCCCTCCCCCCACTGCACCACACAACCAGCCCAGCTCTTCCCCTCCACCCACTGTATCCCAAAACCAGTCCAACCTGTCTCTGCCTCCCTAACCTGTTCTTCCTCTCACCCATCCCTTCCTCCCACCCCAAGCCGCACCTCCATCTCCTACCTACTAACCTCATCCCACCTCCTTGACCTGTCCGTCTTCCCTGGACTGACCTATCCCCTCCCTACCTCCCCACCTATACTGTCCTCTCCACCTATCTTCTTTACTCTCCATCTTCGGTCCGCCTCCCCCTCTCTCCCTATTTATTCCAGTTCCCTCTCCCCATCCCCCTCTCTGATGAAGGGTCTAGGCCCGAAACGTCAGCTTTTGTGCTCCTGAGATGCTGCTGCGCCTGCTGTGTTCATCCAGCCTCACATTTTATTATCTTATAAGCGATATCAGTAGTGTGGGTTCAATTTCTGCACTGGCCAATGAGTGATTCTCCTTCTCAATCTCTCCCCTCACCTGAAACGTGATTACCTTTAGGTTAAGCCACCAGCAGTCTTCTGTCTCGAGAGAACGATCAGCCCCACGGCCTGGTCAGGTCATGGTAGCTTCTCTGTATCTGCTGGCGGTTCTGTCAGCGCGGACAATGAGCTTGTAAAGTAAGATTTGACTTTTGCCTTCAGTAGTTGTATTTCGAACTGGGGGTAAGAAAAAGAACACAGTATTGCAATCAACAAAATACTTATATGTTGCTGTAGATTAATGTTCATAACATTATCATTTCGTTCAAGTTCTGGGTGCAGTGCAAGTCCTGACACAGCGCCTCACTGAAACCATTCATGTTAATTCCGTACAGAAATACAAACAAAGTCATTTAACACCGATAAATGTGACACTTTCAGAACCAAAAGGTCAAAGTATTAATGATATAGCAGCGATGGTTGTTCCCCAAGGTACAGTGGTATTGTTACATATAATCAGCGCTGTGTTAATACATATACATATTCCTTTATGGTATTTGGTAAATGTTTTTAACGTTCACAGGCGATTCTCTGACCTGGTTTGGATCATGTAGTGAACTGTTATCAACTCTCGCTGGATTGACGGATCAATTAAGCACGTTTGATTGCCGAAGAATCGTCCTAACCATGAATGGAAGACCCTGTAATATTAACCACAGGGCGACAGGTACTCCCCAGGCCTCAGCGTTGATCAGCGGACAACAGATTCCCCCCATCATCATCCAGACAGAAACACCATGCCCGTCTTCAAACAGCGCAACACCAAGTCCCGCTACTGGAATGCTTGCGACCAACATGCATCCCAAACTGTTCCTCAACGGCTGCCAGCACCCTACAGTCACACCCCAAAACAGCAGTATGCCCGAAAATGCCATCCATTTACCAGCTTTAAGTCCCAGGAGGCATGTGGCAACAAAACATTCTTTTCAAATACCCCAAACTCTGGGGCATCCAACAAGCTTATCTTCAAAACCAAAACACACGGAATTTGGAGGCATATTTTCAAACAGCAGTATAAAAGGTAGGGACTTCATTGACTGAAGTGCTCTTGGCGTGTTTATTTGAACATCCAGACGTGAATTAATTTGTATCATTCTGATTTGTTTTTAAAAACGGTTTGATTTTTTATTTAGAAAAGTTATGTTGGTTTAAATACAGAATGATTTTTTTTCTCAAATAGCTTCTTGCCAGTTTGTTGGTTTAATGCTGTTTGGTTAAATGGATGATTGTTTAGCAATTCACTGACCTATCCTGATCCATCGCCTTCAGCATGCCTTTGCATGTTGGTGGTGATGTCAGCATACAGCCAACAAGTTTAAAAGATGCCTAGTTAAATAGTAAGTGACCCTTGCTAATTTATTACTGCTAGCTTTCTTTCTAAAACCTTTTGCTTGGTAACTGTTGCACAGGACTCCTACTGTACTTGCAGTGAATCAATAACCAGCTCTTCTGAACGTGATGGTTTTTAATAAGAATGATTTATTACTTCGAGATATTGAACTGCAAATTACGATATGATGACTCACCCTGATAATATCTTGATTACAAATTATTGAATATACATCACAACATATTAGCTGCTGGATACCATAGTTTTTGATGTCTGCCATGAGGCCAGCCACCAACAAAAAAGATAACAAAACTTCCATCTGCACAGAGCATAGATTTTTTTTAAAAATGGGAATACTAGCAAAGATGTAATTATACCCTCAAAATATGATGGTAGCTCAAAACCATTACCTGTTATTAAGGAAAGTGGAAAGAACTGTGAATGCTGTAAATCAGGAAGCAAAACAGACGCTGCTGGAAAAGCTCAGCAGGTCTGGCAGCATCAGTGAAGAAAAATCACAGTTAATGCTTCGGGTAATGTTACCCTGACCCAACGTGTTAACTCTGATTATTTTTCTTCACAGATGCTCCCAGACCTGCTGAGCTTTTCCAGCAGCATCTGTTTTTGTACCTGTTATTAAGGCATTGCCTGAATTCCTTGATTAATTATGGTCACTTGTTGGTTCTGTATTTGAACATTTTTCACTGTGAAAATATTAATTGGGCTGAGAGAGTTAACTTTTTCCATGATGACCATGCATTTTTTTAGTGATAGTACAACTCTCAAATAAACTTAACAGGGAATCATTGTGTGACACATGTAGAATATTTGCTAGATGCTCTTTAGAACTTGAACTGAGAGAAAAATACATTGCAAACAGGGCACTTCAGAATTCCCTTTACAAAAACAAATGAAGCACAGAGATTACACAGTTATACAAGCAGTCCTTGCAGAATTTGATAGATGCTCATCAATATTTTTCTATTTTGTACCTAAATAATTGTTTAATGATTACATTGGTTAGTTGCAATATAATAGTCTCTTGTCATCCATCTTCTATCCAACTTTTTCAAGTGTGCCAATCTTTATTAGACTTTTCATTCTTAATATTGTAGCATCTGGATTTCTGAAAGGTCGTGTATCTCTTTACATTATAACTTTCTTTTTGTTCTGGATTGTACAAATGAACAAATGTTACATGAAATCACTAGTTTTGAGACTTCCCAATTATTACATTGTATCCCTATGTAATTGGTTGAATCAGAATGGTAACTTGAAGAGATGAAAAGATTCACGCACAGCATAGGATTGAGATTTTGTAAATTTCATAGATGATAAAATAGCAATTAAATACAGTTGGGCCAGTGGAAGTATCTATCGAATTGGAGCAGATTGATTTAGAATGTTACTGTGTTGCATGTTGTTAATATTTGGCATTCTCCAAACTATTTAGGCTATGGCAATGTTGTCGAGATGAATACATAAATGTCATAATTGGTGCTATTATGACAACTGTGAGTTGTAGTGGGATACTGGCTCTATTGAACAAAAATGATATGATCCTGCTGACTTATTGGATATTTGATTTGACCTTTAATTGTACATGTGAGCTTTTTGCCTCCTCTGTAAACTTCATCGACTTGTGTGCACATAAATGAGATTTTGGAGCACCACAGCAGTGAAGTAACTAATAATTTCTATTTCCTTCATTCATAAATTCAATGCATTGATAATGCATTTATTTGGTTGTTAAAAATGAAATTGCAGAATATGTACGTAAAATAGACTCAACCAAAGAGTATACAGGAGAAAAGAAAATACTTTCCCTTGTTTTAAAAGTGGAAACTCATAAAGATTTAAACAGATTTATTTGCAGCATTTTACATTGCAAGCATGCTTAGATTTTCAGATCTCAATAGACCTTTATATTATGTTTCATTTTACACTCTCAAGCAGTCAACATAGCTTTGAAATTTGAAAGATAATGAGATGTTAGTTTCAAAACAACCAATAGTTTGCAAAAGCAATGCTGAAGAAAATGCGGCTGAAATTGTATGATTCACTCCAAGCATCAGCACTTAAAATGTTTCAATTCAAAGAATTTTGAAATTAAAGCAAGCCTTATGAATTATTTTTGCATTGATTGAACAGGAAAAAAATATATACCTTCATGTCAATAGAGGTTTCCTGCCAGCATAGGGGTATATTTGACAATAGTTTGTTATAAAGATTGAAACAAAAGATAGCTACCAAAGAGGGCACTCAAAGACCATTCAAACATTTTCAAAATGCATGGTAAGAGATAACTGTTGTCTACAGCCTCCAGTGGACTTAATTCTGCCTTTCATTTAACCAAAAGAATTCTCTCTATCTGAAACCATAGCAAATTCATCTCTCAAGTATACATACCACTGATTAGATTATTACATCTGTATTCTTTACCTCGTCACTTAGACAATCTTGAACTCCTTTGATTGCTTCACATGCATGGCCATAAAGCAGCATGGCACGCATACAGGGTACAAGTTCTCCTTGGAACTATTGTACTGAAATCCTGAGTGCGTCACTCAGGAAATCTTGCCAAGACATTCCAGCTGCATGAGGCATGTTCTGTTACTGATACACAGGAATGGTTGCAGGATGGCCAGATGGATGCTATAAATGATCCCCTGTATATTATAAATGGCAATGCCACAAAATTACGTTGCTGGTTGGGGAGGGGGTTCTGGGGAATAGTGGGGTGTGGGAGTGGAAGGTGAAACTCCAGTTCTGCTAAACAGTGAAGGAGATTTTAACTCCTGCTCCCTGGTGGAAGTAATACAATGGGAAACTTAAGATTTGAGCTCTTTGGTTCGCTGCAAGTTCCTGGAATACTGTTGAGTTACCATTGCACATTCACCTGGGTGAATGGTGGAAGGGTGGCTCAGTGGTTAACATTGCTGCCTCACGGCACCAAGAACCTGGGCTTGATTCTACCCTTGCATGACTGTCTGTGTGGGGATTACGCGTTCTTGCTATATTTTAGTGGTTTCCTGCAGGTGCTCCAGTTTCCTCCCACAGTCCAAACATGTGCACCTTAGATGGGTTGACCATGTTAACTTGCCCCCCATGATGTCCAAAGGTGTGGAGTTTAGGTGGGTTAGCCATGAGAAATGCAGAGCTACAGGTGTTGGGTGAGGCTAGATTGGACGCTCTTCAGATGATTGGTGCAGACTCGATGGGCCAAATGGCCTGCTTTCACACTGTAGGGATTCTAAATCTTGTAAATCTTTTTGAAGCAGGCTTTTACTGTGGATTTCCTTGGTACTTTTAAGAGATACTGAGTTGGTATTATTAGATAGATCATGTAAAACAAAACTGTTGTAATCAGAGTTACCACAAGGCAATGCACTTAAAAATTGGATTGCTAACTTCAGTCTTGAATTAATGAGCTAATTCAGTGTTGATGCATGTCAAAAACCATTTTATGAATTTTATGGGGTCCCACAGCCTGCTTCACTTTGAGAAAACAAAAACAGAAGCCAGGACCCTATTTAAAATAAAGTTGTTTACACTATTTCAAAGAACAAAGAACAAAGAAAATTACAGCACAGAAACAGGCCCTTCAGCCCTCCAAGCCTGCGCCGATCGAGATCCTCTGTCTAACCTGTCATCTATTTTCTAACAGTCTGTGTCCATTTGCTTCCTGCCCATCCATGTACCTGTCCAAATATATCTTAAAGGATGCTAACATGTCTGCATCTACCACATCCGCTGGCAACTTGTTCCAGGCACCCACCACCCTCTGTGTAAAGAACTTTCCATGCATATCTCCCTTAAACTTCCCTCCTCTCACTTTGAACTCATGAACCCTAGTAATTGAGTCCCCCACTCTGCGAAAAAGCTTTTTGCCATCCACTCTGTCTATACCCCTCATGATTTTGTAGACCTCAATCAGGCCCCCCCTCAATCTCTGTCTTTCTAATGAAAATAATCCTAATCTATTCAACCTCTCTTCATAGCTAGCACCCTCCATACCAGGCAACATCCTGGTGAACCTCCTCTGCACCATCTCCAAAGCATCCACATCCTTTTGGTAATGTGGTGACCAGAACTGCACATAGTACTCCAAATGTGGCCGAACCAAAGTCCTATACAACTGCAACATGACCTGCCAATTTTTGTACTCAATACACCGCCCAATGAAGGAAAGTATGCCATATGCCTTCTTGACCACCCTATTGACCTGTGTTGTCACCTTCAGGGAACAATGGACCTGAACACCCAGATCTCTCTGTTCATCAATTTTCCCTAGGACTTTTCCATTTACTGTATAGTTCGCCCTTGAATTTGATCTTCCAAAATACATCACCTCGCATTTGCCTGGATTGAACTCCATCTGCCATTTATCTGCCCAACTCTCCAGTCTATCTATGTTCTGCTGTAATCTCTGACAGTCTCTTTCACTATCAGCTACTCCACCAATCTTAGTGTCATCAGCAAACTTGCTGATCAGACCACCTACACCTTCCTCCAGATCATTTACATATATCACAAACAACAGTGGTCCCAGCACAGATCCCTGCGGAACACCACTGGTCAGAGATCTCCAATTTGAGAAATTCCCTTTTACTACTATCCTCTGTCTCCTGTTGCCTAGCCAGTTTTTTATCCATCTAGCTAGCACACCCTGGACCCCATGTGACTTCACTTTCTCCATCAGCCTGCCATGGGGAACCTTATCAAACACCTTACTGAAGTCCATGTATATGACATCTACAGCCTTTCCCTCATCAATCCACTTTGTCACGTCGTCAAAGAATTCTATTAAGTTGGTAAGGCATGGCCTTCCCTGCACAAAACCATGTTGCCTGCCACTGATAAGCCCATTTTCTTCCAAATGGGAATAGATCCTATCCCTCAGTATCTTCTCCAGTAGCTTCCCTACCACTGACGTCAGGCTCACCGGTCGATAATTACCTGGATTATCCTTGCTGCCCTTCTTAAACAAGGAGACAACATTAGCAAGTGTCCAGTCCTCTGGGACCTCATCCATGTATAAGGATGCTGCAAAGATATCTGTTAAGGCCCCGGCAATTTCCTCTCTCGCTTCCCTCAGTAACCTGGGATAGATCCCATCCGGACCTGGGGACTTGCCCACCTTAATGTCTTTTAGGATACCTAACACTTCATACTTGATGGGTGGTTAATTGGCTCAGGGTGGGTCTTCTACCTTTATGTATGTTGAAGTCCCACCTTACAGAACTGTCTGGCAATCTGAAACTCTAGAAACTCTGTAGTCCCAGCAGCTTCAGGTTTGAATGCTGGTCACTGCTGCAATTAGAGCAGAAGGAAAGGAAATTCTAGAGTGTGGACTGAAGGCTGGTTTGGGGTCCTAGTGAGGCCTAATCGGCAGGTGATAGCAAAGTGATGAGGCAGATGATGGGCTCGATATGAGAGGGTAGTGGCAGAGTTAAAGAAGGATATGTTCTGAAGGTACAGAAGAGTTTGGGAGGTGGGGCTGTGGAATGCTTCCAATGGTCACGTAAGATCCTGAAAGTAGTTTTTCTCAACTAGTCCTGAGGAAGCTGCCAGTTGCCAATCTACTAGATTGACACACATAGTCCAAAGACATGCAGGTTAGGGACATTGGCCATGCTAAATTGCCCTTGGTGTCCAGAGATGTGCAGGCTAGGTAGGTTAGCCATGGGAAATGCAGGATTATAGAGTTAGGCTAGAGTGGTGGGTCTGGCTGGGTTGCTTTTTAGTGAACTCAATGGGCTGAACGGCCAGTTTCATCACTGTAAGGATTCTATGATTCTCTGAAGTCCCAGATTTTACTATATGATTGATTCATAATGCTCCAAAGTATAGTCATGCACTGCTTAATTATGATACAGTTGCTTCATGAAGAGGTTCGCCACCAACTTCTCAGGTCAGCTAAAGTGATAACTGTGGTCTGAGTTGTGTGACCCTGTAATCTAACCTGAGAACTAATGAAGAAAGCTTATTTTTAACCCATTCCATATAATCTAAAATGTTAAATTGATTGGTAAATAAAATTCCTGCCTTTCATTTACTGTAATGGCCTCTGCCATACAGCATTCTTTTTATACTCATTCATGGGATGTGGCATTGCGAACAAGGCTGGTATTTAATGCCTGTCCCTAGTTGCCCTTGAAAATGCGGTATTGAGCTGCCTTCATTCCATTTGGTGGAGGTAGACCCACAATACCATTGGGAAAGAGTTTCAGGATTTTGACTCAATGGCAGTGGAGGAATAGTGATATATTTCAAAGTCAGGATGATGAGTGGCCTGGAGGGGAGTTTGCAAGTTGTGGTGTTCCAAATATATGCTGTTCTTCCAGATAAGTAATAGCCATGGGTTTGGAAGGTGCTGTCTCAGGGGCCTTGAATTACTTTATTATTTCATTATTTCACAAGGGGTCTCAAAATTATTCTTGATTTTAAGTACTGTCTCATCTTAAGCTTTACAACTTAGCCTTCTCTATTCAGTTCTCTAAGACCCAGTGAACAGGGTTAATTTTCACGTATATGCCTTTGGCATGCAGCTTCACCTCCCAAGCATTTTAACTTTTAACTGCCTGCATGCTACTAGATCTGACTGTAATTTCATCATGGTTGAGGGAGATATTCCTTCAATTGAACTCAGGAACAACAAATTCTATAGTTACCGCTCACCACTAGGCTTACATCCTCCTGCTTGAATAAACAGTTATTGATCAGAAGCTCCAGTTTCTGTATCTTATTTCATGCCCAAGGCCTGCTTACATCGCTGACCCCATCTTCTGAATTTATTTATTCCCCAAAAGCAAACGTTAACTTCTCATCTTCATCAAAAAGCTCTCTACTGCCTCATCTCCATGCAATCCCAATAATATTGTCCACATTTACATTCAGACCCCATCTGCCCTGTTCTTCTAAATATAACTTGTATATTGTTCCAATTCATGTTCCACTTTCATGACAAAAACCTTTGTCATTCATGACAATTCTCTTTTCCTAAGCCCTTGCCTCTCATTACCTAACCCTCCACATTGGAAGGTTTTCTCCAAAACCATATTTTTGACCAATTCTTCATCCCTCTATGGAGGTTCTAACTTCCACAATAAAACTATTACTGAGCAGTCGGATTTTAATTGATGTTATAGTGGTGTTTCTTTAAAGTGCAATTTTGTGAAATAGCGTTGAATGAATCAGATTTTACCACTAAAGTCCTTGTAAAAGTTGCAGTTATGTTCTGTAGAAAATAAAAATACTAAAATATTCTACACTTGTCATAATAATGGTAAGATATGAACTAACAATTTCAACTTCCATCATCTGATTTTAATATCTGAAACCTTTTTAGACAGTGAAAAAAATATTTTGATCAAAGGAGAAATCAATGGCTTAAGTTGGCCATGGTCATCATCTGACCAGTTTGAGCCAAACTCTTGAAATGAAAATGAAATAAATAACAACAGTCTGAGGCAAAATTAACATTACATAAAAAGGCATTGAAATCTAGCCAAATATAATGAAACCCTCATTTCCTAATTTTGGTTTATCTCTTTCTGAGAGTTTCACAAATTAAACTGAAAGTCAACTGCAGATCATCCATCTCTAAAAAACTGTAACGCCAGACATGGGAAACACAAATGAACTATATTCCAGGAAAACAGATTTTGGGCAGAGGAAGAGAATGAAAGAACATGGATTGGTAACAACAATGACTGGGAACCTATCTCACTCCCTGATTTCTTCTTGTAAGTCAACACCAATGATAAAATAAATCACAGAGTCTTTTATTCATCAAGAACCTGACAAGCTTCACTACTGCTGAGAATACAATTCCATTTAAACAGCTGCAGTCTCAGGTTTAACTACAGCAACTGAAGGACTCCGAGAATGTTTTAAACTGCTTGTTTTCTATTGCTGTGTTGTACTGGACAACTCAGAACTAATTGTATCATCAGCTATTGGTACATGATGAATTGATACACCAGGCCTTTTGACCTTCCCTTACCCTTCTATCAATACACCAAGTATATTGGCAGCAGGTTTTTATATCATTCATCCGCTTCCATCATTGTGCCCTTCCCCTTCAAAATTAAGGATATACCTTAACTATTTAATTCTTTTGTGGAGTAGAAAGGCATGGAGTCTTCAACTCATCTCCAATTTTCATAAGGGAGTGAAATCTAATTGTCAACATCAAGGGTATATTTATTCTTGTTCTCTTGTTTGCTATTTATTGAATTTACCTTATATTTAAGTGTAAAGAGCCACAGCTATCATTTCACTGATCTGTGTACATAAGCACCAATATTTAACTTGCATGCAAGGATGTTATCATTTAGCTTGTGAGTATCAGTGGGACTTTTACTGTCCTTCAAATTTATATTTCTCTCCAATTTAGGAGCACAGTAACCTGCAGTCTTTTAATATTTTCATGATTTGTCTACTCTATATGGGGCATTCTGATACAACTTGAAACATGGATCTAGATGTGTTACTTAGAATAAAATAAATGCTGAGTGTAAAATTCTAAAGTTTGAAATGGTGTGTTACCAAACTTCTTTCATACTGATCAACTAAACTCAACATCCATATGAAAATGGAACAAGAAACTAATGACACATTTTAAATATAGCACTATCTCTCATTATTGATGGTTAGAGAAGTATTAGTTTATTTGACGCTGTTTGTTATGCTACAATTTTGTTAATTGCCCCTATGTTTTTATTTCTGTAAAGGTATGTTTTTGACACTTCAGGAATGATTGAATAAAAATCTGGAATAAAAAGTCAGTTTGATGGCAACCACATAAGTATTGTTGATTGTGGTAAAACTTCTCTGGTTCAAGGTTTTCCTTTGGGAAGTGAAGGATGGATAGGGAAGGAATTCTGCAGTCCTTACCTATTTTAATCTACACATGACTCCAGTCCCACAGCAATGTGTTTAACTCTTTACTACCATCTGGGCAATTAAGGACGGGAATTAAATGAGGGCCCAGTCTGAGAAGCCCACATCACATAAAGTATGAAAAGAAACATTCTATCTAATGTCAAACCAAGATTTATGAATAATAACAAGAAAAATCTTGAATCTTCATTGCCAGTGAATGCCAGTGCTCTCATTCCATTGTCTATTAGTTAATTAACTTTACTCCTACTATGAAATGTTGAAAGGAAAATCATGAGCTGTTCACTTCTCTTCTGTTGATGTTACTTAGATATAGGAAAGTTATATTTTGTTGGACCCATATTTTCAAAAGTAGTTTTAAGTTTCTGGCTAATTAGAGAAACTTCCTAATTTTACAGAAAGTGAAACGATGATGATGCTACTCATCAGCCAAACAACCTCCAACCCAAATGTAATGACATAGATTTTTCTGTCTCACCTTTTCAAACTACAGCTCACTCAGGTCTGGTCCAGCTAATGAATCTCTATTTACAGTGATCATGTGAACATGAAGTCAGAAGGTCGTCTCAGGATCAAATGGGACATCAGAATTGTCAACAGAAAATTTTAACTTTAACTGTTGCCAGAGAGACAGACGGAGCCAGTGACTAGGGGCCAGAGTTTGGAGTGGGAACCGAAAACAATCCCTTCGGTCTTTCAAATTTCTAAAAGGAAGAAATTTTTGTTTGCCTAGCACTGAGTGTTGGATAAACAGGCTGATAATTTGGTAGCAGTGGAGGAGTTGAGAGAATAGTGGTGAGGTATAACTAAGTGCTACTGGTATACTCATGAAATGAAACCTATACCTTCACGCATGAAATAGGCATTACATAATTGGCATGACAGCAGGAGACAGGTAGTAATGGTGGACTGTTGCTTTTCGGACTGGAAACTTGTGGTGAAGGGTGTTCCACAGGTTCTAGGTCCTCTTTTGTTTGTCATTTATGTAAATGATTTGGATGAGAGTATAGAAGGCACACTCAGTAAGTTTGTGGACAACAATTACAACATTTAAAAGTTGGAAGGATACATGAATAGGAAGCGATATTTGGATGGATAGGGGCCAGGAGCAGGCAGGTGAGATTAGTTTAGTTTGGGATTATGTTTGGCATGGATTCTTTGGACCGAAGGGTCTGTTTCTGTGCTGTGTGACTCTATGACTCAATGGGAAAAAGGGCCAAAGACTGATATTTGGGGGATCCCAGAGTTAACAATTGGAGAACAGGAAATAAAACACTTCAAGTGTCTCTAGCTATGAGTACATAGATAAGAATGGAATCATCATAATTGTCAAGTTCCTTCTCTCTTGTGCGCTTACTTAATAATCTTTTAATTACCTCAAAGCTGTTTGTTTCAAACATTCTCTCCGTATTTTAATTGCCCATTCTCACCTTTCTTTGGTAAAATAAGTTTGTTCTCAACTTCCTATCAGTTGTTTGTTATGGTGACGATCTTATAATGATGATCTCTCATTACGCTCTTTAATTCAACAATAAACATTGTCCATGTATCCCTCCATCCAAAACTTACAAAATTTTAGGTCTCCTCATCTTTTATGCAAACCTTGCCCATTTTTCATAGATACTTTATAATCAACCTGTTCAGGCATGTTAAGACTACATTTCTTGAACAGATGGAAATTGGACCCAAATCTCTCTGATATTTATATCCATATATTTCTGGTATCATACTTATGAATTTTCTCTGCACCATCTCCAATGTGTCCATACCCTTAAAAGAATACCTCCAAGTCATTCTATAATAAAACTCTTCTTTAATTCTTCCCATGTGTTTCACCATCAAGTGTCATCTTACTGGAAACCTATTGATCTTCCAATTTTTCTGGGAGTCATATAGATACAATGACCTCGCAAAGAATGTTACCAATTAATTTGTGTCAGTTGTTTCTATGTGAAGCAGTAGTTTGAAAGTTTAAGTGTGTTGCAGTCAGCAACTCATTTGTATTGTTTCAAGGGGCAAAAGAAACAATGTTGAGTCATTTTAACTTCCTTGCTTTCATCAGCAGTTCACTAGGAAAGGAGAATGAAAGGATTTTTTTTATGTAATACTTTTCATTGTTAAATGACATTTTTAAGAGTTCCTTGATTGATGAATTACTTTTGCAATGCAGTCATTGCATTTGTGAACAAATTGTGACAATACTATGGCCCCAAGGGGCTACTTTATCCTTTTTGGTGAAACAGCAATTGAACGAGATGTAATGAGCACTCTGTAAGAAAGTAAACAATTTGTGAAGCCTTGAGTTTCTTTTTAAAAGTTGTAACAATAGAAGCAGCCTGATTTGGTGTGGTCAAGCTCTCATACAACCAGCATTTTTAGTTTAGCTTTCAGCAGAAACTGCTGGGGTTACGAAAAACTGCCACATTTCTTTGTTACAGCTGAAAGCTGGAGTTCCCTCTCTCTCTCAGAATTGCCTTTTGATGCTTTTTCTTCCCAGATTAGAGGACTGCATGTGAGATAATTCTGTTTTCTAAATTTGCCTTTTTTCAAGTGTGTGTATATGGGATGTTGCTATATTGGAACAGTTAACTAGTAATAGTTACTGTATCTACTAATTTGTTAACTTTTCCAAAAGAGTTAAGTTATTTCAATTCCTTCTTTCTTTTGCTGTATTTTTCTATAGTGGATGAATATAGTGTGTATGATTTTAAATCCTGTAGTTTGACAAATTGAATTACATCTGGAACACAACACCTTGCATTTGCCCTTAAAATAAGAAAATGTTAGGATCTAGACTACATTCTGAACATTTTGAAATCCATAACAAAATACAGCTGTTAAATTATTTAGCGTTAGACCTTAGGAATAGAAGGAAGGTAATGACCAGGTATAAAAATAGAAAATGCTGAAGAAACTCTGCTCACCTCGCAACACCTGTGGAAAGTAAAGAAGTTAACAGACACTGCATACCCTCCTGCCGAGCTTTGTGTTATCTGAAAACTGGGAAAGTTGGCAGGTTAGTTTCCTCACCTGGATGGTAGTTATTAATCGTACATCCAAAACACTGGGTAATTGTTTAGCTACTCCAATCAAAGACATGGGTACTCATGAAATGAACCACTTAGAAATATTGAGACACATCCCATCAATTGATTTTTATGGTACTCTGCTATGATTTTGAAATGAGCACTTTATTTTTCTTCCACTTCAGCAACTATGTTACTGTTTAGATAGTTATGTTCATTATGAATTCATGGCTGAGTTTCAGGTGTGTCCGTTGCAAGGGTGAGCTCAACCCTTTTTATCCTCTTAGAGCAGATGACACACAGCTTTCTGTGTTTAAGCTTCCAATGTTTAAGCATCCAATCTACTGCCACTACAAATAGTAATTTGTAATCAAAATGTTACATTTTATCCTCTCCTATCTCTACCAGATTACTTTCACGTAGTTCATGTGCCAAATTAGTACACATGATTATATTATTCAAACATGTTTGGACAAATACATGTAATATTATCTAATCTCATGTTTGCATATCCTAGCAGCAGTATATAAAGTGTGATTACCATTAAACCTGCACTGTCTATTTTTCCCTTTCAGCCCCTCCCATTGCCTACATTGTACTTTTCCATTTCATAGATAGAATCCCCTACAGTGTGGAAACAGGCCCTTTGGCCCAACAAGTCCACTTTGACCCTCAGAGCATCCCAGCCACACCCATTCCTCCTATAACCCATCTAATATACACACCCCTGAACACTGCAGACAATTTACTCGGCCAATCCACCTAGCCTGCACATCTTTGGACTGGGAGGAAACCCGCACAGGCATGAGGAGAATGTGCAAACTTCATACAGACGGTGACCCAAGGGTGGAATCAAACCCGGGTCCCTGCTGCTGTGAGGCAGCTCTGCTAACCACTGAGCCACCGTGCCACTCATCTGTCCTATTGCCTCCACTGTCTATTTTTCTCTCTTTCAATGAGTGTCAAAACAGGTAGTCCATTAATTCATAAATAAATTATAATTCAAAACTAAAAGGTTGTTCAAAACAGATTATGATTTTGATGTGATTTCTGGTAATTGATGCAAGCTAATTGAATTATAAACATTTAATGATTTTTCACATGACAAATATATTTTATCCTCAGTATCAATTGTAATGTATTTGACCAGGGCTTTTGTTAGATGGTGAGAAGTTTAATTTCTTTTCTGCAAGGAATTAAAATATTTTCTATTGTTAATGCATAAAATCTGATGACTTTTCACAGTGGATTCTGGATGATGCATTAGAGGATGTTTGAGAATGCATTGAGAGGGCATGGGTGGTGGGTTTGGGAAATGGATGGGTTATGAGTGATCTTGAGGAGGCTTTTAAACCCAGTTAAGAGATGTCACTAAGAACTTAGGTGGGCTTTCTAACTAGTCCACATTTGAATTCACGTTCCTCCTGCACTGATTCACCATTTGGAAATTGAGGCCACACTGTGTGGAAAAAGAGAAAAATCCAGAAGAGTTGCATAACAGTCAAGAGTGTAGTTCACGAGTCACACAATGTACCAACTTGCAAAATGCAACCCCAAGAGAAATATCCAGCCCATAATCACAATAAACTGCTTAACTGGTTAGCCCCAGAGACTGTGTGAAGCACTACCTAATTAAATATGATAGATTTATTCAACCTTGGCCTCTCTACACTGTAAATATGAACCTTTGGCATATTCCCAAGGTGTAATTATAGCATGATCCGGAGCTTTAAGACAGTTTATCACAAAAATACCAAGTACTGTTGGCAACAAATCTCTTTAATATTTTGTGACCTTCTTGCACCTGTGCTAAACAAATCACATGGCTAGAATCCCAGTCCAAGTGACATGCTGATCAGTCAGGACTGATGTATGTCTTATACTTTTTGGAAGATGGACCCTATAACATCAAATCAAACACATTTTAGAGGAAAGTAGTTAGCATTTTTATATGCTTTACATTGGGAAGTTTATGAATAATGCATGCTTTTGGGTAATATTTATGTTAGGATCCAGTAACGAGTAGCAACGCAAAACCAAAGTAGATTGTACATGAGCATGTTATGTCATTTTTTAAGAATATTCCGAGTACAACCTGATTGTAATTTTATTTAAGTGATAATATGGAATCATAGCATGCCATCATACCCAGACATTGTGTACACAATTTCATATAAGTTAGCTATGAGGAAGGAAAAGAAAATGGACTTGATTCAAGTATCTGGTTCAGTTCAACTTGCAATGACCCCAGTTTATAGGTCATCAGGGTCAAAACCGGTTTGTGACGAATGAAGTATGTTTCTCAAAGTCAATGGCACAAGAATAAGCAGGGATTGGTTACTAGGTTCCGTCAGCTGCTGTTTTCAGTCTTTTGAAGCATAGGGAAATGTTTCAATTTACCATAGGATAGTCTAACCTGCGATTGTCCTTTTGCTGTGTGATATAATCATATGGGAAAAATCAATTGTTCTATAATTATTTTCATCCATAAAAACTGAAAGAACTGTGGAGTCTGTAAATCAGAAACAAAAGCAAAAGTTGCTGGAAAAGCTCAGCAGGTCTGGCAGCATCTGTGAAGATAAAATCCAGTGCCCTTTCCTCAGAACAGCTCAGGACAGCTGGCCTGAAACATTAATTCTGTATTTTTCTTCACAGATGCTGCCAGACATGCTGATCCTTTCCAGCAACTTTTGTTTTTGTTCCTGATTTTCATCCATAGTGGATGAAGCATTTGTCCAGCACAGCAGTACTGTATTTGTCCAGTATTTGAGTTGTGGAAGTTTGTTTTACAGTTAGTACATTACATATGGAAATATTATTTCATATGTTTACTTGATGCATTGGTTATCTTGAGAATTTGTTTTGCGTTATCTTCTCTAGTAAATAATAAACAGCTGCACAGATATTTCTTTACACATGTGAACCATATGGAGTCTGGGTAACTCAGCCAGTAGATTATCAGATGGCTAATCAGATTGACAAGGGTTCAGTTACAGGCCCAAATGCTGTTTTACAGAACGAGACAGGGTAAACACAGGAAGGATGTTCCCAATTACCAGGAGTCTGGAATCAGGGGATTCAAGGATGTGACATAGGTCATTTAGGACTAAAATGAGGAGAAATTTGTTTACTCAGAGATTGGTGACCCTGTGAAATTCTCATCAATGGGAATTGGTTGAGGCCAAAATGTTCTCAGGAGAGAGTTACATGGGGCTAAAGGGGTCAAAGGGTATGGGGCAAAACTGGGAACACTTACTGAGTTGGATAACAGCCATGACCATGTAGAATGGTGGAGCAGGGTCAAGGGGCTGAATGGCCAATTCCTGCTGTTATTTTCTCTGCCCCTGTACAAATAAGCATTGACAGGCTACTCAACACAGAAGGAACTAAAGCTGAACAATATTGTATTGTTGTTTGACACCCATGCGCACAGATATCCAGTTAGGAATCACTGAGCAATGATCCAGGCTGAAGTATCTCCATGTAAGTTTGAGGACATGAAACAAACATAACTGCATGCACTACTGCCTGAAATAACTCTGGACAGGCCAGTATCCCATCACCAAGTCTCCCTTTATTCACATGTGGAGAGTCCTTGACACTGATCCAGCATCCTCAGAACCAGCTCTCAGAATGAACAGGATGTCTAATAGTCTGTTTATATCTGTCAGCCAGGGCTCCCTGATTGAATAAGATTAACATGCCCAATCAGGGAACTCATATGTTATGACATCCATCTGGCTGATCTTATTACAATCGCGACACTATCTAGTTCAAACATATCAACTCAAAACTTGATGAAGAAACTTGGGAGTTTTCTGGTTCAAATTTGGCAGTTCCCCATTGTATGATACTGAGAAGGTGTGTTATGTCTATGATTAAATTTATTGAACTTCAGATGGAAAACTGACACCCTTCTCATCATTATTAACTGCTAGCAGCTATTAAAATCAATACATTCTAATGCTTGTTTAATAAGACAGGAATGGTGTACTTTACTAATGCACTCACTTTCTAAAAGGTGCTCGGCAATTTTAATAGAAGCCAAGTTGCCAGGTTCAAGGATTATCAGCAACATATTGGACTGATACAGAGAAATGCAGGGTAGGGTCTTAATTGATTTGCATTGTGATTGATTGCTTTCTGCCTCCTTTGCTGTCTGTAAAATTGTTTGTGGGGCAGAGATGAGTAGGTAGCTGCTGACAAAGAAGCTCATAACATTTTATATCTAATAGAATTATACAGCATGGAAACACACTCTTGGGTCCAAACAGTCCATGCAAAATATGATCCCAAGCTAAACTAGTCCCATCTGCTCCTGGCCCCTATCCCTCCAAAGCTTTCCTATTCATGTACCTATCCAAATGTCTTTTAAACTTTGCAATTGTAACCACATCCACCACTTCCTTGGGAAGGTCATTCCACGCACAAACCAAAAGAAGACCACAAAATTCTACCTTTGTCTGTTGACCCTACCCTGTTAAAGTAAATATTTATTTCTCTCTCCTTTAAATAAAAGGTACTGCAGCAGTGATATCTAAGTAGGTAACAATGCTAAGTCTATGGACTGAAGTATCTTTCACTAAATTTGCATTTAATACATTGTTGGATTTACTAGGAGTTTCAGCTCAATTTTTAACCTTACAGCCCCTGTGGGAACAGTGCAGGCAAACAGTTAAAATGATAAAATTGGTCTTATTGCACTGTTCTCATTGGGAAACATCTGATTGCCCTATAAACTGCAACATTAGATTAGATTCCCGACAGTGTGAAAACTGGCCCTTCGGCCCAACTAGTCCACACTGCCTTTCAGAGCATCCCAAACCTATCCCCCTATATCCTACACACCCCTGAACACTATGGGCCAATCCACCGAGCCTGCACATCTTTGGACTGTGGGAGGAAACCCACACAGACACAGGGAGAATGTGGAAACTCCACATAGACAGCTGCCTGAGGTTGGAATCGAACCTAGGTCCCTGGTGTGGTGAGGCTGCAGTGCTAACCACTGAGTCACCGTGCCACCCTAATACATGTCATTGTGATGGAAAGCTTAAATTGACAACTTTAGTTTTTTTTTCTTTGGGTAAACAGCACGATCACCATTACTTTTTCTCAATTTTATCATGAGCTTGAAACTTGGGGAAAGGGAATGAAAACAACGATGTTGTCTGTGGTGAAATAATAATCTTTCCTGCAAATAATCAGTAGCTTTTGAGAGATCTTCCTGTGCTGTTTTTTCATTATTTTCGTTTTACTTCAAACTAATTATCTGCAGAGATTAAAAGGTATCAGAAAATTTGGTCAACAGTGGGTGCTTCATCAATACTTGCAAATCAGCATCTCATGATGTGCTTGAGATCACAAGATATTTCAAATGGAAAAGGATTATACCATCTATTATTAATTGCTCCTGACACACTTTGTACAATACAGTAGAGCTCGGTAGTTCAGCAGGAGAAGATCCCTGAAGCTAGCCACAATAACTATTCTTTGAGTTTGGATTTGATGGTGCATTTGATGATATCATCACAAAAAAAAATTCCTCAAAGATCTCTTCTCCACGGAGAGGTTTTGCTATTGTAGAACTTGGAGGAAGGGGAAATGAAACAAGATTAAGGTTGGCATTAAGTCTCTGCTCAGTCGCAGATTGCATGCTTCATGTTGTAATTTAATGCCACTCAATGTGTGCAAGTTTTCAGTGCTTAACAAAGGGTTACAAATAGTTGTCAGTGTCTCTGTTTAGTGAAGCCTCCAGCCTTGAAATTGATGAGAAGCTTAAATATTGGACTACAGCTGGAATCCACAAACTTTAGATTCAGAGTAGGTGTTGCCAGTTTATTTCGTACTCGATATCGGCTCATTTTCATCTCAGGTTCAGAGATGCCAATGTCAGTTATTCTTATTGAAATAAGCTAAGTTACATGAGCCAAAGACCAAGCTTGGGATCTGGTAATATAGTCTACTATTGGAAAGCTCCATTTTCCTTTCCAAAAAAAGGTGAAAATTAATCCTAAGTAGTCTAAAGGTGTCAAGATTTATCCAGCGTTATTTAACTCATTATGGAATCTGTGCTTATTAAGGCCTCAATCCTGTTGCCCAATCTTAAGCAAACTATTTTATCTGTGTCCCACCAATGTTGGAGGAATTAGCATCATTGTATTCTGTTTTACGATTCATTGACCCTTAGGTGCACATCAAAACCTATAACAAATGATACAATATATTGACTGACAATGTGGGGTGAATTTTATGACCCCTGTTGCATATTTGATTGCAGTGATGCTTGGAAAATAGATTAGGTAGCCATCCCTTTTTCATCCATCCCTCCCTCAATCTGTCACCTATATTACAGCGGGTGGGTAAATTATGAAGCAGTCCACCTTTGGGTCTACTCGGACTACTTACTAGCCATATTCCAATGGGAAGCCTGGCAGCTTTCACTGCCCTGGCTGTGGTCAGGCTGGAAGGAGGTTACCTACTGTAGGGAGTCCTCTCTGCCCACTTTGGCCCCACCCCACCACTTACATCTCCCACTGGCTCTAAAGCAGATGCCAATCTCTCTCCACAACTCCACCCCTTGCTGGTGAGTGCCATGTGGGTCTATTCAAAATGACTGGATTTGCCTGAAGTCTAGGCTCTGTAATACTTCATCTCAATACAAAAACAGAAATGACTGGAGAAACTCAGCAAGGCTGGCAGAGTCTGTGGATAGAAAGCAGAGTTAACATTTTCAAGTCCAGTGACTCTTCATCTGAATGGACTTGAAACATAACTCTGCTTTGTCTCCACAAGATGCTGCCAGACCTATTGAGTCTACCCAGGGATTTCTGTTCTTGTTTCAGATTTCCGGCTTCCACAGTTCTCTGTTCTACATCACCTCAAGAGACTGCCAGTAGTCTCAGAGTGGCTACTGTCTGACACTATCATTGCTGGAAGAATCAAATTAGCCAGCTTTTGTCTAGGGCGGGACTTTCTCTGAAGTTGGTGGAGGTCCTACTCATTCAATTAACACTGCCCCCTGCTGTGTGATATCACTACAGACAGCCAGGGTTGGGGAATAGGTTAACCATGAACTTTTTGGTTCATGTCATGGGGAATATTCCCCTCCATTACAGTGGGAGAGACAATAATAAAAGGGTTCAGATAAAAAGGCAATATGTGTTATAGGAAATTGATGCTGACAAATTGCAAAGATTTTAAAGAAATGTTTTCTCTAGTTAAGGATCTGGGGACACTAGTTTTTTTCTGGTAATTGCAAAGGTAATGGATTAAGGTAACCACATTGGCATAAATCTGCTGTATTCATTTCATGTGATAAGTGAGCACTCATTTGAATGAAACTTGATTTTGCATCACTTAAATTGTTTCATTGTGGCTTACTAAATTATTATGCTCATGCTCCTAGTTGCTTTTGAATAAACTGACAGTTAAAAAGTAGCATAAACCACACACAGTTGGCTCTAGTCGCAACACACAAAAGTGGGGAGGCAAGCAAGCTCTTGAAATGTTAATCATGCTGTACTAACTCATAGATAAACTGGCCATTATTAATTTAAGAGTTCATTATAATAAAGTTGGTAAAAGTAAGATCCAGCATGCCTGAAACATGCAACAAATGAGACTTTCAATTGCAGCGTGCCAGCATTTTCTGTTCAGCTAAACAGCCTTGTAGTGAGCTTGCATCTTGAGAGAGAACAGCCATGCGCTTTAAGTTAACAATGCAAATGCAATGAGTCAGCAGTTAGCAACTGCTGCACCACAGGCTGCTTAGAAATTCTGAGGATATTTGAATGCTTGTACCACGTAAACAACGGTCTCTAAACATGGTCATCAATATTCTGAGCTGATTATTTTTAAACGAGTTATGTGACACATGGGAAGTACATCAAGAATATTGGGTAACTGCGAAGAGCATTAAAAGAGTTTGAATTATGTTGTAAACTGAGAGCAGATGAAGCAGATTATTTGGCTATAGCCAAAATCAGATCATTACATATTGCAGGATAAAGACACTATTTGACAAATGTTTTCATCTTGCATTCATCAGGGTTACTCCTCACAAACAATATAAATCTTTTTCCAAGATAACAAAGTGTAAAGCTGGATGAACGCAGCAGGCCAAGCAGCATCTCAGGAGCACAAAAGCTGATGTTTCGGGCCTAGACTCTTCATCACTGTTTTTCCACTTTTGTGGTGTTTCTGCAAATTTCCGAATGAGTGCAAGAAGTAAATCTTTGCTCAAGTGTTTGTGTCAGTAATACTCAAATTCTGTAGTAACAAATGACAATTAGATTATTCAGTGAATCCTGACAATGCAGATTTAGACCATTCAGCCCATCAAGTCCACACTGACCTGCCAAAGGGCATTCCATCCAGAACCAACCACCCTATCCTATCCCTGTAAACCCCACATTTCCCATCGCTAATCCATCCGGCCAGCACATCCCTTGACATTTGTTTTGTGGCTCACTATATTTGGTTAATATTTTTGTGGTAAAAATAGAATGCCCTGTCATTTTTCCATGCAAAAGTACTTGGGTTTCCCCACACAGCACCTTATTTGGTGATGTGTGCTGTATTATGCCTTTCACAGGATTTCCCATGAGATATTGTCTGTGGAGATAAATAGATTTATTGGGCTGAAGATTTTGAAAGTTTCAAAGCAGCCTACCTATTATCACCTTACTGTGGTATTTCATTTTTAAATTCTAACCTCTTGCATTTAATGGAGGGAGCACATTGATCCAAAATCAATTATTTTTATAAGATGCCAATTAAGTACTTGGACAAATGATTAGAATACGAAAGGGCAAGATACAGTGAGATCTGTGACTATTTTTCATAGTATTTTTACAGCAGCAATACCTTATTTCTGAAGATGAAAATATTCCTTAAAGTAATTGCCATTGAGTTATAGAGTTGCACAACATAGAAACAAATCCTTCAGTCTAACTCGTCTATTCCAACCAGATATCGTAAATGAATCTATTCCATTTGCCAGCATTTGGCCCATATCCCTCTAAGACCTTCCTATTTGCATACCCATCCCTTTTAAATATTGCAAGTGTACCAGCCTCCACCACCTCCAATGGCAGCTCATTCCATACGTGCACCACCTTCTGCCAGAAAAAGTTACCCCTTAGGACCCTTTTAAATCTTTCCCCTCTCACTTTGAACCTATGCCCTCTCGTTTTGGACTCACCCATCCTGGGGAAAAGACTTTGCCTATTTACCCCATCTATGACTCTCATGATTTTATAAACCTCTGTAAGTTCACTCCTCAGCATCCGAAACTCCAGGGAAAGAAACCTTATCCTACTCAGCCTCCCAACATATCTCAAACCCAAGACCCTAGGAACATCCTTGTAGCTATTATTGAACCATTTCAGGTTTCACAAAGTGCTCCATGTTAGGGAGAAAAATCAATTCATATCATTAAGAGTGGGAAGTGGGAGGGGTGGGGAAGTTAAAGGCATATTTAGAGGACAGTGTTGGTAAGGGCTTTGAAAACAGTCAGGGTTTTGACAATGCAAGGGTTTGAGTGATGGAATTCTAGAAAATGAGAACAAAATGACTGATTCATTAGCTGTCTGCGATGGAATCAAAGGGGCAGCAGACAAAGAGTGACTGGGCATTAAGGTAGCAGGGTGTGTATGTAATGTGGTAGGAGAGTGATGGGAGCACTTGAAATATGAAGAAGTTTGGGAGCTTGTGAACTCTTGAAGATAGGGCAACACAAGTAAAAGACTTCTGTTCAAACTATAAGATTTTGGATGTGTTGCTGCTCAACAGAGGTTAATGATCTGATGATGATCTTTTAGGACTGAGATAATGGGAAATTTCTTCACTCAAAGAATTATTTGGGAATCTTTAGAATTTTCTACCCCAGAGGATTGTGGATGCTCATTGACTGAATCTCTTTAAGGCTGAGATCACCAGAAGCGTGATATCATCTACCCTTAGTCCTATTGTGTTCTAGTGGAGAGTGCAGCTGGAAGACATCCAGCTGCTAAAGATATGGCCTTTGCTATATGCAATCGTGAGGTTTGAGTAGAATTGAACAGTCATAGAAAACATTGGAGACACTCAGCAGGTCTGACAGCATCAGTAGAGAGAAAAACTGAATTAATGTTGTCAGTCTAGTTTGGTTCTTCTTCAGAATGGAAGATGTTGGAAAACATTTTTTTATATACTTTTGACGGAGGCAGAGGAGGAGCAAATGGATGGATGGTGTGGAGACTCAGTGCAAAAGACAAAGATCTTGTTATTGTTGAGAAAGGGATGTAAAATCGGTGTAAATTAAAGTATGAAAGGAAGAAAATGGCTCCTCTCTACTAAGTAAAATATAAAGCTACCATAGTCTTCCCTGACCAAAAAAAGAATCTTATCTGCTTCAGAGGTCATGGAAAAAGTAAGGATAGTAGTCCTAAGCCTAGGAAATTCATGAAGCTAAAGATCCTACAGATAATAGAATGGACCAATTGCCAGCTTTAGCAGGAATGTTATCCTCGGTGATGGAAATCCAAGAGATAAAACATTGTCTAGTTTAAATAGATTTAGCAGATCTCACATTGTCAGAAAAAGAATCAAAGTCACTAGTCTTCAACCCAGAGATCTATCTATTTTCCAAGTCTGAGGGGAATGTGTTCAGGGAGAATAGTTAAAACTTCAAATTGACTTCACAAATTCAGGCTGAGTTTTCTGGGGATTGGGTCAATGGTAAATGTAATTATACCTAAATGCACAATGCTAATAATTGGGGAAAAGCTTGGGGACAATCTAGTGCAAGGGTCTGAAAAGGTTAATGTTGACAAGTGGATTAAGCACTATCCAACAAAATGATATCACATTGACTTGGGTGGGGATAACAGCTTTGGACTCAAAGGCCTAAGACATAATATTGAAGTCTCCCTTATCGTCTCAATGCTTATCCTTCCAATGTGACTTGTAACTATTTGCCATCACGCTGTTATCCTTGAAGATATGACATCATATTGCGGCTGTACTGGACGTTGGTGAGGCCACTTTTAGAGTGCTGTATACAGTTCTGGCTGCCCTAATATAGGAAATATATTGTTAAATTGGAATGTGCTCTGAAAAGAATTACAAGGATGTAACCAGGAATGGAGGGTTTGAGTTATCAGAAGAGGCTGGATAGACTGGGACATTTTTTCCCTGGAGCATAGGAGGTTGAGGGATGACCTTCTAGAGGTTTATAAAATGTGGACAAGTTAGACAAGATAAATAGCCTAGGTACATTCCCTAGGGTATGGGAGTTTAAAACTAGAGGCTATAGGTTTAAGGTGAGAGGGAAAAAATTTTAAAGGGACTTGAAGAGCAACTGTTTCACGCAGAGGTTGGTATGGAAATGGAATGAGCTGCCAGAGGAAGTGCTAGATGCACGTTTGGTTACATTTAAAAGATATTAGAACAGGTATATGGAAAGGAAAGGTTTAGAGGGATATAGGCTAAACACAGACAAATGAGACTAGTCTGGTTTGGGAAACCTCATCAACATGGACAATTTGAACCAAAGTGTCAGTTTCCATGCTCTCTAACTCTGAGTGATATTTCATAGGCAAAACCTGCCAGAAAGAATAAAGGATGGTGCCAGTGATTTTATGTGAGCTGTGGTGGAGGATTCATGTAAATAGCGATGGTCTCCCAAAGTGATGAAACTGGAATAAATTCTGATCTTGTTTGCATCTATAACAAAGCTCATTTTGTTCGCTGTTCTTTATAAAATCCAATCATAATACATTCACTGCCATTGACTAACTAGCCCACTGAGCTCAGAACAGGGTTGGAATTTCTGGTTTATATTACTGGGTTTTATGAATTTACCAACTGAGCAACTGGAGGAGTGCTTTTGCCTGTTTTTATACCTCCAAATGAACTAATCTTTTACATGCGGCTTGTGTTCTAACTTGGCAAAGGATTGAATGTTGTTCCATTACCTTCAGTGAGATTAAATGCTTTACTACAGCTCTCTGGAATCACTCCATGAGGGGTATTGTACTGCTGAATAAATTGATTGAGTTGAGTTAATTCTGATTCTTAAATTGCTACATTTCTGGATGTTACCTTGGGAATATTTTACTTGCTGGTGTTTGCCTTTTGTTTTGTCGGTTGTGATTATATTCCATCTTCAGGAAAAATTTGCTGACAATAATTTTATAAGAGCTGATTGCTCCTCTGTAAATGCTTGACACTATAACCATATGCTTTCTTAAGGTTTTTGAATACTTTTATAACAAACAAATATCCTCCAAACTAAGGGATAGCAAGGATTGCAGATGTTGGAAGTAAAAGTCGAGAAAATGTGAAGCAGAAATGCTCCCCTGATGCTGTCTGACCTGCTGTGCTCCTCCAGCTCCACATTTTATCGATTCACAAAACTGATATTGATTTTCTCAGAATTTCAACTAATGGTGTCCTAAATCGTTTATTCAAATATTTCAGTGGAAATTTCATTTCTATTTTCTTTGATTAAAGTTTGAGGTCATGATTTACAATTCCCTTTGAGAAAATTTGGGGAGATTTTTCAGAGCCTTGCAGACAGGTTTGTTGATGGGGAAGCTGAGAAATTCTCTGTATGGTCTCCCCATCATCCCAGAATCTTCCCACCTCTCCCTGTCATTAACTTCACAGGGAATAAATTTGGACTGTAGTGGTCTGCCTATCCTCAGCCCACCTGAAGACATCGAGTAGCCAATTAAAGATCATTAAAAGAGTTATTTGTCAGGCTCAATTTGAAGCTAGATGCAAGGATTCAAGTTGGGAGAAAGTGAGAGAGAAGGGAAGTAAATTTCAGCAAGCTAGCCCATAGAGGGGCTAATTCCATTACTGCCACTTTTGAGTTTGACCACCTCCTTTAATTCCTCCTCATGTTGTGACTCTCAGCTCCCTGAGGCTCCAGCACTTGGCTCTGGGGATTGTTTTGACTCCCAGCAGTTCCCAGGGGCGCTGTCTTCTGTCCTCAACTTGGTGGAAGTCCTGCCTCCTGCCAAATATTATTCCTCAGAGCATCTGTGGGCATCTTTGATTGATGGAACCCCAATGTCAGAAAAAACCGGTTCATAGAATCTATGATCACCCCTACCATTGAGAATCAGAATTCTGAAAGATTCGTGGTAATTGTTATGTCACATCTGAGATAAGGAGAATAACATTAAGGATAAGACTAGGCATAGTACCAAGGATGGGGATTTTCAATTGAATGGATAAAATGGTATTATTTTGAATATAGAAACTAGGTACAAGGATAGCCCATTTGGCCCTTCAAGTCTGCTGTAACATTCAAATGATTGTCACTGATCCTCTATCTTAATTCCTGTTTTCTCTCCATATCCCTTGATATCTTTTAATATCTAAAAAATGATTAATCTTTTGTGAACACACTCAGTGACCCATCTTCTAGCCTCCTGTGGCAGTAAGTTCCACAGGGGGACCACTCTCTGAGTGAAGAAATGTTCCACAGCAAACTGTTTATGATCCAGAATGCACTAACTGGCAGGTTGGTGAAGGCAAATTCGGCAATAACGTTCAAAAGGAAATTGGATATATGCTTGAACAGGAGAAATTTACAGGTCTGTGGAGAAATATCGGAGAACTATATGAACAGATTTCCCCAACAATAAGCACACGTATGATGTGCCCAGTGAATTACTCCTGTGCTGAGAATGAAAGTATTTGTAATAAGGTTCTTGCGAAGATTTGAATTTGTAATAGTTAATCACAAAAATATATAGTCATTAGTTTCTTAAAATCAGAAAAAAAAATTGTTGGAGTATCAATCGCAGGGTCAAAATGAATGTCTGGGATTAATGATGCTATGCAAAAAAAAGAAGGAAATTTGAAATCAGAATGATAAGTACTTACATATCGCTAATGGTTAATTTTAAGGCACACACACATGTCCACATAACGTACACACACACTTCTGAACAAACTGAAAAGACACAAATTAGGAGTGTGATTGAATGCCTTCCTTTGCCTGAACAGCAATGAAGAACATTAAAACCATCCAAAGCAAGACAGCCTGCTTGATTAGTTCCTGATCCATCACCTTAACAAAGAGATCTCCCACCAGCATTCAGATAACATGGAAGTTTAAGGCGAAGCAATGGCCTAGTCATATTATCACTGAATAGTCAATCCTGAGACCCAGGTAAAGTTCTGGGGACCCGGGTTTGAATCCTGTCATGGCAGATGGTGAAATATGAATTCAATAAAAAATCTGCAATTAAGAGTCTAATGATGACCATGACTTTATTGTTGATTGTTGGAAAAACCCTGCCTCATCCGCTAATGTCCTTTAGGGAAGGAAGCTGCTGTCCTTACCTGGATAACAAAGTGTGAAGCTGGATGAACACAGCAGGCCAAGCATGTGCTCCTGAGATGCTATTGGCCTGCTGTGTTCATCCAGCTTCACACTTTGTTATCTTGGATTCTCCAGCATCTGCAGTTCACATTATCTGCTGTGCTTACCCAGTCTGGCCTACCTGTGACTCCAGACCCACAGGAACATGGCTGACTCTTAACTGCCTTTTCATAGATCATAGAATTCCTACAGCATGGAAATAGGCCCTTTGGCCCAACAAGTCCACACCAAACCACAGAGCATTCCACCCAGACCCATCCCTCTGTAACTCACCTAATCTACACATCCCTGAACACTGTGGGCAATTTACCATGGCCAATCTACCTAATCTGCACATCTTTGGACTGCGGGAGGAAACCGGAGCACGTGGAGGAAACCCGTGCAGACACAGGGAGAACATGCAAACTCCACACAGACAGTTGCCTGAGGGTGGAGTCAAACCCAGGTCCCTGGTACTGTGAGGCAGCAGTGGTAACCACTGAGCCACCATGCCGCCCAGCTCAGATAGGCAATAAATGCTGGCCTAGCCAGTGATGCCATCATCCTGTGAATGAGTTTAAAAATGTCTGAAGGGCACAACTACAAAGTGCAGTCCAGTAATGAGACAAAGCTTCTTTGACGGTTTCACCTCTATCACCCAAAGGATGAGAGTAGCAGATAATGAAATACCACCACGTAGAGGTTCTCCCCATCAACACAGCATGCTGATTCAGAAGTATATTGCTCTTTCTTCTTGAATATCTGAAACTTCCTATTGAAAGGCACCGTGACACCTTTGTCATTGGGACTGTCATAATTCAAGGAAGTGCTTCACAATCTTAAGTTACTTAGAAAGGTAGACAATTAATGCATACTTTGTCGTTGGTGACCATTGTCTTTGAACAAATAATGAAAAGAAAATGAATTAAATTAAATTGTGGAATGTTATATCATGGAAACAAATAGGTGACCACAATTCTTTCAAATTCAAATGGCGTTATTTTTACTTTATGTTTGTTTACTGAAGTAATTTCTCTGATGCTTTTTAGAATTACGTATGAACTACGTTCACTAATTTTATAAACCTAGTTTATAATTAAGTAACACATATCTGTACTTTGGCCACTTTGACCAGTTTATGTATTAAAAACACTTTACCCAAGTACTTTTGTTGGAAAGGCTGGCAAGGTGTCACAGAATTTGGTTTGCGGTTCAACTCAATTTTAATAAGAAACTATTCATTACTGGAAGCAGCATGTGAACATTTCACATATGCCACAATATTTGTTCCCTGTCTAACTCAATCTGCCTGAGAAAGGATATTACCCACAACGATCCACATGTTTGAGCTGGGCCATTGGATTCTCCTCCTCTCTGATGTAGGTTTGCCTGTCTTTAATTGAAGGAGGATCTCACAGGTCAGGGTGCACCTTCTCCTGCGTCTTCTTGGATTTCCACATAGTCTCCCACTATGAGCTTTGTTGTGAGTCTTCACTGAGGGTGTGGCTTCCAGATGTGTGTTTTTATTCCCCTTCGTATCAGGTCTTCCTGTGTGTTCTGCGGCCTTTAGCCAATGGAGTCATGAGCAGGGTTCAAATCATCCAATGGGGTTGCATCAACACCCTTCACTGTTGCTGGGAAGATGTAAATTTCACATCCTCAGGCACTGTTTGGAAGTCAAGGTGACAGGAAGTCTGATCAATACTTTTCCAAAATGTTACCCTCAGGCTGGTTGTAACTGGTTTCCTCTGAACCTCGTGCCCTCTTTAATCTTGGTTTCCAGTGTTCCCAATAGCTAATAGCTGCTAGCTCTGTTTAAATTATTTTGGCCACATTTCAGTCAGACTAATCTCTCTGGCTGTGGATCAATTTAGAATTGCCAATTTTGGGCCCCCACTCACGTAACCACTCCAGATATCTTGTTGAGTCATTTACTTTAAGTTACATAATTTCTAGGAAAGGCTGTCTTCAGCTCACTGTTCCAAGTGACTTTCTGACCCTTCTTTAAGACAAAAATCAATCTTTTCCTGCACTGAAAACCAAAATCCTATTTACCCCAACTTTAGAATCCACATTACAAAGATAACAATATTTATAAATTTTCATTGAACCAATCACTTTCATCCAGAATAAGCCCTGCGCTCCAAAGAATAAGTCAGTAACTAGCAAATCAGCAGATACTGAAAATTCCATTTTAAGGAACCAGTGTGAAAAATTTAACTGTATTTAATCATTACGAGTTTAGAAAATAGAAGAACATTCTTTATTTCTTCTCTAGCATCCCTTAAAACATTTGAACATTGTATTAGTTCTCATTGATGTGTCTATCTTGAGTTCTAGTAATATTTTTATTCTGATTATTATTGAATAGCAACCACAATGAACATAACCTGCATTGAACCCAACTCCGAGGATCTTATAAACATAATATTAGCTGTGAAAACTGAGGCAACAGTATTCTGTTTTTCTGCTACAGCTCATTCTCTCCAACTAACTCCCTTCCTTCACCTTTTAATGTCCCTAATCCCACAACAAATATATCTATAGGAAGCAAGTATTGCTCTTTTACATGTCTAGATAAATTTCTTCCAAATTTTCTTGTAAATTTCTTAATAATCTTTTTTAAAATATTTGACAGCACTGTCCAGTTATTGTCTGTGCTGTAAAAGTTAAATGTTTCTTATAAATATCAAAAGTTGCTCTAAATGCAGTACTCTGCCATGAAATTCCCTTAATACATTTCCTCATTTTTCAAACTGAAGTATGCTTGATTTGTATCCTTTCCAATTCCCGTTTAAGTGTTCCCAATTTCTGAACTATGATTTTTGTTTGTGAAATGATAAATTCATTTAACCCTGGCAAAGTTTGTTTTCTTCTTTCATTATTTTTATTTTTAGTAAATGTTCTTGTCCTTAGCTTTTCACCTATTATTTACGCACTGATCCACATTGCACAGTGATCAGCGTCTCTGAAATATTTGTATGGAAATGATTAATGTTTCTTCTCCTTATTGTTATAATAGCACATTAATTCAATAAACAGCACTGAACACAGAGAAAAAGACTGTTTTTCTGAGTACAAACTCTTCTTCAACTCAATTTATTATTAGAGAATTAAAATCTTCTAGTACATGAAACACATTAAATTTGTTCACGAATGTCATCATTCATTTCTTTTCCACGAGTTGGTGGACTACAATATGCACTCTCCTCTTGTGATAAATTCTTGTGTTTTCCTGATTAACCTAGAGACACTTGGATAATTACAATGACTCAGCTAAAGTTAATAATGTATTTTTAAAAAGTAGTTTGTTCTAAATTTTTTCGTTTAAAATGTCTTATTCTTTCAGAAAAACATGAATAAATATAAGTGCAAGGAATGTTGGCAGGGTAAAGCCGAGGTCCTGTGAGCCATGCCTACTTTTGAGTACTTTTGCTTGCTGACAGTTAGACACTTTGGGCAATGGAAAAGCAGCAATTATGTAACTGTTAATCTGTGTGACAACTGAGAAGTTGGTCAGCAGGGCACATTTTTCACAAGTTGTCAAAGACTTTGTTTGGTCAAGAACAACGTTGTACAAATTTGCAAGAGCCTTAGGCAGGCTGGAATCTCCATCGAAATGCTGATGAGTTAATCAGTAATCAGCTTGGGTTATACTCGAAAACTACATTAGTATTTTAATTCTTAGCATCGTTATTAAGTGCAAGTTGGCATGCAAAATTATACAGGAAATCTATGAATATTAATTCACAAAAAAATACAGTATATTCTTTAACATGCAAACAATCTAAACTCACATTGTCATGGGATGCAAGTGTTGTTGGCAAGGTGTTAATTGTTCATTAGTAATTATCCCAGACAAGAGGGAGGTGAACCACAAAATTGAATTGTTGCAGTCCATGTGACAGAGAGAAAGAGGGAAAGAGTTTCAGATTTTGACCTAGCAATGACCCCGAGTAATGATGAGGGAAGAGTGATACATTTCCAAGTCAGGATAGTGTGTAACTTGGAGAACAAATTGGATTTAGTCTTTCTGCCCTTCTCCTTCAAGGGAATAGTTTTATGACTCCCTTGGTACTCTTTAATGCCCATAAACTACTTTTGGTGTAATTAACCTTGCACTATAATTGACTACATATTGATATTAAAGTAACTAATTGTTGAAGTCAGAAAGTATGGTGCAAATATTTGATGCATTGAATCAAAGTGTTGAATACAAACATTAGAAAGATTAAGTAAAATATGATTACATTCATGTTATTCAAATGTACTTCTGAAATGGCAAAAACAAAATCCCAAAACCCAGCTGCCCAAAATTTAGAGACTTTAGCTTTACCGATTTGTGAAATATTTTAAATGGTTCCTTGTTCCCATTTGCTGACCCCTTACTTTTCAAATCTTTCATTATCACTTTGCTGCTTAAAATACATTGGCCTTAATTCATTCCATCTTCAACCTTCCTTTCCTCTCCTTGATGTATCCTACCACTCCAAATCTGTGTACATCTTTCTGCAGTTCCAAGCTTGCCTAGGGTGACCAATATTATCAGAAAGCAGAATTACTCAGAAGTAGGCAATGACTCACATGACACTTCAACTAGGCTTCTGACCCTAAAACCTCCCTGATGAAGGGTCCTGAAGCGAAAAGTTGACTCTCCTGATCCACTGATGCTATCTGACCTGCTGCGTTCCTCCAGGTCCACACTGTATTGATTGTGACTCCAGTATCTGCAGTTCTTGCTGTTTCCTGATGGGAGTCACAGTTGGCATTTTGTCTGCCACAGTGCCAGGAAAAGGCAGAGGAATTGAATAAGTAGTTTACATCAGTTTCCATGGTCAAACTCAGTAATAGCATTCCAAAAATGCTACATAAGCTAGCTTCAGAGGCAGGAGAACTGGGAGGCGGGGTGGGGGGGAATAAACAAAATAAATAACATTAAAGGACAAAGTATTAGGGAAACTACTAGGGCTTAAGGCTGATATAACCACTGAACCTGATGGGTTGCATTCTGGGATATTGAAGGATGTAACCACAGAGATAGTGGAGTACTGGTAATAATTTTCTAATTATCTTTAGATCCTGATGAAGCCTTGCAGAGTTGAAAAACTGCCTGCCACTGTGCATCCCTTTCTAGGAAGAAAGGGAGACAAATTTCTGGTATCTATTGGCCAGTTAGCTTAACATCTGCCACTGGGAAAATACTAGAGTCCATGTTAAAGGATGTAATTGACATATATAGGAATAAAAAATATAATCAAGCTGAGTCAACATGGCTTGATGAAGGGGAATCATGCCTGACAGAATTATTAAAATTCTTAAGGAGAGTGGCTAGATGTTAAATATTTGGATTCCCAATGCAGAGTTTGATAGGGGACTGTTCAGTTGGCTACTCCTGGGTATGGAGGGACATTGCTGGGGAGGAGTGATTGAGCAAGTTAGGTTTGTAGACATCAGAGTTAGAATCAGAAGAAATCTTGTTAAAACATATACGATGTTTAGGAATGCTGACAGGGTAAATGCTAAGGGTTATTTTTTTTCCACTGTGGGAGAGAGTAGGACCAGAGGGCATAGTCTGAGTAAGGAGTCTCCCATTTAAGTTGGAAGGGAGGATATCTTCACTCAGAGTGTAGTGAATCAATGAAGTTGTAGACTGAAGAGAAATATAGATGTTAGGTCATTAGATGTATTCAATGCTGAGATAGTCAGATTTTATTTTTAACAGTAAGAGATTCAAGGGTTGTGAGGAAAAGCCAGGAAAGTGTAGTTAAGGATTATCAAATCAGCTATGTCATCATTGTTGGATTACAGCCGATAAACCAGGTAGTTTATATTCCATGAACCGACTGCCCTTACTGTACCTTTCCATTATACACCCTTTTCATTATTGACCTGAGTGAGACAATCCTCAGCTTGCTCTACTCTTGCCTATCCAGTTGCAGCCAGAATATCTCCTGGTGTGGCTTCTCTTTCTGCCCATGCACCATCATTTACCCAGTTGCAACCTATCAGGCAGTGAAGTGCAACTCACACTGGATTACTAACTCAAACACTGGGTTAGTGTTTCAGGGACGTGGTATCAATCCCACTGCAGCAGTTTGTAAAATTTTAATTCTATGAGGGAAGCAATGGCCGAGTGTTGTTATTGCTAGCCAATTAATGTAGAGGCTTGTGTTCAAATCCCACCATGGCACATGGTGAAATTTGAATTCAACAACAATTCAATTCAATGTCTAGTGATAACCCTGAAACTATTACTAATTGTTGAAGAGAAACAACCCATTTAATTCACTAATGCCCTTTAGGGAAGGAAATCTGCCATCCTTGCCCAGACTGGCTTACACATGGTGCCAGACCCATAACAGTGTGGTTGACCCTTAATTGCCCTAAAGGGCAATTAGTGATGGGCAATAAATGCTGGCCCAGCCAATAACCCCCACTTCCTGTGACTGAATTAAAAACAAGAGTTACCCTCCCTCTGAAGAGAGCTTAGTAAGTCTCTCTCCCACTGCAACCCCACCAGCCATCCCTAACCCATTTCCTGCATCCACATATCACCACCCCACCTACCTTTCTCCAGCACCACTCCCCCCATCTATTTATTTCTAGGCTAGCCTACCCCTGCCCAGTCCTGATGAAGGATTTTGGCCCGAAACATTGACTTTCCTGCTCCGCTGATGCTGTCTGACCAGTTCTCTTTATCCAGTTACTTGACCATTCCTTACTTTTGGTCTACATGTTGCTCCTGCACATTTTGTAACTGCACCTTATCATCATCACTTCTGTCAACTCCTCTACTGCATCAGCAGCCAATCCAGGATCAGCAAAATATATTTCCAAAAGTAGAAAAATCAAAAGCATTGTCACCATAGTAACCAACATAAATTCAATTTTCTAGGTACTGAATCCATCCCATTGTTCGCGGCTTTATGTCCTCTTTGATCCTGAATAGAGTTCCTGATTCATGTTTCTCATCAAGATCACCTTCTTCCACGTTTTTGACAATTATCCATCTCTGCCTCAGTTTTTCTGCTGCTAACAATGTCCCACAATGATTGTTCCCTCCAGCCTTGAGAATTTCAACGATTTCTTATCTAAATTTTCATCTATCATTCTTCTTAAATCTAATTTCATCCAAAACTCATTGCCCTTAAATCAAATGTGCTATCCTCTTCAGTCATCATCCCTTTCTATAATGATTCCTCATCCAAGTTGTCCATGTTCAAAATTCCCATCTGTGATGATACCGTGGCTTTAAAAGTTGTATTTTGATGCGTTTATTTTATGAAGAGAGGACCAAAGCTGATAGTTTGGCAAATTAACTTGCATCTGGAACACAACACCTGGCATTTGCCTTTAAAATAAGAAAGGTACGCCTGGGCTATCTCTCTGGTATGTTTTGAGGGGGTTTAATCTCATCCATAACAAGCTGGGGACTTGTTCAGGATGAAAGTCACTAATTCCAGCTTGGTTTTAAGATTCTTGGACTCAAAGGCAATCCCTTCAAAATGTACACTTTGTACTCCTCTATTTTTCACACTCTACCATTAGTGGGTGAATCTTCAGCTGCCTAAATTATAAACTCTGATAAGCTTAACTTTAATCTCTTCACCTCTCCACTCCTTTAAAATTGTACAGAAAGCCTCCTTCTCCATCTAAACTTTAAGTTACTTGTCCTAAAATCTCTTACTTTGATTTGGAGAGAACCTTTGCAATGATTACAGTGAAATTCCTTGGTACATTTCATTATGTTAAAGGCACTTTATATGAAAGAACTAGCAGTAGCAATTCACTTTCTGAAGGCTGATAGACAAACATTCAAAGATTACATTGCAAGATCCAATTGTGCAATTTTGCTCGTGCAATATCTCATTGAGGAATGCAGAGCCATGAATAATTCTCACTGTATTTTGATTTCAGCAGCGAATGTACAATATGTCAAGTTTCTTGGGAGCTTTTCACTTTTGGGCTCCTGCCATTCAGCAGACAGTTTTGCTTTAACCATTACGAAATTTGGGGTACAAGAGACAGTGTTCCCGCTTAGAGTGCAGAACTCTTATCCCAAAGCATTTTTTAATTTATCCACACATGAGAATAAATGAGTGTCCTACTGAATTGTCACCAATTGTCAATATTTTGATAAATCAAGAATGACCTACTTTGGAAACATAGCAGGTGAATGAGATGCCCCTTTAGTCTGGGACTTTAGGTAGTATCTGGATCCTATACATGGCCTATGACCCCCCCTAAAAGGTTCCACATCATCAGTTTCCTGGTGGACAATGACAGTGATTCAAGATTCACCAGTCTATGCCCACTTTATAAATTGTGGTCATGATGCTTTCAATGCATTGTGCAATGTTGCAGTCTTAAATGACTGAATACCCACATTGTAGTGAATTCCCTAAACATGTCCACTGACTTGCATAAGGGAAATCGTATCAGTGAAACCCGGTGTGGCTTCCTCTACATTGGGGAAACCAAGTGGAGGCTTGGGGACCGCTTTGCAGAATACCTCTGCTCGGTTCGTAATAAACAACTGCACCTTCCAGTTGTGAACCATTTCCACTCCCCCTCCCATTTTTTAGATGACATGTCCATCATGGGCCTCCTGCAGTGCCACAATGATGCCACCCGAAGGTTGCAGGAACAGCAACTCATATTCCGCTTGGGAACCCTGCAGCCCAATGGTATCAATGTGGACTTCACCAGCTTCAAAATCTCCCCTTCCCCCACCGCATCCCAAAACCAGCCCAGTTCGTCCCCTCCCCCCACTGTACCACACAACCAGCCCAGCTCTTCCCCTCCACCCACTGCATCCCAAAACCAGTCCAACCTGTCTCTGCCTCCCTAACCTGTTCTTCCTCTCACCCATCCCTTCCTCCCACCCCAAGCCGCACCTCCATTTCCTACCTACTAACCTCATCCCACCTCCTTGACCTGTCCGTCTTCCCTGGACTGACCTATCCCCTCCCTACATCCCCACCTATACTCTCCTCTCCACCTACCTTCTTTTCTCTCCATCTTCGGTCCGCCTCCCCCTCTCTTCCTATTTATCCCAGAACCCTCACCCCATCCCCCTCTCTGATGAAGGGTCTAGGCCCGAAAGGTCAGCTTTTGTGCTCCTCTGATGCTGCTTGGCCTGCTGTGTTCATCCAGCTTCACACTTTATTATCTTGCATGAGGGAAATCTCCTGGTTAATTGTAAGAGTGCAGTAAATCTTTCTATCCCATTTTCCAACATATTCATTTGGAAAAATCTTGCAAGTTGGAGATCAACTTCATAAGAAATTGTAAAAACAAGTTCCAATTATTGTCACTGAAGCTTTGCAGAAGATAGTCCTAAAGTTGCCATTGTCTGCTCTCTGGGTTATACTTCTGCTCATTTGTACATGAGTACATGCAATATCCCTTCAATTTTAACAAGAAGCCACATAAAGCTCATGGTGCACTCTAATAATGGATTGTAAGTTTGGTGATTAAATAGCAATTCCAAATGTCTGCTACCAGAAACTTGAATCCTGTTGTTCTGTGTTTGAGGAAATTTCTTGATGGATACCTCTTGATTCCAGAGATGAGGCGTTTGTCTTGTGAAGAGAGAATGAACAGTTTTGGGTTATATTCTCTGGAGTTTAAAGGAAATCTAATTGAGATATCTTAAGATGGTAAAGAGGATTGACAAAGACATAGAAAGAACATTTCCTTATGTGGGGCAATCTGGAATATGAGGTCATAGTTTTAGGCTAAGGGATAGCAGATTTAGAACAAAGATGGTTGTGGAATTCACCATCCCAGAGTGAGGTTAATGCTGGGACATTGAGTAAATTTAGGGAGAAGCTGGACAGATTGTTAATTAGAATTGAGTTGAAGGGTCAAGGAGAGCAAACAGGAAAGTGGAATCAAAGCTGAGATGAAATCAGTCATGGTCCATATCAAATGCTGGAACAGGATTGAAAGGCTGAATGAGCTATTTCTGCTCCTAGTTCTTATGTGATTATGTTTTATGTACTTGTGCTGATGCTTGCTGTGAAATGAGTAAGTGATATTGGGATGCAGCAAGGTGCTATATGGCCCCTATTATTCATTCTTGGGATTTACCGACAGAGCAGAAGAGGAATATACAACATTGCAACTCAAAAGTTCACTATGCATTTTTAGATTGCCTGTGGCTTCTTGGTTATTTTTCTGATTGACACTTGGGCCCACCTTTTCTAACAGTAATGTTATAACAATTCCAGTTTGAGGTGGCAATAATACATAGCACATTGCTACAATATGGGGCTACTTCAAAGGAACTGTCTGTGAGGAACCAGCACCCAACAGGGAGAGAGCAACTCTGTTGGATAAATAACTTATCCATCTAACTGATCATGAAATTTAATGCAAGATTTATGCTGTACAACATCTACTGCCAAGCACACTGTCAGCTTCTGATGGGTGGGTGCCTTGGGATCCTGTATAGGCTGGCAATTAATTCCGTCTTTAGACAACAGCAGTAATCATTTTGATCCTTGGCTGAATGCAACTCCCTGCACCATCTGGCAGTATAAATGCAGACCAAAATTTCACTGAGTGCAGATAATCCAACTGACCTTGGGAAATCCCACAAGCTCAGTCCAGCGTGAAAGCAGTGCTATGCTTTAGTGCAAATAACAGAAAATCAGGGCAATAAACCTTGTTCACTGTTACCCAATGAACATTACTGATTACTTTGGTGTTATTATTAGTGAAGTGAACTTCTCCTGCAATCCCTCAATGGAAAGTTCATCCATCCTTAAGTTAAGGGATCAAAATTACTCACAATGCATAACATCAACAATGTTCTATACAATTGAAGCAAGATGCCTTTATGTATGTCAAATATTCTTGACATGAAAACAAAAGTACAATTTGACTTCCTAATTTCTTGCTGCACTAACATGTTAGTTTTCAGTAACTTCTGTACAAAGATATCAAAACTTCCAAACTTCTCACCATTTCAAAAATACTCTGTGCCTCTGTTCATCCTGTCAAAGTGGATAACTTCAAACGTATCCACATTATATTCCATCTGTCCTCACTGTTCTTGCCCAGTTACTCAGTCTGTATAAACTCACTTCAAGCCCTCTCTACAGCATCCTAGCAATTAGGGATGAACAATAAAATCCAGCCTAGCCAGCTACATCCTTATCTCATCTTCAAATAAAAATGAAGTCCTTATAACACACACGTGCAAGTAATTTTGTGTCATCCACAAACTTGGAAATATTCTATTTGATCTCCACATCCAAATGATTACTTGATGCTGTGAATTTCTGGGAGCCAAGCACTGATCCTTGTTATACTGTACTAGTCACAGAATGATAACCTGTCAGTGACTGATTATTTCCCTACCCTTTTCATGAACCAATCTTAATTTCATGTTAATAAATTATTGCCTAGCCTTTGTGCTCCAATTTTGCATATTAACGTCTTGTGGGATCAGATCGAAAGTTTTCTGAAAGCCCGAACAATCTACATTCACCAGTTCCCCCTTATGAAAAACTTATTCAAAAAATTCAAACAGGTTTGTCAAACATGATTACATTTAAATCTGTAAATGGAATGTGGAATATCTAGAAGTTAAAGGTAACAAGGCGCTGTGAACTAATTGGTTAATTTGTATTCAAATGTGCATGATAGAAAATCGACCAGACAGTGGTGTGATTTTACAAAGTATAATTGGTCAAACTTTAACTAGAAACTGTGTTCCTGGGCTTCATTTTAAAATATTTAATGTCTACAGTACAATAATGTTTTCTCCTTCATAAATCCATACAGAGGCTGCCAAATCAGGTAACTATTTTCCAAGTGTCCACTTATTATCCCCTTTATAATAGATTTGTGTAAATTTCCCTCCTGCTAATGTCAGGCTACGAGGTCTGTAGCTCCTTGTCTTCATATTTCCTTCTTTCTTTAACAGTAGGGTTTTATTTGCAACATTTTAATCTGCAGGTATCATTTCAAAACCTATAGAATTGTGAAAGATGATCATCAATGCATCCTTTCTTCATAGCCAATTCTTTCAAAGATCTGGGACATACATCATTAGGTTCTAAGGAATTGTGACTTCCAGACTGATCGACTTCATGAAAGTGCTCCAGATGTCAGTGTTGTGGGAGCTGGTAGGGTCGCAGGCATGCACCTTTAGGAAGTTGTGATGATACTATGGCTTTAAGAGGAATATGTTGTCCTGGTATTTTTTGTGAAGGTTGAGTCAGAGATAAAGTGCCATGTGCTCAAAGCCAATAATGTAAGCAGCTTGTAAAGCTTTGGGTTTGTTTTAAGTTGTAACAATAAAAGCAGCCTGAATGGGTGGGTTCAGGCTCCCATAGAACCAGTATTTTTAGTTTTAGCTTTTAGCTGTTTGGGGTATGGAAGCTAGATATACAAGGTCCTATTGCTCTTTCGCTGCTATAGCCAAAAGCTGTGGTTTTCTTCCTGTTGCTAGAATGTATATGAGACAGTCTATGTTACTGAATAAGAGTTACAGTTCATCCAATTCTTTTATTTTTATTTTGTCTGTTTTTAACTGTTTCGCTTAAAGTCGAGTAGTTGGGCCAGTCGAATTCCACCTGGAATGCAATGCTTTACACTTATACTTAAAATAAGAAAAAGTGAGGATCAAGGCTATCTATTTAATATATTTTGAGGGTTTTTGGCCTTGACAATAACAAAGTCATAATGGTGTAAATCACCTGAACACTAATGGAACTCTAATCTTTCCTACTCATAAATTCTGCAGCGTTGTGAAAAGACTCCCTCAGTGCCACCAGTGTGCAGATGATGCACCCTTCAATATTCAGTTCCCAATCTAGGCCAGCCTGCTTCAAGCCTCAGTTATAGCCACTAGATTGTATTTATTTATCTAAATTTGTTGACCAGCTCATCAGTTTTGATTTGAGAGCTTCGTGCATTCAAATATAATGCTTTAACTTTTGTCCTTTTGTTATTTTTGTAATCTTTATCATTTCTGCTCACTTACTCTTCAATCTACATTCTCTGCCCTTTCCTGTTGTTGTCTACATTTTACCACTAATTTATTCCTCTGTTCCCTTTAACCTCTCTTTGATTCAAAACTTCCCAAATTTGGCCCTTTTTATTGAAACTTTCCTTAGTTATCCAGTCTGCAAAATTTCCAATCCCAGCCCAGTTCAGTGTAGCCCATCCCACCAGTCCCATTTTCTCCAGAATTGGAGCCAACACAGGCAGCCTTTGACCTTGGTTGAAGCAACAGAGGTGGGAAGGCAGTAGATGCTGCAGGGTGGTAGTGGGTGCTGAGTGTGAGAGCAAGCGAACAGCCCTGAGGTAGAGCCTGATTTAATCCCTGAACCAGGTACCAGTCCCTGGGTGAGAAATGTCCTTGCTGCCACCTTCCAATGCTAGTTACTGGTGTCCCCTACAACGAAAATCAGTGCCTCCTAAGTGACCTGCAAGTCACTTCTGGGTGCTGTGAGATGTTGGCACATGCCAGATGTTGTGATGAGTGGTGCATGCAGTTGGTACTCTGCACTGTTCAGAACAAGATGTAACTTGTATCCATTGTAGATTTGTTCCAGTTTCCATGTTGAGTTTCTTGACATTGGGCTTGTTTGGTGATTGAGAGAGAAAGTTGAATACTAAGTAAGCAAGTTGAGACATCAACAGGTCATTTAACAAGTAATACCCCCGCGAATTGGCAACTTGCCACTGCCTAGAGAGAAACTTTCCCCGCTACTTATGAAAAGCATAAAAGATGGAATGAGACGCTCCTGATGTCAAGATAGGCCCCATTGGACTTCCCATTCGATTCTGCCACAATTGCACCATTGCCCATGCTGTTCAGGTCCCTGTAAGATCCCATCCTATCATTCATATACGGACCCCAGCGCTACCCTGCCTCCTTTTGTTTCATGCCTAAATATTGAATACCCTTTAATTCTAGGCTTCCGGCCTTGAACACATTGAAAGCATGTTTCTGTAACAACAAGTAGATCCTACCAACTTATCCACCTTCTGTCTATACCATCAATTCACCTGCTATGTTGTGACTGCTGCATGCATTCATATAGAGTAACTTTAGATGGGTAGATTTAGTAGGTTAGATGGGCTTCAGATCAGTATGACAGGTTGGCACAACATTAAGGGCTGAAGGGCCTGTACTGTGCTGTAATGTTCTATGTCCTATGTTCTATTTAACTCTGTCTTTTGAACATCATTCTGCATTTGACTTTACTTAATGTTGACATTTGTTTCTTCTAGCTTTCAACATTCAGCCAACCTATACTTACTGTTATTGAGAAATTGAATTACCAATGAAAGAACTCGTAATTGGCTCATCCCACCTCCACTGATACTTTACCCATTACAGGGAGAGGCCCATGTCAGCTGGGTTGCTTGGCAGCTTTTTCTCAGTGAGCTGCTGCCCAGAAAAGGACGGGGAAGCTTTCTCTGTGGGTTTTGTTGTTCATTGGAGGTGCCACCCAACTAAGTCTTGCTCCTTCTATTTAACCAACCCCTCCATAACCCCCATCACCATCCTGGCCTGTCAGAACTAGCCCCTCCACCACCCACGACCCTTGCTGTATTCCAGACCCAGTGAATACCAAAAAGCTGGCTTCCATTAGTTCTTGCTCTGTGGGGACTGCAGTGGTCATTGCCAGAACCTAGTGCTGCTGGTGCCCGAGAGCTGTAGGTCAATCAGATTGGCTCGGAACTGTCGTAGTGAGAATGACCCCTTTGGATAGGTGGGGCAGAAATCTTGTCTTTAACCAGTCGACTAAAGGCAGACAGTGTTGCATTTCTCATAGATTCTTTAAGAGGTGAGTGCTGAAGAATCAGCTCCATTGAGTTTTAAGCAACTATTCAATCTTAGTATTGCATTTATTTTCAAAAAGGAAATTGGTCAGCCTTTCTCTTTTTGTCTCGGGTGTTATCAGGACTGCTGGAATGAATTACTTCTTTAGAACTCACTGTCAAATATCAGTAATACGTAAACCTCTATGCAATGTTTCAGCAGTCTAAGAGTTACCGAATAATAAACAAAGGACATGTAATTTGATATATTGATCATACATTTACAGGATTGTAGGATGTAGTTCACTTACTCCTGCTAACAAAATTGAGTTACCATGTAAGAGGAAATATCACATTAATTAAAACCTCTGAAAGCATGTTGGTTAACAAATGAGATTCCTATCATGAACTCAGCCTCACTTTTGTAAAGGACTTTATTTGAACTTTGTCTTTATTGTTTACTGACATAGAAGACTTTAGATTATTGCCAATGGATAGCGTAGCTTTATCTGGGCCAGTGGAGAAATGGAAGCAGAGGCCTTTATTTTTGCTTCTACTTCCTGATAGCAGTGATGCAATAGTACCCTAAAAGTAGCAAGTCTGAATTTATTGCACTGCTTCCATGGCTGGACCACCCATAAATCAGGATGCAACAATGCTTTTAGAGTCCTAAATTATGAATTAGTTAAGTGTGCATCTCATATGTTCTAACCTGAGAAGCATGATGAACATAGCTTAAACAACAATACTACAAGCTTCTAAAACAGGTCATCAGTGTTTTCCAAAAAAGCTTTGACTCAATGCTCTTCTGAGCCCTTCAAAAGCTGTCAGCTCCTGCTGGCTCATGCCTGTCACTCCAATCCCTCACCTATTATGACTGTCTGTCCTAAATGGCAAATGTCTGACTTTGGAGCAGGAAGATTATCTCTCCTACATCTTACAATGACTGACATCTACTTGTAAGGCCATAAGAGCAGATGTAAGCCACTTAGCCCATCAATCTTCTCTGCCATTCAATTAGAGCATAGCTGACGTGATAATCTTCACCCTTTTGCCTTTTGCCCACAACTTTCGTTTCTGTCACTAGTTAAAAATCTTTCTAGCTCAGACTTAAATATACTTAATGATCCAGCCTTTACAGCCTTCTGTAGAGAATTTCACAGTTTGGAAAGTTTGTGTTACGAGGAGAGCCTGGATAGGGTAGGACTTCTTACGCTGGAGAGCAGGAGACTGAGTGGTGACTTTATAGAGGTCTATGAAATCATGAGAGGCTTAGAGAAAGTAGATAGTCAACAGCTCTTCCCCATGGTAGGGGAGTCTAAAACTAAAGGGTGTAGGTTTAGGGTGAGAGGGGACAGAGACAAAAGGATGAAAAGAGGCAATTTTTTCGCATGGAAGTTGTTGAGTGTCTAGAATAGGCTGCCAGAGGTAGTGGTGGAGGCAAGTACAATTTCATCATTTAAGAAACATTTGGACAGATACATGAATGGGATAGGTATGGAGGAATATGGACTAAATACAGACAAATGGAACCAGTTCAATTGTAAAAACTGGGCAGCATGGACAAGTTAGGCCAAAAGGCTTGTGTCAATGCTGTAAATCTCTCTGACTCTACGATTCACTACCCTCTTAGGGAAGAACTACCTTCACATCACTATTTAAACTGGTAGGCCCTTAATCTGAGATCATGTCCTGTTGTCCTGGACTCTTGTAAATGGGAAACACCCTTTAACCTTTCAAGTCTCTTAAGAATCTTGTATGTTTCAATAAAGCCATCTCCCTTTAAAATTCCATTCAGTACAGGCCCAATCTACCCAACCTCTCACATGAGACTGTTTCTTCCTACCCAAGATGAACCTAATAAAGCTACTCTGGACTGTCTCCACAACCTGCATTTCTTTCCTTAAATGAGGTGAGCGAACTGTTCACTGTATTCCAAATGTGGTCTAACACCACCTTGTAAAGTTTTCGAAAAACTTTCCTATTTTTATATTGCATTCACTCTGAAATAAAAGCTGACATTCAATTTGCCATCTCTAGTATCGGTTGAACTTGTACACTAGCTTTTCATGATCTACGCTTGAAGACTTCTATCTCACTGTGCTGCAACTTTGTGCAGTCTTCTCTTTTTAAATAGTTTTCATAAATAGTCAAATAGTCTTCTGTATCCTCCTTGCCAAACTGCATAACCTTACACTTCTTGCATAATGTCAGAGATAATGGGAACTGCAGATGCTGGAGAATCCAAGACAACAAAATGTGAGGCTGGTTGAACACAGCAGGCCAAGCAGCATCTCAGGAGCACAAAAGCTGACATTTCGGGCCTAGACCCTTCATCAGAGAGGGGGATGGGGGGAGGGTTCTGGAATAAATAGGGAGAGAGGGGGAGGCGGACCGAAGATGGAGAGAAAAGAAGATAGGTGGAGAGAGTATAGGTTGGGAGGTAGGGAGGGGATAGGTCAGTCCAGGGAAGACGGACAGGTCAAGGAGGTGGGATGAGGTTAGTAGGTAGATGGGGGTGCGGCTTGGGATGGGAGGAAGGGATGGGTGAGAGGAAGAACAGGTTAGGGAGGCGGAGACAGGTTGGACTGGTTTTGGGATGCAGTGGGTGGAGGGGAAGAGCTGGGCTGGTTGTGTGGTGCAGTGGGGGGAGGGGACGGACTGGGCTGGTTTAGGGATGCAGTTGGGGAAGGGGAGATTTTGAAACTGGTGAAGTCCACATTGATACCATTAGGCTGCAGGGTTCCCAAGCGGAATATGAGTTGCTGTTCCTGCAAACTTCGGGTGGCATCATTGCTGGCCTCCTGCAGTGTCACAATGATGCCACCTGAAGGTTGCAGGAACAGCAACTCATATTCCGCCTGGGAACCCTGCAGCCTAATGGTATCAATGTGGATTTCACCAGTTTCAAAATCTCCCCTTCCCCAACTGCATCCCTAAACCAGCCCAGTTCGTCCCCTCCCCCCACTGCACCACACAACCAGCCCAGCTCTTCCCCTCCACCCACTGCATCCCAAAACCAGTCCAACCTGTCTCTGCCTCCCTAACCTGTTCTTCCTCTCACCCATCCCTTCCTCCCATCCCAAGCCGCACCCCCATCTACCTACTAACCTCATCCCACCTCCTTGACATGTCCGTCTTCCCTGGACTGACCTATCCCCTCCCTACCTCCCAACCTATACTCTCTCCACCTATCTTCTTTTCTCTCCATCTTCGGTCCGCCTCCCCCTCTCTCCCTATTTATTCCAGAACCCTCACCCCATCCCCCTCTCTGATGAAGGGTCTAGGCCCGAAACGTCAGCTTTTGTGCTCCTGAGATGCTGCTGCGCCTGCTGTGTTCATCCAGCCTCACATTTTGTTGACTTCTTGCATAATGTTCCATTTGCCAGGTTTGTTCTCATGCACCTAAACTGACTATATCTTTGTACAGACTATTTAGATCATCCTCAATGCTTTCCTTTCCATCTAATTTGCATCATCTGCAAATGTGGCTACAGCATATTCATTTCTCACATCCACGCCATTAATATCAGTTGCAAACTTATAGCACTATTCCTGAGACATTCCACTTGTTACCATGCAGAAAGTTTCCTACTGAGCCAACTCTTTGTCTTCTATAAATTAGCTAATCCTCTGTCCAAGCCAATGTACAACCCTAACTTGATGGGCGCTTATTAAATCACCTAACATCTGGTACCTTATCGAAAGGTACTTTTGAAAATCCAAAAATATTACATCTACTGCTTTCCCTTTAACTTGCAGAGACCTTGCAGAAACCCTGAAGCTGTGCTGGAGACCCCAATTCGAACAGAAGATGGACTCTTATTTAAGTAGTTTCTTTTTATCCTTATTGTAAATCAAAATGGTGCTGGATTGTGGTGACAAACCATTTTCGCTGTTTTTTCAAGAGATACATGACAATAAATCATTCATTCATTCATTCATCCATTCATTCACTGCTTTGTTACCTCTTCAAAGAAGTCTAATAAATTTGTGAAACAAGATTTCTCATTCATGAAAGCATGCTGACTGCATCTGATTATATCATATGTTTATAAGTCCTCAGCAATTATGGCCTTTATTGTTTGCTTCTCTTTATGAATGTAGATGCTATATTGGCAATTTTTCAATCCTTCAACACTTTTGCAGAACTGAAGGATTCCTGAAAGATTATGACCAGTGCATCTATTATGTCTATAGGTACTTCCTTCAATAGCCTAGGATACATCCCATCAGGTCTGGAGTCTTATCTGTCATCAGCCCATTTAGCTTCCCTGGTACTATTTTTCCAGTGATAGTTATCATGTCTATTTCCACTCCTCCCTTTGACCATTGATTATTCCGTATTCCCGGAATACCAGGAATGTCCTCTGCCAGGAAGGCTGATGCAAATTTATTCAACTCCTCTGCCATTTTCTGACTCCTTTTATTATTTCTTCAACATTGTTATCTAAGGCCCTATGTTAACTTTCTCTCCCCTTTTGCTTTTAAAACATTTAAATAAGCTCTTACTGTCTGCCTTTATGTTACTTGTTAGTTTACCCACAAAGTTTGTTTTCTCTTATTTTTGTTTGGGTATCTTTTGATTATTAAATCCTTCCCAATCCTCTGGATTATCAATAATCTTTGTCGCATTGTATGCTTTTTCTTTCAAATTGCGGATATCTTTAACTTCCTTGGTTAACACTTTCCTGGAATCCTTCTTCCTCACTGGAATACTTCATTGTTATGAGTCATAAATTATTTTCTTAAATGTCTATTATTGGTCTTCAACTGCCTTTGCTGTTTTCCCTCCCCAGTCCATTCCAGTTAGTTTTACCTTCAAACGTTTGTAATTACTCGTATAAATTTACCATAGTTGTTTCCCACCCAAGTTTTTCCCTCTCAAACTGAATGCTAAATTCTCAATGTCATCATCACTGTTTCCTAGAGAACCTTTTACTCTGACATCATTCATTAAATTTACCTCATAGCGCATCCAAAGTTGCCTGGCAGTGTTAGTGCCACTGGCCCAAGAACTGATTATTACCTCAGAGGCTCAGCTTTTTAGTTTAACCCCTAAATGTTGAAATTCTGTCAGCAAGATCACCTTTCTAATTCTGTCAATGTCATTGGGGTCAATGTGGATGATATCCGGTTCTCTCCTCTCCTGTTCTAAGTTCCTCTCAGCTCCAAGGAGATCTCCCTAACCCCAGCACTGGGTCAGCAACATTACCTTCCAGACTTATGGTTGCAGAGAGCAGTACCTGTCCCACATTATTTTGTCCCATAGCATGACTACATTCTACTTTTTACCTCTCACTTGACTGACTCCCTGTATCACACTGGCATGGTTAGTTCACTCATCCTCACAGTACTCCCCACTTCTGCCTGCACAGTTTTACAAAACAACAAAGGACATCTAACAAAATGGCAATATTAGCCATCAGATTTGTTAGAGTTCATGGTTGTTGTGGAGGGGGAGTGAGGAGACTTCACTTGCAGATTAAAGACAAATAACAAGAAAGAGTTTAGGACTAGACATCTCTTCTCTCAGGGGGTTGTGAATCTTTGGAACACCTTGCCACAGAGAGCTATGGGCAGAGTCCTTGTGTATATTTATAGATTCCTGATCAGGAGGAGAATCAATGATCATGTTGAAAGGGCAGGAAAGTGGGTGTGAGGAGTGTTAGATCAGCCATGACCCTATTGAATGCTGGAACAAGCGCTATAGGCCGAATAGCCTACTCCTGTTCCTATTTCTTAAGGCCTTAAAATTCCATAGTGGTGAAATTCTTCAGACTTTGGTTATGGATAGTTAAAATGTTAATTTTTGATGTCATGTTGCATCCCCAAAATTCATTTGCTAATGCTGTTTATAGAATCCATTTACTAAAAGATCTTCAAATCTAAAACAATCATCTGTGCTTTCAGAATTAAAGCAACGATGAATGACATCGTCTGACATATTTTTCCAACTACGGTATCCTAATGTGCTCATTTCTGTCAATGCAAATATGAAAACAATTCATTTTCCAGAGATTTCAGACTAGCCTGTTTGAAAACCTTTAAGTTAAAGCAATTAGATGCAGGAACTTAAGCTTGTTCAATAATCATCTTCTTCTTTCTAAGTCGTCAACTATTGATTGAAGCATGGGAAGGTTGAATGTGCCTATTTTAAACTGACATCACGACATGTACTGGAACTCTAGTTCAAAATTGAATACTTGATCCAGTAAACGAGATACAATTTTTTACAACAATTTTGTAGATTGGGTTGACATGGTATAATATAATCTTCAGTATTTTAACTGGTAATAAACATGTGGTGTGAGCTGAGTATAACATAAACATCATTCTACAGCTAACATAATTTAAAATATGCCCAAGGCTAGGATCTAATTTGATTAACCATTTGCATTCTAAACAGCCTGTCACCATTTGGCTTTCTTTCTATCCATTCAAAGGTCACCTTATGCTGTATTTTTTATTCATCCTAGTTAACAACTTCTACCCATGTTCTGCTTGTGTTGCGGAAAAGAAAGCAGTCTGTAAAATCAAGGTCCAACTGAATACCTTTTGGCCTTTATTTTTCTTGATGTTGAAACCATATTGGCTTTCACTGCGGGTTTGCTGCCTTACTCGTTACATAGTTGTACCTGAATAATCAAAATGATGCCAGTGTATCCCCTTGAGGAATTTCTGGTTCTGCAGAACTGATTTTTATTCACTCTGCATCTGATAGAATGTGACTACCAACAAACTTTCACTCACTCACTCATGCCCTTGCTGTGCCCAGCCTGAATTATGCAATATGAAATAACTCCATTTTGGTCTTAGTTTTGGATTTTAAAATTCTGACAGAGAAGTCCCAGACTTCATTCAAAACAGAAAGGCATGAAGACGGCTGTGACTCAAGGGATTCATCATTGGCTGCCTTGAGGAATTTCAGAGCACACATCAAACAAGTAACATAGTCTCCCTTAGACATAAGAACTTTATATCCCCATTTCCCTCTTCCGGATAAAGCAACATTTCCTTAATCCATTAACTATCTTGTAATATGACAATACATCAGCTTTCACCCATTTCTGCGCCAATAACCTGAGCGAGTAACTTCACACAAAATAAACTATTGTATCCAATAATAACCACTCACCTCCAAAACCGAATGTTACTTCACATTCCAGTTCACTTTGAACTATTTTCACATATTCTAGGTTTTCTCTTTGGTAAAATCTGAGAAGAGCACAATATGAAGGAACAGAATCAGATCATTCGATCGTGGCTGAGATTTTTCTCATTCTCCTGCCTTCTGTCTGGAACCCTTGATCCCCTTACTAATCAAGAATTTACCTATCTTTGTTTAAAATGCACTCAATGAATCTGCCTACACAAACTTTTACAGCAATGAGTTCCTCAGATTCACCATCCTCTGGCTGAAGAAATTCCTTCTCATCTCACTTATAAAGCGTTGTCCCTTCACTCTAAAATTGTGCCCTCAGATCCGAGTGTCTCCTACAAGTGGAAATATGTTCTCCACATCCACTCTATGCAAGCCTCTCAGTATTCTGTATGTTTCAATCAGATTCCCACTCATCCTTCTCAACTCCATTGAATACAGACCCAAGGTCCTTGGATCATTTGACAGGTCCTTCATCTCCGGATCATTCTTGTAAACCTCCTCTGGACACCCTCCGTCACATCCTTTCTTCAAAATAGGGCCTAAAACTGCTCACAGTATTCCAAACGCATTCTGACCCGACCCTTATACAGCCTCAGTAGTAAACCTCTGATCTTGAATTCTAGCCATCTTGATCCGTGCTTATCTGCTCATAATATAACAAATTAAATTGAAACTGTTCTATCTCTTGTACAGCAGACAGCTGCTACTGATTACATTTCTCAATTTGTCTCTATGAAGCAATACCATGAAAGGGAGGGCTGGAGTAAAGTAAGATCATCCTTCTGTTCTGAAGAAGGCTCACTGAACTTGAAATGTTAAGTTGTAATCTCTCGCCACATCTGAGTTTCTTCAGCAATTTCTGTTTCTGTTTTGGTGATGGCTAGAGGCCTGTAAGGTGTTGCTGTTGAAAGAGATAGATGAGCATCTATTGCCATTCTATTGGACCTTTAACTTGAGCCCTGACTAACAAATAGGATAGCGGGTCTAAACGATACACACCAGATTCTTAAAACTCAGACAGAAAGCAGCAGACATTGTTGCAGACAGAGATAACAAAGTGTGGAGCTGGATGAACACAGCAGGCCAAGCAACATCTTAGGAGCACAAAAGCTGAAGTTTCAGGCCTAGATCCTTCATCAGAACCTTTTTTCGGATGAAGGGTCTAGGCCCGAAACGTCAGCTTTTGTGCTCCTAAGATGCTGCTTGGCCTGCTGTGTTCATCCAGCTCCACACTTTGTTATCTCGGATTCTCCAGCATCTGCAGTTCCCATTATTTCTTGTTGTAGACAGAGTCTGGATTTCTGAATCAAGCACAGAGAACATTGAACAAACTCAGCAGGTGCAGAGAGAGAAACAGAGTTCGCGTTTTGTATAACTCTTCTGTAGAGCTGAAAGATCTTGGAAAAATTCTTAAAAACATTTTTGACAGAGGTAGATGACAAACGACAAAGGCGTTGTTAATAGTGGAGAAAGAGAAAAGAAATGTAAACTTGTTGTAAATCGAGGCGTGAAAGGGAGAAAGTGGGCCCTCTCTGCTAAGAACAAAGTAAACAAGATGCAAACAAGACAAGGCTATGGGGGGAGAGGGGTGCAGAGAATGTAAGAAAAACGGAGAACAGACAAGAAAAACCCAAAGAACTGTGGAGGCTGGAAATCAGAAACAAAATCAGAAATTCTGAAGAAGGGGCATTGAATTTGAAGCATTAACACGGCTTTCTCTCCACGGACGTGGCCAGACAAGCCAAGTTTTTTCCAGCAATTTCTGATTTTGTTATTGAATTTAATATTCAGGTCTTCAGTCTGTAAAGTCACAAAGTGGAAAATGAGTTATTGTTCGATGAGCTTGTGTTGAGATTTGTTGGAATATTGCAGCCAAACCAGGACAGAAATGGTGGCAAGATCATCTGGAAATGTCAGTTTCCAAGGTATTATCTACGCTCTCATCTATTGCCATCAGCATTGTAATTTCTGCTGAGCTATGGGAACAAATCAGCTATTACTTGAGCAGTGCAGCCCTCTGTATGAAATCCAAGGCTATTGGCAAGCATACAATTGATTAAAGAATCCAGAAATTACTGGAGAAACTCAGCAGATCTGGCACCACCTGTGGAGAAGGCAGAGTTAATGTAATGAGTCCAGTCAGCCTTCTTCAGACATTATCCTGAGTTTATATACAATGATACAATTGATTTAAGATGGATTAATAATTTTACGTGGATACTTCTTGAAGAACTGTACCTTTATATCCTATTTAAAAATCTAATGAAATGTAAAGAAATGCTTAGATCTCCATAAATTAGTTGGATTGAAAAATCATAATATAACGGAACTGATTCAGATTTAGATTCAATTTCACCTACCTGCTGATGGCTTTTAAGCCATGTTGGGCCAGAAATTAGTGTTGCAAAAATAGTGTAACTGTCAGTTTTAGCCATCATTACTCTGTGCACGCACAATTAAATACATACAGTCAGAAGCTGCACCCAGTGATACCTGCTTCTCCATAGGGTATGGTTCTGAAGTTGTTGCAGACAGAAATTTTCTCGAAATCATTGGATTGATGAAAATTTCCACTTTTTTACATTGTTGCTCTAACAGTAAAGAACCCTTGAAAAATTATGCTTCACTGAATAAGGTACAATAGGGTTGTTAATGGATTACTAAGTTTGTAATTATTTATAAACAATCTCATTTAGCACTGAGAAGTTACTTTCAAATTTGTCAAACGTCATATTTCTAGACTTTTAGACAATTTCATGATTTGTAGAATCATATCCATCAGTTGGATTTGTGGTGGGGGGCAGGACAGGTCGAGGGGATGTGAGGAAACAGTGAATGGGTCCTCTGTCCTAAGAGCAAAGTAAACAAGACTGGAGTGTTGGGGGGTGCGGGTGGGTGATGTTGAGGGGTTCAGAGAATTTAAGAAAATGGAGAACAGATATAATTCGGTCAGTTTCTGAAGTTATTGAATTTAGTATTGAGTTATCTAGGCTGTAAAGTGTCTAAGTGGAAAACAAAGGTGACGGGAATCGAAAACACACTGCTGGTAGGGATAGTACAGGCAGAAACAAGCATTATATTTAAGAAGTACTGAGATGTGAAAAGCTGTGGGCTAAAGTGCTGGAAAATGGGATCAGAATATTTGCTTTTTGGTTGTTTTTGATTGGTGCTAACTCAATGGGACAAAGGGCATTTTCAGTGCAGCCAATCTCTATGACTTTAGAGATAGTGGGAACTGCAGACGCTAGAGAATCCGAGATAACAAAGCGTAGAGCTGGATGAACACAGCAGGGCAAGCAGCATCTTAGGAACACAAAAGCTGATGTTTCAGGTCTAGACCCTTATGATTCTATGCTGGGGATCCCTATGCTGTTATTGAAAGCCTTCGGCATAAGACCCTGAAATAACTTCTCAGAGGCTGGTATGCTGTCACCAAATCACCCTTTTTTTATGTGTGGAGAATTAATGGCACTGACCCTGCTCTCTCAAAGCCAGCTCTCAGAGTGAGAAGAACCCCTGACGCTCCTATTTGTATCTGTCAGCCATGACTCCCTGATTGGGGCAGGTTAACAGCCCAATCAGGGAACACATACTCTATGAGGTCCATCTGGCTGACCTTGTTACATTCACTACAGACCCACCTCAAGGAGTTGCAGCCAATCAGCAGCAATTGCACTAGTGACAACAGGAGAACAAGGAGACTGCAAAGTCTAAGTCCCAGAATCAGAAACCTAGTAAATGGGGGTCTTATTTTAGGAAGCAAAGTGAGACCCTGGTGAGGTGTTTTGAGTTTTGATTGTGAGGCCAGAAAAAGTTTGAGTACTTGCGGGGGTGGGGGGGCAGATATTTTCAAGGTGGGCCGGGGGTGAGGTTAATGTGGAATGTAGCCACTTAAGGTGGGCTCTCCATCTACTTTTCATCCTCAAAACAAAGAGGGTATGTTGGGTTTCTCCAGCTTGAATTTCTCAGAATTGAGGCTGGGTAAGTATTGGCCACTAAAGGATCTCCACTAGGATAAGGATGCCCTTATCAGGCCACATTAACAGTGCCAACATCTTGAGGCACGCAGGAGGGTGAAGGGAAAGTTACGCAGCACATTTTACAGCCCTATAAGCAGCTAACATACTGGCAGGGGAGCATACAATTGTGCTTTTCTTTTCAATTGTTTACAGTATTTCAGCTTCCAATCTAACCCAATTGGTAGGTCCCAACCTTCACCCATAATGTACATACTTACCTCATCTCAGGAGCATTGGAACTTCTAAACATTTTATTTACTGGATTATAGCCACTACTGCCTTAGAAAAGTGACATGGTTTCTGTGACAGTTCACTCAGAAGTTGCCCAGTGTGGATTGCGGGACCGCATCATTGCAGAATTATTTCCAATACAAATTCTGGCCAGAAACATCCAGGGAAAGCAATTTTCTTTTGTCCAGTCTGTGTTGGAAATAATGTTTGCAGTGCAGATGGGACAATTTGAAAATTGATATTGCCAATTGTGCGTATAAAGGTGAAATTCATGCCTCAAAGATTGCTGGGTCTTTGTGAGTAGCTTTCTTCAAGGTCAAGAGAGCACTGTCACTTCACTGTCAGGCACAAGTCATGTCCAATTCACATAAATTAGGCTACAACGTTGTTCTCTGCACTAATTAAGCCATTTTAAAAGGTGTGCACAGTCAAGAACTGTTGCAGAGATTTCCTCACAATTAAAGTGGCCTCTAACCTAAATCTGTGACCTGTTTCAAAACCCGCCAATTTGAAATATTAATATTTCTGAATGAGAAAGGTTCGTGTGTAATACTGGGCAATATTGCTCAAGAAGTCAACTTATGACTGTGTCGGTCCTTGTTTTGTATAATGTGAGTTTTATAACTTATCCAAATGAGGAAAATCGACAATGGAAAAAAAGTGAAAAACAAAGTTTCTTATTTAAGCAACCAGTATTTGCATTAAGCAGCTCTGATGAGACACAATAAAATTTGATATGGAGATTCTGCTAAAAATACGCCTCACAAAAACACTCCCATTACATCAGTCTGATATCCCATACCTGTACCCAGCCATTTTGTGTACTTCATCAATGACCATCTATCCAGTCAGAAATAGAAATGTTCACTGGCGACTGCAGCCTGTTCACAGTGACAACGGATGTTTGCATCATGCAAGTTGCCAGGTAATGGAACATTAATAGGTTCCCCTTGACATTCAATCCAATTTCAATCAGTGAACCCTCTACCAATCAACATCCTTGGATTTGCCATTCACCAGAAATTCAGTTAGACCAGCCATATAAATACTTCACAAGAACAGGTCAGAGGTTGTGAATTTTCTTACTGTTAGACTCCCTGAAATCTGTCAACCATCTACAACGCACAAATCAGGATGTGATATGAAGTACTTTTCACTTGCCTGTCTGGCTCGACTTCAATAATACTCGAGAAACTCAATACTATCTGGAACAAAGCAACTTCCTTGATGGGTATACCATCCACCACCTGAAAAAAATCCACCAACAGAGTGAATACAGTTTGCAAGATATGCTGTAGCACCATGCCAAGTAATCATCGACAATATCTCCCAATCCATAATCTCCTCAATTCGGAAGGTCAGAGGCAGCATATGCGTCGGATTAGGATCATACATGCACATTACAGAAATTAACAGTAAGTCACTGTACAGTCAGAGTCAAGCTGTTCTCACTGTATTGGATGAGGAGCCGAGATATCCGGGCACCTGTCTTATTTCATTCTGCCCTGTTGCGGGTCCGTTCTCCTCCAGGAATCAAAGGGAGAGAGAGGTAGGTATTAAGGGAGATTAAAATGGGTGGCATAGCTGTTATTTTGGTACAGGTGGGGACTTGTCCAAAGTGAGTTCTTGTGCAGTACAAGGTGTTGGTGGTATTGGGAATTGAGAGCGACTATGGGAAGATGTTGCTGGCAACAGAGAGAGTGGTAGAGCGTGAGGCTTGATCGGCCATGGATGCAGGAGCAGGCCAAAGCAAGTGTGAGATACCAGACAGAAGATGGTGACATTTGCACTGGTGGAATGGAGAAAGTCAGTGACCTTCTTCCTACAGTTCTGTGCATTCCAATCAGCTGAGACTTCTCCAGATTGGGCATAGTTTGGTGCTGAGGCATCCACTTCTGGTCCTGGGGGACGAGGGAGTCCCACATCTGCATCACCCCATCCAATGACCTCCAAGCCCCTACATGCAAAACAGGCTGCCAATTCCCAATTCTGTGCTATGCAGGTTAGGATCTTAGGAGGATAATAGGTCAGCACAACATCGTGGGTCAAGGGGCCTGTACTGTTCTATGTTCTATGCTATGTCCAGGGGCAAACATTAGAAACACATTGGGCAGTGTGGGATAGGTAGCTAATGAGGCAGGATTGGTAAAAAATATGAAAATTCCTCCAAAAAGCTCAATGCAATTCGCACTCAGCCAAAACAAACATTTTTTCAGTCCTTGTTGTTTCCTGCAGTTTTATAGTATAAGCTTACGCTTTTGTTTACGGGAATTGTTTAATGATAGAATTTCATTTGTACCTTCTGCCAGGTAATTAACATTTCTAGAACAAAGGACATCTTTTACTACAAGCTTCATTAGTTATATAACTTATATATGAGATCTGCTGCTTTCTATTTAAACATTTACAGCTATTGGCAGTGCTGAATGGCTTATTGGATAAGTGTTTAATATGCATGAAAAGAAAAATCTGGCTCCTTTGTTCATCAGCTTGTCTAAGGTAAATACACAGCATTACACTCTTGTAGATGTAACTTACCTTTTCATCAAAACATCTAATTTAAATTTGAGAAAGATTTCTTCTATGGCTGTATGAAATCTAGTTGATAAATCCAAAACATCACTTAATTGCCATAAATCATGAAGTTTGTATAAGTTAGGTTCACCACAGTTCTGCATTGGCAGCTTTTGTGATTTTGTCAAATTCTAGATTTCTCAAAGAACTGACTTTTTAAAAAATATTGTGCCATACAGTGGGGCAGCTCAGTGGTTATCACTACGGTCTCACGGTGCCAGGACCTCAGGCTTGATTCCAGCCTCAGGCAAATGTCTGTGTGGAGTTTGCACAGTGTAGACTTGATGGGCTGAATGGTCTGCTTCCACACTGTAAGGAATCTGTGATTCAATTACTTCGGTGATATCATTTCAAAACAAAGCGAAAGTTTAAAATATAAATTAAAGCTAGTTCTTTGTGCTATTCCTCCTTTATGCTATTCTTAATATGTCCTTATACGATCTTTTCTTCAGACTCGATGATAGGGGTTCTCTCAGCAAACCAAATAGTGGCTGAAAGAAGGCATTTCTGAACAATAAAGATTTCTCTTGTAGTTGGAGGGCCAGCCGAAGGCCCTTGAGCTATAGCTTGTGATTGAGTAAGACCAAGAGGTTGTGCTTCCTTCTTGAGGCACAGTCTCTGTAATGAGAAATGCTTTTACTTTCATTAAGAAAATGGCCTCACCAGTCAGGCCACAGTACATGACTTTGGACAGGCAGGAACATCCTGAAAGCTGGGCTGGTGATTTGTACCTAAGCCATGGCCAAGAAACCAATTGCTTGCACTTCCTTACTCTCCCCTTTCATGAGTTTGTAGTGATTGTAACAAGGTCAGCCAAGTGGACCTCATTGAATTGTGATCAGAGATAATGGGAACTGCAGATGCTGGAGAGTCCGAGATAACAAAGTGTGAAGCTGCATGGACACAGCAGGCCAAGCAGCATCTCAGGAGCACAAAAGCTGATATTTCGGGCCGAGACCCCTCATCAGAGAGGGGGATGGGGAGAGGGAACTGGAATAAATAGGGAGAGAGGGGGAGGCGGACCGAAGATGGAGAGAAAAGAAGATAGGTGGAGAGGAGAGTATAGGTGGGGAGGTAGGGAGGGGATAGGTCAGTCCAGGGAAGATGGACAGGTCAAGGGGGTGGAATGAGGTTAGTAGGTAGGAGATGGAGGTGCGGGTTGGGGTGGGAGGAAGGAATGGGTGAGAGGAAGAACAGGTTAGTGAGGCGGGGACAAGCTGGGCTGGTTCTGGGATGCAGTGGGGGGAGGAGAGATAGAGCTGGACTTTGTGTAATCATTGGCGAACATTCCCATCTTGCAGTGCCTTGCCTTTTACTGCAGATACCAAGCCAGGCAGCTTGTCATGGTCGTCGTCAGTCAAGGAATGGGCAAGTTGCTCAATTGCACTGCTGCTGAGTCAGCGTTGCTGGATTACACTTGAGAAAGCAATGGCCCAGTGGTATTATCGCTGGGCTGTTAATCTACAAACCCAGATAATATTCTGGGGACCTGGGTTCAAATCCTGCCACGGCAGATAGTGGAATTTGATTTCAATAAAATATCTGGAGTTAAGAATTTAATGATGACTGTGAGTCCATTGTCAATTGTCAGAAATACCCATCTGGTTTACTAATGTCTTTTAGGGAAGGAAACTGCCATCTTTACCTGGTCTGGCCAGCTTGTGACTCCAGACCCTTAGCAACGTGGTTGACTCTTAAATGCCCTCTGGGCATTTGGGGATGGGCAATAAATGCTGCCTAACCAGCGATGTCCTCATCCCATGAATGAATGAAAAAAACAAAGCCTCATACCTGCACCATGTAACAGCTACATATACACTAAACATATTGCATTTGCTTCAAATGAATGGTCATGTCTTGAAGTCTAAGGGAAATAGTCCTCAGTCAAGTCAAGGAAGGCATCTTGCAGGAATGGAGTCCCAGCATGTAAAGTCAAGAGTATTCTCCAACATCAGTCCCGGGCTTGCGCACGGTCAGTTGTCTACATGAAGTGGTCAGTTAGGATTCTTATTTGTCGGGTGAAGAGCCAAATGTTGGGTACCCCGTGACCTGCCTTGGCTCTGTCTACCTGCTTTAGAATGAGGCAAAGGGAGAGATTGAGTGAGATGAAGGCACAGCTGGTAGTGCATTGGCAGGCAGGAGGAGAACAATGGAGTGCCCATGTACGTGAGTAGGAGGCACAGACGCACTGCTGGGTCAGTAATCTGGGGAGAATTTGGTGTGAAAGTGCGAATGAAGCATGGTGTTGCACCAAAGTTGAGTGTGTTAGGCCATGAATCTCGGAGGCAGGTGTGTGCAGTGGAAGACAGAGAGACTGTGTCAGTAGTAGCAGAGGGAAGATAGTGGCACTTACTCCAGTGGAGTGGAGAATGATATTGGCTTTCTTGCTGTTCCTGTGGATGGTTGAGACTGCACTGAGTGGAGTGGATACCTCGCACTTGGGTAGCAGGCTGTGATGTTGTGGCATCCTCTGCTGGCCATGGGGAAAGCGGGAGGCCATCTCGACTGTGCATCAGCCAATCCACTAGGACACCCAGGTCCCAGTCCATAAAGCATGGCACCAACTTCTGCTTACCTGCCATGGCCTGGGCAAAGGTGACGAATCATGCAGGGCATCTTAGCATTTGACCTGGTGCACAATGGCCATTTAAAGATGGCACAGATGTCAGGAATCCCAGGACATCCTGGTGGGGTAGTGAGTGGGAGAATTGGGCTAGCACTGGGTAAGCAATAGCCAGAGTTGTAGAGGCTTAGTTAATGGGGGACAGGAACATCATAAGCCTCAAGCCAGTTCCACCATTCAATGGGACCATTCTACCCAACCAGTGGAAATGGTGTACCTCTATCTCCCTTGTATTTTCATTGTTAATATCTTGAAAACTTTGACTAGATCACACCTTAACTTTATAAGTTCTACAGAAAACAGGCCTAATATGCATAAAAACTGAAAGAACTGCTGACGCTGTAAATCAGAAGCAAAAACAGAAATTGCTGGAAAAGCTCAGCAGGTGTGGCAGCATCTGTGGAGAGAAATCAGTGTTAACGTTTCAAGTATCATTCTTAAACAGTTGTGCTGTATTGCCTTTAAGTCTGGTGACAAGATCTGCTCACTGTACTCTAGCTGGGGTCTAAGCAGGGTTTTCTTGGGGATATTGCATGAGAAAACTCATTTGGCCTTGCGAGAGAAGGCCTCTTTGAAACTCAGTAAATACTTAGCTAATTTCGGTTAAGATTCACCCCACTGTGTCTGAATGTGTTCAGCCCAGATTAGTTAGAGGATATATTTTGAGTTTGTGCATGATTAAAGAAACTCGCATTATCTCATTTGTACTCAGGTCCTGGGAGAGTAGTGCTCCAGCAGGAATTCTTGGCCCTTACATACATGGTTGTACTTTCGTCACCTCTGCTCTCATCTCAAAATGACGGTCGCATCATTTCCGTTTCAAACCTGCTTTCAAGGAGCTCAGCATCTTCTCGTATATGAAACATTTATTTCTCTTCATCATCGATAAATCACATCCAAAATTTAAATACTGTTCCCACATCTAGGAGGATGCTTCATAGCCTGTTTATGAACATTCTCCAGTCAAGGTCCAATAGAAAGAAGTTAGTGTTTTCCATGTTCTCACACTCTAGTCATCGAAACATCAGTAATGATTTTCTCCTGGAGCATTTTGTTGCCAGAAGTAAGTTGGAGCAGGGTTTCCACCTGCTGTTCTGAACTTATTGTCTCTCTGACCTTGACCATGAACCCAGCCTGAAGTTAATTGATGTACCTTGGGTGGTCTCATCATGGTGATTCCTTCTACAAAGGGAGCTCATCACAAATCCCAGGATTCATGAACAATCCAGTCTTGGACTCGTTGGAGTTCATTTGTTTGTTCTTGCTGTTGATGGAAAGAATTATATATTTGCACCATAAGTAGTAAATAAACAAGCATACTTTCCTAAATAAACAAGCATTCCTTCCTTTGGAGCCATAGAGTCATAGAAATCCACAACACAGAAAAAAAACCTTTCAATCCACCAAGTCCACACCGGTCAGAAACAACCGTCAAACCATTCTCCTCCCATTTTCCAGCACTTGGCCCATAGCCTTGTATGCCTTTGCAACACAAGTGCAAGGTTAGGAAGGTGAGGCAAGGTTTGAGGGATTGTCTTATGAACAAACCCAAACAATTTGGGACTGCACTCATTGGAATTTAGAAGAACAAGAGATCTCATTCAAAAACAGCTTCTCAAAGGAGTTGGCAGGGTAAATGCTGAGAGGGTGTTTCCCTTCATGAAAGAGTCTAGGACCAGAGGGCATAGTCTCAGAGAAAGGGGACACCAATTTATGACTGAGATGACGTGGAATCTCTTCTCTGAGAGGGTTGTGCGTCTTTAGAATACCTTGCCACAGAGACTGGTGGCGGCAGAGACCTTGTGTATATTTAAGTCTGAGATAGATTTTTGATCAATCGGAGAATCAAGGGTAATGGGGCAAATGCATGAAAGTAGATGTGAGGAATGTTGGGTCAGCTGTGATCCTATTGAATAGTGGTGCAGGCTTGATGGGCCGAACCACCTACTCCTGTTTCTGTGTCCTATGGTCTCTTGGACATTGTTGATGGTTCGAAAAGCCCACATGGCTCACTAATGCCTTTTAGAGGAGGAAATCTGCAATCTAGCCTATGTGTGACTTCAGAACAAAGTAATATGGTTGACTCTTAACTGCCCTCTGGGTAATTGGGCAATAAATTCTGGCCCATCCAGCAACACCTGAATGAATAAAAAGAGAAAGGATTTTCAGCAAGGACCAGTTTACTCCAAATCAGCTGGTCAAGATTTAGTTATACACCATGGGAACAGACTCTTTGGCCCAACTCATCCATATTGACCAAGTTTCAAAAACTAAACTAGTTCCACTTGCCTGTATTTGGGCCTTATCCCTCTTGGGTAGTACATTAGATTGAGGGGCCAAACACCCTTCTCCTGTTTCTATTTCTTTGGAAGTATGTAGTCCTGCAGGAAAATTGGACATATTGTCTGGTGAGGTGAAATGAAATGTACATGTATCCGCATCTATTGAAAGCTTAATTCTGTCATAATTTCAATAAGAACTTACCAACAGCTGATACCTTTGATGGTTCAATTGCCTTCGTTTATTTATATTGGTTTTATCTCAAAGTGAAAACCTACATTATCTGTTTTCAACCTAGAAACTCAATATCTTCTCACATTTCTTTTTCTCCATCAAGTATTTGTTACTCTCAATAAACCTGTTCCAAAATGTAAATATTTTTCCCTTTTCCAGGAATATGCTTCCAGCTCCTCATTTCAGTTTCAGGACAAAATATCAGGTAAAATACTTTATCACTTGATCATCAATTCTTCTTTATATTTCAACTCATTCCTCTCAGGATTTTAAATCCTGTTCAATTCCAAAGGCTGAGTTGGGGGCATTGGCTTTCATCACAAAATAGACATCGACTTTCTTGCAGGGAAAGAACCCCAGAGTAAAAATTGATTGCTTTAAAGAAACAAAAGAGTTTCCAATGTTTAAGGATGCAAGATACCCTTTGTAATCATTTCACCTTGAAATGGAAACAAGGAGATTGGTAAAAGAAGACCTACCAAAAATCATGGGAAATATACATAATTTATTGGTAAATACATTTCTGAAATTACTTACTGATCTCTCTCTCATCTTGTATTTAGATTAACATGAGCTTTTCGGTCTTGATTTATGTTAATTTATGCCAGCAACATTCCAAAGGGAATTTCCCTCTCTGGTGTTTCAGAAAAAGAATGAAAACCAGCAAAGGTGAACCAAGCTGGTTAGACTCCAGAAGATGTGTTTATACAGGTATTACACATCTCCAGAGCATGGATAATGTAACTTGCTCTGGGAAATTGGAATTCAAATTGCTGGTAGTGTAAAATGATACTGTCTGTGCTCTTTCCTTGAACCCGCAGTTTTAAGGCTTCTTAAATCAAAATTTGTATCATTAGGGCACCATGGTGGCTCAATGGTTTGTATTGTTGTCTAACATGACAGAGACCTGCGTTCAATTCCAGCCTCAGCTGACTGCCTGTGTGAGTTTGCACATTCGCCCTGCATCAGTGTTGGTTTCCTTCTGGTGTTCTGGTTTCCTCTCATAGTCCATAGGTGTGTGGGTTAGCTGGGTTGGCCATACTAAAATTGGAGTTACAGGATTAGGGTTGGAGGGTGTGCATCTGTGTAGGATGCTGTTCAGAGGGTTGATGCAGATTTGATGTGCTGAATGACCTCTTATGCGCTGTAGGAGTTCTATAGGTCTTCGTTTTTCATAACCTTCACTTTGATTTATGAATATGCCAAAGGGTATGGGCTGAAAGATAAGGACTTTCTCACTACTGCATTCAAATTCTTGCTGGTTTCACACTGGTGTGAATTTGTCTGCTAATAGAGATGACTTCTGTTAAATTTGCCCGATTATAATCAGCAATCATAATTGTGACTCCCTCAGAGTTGACAGTTCAAACAGAGCAACACTTCGATTTCTAAAGAATGCTGAACATACACCAGGGCACAACGATTCTGTCATCTGTTTCTCATCTGTATCTGCATGTAGTCCAAACATCAGAGAACCCAATGTGTGCAGTAGATACAACGCAGCTGTACAAACTTACTGGTGCAAGTTGCAGCCAGGGGTGTTGGATTTGCACCAGTAAACAGATATAGGTTTAGTAAAGTGCTGAGGTTGCGATGTAATCATGTACATTGAGTTATAAGGTGTCATATCTTTTCCAGCTTTTGGACCTCAGGTCATTAAGTAATCTGAATTGAAACTAAATTATATGTTTATTTATATGTGAAATGTTCCATTGCTGCTGTAGGTCCAGCATAACAAGGATAAAAATTGATTAAATATATGGGAGCCTGGCGATAAATCAGATTAATACCATTATGCACATTACATGTTCATAATTTTTTCATCTAAATGGGTGCATTCCCACTTCTCCCCCGACCTGGTTGCCGAAAAAGTATCTAAATTTAGTGTTTGGCTCTTTTGAAGAGTCTGGCTGCATCTCCAGCGCCAGCCCATTTCCAGGCAGGATTTAACATGTGTAGACAACAACAAGGATGCAAGCAGGAGAAAGGCAAAGTGAGCAAAAGCTTAACAGATAGAATATAACACAGGAAGATGTGAGATGATAAACTTCAGTGGGAACAAAAGAGGAGCTGAATGTTATTTAAATGGAGTACTGTAGAATGCTACAACATAGAGGGATTTGAGAGTCCTTATACATAAATCACAAAAAGAGTAGGCAACTGATCCCTGAGGATTTCTTTGTAAAAGGGTTACCTTAAATGTCAGGCTCGAAGGGCTGAATTGTATTCTCCCATTTCTAATTCCTATGTATTTTAAAAGATTTTCACCTTCAGCATTCAAGGCTAATCTCCTGTCAATGGTGAATCTTTTTCTGCTGTTTTTCATATATGTGCGAGAGAAGATCTATCTCACTGATTCAACATCAGATACCTTTGACTGGTGCCAAAAATTCATCACTTAAGGAATTACTAGTGTTTGCCTGCAGTTGACAACAGTTTCATGGTTATCATTAGACCCAGAGTGTTATTGAATTCAAATCCCACCATCCACCATGGTGTCTCCAGAACATTACCTTGGTCTCTGGACTAATACTTCAGATTAGATTAGATTCGATTCCCTACAGTGTGGAAACAGGCCCTTCGGCCCAACAAGCCCACACCGCCCCTTGAAGCATCCCACCCAGATCCATCCCCCTATAACCCACACACCATGAACGCTACAGGCTGATCCATCTAGCCTGCGCATCTTTGGGCCGTGGGAGGAAACCGGAGCACCCGGAGGAAACCCACACAGACCCGGGGAGAATGTGCAAACTCCACACAGACAGTTACCCGAGGCCGGAATCGAACCTGGGTCCCTGGCGCTGTGAGGCTGCAGAGCTAACCACTGAGCCATTGTGCTGCCCCAAAATTTAGCAATAATACCACCAGGCCATCACCTCCCTCTCAACTGGGGCTTTGATGTAGAGGTGCCGGTGTTGGACTGGGGTGACAAAGTCAGAAGTCGCACGTGACCAGGTTATCGTCCAACAGGTTTATTTGAAATCACAAGCTTTCAGAGCACTGCTGTTTTGTCAGGTGAAGTCTGATCTGACGTCATCACTTGACAAAGAAACAGCATTCCCAAAACTTGTGAATTCAAATAAACCTGTTGGACTATGACCTGGTGTCTTGTGACTTCTGACTTTGTCAACTGGGCCTTGGAATAAACAGATTAGAACCAAATTTATTGCTTCTTCATTTCCTTCCCACTGAAGTTATGCAGGGGTATGCCCGAAAAGATGTAAGATTTCAACCCATATGTTAAGACAATTGATACATTTTAAAAGCATAATCATAGCCCAAAACTATAGATTTCAAAATGTAAATACATGAACAGATCAGTGAGATCTAAGAATAAGCTGAAATACTCACAGTTTCCATGAAGTGTTATATTGATGCTTAATTCTCATTCCCTGTAACACAGTGCACATCTTTCTCTCAAAATTTTTGTTCCTATGCCAAGCATTGGCTCCACAGGTGATGTCCTTTGAGATTCTCTCCCTTGCTCCATAACCAAAAACATTGTGAATCACTTCTAAGTGGAAATGATTCATCATGTATTCCCCTCAGAGACCTTTTACTTTATTTTTATGGCTGTACACTTGCTGGAAGAATTGAGCTGAATAGAGCTGGTTGAGGTTTAACACTTGCCTAGAAAAACAGCTTTAAGGGCGAATGTCTTTGCTGGTTTCTTTACAGGGAAACAGTTCTAAATTCAGTTTGCTTGCCTTTTGAAACCTATAATTTATCCTCCAGACAATTGCACTTTATTGGATTTGTGGTAAGTATTTTGCTGTGGCTGATATTTTACTAACTCACTGAGAATGGGGCTTGGTGGAGGGGCTTTGGGGCTTTGGAATACATTTGACTGGTGATCTGATGCCTGCAGTGATTGGAACCAGGCGGATCATGCTGTCTGTGAGATCCTTGATTAGGCTCGTTAAGTTGCGCCAATCAGGGAGCCCTGACTGACAGCTATGAACAGGGGATTTAGAGATCCTCCTAATTTCAGGGACTGAGCTAGCTGCCTACAGCCAGTGCTGTAGACATGTAAATAAAAGGGGACTTGGTACCAGATAACCACCTCTGTGCAATTATTTCAGTGCTGTAAAATTTATGTGCAATGGGTTTAATGGAAAGTAGATTTCTTATGACAACGTGACAGAATAGCAATTAAAATTGTTAAAATAGATTTTTTGGTGGTTTTATAATTTTAAGAATGGTGCAAAGGAATCAGGAGCTTCAGAGCCCTGGGTTATTTAAAGGACAGGCAAGGAAATGAGAGGTTAATGTCGGCCTGCCAACCAGCCATCCAGAGAGACCCCAACCTGTGTGGAAGGGAGAGTGGGAAATGCAGAACATTGTTGGCTTGTGATAGAAGTAGGGCAAAGGTGGCAACACCAGTAAAGGGGGCATGTGCAGCTCACAGCACTATGGAGAAATAATGCTGCAAAGGCTGCAGTGGGTCAGTGCCATCTTCTTCCAATGGACCAGCTGAGGAATGGTATTGGCAGAGTAGGTGCAAAGAATATGTAGAAGTAGCAGTAGGTCCATCTACCACGGGACTAATCCATGAGGATTAGGAGCAGTCCAGAGGGAGGGTTAATGTTGGAGATCGCATTAAGCTCCACCCAATCTAATGATCATAGTAACACAAGAAGTAGGAGCAGGAGTAGCCATGTCAGCTCCTTGAGCCTGCTCTGCCAGTTAATATGATGGTGGCAGATCACTTCTCAACCTCAGCTCTATTATCCTGCCTGCTGTCCATAACCCTTCAGGCCATTACTAATTAAAAATGTCTACCTCCTTCCTAGGTTTACTCAAGGACCCAGCACCCGCCTTACTCTAGGGTGTGATTTCCACAGATTCACAACACTTTGAGAGAAGTAATTTATCTTCTTATCTGGCTTCAATCTGCTACACCTGATCTAAAAATTATGACTTCTCATTCTAGATTGCCTCACACGTGTGAACCACCCCTTCTACATCGACTTTGATAATTCCTTTAGAATCTTATACACCTCAGTTAGAACTTCCCCCATCTTCTATACTGCAGAGTATATGCCTAAACGGTTCAATGTCTCTTCAGAAGACAAATCCTTCATCTCTGGAATCAGTCTAGAGAACCTTATCTGAACTGTCTTGCAATATAACTACATCCCTCCACAAGTAAGGGGGCCAAAATTGTATGCAATTCTCCAGGTGAGGTCTCATTAATGCCTTATACAGTTGTTTCCACACTTCCCTACTCTTCTACTCAATTCCTTTCGAGATAAATGCCAAAATTCCCTTTTATTCCTTATTATCTGCAGACCCTGTGTATTAGTTTTCTGCAATTCTTGTCCAAGGCAGAGTTATGACAAGTTGAATGGGAAGGGCAGAACATGTTAGAATCTAGTAGGGTAAAGACATATACCCAAACTTTTCCAATAGTCCAAATAACAATGTCCAACTAATGTAATTTATAACTAATTGCTATCATCTCAGTAACTACATCTTATTTAAGACCAGACTCTCTTCTCGTTCAGACTCACTGGTAGTTTTCCTCTGCCATTGTAAACTGATTTGGCATTAGACCCAGTCAAGGAGAGAGGATGGTAGCAGCTAACTACTGTAACCACAAGCTGACACTGGTTGGCATCAGAATACACACAACATGATACAAGAGGGGGGCACCATTGCTTTTGGCTCATGGAAGATGAAGTTTTTTGCATGACTGCTGTTTGGATGGAAATGCAATACTGAACTAAGGTGCTTCCTGAGATAGCAGGAACTGCCGATGCTGGAGAATCTGAGATAACACAGTGTGAAGCTGGATGAACACAGCAAGCCAAGCAGCATCAGACGAGCAGGAAAGCTCGACGTTTCGACCTGATGTTCTTCCTGGCTTGCTGTAATCATGTGACCTACACCATGAGTCATTCTTCCACAGGCAGCCATATGATCAGCTGTTTTAATAAAGGCAAAGTATGAACCATGTTGTCCTCTTTCGAACACATAACCTAGCATGTAAAGTGAGATCTTTATTGCCAAAGTTAATTCTATCTTTGAGATCATATTTCAGGTGTCTACTTTCACAGATTTTTGTAAGCTGTGTTAAAAGATGAAGATATCTATCAACTCGTGCTGTAATGTCGACCATTCATACATTAGCTTCAACTTAAATTCATAGAGTCCTCACACAGTGCAGCACAGCCTCTCGACTCTATCCCCGTGATCCTCCATTTTCTGGGGCTAACCCATTTAACCTACACATCCCTGGACACTATCGGGCAATTTAGCATGACCAATCCACCCTGACCTGCACGTCTTTGGACTTTAGGAGGAAACCAGATCACCCTGAGGAAATCCACACAGACATTGGGATAAAATACAAATTCCACACTGCCATCTGAGGCTGGAATCAAAAGCGGCAAACAACAGTACTAACAACTGAGCTACTCTGCCACCCAAAATTCAAAGTCTGCCTTTGATTTTTTCAAGGTTTCTGTGTGCAAGCAAAGAGTAAGACAGAAATTAGAGGATGTCATAGGCAACAGCAGGGATTAGCTCAGAAGATCGACGCATTAGAAATCTGTCTCCCTCAGCTTCAAGTAGACTAATTCAGTCAGTTTCAACATGCTCTCTGATATAAAGAGTTTCACAGATTGCCCACCCTCTGAGAGAAGAAAAGTTCTCCGACGTCTCTGTCTTAAATGTGCTCCTCCTTGCACTGAGATTACGCCCACCAGTCCTAGGCCTTCCCAAAAGGGGAAATAATCTCTCTCTAACAAGTCAGGCAGCATTCAGCAGCATGGCAGCTCAGTGGTTAGCGTTGCTGCCTCACAGCCCCAGAGATTTGTGTTCAATTCCAGCCTTAGGTGACAGCCTGTGTAGAGATTGTACATCCTCCCCTTGTTGGTGTGGCTTTGCGCTGGTTTCCTCCCAAGTCCAAAGATGTGCAGGTTAGGTAGAATGGCCTTCTAAATTGCCCATAATGTCGATGGATGCATAGGTTAGATGAATTAGCCATGGGGAATGGAGGGTTACAGGGATAGTATAGCGGAGGTGAGTCTAGGAGGGATGCTCTTTGGAGAGTTAGTGTGGGATTGTTGGACTGAATGGCCTGTTTTGACACTGTAGGGATTCTATTCTATTCAGAACCCCCTAAGTATCTTTTACACTCCAATATGTTCCCCTCTCATTATCCCAAAGTCCAATGAGAACAAACACAAACTCATCAAACTCCACCCACAAGAAAATCCCTCCATATCCAAGAACAATGTAGTGAACCTCCTCTGGATTGCTTCCAATGCCAGTTTATCTTTTCTTGGATAAGGGGTCTAAAACTGCTATCAGTATTAGTACCTTGTATAATTTTAGCAAGCTCTCACTATTTTTATATTCCATTCCCTTTTTCCCTATTACCCTTTATACATGAAGTAGGACTCCACAATTCTACTGTGCTGCAGCTTTCTGCAGTCTTACCTAATTTGAATAATATTTGCCTCTTCTGTTCTTCCCGACAAAGTGTAAAATCTTGCATTTTTCCACATTATATTCCATCTTCCAGGTTTATGTCCATTAACTTAACCACTTTACTTCCCCCTATAGATTTCTTGTGCCATCATCATCACTTTTGTTCCCACTGATGCCTGTGATGCCATCCAGAAAATGCACCCCTTATCACAACTCTGTTAAATCCAAGATGGTGGCAAAGTAAGACACTTTGACTGGAGCTTGTCTGTGTCAGCCATTTCTTTCTTTCTCTCTTTTCTCTTTTCTGTATTTCTTTTCTCCCTTCTCTCTTCATGGCAATGTCCTGAGTTCCTGGCCCTAGCACAGACTCAGACTCTTGACCGCAGTGAGGACCTGGCATGGAGTCGTCTCACTTGTGTGGGCAGGAGGTTAGGTGTCAGCATGTGCTGGGTTGGAAGAACTGTTGTTCTGAACTTTTTATTTCTATATTATCTAATTTATTCTTATGATCTATAATGCTGGGGATTTTTATTTCTTTATTTCTCCTCAGAATGTGTACTGAAGAATCTGTACCTAGTTATGTTATACCAACGATGGCACCACAAGTGGTGATTTGTAAACTTTCCACTGTACTCATTTGCGTAATTGTGACAATGAAACAAATTCAGTTCAATTCTTCCATTAGTTAGCCAATCCTTCATCTATCATCCTATACTACCTCCAACATGACTACCTCTTATCTTATTATGTGGCCTTATATGTAATACCTTATTTAACACATTTTTAGAAATCCAAATACATTACATCTACTGATTCCCCTTTATTTATTCTGCTTACTATCTCCTCAAAAAATTCTAATGTCAGTTGGGTATGATTTTCCCTTCATGAAACCAGACTAACTCTGTTTGATTATAATGTGTATGTCTAAATGCACTGCTGTTACAGACTTTATAGTAGGCTTGAACATTTTCTCATTAATTGGTGTTAAGATAACTGGCCTACAGTTACTTTTTATGTGTTTCCATTCCTTTTTGAATAAAGATGTTAGCTAGGATTGTTTTCCAATCTTCAGATACCTTTCCAGAATCTACGTATTCCTGGAAGATTACTACCAATGCATCCAGTATCTCTATAACTTCAAACTGCAGCTACTTTCTTTAATTTCCTAGGATGCATCCCATCAGATCCAGGGAACATATCTGCCTTGAGCCCCTTCAGGCGGCACGGTGGCTCAGTGGTTAGCACTGCAGCCTCACAGCACCAGGGACCCGGGTTCGATTCCCACCTCAGGTGACTGTCTGTGTGGAGTTTGCACATTCTCCCCATGTTTGTGTGGGTTTCCTCCGGGTGTTCCGGTTTCCTCCCACAGCCCAAAGATGTGCAGGTTAGGTGGATTGGCCATGTTAAATTGCCTGAAGTGTTCATGTGTGTGTGGGTTATAGAGGGATGGGTCTGGGTGTGATGCTTGAAGGGGCAGTGTGGACTTGTTGGGCCGAAGGGTCTGTTTCCACACTGTAGGGTATCTAATCTAACCTAGTTCCTCTGGTACTTTTTCTCCAGTCATAGCTATCATGTTTGATTTCCTCAGTCCTCTTGCCCCTTGATTATTTCATATTTCTGGAATACTATGAATGTCTTCAGCCATGAAGACTGATGTAAAGTTTGTATTCAAGTCCTCAGTTATTTCCTCGTTCCCAATTATTATTTCCCCACCTTCATTTTCTAAGGTGCCTACATTCATCTCATTTTATATATTTAAAGAAGCTCTTGGTGTCCATCTTGATATTACTTGCTAGCTTGACTCAAAGTTTACTCTATTCCTTTCTTGGTTAATCTTCACTTGGTTTTGAAAATCTTACTCATCCTCTGGCTTTCCATGAATCATTGGAACATTGCACGTTTCTTTCTTTCAGTTCAATTCTATCCTCAACTTCCCTTGTTAACTATGATTCATTTATCCCCTTCCTAGAATCTTTGTTTCTCACTGGGCTATACCTTCCATTCCTCAGATTTGAAACAGGGTCAAGGCAAGTCAAAACAGTAGTAAAATATAGTCTTTTCAACATTTCTATTCTGCAAATTTAATAGTGAAGGCTTACAGACATCCTTTACAAAGTATATTGTTCCTTATAGACCTTGCCATTTGCTCATTTCCTCATCTAGAGAAGACTCTTTTCAATTTCCATCACAGAGAGTATGTCTGTGTTAACTCAGGTAGTTATGACATTTATGATATTTTAGTTAGAAAGACTGCTAACCCATTGATAGTTTTGAGCTGAAAATTGCAACTGACAGTCTTTGGTTGTTAATGGACTGAGAGAGATTCCAATCTCACAATATCATGCCAAACTTTCAGTTGCCAGTTGCCCATTTTTTCATGTGATTAACTTGAATATTGCTCCCCAACCTCTATAATCAGGCAAATTGTCATTATTTGAAAATTAATGTTATTTATTTACGGTCCTCACCTGTTGTAATTAATTTCCTTATTTTGCTTTTAGCACCAAAATGCCAGCAATGATTGTATGCTCTAACCCTGGCAACTCACTGTTTCTCTTAAGGAGCAGTTTATTCTAATTGTCCTTCGCTTCAAAAAAAAAGAAGTTTACCAATTATGGAGGTGCAAATGTCAGTTTTTCAGTTGCAGGGTTGCTGGTAATAGCAAACACATTGATCTTCTTTTGGCTACATGGGACATCACCACTGCTCCTCTCCTCCCCACAGTGTCATATTTTTAGGATCAAACTAGGCACGTCTTATAAGCATACAATGCCACCTACAGAAATATTTATTTGCAAATGTTCAATGAAATGTTTGTGCCAAAAACAAACTTGTCCTCCTTTAGAAGGCAAAGTGGGAAAGCATTCACCAAATAAAATGACTCCACACAGACTAATGTCCTGGCACCAAGTTACGCTCTATTTGCGAACAGTAGTTCACCATTTGTTTGAAAACCCCACTCTCAAACCGAATCGGTTTGACGATTGCTTCGCTTTCCAGCCTTCTGGTTTCTGCCTCTACGTTTCCCCGTGAGGTGAATAAGGGCAGACCTTGCAGAAACATAGATTTACTTCCTGGTCAATGTGCAAGGTGGTTTTGTCTCCTTTGATAGTCTCTGGACTTTCCAAAAAAACTAGGCAATGGCCTACCTGGGCTGTTAATCCAGAGGCCCAGGTGATATTCTGTGTTCAAATGCCACCACAGCAGATGGTAGAATTTAACTCAATAAAACATCTTGAATTAAGGGCCATATGATAACTCAGAATCTGCTGCTGATCTTTGGGAAACCTCACGTGGTCACTTTAGGGAAGGAAACTGCCATCCTTACCTGGTCTGGCCTATATGTGACTCCAAACCTACAGCAACGTGGTTGACCCTTAACTGTTCTTTGGGTATTTAGTGATGGGCAATAAATGCTGGCCTAGCCAGCAATGCCCTCATCCCATGAATGAATAAAAACAAAAGACCTCACCCAGGCAGCCATTTTCTTGAAACATGTCAAGCCAATTGAGATGAATCTTGGTCCGCCAATTTTGCACTCATGAAGCTTGGGCCCCAGCCTTTTACTACAATCAGTGGTAACTAAACCAGTAGTTTCTCATAAGAGACCAGAGCCAAATTTGTACCCTTATTCTGTAAAAGATCCCCAACATACGTTCTCAGTCTATCCAAGATTTTGCATAAACTTAAGGTTTGGAGTCCCGGCTGAATTTTGTTAATGACTGGTTCTGCTATCACTGAAACGGCCATGCCGGTATCAACATCCATTAGAACCAGTGACCATTTAACCAGATATTTATTTTAGTTGGTTCTGATTTGGATATTGCTAAGCAGGTTAATTGTTCCAACCCCAATGTAGGTGGACTTTTCAGGGTATGCATTCTCCTTGATACCGACCTACGTGTTCCCTTACTCAGTTTAGGTCAAGTGGGACTCTTTAGCTGTCTCAAGTCCGCATGCCGGCAGCAACTATAATGGTTTACTGGCCCAGATCCTGTAGAAAATTTTAACTGTTTTGCCAAGGCTTGGCTTTGTTTTGAGGTTTTGCTGTTGGCTGACCTAGAGTCCCTCTGTTCAGAATATGTCCTGCATGAGGCCATGCAGTTGCCTTCATTCAAGTGGTGTTCCCCCAAGCTTGGACAGACTGGTGAGCATGTCCATTTCCATTGGAATACTCATATGCTCCACATGCCACATTTTCCAATGATAAAGCCAATGTAGTGCCTTTTTTTTCCCTTTATTCATTAACGGGATGAGGGTGTCGCTGGCTAGGCAGCATTTATTTCTAATCCCTAATTGCCCAGAGGACAGTTCAGAGTCAACTGCATTGCTGTGGGTCTGGAGTGATGTGTAGTCCAGACCAGGTAAGGATGGCAGTTTCCTTCCCTAAAGGACAGTAGTGAACCAAGTGGGTTTTTCCCAACAATCAACAATAGATTCATGGTCATTGTTAGTTTCTTAATTCCAGACGTTTATTGAATTCAACTCCCACCATCTACCATGACAGGATTCGAACCTGGGTCTCTGGATTAACCGTTCAGCAATAATACCCACAAGGCCATAACCTTCCTCTGTTCAAAATCCGGTTTGGCTTTAGCTAGTCAGTGTTTTTGCGATAGTTACGTCATTAATCTCACGTACCAAATGGTCTTTCAGCATCTTGTTAAGAGTTACATGTCTCTGCCAGGTATCTTAACCTCGCCAAAATTCCCCATATGGATTCCCCTGGTTCTTGAATTCCAAGAATTAGAGGAGGTTCAGGGTCATAATATTCCTTAACTAAATCCAACAACTCTTATAAGATTTTAGTGTCTGGTCCCTCAGGGAACGTCAGGCTCCTAATAATCAAAAAAGCTGTGGGTCCACAAGCTGGCAGAATTACTCATTGCTTTTCATCTGCCTCAATGTCATATGTCCAGAAAAGTAACACATTCTTTCCATGCACTGGGCCCAATCTTTTATGGCAGGATTGAACGAGTCAAGCTTCCCAAATAATGGCTTGATGCCAGAAATGCTTACCCCCAACTCAAAGACAACAGTTACGAGTGAATTTCTTTCGGAGCATGTTTTTCCCTCATCACTGCTGAAATAACTCCAGACTGGCTGGTCTCCCATCACCAAGTATCCCCTTATTTACATATAGAGAGTCCTTGACACCTGCTGTTTCAGAGCCAGCTCGCATAGTGAGAGGGACCTCTGACACTCCTGTTGATCTCTGCCATCTTGGGCTCCCCTGATTGGATCAGATTAACAGCACTAATCAGAGAACTCATATTCTATGAGAATAAAAACCAAAAGAACTACAGATGGTGTAACTCAGGAACAAAAACAGTCTAAAGAAATGCAGGTTACAGGATTGGCCATGCTAAATTGCCATAGTATCCACAGATGTGCAAGTTAGGTGGATTAACTGTAGGAAATACAGGGGTATGGGGATGGGGGTGTGTGTAGGGTCTGAGCCTAGGTGGGATGCTCTTCAGAGAGTCAGTGCGGATTTGTTGGGCCAAATGGCCTTCTTCTACATTGTGGGGATTCTATGTTGATCCTATGATGGTAAAGTTCTGGAAAGGCTCAGCAGGTCTTGCAGCATCTGTGAAGAGAACTCAGAGTTAACATTTCAGGCCCGGTGATCTGAGGAAGGGTCACTCGACCCGAAACGTTAACTCTGGTTTCTCTTCAGAGATGCTGCAAGACCTGCTGAGCTTTTCCAGCAGCTTCTGCTTTTGTTTCATACTCTATGAAACCCACCTGATTGACCTTGTTACAATCACAACATCAAACATAATGGAATTTGACAGAAAAGCTTCACTTTCTCAGAATACATTGCAAATATGCCATCCTCTCTTATTTGTGATGCTACCAAAAGGCTGCGTACTTCTTTGATAAAAGTTGAAGTTTGCAAGTTAAAGGTTCACCAAACTAACATGTGGGGGCCCCATTAATAGTTATGTTTGCCACTGACTTCTGTATAGGTGTTGTCAATCCCAATATCAGGTCAGACAAGTGAAATTCAGGTTCTGTGAGGCTGGGCTATTGTAGTTAAGGTTACCCTTTATCCATTAAAGTGATGCACAACATTCTACTAAGCAACAGCCTGCCATATTTTAATTAGAACCATCCAAAATCCCAGCCATTAAAGTCAATGCAGTTGGAATGGTAATCTATAATATAGGCTCTTTCGTTTTACTGGATATATCAAGCTGCTCATGTGAAAGAAAACACAATGACTGGTCTCCAAAAAGCCTGCAGGGTTTAGGTACAGACATAATACCGCATCAACAAAGTCTCTGTGGATAATCAAAACAAATTTTACAACCTTAAGAACCCTGTCTTACCATTTGAAATCTATCTTGCACTTGACATTAAATGCTCCGTTATTTTATATTTTTGTGCAGTTTTCTGATTATAATTAATGTTTCTCTTTGAAGTATTAGATCAACAGCTGTCATTTTACACAAAAATACTGGCAGTCTAGTACTTTATATTTATTTTATTTTAATCTCTTCTCTCAAAAGTAATTTTCAATGCCCTGGTTAAGTTTCTAATGAAACATTTTGGACAATTTAGTCAAAAAAACCTTCTTGTGATGGCAAAAGTTTCAACTGTCAAGAACACATAAAAAGGCAGGGGCTTTTTCTCTCTGAAAGGAGCAGGTTAACGAGCAAATCAGAAGAGATCTTTAAAACTACAAAGATGTTTAATACAGTTGACAGGGAGAGGAAGTTTTCACTTGTGGATGGTCAGAAACCAAGGAACATAAAATATAAAATATTCATGAATAAATCTGATAAAAAATTCAGGAGAAAGCTCTTTACCTATCCAGTGGAGAGAACATGGAAATTGCTCCTATGTGGAGAAGTGAAAGTGGATACCATAGATGAATTTAAGGACAGTAAGGTTGCATTACTACCAGCATCATTAAATAATGAAATCGATTACAATGAGGAATTGGAAAATATATGATTCTAGGATAATAAAATGTGAGGCTGGATGAACACAGCAGGCCAAGCAGCATCTCAGGAGCACAAAAGCTGACGTTTCGGGCCTAGACCCTTCATCAGAGGTCCTAGTTGGATTCTATGATTCCAGTTGATACAAATGTCCTTGTATATTTATGCATTTTTTTAAAAAACGGTATGATTCTGGGCATTAGTCTGAAAGAACAAATTTATAATTTTATTACACAACTTTATTAGGTCTCTTCTACATTAAGGAGACAAAGTGCAAACTGGGTGACCATTTTGCAGAACACCTACACTCTGTCTGCAAAAAGACCCCAACTTCTAGTTGCCTGCCATTTCAACACTCCACCATGTCAGTCCAACATCTCTGACTTAGTCCTGCTGCAGTGCTCCAGCAAAGCGCAGTACAAGCTAGAGAAATAGATTTCATTTCCTACTTTGCTATTTTGCGGGGGTCCCTGCAACTTTTTGGACTCAATATCAAGTTCAACAAATTTAGGACCAGAGCACCTTCTCTCATATCCTTGCCCCAAACCCAAGCATCAGACCTTGTCATCACATGGGCTGCTGCTACAAATAACCCATTGTCAGCTACCAATACTCCCCATCAGCAGCTATCCATTTCCCCAGACCGACCTTTATCCGCTTCTTCGTCTGTCCAACTGTATTTATATCTCTCTCCGGACTTCATCTCCACCTATTGTATGCTCTTTCCCCCTAACCCCACTCCATCTTCAGCATATACAACAAGCTTTCCCCAGCTGCCATTAGCTCTGAAGAAGGGTCACTGGACCCAAAATGTTAACTTTGCTTTCTTTTCAGAGAAGCTGCCAAACCTGCCGTGTTTTTTCCCAGCAATTTCTGATTTTGTTTATAATTTTATTATTGTTTTGTGATTCCATTTTGCATAGAAATTCATTCAACTAAAGGCAGCACTTGCATTACACAAATTGCCCCAGAAGCCTGAATTTTCACAGGAGTAGAAAGGATCCGTGATTTGGCCAAAATGGTGCTGGAGACTTGATTTCAGGAGTTCCTTCCCTGTTACATTTTCAGAACAGAATTTACTCATGCATGGTTTGTGGAGGCAGCTGCTCATTGAAAAGCATTTTTGGGTTCATACTATGGGTTTAAGAGGTGCATTTTGACTTTTTTTTAATGAAGAAAAATTGAGACAAATATACTGGGTGGTCTGCTCAAAGGCTTGGGGGTTTTTGTTTAAGCTGGAACAATAGAAGCAGCCTGATTGGGTGGGGTAAGCTTCGACTGAACCAGATGTTTCATTTTAGCTCTCTGTAGAAGCTGACGTCTTGAAGCTGGATGTGGAAATTCTTATTCCTCTCTCTGTTATAGTTAAAAGTCAGGGTTCTCTTCCTGCTGATAACATTGAGACAATTTATTTTTAATCTGATTTGCCTTTGCAAAGGGTGTGTTACTTTACTGGAATAGTTAATTGGTAGTTAATATATTTATTATTTTGTTAAAAGTTTCAATAGTCGAACCAATTCTTTTCTTTATGTTTTATTTTGTCTGTATTTTAACTGTAATGCAAAATAAAGTGTGTTTTACTTAACGTCAAGTAGTTTGACCAATTAAATTGCATCTGAAATGTAATGTTCACAACTTATCTTTAAAATAAGTAAAGGTTCGTGCCAAGACCATCTTGTAATTTATTTTGAGTGAGTTTGGTTTGGTCCATATCAAAAAAAATCCCATTTTTACTTTTGATATGTTCAAAACACATCTCACGGACTTTAGAGCTCTGTGAAACAGGTCCAGATCTTTCAATGGGAACAGAAGCATTGTAGTTAGTTCGAAAGAAGTTGCACATCAGGAGCATGGGAAAGTCAGATGCAGCTGATTTTCTAGGAATTGACTTAGAAGTTGAAACTTTTGATGGACAAATACTCAGTGTCTGGAGCCCTCTGAAAAATCTCAGTTAGGGAGACATTAGATGGTTCTACCTGAAATAATTGTGTCCCAGGAAGTACTGGAAGAGTTAAAATAATAACTTCTGGGTAACTACTAAATTGACAGCGTTGACTCACAATGTCACCCTTCTTTGACTCCTACAAACACTTAACAATCCCTCCCCACCAGAAACCACCCAACCACCCATTTCCCTTGAACACCCCCTCCTGAACCAACTCCAGACTCTGACATCTCTTCAGACCAGTCACTTAACCCAATCTTAGCGATGCACCACCTACAATCAGATACAGTCAATGGACACCTGACACTCCATCTTCATGGATTCAGATCCCAGCTGACCCAATCCCCTCCAGCTCCTCACACACCTCAACCCTAACGTGGCCCACCTCAAACTTCCCCCTCTCATTCAATCCTCAAGCTCCAACCTAGCCGAACCTGAAATAAAAGGGGAGGCGATGCCCTAATGGTATTGTCACTGAACTGTTAATCTAGAGACTCGGGTAATGTTCTGGAGACCTGGACTCAAATCCTGCCACAGCAGATGGTAGAATCATCTAATGTCTCCCTGTTTAACTGGGATTTTTCAGAGGGCTCCAGACATGGAGTATTTGTCGACAAAAAGTTTCAACTTGTAAGTCAATTCCTAGAAAATCAGCTGCACCTGATGTTCCCATGCTCCTGATGTGCAGATGATGGAATTTGAATTCAGTTTAGAAAAAAAATTCTGGAATTAAGAGTCTGATGATGACCGTGAATCCATTGCTGATTGTATTAAAAACCCATCTGGTTCACTAATGTCATTTAGGGAAGGATACTGCCACCCTCACCTGGTCTGGCCTACATATGACTCCAGTCCCACTGCTATGTTGGCTCTCACCTGCCCCCTGGGCAATTCGGGAGGGACAATAAATGTTGATCTAGCCAGTGTCACCCACATCCCATGAATGAATTAAAAAAAACCCCTCCTGATCTGTCTTCTCTCCGACCTGACTTAGTAACCCTTCACTGGCCCAATACTCTAACCCCCTCACCCATCTGACATACCTTTCCCTTTACACAAAAATATTGGCAGTCTAGTACTTTATATTAATTTTACTATCTGACGTGACTTAGTAACACTTCACTGACCCAGTACTCTAACCCCCTCACCCATCTGACATACCTTTCCCTTTAACTAGCTGACACTGTCCTCGGAGACTATTCATCTCTCAGTAAATGAGTTTGTGTCATTAGGGCTCTCATTTCCTGGAATATAGCAATAATAGTCATTGATAAAAAGGGTGCCATATCAATACTGATGCACCTCACTCTGTGATTCCCTGGGTTACGTTAAATAAATTCAGCTAAGAAATTTACTGGCTTGGAGGTTTGAATAGACCATTCATCTAAAGGTGAGTGTGATTCTTTTTGTTTGATTAGCATTGGAAGTAGGATTTCGAAAGCTGTTTGGAAGATCTGGTCCTGAGTCTGTCAGGATCCAGGAGATACGTTCAAAGCACTTATGACTCACTATACTGGGAGGGAGGTTATTCCTTGTGCTTGCATTGAAAAGATCGACCGCATGAGCATTTAAAATGAGCTGAAAGCCCAGCTTGGACTAGAGGAATAATCAAAACAGGAAAATCCTCACCCTAAAAGACAGTCTCAGGTTAAAAGTTACCATGCTCAGAATTCAGAATTTGTTTGGACTGATTCTGGGAAAAGTGAATTACTACTTAAGGGACAGTGCAAAGTATAACTGTGAGATTGCTGTTTAGCCATGCTTAAAGGAAAATCCTGTTTTGTAAAGTATAAGTTGCCTACAAAAGTTATGTTTAGTCAATGGCGCTTCCAGCTTATTTGTCCGAGTAGAAGCATAAAAATGTGAAATCTTGTTGTACCATTCTTTCAGCTTTCCACTGGAAGTTTGTATGAGAAAATAGTCCTTTCCGCTCTTCTTAAACTCAAAGCAAGTGACCTTGCCATGTCAATATTCTCATTCAATTGTCTTGTGATCATTTGCAATTTTCTGCGCTATTCACTAAAATTTATTTTCTAATGATTCTGTATCAGCTGCAAACCTTAGTCTGCAACTTTCTGTACCATCAGTGAAGTAATTGTTCTCTTTGGTGAACAGCTGGGACTCCTGGAGACCTCTGGATTCAGTCCCACCTCCTACATACCCACCAATTACTGAGCCATGCTATGGGGCTAACTCCAATTCTGTGTGCCTCCATTTATGCTGATATATTTTGTGTAGACTGTTATCAAAATACATTGTGGTATATTTAATGGAGAACATCCATACGTGTACTCATATCCGCTTTGGTCATGACTCCCCTCAAACCATTCTATTAGTCAGGCATGGTTTACACTTTATCCTGATGCCAGTTCTCTGTGGCCTGCTTACACTTAGCCTTATTATCAGTCACTTCAAAGGTACAGTTCTCAAGGTGAGAGGATTTTGAAAAATCATTGCCAACTCACATACATTTTTGATGCTGTTGGAATATAGAAGCTAACATTCTCCCTTGGATGATATTTTCGTTCTCATGTGCCACTGATATTATCTACTTCTTCCAGTGTGAAGCATTCATTTAATATCCCTGTCATTTTTTGTTGTCTGTTATATTGAAACCTTTGTAAAGCCAGGAACCGGGGATGTTGAAGATCTAACACAGAAACAGAAATTGCTGAAGAAACTCAGCAGGTCTGTCAGCATCTGTTAAGACAAAACAGAGTTAAATTTTCGAGTCCTATGACCCTTCTTCAGAATACATTAAAACCTGTATTTGTTTTAAGTGAAAATGTGGGCCTCATTCGTTGGTTGTGCATAATGTGTTTTGGATAGCTTTCATTGATCCACTGCCTAGCCTTTTATGTCATTACTATACCACAAACTTATTGCCAATTTTCGGAGATACACAGTTATTGATAAAATCTTGTGGTAATTAAGCAGCATAGGAGCTAAACTACTAATTCTGAAGTTCAGAATGATCACAGATGCCTTGAGTGTGCTCTTATGCTACAAATGTTTACAGAAAAACAAATGCAAATGACCATTGTGATTAAATTGTAGCTCACAGCACAGTCTTGCCATTCTGCAGGCTTGCAGTCTCAAGCTGATAATTAAGTTGGCAGGCCTTTTTATTTGATCAAAACTGAACTGAAACTGGAGTTCCAAGTAATTATTATATGGTGCCTCAGTTGCATGATGTTGGCAGTTTACTGCTGTTGTTATAAGTGCCACAGTAGTATTTTTCACATATTAACATTACCCAATAGGCAAGTATCACAATCCAACAAGGGAGTGAATGGAGGAAAGACCTCAGCTGATGAAATTTTATATGAGATCTTTCACATCAACACATCATAAACAGGTTGTTACAAGAGAATGTGTGTATATAAGAATGCTAAGTGCCTAATGTTTTAAAGAAATTGAGTCAATTATAACTTAAACTCTAATGGATTCAGCTTTTAGATTATTCTTCTGATTGCATTGATCATGGAGAAATTAAACTGTAGAAATTAATTATGCACATTTGTAAGACAACTTTCATTTCCCAATTATCTGCCCATATGGCAGTTTGTTTATGTTTTCCTGAAATCTATTTCTATCCTTCTCCACTGGTTACGAGATTTTCAAGTTGTCCTCAGGATGTGCGCTACATTAACACAGCCACAGTTACTGTGCATCCTTGGTTGCGCCGTGACGGTGAATCTTGTTTGTGAGCTACTTCAGTCTATGTAATGGTGCTCACACAATGATTCATCCATTTATACAGTACGAAGTGGAAGATCTGATTACATATTGGAGATTGTTGTACCATCATGAAGAGATTATCAACAGCCTGTGAAAGGAAGTACTGATCTAATCACTACAGTGATCAAAGAGAAAGATTTACAAGATCACCAAGAAAGGTGAAATGAAGTTTATTCAGTGAGCTGAAACTTGGTTCTAAGACACTTTTCCTTCCTTCTGGGTACGGAATTAACCAGCATATTGTAGACAGTGAATATTCCTGAAAAAGTCAAGGCTACACAGAAAAGCTAGCCTTTGAATATTTACTTTTAATAACTTGTGGCAATTTTATTCATGTAGTTGTCTGTTTATGTCTTTTTGGTTTTATGAATGTTAGCCCATGTAACACAGGGTTGCATTTGTATAGAACCAGATATCTTGCTGTTAAAGAAATAATGCTTCTTGATCTGTGCAGTAACAGAGCACCTCCAAAAGTAAGTGAGAGTTGCAGACTGTTACAATCATAGAGTCATAGATACGTACAGCATGGAAACGTATTTTTCAGTCCAATTCATCCACGTTGACTATTTACATCCTAAATTAATCGAGTTCCATTTGCCAGTGTTGGACCCATATCTCTATTCATATCCCCATCCAGATGCCTTTCAAATGTTGTAATTGTTCCAGCCTCCACCGCATCCTCTGGCAGCTCATTCCATACACGCACCACTCTCTAAGTGAAAAAGTTGCCCCTTCGGTCCCTTTTAAACCTTTCCCCTCTCACCTTAAACCTGTGGCCTCTAGTTTTGGATTCCATCACCCTGGGGAAAAGAAATCTTGTCTATTCACCCTATCCATGCCCCTCATGATTTTATAAACATCTGTAAGGTCACCCCTCATCCTCTGATGCTCCAGGGAAAATAACCTCAGCCTATTTGGCATCTTTCTATAGCTCAGACCCACCAACCCTGGCAACATCTTTGTAAATATTTTCTGAACCCTCTTTAGTTTGACAACATCTTTCCAATAGCAAGGAGACCAGATTTGAATGCAGTCCTCTATATTGTAGGGGAATGACAGGGGATGAGTTGGGTCTGATATAGGGGCAGGGGAATGGCAATTCCCAACTCCTGATGTTAATTCCCTTGGTTACGCTTGATAGCCAGGAACCTGCCTAAGAGGATGTGACTCAGTTTGCCACATGATATTCCTGGGGTGGGGTGGACAGAGGGGAAAATGGTGGTCTCAGTATATGAGAGATGTGCAACTCCTATTAAATCCCAAAACCACCCTTGAACTTCAGTGAGCTCGAGGGTAATGCATTTATTTGGCTTATTAATGAGGCTAATTAACAACCTGCCACTGGGGGCTGAGGATTCCACATCCTCTGGCTCAACCATGTGTGTTTTGCACTGGGAACTCCAACTGGGCCTCTCCTGGGAAATAGTCAGTTCAGACTCCATGGTTCCTACTGTGACGGGCTTAACTGCATTTGGCAGTATAATAAAATTTGAAAACATTTAATCTTGGGAATTATACCATTTATCTAACTCCAGGTCCTGTGGCAATTTTACACTTTCTTTTCATCACTCTAACTAGATTATCCTTTCTCTCCTCTGTACTTAAATGTGAAACTAGGCTATACTTATGTGCTGGTAACAAATCTTTGAACCCACGTACTTGTGATCTTAGCCAGGTTGGGAGAGATTAGTTGTTTCTCCAGAAAGAATGAAAGAAAAAGAGGAGAGTAGTCAATCCAGGGTTCCCAGGTTTTCACTCAATTCTTTTAGAGTAAAATAATATGAGCCTGAAAAAAACTATTTGTTTTACCCCTGCTGTGAAATAGCACAATGAATGGCATCAAAGAAATGTAGAGATAATTTCTAACAGGAGGGAATCGTATACAGGGAAAAAATGAGCCCAGATTAAATATACTAGGACATCAGATAAATAAGGAAATATTTGTTTTCAGTATATCAGTCTGAAAGTTATGACATATTAATCAACGCATTCATTTCAATCTATAAATATCAAGTATTTTAATGAATTAATAATTAAACCTAGTGTCTTTACTTCTGAGCCAGGAGGTCCAGCTTCATGTACCATCTGCTCCAGACATGTATAATAACATCTCTGAGCAGATTGATGAGAAAACACAACAGAGAAGCGTGCTAACCTGTTATACATTGGATTTGGTGTCCAGTGTAGAAGCTGTTTGCAATCTGTACTTTCTACATTTCCCAATTTATTAAGCAATCAAATGGATCTGTGGGCTGGAATGTTTCTGCTGGAAAGATCAGTAATAGGTGTATTTTGATACATTAGTTGATTGTTGATAGGCAGTGGAAGTTATTGATTATTGTCTTGAGGTAAACAATGATTGTTAGGTTTTGATCCCCTTGCACTACATGAATTTTGTTGTCTCGTTACATTTGTTGTTGCTTTCAAAACGTTGAATTTTTGTTGTTGTGAAGGGTGATGTCGCATTGAAACTGAAAGCTGTTAAAGATTTTTCAGTTCGAACAGAAACATAGAAGATAAGAGAGAAAGTAGATCAATCAACTTCTTGAGCCTGCTACACGATTCAATATGGTCAATTCTAATAACTGAGCTCAATATCCTAATCCCACCCTCCCCACATATTCCTTGATCCCTTTCGCCACAAGAGCTTTATCTACCTCCTTCTTGGAAATACACAACATTGAGTTCTCAACCACTCTCTGTGTCAGTGAATTCCACAGACTCACCATTCTCTTGGTGACAATATCTCTTCTCATCTCAGCCCAAAATGGTTTACCCCTTCTCCTTAAATTCTGACCGCTAGTTCTGGATTCCCCCACCCCCCATCAGTCACATCATTCCTGCATCTAACCTGGCTAGTCCTGTCAGAATTGTATAGATTTCTGAGATTTCCCCTCATTCTCCTAAACTCCAGAGAATATAACCCTAACCCATTCAATCTCTCGTCATACCAGAGATCAATTTGGTAAAGTTTGCTGTACTCCATCTGCAGCAAACACACACTTCCTTACATTAGGAGACCAAACTACGCACAATATTTCAGGAATGGCCTCACCTATGCCCTATTTAATGGCCGAGAAAACATCCTTGCTATGAAGGTTGACATACAGTTTGTTTTTTTTACTGACTGCATGCTTATCTTCAATAACTGGTGCATGAGGGCATTCCCCTCTCTCAATTTACAGCCATTCAAACAATAATCTGTCTTCCTACTTTTGCTGTCAAAATACGGTTTTCAATATAAAGTTTTTTTTTGCTCCTTAGTCTTCACAGAAATGAATGAAGATATTCCTTTTCTAAGATAGAACATAAAACATTACAGCGCAGTACAGGCCCTTCGGCCCTTGATATTGCGCTGACCTGTGAAACCAATCCGAAACCCATCTAACATACACTATTCCATTATCATCCATATGTTTATCTAATGACCATTTAAATGCCCTTAAAGTTGGCGAGTCTACTACTGTTGCAGGCAGGGCATTCCACGCCCTTACTACTTTCTGAGTAAAGAACTTACCTCTGACATCTGTCCTATATCTATCATCCTTCAATTTAAAGCTATGTCTCCTCGTGCTAGCCATCACCAACCAACGAAAAAGGCTCTCACTGTCCACCCTAATCTTCTGATCATCTTGTATATCTCTATTCAGTCGCCTCTTAACCTACTTTTCTCTAACAAAAACAGCCTCAAGTCCCTCAGCATTTACTCATAAGACCTTCTGTCCATACCAGGCAACATCCTGGTAAAACTCCTCTGCACCCTTTCTAATGCTCCCACATCCTGCCTATAATGCGACAACCAGAACTGTACGCAGTACTCCGAGTGTGGCTGCACCAGAGTTTTGTACAGCTGCAACATGACCTCATGGCTCCGAAACTCAATCCCTCTACCAATAAAACCTAACACACTGTACGCCTTCTTAACAACCCTATCAACCTGGGTGGCAACTTTCAGGGATCTACTTACATGGACACCGAAATCTCTCTGCTCATCCACACTACCAAGAATCTTACCATTAGCCCAGTACTATGTATTCCCGTCACTCCTTTCAAAGTGAATCACCTCACACTTTTCTGCATTAAACTCCATTCGCCACCTCTCAGCCCAGCTCTGCAGCTTATCAATGTCCCTCTGTAACCTGCAAAATCCTTCCGCACGATCCACAACTCCACCGACTTTAATGTCATCTGGAAATTTACTAACCCATCCTTCTACGCCCTCATCCAGGTCATTTATAAAAATGACAAGCAGCAGTGGCCCCAAAACAGATCCTTGCGGTACACCACTAGTAACTGAACTCCAGGATGAACATTTCCCATCAACCTCCACCCTCTGTCTTCTTCCAGTAAGTCAATTTCTGATCCAAACCGCTAAATCACCCTCAATCCCAAGCCTCTGTATTTTCTGCAATAGATTTTGCAAGACTGCTGAAGGGTTCCCAAAACCACTGCAGGAAGAAACTTATCATCTCTAATCAATAAGATTTATTGATGTTTTGACTCTGCCTGCCATGACATTGTTTGTCTCAAACTTTTTCTATGTGTGAAATATTTCTGCACCAAATTAAAATACTTGATCAGAGTTGTATCCTCTTTATTGTCTCCAAAGTGGCTTTCTAAGTTAAAAATATGAACAAAACAAATATCAAATAGTGAAGATTCCCTAAATTTCAGTGTTAGGGCTCTGAAATTCAAATTACAAAAAAACAATTCTTCTTCCCAATTTATTTTTACTGTATGTTCCACAAACTGGTTTCTGAAGACCGTTCTCAATTTGCTTGTGGATAAATAGAATGATGATAAATAGTCGGAAATTACAAAATGGCTAGAGAACCTGGTGGATGGAATGCTGGTGAGGCAGGACTTCACCAGACATTCCCCGGGACTGCCACCTGGGTCTCAGCTATCTGGAGGCATGTATCACAAGGCAGGAAGAAGGTTTTGTTTTGTCTTTTTATTCATTTATGGGATGAAGGCATCGATTGCCCATCGTTAATTGTCCAGAGGGCAGCTGAGAGTCAACCACACTGCTATGGGTCTGGAGTCACATGTGGACCAGACCAGGTGAGGTTGGCAGATTTCTTTCTCTAAAGGAGATTTGTGAGCCTAAGTATTTTTCCAACAATCAACAATGGATTTGTGGTCATCATTAGGCTCTTAATTCCAGATTTTATTTCCTTGAATAAAAGTTCCACCACCTGCCATGGCAGTATTTGAATCTGGGTCCCCAGAACATGACCTGGGGCTCTAGATTAAAAGTCCAGTGATAATACCACCAGGCCATCATCTCCCCCAATAAGGTCAATTACTTTCTCCAGTTTGCCAGAATCAATGCAATCATCTGCTCTTCGATACATCACACTGACTGTCTCTGTCAGTATACCCACCTCCCACCAAAGCTGGATTCTCCAGCATCTGCAGTTCCCATTATCACTCCCACCAAAGCTCATGCTTTGCCACTTTCATTATTATATCCAACATCTTTCCTCACTTGCTACACTAACTCTCTGGGCCCTTTGTGCTGCCCATGTACTTCATTCGAGACAGCTCCCTCCCTGTGCAACATATTTATGTCTCCCATAATATTCGCCTCTCTTTCATTCCGGGTGGAAAACAGCCCATAATAGGGCACGAAGAGCCAAAGTGGGTGGTGTGCTGCTCAACATTTAGCTCCACAGCCCTTATGAAGAAGGGGCCCTGACCCTGACTGCTGTGAGTAGCTGACTGTCTATGTCCAAGCTTCTGGACTGGGATCATTGGTTGCCTTTGACTCATGGTGCCAGGATCCCCTGCTCAAATCCCCTTGACTTGACTGAGGATTTCTGATAGCCTTCTTGGCTCTGTGTTTGTGGCAAACATCAGGGACACACAGCAATATAGTGATAATAAAATGTGAGGCTGGATGAACACAGCAGGCCCAGCAGCATCTCAGGAGCACAAAAGCTGACGTTTCGGGCCTAGACCCTTCATCAGAGCCGTCATCGGTGGGGTCTCGGCCGTGTCCTCATGGTCAATGGCGGCAGGTGCATGGTGGAGGAGGGGCAGGGACAGGCTGGGGATTTGGGAGGTGCAAGAATCCTCTTGTGGGTGGCAGGAGCCAGTGAGTTTGTTGTACTTACGATTTTTGGTGTCCAGTGAAGCTGAGTAGAATTGGGTGTTCAGTCTATGGATCCTGCGGAGGATAAAAAACAGCAGAGGTCCTTTGCAGGCCTGGGAGAGGGAGGCTCTGAGCTGGGGCAGGTTGGATTGCAGTGCATGGAGGTGCCAGCGCATGGCCGCGAGTATCTGTTTCAGGGCTCGCAGGGAGAAACGCTTCTGAAGGGTCTGAATTTTCTGGGTGTAGAGGTGGTCACGGTTGAGGCCAAATTGGGAAGGTTTGAATGTAGACTGTAGTTCATTGGGGTTGATCCGGTTCCGTAGGCAGGTGCTGAGGAAGGTGATGTGGCTGTGGTACCTGGTTTGCTTCAGGACATGGTCGAGCAGTTTCAAGGCTGAAGAGATTACAAGAGAGTTGCAGTGGGAGAGAGATTCCCTGAGGTTGGTCCGGAGGGTAACTTTTTCAGGTTAGGCATCCCTGGAGGAGGCTTCGCAGTGAGGTTAAAATTGTATCAGCAATAATGGGAACAGCAGATGCTGGAGAATCCAAGATAATAAAATGTGAGGCTGGATGAACACAGCAGGCCCAGCAGCATCTCAGGAGCACAAAAGCTGACGTTTCGGGCTGAGACTCTGACGAAGGGTCTAGGCCCGAAACATCAGCTTTTGTGCTCCTGAGATGCTGCTGGGCCTGCTGTGTTCATCCAGCCTCACATTTTATTATCTTGGATTCTCCAGCATCTGCAGTTCCCATTATCAACAATACAGTGAGCCTGCTACCTCTGACTGAGGGACAAAGCACAAAAAGTCAAGGCAGGGATATCATGGGCATCCAGATAGGCTTAAAGTCAAGAAGTACTTGAACAGTAAACAAACAAACCGAAGGTTTAGCCTGGCCCAGTCCAGGAGCTGGGCTCATGTCCCTGAGCACACAGTATTTTTGCTGCTGCGTTGCAATAATAGTTGCAACAGTGGCCCAAAATGCAATGAAAGCACCCTGCAAGGAGATTGAAGTGCCTTCAGTGTCCTTGGAGTTAGCACTTGTTGGATACCAATGCCAGTGGATGTAGGATGTGGGCAGAGAGTGCCCTGAGATGTTGGTGTCCATTATCCAATCTGGAGGCCCTTTGGAACTAGTGGCAATCTGAAGGCACCGGGTCCCTGTTTGGATGTCCATGTTGAGAATTCTCAGCATTCTCTAGGAACTAGTATAACAGGAAGCTGCATATGAATGAAGTGAAATCTGTATTTAACGAAGTTGTTAACAGGCAAAAATCCTCCTTCATGGCCAACTTGCCACACTTAGGAACAATCTCACCTCAATGCCTGAAATTTAGTTAGCAGATGCAAAGAGATTTTCCAACATCAAGATAGTCCTGCTCATTGGTTTTCTTATGTGATTCTGCCTCAATTCTCACCATAGTCCATATCATTCAGGCCCCTGTAAGATTCTGCTCCCTGTCCTAGGATTTTCTGAAGGTACTGGCCAGGTGTCAGACAAAAACATATTGTGGAATGAAGGAGCTTGATTACTAGTACAGGGAAAAGAATGGCTGACTGTTAGAAAACAGAGAGAATGGATAAAATAATCTTTTTCTGATTGGCAGAATGATGGGTGGAGTTTGCAGGAGTTCATTCTTTGAGAATAGCTTCTGACAATTCATATCAGTGACTTAGATGAGGGGAGTGAAGGCATAGTTGCTAAATGTGGAGACAGCAGAAAGATGAGTAGAAAAGTATATTGTGAAGAACACATGAGGAGGTTGAAGACAGATAAAGATAGGTTCAGTAAGTTGGCAAAAGTCTGATAAGATTAGTATAATATGTGAAACTAAGAAATTATTCATGTTAGCAGCAAGAATAAAAAAAAATTCCTCACATGGAGAATGATTGAAGAATTCTGAGGGACAGAAGGAAGTTGGTTACCTTGAAAATGAGCCACTAGAGCAGGTACATCTAGTTGTGAAGAATGCTAATGGAATATTGTTCTTTATGATGAAAGAAATTGAATCAAAAGTAAGGACCTTTCAGTTTAATAGGGCATTACTGAGACCACACCTTGAATACAGTGTGTAGTTTTGGTCTTTCAATTGAATGAAGGACGTGAATGCACTGAAGGCAATTCAGAGGAGGTTTACTAGATTGCTACTTGGAATGAGGAAAGATGAAATAGACCAGGCTTATTTCCACTGAAGTTAGAAAAGTGAGAGGTGAGTTGAATGAAGTGTGTAAGATCCTGAAAGCTGTTGACAAAATGGACATGGAAAGGGTGTTTCCCCTTCTGGGTGAGTCCAGAAATAAGAGGAATGTTTATGAATCAGAGGCTATTGTCTTCCAGCAGATGTGAGGGAAATTTCCTCTCACTCTGAAGATTCTGTAACAGTGGATCTTTGCTTCAGGGTGTGGTAGGAAGTGGTGGTCATTGCATATTTTAAGGCACAGGGGGGTAGATTCTTGTTAGTAAGGGGAATCAAACGGTATCTGGGGTAGATGTGAATGCAAAATTTGAAACACAACCAGATTAACGATGATCTCATTGAATGAGGGATCAAGTTCGAGGTACTGAATGATCTTCTCCTGCTCCTAATTCATATGTTTAGATGTCTATATGATCAAAATTAAAGGCAGAAGGACTTCGCACAGTCCCTTGAGCCTGCTTCTTATTTAATAAAATCAGCCCGATTACTGCAAATTCCTACCTACCCCCTTATTATCCTTCACACCTTTGTTTACCAAGAATCGACCTACATCTGCCCTAACAATATCAAAAAACTTTTCTTCCACCGTCTTTTGAGTTCCAGAGATTCACATTTAAACAATGACCTCCAGTTTCAGATTCTTGTCTAAGACCCTGTCAAGACCCCTCAAAATTTTATACCTTTCAACAAGTTACCCACCTAAGCTCCAGCATCTTTCCTCATAATTCAACCCACCTATTTCAAGTATTAATCTTGCCTCTGAAGTCTGTAGAGCAGTTTCCAAACTGTTTACAATGTATTTATATCCTTCCTTCCTTACAGCAGCTAAATGGGGTTACTAGATATTACCAATGCCCTGTATCACTGAAACACAGCTTCCTCACTTTTGTATTCAAGTCTCCCCATAGTAGATAATACAATCCCATTAGCTTTGCTGATTACTTGCTGTATGTGCATACCAATCTTTTTTGTGATTTTTGCACCAAATCCTTCTGCACCTCAGAGCTCTGTAATTCTCACCACTTCAATAATGTTTCTTAAAAAAAATCCTGCCAAAATGAAAAATTTTACACTTTTTCACATTATGCTTCATTTGTTAACTATTTACCTGTTCACTTTATCTATCCTGTTGTAGCTTCCAATGTCCTTTTCACAACTTGCTTTCTTACCTACCTCTGTGTCATCCGCCTCCGTGCCTTCAGTCCCTTCATCCGTTTTATCTGTATTAGTTGCAAGAAGTTCAGGCCCCAGCATTGATCCCTGTGGCACATTTGTGACTACTTTCTGTTTCCTGTTAGCTACCCAATCTATCTATGTAAACATGAGGTTTCACTTTCTAGAGTAACATTTAATATAGCATGTTACCAAATGTCTTCAATAAAACCAAGTACAGTACATCAATATCAATTTCGTCAGTTTGTACTTCAGTATTTCATTGTATTAAAAATGTAGAGCAAGCATTTTCTCAAGAGTTGGAATTTCCCTGTACCATAATAGTTCCGACTGTCCATAAATGGTAATGCAAAGTCATAAATTCTAAAACCTAACAGCTATCAGGTTAATTCGGTCTTTCCTACCAAGTCTAACAATTCTGAGGAAGGGTCATTGGGCCCGATACATTAACTCTGATTTCTCTCCAGAGATGCTGCTAGACCTGCTGAGCTTTCTCAGCAATTTCTGATTTACGTCTAATAATTCCCCTGCTTTTCTTAACATTCTTATCATCATCGGCTTCAACAACACCCCCCATCATCCCCTTCATCATCTGCTATACCTCTCCCTTTTCTAGGTTTTCACCCCATTGCTGAGTGAGGTTGTGCAGTGTACAGCGAAAAATCACTCAGCTGGAGACCTTCTTCAATGAATCTGAGCAGCTCCTCCTGAGTGGCCCAACAATGAATGAGTATCCTCAGAGACCCCAACTGTCTGTTCTGTGATGGCCCCAGTGGAAGCATAGGCTACATTCTCACATTTTGCAGCTTCAGTCTGAGAGTTTTCTTCTGAGGTCATTGGCCATGCCTATTGGATGTACCCCCAGTACAGTCCTGGAGATGTTGGGTGAACATCCACAGAACGTACAAGATGTGCAGCATTGATTGCTTCGATAGCTGCCTGGATATCTGGGAAACCTGCAGTTTACAAATGACTGTCCTTGAGGCAGTGAAGTCCCTTCCCATTCAGGAATCTGGTTGGATTGTGTTGGAAGCTCGTAGTGCGACTGTGCAATCAATAGCCCCTCGTACAAACTTTTCAGCAACCGAGCTCTCAGGGCCCAGAGTGAACTGGGTAAATTGCATTGATTACCAGGAAGGCACATTGGTGAATTTGTAAGTTCAGTTTGTGGGCCCATGATGGGGAGATGCCTCCAGTTGAGTTTCAAAAAAGAGGCAGTGCCAAAGGATTTGAGTGATGCTTTTAGCTTTAGTGCCACAGGCTTGGTGCTTTCTACCAAGCTATACAGAGATAGTTCTGCCTGTAGGAGGTAATACTTGTTGGTAGCTTCCATCGTCTTTCAATCATCTGTAGTCACAGATAAACTCTTAATAAATCCTTTCTCAATATGCTTGTTCATGGTGCTGAAGACACAGGTTCCTCCCTTCATGGACTACTTCTTCCTTCACAATTTTCGCCCTCTGAGCCTAATATCTCTGGTATTGGCCATTCTTTGTTTTCCTCAAAACTAATACAATCATTTGGGTAAGCTGCTCTAACTTGTGGAATGGAAATATTGTTCTGTGAACAAAATTACGAATGAGATGTTCATTTTCCACTTGTGATGATGATGGAATGACAAAGTCAACTATCCTTTGGGTCCTTATCAGCCTGCTCATGTGTTGGGTGAATGTCTGTCCGACAGCCCAGGTGAGGCCCACCCTCCATCACCCAGGACTGATTCTTTTCTCTTCTGATGCAGCCATGCTTCAGATATGGGTGGCCTTGAAGTTAGCATTGCTTTCCAAGGAAGTGACAGTTAGCATAAGTTGATTCTTGGTGATTTTTGTTATCCTCCAGGATACAACCTTGGAAAATGCTCCCTGCACATCAATGTCATCCCGATCTCCCTAACTTTCATATAGTCAGACCCATCATTGCTTGTGCATGGATAATGTGGAATAACCTCCTTAGAAACATTAGCATTGCCACTGATTCTTAGGCGGTCTTCTTGTTAAAGCTTAATGAATGATGTGACATGGTTGGGATGTTGGTGTTTGGGCCTCCAGAAAATTATTCACCTTTAAGCTGCAATAGATGCTTTCACTCAATGCCACATTCTTATGAGTGATAATGGGAACTGCAGATGCTGGAGAATCCAAGATAACAAAGTGTGGAGCTAGATGAACACAGCAGGCCAAGCAGCATCTCAGGAGCACAAAAGCTGATGTTTCGGGCCTAGACCCTTCATCAGAGAGGGGGATGGGGAGAGGGAACTGGAATAAATAGGGAGCGAGGGGGAGGCGGACCGAAGATGGAGAGAAAAGAAGGTAGGTGGAGAGGAGAGTATAGGGGAGGAGGTAGGGAGGTGATAGGTCAGTCCAGGGAAGACGGGCAGGTCAAGGAGTCGGGATGAGGTGGTAGGTAGGAAATGGAGGTGCGGCTTGAGATGGGAGGAAGGGATGGGTGAGAGGAAGAACAGGTTAGGGAGGCAGAGTGCTGGTTTTGGGATGCAGTAGGGGGAGGGGAAGAACTGGGCTGATTTTGGAATGCAGTGGGGGAAGGGGAGATTTTGAAGCTTGTGAAGTCCACATTGATACCATTGGGCTGCAGGGTTCCCAAGCAGAATATGAGTCGCTGTTCCTGCAATCTTCGGGTGGCATCATTGTGGCACTGTAGGAGGCCCATGATGGCCAGTTCCCTCTCCCCATCCCCCTCTCTGATGAAGGGTCTAGGCCCGAAACGTCAGCTTTTGTGCTCCTGAGATGCTGCTGGGCCTGCTGTGTTCATCCAGCTCCACACTTTGTTTCCACATTCTTATGATTGCTCAAGCAGTAGAGTTTTTCTGTTTTGGTTTTGATTTCTTCAATCGCTTGTTATTTTCCTTTTTTTTCTTTATTTTTTTCGCTTCTTGCCCAGCAGTAGTGCTTAAGTTTTCCCTGCATCACCTGTGGTTATCAGTGTGTACAGACTCTGTAAAAAAGACACCATCGTGCAAGAGCTTTATTCTGTGTTCCCACCACCAGGAAAAACATCCACGTGGTCAGTGAACCATTAACAAGCAAAGGCCGAAAAGGGCAATGCCTATGTAAAGAAAACGTGAAGTGTGAGGGGAAGGACTAAATCAACGTGGAATTGGAGGGGTAAACAATTCAATCCTGGATGGAACAATCCTTTGGCAACATTTCTGCCCACTGTCGTTGAAAAGTGACGTTGCCATATTCTAACCAAACTGCTCTCTCATTATACAGAGAGAGAGAGAGAGAGACAATGAACGGTGGCTTAACCTGAGAGTCACCAACTTGTGAAGTGAGGGGAATGGTTGAGTATTCATGTAACATGGGCCAAAATGGAAATTGAACCGATGCTGTTAGCATCACTCTGCATTGCTAACCAACCATCTGAGATATGCAGCTATCTGAGCTAACCAGCCATCTGAGCTACCCAACCATCTGAGCTAAACAACTATCTGAGCTAACCAGCCAGCTGAGCTAATCAACCATCTGAAGTGCACTTCAGGTCCTCAGTCTGTTGCTGGGATTTTATTCAGCTATAGGGCATGCCTGTCAGCATGAGCTGTTCTCAATAGGTGCTATTCTCATGGTAGATTATCACCTTTGGACTGGGGTGCAGGAGTTTGCCAAAAAGCCGTCAGAGACTGACGGACTAGACTGAGGGCATGGAGCCTGCTCAGCTGCCTTTGCTTCTGACGCCCTTCAAACACCCTGCTCATACCCAACACCTTTTCTCATAATCTCCAACACAAGAAACATCTCCTACCCACCCTGGTAACACATCTTTGTTCTGAGTCCTCTGAAAACCTATAACTTCAGGAGTATTTCTCCAGGAGCAGACACTGATTCTTCTGTGGTCCTGCTGAGCCCAAGAACTTCCAGGCACTGACTGGCTGGCAGCTATTGCTGGGTGGAATGCCCATCTCCAAGGTCTTGATTCTAGGGGAAGGGCAGCTGCTGGTCATGTGACTGTATGATTGACATGTTAGCCATGAGGGCCTTCCCTGGAACAGGCAGTGTGGGGTATAACTGGGTCTGCAGTAAGAGGGTGAAATCTCCAGTGTTTCAGTCTCTCGTTTTGTGATTTGCATTAAAACTCAGTTGAAGTTTCACACTTTATGGCAAAACTAAATTGTGCACGTACCTGTTCAACGGAGCAGTTCAAGTTTAGTTGAGTATGCTTTGCTTTTGGCGTATCTGTTTTAGAGGCAGACTAGTACCATTGGATTCCACACGACACAATAGCAACCAACTATTATGAATTTGCTGTGACACAAAGCCAAGAAAAAGCCATTCCCTACTTCTTTTGCCTAAACAGATTAAAATCTGTCACATATATAATGCTTATACAATGTGAAGTATATTTCAAATACAAAGAACAAAGAGGAAGGTTGAAAGCAGTGTTAGGTACAAATTACTCTTATCAGCCAATCTCCAAAAAACAAAATAACATTTTTCACCATTTTAAGCTGCTACAGCCTACTCCAGGGCTAATTTCTGATCTTATACAATGTCAACAAAATAGCATACTCTTCGAGGAAGACAAGAATAGCTGTGGTTAAGATGTCAGGCCCCATTAAATCTGATTTGGCAAGACTGAGAGCTTGGGGCAGGAACTGGAGTAGTCTTTACAGGGGGCTGACTCATTCAAATTGGGTTTAATCATACCTCTTATTCCCAGTGGCTTTGTGCTGCCCTTTGGAAGGTATATGGAATGCCTTTAAAAGTTAAAGGAATTGAGTTTTTGTCAATGCCACAAAAGCGCTGGAAAATCTCAATTAATTAGCATGTTGTAGGCTAATGAATGAATAAAACTGAAAAGGGAAATGCCTTTGGGTCTGAGAAGAATGTAAGCAGACAAGAGCAATGCAGGTTTTAAATGTTTGTGGCAGTTTGTATAATTTTCCCCGGGTTTCCCTCCTGTAAATATGGTCAATAAGCAATGGACAAATGAATGATTTTGTTCAGTTCTTGACGAAAAGATGTCACAACTTTTAAATAAATAAAACATATCAGAATACGACTGTTATATACCAGGACAAAGCAGTTATAAATACATAGGCAGTTTACAATATTAATTCTCTTGTTCCTGAACACAGTTCATCAAGATTATTTAGAAAATGCCGATGTATGTAAACGTTTACAAAAATATGTGTTGAACAATTGCACGACTTGATATAAACACTGCAAGGTAAATGGGAGTTCCCTTCATTAATTCACTGGCAATGTTTTTGTTTCTCTCTCAGCAAAAGGTTTGATTCTGGCTGACACCTTGTGAATTGCCGACTTGCTAACCGCAGGAACTCTTGTGTTAAGAGAGCAGAGTGAACTTCTCTCCGACAGACTCCACAGGCTATCCGTTAGCATCGCATTGTGTTAATGTAGATTTCTAAAAGGCACTTTTTTAACCATGCAGTTGAAACCTGGTGGGTGTGGACTGGGTTGATTTTTTTTTATTTAGAAAGCTGACATTTAAGAGCATATGATATTTTTGGAACTGTATCCATCTAAGTAGAAAGGCTATTATGTCCCAAAGCATATACACAATATACTTTGCAGGGACATGCTCATGACAACATCACCATTTCATGGCAAATAACTTTATCATAAAGCTCTCAGCCCCATCTGTCCTCTTATAACATGACATGCTGAGAGAAATATGCTAAAACACATCAGAATTGATAAGCTTGAGCCCAGGCACAAGTGCCTGTGACCGTTGTGTGCGTATGTAAACACCAGGAGTGCAGTAAAAATTCTTTGAATTCTTCAATACTACATGACTCATGTCTCATACTTATGTCATAGGAGCAACGTAAGGATACCAAGGTGATAGTTGCAGGTCATCAATACATCACGTCAGTGGTCGGTGTGATAATAGACAGGGTAGACAGGATGAGGTTTTTTCCCTTGATCAATGACCATGGGGTATTGGCCAAAGGTAAGCGGCAGGTGGTTTAGAGGGGATGTAAAGTGTAGTGGGAGCTTGGAACTCACTGCCTGTAAGGGGCTGGAGGCCAAAACCCTCACAACAGTTAAGAAATATTTGGATGTGGTCTTGTGATGACAATGTATGCCAATGCTGGGAGACAGGATTAGAATAGGCTAATTAGAACAATGGCTGTTTTTGACTGACATGGATATAATGGATCGAAAAGCCATTTTCTGCACTGTAGATTTCTATGACACTATTAACCTATGACCCCATAACTCATATTCCCAAAGAGTGAATGTTAGAACTGGAACATAAGGTTGAATCTTATAGGGGTCGGAATGACATAGGCTATTGCAATAAATGAGGCAGAATAGAGAAGTCCAATAGGGAACAACTCATTGTATCTTTCAGAAAGATTCTGGCCATTCAGCGAGATTCTCACTAGGCAGCAAGAAGTTGCTGTACATCTTGCCTCAGTCATATGCTACGAGCAAGTGGGACACTGAAAATTCTTTGTACCACTTTGTATGGGCACCAGCTACACATACGCTACATCTATGGGCATTGGCGTCCAAAATGTGCCAGCCTTTAACAACCCTCACGGCATATCTCAGGGTGCAATGATGGCTATCACTGTAATGCTACAGCAAGGTGATCTTGCACTCAGAGGCACATGCCCAGACCATGGACTGGACCAGACTTCATTTCCAGGCTTACTCTCTCAGTGCTCACAGATTTTGACCTTAGCAGGATGCTCATAGCATGCCTGCTTTCCTTTGCCTTTTTATGCTTTTCCCCTCGGATACGGGCACCAGGTACACATGGTACCACTGTACTGCTGAGCCATTTAGTACAGACACAAAAGAAAGAAGCTTATCCTGGTTGTCAGCTCTCCTCTGTCCATCAAGTCAAAGGTGTTAATCTTCAGTCAGGAGGTGCCAGGCAGTGAGTCAACAGCAAACTCCTATCCCAGTCCATGAGATTGGGCAGAGTCAGTATCCTCCTCTCCTAAAGTGTGAGCACACAAATACAGAGTAGGCCTGGCTTGACTCTTTCTACCCTGTCATTGAGGGCTGTTTCCCACCTGGGGTGAGAGAAAGGCAGCTATGAAAGAGATGAAAATGGGTGGCAAAGCTGCTATGTTTGTGTTTAGGTGTGGAAGTGTCCCACTTGACAGGACGGAGCACATGCATATGTGGATCACCCCATGGGTGACAGCGAGTGGTGGAGGAAGAATTTTGCAATCAATTGTGAGAGGGGCCGAGTGGCAGTCTTGGTTGAAGGTGGATACATTAACATGGATAGTGTCATTGAGAGGTATCAGAAAGAAGATGGCAGCACTTATACTGGTGGATTGAAGAAGATTGTTCATTCCTCAAGATGGTTGAGGCTGCACTGACCCGGGTTGTGTGATCTGTTTTGTGTACCCACAACCACCTCTGCATCACCTCCAGATCTGTGCTCGCAAAGCCAGGCACCAATTTCCCGTTCTCTCCATGCCCAGGGCAAATGTCAGGAGCCATGCAGGGCAGTTCAGGACTGATAGACTCAATGATACTTTACAGATGACACAACACCAGGTTCCGGTCCATTTCAGGATACTCCAACAGTTACAAGTAGTTCTGGGTAGGGCGAGAGGTAGATTGAGTCTAGAATTGGACAAAAGGGGCACCATAGAAACATTGTAGGGTGAGATGGGTTTGGGACAATAGTATAAGAAAACACAACAAAACTGATATAACTAAAGAAAACATAGAATTCAACCGTTAGTCTTTATGAGCAACAAATATCTATTGACAGAGGCATATGCTACATGATGTGCATCTCCACCTACAATGGTTTTGGCTGTTTCGGTAAATTGCTACAACTAGTGAAGGGAGGATTTCACTCCCCTCTGTTTAGACTTTCAATTGGTCAGTCACTACAATTTATTTTTTAGCCTGTAGTTACCCCACTTCAATTAGACTGAGTAAACCAGAGTAAAATATGGAAAAGAGACAGTTCCAAGACTTCTTGAGTGAAGGAGAATTTTATTATTTAATCCACCCCAATTGAAAATGGTCTCATGAAGCGGGAACCCATGCAGGCATGGGCAGAATGTACAAACTCCGCACAGAAGATTGCCCAACGGTGGCATCGAGCCTGGGTCCCTGGCGCTGTGAGTCAGCAGTGCTGACCACTGAGCCACCGCTCTGCCCTTGGAGTTACACAGAGCTTGCTTGTTCTTGGGTGGCCTCAAACTGCCAACCTCCACTTAGTGGCAAAAGTGCTGACCAACTGCACTCATCTTCACTGGTTTTTGCTTTGTATCATTGAATTCAATCCTTCAAACTCTATGATAAATATTTAAATTTCCATTGATATGTGAGGGTTGTTTTTAGTACGCAGTATTGGTTTATTATGTTTCATTGGTACATAATGAATACTGTATGTATATGCAAATGGGCAAGTTGGTAACGATGCAGTCCGCAGACCTGGAGGATAATAACACTGTCCTTCAATCGCCCACGATGCCCTCTCCAAATTGTTAGAAAACAAAAATTTCTATAAAATTCATCTCTCCTCCTGTCAGTCGATCAAAATTAATTCAGGATTTTGTACAGGCCAATAACCGTAAGATTACACGAGCCTAAACAAAACTACTGGCTCATATTAGTTCAGTAAAGTGAAATGGCAACAATAGAGGCAGTAGGAACTGCAGATGCTGGAGAATCTGAGATAAGAAGGTGTAGAGCTGGATGAACACAGCAGGTCAAGCAGTATCGTTCAGCTCTGCACCTTGTTATCTCAGATTCTCCAGCACCAATTTTCTAAAGTAGGGTCTCGTCCCGAAACGTCGGCTTTCTTGCTCCTCTGATGCTGCTTGGCCTGCTGTGTTCATCCAGCTCTCCACCTTGGGCAACAATAGAGTATGTTTTAAGTCACTAGATATGTTACGTGGGTTTGTCTTCCTTCGGGTGGAGTTAGGGGAACCGACAAAGATGTCTCCCTCACAGCGTTTGTGACAAAAGAATTGCATCGTTCCTTGGCGGCCTTTCAACAGAAGAATATTCAGAGATTTCAAGAGTGGTAAGAATGTAACTTCTTTTACTTCTCTTTATCTCACTTTTTCCAAAATTGGAAAATAGATTTTAGAAATAACGTCGAGCTGATGAAATGTGAAAAGAAGTATAATTCCAAGCAGTGGTGGGAATTGGTCAGTGAGGTGGGAGGAGTGGATAGGTGGGAGAGAAGGCGGACAGGTCATGGAGGCGGGGATGAGTGGAGGAACTAGTCTTGGGATGAGGCTGACGGGTGGGGAGATTTTGAGGGTGGCAAAGTCCATATTGAGGCCATTGAGTTGGAAGCTCCCGAGGCGGAAGATGAGGTGCTGCTCCTCCAGTTTCTGGGTGGTGTGGTTGTGACACTGGAAGAGGCCCAGGATGGACATGTCGTTCAGGGAGTGGGAGGGGGAGTTGAAGTGATGCAATGATTTGGATATGAAAATAGAAGGTATGGTTAGTAAGTTTCCCAATGATTGAAGGTGTAGTAGCCAGCCAAGAAGGTCACCTCAGAATACAATGGGACATTGACAAGGGCCAATAAACTGAGGAGTGGCAGATGGAGTTGAGGTTAGATAAATGTGAGGTGCTACATTTTGGAAAGGCAAATCAGGGCAGCACGTTTACACTGAAGGTTGTGGGGAGTGTTGCTTAATAAAGAGACGCTGGAGGGCAGTTTCGTAGTTCCATCAAAGTACAGCCACCGGTAAAAAGGATATTGAGGAGACATTTGGTGTGCTCACCTTTATCGGTCAGTGCATTTAGAATAGGAGTTAGGAGATCACTTAGCAGCCATATAGGACGTTGGTTCGGCTGCTTTTGGAATACTGCAATCGCTTTTGGTCTCCTTGCGAGAGGAAGGATGTTGGCGCAACATTGAGGGCCGAAGGGCCTGTTCTGCGCTGTATTGTTGTATGTATGTATGTATGTAAGAAGGTGGTGGGAGCGAGGTGTGTCTGGAATAAATAGCAGTTGCAGTTTACAGATGTTTTCAGAGTGTTTGAGTTGTGAGAGTGAAGCCAGATTTCCAACACCTTAGCTGTTGTCCTGCTTCCTCAGGAGTGGTGAATCTTCAGATATCCTGGAGTTCTCTGTGATATATTATCATTGTTCCAAGTCGCTTTTAATCAGTTCCTTTCTGAGCTGGAGAGAATGCAGGAGTGAGAGACGAAAGAAGAGAAAGAAGACCTTCCAGTATCCCTGCTGTTATCAGTCCATGTTTCTTTCTCCTCCTGTTTTGGTGCTCACAGCAAGTTACTGTATTATAGGTTTTTTTGGATCTTATTATTCATTTTCTTTTTTGAACTAAATATTCAGCTAGTAGCCCTTCATCTCTAATATGTGACGTTATCATGTAAGAGGGATTAAACGGCAACTCTAAGTTTATTTGAAACCTCACTGAGTTTCAGCATTTCTTGATAAAAATTGCAGTTCTCATGTGCCCACCTTCATATATTCATTGTGGGTTGCTTGGGTTTATCAGTTGATATTAGGTCCACAGTGTCCCTTTTAGAAACATTTTCAGCATTAGGTATTAAAGTCAAATGATGAAAGTTTACTATTGATCGACCATTTTCACTATCATCGCAAACGTGACATCTACTGCCTGAGACAATTAAATGATGAATCAATATGCAGTTAGCACGAGCCCGGATGGCAGCAACGGCTGTCAGGACCAAAGCTTTGCAAGCAATAGCAAAGCCTAGGGTGCCTGATGGAGGTGGTGGCTGGAGAGCACAGGTGGGTCTTAGCCCAACACATGGGAGAGCAAACCCTCCGAGGGAAAGCCCAGCTTGGTGCGTCTGCAGGCCCATGGCTTAGGAAAGAATTGTAATATCTGGCTTTTTAACTTTATTTCTGTTTTCTTTTCTACTTTATACTGAGAAGACTAATTTATTCCTAACTTCTAATTTATCTCTTTATTTTGCTACTTCTGAAACGAAGATTTTGTACCTAGGTATTTCGTATTTAAGATGGTGCCGTGTGATGTGACATTGTACACTTTTCATTGTATTCCTATAACCTGTACTTGAATACACATGACAATAAAATCTAAATTTAAGTTGAAAACAACAGAACTTGATGGCCAGAAAGCACAGATAGGGATAGCAGATCTTTCAGAATGGAAAGTTATAGTGAATGTTGTTTTACATCCTTCCATATTGAGCCTGCTGTCAGTCCCACATAAACAACATAAATTTTAGAATACACGGAACAATGCTGATATTTTCAAAGGATACTATTGCAATTTGATTATGGCTTCGAATGCAATATTACTTTTACATTCTGTGAGGCCACAGGTAAGCTAGCTGAGTTAGCTGAAAGAAAGCAAAGGTAGCTCAATTTAAAAAAAAACGCATGAAATAATATTTTTGAACGTAACCTTTGCTAATGAATTTGATTGTCCATCATGAAAATTCTGTATCATGGGTCCTGTGGGTCTTTGTGTGATGGATGACGCTAACCCTAGAGCCACATCTCCACCTAGCATGGGTTTCCAGGAGGTGGAACCTGCCTTTGCTTTTGAGATCATTGGCATTCCTTTCTCTGGTTCCTTTTCTGTACTTAGTTCTGCAAACGGGTGTTCTCAAAGAATTCTGTCCCGTCACACAGAAGCCTTCTCCAAGTTGGCTTCTTCTGAATGAGGGTCTGCCACACATTGATGTCCATGTTGCATTTCTTAAGGGAAGCTTTCTGGGAGTCTCTGGAATGCTTCCTTTGACTACCTCTCATTTAAGCACCTTCCTAGAACTTAATAAAGAAAATTTGCTTTAGTGGTTGGAATGCAGGACTCTGGACCATGTGACCAGCCCAGTGGAATTGGGTTCAGATGATCATGGCCTTGTTGCCAGTGTTATTGTCTCCCACACAGTCACTGACCTTAGTTACACTCGTCCTCCCAGCTGATGCTCAGAATCTACCTCCAGCAGCATTGACAGTACTTCTCAAGGGTCCTGAGATGGCAACTATATGTAGGCCAAGTCTCACAGCTATACACAAGAGTTGGAGGGATGGCTGCCTTATACAAAAGGGCTTTGTTATAGATTTCATGGTCATCAAAAGCTCTCATCTCTTGATGGTGCTTGCAGATTGAGTGCGAGGTTGGATCTCTGTATCAACGTCAGCCATTGATGAGCGGTGGCTCCCAAATTAGAGGTAATGTTCCATGTTTGGGAGGATTTCTCCATTAATCTTGAAGGAGTGATGGGCTGGATTGATAAGAGACTTGGCATTTCTGGTAGATGTTAAACAAAATTCTTTTGAAGTAAATATGGAGGAAGGAATTGCAAGTAAATGGCATAGAAGAATAAATAGACTTTGTGCTAATTCAGAGGTCATCAGTATTTGCAACTTCAGTAAATAAAGCTATGAAAAAGGCTTGCTTTGCACTGAAGGCATAAAGCAAGGAGCTAATCTTAAATATTTGTATAAAATCTTCGGCCAGATTTAGCACAAATATCATACATTTGGGCATCAGATGATATGAAGGATCTAACAGCAATGGAAATGATGTTTCTTGGATTCAGTAGTCTGTTTCCAGGTAAGTTATTGGGGTGAAGGATTACAAAATAATGTTTCAGAATGTAGGACTATTTCATTAAACCTGAGGATGTTAAATGAAGACATGACAGATGCAATCAAATTTAATGAATGGTTAGGTAGTACAAGTAGAGACCTGCCAGAAAATTGTTAAAAAAGGCACAAGTTTAAGATAATCATGGAAGAATGAAAATATGAGTCAGAAACAAAACAAAAAGACTGGTTAGAATGTGGATTTTTTTGACAGAAAACAATCCCTTTAGGTTTTTCTGAAACTTATATTGGGGTCTCATAATGGGTCTCAGTTGGTAAGAGGTCTAATGAAGGGTGTAAAGGGAGAGAATCCCCAACAAAGCTTGGGAACTTCCAATCTATAAGTCCTTTGATTTTTTAACCCTGTCACAATGCACATTTGAAGATTTGTTCTAAATTAGACAGAATCCTAATGGAACCAATCTCCAACCTATATACTGACCCCCAATACCTAGGCAGAAATCAGACCAGGTCCCAATTCAGCATATTTCTATATGGCATTGTGCTGTGTTAGTGCCACACCTGTAGCATGTGCTTGCAGCTTCTGTGGTAAACACACTGAAGTGTTTTGACCAAATAGCCATGTCGCAGAGCCTAAGAGGAACAACCCTGAGCCACAGTGGCACTATCAAAGTTTGAAACTGCTCAATGAGATTTTCTTTTACTATTTAGAGTAGTTTCTTCTGGTTCAAACTGCTGTTCAATCCTGAATAAAATCAATTTTAATATCAGGTTTGAAGCTGCCTTGGGTCTGTGGGTGACGCAGCTACGGTTGACAGAACATAGAACAGTACAGAACACTACAGGCCTTTCAGCCCACGATGTTGTGCCGAACTTCTACCTAAGGTCTATCTAACCTCCACCCCTACCTTATACTATCATCCATATTCCTAGCTAATAGCTGATTAAATGCTCCAAATGAGGCCGACTCCACTACCCTGTCCAGCAATGCATTCCATGTCCTGACCACTCTCTGAATAAAGAATCTACCTCTGATGCCTCCTTTGTATCTACCTCCACTCACTTTAAAATTATGCCTTCTCATAATAACTACCTGCACTCTCAGAAAAAGTCTCTGGCTGTCCACTCTATCTATACCTCCGATGATTTTGTACACCTCTATCAAGTCACCTCTCATCCTTCGTCATTCTAAAGAGAAAAGCCCTAGGTCTCTCAACATTTCCTCATAAGACCTTCCCTCCATTCCAGACAACATCCTGGTATATCTCCTCTGCACCTTTTCCAACGCTTCTGCATCTCTCCTGAAATGAGGCAACCAGAACTGGATACAATACTCCAGATGTAGCCGAACCAGGGTTTTGTATAGCTGGAGCATAACTTCATGGCGCTTGAACTCAATCCCTCTATTAATGAAAGCTAACTCACCATATACTTTCTTAACAACTCTATCCACCTGGGTGACAGCTTTCAGGAAACTAAGGACATGAACCCTAAAATCCCTCTGTTCCTCCACACTGCCAAGAATCTTTCCGTTAACCCTGCATTCTGCTTTCAAGTTTGTCCTTTCAAAATGAATCACCTCACACTTTTCAGGGTTAAACTTCATCTGCCACTTCTCAGCCCAGCTCTGCATCCTACCAATGTCCCTTTGTAACCTAGAACAGCCCTCTGCACAATCAACAGCTCAATCCACCTTTGTATCATCAGCGAACTTGCTAATTCACCCTTCCACTCCTACATCCAAATCATTTACAATAATCACAAATAGAAGTAGACCCAGAACAGATCCTTGTGGTACACCACTTGTAACTGAGCACCATGTTGAATATTTTCCATCCACTACCACCCTTTGTCTTCTAAGGGTCAGCCAATTCTGAATCCAATATGCCATATTTCCCCTATCCCATGACACCTTACTTTCTGCATGAGCCCATGGGGAACCTTATCAAAAGCCTGACTTAAATCCATGTAAACCACATCCGCTGCTTTACCTCCATCCGTGTGTTTGGTCATCTCTTCAAAGAATTCAATAAGGTTTGTGAGGCGTGATCTACCCCTCACAAATCCATGCTGACTATCACAAATCAAACAGTGCCTTTCCAGCGAGTTTTGAGAAGATTTGTAGCTCGGGTTGAGGTTCTGGATGTGAGTTTGCTCGCTGAGCTGGAAGGTTAGTTTTCAGACGTTTCGTCACCATTCTAGGTAACATCATCAGTGAGCCTCCGACGAAGCGCTGGTGTTATGTCCCGCTTTCTATTTATCTGGTTAGGTTTCCTTGGGTTGGTGATGTCATTTCCTGTTCTTTTTCTCAGGGGATGGTAGATTGGCTCCAAATCAATGTGTTTGTTGATGGAGTTCCGGTTGGAATGCCACGCTTCTAGGAATTCTCGTGCGTGTCTCTGTTTGGCTTGTCCTAGGATGGATGTGTTGTCCCAATCAAAGTGGTGTCCTTCCTCATCTGTATGTAAGGATACGAGTGATAGTGGGTCATGTCGTTTTGTGGCTAGTTGATGTTCATGTATCCTGGTGGCTAGCTTCCTGCCTGTTTGTCCAATGTAGTGTTTGTCACAGTTCTTGCAAGGTATTTTGTAGATGACGTTCATTTTATTTGTTGTCTGTATAGGGTCTTTTAAGTTCATTAGCTGCTGTTTTAGTGTGTTGGTGGGTTTGTGGGCTACCCTGATGCCAAAGGGTCCGAGTAGTCTGGCAGTCATTTCGGAAATGTCTTTGATGTAGGGGAGAGTGGTTATGGTTTCTGGGCCCGTTTTGTCTGTTTGTTTGGGTTTGTTGCTGAGAAATCGGCGGACTGTGTTCATAGGGTACCAACAAATAAAACGAACGTCATCTACAAAATACCTTGCAAGAACTGTGACAAACACTACATTGGACAAACAGGCAGGAAGCTAGCCACCAGGATACATGAACATCAACTAGCCACAAAACGACATGACCCACTATCACTCGTATCCTTACATACAGATAAGGAAGGACACCACTTTGATTGGGACAACACATCCATCCTAGGACAAGCCAAACAGAGACATGCACGAGAATTCCTAGAAGCATGGCATTCCAACCGGAACTCCATCAACAAACACATTGACTTGGAGCCAATCTACCATCCCCTGAGAAAAAGAACAGGAAATGACATCACCAACCCAAGGAAACCTAACCAGATAAATAGAAAGCGGGACATAACACCAGCGCTTCGTCGGAGGCTCACTGATGATGTTACCTAGAATGGTGATGAAACGTCTGAAAACTAACCTTCCAGCTCAGCGAGCAAACTCACATCCAGAGTGCCTCTCCAAGTGATCATAAATCCTGTCTCTCAGAGCCCTTTCCAATGATTTGCCCACCACTGATGTAAGACTAACTGGCTTGTAATTTCTGGGGTTATCCCTATTCCCTTTTTTGAACAAGGAAATGATGTTTACCTCTCTCCAATCTTGCAGCACTATACCTGTGGACAGTGAGGACGAAAAGATCCTCGCCAAAGGCCCTGCGATCTCTTCCTCACTTCCCATACAGTCCTTGGATAAATCCCATCAGACCGAGGGGACTTATCTATTTTCAAATTCCTCAAAATTCCTAGTACATCTTCCTTACTAACACTGACCTCCTCTAGCCTATCAGCCTGTTTCACATTGTCCTCCTCTACAACTAGGGAAAAACAAGCACACTGAACAGCTTGTCCCTAATAAAATCCAGCTCTTTATCTTCCTCAGTGTTGAAGTTGGCCGAGGCTAATGCTTTAATCAGGGCAGGAACACAAGCCTGAAGATTAGCCCTTATTGATGCCATTGGTGGTGTGTAAAATTTTAGCCCATGGAACTTGTGATGCCTAAAAAAAAGGCTAACCCCAGCATCTGATGCCTTGGATCCGAAATATTGCCCAGAGAGGGAAAACCGTTGAGGCTTCAAACTCTTACAGAGAATTTGATCAGTATTAGCCAAGTCCCAATTCTTACTGGCTAATCCTTCTGAAATTAAACTATGATATATTTACCATCATGTGAAGTCCTTGGGGCTACGAGATGCTGCAACACTCCCTCAGCCGCTTTAAGCAATCTAGGACCTATCTTTTTGTCTCCTAGCCACAACCAGAAATAACTGTACAACTCATGCCCATTTTACTCCCCAGTATTTAACCTCTGGCCATGATTGTTCCCTTGAAAACCTAACTCTTGCCCCACTACTGACCACTCCACTGTAAAATCATTTCTGCCATCACTGGGTGGGGGACAGATTTGAGTACTTCAAATGTTAATGTTAACCCACATGCACCAAATTCACTCGATGTTATAATTGATCTCCAGTGAGTATGGGGAAAGAAAGTGGCGCGTTGCATTTTAAGCCGCAGGTCTTTTAGGTGGCTTGGAAAATAAACATGAAACATGGAGCTCATGTTCAGGAATAACAGGTTGGAGCTATCAGTGCAAAAGTGAAATCATAAGCACCAGTGGAAAGGTCGCGGACATCAGTGATTGATAGCTCCGAGATAATAAAGGGTACAAATAAAATAATGCACAGAACCTGAAAAAGGTGGCATTGTGGTAAGTCAATGCCTGATGCATGGCCTTTATATTTGCCAGCAAGTAGCAGAGGAGGCTGAAAGGAGCTAAAGAATCTGGCAAGGCCAAGAATGTGGAATTCCTTCCAAGTTTAACGGCAGGGACTTACAATCTTTTCCTTATTCCAATTAATGCCTGGTAGACTGTCAAATTGGGAAATGTCAAGGCCAGCCTTAGCAACTGGAATATAGGCATCTGTAACTTGGGATTAGGGGGTGAAGGGTGAAAGGTTGGTCATGATAACTGAGGAGGGAGGTGGATGGACCAACAGGCGAAGGGGACCACAGCAAGAACCAGAGTGTTGGGGGGCGGGGGGGGACTTGTGCTAAAATCATCAAAGGGGATCTTGAAGGTTTCCTTGGCAACTAGGGCCTCTCACTTGTTTCTTCTGGCTTACAGTGAATTCTTGAAAAGGGAGAAGGGCGCCATATTGATGCCAGTTTCCTAAGAGTTATGAAACAGTAATGTCAAGTGCATAAAGGAAATTGAATTCTTAAGCCCAGTGGAAGTCTGATTGAACTGTTTGATAAACTTAATGAGGTGTTGTGACACTCAAACATGACAATGGAGTACAATGTTGCCTCTGCCGTCAAAATGATTGTACGAGTGTGTGAAGATGTTACCCTCCTCCCTCTGGACCAACCTCAGGCGATCTCTCTCCCACTTCAGCTCTCCTGTAATCCACCTCCCCTTCTCTCCCTATTTATTTCAGAATCCTCGCCCTATCCCCCCCTCTCTGATGAAGGGTCTAGGCCCGAAACGTCAGCTTTTGTGCTCCTAAGATGCTGCTTGGCCTGCTGTGTTCATCCAGCTCCACACTTTGTTGTTTAGTATGAGGTAATGCACCAACTTTGGTCATCTTCTCCCCAAGCATCGTCCCTCTTGCGACGTGGGGTTAATATAGATGACATGGTATCCACTTTTGTTTCTCTTATATCAAATAAAGACCATATTATTGGCCCAGTGAAGGGTACCAATATTGCGAGCATATCTCAGGATTATTTAAGCAGAGGAAGGAAAAGATTAAATTGTATAATCATGCAGAAATGACCATTCGGCTCTTTCAGTCTGCACCAACAAAGCTCTATTCTAAATCTACACTTGTCCCACCTTCCAGCACCCGGCCCACCACCCCAAATGCCACGACACCCCAAGTGCTCATCTAGGCACTTCCTCAAAAGTTTATGAGGTCTCCCACCTCCACCATCCTTCCAGGCAGTGCATTCCAGATTACTGGTTCTGGGTGAAAAAGTATTTCCTCAAATCCCCTCAAACCTCCTTCTCTTAACCCCAAAATTATGCCTCTCTGTTACTGATCCTTCAATTAAGGGGAACTGTTGCTTCTATCTACCCTGTCTGTGGCCTTCAGAATCTTATGTGCCTTTGCCGGGTTGCCTCTCAGATTTCTCCACTCCATGAAAAGCGAAGTTTATCTGTTTCTCTTCATAGAGAAAGGACCGCATTCCAAGTGACATCCCGCTGAATCTCCTCTGCTCCCTATCCAGTGTAAGCACAATCCTCCTATAGGGCAGCACGATGGCACAGTGGTTAGCACTGCTGCCTCACAGCTCTAGGGACCCAGGTTCGACTTCAGCCTTGGGTGTCTGTGTGGAGTTTGTACATCCTCTCTGTGTCCGCATGGGTTTCCTCCCACAGTCCAAAGATGTGCAGGTTAGGTGGATTGGCCATGCTAAATTGCCTGTAGTGTTCAGGCTGTGTAGCTTAGACGGGTTATAAGGGGAATGGGTCTGGGTGGGGTTCACTGAGGCTCAGTGTGGACTTGTTGGGCAAAAGGGCCTGTTTCCACACTGTAGGGATTCTAATTCCATAGTGCTGAGACCAGAGCTGTCCACATTACTCCAGGTGTGGCCCAAACAAAGTCCCACATAGCTCCAACATGACCTCCCTGTTATGCTTCAACTGATAAAGGCAGGTGTCCCATATACCTCTTAACTACCTTATTAACCTTGAGTCAATGAGGAGGTTTAAGAACGCGGAATCAGATTTGATTTCCCACTCTATACACAATTATGGAATCTAAGTGACAAACTTACGGTAAAGAAAATTAAATTAAGTTAGGCATGCTTTCCCTCAACAAAAGGCCAATTGTAAAATCAAGCAAATTATCAACATAGCTTTTTCAGTATGGCATTTCAGTGGATATCAGAAAAGGTATGTTTCTGTCTGTAAGCATTGTTGACTTTATAAATTTTGTAACTTTTGACAGCAGGTTGTTTTATGGAAAAGTTCCCTGCTTCTCTCTCTCTTTCTTGCAGTTCACCACTTTCTGTGAGCATTTAGACACCTATCCTGAGGCCACATTTTCTGATGCATCAGTGTCAATTTAGCACAAAAGCTGATGTTTCAGGCCTAGACCCTTCATCAGAAAAAGATGATGAAGGGTCTAGGCCCGAAACATCAGCTTTTGTGCTCCTGAGATGCTGCTTGGCCTGCTGTGTTCATCCAGCTCCACGCGTTGTTATCTCAAATTCCCAGCATCTGCAGTTCCCATTATCTCTGCATCAGTTGGATGATCCTTTGATCTTTTACATATAAATTGTCTGTCTTGATACCTCCTCCGTGCCTGATGAAGGAGAAAGCTTATGCTTTAAAATAAACCCGTTGGACTATAACCTGGTGTTGCGTAATTTTTGACCTTGAACCTATATCTGATGAGATCCTGTGAAGGGCTTTGTGACGTTTTCTGCATTTTTAAGCGCTATATAATTGCAAACTGTTGGTGTTGTTTGTAAATCATTGAATCTCTACAATGCGAAAACAGGCCATTCAGCCCAACAAGACTACACAGACCCTCCGAACAGCATCCCACCCATATCCAATCCCCTACCCCTTCCCTGTAACACTACATTTCCTTTGGTAGTCCACTTAACTCACACACCCCTGAATACTATAGACAATCTAAGCATGGCCAATCCACCTCACGTGCACATCTTTGGGCTATGAGACGAAACTGGAGCACCCAGCAGAAACCCACGCAGACACGGGGAGAACATGCAAACTCCACACGGACAGTTACCGGGGGGTGGAATCGAACACAGGTAACTAGTGGTGTCAGACACAAGCCTGTGCCATTAACATGAATGGGCAGGTTAGAGACACTCATGCTCCACATGAATCTTCACCTCCTGCGCAGTAATCTGATCACAAGTTTACTATGAAACCTACATGATTTTATCCCATTGATCTAAAACAAATGAGACTCAGCCAGGTTCTATGGTGTGTTTATAACAAATAGTTCTATTTCTGTAGTAGTAATCAATAGCCAGGATTAATTCATCCAAACTTGATCATGCCAAAATTTGAATTTGGTCTCAAAATGTGAGATTAAAAAAAGTATCAGTAAAAATAATCATGAAGCCATTAAATTATGGTTAAACAATAATGCGATTGGTCGTGAAGTGAGAATTTTCACTGATGATCAAAAAAATCTAACGCATCTTCAGTTCCCCAGTGACAGTGAAGCAATCAATCATATTAAAGAAATCTCACTAATAGAAAAGCAGGAGCTAAATGTACTGACAATTCTTTAATTTCAAAGGCATTTTGAGAGACTAAAATATCAATAGCAACCTATTCAGAGTTAAAATATAAACCAGCAGCAAATCCAACTCGTATCTTGTATTTATTTCACACAAAGAAAAGAATGAAATCAGACCTTTCCTGGGCGGCTAAAATTAATCATTTGAGGTGATCATTTTGAGTTATACCTTTATCTGTGAGGATGTTTGCGAGATGTAATGCAGATCTATTTTGTGAACTTTGAAGCGTTATTTGTATACGAGTTATCTGACTTAATCATCAAGGATCACTGCTTGCATAAGGGGAAAAAAAATCATCCCAACTGGAAACATTCTCTGTAATACTTATATTTATTTAATGAGCCATAAAACGTTTAAACGAAACATGAAAGTAATAGTTAAACTCATTAACGGAGCATGAAACTCACTGAAAGCACATCAGCAATTTATATAGAGCCAATAGTTACCTCTATTCCCTCTGCCAGAACTTGAACAGCTCATAACTTTATTTTTAACTTGTTGGAAGAGTACTATTCCACTAAAAATCTGTTGTATGAGAAAGCTACATTTGTAACATCATATTCTCCATCAACATATATCTGTTCCTCTAAAATAATAAATGCCCTGACTGTAATTAAGTGATATTGCTCCTTGTCAAGCTGGTGGCATTATCAAAACAAAAGGAAAACTACAATAGAACCATAGAATTTATGCAATACACAACTGTCAACAAATTCCCACCCCAAACCATCACAGTAATTAATCAGCTAAAAAAAGGACAAAAGAAATTAGGCGAAGAGTAGGTTACATTTTCTCAGCCCTTTTATCAACAGTGGGTCAGGTGGGAAAATATGACAAGATCAGAAAAATTAGATTCTCAATACCGAGAAAAAAAATCCAATTTTGCAAACGAGATTTGAATGGAGAGATGAGAATCTCACCAGTGAGTGGCGAGAGCATATTTGTGCATATTTACATCTCATTTGTAACTAATCTCACCTTATTTTTATGTAGTTTCCTATTCTCCAAAGCATTGAGAGAAATGTGTCAGCGACAGTTCCCAACATGAAAGTCAGAGCAGTGTTGTCTGATGCCCCCAGCTCACTGCTTGCTGTAGACCCCAAGTTTGACCAGCATTCTCCAATATCTGAGGGTATTTCCTTGAACAGTGCCCAGGTGCACCATCCTGCATGCATCTTCCAACTCCAATAAAGAGAAGTGGGCATGCATCAGCCCCACCACATCCTCATGATACATCCCTGACTCACTTATAGTACAGCTGTCCACTTCACTGTTTCGCTTTGGAGAACACCAATACCTTGCCTTGCAATGCGATTGCCGGATCATTTTGCACAAAGGGATGTGCACCCGTTTCATGATTTGGACAATGAGCACCCCAGTGTTCATTACTTTTTTGCCCACTTTGATGCTCACAGCATGCCTGCCTTGCTTTGTTTTCAGGTTATACTTCACCTGATGAATGAGCTGTGCTCCAAAAGCTTCTGAATTCAAATAAACCTGTTGGACTATAACCTGGCGTCGTGTGACTTCTGACCTTATCCACCCCAGTCCAACACCGACACCTCCACATCTTGCCTTGTCTTAGCTTTCTGCTCTTCACTGTCGAAACGTACAGACTCACAGGCCTTCTGTCTTGTCTGTCAGTGCAGACACAAAACCAGGCAGCCCCTCATGTTTCAGAGATAATGGGAACTGCAGATGCTGGAGGATCCAAGATAACAAAGTGTGGAGCTGGATGAACACAGCAGGCCAAGCAGCATCTCAGGAGCACAAAAGCTGACGTTTCGGGCCTAGACCCTTCATCAGAAAAGGGTGATGAGAAGAGGATTCTGAAATAAATAGGGAGGGAGGGGGAGGCAGACTGAAGATGGATAGAGGATAAGATAGGTGGAGAGGAGAGTATGGGTGGGGAGGTAGGGATAGGTCTGCCTGGGGAGGATGGACAGGTCAAGGGGGCGGGATGAGGTTAGTAAGTAGGAAATGGTTCACGACTGGGAGTTGCAGTTGTTTACTGCGAACCAAGCATAGGTGTTCTGCAAAGCGGTCCCCAAGCCTCCGCTTGGTTTCTCCTCATGTTTGTCAGCAGTGACCAGGTAAGGGAATGGCATCTTTCAATATGGCACCATGCTGTGTCAGTCTCACACCTATAGTATGTGTCTGCAGCTTCTGTGGCGGGCACACTGAAGTGTTTCAACCAAATAGTCATGTCTCAGTGTCTAAGAGGAGCAACTTTCACTAAAGTCTACAGGGACTGTCTTCTGTCAGCACTGTATGTCCAAGATATTGTGCAACCTCAATCCAGTGGCTTGGACAGGGTCAGTTGGTTACTTGGGCATCCATCGTTAGAGGATTCATATTATAGTCCATAGTCAGCCAGAGTCAGGCGATTAGAGAGAACTCACTCAGGGAACTGCATTGAGATCAGTTAGAAATCTGTTCCAACATCAATCTGAGCTTCTTTCCAGTAGATCCATCCACCGAAAGTCAAAGAGGATTGTCAGGGGCCACTGTTGTAGTAAGGTCGCTAGGCGGCTAGTTATGGGGCTTGGAGACAGCATGCTGGAACACAGAGAAGACTTGTCCACCAGGACCTCCAGGTTCTTGTCAATACATCCAGGAGCCAATGTTTTGGCTCTGTTGGCCATCTGTGGGGAAATGTATCCGATAGGATAGCTGTGAAGGGCTTCTCCTGGCTGACAGCATTTGACTTTGAGCAGGGCTGGAGTTTAAATGTAACACTGGTGGTGGGAATCCAGGAAGGTGCTAGCAGTGATGAGTATTTCTGCTGCTGGAAAGTACATGATAGAGTTAGAACAACGTCATGGATGCATGGTGCATGCATGATGATGTGAGCAGCGTAAAATTGTGTGAGAAACCCATGAGAGCTGATGGAGAGAAACCTATCCATATAACTCCACGACATTGACAGTCAATTTCTGATAAAATTCAGCCCCGAGAGACATCTGAATCCTTTGTTCAGTGGTAGCTTTCTGTTTACTTTGAAATTATTGATTTGATTGAGGGGTTTCATGTATGTTGCTGCTTGGATTTGGAATCACACTGGTTCATGATTGGTATCTTTTACTTGTTGGTCTATATTTTTCCTGATTCTCAAAAGTTAACAAAACAGCAGTTAATGGGGCTCCCAGATGCAGGTTTGATGGAAATTTTACACATAGGGCCCTTTAGTGCAAGCTTAGCCTTATTTTCTTCTCTGACTCAGAAGGTTGTGGGTTTGAGAGACAGAGGCATTTATAGGGTCAACATATGTTCAGTATTGAAGGACTGCTGTACAGTCAGAACTATTGCTTTTTAAATATGATTTTAAACTGAGTTCCAATCTGCCTACTCAGTAGGTGGCTAAAAACCAGTGGCATTATTTAAAGTGGCACAGATGTGTTATTTTGTTATCCTTGCCGACATTTGTCCTTCAACTAACATTCGGGTCAATTTGAAATCAGAAGGCTCGTTGTGAGTATATGCAAGTTACCAGAAACCATCCTTGAAGTACTGTTCATTCACTTTAAATCCCATGACATTGTCAGGACAAAATTCAATTGCATCAGAGAAAGGGTGCAGGGATTGAAATGCATGATTAATCTGTAGCAGTTGCTCCTGATACAAGCAGCAAGCCAACTTTACATTGCCTGCTCACTGAAATGGTAACAGCATGTAGCTCAGCACTAAACACTTTTGTTGTGTGAGTGCCCATCTCAGCAGGAGCCCCTAATTAATGTGAGGCTAACGGGAACAGCTTTAAGCTAGTCTGGATCTGGAGATGCATTCTGTCTGCACCAAGTGTTAGAGTGACGAGGGAAGGCATTGTGAGCAGGAAGGATATTGAGGACAGATAGTGTGTACCAAAGTTTTCTGGCATAGCAGTGGGAGTTTGGTACAGCAGGCAACCAAAGAGAGAGAGCTTGTCTATTGATGGGTAGCTGGGAGGCTTTCCAGACAATCGGAGATGTGAATGGGGACATCAAAACCATTGGAAGCAACGCTACCCTGAGGACATTAACACAGTGTTGCACAAGGCTCAATGGCCTCACACAAATGAGCAAATTCAATGAATTTCAAACTGTTTGTGCTATTATTATTAAAGAATCTGCTCCAGTCCCTGGTACCGCTCAATTAATCACTTCATCTTTGCCCATATATCAACACTATCGATCCAACACAACTCATGCATTACATTCATACATTCATCTTATCTAAACTTAGTGCTTTTACAAACCTCACCGCCATCTCTCAAAGCTTCTACACACTGCCACCAATTCAACAATGATTGTCACATCAATCAACTGCATTGCACATGTAGAACTAGGCGCCACTTAACAAAAGAAATGAGTAGACACCGGGCAAGAGGTAGAGACTGGTCAAGAGTGGCCTGCGGCCAAGATAGGAGAAAAATACAGCAAAAATGCCTGGTTTCTTGGGTGGGGGTGAGGTCACACATGAGTTCTGCTCTAGAAGATACAGCTGAGTTCTTTAAGACGGCAGTGTATAGGAAATTGTTGGATATGTTTACAGAATTGTTCAATGTACTGGTAACCTCACAAGAAAGCTTGTGATCAAAGGGACACAGAGGACTTCAGAAGCGACCTTGCAGATCACCTCACTTAGAAGTTTCCAGTGCGATCCACTAGCGGCCAACCTCTTGGTCATATTTGTAGATTCAACCTTAATGGCTGATATCTCACCTTCCATTGCAACGTAGTGAGAATCTTCCCAACAACAAAGTGCATTGCGTGGCTTAGATTGCTGCCATCATCGCTGCAGTCACCTGTCTCCAACACACTGCTTGGATGCTGAGGTGCTGCCCCTTGGGAGTAGCAACAGTGTTGGTATCGTGGGGGGCTTTCTGAATGATGGCATTTATCAACTCACCACTGTCACTGCCAGTAACCTGGGCAGTGCCTGAAAACCACAGAGCCCGTACTGTTACCATCAGTTCCAGGATGATGTAGTCTAATACAGGTTTAATAGATTTTTTGTCCTTGCTGTCACACATCGGCTGTCAGCTTGCTCTGCCTTCAATCAAATTCTCACCTTTGTTTTTAGTAGCTTTCAAGGCTTTTTCCTTTGCCACATGTGTAGTCTCCTCCAGTGTTGCAATCTCCCTGCAAACTTTCCCTTGCTATCCTAGTGTGGATTTCTCCTTTGTTTCATGCCATGATTAATTGTCATGCACTTTGCTATCCCTCATGCTGGAAATCCTTTCTGTAACTCTTTTTGCATTTGCACTTTTCTCTTTTATGGCCCTCTGTATACCCTATCATTTCGATTAATCTTTTGGTCTCTTTTGCTACATTGTAGTTTCTCTGGTTTGTGAACTTGCACATTTATACATTTGTGTTTTAGTTAAAGTTAAATATGAGAAAAATAATTCAGATTCATTTTCACCCTGAACTACACAAGGTGATATGAATTTCATATTCCTTATTTGAATATGGTGAATATATTACCGGAATTTGTCTGATGCTAATAATTCTCGAATCTAATTAATAACTGTAGTTGTGATTGATATCTTGAGCATTGTGTATTTGTTTTGCAACAACACAGATTTAATTTTTAATATTATTCCTGCACAAATTTGCAGAGAAAAAATGACCCTTGCAGTCTGATTGGGCAAAGGCTGCCTTTACATGCATAATCTCAGGTGTACAAATATTAAATAGCTGCATTCTGGATATCTTGAGTTGCAAGTGATATGTTGATTAAGAATATTAGAAGTAAATTCATTCACTTGACAGGTTGCCTTTACATTGTTTAACCTCTGACTGTCAGCACATGTTCTGGTCACTTGTTACATACTAATGAAAAAAACACATTGTAAATGGGATTTAGAAAGGTAACAATGGATCTGAACACTGTACAGGATCATAGGTTGATATAATTGCATAGAGATAAAGGAGCATTTTTTAGATACCCTACAGTATGGAAACAGGCCCTTCAGCCCAACAAGTCCACACCGCCCTTGAAGCATCCCACCCAGGCCCATCCCCCTATAACTCACACACCCTAAACACTACAGCCAATTTAGCATAGCCTATCCACCCAGCCTGCACATCTTTGGACTGTGGGAGGAAACCGGAGCACGCGGAGGAAACCCACGCAGACACAGGGAGAATGTGCAAACTCCACACAGTCGCCCAAGGCTGGAATCGAACCCAGGTCCCCGGCGCAGTGAGGCTGCAGTGCTAACCACTGAGCCATTTATAATTAACTTTTCACTAGTTAATTTGTTTCTGTTGTTAAGTAGCAAAATCAAAATAAAGAACTGCACAAGCTGAATTTCTGGAAGAAAAACATAAATTGCTGGTGAAACCCAGCAGGTCTAGCAGCATTTGTGGAATGAAAGCAGAGTAAACATTTCAAATGTGGTGACTCTTCTTCAGACCGTTTTTTTTATTAGCAATTAGCAACCAACCCTTCAAGTGAGTTCAAAAGGAATGGTAATGGGACACGCAAAAAAAATGGAAGATGTGCCTTGCAAATATATGAGCGTCCATCTGAACAGAAAAGAAAAGGAAAAGAGGCAGAAGTGACAGAGAGAGAAAAAAGAAATCAAATTCCAGTGAAGAAACACAAACAAAAAATGTGGGGTGATGATATGATTTAAAATTGCTGACTGGAGGCATTCAGGGTCTTGCCTACCAGCTGGAAAGCCTCTTTACAGAAAGGCAGCCCAATGTTGTGCCACTCATGCACCTAACAGGCAAGAAGCATGTCCTTCCCCAGGACTAAGGACTCCAATGGGAGAAGTCTTGGCTCCACGAATTACTGACGAACCAGAGGCTGGCATTACTTCCGTGCTCAGCAGTGCAACCAAGGAGGTGGTGGCTACTGTTGGTACTGCAGTCAACCCAGGCTTCGATTAAATGGGCACAAGTGAAAGATGGTGGAATTGAAGGAGGGATCTCTATTTTCCTTTGGCAGCTCGTCTTAAGATCTTTATGAGTTCCCTTTTTGGATTTTCAGGGCTACTTTTGGTTTTTTGGTGTCTCTTTTCTCTTTTTCTTGTTCAGTGGTACAGTCATGTACAATCAATATCTCCTGAATTAGTACTGCTGTATGGGGGTACTTTGACTCATACAGAAGCAGAATATATCCTTCATAATCATTATTGCTCTGTTAAATCACAACATTTAAAGATGACGCGAAAATGTTTGCATTTTTTATGCACCTGACACACTGCTATACAAAAAAAGGCATTTCCCTAAGCATACCTTCTATAGACGATTCATTTTGTAGCCAAATGGTGATATATTTGTCCCTAACACAGTCAAAGTGCATCAAGTAATTCACAGTAAAGTGAGACACTTCAAGGTACGATCACATAAATTAAAAGCTTTATGAATAGAACAGTTCAATTTTTTTTATCAAATTGTCACAGTATTCATCACAATAGCCTGCACTGTATTTAGAAACATATAGTAGTTTCCGAATTCTGCAGATTTAATCTAGGGACTCCACATTTATTTACAAGGATTTTGATCATTAATCCTTCAATAGCCTGCACTGTATTTAGAAACATATAGTAGTTTCCGAATTCTGCAGATTTAATCTAGGGACTCCACATTTATTTACAAGGATTTTGATCATTAATCCTTCAATGTTGCTGGGTCAAAATCTTATAATTCCCTCCCAAATGGCACTGTGGGTCTATCTACACCAAACAGACTGCAGCTTTCCACCACCTTCTCAAGGGCATTAAGGAATAGGCAATAAATACTGCGTGAGTCAGCGATGTCTCACATTACATGCATTAATTTAACAAGTTACCTTGGTGACTTCAGGTTTTCTTGCTACTACTCTTCTCTCTCCCACTTCCTTCTCTCTCCCACCTCCTCCTCTTTCCTCCCTCCAAAAACCTTTTCAGATCCTTTCTCCTCCCCATAACCTCTGTCCTCCATTTTAGCTTCATTAGATTTGCTTCCCTTTCCTCCCAACTTCAATGTCCACCAGCCTTGTTAAGTCTGCCCATAAGAAGTGATCCTAACTTAACCCTCAGCCTAAAACCCTTCCTTTGGACTGACAACCTTGTTTATAACCAGCAATCACCTTCCCTGTTCTGCTCCAATCACAGGCTGCTCTCTCCTGATAGATTGGCTATCAACAGCAAGGATTGTTGGATGAAACCTCCTCCCAGATGCTGCCTTTCTACTCACAGGGATAATGTTTCTCTGGTCACCCCCACGATAACATTTTCACAGGCATTTTGGGGACATTTGGGAGCAGATTTGCCCATTGCTGCTGTGCAAGTTGAACATTGGAGTATACAAAAATCTTTGAAGGCAGAGAGATAGGTTGTGGAGTTGGCTAGAGAAAGAAGCAGATGCAATCTTTGACTTTAATACAAGTACAGTGTACAGAAGCACAGAAATTACACCTAACCTTTATTAAAAATTGACTTGGCCTCAGCTGAAGTATTGTTAAATTCTGAACATGATACTTCAGAATGGGTATCAAGAGTAAGGGTGCAGAAGAGACTTATGAGAGGAATAACAATTACAATGGTCCCCCAATTTATGAATGTCCACCTAACAAACACTCGTGCTCACGAACATGATGTCAAACAGAGGTATAATTTTAAAGGCCTGACATGTGAGTATTTCCTATATTTATGAACAGCTGCCTTACATTGTCCTGCATTATGTTCCAACTTGCACCCAAGTTAAACTCTAGAACAGAACCTGATTGTATCCTAGTTACTGCTTGTGTTTGGAAAGACCAGAGATACTGGTGATGTTTTTCTTGATAAAAGATTAATGTGTGCCATGGAGATATTCAAATGATTTTGATAAATAAATAATTTCTAGAGGAGGAAGGATTGGTAACGGGAAGTTGACTTGAAAGACAACAAAACCAGAGGCTACACAGGGATTTTTTTTACATGGTGTGTTATGGTGACCTGCCTGCAGGATGTTGGAAACAACTTAAGTATTTAATTTCAAGTGGGAATTGGATTAATGCTGAAATGGGGGAAAAAAATCAGAGCATTGCGTTTGGAGCAGGACAGACAGCCTAATGTAACCGTCCTATCAAAGAACTGAGACAGGCAAGATGGTATCTGAAATAATTACACAGAGGCTGGCATCCCATCAGCAAGTCATATGCACAGTGCATGGGCTCTGACCAGCTAGCTCAAAGCCAGGCCCTAGTCTGAGGAGACATTCTGAATCTGAGGTGACAAGGTGTAGAGCTGGATGAACGCAACAGGCCAAGCAGCATCAGAGGAGCAGGAAGGCTGACGTTTCAGGCTTAGACCTTTCTGAAAAGAAGTCTAGGCCCGAAACATCAGCCTTCCTGCTCCTCTGATGCTGCTTGGCCTGCTGTATTCATCAACCTCTACACCTTGTTAGTCAGATTCTCCAGCAACTGCAGTTCCTACTATCTCTGAGACATTCTGAATCTCCTGTATATATCTATCAGCCAGGGCCCCCTGAATGGCCCAGTTGTAGTTAGTGAGATCCATCTGGCCCTAGTTTGAATCACAATAGTATCCTTGTGCACTGCAATTTTACCTGATTTTGATAGGGTAGATGTGGAGGGATTACTTCCTCTTGTAGGGAAATGTAAAACAATAAGGCTAAATATCAGCATTATAGCAAAGCAAATCAATAGGTTAACCTTTGAAAATCTGAAGCTTCCTCACCTAAAAGATTGTGGATTCTGGATAAATGCACATTTTCAAGGCAGAAACAGTAGTTGTTTGGCTAAGGTATCAGTAGGCATGTTGTAATTAATAAAACATCTTGTCAATTGTTTGAAACAGTGTACAAAATTGGCTGACAATGTCTTGAACTGACTTAATTTGCACCAGAAAATTTAGGAAGTGGCTTGAGAATGTTTAACCAAAGTGGAAAAGTAACTCTGAAAACTAATAGAAAATCCCAGATTGTATCTAGAATGCTCATGCTGAAGAGGTAATGGAAAAAGATTCAACAGTGACTTTCTAAAAGAAATTAGGTATTTTCTTGAAAAAGAGAAGTTTGCATTGTCCTGGGCAAAGAGCAGAGAACTGGGGGTGGGTGGGCAGAAAAAGTTGGCATCATCACACAATAGGTCAGACAGCCTCCTCTGTTTTGTGTGATTTTGTGACATACCCAAAGCAAGAGACTGGTTGAAGTTAAATCAAATATTTATGATGTAAGTGGCCAGGTCACTCTAGCTGGTTGTGATCACCATGCTGTGTAAAAGATGGAGTTCAGGTCAATGAGGAGAGTTTGTAGAAATTCAAGTTTTATGGTCCAAAAGAAAGGGATTAAGGAAAGGCATCTGTTTTGGAAATCCAATAGGTAGCTGGAACATAAATATAGCAGAATTGCCTCTGGATGGAGGTGGGGTAGGGCTGGGAAGACAGCAATTTTGGGAGGAGAAAGGAACAATTGGCATCATTTAAGTTCTGCCTTACATTGTGCTGAAACAAAAGCAATATTGAGATGTGCAGAGGCACAGCCTCTAGTGATGGAGTTAAATGGAGAAAATATCTGTAATGCATAGTTCTGTCACTGTTTACTTATGTGATAATCTAGCTCATGCCACCATTTAAGAGGAACCAAATGAAGCAGGTCATCACAGCTTATTACACAGGAAGGACCACTCAATGTGAAACATTAACTCTGATTTCTCTCCAAAGATGCTGCCAGACCTGCTGAGTTTTTCCAGCAATTTCTATTTTAATCACTTATCACACACCAACTTTGTGTCTCATGCAGATTATGAAATTGTGCCCTGGGTCTCCAAGACCAAGTCATAAATGTAGATCAAATACAGTATTGGTCCTCGGGCTGAACTCTGGGGAATTATTGGGCACCTCCAGATTGTTTGTAAAGAAATCCATTCATCAAACTCTATGCTTCATTCCTTAATGTATTTTGTGTCCTATCTGGTACTGCACTTCTTCTTCTCTGTTGTCCCAACAAAAATATCAGTCAAGTGAGTCAAGCAGAATTTGCTGTCAACAGATCTATTATTCTTATTAGACCAAGCTCTCGAATTGGCTGGTAATTTTCTCCAACATTGTTGCTCCTGACAACCTACATTCCTGATAACCGATAATGAACTGACAGGTCTGTGATGCCGGGTTCACCCCTCTCTTCTTTTATGAGCAAGTGTTAGAAAATATCCTATTGTCAAGCCCCCTGATTCAATGAGCTCCTTGATGTGAGCAATAAGGCTCACAGGCTTCTGTTTTTACAACAGGAGTCCTGGAGGAGTGTTGAACTCGCTTTCGAGAAAGGCCAGCAAACATCTAGAAATAAGACACCACGAGCTATCCCAGAAAGCCAGCATTGTATTTGAATGTCTGCATCACTGGTCCATTCAGTGAAACAACAGGCAACACATGCCAGCTTCCTCCTTACATAAGGCAAGCTCTTAATGCCCTCCTTGCTGGTTTACCTCAGTTCACAATATTTATGCTATGGACCAGACCACACACCCCTGAAAATATTTTAAGAAGGAAGCCCAGGCCCTAGCTTTTTCTTATTTTAATGGTAGATGTGAAATGCTGTGATCCAAATGCAATATGACAACTTGACATTAAGCAAAACACAACTTACTTAAACATTGTAGTTAAAATGCAGGTAATAGAAATAGGCATTTAGAATAACATAGCTATTGGCAAACTTAATCAAATAATAGAAACAATAATCATTATTAATTGACTATTCCAATATAGTAATATCCCATAAACACACCTCTTGGCAAAAAAGGCAAATTCAGACGCAGACTCTCACATGCAGTTCACCAATCCAGGAGGAAAAACATCAAGGGAAAATTCAGAAGATATTCACTGAGGCTTCCAACTCTCTTGAGACCCCAAGAGATTCTGATGTTACTGACAAAAAGACAGACCCAGAAATCTGGATCTCTAAAAGCTGGCCACACCATTCAAGCTGTAAAATAAAAACCCAAGGGCTCACAAGTTGTTTGAAAAAGTCATCCTCATTAGCCAGCTCAGTACCTCTGCCTTATAACCTTTCTTCAGAAAAAAAGATAAAATAAACCTTTAAACTGACAGCATCATCACAATTTGACATATGAACAAGCAAAATGAGTGTGCACCAGTAATTTTTTTTAATGGATGGCTAGATTTCCATGCTTTCTTGTGTGATCAATTTCACTCGGGAGGATAAAAAAACTCCTGCTGTCAGTCCACGTCATTGCATCAATCCAAAGGATTTCACTCCTTTAATATTCAGTTAAGGTGGAACGAGAGACCCTACGTCAACAAATGCACTGTCTGCACATTTTATTGGAAGAACAGGGAGGTATTTATTACCTAAAAGGTGCATTTCTCAATGGGGAGGAGGGACAAAAGGCGGTAAAATATAAGGACACCAAGCCACAGAATAGCAGGACTACGAAGAAAATCCAATACTTGGATTTATTTTGAGAGAGAAAGAGTTGAAAATAGAGATGTTACACTCAATCGGTATTTGATTTGATTAGGTCACGCTTACAGTACAACATAATGCTTTACCTTGTGGTTTTAGCGAATATCACTGCCTGAACATTGAGACACTCATGTGGAATAGCTCTGTTTGTTGGTGCCTCCACATACATTGCCTCCGTTGTAATTAGTTCCTTATCTCTAAGCAAGGCTGCTTAGCTCTTTGTATCCTGTAACACGCTCTTGTTTACATCTTGAATAGTAGGATCTCAAAATCAATTCTCCCGTCTAGTGTGTGAGACCTCCCTTTTTGCCTGGTCATTGTTGACAGAGTCTTGTTCCTCACTGACATCGAAGTCATTGATCAGTTACAACATCGTGATGTGCAGTATCTCATCATACCACATTCCTCCTGCCACCTCCACTGCAAAATTTCTCTGTACGTTATTCCAGCAGTTTACATTTATTTATATACATTGTCTTTGTAATCATCAATGTGATCATCAACATCACGTTTACCGTTTTCACTGCTATCAATATCATCAGCATCTCCTCCCCCCATGTCCCAACTCAAAGTCCAAATCAATCAGGTCAACAATCCGAAACTTTGACTGGATGTCTCAATCTGGTTCACTTGAGTTTTACACTTTGATGAAGGCTAAGTATCTCATTTGGAATAGTTGTATCACCCTGTAAATCAGCTGATGCAGTTTCTGCATGGTTTACCTGTATTCTGTCATTGTCATACCTGGTCTCACTTTTTTGACTGGAGATAGATTAATGCACTCCTGGTCTTCTTAAATTTGCCACTAGGTGTTTTGACTATACAGAATTCAATTGAACTGTTTTTCTGATGACTGTACCTTCTGACACCTTGTCACTGAAGCAGACTTTCTGGCCTGGCTTTACTGATAACTGAGTATTTGCCCTATGTCGACAACTGTATTACATCTGCTGGTTTTTGTTCTGGCATTTCTTAAGTCGTCTTATCTCCTCATAGACTTCCTCCCTGATGCTGACTTTGATTTTGCTTCTTCTGTTCTTAGACAATGGATGTGTACAAGCAAGATGTTGTTCTTAACTTTTATTCGACCACTAATACAAACGAACTCTCATTTAGCTTTTTAGATTATTTCTATTATTTTCATATTAGATTCAACTACTGAAATCTGCTGAAGACGCAACTTGTAATTCTCAACAATATATTGCAGAATAGGATTTTACAACAGCACATTAATTTTTATCTATATATTTATATTTACACTTCTAAGTGAAATATATTAACACATAATTGAATGTAAGCATGCAACACAATTACATAATCACAGATCTGCTGGAATAAGGACATTCACGGAAGAACATTGATTCGGAGAATACACAAATATATGGACATATGCACTTGGGAGGCAGAAAAAGCCCAGGTAGTCCATGAGGACAACCCAACATCATGATTCTTAGAAAATTAAGACTACTTTCATCCACGGCAACAATGTAATCTCCAGGAAATGGAACCCATGATAACATTGGCACAAGAATTGGTATTAGTCCAACTTGTTTTCATAATATGTCTCACTATTTACAAGATGAGTGTAAATTCTTTGTAATTGTTTGATAACTGTAATAAGTTGATGCAAATGAATACAAAGCTATTTATTTCCTAGAATAAACTGATAAATCAGTTTTATTTATATGCAGTTACTGAGGGTTGGATCCTTGTTAAGTAGATTATATCATTAATTTATTCAATATGCTTTACTGTATAATGCATTACAGGTTAAAATATTCTCCATACCTACAGATACACCCGGTATAGTCGCTTGAAATCAAAACGGTCATGTATTCAAATATTGCTATTTTAACTGACCTAAAGCTTACTTTCATTTATGATACTAGAAAGAATGATTAGGAGATTGATCTATTCATCTGACATTTATATCAAGATCGAAATGTCTGTCTCAATTCCACCTCAAACAATAGAGCTGCAAGATGGGACTGTCTCTCCTCATAGATGTAATAACCAGCCAATTAATCAGCACCTTTTTCTCAAACAGGATAAATTGTCGCTCTTTTTGAAATGTGGCATTTTTGCATCTCTACTGATGAGTGCAACATGAATAAGTTTGACAGTTTTTCCACATTCTTCAACAGTACTGTAATATAATGTATTTTCCCTTCTGTTGGAAAAGATGGGCATCTCAGTGAGTCACTTCTGTACAGTATGTGGCAATTAACAATTAATTGTTGAACCCGGGCGTACAAACCTTTATATAATGTTGCTTCTGGGGGAAGAGAGAGATAGAGAGAAACACACACTCACACTCACATATTCACACTCACACTCATTCACACACACACGCTGAGTAAATGAGTTGCAGAGAAGGGAGTTGGGGAGAAGAACTGCCGAGAGATAGGATGAAAAGAAGGGTTGTTCACTGAGTGCAAGAATGTAGGAGGGAATGGAGGCACAACTGAATGAGGCTAGTGGAAGGGGTTACTAAATAGTCGTGTCTGGGAAGAAATACTGTAAAGTGAGAATTTGGAGGGGATTGTGAAGAAGGGCTACTCGGCTGCCGTGAGGGAAGGGAGACAGTTTCTTTTAATAGAATCACTCTAACCATGGAATGGAACAATATTATTATACCATACCCTTACACTAATGTGCTCCTTTAATTCATCAAGAAGGGTGTACAAAAAGCCAAGGTCAAGGAAAGAATGATCCAAACATTATGAGCCGGCAGTAGGAGTAACCTGCAACAGGATGAACAATTACAGTATAGACTCATAGAGCAATTAACATTGCACTGAGCCATTTTACATCAGAAGCTATTCATATTCATTCTATTTGAAAGGGAAAATGCAGTTATCAAATGACACAGTTCAACTTAAAGCTAGTAAACAATTTACTTAAAAGATAACAAGATACAAAAGAAAATAATGGGAAGTAAAACAAGAAAAAGATCTTAACTGAAATATTATTTCAAATTAAAAATAACTCTCGTAATTATTTTCTTGAGGTTTTAATTCAGCCTTTAAGTATGCACATGTGTGATCTTATATCCCTCGAAGGAGCCACATATTAATTCTGTGTTGTTAAAGATAGTTGTCTAGAAGTAGGAATGAATGTAACAAGAAGAATTTGTATATTTTATATCATTCCTCTCTGTCTCCAAGGTAGGGTTCAACACACAATCAAAGGAATTATTTCCCTTAGGCAGGCAGTTTGCAGGTAACCTTGTTTTAGTTTCTTTGCAGGCTTTACAGTTTAAATTGCAAACTTTTGATTTGATGAGTTTTAGACTTACTTTTGACATTCAATTTAGATATTGAAAAGTTTGATTTTCAGATGAAAATGGTGATGATTATGCAGCTATAAAGTTCAGATGTTGCAACAATTTCAATGTTAGGAAAGAATCATGGATGTAATTGATTTGATTTATTGCAATCACATGTACCTAAGTACAGTGAAAAGTTTTGTTTTGTGAGCAGTACAGACAGATCATAGCAAACGAAGACATACAGATCACAGGGTGCTTAGGCAGAGCGAGGCATACACGTTTACAGCTGCATAGGAGGTGCACGAAAGCAAGATCGACATCATCAAAATCAATATTCTTTGAAATTAGAGTGCTGCATACAGTGGCCTAATAACAGTGGGGAAGAAGCTGTTCTTGTACCTGTTTGTGCATGTGTTCAAGCTTTGTATATTCTGTCTGATGGAAGAGGGTAAGAGTCTGACATTAGTGTCCTTGTTATTGAAACAGTCCCGGGATGAGTGGAGGGCTAGGGAACATTGATTGTAGTTAACATGTATTGACTGGAAATTATCCGAAATTAAGGCATGGAAAACCCGATGCAGAATTTGAACTGTGGCCTAACCAGTGAGTTGTATAGGTCCAGGCCACATCAGAGGAGCAGGAAAGTTGATGATTCCATCAGGACCCTTCTTCAGGAAATACCCTTCTGAAGCGGCCTGGTCTGCTGTGCTACTCCAGCTCCGCACTGTGTTATCTCTGAGTCCAGCATCGGCAGTTCTCACTATCTCTGAGTTCTATAGGTCCAGCTGTTTTGCATTTGTGTCTTGTACCATTGTTTTGAAAGCCTCCCAGCCTGGATAAGAGATTGAATCCCAATTTGAAGGTAATGTGGCACTACAAACAGCAGGATGACAGACATTGTTCATTAGCCTCATTTGTTAATTATTGATGAGCTGAAGGCACCAGGTGAAGTCTCAGAGGCAGCTCACTGATCGTGGAGGGTGGAAGGAAAACAATAGATTGACTCCCATCAGTTCACAGACTAAAGCAAGTTCAGGAGTGGGAAACATCTCAGCAATCTAGACATTTAAATGAGTATTTTTAAAATATTTTGGCAGCTTTCAGCAATTCCTTTTGAGGAATACTGGTTAGGTCATTTGAAAATAGTACAGCATATTGTTAATGACGACTTTAATGATTATAAGTAATTTCAATAAACCACTGGAACAAAGTAGTCCAAGTATTGAGACTCTTGGGTGCTAATGTGTTAAAAATCATATAAATCCTGATGATATAATCGATCATTTGACTAATTTCATTCTGGGGCCTGGTCTTCTTCATGACTATTTCTTTACCTACAGTTATAACAATAGTTTTGCCTCATTCCTTCTGCCTTTCTATTCCCATTAGTACACTCTTAGGTGACCATAGACACAAAGTGCTTCTTTAGTATCTCGATTCCATTATCCTCCATAGGTATATGTTATTTATCTTCTGTAAGTTATCCTTTTCTTAATTTAGTGGTTTTATTTTTATTTACATAGCAGTTCCTTTTACATTGCTTGCCAGTCCTTATCTATCCTCTCCTTACCTATTCTACTTTTTAAACTTTTATTTTGCTTAGTTCTCTAAATTCAGCTTGTCTTTTTTTATTTGCCCAAATTTTTCATATGCTGCTGTTTCTTGCTTTGTTTTGATGTTGGTTTCTGTACTAATGCAAGGAATTCCATACTTTGCTGCACCAACATCCAGTTCTGATTGGAGATATTCCCAAGAAAAGACAAAAATAAACTGTTTCCACTGGTTGGGGATTCTAGAACCAGGGATGTAGTCTGAGAATGAGGGCCAGACTGTTCAGGAGAGATGTTCAGAAGCATGTCTATGCACAAAGGCTGGTAGATGTTCGGACTCTTTTCCACAAATGGCAGTGAATGCTGGGTCAGTTCTAGGTTTTAGTTCTGAGATAGATAATTTTTTGCTAACCAAAGGCATCAGCGATATCGGCCAAAGACAGATATTTGGAGTTAGGCCACAGATCAACCATGATCTCATTGAATGGTGGAATAGGCTCAAGGGGCTGAATGGCCTACTCTTGTTCTTATATTCCTACACTCTGTTGTAATGAAACTGTATATTCTGTGTGTGTGTGTGTGTGCCTGTGCGTTTATCTGCATCTATGAAGTTAACAATTAGCTTTTCAAACCACCACACCCATAATTCCAAGTAAAAGGAAGTTACCCAGAGGTTCTATGGAATTACACAGAGGGCTTACAGGGAGAACTTTCCAGGTTCTGTCTTTCATGTTTTATTTTGTATTGGGAAGTCATTTAAGACAGAGATTACAGTACTAAAGTTTTGGTACATGTAGGCAGGCCACTGATCATGCATGTTGACATAGCTTGCTGGGGAAGTAGAGAATTGAGAAGCTCATCGGGTAGGTATCACCATAGACTGAACAAGAGGGTTTGTTTTCATAAGTGAGAGAGATCAGCAGGATAAGCCTTCTTCAATGGCTTCTTGTTTCAACTCATTCCAGATCCCCGAGTACTGTCTGTCCAGTCACTTTTCACACAGCCTCAGCAGAGATCTACAGATCTTGGAGACAAACAGTTATCACCAGTCAAAGATTTCAAGGAATTACAACTAAAACCATTCTCTCTCTGTCCACAATGAACTTTCAATGACTTCTTTCCAAGCAGTTCCAAAAAAACTTGGATTCATTTTCCACAATTTTTCAAAACACAAATCCTATAGGAAATACTACATTTCAAACAAGTTTGCAACAAAGTAGAGATGTTTAGTTCTCCTTCTCCTCCTCTCAGTTCATTGGTTACCCATCGACATTCATAATTGGATATAGCAGCTCTGCTGTGATCTGCTTCATTGGTGATGAGATTTGCCATGATCTTTCTGTCTGTTCTTGTTCATGTAAGAGACAGATCCCATGGTGTTATTTAAAAGAAGGGCAAGGAAGACGTTCCTGGTGGCTTGGCCAATACAAACCTTTCAATTAACACTAAAAACAGATTCTCTGGCCATTATCTCATTATTAACCTAGTCATTGGCAGAATGACACAACTGAAGCACACGTATGACCTGATGGATGCTTTTGTTCTGTCTCTTTCGTGCTTGTAATGATTGGAAGCAGGTGGATTGCATTGGCTGTAAAATCCTCGATTGAGGTTGTTAACCTGGGTCAATCAGGAAGCCCTGTCTGACATATATACACAGGAGATTAGCATCTCTTCAGTTAAGAGGGACTGACCCCAATTTAGCTGGGCACAGCCAGTGTACTGTGCACAAATAAAATGAATAATGACTTTGTGACTGGATTCTGGGCTGTGTGCAGGTTTTTCAATATGTACGTCATTTTTGTATTATACGTCAGCACAGTAGCATTGCCTGGCTTGTGAAGTGTGTCTGCAAGTTGAACTCCTCACACAAGATATTGTTGGTGGCAGGGGAAGAAGAGGAATTAACATCAGCACTGTCCTGTAATTGAATCACAGTCTGAATGCAATTGTGTGATGTAAAATGAGTGGAATAGGTTGAAACTATCACCAAGCATTCAAGTAATCTATGAAGCATGAAGAAGCAGAAACATTTTTGCATCAACAAGGATTTTTAAATATAAATAAAAACTGAAATAACTGTGGATGCTGTAAATCAGGAACAAAAACAGAAGTCGCTGGAAAAGCTCAGCAGGTCTGGCAGCATCTGTGAAGAAAATAATCAGAGTTAATGATTTGGGTCTGGTGACCCTTCCTCAGACCCTCCCTGTTATTGTTTTTGGTTTAGTTTTTTAAATATAAACTTAGTTGATGTTCTACAACGAACAAATGAAACATTACCTTCTTACCTCTGTTGTTGGTTTTGTTTAATGTCAGGTCTTGAGCTTGTTTAAAATTATATTTAGAACTTTAGTTCTAGCTATTCAATTGAAATGGTTAAGACTTATCGCAGCATGTTTGGGATAAGTGATCTTAATATATACTGTGACTGCTAACAGCAATAAGGCAATTTGGAGCACTAGTCTCACACAATTATTCATCATAACAGATACAGAGAATTGTAATTATTATTTGGATAAATAGGTTTAACAAATAAGTTAGCTTCATAAAACATTGAGACAGTACTAATGAGATGTTTACACACTGCTTTACCAGATTTGTAACCACAGAACAATGCGGTGTGATGATTGGTAGAAAGATTGCGTATAATTACTGAACACAATTAGCAATATTATTAATGCCTTTACAGCTAAAAAAAAGTAAACTTGTTTCCAAATTAATTTATAGTTTAAGAAGGAAAAATCATATTAGCATAGTTTGCAAGGTCGGGCATACAACATGCTAGAGCTTTACAAGACCATGGTAACAATACTGAAACAATTATTTTAGAAAACACTGCCCCCCCCCCCCAGATATTTTCAGAATCAATTCCTTCAAAAGTGTTATTACACACCTCTGGAGTGAGTGGGATTTGAACCTAGGCTTCTTGGGACGTTGGGGATACCACTACTGCACCACAAGAGATCCCAACATTTCCCCTCTATGCCAAAAGCAGAAATTGCTGTAGAAACTCAGTGGGCCTGGCAGTATCCATGGAGAGAAAGCGGAGTTGGAGTAATGTTGTAAAGACCTGCTGAATTTCTCCAGCAATTTCTGTTTTTGTTTTTTTGATTTCTAGCATCTGCAATTCTTTGGTTTATTTTAGCATTTTCTCCATTATTGTTTCGTATCCAATCTGAAAATGTGCTGTTATTTAACCTACGTTACTAAACTAGACATTTCTGTTCATATGTCTGTTGTGTTTGCAAACAAATATACAACATTTTGAAATATGCTGGTGCCAGACTGACATTGACTTTTCTTTATACTTCAGGTAGCTCTGGGTTTGGACCACAATGCAAAGCAATTGGGAAAAGCACCAGCAACAACCTAGTGGTGATGAGCAGTCCCATGACTGTCCAGAGGGCGGGACCTCTATCAAACCAGACAATTATCCACAGTAACCACATCAATCATAATCTCTGTCGTCAGATGCACCCAAATCTAAACATTTCTGCTTCAGATACAAGGTCTTGTAATTATTTTTAACTTAATTTGTTGAGTTAGTTGATCTTTTGATTCCATATTCTAATCCTTAACCATTTTAAAGACTCATTCATCTCTAATGGTACAAATAAGTGGCTTGGATTGAGAAAGGGCCATGGAAAACCAGCATAAGGAGGTTTGAAATAGTTTACTTTTTTGTGCTCAGATTTGAAGGGCTCAATAAAAAAGGTTAGGATGCCTGAGCATCTGGTCTGCTGGGCAAAGGTTTATTAAAATTTAATCTAGGTCATCGAAAAACTATACCTCTGTACTCTGGACTGAACTATTTTTGAGAGGTTTAGTGTGCCACCCGTTGTGAAGAAAGTATTTTTCTTGAATCCCTGCTGTGCAGATAGAGGCCATTTGGCCTATCAAGTCTATGCTGACCCTCTGAAGATCATTCTACCCAGACTCACCCCAACTATCCACATACCCCTCATTTCCTATGGCTAATCTACCAAGCCTGCACATCTTTGGATTGTGGGAGACAGAGGGAGAATAAGCAAACAGCAAACAGACAGTTGCCTGAGGTTGGAATTGAACCTGGGTCCCTAGTGCTAAGAGATAGCAGTCCTAACCACTGTGCCACCCGAGTCAGCCTCTTTGCTTAGTTTCTCTTCAATTTCCTGAAGCTTGATTCCAAAGTTTCCTGTGCCTGCCTGAATTGGCTCGGATTTGTCTTTGCTAATCTTTCTTCTGGGTAAATTGTTACAATCCCTTTTTCACCATTAATCCAAAAGCTGCTTCAAAGCTCTACTGGAGAGGTGTCGATGTTGAAACCTGATCTTAAGGAGGCCTCAGGTATGTTCCACCATGTCCCTGGTGGAAGCATGGGCAGCATTGTGTTCCTCAGTCTGACAACTCAGGAAAGGTGCCATAGGCTGTGTTTGGAAGGGTTAGACCCAGTCTCCCAGCTGCCATCCCTGCATGATGTGAGAACCTTGGAAGGAGGCAGGAACCTGTGAGTTGCGGAGAATGTGCATATCATGTGGGCTCTGAGGATATCTGGTTCATGTCTCCAAAATCTGGCAGCGATTGTCATGAGGGATAAGTTGAGTACTGATGGAGTGGGAGCTTTTCCTGTTAATGAACTCTGCGGGTTGGTGACAGGCTGCTGCAGTTGTTCGTGCACTACACCGAGGGAAGGCCAATGATGCTTGACAATCCCATTGCCTGCTTGCTTGGTTCTCCTCCTCATGGGGAAAGGATACGGACAGGTGTAATCTGGCAGAAGAGTAACATTGTGGATGTCTGTATTTATGGGCCAGGAACTGAGAGATGCCACACAGGTCCTCAGTTGCTTCTTGAAATTATATAGAAATAAATCAAGGCAGCTTTAACCTTGATGGCTAGTGAGATAGGATTGCTGCTGAGTCCTTCAGGGAGTGAGCTTTCTTACAGCAGATACTACAGTTTGTCAATGGTGGCCAAGGGGATATTTAATCTGCATGTGATTTTCTGTGAGAGATGGATAATGACAGAGTGAGAGGTCAGTACATTGACTATCTGGTCATTCTCTGCATCCTTGGGTGACCTAGCCTCTAGATGATGAGCATCAGGCACTGGAGTTTTTAATTGCTCTTACTAATGAGACTATAATCACTCTCTCCTTCACTGGATCAGTGGATGCATAATTGATGAATTACATCTAGCAGGATCTTAAATCAAAAGAATTACACTCTGCCCTTGAAGGGATAAGTAGCAACTTACTCCTGCCATTCTGCATGCAATGGCTGCCATTTTAACATACTGTATTCAGTTAACTTTGGATCAAAGATGGCAAGATTACCACCCTTTCTCCTTGTGAGTGCACAACAGGCTCTGCCTGAGCTATAAAAATATACCCGTACTTCACGTTCTCTTCTGAGTTGCTGTCCCTTGTTAGCAATGACATTTCATCTGCTATTATTTCTGTTCAATCCAGAAAACTGTTAATGCCCACCATTTACCCCCTGACCCCATGGCTTTTGTGAATGATCATGTCCTTGTTGACTGTTCAATCTCCTTCTGTAGAGAGCAGAGAAATTGTCACTTGTGAAACCTCCAAACAGTCTACTATGTTCAATGAGCTCTCGGATTGTCACTTTTCACTGGGGCCATTGCCTCCAGCAATCCAATCCAGAAAACTCCAACCCCAGACCTGATTTTCTGACATTACCAACAGGACTCTCCCTATTTCAGAACCCTCTCCCCCTCCCCCTTTTCTGATGAAGGGCCTAGGCCCGAAACGTCAACTTTTGTGCTCCTAAGATGCTGCTTGGCCTGCTGTGTTCATCCAGCCCCACACCTTGTTATCTCACAAGGATGTGCTGGGATTGGAGGATTTGAAATACAGAGAGGCTGAATAGACTGGGGCTTATTCTCCCTGAAGCTTTGGAGGCTGAGGCATGACCTTAAAGAGGTTTATAAAATCATGAGGGTCATGAATAGGGTGAATAGGTCTTTTTTTCCAGTGTAGGGGAGTCCAGGGCATAGGTTTAAGGTGAGAGGTAAATATTTAAATGGGATGAGAGAGGCAACTTTTTTATGTAGAGGAAGGTGCATGTATGGAATTAGGAAGTGGTGGAAGCTGATACAGTTACAACATTTAAAAAGCATCTGGATGGGTGCATGAATAGCTTGGGTTTAGAGAGATATGGGTCAAAAGCTGAAAAATGGGGCTTGGTCAGTTTAGGATATCTGGTCAGCATAGACAAATTAGTTCAAAGGATCTGCTTCTTAGCTGTATGCCTCTATGACTCCATGAACTGGCCCTGATGAACCCTGTGACAATTAATGCCAAAAGCTGTAAAACTGACCCTGGGAAATGGGATTAGAATAGTTTTGTGGTTATTTTTGACTAGAGAGGACATGATGGTCTGAAGGGCCTTTTTTGTGTCATAGATCTCTAAGGAAATTTCCTGCTCATTTCCGATATCCCTTATTTAAACCTGTCTTATTGCACATTACCAAATTTAGAACAGCCCTCTCTAGCTCTAGGAATTGCTACTCTAAGAAACTGTTCCGAAAACAATCTACGAACATACATTCCAGAGTACCTTTGCCAATCTGATTAATTCAATCAGTATGTATATTAAGATCAATTATAGTTATTGCAGTAATTTTGTCACAAGTTCCCATGATTTCTTCCTGTTTAAACTGTCCTGCAGTGAAGTCGTTATGAGAGAGCTTTTAGTACACTGCCACAAGTCACTTCTTATTTTCATGATTTATTATGTCTACCAAAACTGATTCTACAACTTGATCGTTATAAGTAAGGTCATACCTCTCTGTTTTTGCTAATGTCATCCTTAATTAACAGAGCTTCCTGTCTTTCCGGAATGTCAGATAATCCTCTGATATTTAGCTGCTTGCCTTTAATACCTCGTAACAATTTCTTTATGATAGTTATCAAATCAGACATGTTTACATCTATATGAGCTGCCAATTCATCCATTTTGTTACAGATACTGTGCACACTTGGGTACAGAGCCTTTAAGCTGTGTCCTTTTACTATATTTGCAAACTCTACCCTTACCTGTTGGTAAAATCCTACATTTATATACCCTGAGGCATCTTGCCATACTTAGAATATCAATTCCCTTACTGCTAAGCTTGTGGTCTTGTTTTTTCTCTATTATTCAGTTGAAAGTCTTCTCTCCTGTCCTAGTTGTAAAACTGGCAGTACTGCAGTCTCAGGACAGCTGAAGTGAAGGCTATTTTAAAGACACAGCTCTCTCTTTCTTTCTTTCATTAGTAATGACATTGCCCTATAAATCAAATCCTACTTCTCCCACACTAATCTTTAAACTAAACATTCAATTCCCTAACCTTATTTAGCTGATGCTAATACGCTCATGGCTCAAATGGCAATTAAGAGATAACGACCTTTCAAGTTCTGTGATAATGGGAACTGCAGATGCTGGAGAATCCAAGATAATAAAATGTGAGACTGGATGAACACAGCAGGCCCGGCAGCATCTCACGCTCTTTTGTATTGCAAGTTCCTCTATAGTTCATAGTCAATATGCTGAATTTTGGGAACAGATAGGCAATACAACCGTCTTGGCTACAGAAAACTGAATCTATCCCTACTCTGTGCTGTCCTTTACTATCATGACATTTCTATTTGAAGCTCTGGTTGAATGATTTTCTAGAAAGTAGAATCCCTGCAGTTTGGCAGCAGGCCATTGAGCGCATCGGGTCCACACTGACCCTCCAAAGAGCATCCTACCCAGACCTGACCCCTCCCCCACCTGTAACCTGCATTTCTCATCACCAATCCTGCACATCTTTGCACTGTGGGAGGAAATTGGAGTACTCAGAGGAAACCCATGCAGCCATGGGGATAAACTGCAATTGGTAGCCAGTTTTCAACCTGCTTTCTCTGTAATATCACATTGGTTTTTCTTTCAGACATGTTGTCTGACTGGGTCCTAGCACCATTCATACAGGCTCGCTCCCTTTCGAAACCACCAGTTGGGTGGGCTCTGCACAGGCCTGAAAGATCAGCAGTTCCCAATGGATTTTTTGAGAACAGAGGAAAATGCCACCACATGCTGTGCTCCTATGTTAAAGTATGTGAATGTTCCTAACTGTAAGCAGGCAACAGTTTCCCATTTCCTCTTGGAGGCCTCTTGAAATTGGGCTTAATATCAGTTCACGTAAAGCCAGCATTACATGTTTGAAAAATATCATAGAATCATGAAGACATAGAATCATGAAGTCATAGAATCCCTGCAGTGCAGATAGAGGCCATTCAGTCCATCAAGGCTGCACTGACCCTCCAAACAGTATCCCATACCCCCTGCCCCAATCTTTCCCAGTACCTCCTCTAATTACCATGACTAATTCATCTAACCTGCATGTCTTTGGACTATGGGAGGAAACCGGAGCACCCATCAGAAATGCATGCAGAGACGGGGAGAATGTGACCTGCAGTTTACAAAGGGAGCAGACAGTTAAGCACTATATGACACCTCCATCTCCTTTCTACTAACCTCATCCTGCCCCCTTGACCTGTCCATCCTCTCCAGGCTGACCTATCCCCTCCCTTCCTCCCCACCTATACTCACCTCTACTGGCTCCATCCCCACCCCTTTAACTTGTCTGTCTCCTCGCCACCTATCTTCTCCTCTATCCACCTTCTTTCCGCACCCCCCCTCTTTATTTCAGAACCCCCACCCCATCCCACTTTTCTGATGAAGGGTCGAGGCCCGAAACATCAGCTTTTGTGCTCCTGAGATGCTGCTTGGCCTGCTGTGTTCATCCAGCTCCACACTTTGTTATCTCAGATCCTCCATCATCTGCAGTTCCCATTATCTCTGAGCATTGTATGGCATAAAGGTTTCTCAATATTCACACATAGAATTTCCAGTTCTGTTTTCAGGGCATTCGTTTAATCAAACACTTCACTGATGTCACGTGTACATAAACTTTACATGCCCAGGAAGACACCGCTGCAGCGGGCATGAGGCCGAGCGCGATTCCTGCAACTTTGTTGACCACCCTCCCCCACACAGCAGTCAGTGCTCAGGCGTTTTAATTAAATGATTCCATCCCACATCTGTGCCAAAGTGAGCAAATCCTGGCTCCTCCGTCAGAAATAGTATGACATGAGCTGGCCTTGTAAAGTTCTTCAAGTAGACATTGTCACAAATTTCCTGTTGTAAGGGTCACCAAGGTCAACACATTGGTGTTTTTCAATGTGTGAACCTAGTCTGGACACAGTGAAATGCCTTATCCCAAATGAGTTTGAGCTCATTGGTCTAGAATGTGCGTTTTTTTTAAATGGCATTTTGAAACCATGGCAATACAATAATGTTCTTAAAATGTGCTCATTGTTCTTTTCAACTGAAACTCTATTGTAATTTATAAAAGTTCACTGTTTGATCATAAAGTGACTCTCAGGAAACAACTTCCAAGATTTGCTGATTTTTTTCTTTGGTTATCCATTGACAGAAGGAAAGCAAATAGTTATCTTGGGGGAGGGGGGAGAATCAAAATTTATGTGTGTTGAAATCACATGATAGCAGAGAACAATGCAAGGATATTGTTTTAAGTTGTCTCTCTGACACTTTCACGACTAATTAGAATTTTTTTTACTGACCTAACTAATCTATGAAGGAATTTGAAAAATTTCTGAGGTAAGGTGATTTGGTAATCTATAAACATTCCCAAGGCCAACTTGTGAACATAATATTCTGCGTCATTTATAAACATTACTTTATTCTTTGGCTGTGTTGGGTATGCACTTGGAATGTCTGTGGTTTTAATATGCTATTCTTGTTTGCACCCAACTAAATTTCCACAGAACATTTGTGCACATGAGTGCAAACATATATATTTCTGATGTAAAATATTCAAAAGCACTCTACTGCAAAAGTTCTCTACTGCATCTTAATTTCACATTTACAGCACTTCATGCAAAAGGTTGATTTTGCTTTTGAAATTCTGTCGCTCTTATTTATTTTTGTCACACTGAGATGTGCTGGGATTATGTAAACTACCACTAACATTTATTTCCTCTAATGGAGCATCCCCTTGAAACCTTAAAAATAGGTTTTTATTTGATTATCAGCACTTTTAAGAAAATGTAGTGTCTGGCTTGATGCATTTACGCAATGATGTGTTGCCTCCTCCAAACTACGGAAAAGGGCTGTTGGAAAATAAAATGAGGGAGAATCATGTGATCGCCATTGGTATACTGACTTTTGTTTCTTGCTATTTGTGTCTTCTCTGCCAAGGCCACATTACATTATAAAGTTATGTAGACTTACTATGTTAACATAATATACTTGTTCATTATCAAGTTCAAATACGAATGCATTTATCCAGAAACTGCTTCCACAGTTCAAGACAAATATAAACAGAATACATGTAAAATACATATAAAAGAATTATAAAAGATTTTTCAACATTTTGGTTCTTTAATGCAGCAAGACCAGCGTCTAAAGCCAAAATTCACTCTAGTAACAAGGCACATGTGAACTGTGAAACTAGACATTTAAAATTGACATCATTAAATATGTCCTCATCCAGCAATTATGTTTGTCTTAATTTCTGAGCAAAAGTTAAAATTCACCTAAATTCTTGATAACTTAGTTGGATTGATAACTTATGATACACATTTTAAATGATTTAAAATTATATGCTTTAACGATTGAACATTTTCCTGATGATTCAGTTGGCTAAGACCAAACAAATCTGTTCTAAGGTAATTTATATCTATCAGGTAGAAATGTCCGTTTTTCCAGTGATATTGCCTAGGGAACACAAAATTATCCTTGATTCTTACACAAGATTGGAAGCCAGGAATTCCTAGATTTGGTGGATGTTGGTGGAGCATGGCTATGATGCCAGTAGTCTAATAAACTGGGCCACACCGTTGCGGATTGATTGATTGATTTAGAAACAGTGAACTTTTGGTGAGGCCTCAAAGATTTCCCAATAGCTGTGACATCGAACCCTAGTAAGAACATAAAGACTTGCATTGATAAAGCAACTTCCTTGACTACTGAACATCCCAAAGAACTTTACAGCTTTTGAAGCATAGCCTTTATTGGGTATAGTCACTGTTGTAATGTGTTGTATACGTCAGTTAATTTTCAAGCAGCAAACTCCCAAAGCGCAATGTGATAATGACCAGTTCATCTGTTTTGGTGATGTTAATTGAGAGATAATGATTGACCAGGATACCTGGGATAACTTCTGTTAAGGGCAGCTTCCAAAATCAATCTAGGCCTGGTCAGGATGATCAGAGTCCGAATCACCTCATAATGGTTGAGGAATTGAATGCTGGATGGTTCGGCATTCATCTTGACTTTTAGTGTTTTCATAGAATCCCTACGTTGTGGAAGCAGGCCGTTCAGCCCATTGAGTCCACACCAACTCTCCAAAGTGCATCCCAAGCCGACCAACCCCCCTACCCTATCCCTGCATTTCCCACCCACAACATAATGGGCGATTTAGCATGGCCAATCCACCTAACCTACACATCTTTGGACTGAGGGAGGAAAACCACACAGCCACAGGGAGAATGTGCAAACTCCACACAGACAGTCGTCCAGGGTTGGAATCGACCCTGGCCCTGCTGCTGCGAGGCTGCAGTGCTAATCACTGAGCCACTGTCTGCCCCTGGGGTGAGAAACAGAAAGTTATTACAAAAGATGAAGGTGGCTAATGTAGGTGTTTATTGCATGGGGAAAGGTGTCACAAGGGAATGTGTAGTTAATACAGATAGTATGCAGGGTTAGTGCTGTCAGGGACTGGGGTTGGCAAAAGCGAGTCAGAAAAGATATGACTGGCAATATCGAGAGTGGTAGACCATCAACCTCAGTGGAGGATAGAGTGAGTGAATGTGAGGAATTGGAAAGAAAACTATTTAGCCTAGCAGAGTGAAAAAAGGTATTGACCTTCTTCCTACATTCCTCTACATGGCTGTGTGTGTTTTAAAATTTTGAGCAACCTCAGACTTCACTAATATGGTCTGGTTTCGAAATTAACTGAAAGTAATGTAAGGATCAGCCCAAAAAGTCCACATATATCTATTTATTGGTCATTTAAAGAAAAATCAGCCATCTACAACCGCTCAAACTAAAGTCCACAAAAATTGTGCAATATGAAGCCACTTCTTAACAGTATACCTACCAGAAATTTGCTCTCCACAGGACTAGATTTACCCAGTCTATATGCAGACTGTAGTTCCCAGTGATTACTGTATGAATCTTGTTGTATGTGCCTCTGATTTCCTGACGTTTGCCATACCTTCTATTGCCACTACTGTTTGGTAACCTAGAAATAACTCCCAACAATGACTAAAAGTAAAAGAAATCATGGAATATCCCCATCCTAATTATTGCCCATCCCTATTTCCATTAAGAAACTAGATGTGAGCTGTCCTCTTGAATTAGCGCAGTCCATGTGGAGTGGGTGCATCCATGACACTGTTAGGAAAATGTTATCTCCCATTTGTTGCTCCATAGCACCACCCAGCCTGATGCTTAATCCTGAAACTGTAACCTAAAATCTTTTTGCGCTGACATATTGATCTCATCCAACCTCCTCTTCCTTTTTGCCGATCCTTCCGAAATGCCATGTCATACTGAATATTTAGTTCCCAGTTTCGGTCACCCTGCTGCCTCTGTTAATGGATCATACATGTTTCCTTCTATTTTGCTCGCCAAATATCTATTTTGTTAGAATGCTGTGTACATTCAGACAAAATACCTTTAATTGTGCCTTTTCTGCATTCTTCAGTATGTTGATCATATTCGTTGTGTTGCATTCCCAGACAAGGTCAATAAATTTACAAAATGTAGTTAGGGAATTAGCTTTTTTTTAAAGCAAAACTCAGGTAAAGCTTGAAATTATAGGCACATACAAAAAGAAAGCATGAGATTTCTTGGATTTGAACAAAATATACTTTAATATATAAGATTCGAAAAAGAAAACAATCTATAATGGATATACAGCTGATACTCTATTATTCAGACCTTACATGAGGTAAATATGCATTAACAGATAAACATCCCACAAAGCAAATCAAATTACACATGTGGCCAAGAAAGACCCTGTTGACTCTTCAGCAATCCACCTTAATATTATTAATACTGTGGGCCATCAAATCTCTGACGTTGCCTTTTTCACACAACATTTGCAGGTGCTTGCTGGGTAAATGCAGATCCAACAACACTCAAGAACCTTAATGCCATCCAGGGCACCATCTGATTGGCATCAGATCTACAAACATCCATTGCCTGCGCCACCAATACCCAGGAGTAGCAGTGCACACCATTGAAAAGATGTACTGTAGAAATTCACCAAGCATTCTTAGACTGTACTGCACAACCCACAACCACAGCCATCAGGAAGGATGAAGGCAGCAGTTACATTGGAACACCGCAATGTGCATGTTCCTCTCCAGGCCACTCTCAAGTGTGAATTACAAATATGTTACCATTCCTTCAGTGTCACTGTGTTAAATTCTGAAACTGCCTCTAATGCTCCCGAAAGTATTGTCTTGTTGCTTCTAAGGCCATTAGATGTAGGAGCGGAAGTAGGCAATTCAGCCCATTGCTATTGCTGCACCATTTGACAGAGTTGATAATCCTCAACTACACTTCGCTGCCTACTCTGTTTAATCCTTGATTTTGTTCCTGATAAACATCTGTCCATCTCAGTTGCAAATGTACTTAATGACCCAACTTAAACCACACCAAATGGACTGCAATGTTCAAGCAGGCAGCTAGCCAAGGGCAACTAGGGATGGGCTATAAATGCCAGACCAAATGGTAATGCCCATATCCCAGGAAGGGAAAAAGAATATAAAATGTGGCAATGCTAGAATAGCATGGGAGCCCCGCTGCTTGCAAGCTTTCCCCAAAGCCACACACCATCCTGGCTTGCAACTTTATCTCTGTTCCTGTGCTGCCACTACATCAAAACTTCTTAATCACACTGTTGGTGTATCTCCACCACTTGAATGCACGTCAGTTCAAGAAAGCAGCTTGTCACTTGGCCTAATAAATGATGTCCATGTCCTGTGAGTGAAGAAAATAAAAGCATTAGAACATCCTGTGCCCTGAATGTTACAATCTCTTGCAAACTAACTCTCCACAGCTGCCAACTTCAGAACACACACTGACTCAAAAATATTTCACTATAGATGTTGCCCTTTTGTTTCTGCTGGCTTTGGTTTCTTCAAAATACTTTTCCTTCATACAAACACCAGCTTTGTTTTACCCCAATATAAATTTCCTCTAAGGTTCCTATCCTCCAGCTAGTTTAAACTCTGACCAACAGCAGCAGCAAAACTCCCTGCCAGGGTATTGCTGCTGGTCCCATTTAGCTGTAACCCATATTTCTTGTCTAGTTTCCATTTGACCTGGAACTAGTCTCATTGCCTCAGCAATCAAAAGCCCTCCCTCCCACACCATCTCTCCAATCACATGCTTCTTTGTTCTATCCACCTATTTCTGTACTGCCAAGCACGTGGCACTCAGAGTGGTCCTGAGATTGCAGCTTGCATGTTTGTTTGATTCTTAGCTCAGACCTCATCTACGTTTCTAGCATTGCTATTGGAACTGACATGGGTTCTGAATTCCAGCTCTTCAAACTCCCCCATAAGAATGATCAGTGACCTTGATACCAGGGAGAATTCATAACATCCTGCAGTCACAGCTACAACTTGCCTGTGACCTTGTCTATTGACTCCCCTGCCATTATTGCTCTTTCACTCTTCTGCTTCCCGTTCTGTACAGATCAGCCAAGTGTGATGCCATCAGCTATCTCAGGCGGAACAATCACCGTCACCTACACGCAAAATGGAAAAAAAATGATTTCTGGCTGACATTGATACAAGAGACCACTGATCCCTCCCTGCTTCTTACGGACTGTTTGGTAGTCACCCATTCCCTTTCTATCTGAACCCTGTTGATCCGCAGTATGAGCATCTCCTTAGATGTGCTATCCACACAATTGTCGGCCTCATAGATACATCCGTTACTCCAGCCACTGCTTGAGTATGTTAAAATCAATTTACCCAGAGATATTATTAAAACAATTTGGAGCAGATTGGACTTGAATCTTGGCCTCCTGGCTCAGAAATTGGAACACTGACACTGTGCCACAAGAGCCCTACTGCTTGAGTTCCAAAACCCCAAGCTCATGTTGCTCAGAGATAATGGGAACTGCAGATGCTGGAGGGTCTAGGCCCGAAACGTCAGCTTTTGTCCTCTTAAGATGCTGCTTGGCCTGCTGCGTTCATCCAGCTCCACACTTTGTTGACTCATGTTGCTGATTGTTTCTGCATATTTGCTTGTCTAGGCCATGGGGAGCATTTTCACCATCACACATGGGATATGCATTCCATGCAGTTGAGCAGCCCAGCACCATCATTCCCTCACTTTACAGCTGATTATTTACTGGAGACAAGAACGAAAGAATGAGAATTATTCATCAGCCCAGGCATTCACCAATTAGCTTCTTCCCTGTACTGACGTTAGTTGTCATTTCTGAAGTGTGCAAAGCCTTACATTAGGATTCTCTCGATCCAATCCCCATTTCTGTTTATAACCCATTCATGTGGATCCTATAAATTTCAGACTTTGACATTGGATTCAATCATAAACTGTGAGAGGAGCTTTTGACCTTTGCCATAGTGACGATGATGCATTTACAGTAATTTATTTTCTTAATTTTCCTTTCTATATCTTATTTTGCTTTTCTTGATCTCAATCCTTTTTTTGTCTTTCTCTCTTTTTCTTTCTTCATCTCTAATTCATCCTTCATTGCTTTTGTTCCTCTGTTTTGTTCTCAATTCTAAAATCTATTGGTTATGGAGATGTACAGTTTTACCTGATGCTGTTGTGTCATTTTGAACTCTCATTGCCATCAATTCAAGGGAAAGAAATACTTTGTAATGAAGAATACAGTGAAACAACTGACAGTGTACTTTGCAAGATGTACCCTTCAGGTGAATGGAGTTTTAATCACTGAGGATACAACAGAATGTTACTGAGTATATTCTTGTGGGCAGCAAGGTGGCCCAGTGGTTGGCACTGTGACCTCACAATGCAAGGGACCCGGGTTAGTTTCCAGCTTTGGGGTGACTGTCCATGTAGAATTTGCACATTCTCCCTGTGTCTGCGTGGGTTTCCTCTCACAGTCCCCAAAGATGTTGAGCTTAGGTAGATTGGCCATGCTAAATTGTCCATAGTGTTCAGGTATGTGCAGTTTAGTTAGGTTAACCATGGTGAACAGATACATTTTGGGGATAAGGTGATATGATCTTCGAAGGGATGGTGCAGATTGATGCTGTCTTTCCACACTGTAGAGGTTCTATGATTCTATTAAGGTGCCAACACAGGTAGAAAATCAGACAACATTTCTTCAGAAACTTGATTAAAACAGTATCTGGCCCTCAGATCTCCATGGCGAATGAGATAGCCCATTCATTGACAGCTTCTTGGCAGTAAACTCTTTGGTGTCAATATTGGGAAATGTGAGCAATTTAAATAAATAACCTCGTTGGAGAAACAAGATTCTTAAAACCGTTTGTGCCAGGAAGAATCAAAATATCTAATTGACAGATGCTCCTTTAAAAGGTCTATGGCATTTATGTTGGAAATCCATGTCTCCTTTAATGATGTTCTACCTGTCAGTCTATCCAAAATCTTATTTACTGCCAGCTTTCGCTACTGTGCTGTACACCTTGGCTGCGATACTTGGCTCCATCATGGCCATATTTTAGCACTATATATGCCACTTGCTTTCCAAAATTACTCACACAGCATGTGCACACACATCTGATTTGGGCCAAATCACACACTATTTGGATAGATCATTGCACTGGCATCAGGGGAGTGCACAGGAAACATGCAAAGTAGCCAAATAGTAGCCAAACTGACAACTGTAGTGTCAATACTTCCAATCATAATATCCCAGTTAATACCTCGCTCAATCTCACGCAGGTGAATATGCATTCAGCAGCAGGACAATCCCCTAACCAGCACAGTTTGACAGTGTTTTATAAGGGATTTAGGACCCTGGAGAAAACATGCTATGGAGATCCTCTTCAATGAGCATAAGTACCACAGTCTGGCTGGAGCTAATTACAGAGAGTGAAATATGTGTGGAGTAGTATGTGGAGTGGACTGATTTGCATTAGGTAGTAGAGTTAATGGAGTAGTCTCAGGAATGTAAAAGCAAGATTAAAGCCTGGTTTATCTCTGATCACAATGTATTGTACAACTTATCTCAACATGTGAAAAGAAATGTGTTAGAAGTAAGACTAAGCCTAGAGACAGTACTTGACATTGGCTTCCCCTTGATCAGTCTGTCTTGAATCCAAACTTTTGGATGTGGGCATAAAACTACACAATAAAAGAAAGCAGACTCCTACTTTTCTTGATGTGATTGCTGACTAATTTCTGCTGGCTGTTACTGAGTTAGTGGACATCATAGCTCACAGTGCTGTCATTTAAAGTTGCCGAAATCCAAAGATTTTGGTATTGCATATGGTGAAGGCTATGGGTTCTGACTTTTAAGAGAACTGCTCAGATCACCTGCCTCTAGTCATTACATCATAAAATTCTTGTTCCTCTCAGCTCAAATCATGAGTGAGAGAGAATAGATGAGTAGAAAGAATGGAGAGACGGACAAGCTGTTGGAAGATGGAGGGGAAAAGGAGGAGGCCATATTGACTCAGGAAACTAAGGGAGTTTTCCCACTTCAAATCCATTGAGGGATTGTGCAATAGACATCTCCTTTTTATGATTACAGTCCTCACTGAAACTTGCCACGTGTTAGACACACAGTCTTAGCAAGGAGCAAAGGCAGATGACTTCTCATGTGCTCTTCCCAGAGTGGAGTAAAGAATCACATGACACCAGGTTATAGTCCAACAGCTTTGTTTGAGAACGCATGCTTTCGGAGCCTCATTCCTCCTTTCAGGTGTCAGTGAGAGAGGTTGGTATCGGGCACAGAATTTATAAGTAAAAGATCAAAGGATCACACCACTAATGAGATGTATTAAACAAGCCTAGGATGCTGTTAAATCTCTCATCAGTTAGTAGGTTTTAGTTGATTAATATGTACATGTACATCCCCAAATTTACTTTCAAGTCACTGCCCTGAGAGAACTAAAGGTTTTATCAGTGTGAAGAGCAGATACCTCCACATCAGAGAGGAGTTAAGGATTTGTCCACATCGGACAGTTTGCCATCCTCAGTGATATAAGGGCATTGAGGCAGCTACTTCCATCACGTCCATTTCTGATTTTGAGAACTCGGCACTGCTTGATGGAGACGATGAACCCAAAGGTTTCAGCAGCAACTCAACTTTACTTACCCATGAATTGTCCTAGACTTTAGTTCTGACCTACTCAGAGTCAGATACCACAGTGTCTATAGCTCTGACACTCCCCTTTCTTTCTGTCAGCAGGGGGTCCCTGATTGCACCAGATTAAAACTTGAACCAGGAATTCTCACCATGTGTCACCATAGTCTCCTGCTTCCTGTGCCAGCTAACCGTGATGAGGCTCCTCACAGCATGTTTCACTAGGTTTCTGGCAAACAGGTGAAGAGGAGCAAGGAAGTTAGGGGGAGGGGGGAAGTGAATGCAGATCCCTGTCTCCTATAATGAGTGGATAGGTGTTGTGATAAGCTCATCCAACTACAGCACCATAAGCACAAGTCCAGATCCCCAGTTGATGCCATTCTACTCCATTAATGATAATTACCCTGTTGTCAGGCACGACTCAGAATCAAAATCACAAAACAAAGAATCCAAACTGGTATCATCAAATGCACTATCCACTATGCATACAATAATCCACTAATTATGGTTGGTGCAACTCCTTACTGCTGTTGTCTGTTCAGCTGATATTGCATAGTGCCCCTTCCATGGTTACAGGATGTTTGGAAACCTTCTGCTGACTTTAACCGGGTCGGGAGGAATGATTGTGCTGGTCTTTGGAGGATGATCTCAGACATTTCGCGCTAAGATTGCGCTATGTCAGAACAGGCGGAAGCAACAGGCTGAGCTGTCCAACTGATGTGCAACAGCAGGCATTCAGTCTGAGCTACAGCTCTGGAAGCCTGCACACTGTCACCCTGAGACCGGAAGGTAGGTTAATGGGCATCAAATTTCCATTCCCTGGGCAAGCACCTCAGCAAACCTGGTAATGGGTCTTACAGCAGGCTAGTGGGTTGCTTCGAGACTCTGCAAATTCCTTCGACCACTGCTATCAGCAGCCAGCAGTCGTGAGTTTGCTGTAGTTGGTCTAGAGTGTCCACTTGAGCCTTGGGTGACTTCTCTTATACTGCAGTGGGATAAGAGGCACCAGATGCTGCAGCATAGGTAGGTTTGCAAACGTGCACATGGAATCAGCCACCGGTTGTATCCTCACTGAAAGGATGGACTCCAAGCTCTGTGTAAAGTGTGCGCTAAATGCGTATCTCTGTGCTTGGTGATAACGCGCAAAGATTTTCACCAATGTATCCAGCATTTTGCTGAGCTCATCCATCAGCCTTTGACAACTAGCACCTAACCCTGTGCCCCAAGTGCAGGGTTTCTGTGCCCTGTGTCATGCCACACACAGCTATCTTCTAATCTATGAGCCATGCAAGTATCTGATTTGATGTCTGCAGCTGTGACATTGAATGATGATGTTTCATCACCAGGAGTCTCCTCTTCCTGTTGCATTTGATCTGTTAATTAGGCTAGACACAATAGCAGTGATAATGGGAACTGCAGATGCTGGAGAATCCGAGATAACAAAGTTTGAAGCTGGATGAACACAGCAGGCCAATCAGCATCTCAGGAGCACAAAAGTTGACGTTTCGGGCCTAGACCCTTCATCACCCTCTCTGATGACGGGTCTAGGCCCGAAACATCAGCTTTTGTGCTCCTGAGATGCTGCTTGGCCTGCTGTGTTCATCCAGCTCCACACTTTGTTATCTTAGACACAATAGCAGAGTTGTTTTGAATAAATACAAGAATAATGCTTTCCCCATGAGGAATTTGTAAATCGGAAGAGGTTATGGAATAAGAGAAGGAGGATGAGGTAGGAGGCAAAGCGATCTTTACTGGTTTCACCCCATCATCAGCTAATGTTACTCATGGTTGTGCTAATTTTGGTCTGCTCTATATGGGTAAGGGCACGTCTCCGTACCCAGCCCTGCTGGCTCTTTGCTGTTGACTATCGTCATGCATTGCTTTATCCTGCAAAGGTGACAGCTTTGCACCAGTGAATGAGGTAATACAGTGTGGAGCTGGAGGAACACAGCAGGCCAGGCAACATCAGAGCAGCAGGAATGCTGATGTTTCGAGTCAGGGCCCTTCTTCAGAAATGGGGGAGGGCAAGGGGGCTCTGAAATAAATAGAGACAGCGGGTGCTGGTGGGGATTGGTCAGTGAGGTGGGAGGAAAGGATAGCTGGGAGAGAGATACCCTGAGGTCTTTCTGGAGAGAGGAGGATAACATCTTCAAGGTAGGCATCGCTAGAAGAGACTTCACAGTGAGGTTATAAATCACTCAGAGAGAGTAAGAGCTGCCGATGCTGGAGTGAATGAGGTGCAATGCACGTCTATTTCATGTGATCATCATGGTTGAACAGTTAGCAATGTAGATAGTGAGTTGTGAACATGTGGTTTGCAGCAGTGCTGTGCTTGAAAATGTACGATGAAGGTTTGAATGCAACGGACAGAGATTGTTCAAGGAAGAGTAATGAGGATCTGATGCATTGAAGAATATGTGGGTTTAGTTGGCAGGAAGTGGGATTTGCAGATGCACAAACTGGCCTTGACCACTCTTGTATGGTCATTAAACTACTTTCAGCACTGCAAAAGATAATAGAGACTACACATTGAGCTGTGCATCTATCTGGTCTTGCTGCTTTCTGTTGGACCGTAGAGACTCTGACTGGAAGAAGACATTGCTCCCAGGTCTATATCTGACACCAAGATTTTTAATGTTACTTTGGTAAAGTTTAGAGCTCACACTCTACCTCAAAGTCTCTTGGATAGGCTGACTACTCGGATAATTTCAAACACCTGTTCTAAATAATATCTACCTCTCCTTAAGCAGGTGCAGGCTGTGTTTTAAGTGGAGCAGGCTACTTTAAATTCATGCTTTCTTCTCATGCCTGCTTTGGCATACAGCCATCAAGCAGTGCACTTAGCATGGGCTGTACACTGTAATCATTGTCAGAAATGGACAACTTGAAATTTTCTTGATGCCTGCATCTGAAAGAAGGGACATTGGTTAAAGAGGCGCTGCAATCCCTTTGTCTGTTCGCAGCTGCTATATTGCATTGTGCCTTTCCAATAACTTATATCACAATATTTTTGAGTTCCATCATACAGCTCTCTTATAAACTAATTTTTTGAAAACTTAGATTGCCAAGATCTCTCTTCAGCCTGAATAAGTCTCGCAATTTTATCAATTGTGCCTGGTCCCCATTCGTACAATGTGCAAACAAAAACAGAAATTGCTGGAAAAGCTCAGCAGCTCTGACAGCATCTGTGGACAGAAGTCAGAGTTGACAGTTTGGCTACACTAACCTTCCTCAGAACTGATGGTAGCTAGGAAAAAGTTGGTTTAGATACCGAAGATATGGGAGGGGATAAGGAGTAATGATAGGTGGAGACAGCGTCTAAAGAGAAAGAAGCACAGTTGGACAGACAAAGAAGTGGGTAATAATCAGCGTAGAAGAATGAATAGCTGTTAATAGGGGCTATTAGTGGCTAACAACAGGTTGTGTGTAATAGCAGACCACGCGACAACAAGGCCTGATGTGTGGACGTCGGGGTAAGGGCAATGTAGAAGGTGCCTCATGCTCTAAATTGTTGAAATCAATATTGAGTCCAGAAGGCTGTAGAGTCCCCAAGTTGAAAATGAGATGCTGTTCTTCCAGCTTGTGCTGAGCTTTGCTTGAGCACTGCAGTAAGCTTGAGTCAGAGATGTTGGCCAGGGAACAGTGGGGTGGTGTGTTGAAGTGGTACATCATGCAATGCTTAAGCTCTGCGTAGTTACTTCAAGTGAATTGTGTTGAGCTTTTTTTTGTGAAACATGAACATCCATTCCCCAACAGTTAAGATGCTTCCTACAGAAGGAAATTGCCTCATTATGTTAAGTTTGAGCAAATTCAAGGAATATTTTTCCAGAGAAACAGATATTTCAGATGTCAGCTGATATTTTGTCAGCTGTGAGCAGAAAAAAACTTTAAGACATTTTTGAATTTATTTCCATTGTCTTATTGTTTTATGTTTACTTTACAGATCCATTACCTCAGGTGGATCATTAGGCTCATCTGCACTAAGCCTTATAGAAAGCCAATCAACGTTGAATGTGAAGCAAGAGTGGCCTCATGGTTACCCAATCCTTCCATCACTCCCATCAAACCACGGTTCTCAGAACAGCAGTGAACTCGGGGATGTGCTGAGTATTCCACCTGGAACTGCCATGTCAAATAACAGCACTTCCAACTCTTTGCCATCCTACCTGTTTGGGAATGAGAACAGCTCTCGTAATTCTGCCCGATCTAACTCTGCCCGATCAAGAAAAAGAGGTCTTTCCACCTCCCCTTTCTCGGACGGAGTTGGAATCGACCTAATTATCCGTACATCTCCCACGTCATTGGTCGCCTACATTAATGGTTCCAGGGGCTCTCCAGCTGACGCTTCCCCACAGCCTGAAGTGTGTGGGCACTTCCTTGGAGTGAGAGGTAGCTGCATCCCTCAGGCCTACAATGCATCGGGTAAAGAGCGTAATCTCTTTACACTCACTGACATTGAAGCTAGTAATGGCGTGTACCAGAGGATGCAACAGCTGGAGCAGTCTTCCTTGCACCCCATGGTGATGAACAACATGGTTGTTCAACAGGGTATCTCAGTGATTGGTAATCAGCAGTATGACGTATTCAAAAATGATCAACTGAATGAATTCTCATCTGGCATGGAAATTCCTACACTGCCCCAGGGACCTCCACCACCTTACCATGCCCACCAGCACCTCATGCCCCATTCCCAGCCACATGGACAGCCCTCACCACAAGGAACACAGTTGGATGAGGATGGTGAGCCATCGAGAGTGAATGGAAAACATTGCTGTCGCTGGATAGACTGCAGTGCAATGTATGATGAACAGGAAGAGCTTGTACGGCATATTGAAAAAGCGCATATAGACCAACGTAAAGGAGAGGACTTTACTTGCTTCTGGGCTGGCTGTCCACGCCGATATAAGCCATTTAATGCTCGCTACAAGCTATTGATCCATATGAGAGTGCATTCAGGAGAAAAGCCAAACAAGTGTACGGTAGGTGACAAAGTGAAGTTCTGTGTACTGCTCGTTATTGCTTACAAATCAACACAGTTACTGACCCGTGGCAGTCTAAGCTATCTGACCGTGTTATGTTTTCCAATTTTGGTTGCTACCTTGATTACTGCAAAGCGAAACCTTCAAAAGTACAAGAATTTAGGTTTTGCTCATTAAGTATGATGGAATGCAACAGTTTTAGTAATTTTTCTGGGTATATCAAATGGAACAACACTGATGCAAATAGAAAAATATCACAACTAGCATGCAAACAGAACAGCACCGATGTTTTTACTTCAGTAGGGATTAACATTCCAACTGATTTCTTTTGTGAAGCAGTAGTTAGGAATACGAAGCCAAGCTTGAACATTCAGTTTTATTATCTCTATTACTGTTTCGTAAAATAGTGCAGTATCCTGGTTACTAACAACAGTAGGCATTATTTATTCAATGGGGAAATAAAATGGCAAGATTGTACAATAAAATTGGCTTTAAAGTTAAAGCATAAGCAGGAGAGGAGGAAGTCCATTTACACTGTAAAATGCCGTGTAGTTGTGGAATATACATTTTTAAACTGTCACATTATTGAGTCCCATTTTAACCACTTCATTATAAGACTACCCTGAATGGTGGGTAAACATTTCACTTAGGGATGGGAAAATATCGGCAGAGGAGCTCTCATTAGAACGATAATAAGTGAATCAAAGCAACAGATACAAAAGAGGATAAACAAACAAAAAGCACATGCTGAAGATCTAAAACATAAACAGAAACTGCTGCAGCAACTCAGCAGGTCCAGCAGCATCTGTGGAGAGAAAGCAGAATTAATGTTTTGAGTTCTGAAGAAGGCTCACAGGACTCAAAATATTAACTATCTTTCTCCACAGATGCTGCCGGACCTGCTGAGTTCCTCCAGCAGTTTCTGTTTATGTTTCGGATCCAAAAGATAAAGTAGTGCGATGTGTTTCATGCTGCTGTCTTCATGTTCAAAGTTGGCGCAAGACAAATAATAAACACAATGACCTGTACATTGACTCGCCTTTTAGTTTTACAATTTACACCAGAGTTATTAATGATCAAAGAACTGACATTATGCCATTGATCAATTGTAACATTGATTTGAAACTACTTAAGTGAAATAGAAACCATTTTGATAAATCATTTAGAAGCTATTGAAGGGAAAACATCAACAAAGCGGTTGGAATATTAGAAAACAGCAAGAGTCCAGAAAGTATATAAAACTCAGTGTGATTTTGGAAACAGTTTTGGAATACAGGGTTATGAGGAGAGATTCCTGCAAAATACATTTTTTTAAAAAAAAAGAATTACCTGATGTTCAAAATGAATTGTTGAGAATTTGCTGGTTGAATTCATGAATTTTTCAGTTCTGAGAAACTGTATGGATGGGTTGTGATGAATATTTATAAATATCATGACCCACAGATAACCAGACCTGATAGTTTGCGGTCTGCTATTGAGCATTGTTCATTACTGTTACAAAGCTCTGAAAGTCAAGTGATAAAGGCTAGGTGCAAATGTTAATTTGAGACAAGAATGAAACAGCGCTACAATTTTGAAATGGTTGCAGTGAAATTAACATGCCATAAAACTGTTTAAGGCCTATCTGTTCTCACTTGTGTTGCTGCTTCTGCATAATAGCCAGGATGCTCTGAGTTGGGATAGTGACATTTGGATTGCTGCTGCAGTCGGAAATTTCTCCCAACTCAACAATGCTGCACATTTCTTCCAGGATTTTCTGGTCTCAAGCTGCCAGTGAAATGTGCAGTATAATATCCCTCGGGAGCTCCTTTGACGTAGAGTAGAGTCAGGGGATGGCAGGACACCATTCATATTAACAGCACTAGGTGTCAGATGATAAGTTTAAATGTCCAGTTATTAAATGGATGAATAGGTGACTGGGTGAGTTATTGAAGTGGGTAACTGAATGAGGTATGATGGCTCAGATCAGTAGGGTTAGTAGATCAGAGGGTGTGTAGGTGAGGAGGCATGGAGTGGAGTAGGCTAGAGGCATGGAGCGGAGTAGGGACAGAAGGTGCAGTGGCTTGTGGGGCCACTCAGACCATGTGTAAGAAAGCCCTGCACTGATCTACTGCAATGTATTGTTTATCTGTAATCTGCTTATCTGACTGTAATGTTTATCCTTTTAACTTTAGTTCTTATTTTCTAACTTATACTATGAATCACTGTAAGGTGATATAACTTTTTAAAAATTTATTTGTCTATGTTGTATCTCAGATTTGTACCTAAGTACTTTGTACCAAAGATAAAGTTGTGAGGAGTGACATTATAAACCTTTCACTGTGCTTGAGTACACGTGCCAATAAACTTCATTCTAATTCTAATTCTAGGTTGGGTGAGATTGTATGAACTGCCGATGCTGGAGAATCTGAGATAACAAGGTGTAGAGCTGGATGAACACAGCTCAGGCCTAGACGTGTAATGTCAGCCTTCCTGCTCCTCTGATGCTGCTTGGCCTGTTGTGTTCATCCAGCTCTACACCTTGTTATCTCTTACATTATGTGTTCAACTCCCAAAGATCCAGAGACTGGAAGATTTGACTGGGTGTGAAGATTATGGAGATGACCCTGTCATGGTGTGACACCATATAGTCCAAGTTTAGGGTCCAGTTTTCATTGTCTGAATCGAGTTGAAGTGGTGGTAGATGACCAAGAAAAGGCACCAACATTTTGTGTGATGATATTTCTGACTTCATTCCTGATCCCACCGTTTGAGGTGGGGCTGTGTTAGGGGAGGGCCAAAAAGTGCAATTACCCACATTGTTAACTGATGCATCTAGAAATTTTTGCAGCGTCTTTCCAGCTCAGCTTCTAAGATTTCAGTTTTGAATTGGGCAGGTGTTAGGAGTTGTGAAGGTGAACAGCTTCAGTGTGTCAGGAGCAGGGTCAGCCCTGTGAAAATAAGTGTTATTTAACTGAAATAAGTAGAAGTCTTAAAGGAAGTCCATTCCACAGCATTGAAATTTTAATCGCATGTATACTTCTCCTACTTGTCTGTACGAAAGAGTTTTGTACCTAGGTCTCTTTGTACCTAGGCACCATTATATACTTTTCACTGTATTCCTGTACTTCTGTTCTTGAGGACACATGGCAATAAAATCTAAAATCTAACATCCGCCCTACCTGTCTTTACATTCCAGTTCTCCATTTCCCTTGGTCAACATGAAAGATATTTTCATTTTCTCGCAATAAGCATATTTGGCAGCAGCAGCAATGGCTACTATGTTGCACCAGAATGTGGCCTCCAATAAAGTCGGCAGCCTGCCCTGTTTCCTGTCAAGGGCTGGATTGTGACTGGAAACGTGTGGGGCTAGATGAATGCAGCAGGCCAAGCAGCATCTCTGGAGCACAAAAGCTGACCTTTCGGGCCTAGACCCTTCATCAGAAAAGGGGGATGGGGAGAGGATTCTGAAATAAATAGGGAGAGAGGGGGAGGCAGATCGAAGATGGATAGAGGAGGAAATAGGTGGAGAGGAGAGTATAGATGAGGAGATAGGGAGGGGATAGGTGAGTCCGGGGAGGACGGACAGTTCAAGGGGGCAGGATGAGGTTAGTAAGTAGGAAATGGAGGTGCGGCTTGAGGTGGGAGGAAGGGATAGTTGAGAGGAAGAACAGACTAGGGGGGCGCGGACGAGCTGGGCTGGTTTTGGGATGCAGTGGGGGGAGGGGACATTTTGAAGCTGGTGAAATTCACATTGATACTGTTGGGCTGCAGGGTTCCCAATGCAGTGGGGGGAGGGGAGATTTTGAAAAATCCCAAAACCAGCCCAGCTCATCCCCGCCTGCCTAACCTGTTCTTCCTCTCACCTATCCCCTCCTCCTGCCTCAAGCGGCACCTCCAATTCCTACCTACTTACCTCATCCTGCCCCCTTGACCTGTCCGGCCTCCCCGGACTGACCTATCCCCTTCCTACCTCCCCACCCATACTCTCCGCTCCACCTGTCTTCTCCTCTATCCATCTTCGGTCCGCCTCCCCCTGTCTCCCTATTTATTTCAGAACCCTCTTCCCCTCCCCCTTTTCTGATGAAGGGTCTAGGCCTGAAATGTCAGCTTTTGTGTTCCTAAGATGCTGCTTGGCCTTCTGTGTTCATCCAGCCCCACACTTTGTTATCTTGGATTCTCCAGCATCTGCAGTTCCCACTATCTTTTGTGAGTGGAAAAGTACTTGTTTCTTACATCCCACCCTCTCAAATAAGATCCGATTCTAGATTCATATACCAAGAATTTAATGTTCTCCAATTTCATTGTACAAGTAAACATCCAGAAGGTGAGACGTCCTCGAGTACTGCATATGTTGGGATTGCTGGCAAAACTTCAATTCAACCCACAGATTTCCTTCCATTTCCTTTCCAGCGATGTATGATGGAAAATGCAAATGTCACAAATATTTTCTGAAACGATCAGTTGTCGTTTAATCCAAATCTTTATTTGCAATTATTGCAGAATGGCAATAAAGAATTTGCTTGAAGGTTTTTGTTGTAGGAACTGTGATGTAATGTGCAGCAACAGTATTAAAGAAAAAGGAAAAACTGTCCTGTACCATGTGATGTCAGCAGTTCAGATTTAGTGTGGCATTATTTATTTGGTCACCTCCTTTTAAAATACCAAATATCATTCTCACAAACCTAGACATGAACACATGTACAGCTATTCTTGTGATACCCAAAAATGTTCTATAACATTAGCCCCTGAAGAGTGTACTGCATTATGATAAGCCCCATCATTAACAGTGCCATTGAGAGACATTTAATAACCACTTACTCACATATGTATTGATTGATTCTACCAGAATCACTGCACTCCAGACCTCATTGTAGCTTTAGTAGATATGCAGACTCAAGCTGAATTGCAAAGTGAGGTGGCAGAAATTACCCATGTCAATAAGGCAGCACTTCATTGAGTACGGCAAAATGTTGTTTGAGTGATATTGAACTCATCATGTCATGGAGATGTACAGCATACCAGGAGGCTGAATAGCCCGGGGCTATATTCTCTGTAGCATCAGAGGCTGAGGGGTGATCTTATAGAGCTTTATAAAATCATGAGGGGCATGGATAAGGTAAGTAGTCAAAGTCTTTTTCTCAGGGTAGGGGAGTCCAAAACTAGAGGGGTATAGGTTTAAGGTGAGAGAGGAAAAATTTAAAAGGGACCTTTCACACAGAGGATGGTGAGTGAATGGAATGAGCTGCTAGAGGTAGTTGTGGAGTCTAGTACATTTACAACATTTAATAGGCATCTGGATGGGTAGATGAATAGGAAGGGTTTAGAGAGATGTAGGCCAAGCACTGGCAAAGAGGACTATATTAATTTAGGATGTCTCTGTAGGATTGCGAGGAAAATCCTCCAGCGGCAGCGGTCATATATAACATGGGCGATTCCCAAATACATTCATGCATCAGGGCTTCCATTGAGTGCTATGTAACAATCATGTGTAACACAAAAGATGAGAGTTGTGGTTGTTGACAGACAGTCCTATCAGCACAAGGACACTTCTGCCGGAGTACCTCGGAGCTTTGTCTGACACCCAGCCATCATCAGCTCAGTCAATAATTTTCTCCCCATCCTGAGATCAAGAATGGAACACATTGCATTTGATTGCAGGGAATAAAGCAGTGCATGTACATTTGCAGAAAAATCTAAGCAACATCCATGCTTTAGTACATATCTGGCAAGTAATATTTGCATTACACAAGTACCAGAAAATGACCAGTTTGGATGAGATATAGATTAAGTACATTCAATGCTTAACATTACCAATGTGGAGCCCTTTATCATCAATATATTGAGTACTGCATTTGTTCAGAAGCATTATGCATGAATGGTATGTTTGGTACACTTTCGTGATTAGGTGCTCTGCAGTCAGTGTTTTACCTTATGGTGCTGAAAAACAGCATAACAATTTAAAAGTATACAGGAGTGATGGATTTTTCTCCACTTGTTTGGATGGGTGTGTGATTGCATCTTCACACCAGCCAGCATAAAGCAGGCTGCTCTATTGCATCTTCACACCAGCCAGCATAAAGCAGACTGCTCTATTGCATCTTCACACCAGCCAGCATAAAGCAGACTGCCCTATCGCATCTTCACACCAGTCAGCATAAAGCAGACTGCTCTATCGCATCTTCACACCAGCCAGCATAAAGCAGACTCCCCTATCGCATCTTCACACCAGCCAGCATAAAGCAGGCTGCTCTATTGCATCTTCACATCAGCCAGCATAAAGCATGGTGCTCTATTGCGTCTTCACATCAGCCAGCATAAAGCATGGTGCTCTATTGCATCTTCACACCAGCCAGCATAAAGCAGACTGCTCTATTGCGTCTTCACATCAGCCAGAATAAATCAAGCTGCTCTATTGCATCTTTGCACCAGCCAGCATAAAGCAGGCTGCTCTATTGCACCTCTTGTACTCAACTCCAGCACTGGTTTGCCCTGGTTGCTTCAGCAGGTCTGGCAGCAACTGTGAAGAGAAAGCAGAGTTAACATTTCAGGTCCAGTGACGACTCTTTGGAAGTGTTCTGAAGAATCATAGAATCACTACAATATGGAAAGAGGTCATTCAGCCCATTAAGTCTATGCTGACTCTCTAAAGACCATCCCACCCTATCCCCATAAATTCTGCATCTATCATGGCTAAGTTACTTATCCTGCACATCCCTGGATACTGCAGGGCCAATCCACCTAACCTGCATATCTTTAAACTGTGGGAGGAAACAGGAATATCTGGAGGGAACCCGGGCAGACACTGGGAAAATGTACAAACTCCACACAGACTGTCACTTGAGGGTGGAATTGAGCCCAGGTCCTGGGCACTGTGAGGCAGCAGTACTAACCACTGAGTTCACATGCCACCCTAAAGAAGGGCCACTGGCTCTGAAATGTTAACCCTGCTTTCTTCTCCACACATGCTGCGTTTCTCGAACACTTTCTGTTTCTAAGATTTCTAGCATCCACCTTTCTCTGTTGATTGCGCTCTCTATGTTGTTGTTGGTTGGAAATCTTAGTGTCACTTAACAAACAATTCCAGGGAAGCACCTTCGCCGTATGGATTGCAGTGGTCCAAGAAAAAAGGCTCACCATCAATGTTTCAGAGTGATAGATAATAAATACCAGCATTATAATTGAAGTCACTTCTTCAGAATGAATGTGAAAATGCCCACCTTCACAGCCCCGAAGGAATGTTACTCTGTTATTATCAAGACCATAAGACATAGGAATGGAAGTAAGGCCATTTGGCCCATCAAGTCCACTCCGCCATTTAAATCATGGCTGATGAGCATTTCAACTCCACTTCCCTGCACTCTCCCCGTAGCCCTTGATTCCTTCTGAGATCAAGAATTTGTCGATCTCTGCCTTGAAGGCATCCAATGTCCCGGCCTCCACTGCACTCCGTGGCAATGAATTCCACAATCCCACCACTCTCTGGCTGAAGAAATGTCATCTCATTTCAGTTTTAAATTTATTTACCCCCTCTAATTTTAAGGCTGTGCCTACGGGTCCTAGTCTCCCGCCTGACGGAAACAACTTCCTAGTGTCCACCCCTTCTAAACCATACATTATCTTGTAAGTTTCTATTAGATCTCCCCTCAACCTTCTAAACTCTAATGAGTACAATCCCAGGATCCTTAGCCATTCATCATACGTTAAACCTACCATTCCAGGGATCATCCATGTGAATCTCCGCTGGACACGCTCCGGGGCTAGTATGTCCTTCCTGAGGTGTGGGGCCCAAAATTAGACACAGTATTCTAAATGGGGCTAAATTAAAGCTTGAAGCATTGAATCAGCTTAGTTCTTTGGGCATAAATACAGCAATGTGCAGTTGAGAAACCCCAAATTTGGTTCTTTTTTTCACTCTTCGTCTCGTTTGTTCTTAAAAACCCAGGTATTAGATAGCAAAAGACAAAATCGTATCCACATTGCCACCTACTTTTCATCTGTATGTTAAAACTGGCATAAAAATGAAATAACTTAAATATTCTTCTGAAATGCCCTCTCCGACTTTAGTTGTTGAGTTATTTCTAATATCTCTGGCACTGGTAACATTGCACAGCCAGAAGCAACATTTGCTCATGATTTGAATTAGAGTTGAGTTCCTCTAATGACATTTTATCAGTCATGAGAGCCATGTTTAGTAAATCTGAATGCGATCTTTTTTTTTGCCCATATGGATAGAATTATACGCCTGTGTCAGGTTTTTCTTTCTCTATATTGTGTTACCCTCTTCATTGAAATATGAGGCTTTTGTAAGTGGCTATCGAGTAAGGCAACCAATATAATACAGTTCCAGGAAACAGAATTTCACAGTCTGAGCTCGATTTACATTGCCAATGAGATTTCATATAGTTTGATCAGGGTAACTTCAGTTCCACGCCTGATTGAAGCATTTTGGTCTAGATTTAAAACTGTAACTCCAAAAGAAAGCAAAAGCCCGCTTGCTAATATCAATGTTTTTGAGCCACATTGAGAGACAAAATTGAGTTTTCTCAGATTAAGTTGATGGTATAGCTTACTATCATTTCAAATAAACATGATGAATAGTAACATCTCCACTACTGGTAGGTGAAAACAAACACATGATGTTTCCTAACATCTGGAGAAGTTTAGCCATGTCAGAGAAGAAACATTGCTGAAACATTGGCATGTATCCCATGAGGCATCTGGTATATCAAACTCTTAACAGGTATGATAGAAGTATGATCTTCAGAAATGTTTGAATGACATTTGCTCGAAGGATGAGAAAGAAAAAAAAGTTAAACAGCGGGAAAAAATCCTCTCCAGATGTCCTACTGGCAGCACTCAGTAAGAATACCTGCCAGAAACTATTTTACTTCAGAAAGCATAATTTAAGATCTGTCATTCAGTAATTTTAATTTCATTTCCCAAGAGGTGGCATATGATATAGCATACCTGAGCAACTGGCCTTGTTTTATGCTATGCTTTTTGAGGAAAATCAGAACCAGATTTTGTTTTATTTTGGAAAAAAAAACCGTTCCCCTGCGTTAGAGAAACATTGATGGTTTGTTTCAGGAAGACCAGTAGATTTTAGAGGAATACTGTCATGGAAAAGAACGAGGTGTAGAAATCCATCTCAAGTGTCTGAGTAAAATGGTGGTGTCATGTTGCATACCTGTTACATGCCTTGCTAGACATTCAGTTCTGTTTACTTCAAAGGATCTTTATAGAGGGATAACGGGCAGCTGAAGTGAAAGTGGTTTTGGGACCAGACATTACCGCCCAAGATGAATTTCCATCACTAATTGTTTGATAAATCAAACTGTTTAGTAATTGAAAGCAACTATAATAGCTGAACTTTTTGTTTGTTACATGGAAAATTGACACAGTGACATAATGATATAAAAACCGAAAGAACTGAGGATGCTGTAAATCAGAAACAAAAACAGAAGTTGAAAGAAAAGCTCAGCAGGTCTGACAGCATCTGTGAAGAGAAGTCAGAGTTAATGTTTCAGATCCAGTGACAGGAAGGGTCACCAGCCAAAACAGTAACTCTGATTTCTCTTCTCAGATGTTGCCAGACTTGCTGAGCCTTTGCAGAACTTCTGTTTTTGTTTCAGACACAATGATATGTTTAACATGAATTTAGCATTGCGTATTTGCAAATTTGAATTGTACGCCTTAGATTGAAAGGATTTTTTTAAACTTAATACAACCAATTGTTTTCTCACTGTTCCACAGAATTGTAATGTGGCGAAAATGTGATTTCAACAGCAGATTGAATGACATTTGTTGAAAGAATGGAGCAAAATGACCTGATGTAAATTGTTAATTGTTTCTGGGTGAATTAAGCTGTAGGGTAGTAAACACAAAATAAATAATTTAGACAGGCTTATAGCAACTCAGTGATGTATCAAATTATTTTCATTTTACTGTAAACTATTAATTAAATATGATTCTGTGCTTCTTTCATAAATTACTTTTATATGAATATGCCACTTTAGAAATCCCCTTCTTACTGGGTCCTTTACTCACTTGTGTTGCACATTCGACATAATTGGATATGTTATACACATTCCCTGAAGGAAGAGTAGGGTCACATTTTCCCAAAGCAAATCAGATCAGAGCTGAGGTGAGGCAATTTTTAAAAAAAGGTTCCTGAGATAACAGGGTGTAGAGCTGAATGATCACTCAGGGGAGCAGGAGACCTGATGTTTCGGGTCTGGACCCTTCTTCAGAAATGGAGGAGGGGAAAGAAATTCTGAAATAAATAGGGAGGGGGGGGAAGCAGATAGAAAATGGATAAATGAGAAGATAGGTGGAGAGGAGACAGACAGGTCAAAGAGGCAGGGATGGAGCCAGTAAAGGTGAGTGTAGGTGGGGAGTTAGGGCGGGGATAGTCCATAGAGGATGGTTCCTGACTCCACTCAGAGCCTGTACATGAGTGTGGGCAGGGCAGTGGCAATCAGCTGGCCTCCCCAGTGCCAGGCCTCTTGATTTGGGCAATGAGTACCCTTTAAAGCACAGACCCTTTACCCCTGTCTGCACAGGTTAAGTTGACACGTTAGACGTATGGTTTTGCCAGGGTAAGAAAACTGACAATGCTTACTCAAAGCCAGGGAGAAGTGGAAACGAGTCAGAGTGCTCACTGGCCCATTGTGTTCACCTCCACAAATAAATGCCCTCCCTGCCAACAAACAAACCAGTTGACAGGACAGAAGATTTTGTTCATCGTCTCAGAAATAACTTATGTATTGGCAAGCCCTTTTCGATTAGAGTAATATATTCCATAAAATGAGAGATAGCAGTCATCATTTAAAAATAGCAGTCACTTTTTTGTAAGCTTCTTTATAATGTCTGGGATTATGTGAATTATTCATTGGCTCTTGCCATGATATTTCATAATCAGCTGTGGTTAACCTTTGATGAGTAGAAGTGATAACATTGCTTATTGATTCCTCAGGGTATTACGATTCCGTAAGCTTCATCGTTTTCATCCAACCTTTCAAGAAAAAAAGGATGTGGCTATCACTGACAAGAGCAGCAATTGTTCTCCATCCTTAATTGCCATTGAAAAGGTGATGGTGAGCTAACTCCTTGAGCCATTGTAGTCCATCTGGACGAGATACACCAGCATTACAGCTTAGCAGCCATCAAAGATGGACACTCCATGCGAGAGCTTTAAGGAAATAATTCTCCTAAAATGAATTAAAACCACATTCTCCGTATCAGTAAGAAGTCACATAGAAAAGCAGAAGTTTGCAACAGCAAGGCAGACAGCTGAGATGGCTGATGATTGTAAGGTGCTATACAAATTCAAATATTTCTTCCATTGAACCCTAAAAGGAAACAGAGGCACCAATTTAAGACCGAAATGAGGAGAATGTGAGATAGTTTTATGAGCAAAGATTAAACAGGTTGGGACTATATTCACTAGAGTTTAGAAGAATGTAAGATGATCTCATTGAAATATATAGGATTCTAAAGGGGCTTGACAGTGATAATTCTGAGAGGGTGTTTCCCCGTATGGAAATGTCTAGAACCAGAAGACAAAGTTTCAGAATTAAGAGATGCCAATGTAGGACAGCGACAAGGAGGAATTTTATTCTCTCAGAGGGTTGTTAGTGTTTGGAAATCCTTGCCACATAGAGCCATGGGGGCAGAGTCCTTGTGTATAGTTGGATTGAGTTAGGTAGTTTCTTGATAAGTTGAGGAATCAAGAGTTATTGGAAAATGCCTACAGGAATGTGGTAAAGAGGGATGTCTGATCAACCATGATCCTATTGAACAGTGGATCAGATTTGAGGGGCCAATCGACCAGCTCCTGTTACTATTTTTTATGAACTTAACATGAGAAGGATAGGTGTTGTGAGTATGAAAAGAAGCTAAGTGGCCAGAGAATAGAGAAAGATAATTTGTGATTGATTTAGAATCTGCTCTTCAGGAAAGGAAAGCATGGAAATGATGTCCAAATGCCATTTGCCACAACATGAGAAACATTCATGCAGATTGGTGGAAGTGACAGGGCAAGCTTATAAAACTTACTGGGGTACACGTTGTCAGTGCAAAGAATGCATTTCCAGCCAAGAGTACAACAAGCTGAGTTATAGCTCTGACTGCTGTTCTGAGGCCAAGTCCAAGCACGAGGAGATAAATAAGATACCTGAGAGTTATGGAGAATTGTCAGAAGGAAAAAAAGTGCCCTTAAATAAGGCAGGTAAATGTGTAGTTACACAAAAGAATACATAAGTCACTAAAACATTTTTACTGGGGAAAGGCATTTTTTTTTCTGCCAAAGAGTGCAGTGAAGGCCACAGTTTTAGTAAATGGTTTTGGCAGGGAGTATACACCTGTACCTGTATCCGGAGTGTGACCTGATATCTGGGATGGTAACTGTATGGGCCATCCATAGTTTGCCTCTCGGCAGAGTTGGCCTACTCTTGGGGAAGGTTTTGGCTAGAGTGAAGGTAATTGCTTCTCCAATAGTCACAGAAAGGCCAAATGGGGACAAGGAGATAGAATGGTTAGAAGAAAAGGTTCCATGAATTTTTCCATCACTTGTAGTGACCCAAATAATGGCTTAACAAAGTCCAAAGTTGAAGATCAAATTGGTATCACAAACAGATTTTTGAATAAGCTGAAGGAAATGTTTAGTTTTTCGTTAATGATTGAGACTCAGTAAGACAATCCAGAATTAAGTAAAATAGTGCACTCTGGTCAAATAAAGGACATAGAGTTGAAAATGGGATTCTGATGAGGAAGTGGAGTCTCGCAGACTTACAGACAAAGAATTGGATGGTGGTTCATCAGATAAATGTGACACCCAAATATCATCAACAAATATCAACAAAAGCCTGTGAAATTCCTATGGCAGGACATGTAGCAATCGAAAAGACACAAGCACAAGCATTTCGATAATTTTACTGGCTAAGTCTTCACAGGAACACGGTGTAGTTTTGTAAAACATGTCATGCATATCAGATTGTGGGAAAGCTGCACCATGCAATTAAACCAGCAACTCCTCAGTTTTTAAGGAACCATTTAGTAAAGTGTTAGTAGACTATGTGTGGAGTATTACCAAAAAAATGTCATCTCAGTATACCCTTCTTAGTATTGATATGGTTACTCTGCTGCTAAAGTAGTGATAGAGAAATTAACTCAGTCCTCACTCAATATAAATTACCTGTTTAAGTCCACTTAGTAGGTGCCAATCTAATGTCAATGCTTTTCAGGAATTTTCATGTAGTTTGGATAAATCTGAGTTAAAGCCCTCAGCATACCACACAAATACACGCAGTGTTCTTGAATGCTGTTATTAAACCCTCAGAATCATAATCAGGATGTGCTATCATGAATATGCATTTGTTGGAGGTAATGTGCTGGAATTTGTTTTGTTCGTCATCTGACATTCATCGGTTTCAATCTCACCTGGATTATATCTTGGACATAAAATGAGAGGTCCTCCGAAACTAATCAAAGGAAGCTTTTTAGGTCAGAGGGATGAACTTTTCATGTCAGGTGACATATTTGTGTTCCAACAGCAGCTCCCAGGAAGCCTGCAAGAATGGCTTAGGAACAACTTTAAAGCTTTGGAAACAATCATGAAGAAATGGCAGACAAAAATACCAAGACCCGATGACTTAAATCGGAGGATGATGTATTAATATTACTGCCTTTACAAGGCTAACTGTTGAATGCAGGATTCAATGGTCCATGTAGAGTAAACTAAAGGATAGGTGTACTCCCCAGATTTCTGAAAGAAGAATTGGCTTCATCATATCAATATGCAAAAGCAATGCTATTGTTGAGAGAAGGAGAATCCAGTCCAGGCAGTCAGCAAAAAGGGACAGTGGCAAATGAGTGATAGTGGGAAAAAGCGAGAAGGAGGCCTGGACAATTCCCAAATTGAACCTTGCACTTCCCAGCTGGCTAACGCTGAAATGTTAGGGCGGTTCAAAACTATACTTGGATATGAGAGGCAGAAGAACAAGCAGGTCTAATAAAGCTACTCATAGAGTTTAAAGGAGTCTGTTGAGACAGAGCAGTGTGTACACCCTTAGCCATAGGTAATTCGGACGTAGGGGCATCGTCTCCTGGAAAATAGAATCTCTCTCACATAGATCCAGAGCCATAGACCCAGATGAAAGCGGAAATCTGTGGCGTTTTGGAAAACCACCTAATTGCATCCAATGATGTCAGCTGGAATTCCTCAGATATCTTAGTGCTTAAAAAAATAAAACCAAAGAACAGCTACTAAGAGATGAGCCTTCCAAAACGTGAGCTTGCAAAAGTTCAGGAAACCTACTCAGACATATAGAATAGTGTGGATGAGCAGAAGCTGTTCCATGAACATCAAAAGTACGAACTTAAATGGAATTTCCTACTCCAAAAGTTAGATGGAAAATTGATATTTTCTTGGGATATCTGATTTCTGTCGCAAATTTGTACCAAACTTCAGTATGATAGCTACGCCACTGACAGTATACTACAGAAGAAAACCAAGTTAGTGTGGATAGGGAATTAAGCTATTTTGATAAACGGACCAGAATTGTTTGCACTGATTTCGCTAAATCTTTTAAAAAGTAGCAATTGATGCCAGTCACTTGGATTAGATGCAGTCTGCTACGAGAAGATGAATCTAACATGGAGAATAAACCTGATACTTTTCCGAAAAGCTACACCGCCATCAAAAGTGACACCCATTGGGACGAGTGCGCCGCCAGAGGCGATGGTGGAAACAGGCACAATAGCAGCATTCAGGATGCGCGTGGATGAAAACATGAATGGGAAGGGAACAGACGGATGGAGTGAACGCAGTTTTAGTACGAAAGGGCAAAATGTGGCAGCACAGGCTTGGAGGGCTGAAGGGCCAGTTCCTTTGCTGTTTTGTTCTTTCTTCTTTGTCATTTGATTGCCTCTGGTTCTTAAGGAAACCGTGGTATATAATTAAGATAATTAAAACTTTGTGAAGCAGTTCAAAAAGGAAAAAGACTATTTTTGTGGAGAGTTCTTGCATAAATATTGTCTATATTGCTGGAAATAACACTGTAACAAGGGTGTATGGCATGAAAACAGGCCCCTCAGTCCAACTCGTCCATGCTGACCAGAATGCCTAAATGAATCTAGTCCCAGTTCCCAGCATTTAGCCCATATCCCTCCAAACCCTTCCTATTTGTATACCCATCTAGATGCCTTTTAAATGTTGCTGTTGTACTGGACTCCACCACCTCCTCTGGCAGCTTATTCCATACATACACCACACTCTGTCTGAAAAAGTTGCCCTTTAGGTCCCTTTTAAATCTTTCCCCTCGCACCTTAAGCCTAGGCCTTCTATTTTGGAGTCCCCCACCCTATCCATACTCCTCATGATTTTATAAACCTCTATGAGGTCACCCCTCAGCCTCCAATGGTCCAGGAAAGATAGCCCCAGCCTATTTGGCATCTCACTATAGCTCAAACCCTCCAACTCTGGCAACACCCTTGTAAATCATTTCTGAATCCCTTCAAGTTTCACCACATCCTTCTTAAGTGCTCAAGCCTTTTCAAGAATGTACCTTTATTTGAATTATCTAAGTACCAGGAAGAGATCTGTACAGTTCACATATAATAAGTCAATGAGAATAAGGGACCATCTGTGTGTTAATCTTTTTGGTTATATATTTTATATTTACCTACACTTTGTAATAAAATACGTTTGAAAATGTTGGTCTTTTTATCTCCGAGAGTGGAGGTATTACAGCGGCTTCATGTTTTATATTTACCTGCTGCTTTAAGTTCTGAAAGATTTTGGGAAAGATAGACTTCTTACAAATTCTGCAGAGATAGCTGGGCTGGATACTTTTTGAAATGAAAAGAAACAGTAGATCATTGTTTTTCTGAGGATTTGTTGGAAATCTTATGATTTCTGCTAATTTTTTTTGTCCATTAACAATTATTCCCTAAAGAACCTGCTCGGAGACACTATTACACACCTCTGGAGCAGGAATCAAACCCAGGGCCTCTTGTTCCAGAGTTAAGGACACTACCACTGTGCCGCAAGAGGCCTGTTTTAGCTTGTTGTTAAACTTGCTTGATGGAGATTACCTGACTGGGTTTTGTTTTTAGCTGTCATGTTTCAATGTGTTCTGTGTGCAGTTCCATTTGAGGGGTGGGGTGGGGTGCGAGCGTACTGAGACTTTCTGAACCACCCTAGTTGAAAATCTGCTGTGAGATGTGATTTTCCTATTAAGAGTCACAGGAGGACTTTTCAATAGTATGATTCCTGAACAAACTATATCTGCTAATGCTCCAGAGACAGTTCCATGTTAAGTGGCCTACATCTGCCTGGAAGCCATAACATTTGCACAACCGTCATGTTATCTTTTTGCTTCTTTCAAGAGCTGTATATTATTGGTCAAAAGTATTCTTTTCCAAAGTGAATCATTACGGAAGCATGTTTTCTATTTTTCCCTTTCCATGTCGTGCACACATTAAATGCTTTGTCTCATTTGGAATAGTATACATTTATGATATCTTACTATAAGCTGTGTGTGTTAGCCAATTCAGTATCTTCATGGGTTAAATTTTGTTTTATAATAATCTCATCATTTTATGTTTACTGAAGAGACCTGCTGGTGAATCTTTTTCATTCTAAGCTTCATATAAAAAAGGCATATAATTTGGTTATTTTGGGGATAAAACAGTAAAATTTATGCTGCGATTCATGGAGTATTGAACTGGAAAAAGACAGTACCCATCTCGGTCACAACTGATGTGCTAGACAATTTCTTTGTTATCTACTGAATACACATCACTTTTTGTTAGTTTCCAAAGGAAAACTGGTGTCATTTTTAATAGAAATCATCTTCTGAGATTATAGCTTGAAATGCTTTGCATTTGGTATTCTTACGGTAAACATGCGGAAGCTATTATTGCCAAGAACGTATTTTGATCATGCTTCGCATTTGTTTGAATTTGAAGGTAATTTTATTAACCATCCTGCTAGGTTATTCAAGACTAGTTTAATTAGCACAGACAAGTGATGAAACCTGGAAACCATTAAATCTCGCCTTCTGAGCTCCTCCTCAGTTAAACATGTTTGACACAATTTTAACATAAGTTACCAGGTGAGAACTGGTTCACACTCACCCGTTGTTACTCTTGATTTCAAATGACAATAAAGTAAGGTGGGCAGAAAACCAGCATTGTCCCAATTTTGTAATCAACCTGTGAGGACAGTTAGATTAAAAGTGCTCAAATGGGTCGCTAAGAAACATTCAGCTGGCATTTAAAAAATATTAACATTCAATTTTTGAGCTCCATTTGGAAAAGTACGACATGATGCAGGGCTTTCTTTGTAAAAGTGCAGTTAAAGCTTTGATGCTAAATTGACAGTATTATCACAGTCAAACGTCATCGGAAAACTATGATAAAATGTGTTTCACTGCTAAAAGAATTTTAAAGTCCACCAGGAATTCTGTAAGGGAAGTATAAATGCTTAAAATAAATCCAATTCAAATTCCAATGTTGAAGTCAAAATTCAACTCAATTAACTTCAATGTGTGGCGGCTCCAGCTATTGTCAAATTTAAGTATTGGATCATGGCATTTATGTAACTTTCTGAGAAGAGAATCAAAACGGATTTTCAGGCATGTGTATTTATGAAAATGTTTCAATCACAAACTCCAATTCTCTTGAAAAATCTCATGACCATTTAAGCATTTTGACACCTTTGAACATGAGTATCTTCTTCACTATGAAGATTGAAGACATAACAAAAACACAATCTGTTTGTGAGCAGCAGAGCAAAAAACTAACAATGTCTGTTTTACAGGGAAATTGTTTGGGGATTGCTGACAGTTTGTATTAAGGAATTCAGTCATGGTTCGTTATTGCAAAATCAGCATTCTTACGAATTATGTGGGCTAAATCTCACCCGAATGACAACGTGATTACAAGATTGAATTCTTTTGACTATGGTGTTTGGACAATTATTCACAGCCATTTTACCAAATTAGCTATGAGTAAGGAGCAAAATAGTGGTGGTAATGGAAAGCCTGTACATGTGAATTGTAAATTAAGAGTGCCAGATTGGGGGCAAAATGCTCAGAAGACATTGTAGCCCTTAGCTAACAATTATCAATAATAAGGCAGAGATGGTAAAGAAATAGACACATAAATATGAAAGGAAAAGACACTTAAAGGTGTGTCCAAACACCAGTTCTTATTTTGACAATTGCTTAAGTAGTTTGGGTGCTGGATGAGACAGTTGTATGATGGTTGGACCTACCAATCTCATATACCACTCCCTTAGATCATGGTGTAAATTGGCTGGAAGAGGAAGGAGATAGCAAATTAGAGGCTGCAAGTACTGGCTGCATGCTATGTGTTTATTTTATGCTGATAGTTGGTTTAGTTTAGCATCTGCCTCTATGCAAGTGTGAAGCCTTTGAAGAAAGTACTTCCAAGTCATGCTGGTAGTCATAATAATGCATGTGTATTAAAAATGAGGACAACTTATTGCGTACATACAACTAACTCCAAGTCTCTGCCTTCATCCCCCTCTCTTGAAGGTGAAAATTCTTGCAGGGCTAATGCTTCAACAGTGCAAAGACTGCTTTCTTATACACTTTTTTGCTGCTGTTCAATTTAGAGTAGTAACATTCACATAGTATCATTGAGAACATTGCCTAAAATGATTGGGTGCAGCCACAGACGTTTTCAGCATTATGATGAATCAGACATTCTCATTTCCTGTGAGTCTTTGGATCTCCTCAGTCCTGATGAAGGGTTCAGACCCGAAATGTCGACTTTCCCGCCCCCCTGATGCTGTCTGACCTGCTGTGCTCCTCCAGCTCCACATTTTATCGACTCACCCAATGTAACATTCTTTTAGAATAAGAGTACCCCCAAGCACTATGTCACTGACCTAATGAGGTCCCTACACCACTTAGGCTTAAGGATGGATATAAAAATGTCTACTTTGATGTTTGATCTGTATCTTAACATCATGTGCTGCAAAAATGCCAGTATTTCCTTTTGTATAATGTCTTTTAATAGATTTGATTTATTGTAGTCACATGTACCTGAATACAGCTAAAAGCTTTGTTTTGCGAGCATTACAGGCAGATCATAGCAAACAAGGACATACAGATCATAGGGTGCTTAGACATAGTGAGGCATACAGGGTGATAGCTGCACAGGAGGTACAAAGTAAGGTTGACATTTGAGGTCAGCATTATTTGAATCTGGAGAAGTCCACTCAGCAGTCTAGTAACAGAAGCGAAGAAGCTGTTCTTGACCATGTTGGTGCGTGTGTTCAAGCTTCTGCATCTTCGGTCTGAAGAGGTTGGAAGAGAGCATTACCAAGGTGGGAGGTGGGCTCTTTCAGACCACAGCGAGTTCTTTCAGACCTATGTGACTTGGAAGTATTCAGAAAGCGAGTTCCATGGTTCCTGATTATGATACCGTTATGTTCAAAGAAATGCCCAAGTGACCTGGGAATTAACAAATAAGCAAAGAGTAAATAGAAAGCTAATTACATTGGCTTAGTTCAACCTGTGTTTTCTGCTTAACAGTATAGATCACATTGAAAATTCATGGAAAGAAAAAAAAATAAACTTTCGAAATTAGTTTCTGTTTGGCAGTTTTACAACAGTTCCTAGTATTGGAGGAAGTATCAATTTGGAGCTGTTCCAGTGTTCAGTTACTAAGAACTGAACACTGAAGACAGGGAAGGTAAGAAATTAAGGATTGTATCAGACCCATTGCTGCTGTTTCAGTATTGCCTGTCTCCTCACTAATCCATTCTTTAAAAAGTCACAGAAATAAATCTCTGAGATTTCCATGCAATCAGCACTGTCATGTCTGAGGTGAGAGAGAATTTTTGGATGTGAGCCTTGCCACTGGTAACAATGACAAGGGATTTTGGTGCTATACGAATGCAAAACAAAGACCAAAACAATTCGATGTGAAGTAAGGGATTTCACATAACAGAGATTAAGCTGGAAAGGCTGTGAAATTGCATGTGGTCACACATTTGTTTGAGAAATGAGTGCCTTTAACAACATATGATGAATCTATATTATGTTGACTATTTAAATTGAAATATACCTTTCTTTATCTGCAATATTCTTTTCCTATTAATTAATGTTTATATTAGATTGATTTTTGTTGCTTTCTTAAAGTAAAAGTTTTAAGAAATGAATTTTGCCCATCAATTCATTTATCATTGGCTGCATGTGAATTCCTTTCTTTTGAAAAGCTCATATGGAACAGAATACTACATCAACCCAAGATAACAAAATGTGAGGCTGGATGAACACAGCAGGCCAAGCAGCATCTCAGGAGCACAAAAGCTGACGTTTCGGGCCTAGACCCTTCATCAGAGAGGGGGATGGGGGGAGGGAACTGGAATAAATAGGGAGAGAGGGGGAGGCGGACCGAAGATGGAGAGTAAAGAAGATAGGTGGAGAGGGTGTAGGTGGGGAGGTAGGGAGGGGTTAGGTCAGTCCAGGGAAGACGGACAGGTCAAGGAGGTGGGATGAGGTTAGTAGGTAGCTGGGGGTGCGGCTTGGGGTGGGAGGAAGGGATGGGTGAGAGGAAGAACCGGTTAGGGAGGCAGAGACAGGTTGGACTGGTTTTGGGATGCAGTGGGTGGGGGGGAAGAGCTGGGCTGGTTGTGTGGTGCAGTGGGGGGAGGGGATGAACTGGGCTGGTTTAGGGATGCAGTGGGGGAAGGGGAGATTTTGAAACTGGTGAAGTCCACATTGATACCATATGGCTGCAGGGTTCCCAGGCGGAATATGAGTTGCTGTTCCTGCAACCTTCGGGTGGCATCATTGTGGCAGTGCAGGAGGCCCATGATGGACATGTCATCAAGAGAATGGGAGGGGGAGTGGAAATGGTTTGCGACTGGGAGGTGCAGTTGTTTGTTGCGAACTGAGCGGAGGTGTTCTGCAAAGCGGTCCCCAAGCCTCCGCTTGGTTTCCCCAATGTAGAGAAAGCCGCACCGGGTACAGTGGATGCAGTATACCACATTGGCAGATGTGCAGGTGAACCTCTGCTTAATGTGGAATGTCATCTTGGGGCCTGGGATGGGGGTGAGGGAGGAGGTGTGGGGACAAGTGTAGCATTTCCTGCGGTTGCAGGGGAAGGTGCCGGGTGTGGTGGGGTTGGAGGGCAGTGTGGAGCGAACAAGGGAGTCACGGAGAGAGTGGTCTCTCCGGAAAGCAGACAGGGGTGGGGATGGAAAAATGTCTTGGGTGGTGGGGTCGGATTGTAAATGGCGGAAGTGTCGGAGGATAATGCGTTGTATCCGGAGGTTGGTAGGGTGGTGTGTGAGAACGAGGGGGATCCTCTTGGGGCGGTTGTGGCGGGGGCGGGGTGTGAGGGATGTGTCGCGGGAAATGCGGGAGACGCGGTCAAGGGCGTTCTCAATCACCGTGGGGGGGAAGTTGCGGTCCTTAAAGAACTTGGACATCTGGGATGTGCGGGAGTGGAATGTCTTATCGTGGGAGCAGATGCGGCGGAGGCGGAGGAATTGGGAATAGGGGATGGAATTTTTGCAGGAGGGTGGGTGGGAGGAGGTGTATTCTAGGTAGCTGTGGGAGTCGGTGGGCTTGAAATGGACATCAGTTACAAGCTGGTTGCCTGAGATGGAGACTGAGAGGTCCAGGAAGGTGAGGGATGTGCTGGAGATGGCCCAGGTGAACTGAAGGTTGGGGTGGAAGGTGTTGGTGAAGTGGATGAACTGTTCGAGCTCCTCTGGGGAGCAAGAGGCGGCGCCGATACAGTCATCAATGTACCGGAGGAAGAGGTGGGGTTTGGGGCCTGTGTAGGTGCGGAAGATGGACTGTTCCACGTAACCTACAAAGAGGCAGGCATAGCTGGGGCCCATGCGGGTGCCCATGGCCACCCCCTTAGTTTGTAGGAAGTGGGAGGAGTCAAAAGAGAAGTTGTTGAGTGTGAGGACGAGTTCCGCTAGGCGGATGAGAGTGTCGGTGGAGGGGGCCTGGTCGGGCCTGCGGGACAGGAAGAAGCGGAGGGCCTTGAGGCCATCTCCATGCGGAATGCAGGTGTACAGGGACTGGACGTCCATGGTGAATATGAGGTGTTGGGGGCCAGAGAATTGGAAGTCCTGGAGGAGGTGGAGGGCGTGGGTGGTGTCACGGACATAGGTGGGGAGTTCCTGGACCAAAGGGGAGAGAATGGAGTCCAGATAGGTGGAGATGAGTTCGGTGGGGCAGGAGCAGGCTGAGACGATGGGTCGACCAGGGCAGGCAGGTTTGTGGATTTTGGGAAGGAGATAGAAACGGGCCGTGCAGGGTTGGGGAACAATGAGGTTGGAGGCTGTGGGTGGGAGGTCCCCTGAGGTGATGAGGTCATGAATGGTGTTGGAGATGATGGTTTGGTGCTCGGGTGTGGGGTCATGATCGAGGAGGCGGTAGGAGGTGGTGTCGGAGAGTTGGCGTCTGGCCTCGGCGATGTAGAGGTCAGTACGCCATACTACCACTGCGCCACCCTTGTCTGCGGGTTTGATGGTGAGGTAGGGGTTGGAGCGGAGGGAGCGGAGGGCTGCCCGTTCTGCGGGGGAGAGGTTGGAGTGGGTGAGAGGGGTGGAGAGGTTGAGGCGGTTAATGTCTCGACGGCAGTTGGAGATGAAGAGGTCGAGGGAGGGTAGGAGGCCTGGGGGTGGTGTCCAGGAGGAGGACTTGTGTTGGAAGCGGGTGAAGGGGTCAGTGGAAGGAGGGTTGGGTTCCCGTTTGAAGAAGTAGGCATGCAGGCGAAGACGGCGGAAAAACTGCTCTATGTCCGACCGTGACTGGTATTCGTTGATGTGTGGTTGTAGGGGGACAAAGGTGAGCCCCAAGCCGCACCCCAGCTACCTACTAACCTCATCCCACCTCCTTGACCTGTCCGTCTTCCCTGGAAAAGAAGACGCCCCCGCCACAACCGCCCCAAGAGGATCCCCCTCGTTCTCACACACCACCCTACCAACCTCCGGATACAACGCATTATCCTCTGACACTTCCGCCATTTACAATCCGACCCCACCACCCAAGACATTTTTCCATCCCCACCCCTGTCTGCTTTCCGGAGAGACCACTCTCTCCGTGACTCCCTTGTTCGCTCCACACTGCCCTCCAACCCCACCACACCCGGCACCTTCCCCTGCAACCGCAGGAAATGCTACACTTGTCCCCACACCTCCTCCCTCACCCCCATCCCAGGCCCCAAGATGACATTCCACATTAAGCAGAGGTTCACCTGCACATCTGCCAATGTGGTATACTGCATCCACTGTACCCGGTGCGGCTTTCTCTACATTGGGGAAACCAAGCGGAGGCTTGGGGACCGCTTTGCAGAACACCTCCGCTCAGTTCGCAACAAACAACTGCACCTCCCAGTCGCAAACCATTTCCACTCCCCCTCCCATTCTCTTGATGACATGTCCATCATGGGCCTCCTGCACTGCCACAATGATGCCACCCGAAGGTTGCAGGAACAGCAACTCATATTCCGCCTGGGAACCCTGCAGCCATATGGTATCAATGTGGACTTCACCAGTTTCAAAATCTCCCCTTCCCCCACTGCATCCCTAAACCAGCCCAGTTCATCCCCTCCCCCCACTGCACCACACAACCAGCCCAGCTCTTCCCCCCCACCCACTGCATCCCAAAACCAGTCCAACCTGTCTCTGCCTCCCTAACCGGTTCTTCCTCTCACCCATCCCTTCCTCCCACCTCAAGCCGCACCCCCAGCTACCTACTAACCTCATCCCACCTCCTTGACCTGTCCGTCTTCCCTGGACTGACCTATCCCCTCCCTACCTCCCCACCTACACCCTCTCCACCTATCTTCTTTACTCTCCATCTTCGGTCCGCCTCCCCCTCTCTCCCTATTTATTCCAGTTCCCTCCCCCCATCCCCCTCTCTGATGAAGGGTCTAGGCCCGAAACGTCAGCTTTTGTGCTCCTGAGATGCTGCTTGGCCTGCTGTGTTCATCCAGCCTCACATTTTGTTATCTTGGAGTCTCCAGCATCTGCAGTTCCCATTATCTCTGATACTACATCAACCCACCTTGCTTTCATAACTTTTATTCTTGCCTAATGAAAGTTTACCGTTCATTTTTGAAATTTCCATATTTCCTTGTTTGAACAGCTTTTTAGCAGAGAGAGTTCTGGATTTTTCTACTGTTGTGTGAAAACCTTTTCAAAAATATCACCCCTGAATGTCCAAAGCCCTATGCTGCAGTCACTGTTACTGAGAGGAGTGGGTGAGGGCCCTGTGACAGTCAGGGAATGTTATTGAGAGGAGTGGGTGAGCACCTGTCCAGTCAGTCAATAAGGCGGCACGGTGGCTCAGTGGTTAGCACTGAAGCCTCACAACATCAGGGACCTGGGTTCAATTCCAGCCTCGGGCGACTACCTATGTGGAGTTGGCACGTTCTCCCCGTGTCTGCGCGGGTTTCCACTGGGTACTCCGGTTTCCTCCCACAGTCCAAAGATGTGTAGGCTAGGTGGATTGGCCATGCTAAATTTCCCGTAGTGTTCAGGGGTGTGTGGGTTATAGGGGGGAATGGGTCTGGGTGGGATGCTTCAAGGAGCGGTGTGGACATTCTGGGCTGAAGGGCCTGTTTCCACACTGTAGGTAATCTAATAAAAAATAACTAATAAAATTTGAATCCAATAAGTATCTGGAATTAAGGGTCTAATGACAACAGTCAATCCATTGTTGATTCTTGGGGTAAGAATGTTATCTGGTTCACTAATGTCCTCCAGGGAAAGAAACTGCCATCCTTACCTCGTCTGGCCAACCTGTGACTCCAGAGCCACAGCAATGTGATTGACTCTCAACTGCCTCCTGGGTAATTAGGGATGGGCAAGCAAGGCTTCCTGGCCAGCTATGCCCCTATCCCTTGAATGAATTTTTAAAAAATCTCTTAATTCCAGATTTTATTTTAAATTAAATTCAAATTCCACCATCTGCTGTGCTGGGATTCAAGTCCAGGTCCCCAGAACATTCTATGGTTGTTTGGATTAACAGTCCAGGGATAATACCACGAAGTGATCACCTCCCATTGTGGCTCTCACTTTGATGCCTGTTGAGGCGTGGAAAGCTAATTCCACATTAGAGTGATCCATAGTGGGCCCAGGGAGAGATGAATTCTAAATGTTATGACACAATTACAGCGAGTTGCACCCAGACCTCCCCACTCAGTGGTGGCGAAGGCTTCCCCCTCATAGGACAGTCTAGGACCGCAGGGCATAGCCTCAGAATTAAGGGATGCCAATTTCAGGCTGAGATGAAGAGGAATTTCTTCTCTCAGAGGACTGTGAATCTTGCAACTCCTTGCCACAGAGAGCAGCGGGAGACGTGTGGGCGTGGGGGCGCAGAGTCCTCATGTATATTTAAGTCTGAGATAAATTCTTGATCAGCCAAGGAATCAGGGAATACAAGGAAATAGTAGGAGAGTGGATGTGGGGAACGTCGGATCAGCTATGATCTTATTGAATGTGTGAGCAGGCTCGTGCAGTTGGGGATCATCCACTCCTACTACTTTTCATTTCTTTCTTCTTTTCACGCTTTTCCTCAGTCTTTAAGTTCTTTTTTCTGACAGCTTACCTTCTGGATGGAGCTCGGTCACGGAGGCAGTGGTGACGGCAGCGGCTGAGAGCCCAGAGTGGGTCTTCAGCGCCAGGTGACTGGCGCAATGCCAGTTCTGCATCTTTGAGGTCCAGAGCTAGGAAGTGGCTTGGGGGCTCAGTGTTGTACCACATCAGGATTCCGGGGATCTGCGGCAAGGTGCCTGGTGGGCCCCGATGGTGGTTGGTGGTGAGGTGCCTGGTGGACCCCGATGACAGTCGGTGGTGAGGTGCCTGGTGGGTGGCAGTCAGTGGTGAGGTGCCTGATGGGCCCCGATGGCAGTCGGTGGTGAGGTGCCTGATGGGCCCCGATGGTGGTTGGTGGTGAGGTGCCTGATGGGCCGGGTGGGAGTCTAGCAGATGGCGGCAAGATGGCTTCACGGAGCAGTGTGTGCCCAGCAGTGGGGGAGGTGGGGGGGGGGCCAAGCTGATCCATGGGAAGAGATCGCGCTCTCGTGGGGAGTGCAAGCCTTCATGGGGAAATCCAGCCTAGAGTGTCTACAGGCCCATGGCTAAAGAAAGCCTGTACTTCTTTATTTTTTCTACTTCATACTACGAAGGACTGTAATATTTAATTTTAACCTTATTTCTTTATTTTTCTACTTTTTTTACCTAAGATTTTGAACCTAGGTATCTTTGTATCTAAGATGGTACCAGGAATAGAGATATTGTACACTTTTCACTGTACTCCTGTACCTCTTTACTTGTGTACATGTGACAATGAGTTTAATTCTAATGCTGATCCTGCTCCACTTTCTCATGGTCTCATGTTAACTACCGGTGCACCACAAGAAACTGAGTTCAACCGGCTTCGAATTAGTCCAATGTAAGAGGTATGGCCAGCTGTGGCCAGCAGCATAAGCAAACTTAGTTTTCAGTGCATAGATTTTAAAACAGAAATATCCTTTCAGTATGTTTCTCTTAAAGAAAAAAAAACAGAATGGCACAGCTTTAACACCAGTTTTGCAACAATTATGAATTTTGTTTACCATTAAAATCTAAGTTATACCTCATTCAACAAGGGATAATATTTTTTTCAGGACTATTCCAAAGAGACAGAAGTGTGAATTTTTTTTTATCAGTTCAATGCTTTTGATTAGGTTACATTTTGAAAATACAGCACCTCACTGTCTGGAGAAGCAGAGATTTCACTGTCAGCATTTTTTGGATTAATATATTTAGGTGCATGTGTGCAGACTCCAGAAGTTTTTAGGAGTAATGATGGTGAATACTGACTGTTTTGTCGTTATTACTACTGAAGAATGTATGTCTCAGTGTAATTATTAGTTATTCCTCATTAAGAAGCTAATTGGTAAACTAGGGTGCTCAACAACATGCAAGTCTGTACATTAAGGAGATTGGGTATGTGTCAATTCTTATATGATAGCTTAGATACATACGATTCTGCAAATCTGAACTAAAATCAAATTTGTTGAAAATGCTTAATCTAGGCAGCGTCTAGGGAGAGAACACAACAAGTGCAATGTCACAGAGATAGTAAGAACTGCAGATGCTGAAGAATCTGAGATAACAAGGTGTAGAATTGAATGAACACAGCAGGCCGAGAAGATTTCTGAAGAAGGGTCTGGGCCCGAAACGTCAGCTTTCCTGCTCCTCTGATGCTGCTTGGCCTGTTCTGTTCATCCAACTCTACACCTTGCTATCTGCAATGTTACAGATATGAGCCATTCTAATTTAACATAAAATTCACATCTAAAACAATAGTGAGCTTGTTTCCTGCACAAATACTGTCTGATTTTTTGAGTGTTTCCAGAGTTTTTATTTTATTTTACTCTAAATGATAGCTCTTTGTTTTGATGTTCCATAGTTAACTGATGATCACCACGAAGAATAGATCACAGCAAGGCATATCAATAGATCACAGCAAGGCATATCAATAGATCATATCAAGGTTGATAGCACCAGCTGTAACCGTTCTCTGAGTTGGAACGTAAGATTAATGCCACAAGATCATAAAATAGAAGAGCAGATTTAGGCTAACAAAGTGTGAGGCTGGATGAGCACAGCAGGCCAAGCAGCATCTTAGGAGTACAAAAAGCTGATGTTTCGGGCCTAGACCCTTCATCAAAAAGGGCCTAGGCCTGAAATGTCAGCTTTTGTGCTCCTGAGATGCTGCTTGGCCTGCTGTGTTCATCCAGCTCCACACTTTGTTATCTTGGATTCTCCAGCATCTGCAGTTCCCATTATCTCTGAGCAGAGTTAGGCTGTCCATTGAATCTGCTCCACCACTCAGTCATAACTGATATGTTTCTCAAGCCCATTCTCCAATCACTTTGGCCTTAAAGCCCTTAAGTGCTTCAAAATTTGGAATTGAAGGAAGCCTGAATGTCTTCCAGTAAAAGTAGAGGATTGTGGATTTTGGAAATCCAAAATAAAAACAGAAAGTGCTGGAAAAACTCAGCACGCCTGGCTGCTTTTGATTTTATTTCTGAATAAATTTATTCATTGAAAATTTGCTGAGTTCTAATTAATAGCTGATGTCCGTGTACAGTCTCGTTCAGGTGTGTTTGTACCCATTTATGAGACCTGGGCCTCACTGGTCACATCTGCACTTAATTTCCATCCCTTGTAGCTTTTGAGGAGGTGGTGGGGAGCTACCTTCTTGAACTGCTGCAGTCTGTGTCCTGAAGATAGACCTATAATGCCCTGAGGGAGGGAATTCTAGGATTTTGAACACCATCACCTTTTGCGCCAGACACGACTTCAATCAATGTAAAGTTGTCCCTGATTCTGATTGACTCCACATTTGCTAGGGCTCCTTAATGTCACACTTGGTGAAATGCAGCCTTGAGGTTGAGGGCCGTCACTCTCACCTTCTCTCTGAAATTCAGCTCTTTTCTCCATGTTTGAACCAAGACTATGATTACGTCTGGAGTTGATTGGCCTTGACTGAGACCAAGTTAAAATTCTGTGTGAGATCTCCATTGATGACCCCTCCCATCACTTTACTGATCATCAGGAGCAGACTGATGGCTTGGCAATTGGCCTGATTGGATTTCTTCTGTTGTCTAAGCACAGAATGTACCGGGGCACTTTTCTACTTTATCGGGTAGAGGTAGATATACTCAGCTTGGCCAGGGCACAAGGCCTGACACACGAGTCTTCAGTCTAATTGCTGTATAGCAAAAGGCTAACCTGTACCTGCCTCATGCTCTTATTATGGCACCTCCAATAACTTGAAGTTTAGTGAAAGACAATTGGAGAAATTGAGGCTTTAATGAGGGCAGTGAATCTGAAAGAATGGCCAACCCTATTCGGGCATCCAATTTACAAGGTGTTTTCTTGCCGTGAGCCATGATATCTGCACGTCAGAAATCACTTCACATGTCTACCAATCTTCCCAAGAATAATACATCCTATTGCCAGTAGCATCTATTCCTTGGATGTTTACAGATTGAAACAATCTATTTTTAAATGTTACCTTTCCAGGCAGAGATTTCCCATAATTGCTTCAACAAACAACTTCACAGTGGCCTTTACTTATGTCACGCCTAACAGTGACTGTTGATGGCTGGGCAGGGTGGGTGGCAACGTGAAACTTCCCTGCCACTATGAAGGTAAGAACCCATGGTGGGTATTGTGGCCTGTGCCTGTTGTCCCACTAACACTTTGACAGCTCTGTGATGAACAAACTAGACAGAGTTAAATCCAGTTGTCTGGCACTAACAAAGCCCTCTGGCCCCATGAATAGAATATTGCTTGCAAAGTTCACGTTGTCTGGTGATCTGTATGGCTTTAGCTAATGCAATGCCCTCTTTAGCTGCAAATAATTACTTCACCCAACACCCCTACAATGATGTGGCCCCTTAATAGCTCATCTTGTAACGTTCCATACTGGCACTTATTTGTGAGATTTGGGTGGGGGGGGCAGTGTTGAGGTATATGTCATTATAACAGAATCAGTAGACTCCCTGACACCTGGTTTCACTCACTCAACTTCGCCTGATCTACAATAGGGTTGCCAACTAAAATAGGTGTCAAAATCCTGGATGGTATGGTATGGTATTTTGCAATTCCTTCTTCTATTCCTATCTGATGAGAACAACATTAGCTCTGCTGCCGATTATATACAATTCACTGACCTAATGTTTGCCTGTTTGTTGCGGTAGAGCAGTATCCATTAATGGTTGATGTCAGTTGATTCAATATGCAGCCTGGTCAGGGCCCCCCCACCATGGTCCAGGGAAGCTGGTAAGCACAAGGCTCGTTTTCATTGTTGGGAGCTTTCTCTAGATGAGTTATGCTGGTAGAAATATTTCTCACTGTTCTGGTCTTTTTTCACCGTTGTGTGCCCTTTCCTCTCTCCTGTGGTTTTCCCCCTCTGCATCTCAGTGCTTAAGTTGTCCTTGTCTGTACTATGTACTGGTGCTGGACTCAAACAATCTTTCCAACATTATTGAATTATTGAACTGGCCTCATCACCCACCTTCTGCATTGTACTGCCGCTGAGCTCCTCTTCAGGCTCTCTTTGTCTCTTGTTATCAGTTCAGTGGGTCTCATCAATGTTTTCCACCACAGAGTAAGATCATCTCTAGATTGTTCATAGAGTATGCAAAGGATATGTTAAGAGAGGGTATCTCTGGAACACAACACACTCAAGCACCAGTTCAATGTCATCTGGCTCTATCATGAGCAGATAGTTAAACACATGCTCAGTAGCTATGATTAGCATAAAGGTATAGCCAAGCCATTACTCCACATTTCCTAGAATTAATTGCATCTCTATAGCATGACCCATTGGAGGCTCTATATCACAAAGCAGTGACACTGAGAGGACCAAGGTGACACTATATTCTGCATTAATGAACACCTAGTAGTTTATCAAAGTGAACTCAATTCTTCAATACACTAAATAGTTTTTTATTTGGCTTGGGCAGTTTCCTACCATACATGGAGCAGAGTGGGCCATCTGACATCCAGTCTGTCAGTGTGGTGGTCTGGGACTTTTCTGAGCTTACCACATTTCCGGTTTTGGCAGCCTCCAGGTGTCATTCTCACTTGCTGAGGCCTGTCCTCCTTGGGGAAGATGATGTGTGGATGCAGAGCAGCTGAGCAGATTATTTTTAAAAGAAATTGTAAGATTGGAGGATTAGGTGTTAAAACTGAACATTCTGAATTTTGAAGGATTTGGTGGCATAACTGAACATTATTTTAAAAATTATTTTCCTAAAAAGATTGTCTCAGTGGTTAGCATTGCTGCTTCACCGTGCCAGGGATCCACGTTCAATCCCAGGTTTGAGTGACTGTGTGGATTTGTATGTGCTTCCTGTGTCTGTGTGGGTTTCCTCCCACAATCCAAAGATGTGCAGGTTAAGTGGATTGGCCATTGAAAACATGAAGTTACAGGGATGGTGGGGTGGGTCTGGGTGGGATGCTTTATGAGGGTTAGTGTGGACTTAATGGGCTGAATGGCCTGCTTCCACACTGTAGGGATTCTGTGATTCCACAACTGATTTGTGTTTCCTCATTTTATTTTAAAATTTCAGTCTTAATAGAGAGCAATTAATTGGAACGTTCATTGCCACAAATGAACTTGTATCCCTTATTTTATGTTGACCGTAAGGGTCAGAAGGATTTCATATGATATTATGTCCTGATATGACCCAGACAGAGCTATTGAGTGCTGATAGACAAAATGAGTGGTAGAAAGTTAGGAAGTGGTAGAAATATAGCAGATAGGCTAACAGGTGACTTTCTACCTCACTGATCACAGATTTATGAGATGTTAGGTAAATTCGAGTGAGGACATGCCCTGGTATTTCCTTGAACCATCTTCTAGACTGTTTATTGTGTAGGAGGAGACAATGCGGAAAGTTTTAGGAAATTTTATTTTTGCTGCTGTTAAGGACGTGTGGAGAACAAGTGAAGGGGGAGGGTGAAAAACAATAAATCCAAAGTGGCACCATCTGCAGTTTGTTAATCAACAGGTTACAGGCTAACAGGAGGGGGTCCCTCTTGTGGCACAGTAATAGCACACTTACCCCTAAACCAGGAGGCCCAGGTTCAAGTCCCACCTGCTCCACAGGTATGTAAATAACATTCCTGAGTAGATCAGTCAGGAAAAATAGTATAGGAAGATGGTAGGGCTCTTGTGGAACAGTGCTGGTGTACATATCCCCAAGCCAGGAGACCTGGGTTCAAGTCTACCAGCTCCAGAAGTGTGTAATAACATCTGGGCTGGTTGATTAGAACATGTCTGGCTTGTTTCAGTCATGCAGTTTAGTGAGTACAGAGTCCCTGTGTATATTTAAGACTAAGATAAGTAGATTTTTGATCAGTAGAGGCATCAAAAGTTGTGTTGGATCAACTATGGCACTAACGAATGTTGGAGCAGGCCCCAGGGGCCAAGTGGCCAACCCCGTTCCTATTTCTGATGGTCTTATGCCACTTGCCATAGCTTCCATCATAACCGAGAATGCACCGTGTTCCATGGGTTAAGTCCATGTAGATACAGCCTGCAACCCACTTGCTCATTGCTACTGTCTCATGTTCTGAGCAGCCTTGTCTTGCAAGAGAGAAGAAAGGGTGTCAGTTAATGTGCTGCAAAGTGTTTGAGTAATGTGCCTGGCATACATGTTCATGACTGGAAATTGCAACATTGGTGTAAGAAAATGTTGCATGCATGGGAGGGTGAAGTGGAACTATGAACCTTAGGACAAATTAGAAGAGACATTTGGAGAGTGCTGCATTGAACAGTGGTTGAAACTGGTGGAAAATAGTTCAGTCGTGATACTTGATCATTTACAGTAGCAATTTAGCAGTTGACAGTAGCAATTTAACATTACATTGCAGGAACCTTATAAAGTTATGACTATTTCAATAAGTTTATCCTCCGAATATTACCATGGTGTACTCCAGATACCCATTAGGTTTGTCTCTGTGCTGACCATGGGATACTCTCATCCGACACACATTGGTGTGCAAGTCTCTCTTTAGAATTCCACCTTCAAGATTCTTACCTGATTTTAACATGTTCAGCCAGGTAGACCTCGTAAGAACATAGGATATAGGAGCAGGAGTCAGCCATCAGGCCCCTTGAGCCTTCTCTGTCGTTCAATAAGATCATGGCTGATCTTTTTGTGGACTCAGCTCCATGTTTCTGCCCACTTACCATAACCCTCAATTTGTTTACTGTTCAAAAGTCTTTGCCTTAAAAACATTCAACGAGGTAGCCTCAACTGCTTCATTAGGCAGGGAATTCCACAGATTCACAACCCTTTGGGTGCCGAAGTTCCTCCTCAGCTCACTATTCCATTTGCTTTCTTAATTACCTGCTGCACTTGCAATGTTTTGTGATTCATGCCACAAGGACCCCCAGGTCCCTCTGCAGAGCAGCATACTGCACACTTTCAACACAGAATAGGAGTTCACAGTTTGGGAGAGCTAACCTGGTCCAATCAGACACCCCTGGCCGACATATATAAACAGGAGTGTCAGAGGTTCTGTTCACTCTGAGAGCTGGCTCTAAGGAAACCGGACCAGTGTCAAGTACTATGCAAGCATAAATAAAGGGTGACTTGGAGACTTGGAGACTCTGTGGAGTTATTTTAAATGATAGTTTTATTTGAATGTTCATTTCAGGTGTCTGCTCATATTGGTGGCAGAGTGCAGGACCAGATTGTCTACTTGTCTGAATTGGTGGCTCACAACAGAAGCGCACTCCCATGACTGCAAATTCTGAAAAATCCTATAACTGTTCCAAAACACGTTTCACAAAACATTCTGGAGAATCCAAAGAGATTCGTAGACAAAGTGCCTGAGATGTGAAGACAGTTACTTTAATAATATTTTAAATTATAGGCACTGACATTAAAGATAAATGAACATGGAATACATGTCAAAGTTAGTACTTTTATGTCTCACTTTCAAAATGACACTTCCAAATTATTTCCCCAATCACTGTCAGATGAAGTTTTCTCCGAAGGAACTCCTTAGTGGCAAACATTCAATAGATAATGAGTTGCACAACATGATGACACATGATGCACATAAATGCACTGCTGGCTCAATAAATGATGCATGATGTTCATGCTTTCTTGAACAAACGTTGTACCACTTATTAACAAGTATGTGATGTCTGTTTGCCAAATTGTCATTAAACAAATATCTGGAACATGTTTAGACAAGTGCTGTTGAGTCAGTTAGGTCATAACAGAGGAGACTTTCCATTCCCTGTAACTAAAATGACTGCAAGTCCAAGTAAATTAGCAATTAAGGAAACAACGGTGCCATTGTCTTCAGTCCATCACGTAGAACAAGCCTGATTAGAATCAATGACGCTCTATTATAATGATAAAGGCATGTTGGTATAGCTGAACTCTTTTTTTTAAATGCATTTCTGAAACACAAATTGAGCTATCAAGAATTTTATCTGACAAGCATAAATTATGACAACCTTTAACCATAGATTTACAATATTATTTTACAGACATTTCCTGATGATTTAATCAGTATACCAAATTTATATTTGCATTACAATGCAGGGGAAAAAAAGCAGAAATTAATATGTAACGAGAGATGTTCGTACTTTCTAATCCATGGTGCAAGATGAGTAGCATTTGTCCACAAATACTTAACATGCTGATGTGAAAATCTATTCTTCACTATTTTAACAGGGGTGTTGAAATGAAAAAGATAACCTGTTCATCTGTGGAATGAACAAAGAAATTCCATACAAAATAGGAATTGCTGCTGAAACTCAACAGGTCTAGCAGGATCTGTGGAGAGAAAACAGAGTTAATGTTTCAAGTCCAGTGACCCTTCCTCAGAGCTGATAACATCTAGGCAAAGGTGCTATTTACACTGATGACAGGGGCCTGGGGGGAGAAAGGAGTGACCTGATGGCGTTCTATCTTCACCTGAGAGAGAGAGACAGAGAAGAGAACAAAGGAATTGTTGGTAATAAGCCAGGGAAGAAAAGCTAGATAGATGATGATGGGAACAATAAGTGGGTGAAAATTAAGTTTGCTGTGCTGAAAACATTCCATGTAATGACAGAGTCCAGGGTGTGGGGGTGAGAAAAGGACATGGAAGAAGGTGCTTGGGTTCTGAAATGATTGAACTGATTATTGAGTCCTGAAGGGTGCAGGGTCCCCAAGTGGTCAGCATTGCTGTTACCAGTTTTGGTGATGGACATTGAAGTTATCCACAAAGGACCTTGATGTGTATTTGTGTAAGTTCAGTGGACCGTCACTTTAAAGTCCAGTCACATGATCTAATGACAATGTCATTGGCCATTTTGGGCACAAACTATCCAAGTTTAATATTGCTGCCTGTAGAGTAATCATCTCTATAATAAATGTCCTGGTCCTTCTTAGAATTCAACACTTGTTCCTACAATGACTGTAGATTAGTGTATTAGTATCTCAGGTAAGTCTATCCTCCCAGTGTGCAAGAACATAACCAAGGATGGTAACAATGGTGCCTGGGACATTGTCTGTAAGGTATGATTCTGTGAGTGATGACTAGGTCAGGTTGTTGTTGTTAGTGTGTGAGACAGCTCTTCTAGCTTTGGCACAAGTCCCTACATATGGTGAACTAGCATATTTCCAGGGCCTAGACTGATACAGGGTAGTGCCTCTAGTGTCATTCCTTTTGATTTAATGAATAGGTATGACTAAGTGGCTACTTAGACCATTTAAACTGCTTGATTGTAACTTGGAGTCAAATTTAGGCCAAGGAAAGACAACAGAATTCCTTTCTGTAACGGCATGTGTAAAGCATATACCTTTGTTTGACAATGAACAAGGTTTTCATGGTCACAATTAGACTAGATTTTAATTGTTGATTTATTTATTGAAGTTGGTTTCACTAGCTGCCATAGTGGAATTCGAGCTGATGTTCCCGGACCATTAGCCTGGGCCCCTGGTTTCCTCAGCAGTAGACCTCTACCTGCCTTTATGCATGCATAGGGCTAGGTGTAGACACAGAGTCAAAGAGTCACACAGCACAGAAATAGAGCCTTCAGTCCAACTCGTTCGTGCCAACCAGATATCCTAAATTAATCTTGCGTCATTTGCCAACATTTGGCCCATATTCAAGGCTTTAACATATTTAAGGTTGTGGGTGAGGTTGTTGACTTGCTCGCCGAGCTGGCTTGTTTTAGTCCAAGCATTTCACCACCATGCTAGGTAAGGTCATCAGCGAGGGCTCCGATGAAGCGACGTTGTTTTCCTCCGCTTGGCATTTATACTGTCCGCTTGGTTATGGTGAGTTGTCATTTCCAGTTTAGTTCTGTATGGGTTTATATATGCGATCCAATTCTATATGTCTGTTGATTGCATTATGGGTGGATCATAGAATAGTAGAATCCCTACAATGTGGAAACAGGCCCTTCGGCCCAACAAGTCCTCACTGAACCTCAGAGCATCCCACCTAGACTATTCCCCTATTACCCACCTAATCTACATATCCCTGAACACTGCAGGCAATTTAGCATGGCCAATCCACCTAACCTGCATATCTTTGGACTGTGGGAGGAAACCGGAGGACATAGAGGAAACCCACACAGACACGGGGAGAATGTGCAAACTCCAAACTGAATGGAGAACCACGCCTCTAGAAATTTCTGTACATGTCTATGTTTGGCTTGGTCTACTACATTTACATCGTCCCAGTTAAACTGTGGTTTGCTTTCCTGTATACTGAGGTTTGGAGCTCCCCGTTGGTCATACATTCAACTCTGACATCCAGAAACAGAAGCTGAGTGTTGTTTCCTTCCTCTCTTGTGAATTTACTCCTGGCGAGTACATAGTTGATGAGGTGGTGGGTCTCTCCTAGTTTGGTGCATTTAGTGATGACAAATGTGTTGTCCACATACCGAATCCACAGTTTAGCTTGAATGAGGGGCTGGTGGTGTGTTCTAGTCTTTGCATGTTGAACTGGGACAAGGTAACCATAGTAGCCCAAGTGAAACATAGACATGCACAGGAATTCCTAGAGGCATGGTTCTCAAACCATTCTGCAATCAACAAACATATAGAATTGGACCCCCTATACAAACCCATACAGAGCAAAACCGAAAATGGCACAACTCATCATAACAGACCAGATAGTATAAATTCCAAGCAGAGTAGAACAATGTCACTTCTTTGGAGGCCTCACTGATGATGCTACCTAGCATGGTGATGAAACGTCTGAATGAAAACAAGCCATCTCGGCAAGCAAGTCAACGACCTCATTTGGCCCATATTCCTCAAAATCCTTCCTGTTCACCATCCAGATGCCTTTTAAATGTTGTAATTGCACCCCACCCCTTCCTCTCGTAACCTGTTTCAGACAGGTACCATCCTCTGCGTGAAAACGTTAGCCCTCCAGTGAAGCATGCATGATTCTCCCGCATTCTCATGTGCCTCCCTTAGCTCCACTCGTCAGGTAACATGTCCACCCAAAAAGCCTGACCAGGGTTGTGCATTGGACCAATCTGTTCCTGATTCCCTATTTGACTGGAAGAGAAAATTTTTAATCGGACTGATACTGAGATAGGGGACTGGTGTGACATGCTACAATGCCACAGCATGGAGCGAACTTGGACATCAAGCCTGCTATTTGAAATCGGGCCCTTTATGACCCTCCTCAATTAATATATTGTGCCACATATAATGCAAAAAAGAAATTGTGAAGCTGTATTAGAAATGGGAGTTCATTGATGTCAATCAGGGTACATTTCTAAAAGAAAAATAGTACAATGATTTGGAGATTAGGAATGAAAAAATCTGATTTTTATCACATGGCTTATCATAAAGAGGACAGGAGAATTAATACAATGTCAAGGTAGTGGTAAATGGAAAGTTTTGAAAAAATAATGTATTGACAGATATTCCACAGGGGGCCACTGTTGTTTACAATATGCAAAAATAATTTGAATTAGGACTTAAGCAAGCAATGTTAAAAATATTGAATCATTTCAAATGGAGGGCAGTTGTTGAGAATTGTGAAAAATTGAAGGAAGATAACGATAAACCAGTCAGAAAGCAAATTTGTTTGGCCAATGTATATAAATAGCAGAAGACCAAGTTTCCCTATATACTGTGGTCTTATAGTGTGTAAAGTAGGACTAGGGAGGTAAGTATATTTTATAATCTAAATGCGGTAACAGAGCAAATGGAGTTGGTGTTTCGAACTGTACTGGTTATGATTTATTCTCAGATTGTGGGGGTCATTGGCAAGGACAATATTTATGGCTCATTCCTAAGTATTCCGATACAGCTGAGAGACTTGCTAAACCGTTCCAGAGGATAGTTATGAGTTAACTATATTGGAATGAGACTGGATACACAAAGACAGCCAAATGCAGATAAGGACAGCACCTGTTTTTTTTTCCCTTAAAAGACTTCAGTGAACCATTTGTGTTTTTACAATAATCTAACATCTTCAACATCACTTCCTTAGCCAGTACTTTCTTACCTTGATTTATTTTAACTGTATTCAGTGTCTCAAGTTGCCAAGGTAGCATTTCAATTTTCTTGAACTTGCACTCTGGACCAAGCCTCATTAATCGAGGCTGTGGGATTAACTGCACCATAGGATAACCACTATAATATGGTATTAACTGTTTCAAAAAGTTGAAGTAGTTAAGGCCATAAAAGACCCAATGTGAATGCTTGAATACAGGGACAAAATAAACAAATTTCCATTGGCATTTCTCTTACTTTTCTGAAACTGCAAGTTGGGTAGGGTGAGGGGAGGACCTACAGAAAGCTCAAAAAAAATCTATATTAAATTGGTTCATGGAGACAAACACCAGCCTTAATATGCTAGGCCTGAAGTTCTGTTTTTGTGTTACAAGATTACATTGAACATAGAACAAGTCAGCACAGGAACAGGCCCTTTGACACATCGTGTCTGTGTTGAACATTCTGAACTAATCCAATTCTGTCACACATCGTCCATATCGCTCTATTTCTTGTCTAATTATTTACTGTCTAAATGCCTTTTAAACTGCTTCTATCATCTCCCCTGGCAGCACATTCCAGGTGCCTACTGTTCTCTGTGCAAATAAAAACTTGCCTTGTACATCTCCTTTAAACTTCTCCCCTCTCCACTTATACCCATGCTTCTACTATTTGACATTGTCAGAGTCTATTCTCAGGGTGAGAATGCACCCTGTCCATGCCTCTCATAACTTTATATATTTGTATCAGGTTACCTTTCAGCGTCTGAAGCTCTAGAAAGGAAAAAGCTAAGTTTGTCCAACCTCTCCTTACAGCAAATACATTCCAATCCAGGCAACATCCTCATAAACCTCTTTTGCATTCCCTTCAAAGCCTCCACATCCTTCCCATAATCTGGTGACCAGAACTGCATGTAATATTCTATGAATAAGGAAGAGTGCTGCCACAGGGGTACTTAATACTATGTTGTATCCTCACCTTCTCAGCTACAGACATTGGAAAGCATGATAAGAGCAAGACTAACAAACATCTCAGGTAACAAAACAATTGCTTCAGAACAGCGGCACATAGATGGGCACACAACAAAATATCAGTTCAAAATTCAGTGTTTATTGGGTATCTCTATGTATCAATTTTATTCAATCCCCCATCAATAAGAGTTAATCCTACACCAGCTAAATATCTTCATGGGTCAATTCCTGCTTCTCCTTCTCAATCTCTCCTCTCGCCTGAGGCGTAGTGGTCCTCCAGTTAAATTACCATCAATCATCTCTCTTTCTAATGAGAGAGCAGCCCTATGGTCTGGTAAAACTCCGGTGGCTTTACGTTTACTTTTTAAATTTTTAATGTGTATCTCATGAGAAATAATACTTAGGATCACAAACTTAATTGAAGATGAAAAGTATATTTTATAGAATAAAAGAGTCAATGAACTTCAGAGTCAATTGAAAGAGTGAAGGTTAATAGTCAAGAAGCTGAAGTGTCAGTGGTTCAGTGGTTAGTACTGCCTCTCAGAACTGAGGGCCCAGGTTTGATTCTAGTCTTGGGTTACTGTCCACGTGAGCTCCCTCCTACAGTCCAAAAGTCTGCAGGCTTGGTGAATTATCCATGGGAAATGCAGGATTAAGGGATAGGGCTGGGGGGGTAGCCAAGGTGGGGTGCTCTTTGGAGGGTTGGTGTGGATTGAATGGGCTGAATGGCCTGCTTCCAAACTGTAGTGTTCCTAAGCTAACATGCCAGATGTAGGTTTAATTAGATATTCTGAAAGTTTATCAGATTTATGTTTCACTACAGAGGTTATCTTTATAGAGACTTTCTTCAGGTAGCAAGCTGTCTGGCTTGTGCCCACAGTAACGTGGGTTATTCACAGTCTCGACAAAGAACAATCTTGTTGGATCAATGACTTTTTCTCATAATCAACGCTCCTTAACTTGTTACAGTCTCAAACCAAAGGGTCATTCACAAATGAGTGAATATATTTTTGCATGAATATTGACCAATCGAGCAGCTTGAGACATTGTGATGTCACAATTATACCTGAGCAGGCTCTCACGACACTGTGATAGTGTCCCCATCTTTGAACCAGGAGCCCTGGGTTCAAGGGCCCTCCTGCTCCAGAGATCATACAATCATAGAGTCAGGCAACACAGAAACAGACCCTTCACTCCAACCAGCCCATGCCAAACATAATCCCAAACTAAACAATCCCACCTGCCTGCCCCAGCCCATATCCTTCCAAACCTTTCCTTTTCATGTACTTATCCAAATATCTTTTACATATTGTAACTGTACCCACATCCACCACTTCCCCAGGAAGTTTTTTCCACACACAAGCCACCCTCTGTGTGAAAACATTTGCCTTATGCCTTTTCTATATCTCCTGTCACCTTAAAAATGTGCCCCCAGTCACAAAATCCCCCACCCTAGGGAAAAAAATCAATTACCATTAAATTCAACTATACCCCTCATTGTCTTATAAATTTCTATAAGGTCGCCTCTCAACCTCCTATGCTCCAGTGAAAGAGTCCCGCCTATCCAGCCTTTCTTTGTAATTCAAACCTTCCATACCCGGCAACATCCTGGTAAATCACTTGTGAACATCTCCAGCTTGATAATATCCTTCCTTTAATTGGGCGACCAGAACTGAGTGCAGTATTCCAGAAGGGGCCTCACCAATATCCTGTACACCCTCACTTCCCAACTCCTATACTCAAAAGGCTGAGTTATGAAGGCAAGTGTGCTAAACACCACGCTTAAACTTCCTGTCAGGAGGAGATTACAGAAATAGAAAAGCTTGTGAATGTTTCAATAAATGATCGTTCTAGGATGTGAAGTGGATTTTTCAGTACACATTTATCCAACTTGCTTCACCAGCATCTGCTGGAATGGGAGTTGAAGCTAGTGAGTGTATAACTACATGTTGCTTGGATACAGCATTCTATAAATCTTCATGGGATTATTCATGCACTAACAAATGCTTTTAGCTTACCTTTAAAGCAAAGTATTTTTTAGCTCTGTTCTTTGCCATCTAACATTACAATTGTATATTTGAGAATGTGTATGTGTATTATTAGCTCTAAGGAAATTCAAGCTTTCACACAGTAGATTGATGTATGATTTATGTAGCGATCACTTTTGAGTTCTGCCATTTACCTCCTTAGTATTTTCTATACAGATGACTAGAAACCAGCAATTGAAAGAAAATATGATAGTGTCATTGCACATTGTTGGTCTTCTTTGTGAAAACTTCAGAACAAACATGCCAAAAATATTGCTGGCATAATTAACTCCCACCTATGAACTGGCAAAATTCCTTTGAGGCATAACAGCTTTAGATAAATATTCAGATACTGTAGCCAGCCCTTTCAACACTGTTTTATGAAACTATGGTTTCCTAACCAGAAGGAATGAAGGAGAGCATTAATGAAGGAGGCTGAGAGGTGACGTTAGAGAAATTTATAAAACAATGAGGGATATAGTTGGAGTTAATGGTAAATTTTTTTTCCCAGGGTGGGGGATTTTGCAACTGGGGGCACATTTTTAAGGTGAGAGGAGATTTAGGAAAGACATAAGGCAAATGTTTTTACACAGAGGGATGCTCACGTGTGGAATGAACTTGCTGAGGAAGTGATGGATGTGGGTGCAGTTACAATGTTTAAAAGAGATTTGGATAAGTACATGAAAAGGAAAGGTTTGGAAGGATATGGGCCGGGGCAGGTGGGTGGGACTAGTTTAGTTCGGCATGGACTGATTGGACCGAAGGGTCTGTTGTTGTGTTGCCTGACTCTATGACTGTATGATCTCTGGAGCAGGAGGGCACTTGAACCCAGGGCTCCTGGTTCAAGAATGGGACGCTACCACTGCACCGCGAGAGCCTAGTCAGGTATAATTGTAACATTATAACATCTCAAGCTGTTCCATTTGAAGTCCTTTCAAACAGTCCACCATAAAATATTAGAGGATCTAGAGGACAAATTGATTTTTCTTAATTTGTTAAAAGTGCAGAGAATGAATTATGGATCCAAACCCAGAATCATGGATGAAACATTTATCCTTCTGCTCAGCATTGATTACAAATCCGGAGAATTAAAGGTTTTCTTCTGTCAAATAGTCGTGGTATTTGTGCATCACTGGCAAGACCAACGTTGCTGTCAATCATTAATTGCTTTTTGGGAAGTGAAGCTGAACTATTTTCTTGAATTTTGGCTGTTCTTATTGTGTTCTTCAGTTTCTTTAAGGTGAGAATCCCAGAATTTTGACCCAGAGACTGCGCAGGAATAGCAATACATATTCAAGTTAGAATAGTGCATGACTTGGAGGGGAAATGGGTTTTGTAGAGTTCCCACACAGATGTTTTCCATGTCCTGCTTGATAAAGGTCACGGGCATGGAAGGTGGATTGGTGAATAGTTATCATTTCCCTTCTAAATGATACACACGGATACAATGGTATGGATGAAGTGGTGGAGAAGTTGAATGTTTGAGACAATGATGAGCCCTAATCAAGCAGGCTGCTTTGTGCCATATGCTGTCAAAGCTGTACCCATTTCCACAAGTGGCGGCTATTTTGTTACAGTCCTGGCATGTGCCTTGTAGATGGTGGGACAGGCATTGAGGAGTCAGGAGGTGAGTTACTCACCACAGAATTCCCAGTCTCTGATCCGCTCTTGAAACAATGTGTTATATAATTATTCAACTCTTTCCTTTTGGAGCTGGCCATTCTCTAGGAATTGCCTGTTACAAAAATTACTTACTAAAGCCCAGGCTAGAATGTTGTCCGTGTCTTGATTTATGTGAGCATGGCCTAACTCATCGTCTGAGGAGCCAAGAATGGGTGTGAACAATGCAGGGTAATCAGTGAAGATTTTCCTTTGAAAAATGTGTGGTGGGGAGAATATTGATGAAGGTGCTGGAAGAGGCTGGATCTTGACCATAAGATTCTACTAACTCAAAGTTATTGTCTCAAACTAATCCTATTTTGTAAGTGGGAAATAAACATTAAATAATTAAATAAATAAATTTAAATAACTAAAACAGAGCATGGCCAAGGTTAAAAGGGGTAAAAGAGTTAAATGGAGAAACAATGGTCCTAAACTATTGAAGGGTAGCAATCATATCAGATTGTCACTCAGTTCCTTCTATTCATCCTGCTCTGAGACAGAAGTTGCTGGAAAACCTCAGGAGATCTGGTAGCATCTGTGAAGAAAAAAATCGCACTTAATGTTTCAGGTCCAGTGACCCTTCCTCAGAACCCTACGAACTCAGAACTGCTCTGGAGATCTTCTGAGGTGAGTATTTTGTTATATACCTTGTAGATGGTGGGGCAGGCATTGAGGAGTTAGGAGGTGAGTTACCCACCACAGAATTCCCAGCCTCTGATCTGTTCTTGAAACTCTGAGGAAAGATCACTGAACCCAAAACGTTAACCCTGATTTCTCTTCACAGATGCTGCCAGACCTGCTGAGCTCTTCCAGCAACCTCTGCTTTTGTTTCTGATTTACAGCATCCACAGCACCCTTGGGTTTTATAATCAGTGAAATTCAGGATCAGTGCTAGTGGCCACACTGCACTCACTTCTTATAGCAGTAAGTCATATTGTGAGATGTAACTGTCCAAAGCCACTTCTATGAGGAAGAACATTAAGGTTAGTAAGAAGGGCATACAGTGTCAGGTGGGTGAAGGAAAATGGTACCAGTTAAGTGCATGACATGATAGGATAGGAGATCGGGACAGGGTTGAGTGCCAGACAGTAAGTGCAGGAGGTCCTCAGGGGAGTGTCCTACATCCAACCGTCTTCAACTGTTTCATTAATAGCCTTCCCTCCATCACGAGGTCAGAAGCAGGGATGTTAGCCAATAATTGATCGCACAATGTTCACCACTATTTGTGACTCCTCAGATACTGAAGAAGTCCATGTTCAAAAGTAACAAGGTCTGGGCAATATCCAGATTTGAGCTGACAAATGGCCAGTACAATGCATGTTACACAAATGCCAGACAATGACCATCTACATTAAGAGAGATTCTAACCACTGATCTTTCATGTTCAAGAGTGTTACCATCTCTTGTCAGCTTACTGAAGGTTATCGTTGACCAGAATCAGGCAAAACAAGGCTGCACTCTCTTTTTCCAGTCTCCCAGTTGACTCTCTACTGCATTTCTATCTATTGCAGAGTAGGTCTCAACTCGCTTGTAGTATAAATGTTAGCACTAAGAAAAGAAATCACTCGACCTAATGCGTCAGATGAAGTACAAGTTCCAATTACACTCTTAAATCACTGCAGACTCTGCAACTTGCCCTCACCATCATTCCATCCCAAATTACAGGGATGAATATCCTCATTATTACCTCAGAGATAATGGGATCTGCAGATGCTGGAGAATCCAAGATAACAAAGTTTGGGGCTGGATGAACACGGCAGGCCAAGCAGCATCTTAGGAGCACAAAAGCTGATGTTTCGGGCTTAGACCCTTCATCAGAAAAGGGGGATGGGGAGAGGATTCCGAAATAAATAGGCAGACGAGGGAGGCGGACTGAAGATGGATAGAGGAGAAGATAGGTGGTTGCAGTGGGAGAGAGATCCCCTGAGGTTGGTCCGGAGGGGGGAGGGGAACTTTTTCAGGTTAGGCATCCTGGAAGGGGCTTCGCAGTGAGGTTAAAATTGTGATCAGAGATAAAGGGAACTGCTGTGTTCACCTAATAAACATAGTAGGAATTTTGAACAGTGCAGTACCCCTCCTTTTGGGGGAACGTTAGCTGACCAAGACTTGCACACCCCATATCTTCACTCTTGCTACTGAAAGGCTCCGCAAGCAATCACTTTGGTGAGCACAAGTCAGGGACAGAAACCTGCTGGAGGCAGGCAAAATGTAAACATTGGAATCCTCCCGTCTACAAGAAACCTGATAGCAAAAAATGGTTTTATTCTAACTGGGTTAACATGACAGGAAAGTCATACTGGCTTCTCACCTCCAGTTTGTCATTAAAATGAGCGACACTCTGATGACATTATCAGAACCTGATTGACTTACTAAAAGTGAACCTCACCAGGACAGAGATTGAGGCATGATTTACTTTTAAGAAAATGAGGGCTAAAAATTGCATCGAAAGAACTGCGGATCCAGTAAATCAGGAAGGTTCTGAGGAAGGGGCACTGGACCTGAAATGTTAACTCTGTTTTTTCATAGATTCTGCCAGATCTGCTGAGCTTTTCCAGCAACTTTGTTTTTGTTGCTAAAAATAACATGTTTAAAGATATCTTGACTAAGATGTACACTCCTTGATCATGTACAATAATTTGAAACTGAGGAGAGCAAGCCACGTTTATCAAGAGCGCAATACATGAGGTTAAAAAGCCCAACCAAAACGCTCAGTAAACACTGACCCAGAAAACGATGCTCTCATCCTGTGAATAAGTTTAAGAAAAGCGAAGTCCAAGGACAGAAAGATCCTTTGAAAGCAAGATAGAAAATTGAAGTAAGACTGGATCATTCTTGTGTTTATCCCATTAACTGGTTGTGATGGTGGAGCAACCATCTCCCCACAGGAAAAGCCAGAACACGTGGTCCAGGGGTCATGATTAGTAAGGGTGGGTGGTGTCCCTTGAGGTGTAAACTTCACTCCCTTCTCTTTCCCAAAGTGAAATGACCATTGTTTGCTTGTTCTCACAAGAGGCTAATGCCTCTTGTCCTCATTGCCACTGGGAAATTTAGTTTCCCTGGAAATGGGGGCTTAATTGACCCTGTAACTGGTGGTAATTTGGCTACCGTTGCCCATGGATAGCTGGTTCAAGCTCAGACTGGGCTCTCCATAAGGCTTCTTGAGGCTAGGATCATGATACCAGGAGCACAAAAGTTCTTCCTACCTCCAATCCTGATCTCAACCAGCTTTTAAAACCCAACTGATTCTTTAGAAATTATTTACATTATAGACAATTGTTAGCATGTGGTCAGCATTGTATTGGTGTTTTTTTTGTTTTCTAAAGTTACTTTGTTAAAAGAATGATTCAGTTGTTATGTAGTTAGTTTCATGACTGAGGATTCACTGCGCAAGTAGGCCAAGATATTGCTGTCCAATTTTCTGCCCACTTAATGTATAACAAATAACAGATTTACTGAGGTAACTTCAGCTAATTAGAAATGATTCCACCATAATCAAATGATATTGTTACAGCTCTATTCACAATTAGCAAGCATTAATATTTGAAGCAGAATGTTAATATTCTAAACTTCCATTTACTCTGTCTGTGTAATGATTCCGAAGACTGGGCTTCCAAGTCTCACATAGCGCAGTATAGCATCTTGACTCTTATGACATTGTACATTGTTAAAAGAGATTAAATGCAACAGTATGGACCAAGAGTCATTAACAGCCAGGCTCAGTAATTTAGGCACATTTGAGTGAGAAAGGCATGAATATAAAAGCTCCTTCAGCAAATTTCAGCTTTAATTTTGAATCAAGTTAAAAACCAACATAAGGCTTACTGTACATTGAAAAAGTCCTGAAAATCATGATATGGAAAATTACCATCAATTAAACATGCAAGACTGTATAGGCAATAATTGCAGTCATTTAATTAGCAGCAGAGTTCAAGTATAAAAACTAGAAAAAAAATTCATTCCTAGGACAGACTTTGGAGAAAAAAAAGCCCAGTCCTCGATATCTAAAAAAAACTGTTTAATATTCACAGATCACTCTATTGCATGTACTTGAAGGAGGTATCATAGAGATCTCATTAATTGAGATATAATTTGTGAAGTTTTCTGGTGAAGGGCAGAATGGGTTAACTCTACTTAAAAAAAAAACGTCAAAACATTTCAAAGAGCTCGATATATAGCGATTGCAAAAGTTGCACTTCAACAGAACAAATCAGCATCCTTTATCTGATGATTTTTGTATAGGACCTCTCCATAAATAAAAAGAATGAAAGCAATCAAACTGGTGATAACAATGGCTGATTGTTTAAAATTTAAATTGTCATTCCCACAGCTCTTACATGTACATTAAGGGTATGCATCGCCAGTGCATTTACCAGAACATTTGTAGCGTTCAGCTTATAAAAATAAAAAAAACAAGCATGGTAGCATGAGAATTATTCCATGGATTTCTACCTAACTGAGTATTTTCTCAAGCAAGGAAGTTCTTTGTACATTTTTAAAAGCCTGGAACTGAATTTACGCAGGTTGAAACATGGGTTTAGCTCCAAGATGAATGAATTCTAGATATACAAATATGGCAAAAGAGATCAGATCACAGCTATGTATTGAAGAGTACTTTCATGAGAAAAAAGGTTTCCTGTGTGTGGGAGAGTCTTCAAAAAAAAATTGGCTTTTAAAGTATCAGCGCATCAAACATTGTTTCTAATGAGCGCAGGGGCATAGCACAGGCAGCACCAGGTATAACTAAAAATGAGATAATTCAGTGTGGAGCTGGAGGAACACAGCAGGCCAGGCAGCATCAGAAGAGCAGGAAAGCTGATGTTTCGGGTCGGGACCCTTTTTTCTGAAGAAGAGTCTCAATCCAAGACGTCAGCTTTCCTGCTCCTCTGGTGCTGCCTGGCCTGCTGTGTTCATCCAAAAAAATGAGGTGTCATTTCACTGAAACTGCAGGACGAATTGTGTGCCAAGCAGCAAAAGCAAAATGAAATAGATCGAGCCACACAATCCTACAACCAGATGATCAGATTTAAGCTCTGCAATCCTGTTCATTCCACTTGTGAATGATGGTGGGAAATTGACCAACGCAGTAGAGGAGGAGGCGCCGTAAGTATTTCGACCCTCAGTGATGGGGAGAAAATAGCAGTGCAAAAGACAGGCAGGTTCTCTTACATTTAACTTCACTCAGAGGTTTTCGGTACATGAGCCATCCCAGCCTCTTGTTGAAGTTCTCAGAATCACAGATGCCAGTCTTCAATTGAAGTACTCAATGTAATGTTAAGAAATGGCAGAAGGCTCTGGATATTGCAACAGTATGGGACCTGGTAACATTCAGCCAACAGTTATATTTCTGGTTACACCCAGCAGTTTGATACTGGTGGGTTGGGGGGAGGGGGGGAGCAGTGTGGTTTTGGCAATGATAATGTCATTGAAAGTCCCAAGGAAATAACTGGCTCTCTTTTGCTTGAGATGGGCACTATCTAAACATTTATGTGATGTAAACCTTACTTACCATATATTGGCCCAAGAGCCAGAATTATTCAAAGTTGGCCTCATTTCAACATAGACAGCTTCAGTATCAGACAAGCCAAGAAAGATATTGAACATTCTGCAAGCATTGGTGAATATTTCAACCTCTGACCTTACTATACAGGCAGCTGAACATGGTTGGGCCTTGGATTGTACCCTGAGGAACTCCTGAAGTGACACCCTAGAGCTGAGATGATGAACCTCTAACAACTACAACCAACTTCCCCTGTGTGAGAAATATTGTCAGGGACAGTTGCTCTCATCCTATCTATGGAGTTGAGGTACTTTGTACATGTTTGGATGAAAATGAGGTCATGAGCTGAGTGGCCTGGTGGAACCCAAACTAAGCATCACCAAAAAAATTATTTCTGAGTCAGCACCATTTAAAATAGTACAATTGATGGCGACTTCCATCAGTTTGTTGGTGATGGACAGGATGGTAACTTAAAGGAATAGACTTGCCCTGACATATCTCAACAATTAAATGTCAGTGTTGTAACTGAACTGGAAACATTTGACAAGGATAGTTTGGGAGCACAAGGCCTCGGTTCTATTGCCAGAGTGGTGTCATAGCCTGTAGACTTTCCAGTATCCAGTGCCGTGAACATTTCCTTGATATCTTGTGGAGTGAATCAAATTGGTTGATAGTTGACATCTGTGCTTCCGGAGACTTCCAGAAGAGGTCAAGATGGATCATGTACTTGGCACCTCTGTATCAAGACATGTGCAAATGGTTCAATCTTTGTACTGATGTGCTGGATTCTCCCACAAAAGAGGCTAGGGATATTTGTCGAGCATCCCCCTCCTCCAGTGAATTGTTGAATTGTTAACACCGTTTACAGCTGGATATGGCAGGACTGCACAACTCTGATCTAATTCACTGGTTTTGAGATTATTTAGCTTTGTCTATTGTGCACTATTTATCCTGCTTGGCAGGTAAGCTGTCTTATGTTGTAGTTTCATCATGTTGATAACTTTTTTTTTAGTACTATTCCCATTGCTACTCCAGACGTGTCCTTCCAGGCTCTTCATTACCTCCTGACCTCCTGGCTTGCCGGTAATGGTACAGTGGGGGAACTGTTGACCTATGGCATTGAATAATGTTCTACTGATGCTGGTAGGCCCAAGGCACCTCATAGATGCCCGAATTTGAGTTATTATATCTGTTTGAAGTCTATGCTATCCAATTTGCTGGTAATGCCACCCAATATGAGGCAGGGATATGGTGAAACTTCATTTCCACAAAGTTTGGTCACTCCTGCTGATATTGAGATGAAGAGTTGCATCTGTGACAGGTAAATTAGTAAGGATGGGTCAACTGATTTGTAAGCTGAGGAGCGAGGGAAATTGTGGTGAATTGTAATCAGCAGGAATTTCCTTTTCCAAGGTTTGAGCTGATCTAGTGGAGCTTCATTGCCAGAATAACCCACAATAGACTGGCATCCCTGGCATTGGCACCATCTTTAGAAGGCCATTGTGCACTTGGACAGCACTGTCGGTCAGGAGCTACCCTGCACGGTTTCTCACGTATGCCCCAAACGCAGCATTGAAAAAATGTTGCCACCTTACTTTGTGGACAAGAACCTGGGCAACAGGGTATTGCATGCAAAGACATCTTCTTCAATCTGCAATGCCCTGTTCACCCTCTTCACTGGCCCCATCCTGACCAGCTGGAAGCAGCAGAGAAGGTCATGGTGCAGACCATGTCAACCTTGTCAGAGGTTGCCTCCCAGCTCAGTGCAGTGCCAGCCATCTGGAGGAATGCCCAGCAGTATACAAAAAAAAGCCAATGTTTGGACAATGTGGACGTTGGGAAGATGCTTCCATTGGTAGGAGAGTCTAAGACCCGAGGGCACAGCCTTAGAGTAAAGGGATGACCTTTTAGAATGGAGGTAAAGAAAAACTTCTTCAACCAGAGAGTGGTGAATCTATGTAATTAACTGCCACAGAAGACTGTGGAGGTCAGGTCATTGAGTACATTTAAGACTGAGATAGATAGTTTCTTGATTGTCAAGGGGATCAAGAGTCACGGGGAAGAAGGGGGAGAATGGAGTTGAAGAACTTATCAGTCATGATTGAATGGCAGAGCAGGCTCGATGGGCCAAATGGTCTAACTTCTGCTTCTATGTCTTATGGTATCTTATGTCCTCATGCCAGATTTGAGTTCCATTGCTCACTATTAGCTGCAACATGTCCCCTCACTTGCTCTCACCCACCTCAACCCACGAAACTAACCGTGCGTAACCTCCGCACTGCTTACTGACTCACTCACTCGGGATCCCTCACCACCCAGTCCAAAAGCAATAGCTGTGCCATCACTGTCATCTCCCTTGTTACCTGCCCGTGTCTCATTTCTGAAGGAAAACAACTAACAATATGACAGTAAGAGCCAAGAGAGGTAGTGCACTATCCAGCATTCACTTGTTTACCCATTTTGAGGAGACAATCTTGACTCTGACCACCATGAATGATTGATTGAACATGTCCAAATCTCTAGATTATCAGAATCTACCCTTAAGTGAGTGTGCCAGGAGTCCCTGGCCAAAGACTATCTTTCATGTCTCGACTAAAGACTGCTGATAGCTGTGACAACATTCCTGGCTTTGCATCTACATTAAACGGTGCTGAACAGCAATGATATTGTTAGCATCCTAGGTCTAGCCAAGAGATGTGACACAACATAATCGAGACAAGACAAAGAATGCTGTGAGGATTCAGATAGGCTCAAAATGAGTGATCACTAAGAATCATAGAAACCCTGTAATGTAGAAAGAAGCCAATTAGCCCATCAAGTCTACACTGATTCTCTATAGACCTTTCCGCTCAGCTCCCCACCATCCCTGTTTCCCCCTACTTACCAATGGCTAACCCCAATACATTATGAGCAATTTAGCACAGCAAATCCACATAACCTGCACATCTTTGGACTGTGGGAGAAAACTACAGCACCCAGCAGAAACCCACCCAAGACAGCAAGCAAACAACCCAGAGACACAATGGCTCAGTGGTTAGCGCACCTGATTCACAGAACCAGAAATCCAGGCTTGATTCCAGCCTCGGGTGACTGTCTGAGTGGAGTTTGCATGTTCGCCCTTTGTCTGCATGGATTTCATTTGGGTGTTACTGTTTCCTCCCACAATCCAAAGATGTGCAGGTTAGGTAAATTGGCCATTCTGAATTGTCCATCATATTCAGGCTTATGTAGATTAGGTGGGTTACAGGGGGATGGGTCTGAGTGGGATGCTTTGAGGTTCAGTGTGGAATTGTTGGACCAAAGGACCTGTTCCCACACTGAAAGAATTCTATGAAGATGCAGCCAGGCCCTGTCTGCGTATGTCACTGAGACCACAGCATCCTTGCAGCAGTATTACAGTATTAGTTGTGCCATTGAAGTGTCCTGTAAATGGATCAGAGATGTACCTCGAGGGTTCTTAGAGAGACTGGACGAAGCTAGATGTCAATGTCTGTAGACATGGTGTGCTGTTGGTCAGTGCCCATGGAGGATGCCCTGAAATGTTGGTGCCCAGTGTCCAACCTGGACACTGGCATTTTTGGACAAATTGGTGAGTTGAGGTTACCAGATATCCACACTGACTTCAATGTTGAGAATTCTCAGCATTGACTTTATTCAGTGTGTTTTGTTCGATAAGCTTGACATTAATGAAGTAAGATGTGTGGTTAAGAAAAGGTTGTCAATGAGCAATAATCCTCCTTAATAGGCATCACACTGTCTAGCAAGAATCTCAACCCAACACTTGGTACATGAAAATAGATGCAGCATGTTGTTCCTGACATTGAGATAGGCTCGACTGAATTTCTCAACCAATTTTTCCATGATTAAAACCATAAGTCCATTAGAAAAAGAAATAAGAGTAGGCCATTCAGCCCCTAAGCCTGCTGTGCCATTCAATAGAATCATGGTTGATCCTAAATGCCTCATATCCCCATGGCCGTTGATTCCCTGCCTGATCGAGAACCTATCTATCTCAGCCATAAATATTCACAATCATCCACAGCTCCCTGCCACATAGAATTTCAAAGACTCACAAGCTTCTGAGAAGAATGTCCTCCTCACTTCAGTCTTAAATTCACGCCCTTTTATTATGAGACTGTGCTATCTGGTCCCAGACTCTCCTAAGTGGGGAAACATCCTCTCAGCATTCACTTTGTTAAGCCCCTTGTGACTCCAATATGTTTCAGTGAGATCAGCTTTGCTCATAATACAATCATCTCTGTACTAGGGGTCGTCTTAGTGAACTTTCTCTGAACTGTCCCCAATGAAATAATATCTTTCCTTAAATAAGAGGACCAAATGTCCAAACTGTCAGAGCCTTATAAGACTTTGTCTATGTTTAAGTGCCTTCTTAGAGTCATAGAGATGTACAGCACGGAAACAGACTCATTGCATAAACATTCCTCAAGGAAAGTCATATATTGTTTGAAAAAAAATAAAAAAAACACTTGGGCCTAGCCTGTGCGAAAAGAATGAACTTTTACATGACCCCAAGGTATTAGAACACAATGTAAAATTGCACGGCACATTTCTCAGTCAGTGGATAGCAGGAATGACTGTAATTTGGATGAGATTTATGGTGAAATTTCAGCATGAAATTAGGATGAAGATCAGTTCTTTTGTATAAGTTGCTGCGGATCCAGCTATGGTAGTTGAGCTGATGGAATGCATGTTTTGCTTTCTTTTCTCTTATCCTCCAGAAATGATTGAAAATAATTTCTTGGAATGCGATTGAATGAAGATATGTACAATGTATAATAAATTTAAAATAAAGTAATTCATTGTATTTCTTATGCAATTTGTCATAGAAACATAGAGCAGAATCTTATAGGGGCCTGAACGATATGGGCTATTGCAAGATTTTGGTCGAATCAGTTGTGAAGTTGCACAAGACATTTCCTGACATTGAGAATAACGTGCTGCATCTGTTATGCATTTGTCAAGCGACAAAGCAAGTTTCTCACCAAGCAGCAGGAATTCAGCGGGAATGTAGTTTATTAAAAGCCTTATTACTTGACAACTTGCTTAATTAATAATCATATCTTATTAAACAAGATGGACTTTGAGAATTCTCGATGTGAAAGTCAATGCAGGTATCTGGCAACTTCAGCTCACCACTTGCTCTGTTGCTCTGAAGGATCTCCATGTTGGATACTGGGTACTAACATCTCAGGGCATGCTACATGGGCACCGGTCAAGGGTATCCCATATCCACAGATGTTGGCATCTGACATGCCAGCCTCTAACAGCCCTCAGGGTAGATCTCTGAGGCACTTCAGTGCTGCACCTCAGGCTGCCCTGATGTTGCAGCAAGCATACTGTGGGCTCACCCTCAGCTCATGGACTAGACTGTCTCTAGGCTATTTGCAACCTGTCATCATGCTCAATCACTCTGACCATCACTGCATTGCCTCTGTGAATTTTTCCCAATCTGCCACAGTTACAAGATTACATGACTCAGTTTTGCCTTGATATTTGGTGCACAGTCAGAAAGCTTGCTACAGTTGCCAGCAGGCCTCCACCAAGTCACAGCTTCTTTATTTTGCTCAGGGGTTCCAAGAGCAGCAGGTCAAGGGCAGCCTCCAATTCCAGACCAGGGGCTTGGATCAGGCTTTCCCTACTTCTGGGGTGAGGAGCCAAATGGCTGGCAGCTCATTGCCCCCTTAACACTTTCTGTCCTATTGTGGACTGAAATGAGAGAGGCAGGTGTTAAGGGAGATGAATGTAGGTGGTTCAGCTGTTACTTTTGGTGGAGATATCCCAAATTTCATGAACAATTCAGGGCAGCTCTCGTCCGGGTACACAATGGCCTTACAGTAATGGTGCCAGCACAAGGAATGTTGGTTAATTCCAGGGTATTCCGGCAGTGACAAATTGTTCTGGGAACAGGAACGTAGGAATGGGAGCAAGTTATTCAGGCCCTTGAGCCTGTTCCACCATTCAACATGGTCATGTTTGATCTGTGGCCTAACTGAATATGGTTGCCTTTGACCCAGATCCCTCAATACTTTTGCTTAATAAAACGTTTGCCTAGCTCAGATTTAAAATTAACAACTGATCCAGCGTCCACTGCCATGAATGGAAGAGAGTTCCAACTTCTATCACTCCGTATGCATGGAAGGTCTTCCTAACATCTTTCCAGAATGGTTTGGTCCTCATTCTCAGACTCCACTCCCTAGTTCTAGAATCCCACAACCTGTGGAAACAGTTTATCTGCCCTGTCTTTTCCTGTTAATATATTGAAGACTTTGATCAGATCACCCCTTAACCTTCTAAATTCTAGAGAAAACAGGCCTAATTTGTATAATCTCTGCTCATAACTTAACCCTTGAATTCCAGGTATCATTCTTGTAAACCTACATTGTACACCTTCCTAGGCCAATATATCCTTCCTAAGGTGCTCAGTTCTGCTCACCGTACACCAGTGGCTGAAATCAGATGAGGAGGATGCCATCGGAGTGGGTTAGCAAGTTAATGGGGTGTTTTGGTTAAGAAATGGCAAGAAAATTTGCTAAAACTTTGCAAATTGCACCTAATTGGGAAAATGTAAGATTCAGTCCACAGAGAAATTCTCATCTATTTGACAAACACAGTGATTCTCAAGGAATTTACTCACAAAAGCAATCTTGAGTTCCGCATGGTAAATTGCATGTTACTGTTGTAGAGAACTCCAGCTCATAATACTGTTATTTCTTTCATCACCAAGGAGACAGCATTGTTTCGCTTCCCCGCTGCGCATTCTGAGTAGGGTGATGAGCAATTTAATTGGCTTGTTCTCTGTGGACGAGTTTCAGCATTTTCCACAGAGACCTTTGTCGCTGTATGACCATAATGCTAAACATAGCTGATTCCTGGTGATTGCTTTGCAGGCACAAGAGCCCCTTGTAACCAGTAGTTTCAGAATTGCTTTAAAATCACTCTGGTTTTTAAGATCCCTTCATTCTTTTAACCCAGTAGCACAATGAACTCAGATAATACACAAGAATTCCTGCTTGGAAAAGACAGTATCTTAAGGGTCCACATTTTTAAAGTTGCAATTTACATTAACTTTAAGAATGTTTCAAGGATTACAGAGAAAAACAATCGAGCGCTATTGTTTGATCATTCTATTCTATTACGTTGATTAGAGACTCTTGAGCCAATTTAAATATTAACTCTCAACCCTGGGTAGAATTTCCATGTTGAAAAATTTTGGAAGGAGTCTATAAATTCTGTAGGTGCATTGCCTAACAGGCCACCTTAGTTTTGTCACACTATAACAAGTGAAACCTTGGGCTATCCCTTCACTTATATTTGTTCTACAGTGAAATCCCAGGGCTCCTCTACGACCTCTGCCATTTCACCCTGTGTGGCGAGTTGACATTCTTCAGTCTCTTCCCGGTAATAATTTTCCACTCCCTCCATTGATATATCTGGTTCATTTTTCAGATCCACCCATCAAAAATATTGGAAGGCATTCAGGAGGTTTTGTTGGCCTCTTACTACATGGATAGGGCCCATGCAGTGGTTTTATGGAATCCCAACAGGCAATGTGTATGGTGAACAAAGTGGGAAAGTTCTTGCCTCACTGAGTCCAAGTAAATGAACTTCTAAGGCAACTTTGAATATCAGCCCAGTTGTGGTGCTGAATTGGGCATCAATGATAATCATTTTTTATTCATTCATGGGACAAGGGCATCACTGGCCAGGCCAGCATTTATCGCCCATCCCTAATGATCCAGAGGGCAGTTATGTATCAACCATATTGCAATGGGTCTGGAGTCATATGTAGGCCATGTCAGTGAGAATGACAGTTTCCTTCCCTAAAGGACATTAGGATGGGGTTTTCTGACAATCAACTCCAAATTCCAGATATTTATTGAAGTCAGATTCCACCATCTACCAAGGCAGGATTCGAATCTGGTGCCCCAAACATTATCAGGGTCTCTGATTAACAGGCCAGTAAACAATGCCACTGAGCCATCACCTCCCCTAACATAATCATTTGACAATTTTTTTTAAAATTTTCATATTGTCGAAGATTCTCACTCCTCGTAGTGTCAAACTTTCAAATATTGTAGATGCAGATGTACAAATCATGTATCCGCCTTATTCCTTATTTAGTAAGATGGGATCAGAATACCTGCCCTTCACACTTCAGCAGCTCCTCCTTAAACCATACAATAATGAGAAAAAAGACCTTGCAGTAACATGGTCATGGGAGAAATGTTCTGAATACGTCTTAGATTGGCCATTTAATACTGAAGATGACTCAAATCATTTGCAGCTTTATTGAATGTGAAGGAGATCACCAAGAATCCCTAGATTTTGATGTCTGCTGATGCAGTATAATGCTGTGACAGATTATGTACAAGGAAAATACCACAGTATTGCAGAAACCCTAGCAAGGACAGCCAACTGCTTCCCTGGGGGAAAGAGAATGAAAATTTTGTTGAAGAATTTAAAATCTTCATGGCCTAAATATTTACAATTTTCAAAAATTTGAGAGGCTGATTTGCTCAATGGAGAACATGCCCAAAGTCACACACACTGTCTTGATAGCTGACCACAGTATGTTCCCGGTAACCTTGTCCTATGACTGTACATAGGACAACTTTTGTGACATCAGCATCATCAATAAGCTTTAGATCCACATGAGATGTTCATGACCCCATGAGCTCAGTGTCTGCGCATCCTTGACAGGATTCATCAAGGGCATCTATCTCCAAGTGATGTGCAAGGCACAATAGTTTGGTGGAGATATTGCACCTTCTTTCAAAGACATGATCTTCAACTGTATCGCCTGTACCACTTACAGAGGACGGGCAAGAAACCTTTCTGGGCCTCTTTCTAATCATTCCGTGGAAAAGTCTTGGCATCAAACACTTTCCATTCAAAAGATGATTTTTTCCTCATCCTTATGGAATATGATTCCCAGATAGTAGGAACTGCAGATGCTGAAGAATCTGAGATGACAAGGTGCAGAGCTGGATGAACACAGCAGGCCAAGCAACAGAGGAGCAAGAAGGCTGACGTTTCTGGTCGGAATCCTTCTTTAGAAATGGTGGAGGGGAAGGGGATTCTGAAAAAAATAGGGAGAGTGAGGGAGGCGGATAGAAAATGGATAGAGAGTTGCAGTGGGAGAGAGATCCACTGAGGCCTTTCCTGTCAAGTTGAAGCCCAGAAGCTAAATTGTCTCACTGTTGAAGATATCAAAACCTCCATGAAGAGGACTTATCTTCACACATGGAATTCTGTGCATTATTGTCTCTGGCATTGGATCACAGTTCATCAATGAGTTTTTCCCGTTCTTTTTAGCATCATATGGATATACAAAAGTATAGTCTCAAGAATTCATTACTTATTGATCAATTTGTAGCCTTTAGGAGAGAGATGGAACTTGCAATCATCAGCAATCACTCCTGTTTCAAACTACTACAGACGTGTCAAAAGTGTCAGTTTAAACTCCATAATCATTGTTCCAAATATTATTGTTTACAGACTTCTTTAAGGGAGAATACTACTTCATTCTTTGCTTTGTTCTTTCAATACTTTGTCTTCTTTGCAAGAATCCATTGTGCCTGATTGATCTGCAGCATATTAAAACTGAAATGAATAGGTTAGACGTAGTTCTTAAATAGATTTAAATCAAATTGGAATGGTGAATTATAGAGCGCACAAGTTACTGCGGATGCTAAACATGATGCCAATCTGTGTTTGAGATGGACTCAAGAAAATACGAATTAGAAGTATCAAAGTATATGTCAATGATTGCTGTGTTACATAATAATGACACAGTCAAATTAATATCTAATATTCAGCTCTCCTTTTCCAATCTTATAATCACGCTGCCTGTCACTACATTTGCTTGAATGTGCAGAATCAGAGAAATTGTGGCAGATCCATTGTATTTTTAAAAGGAGTGAACAAACATTTGAAACTGAGATGCTGCTTGGCCTGCTGTGTTCATCCAGCCTCACATTTTATTATCTTACATTTGAAACACTGTTATGTTAATTTTTATGACTGAGTCTGTTAGCACAAACAGGAAAATGTACCTCAAAGTTATCGTGTCCAGGGATGTGAAGGCACCAAAATGCGAAGGGCGGAACAATTCTAAGAATTGGTCATTTCTTGTTCTGGCCGAAAAGGTATATGACATAATATTTCTACATGAACCCAGTCAGAAAATATTTGAGGTCCCCATTTGTTCTTTGAAGATGGTTTGTCATTGCTGAAATCTGAAGCCATTTGCCATTCCTGGCATTCCATTCCACGAACCATTCACCTAGGCCTAAAGACCAGAGGCTATACAAATCTGTCTGACTGTTCAATCAGACATCATTAAAGAGTCTGGAATGTCTGTGCTCAGTGAACTGAGTTGCACTAATATTTCAGGTAATTATTTTTCGTGATAAACTGTGCCCCACACATTTCTTTGTGGGGAGGTGCGTGGAGAGCTTGGCTACACAGCAAAAAATGCTTTTGCCAATGAATATATGATGAAGGGGCAATGCTAAACTGTACAACCACCTCAAGCCTACTCTATCATTCCAGAATATGCTGATCATCTGCTTATGCATCATTCCCATATCCTTTAATGTTATTACTAGCTAGAAATCTATTGATCTTTGCCTTGAATTTACTAAACTTCATCCGTCCTCTGGGGAAACAGTATTCAAAAGATTCATTGCCCTTTAAACGAAGACATTCCTCTTCATTATAATTTAGATCGCTTGCCCTTTATTCTGGGTTTGTCCCTTTGTTTCTAGACCCTCCAGCAAACATGCAACCTGTCTAGCCCTTTAAGAATTTTGCAAGTTTCTATTAGATCACCTCTCATTCTTCTAAACTGTTCCAGCTCTCGTCTCACAGGAAGCCCTGCCATCCCAGGACTTTCATTGTGTTCTCCACTGTGCTTAAATTTTCCTTTGGTAGTATTACAGCCTGTACTCAGCTGAAGATCCAGACAGGATACCCCAAATTTATTCCTCTTCTTTATCCACCCACCACTTTCGTTTTAACAAGGTTAATTAACAAAGGATCCCTCCCCTTTCACCCAGCTCAAATGAACTTGTGATTTAAAAGGCGTCAATTTAAGCAGGCGTCCAAGAGTTAAACGAAGAGTGAATTTATTTGTTACTAAACATGGTGAAGATATAATAATGTAATAGATATGTAGATTGTAGACACAAACTAAAATCAAGTGGTGAATTGAGAAAAGATCTACCACTCAGTTTCCGAGTTTGTGATGATTGATAGTGAGAGATGGCAGTGGTGTTGTCATTGGTTGGTGAGCAATTGACTTTGAGATGCTTGGCCTGTTTCTTTTCAGTTATGGTTTCAAGCAGAGACAGACACCCTCATCCATTACCAAACGTGTGCCAGGACTGAAACTGGCTTTTATCAGATGTTTTATCCGACCCCACCACCCAAGACATTTTTCCATCCCCACCCCTGTCTGCTTTCCGGAGAGACCACTCTCTCCGTGACTCCCTTGTTCGCTCCACACTGCCCTCCAACCCCACCACACCCGGCACCTTCCCCTGCAACCGCAGGAAATGCTACACTTGTCCCCACACCTCCTCCCTCACCCCCATCCCAGGCCCCAAGAGGACATTCCACATTAAGCAGAGGTTCACCTGCACATCTGCCAATGTGGTATACTGCATCCACTGTACCCGGTGCGGCTTTCTCTACATTTGGGAAACCAAGCGGAGGCTTGGGGACCGCTTTGCAGAACACCTCCGCTCAGTTCGCAACAAACAACTGCACCTCCCAGTCGCAAACCATTTCCACTCCCCCTCCCATTCTCTTGATGACATGTCCATCATGGGCCTCCTGCACTGCCACAATGATGCCACCCGAAGGTTGCAGGAACAGCAACTCATATTCCGCCTGGGAACCCTGCAGCCATATGGTATCAATGTGGACTTCACCAGTTTCAAAATCTCCCCTTCCCCCACTGCATCCCTAAACCAGCCCAGTTCATCCCCTCCCCCCACTGCACCACACAACCAGCCCAGCTCTTCCCCCCCACCCACTGCATCCCAAAACCAGTCCAACCTGTCTCTGCCTCCCTAACCGGTTCTTCCTCTCACCCATCCCTTCCTCCCACCCCCAGCCGCACCCCCAGCTACCTACTAACCTCATCCCACCTCCTTGACCTGTCCGTCTTCCCTGGACTGACCTATCCCCTCCCTACCTCCCCACCTACACCCTCTCCACCTATCTTCTTTGCTCTCCATCTTCGGTCCGCCTCCCCCTCTCTCCCTATTTATTCCAGTTCCCTCCCCCCATCCCCCTCTCTGATGAAGGGTCTAGGCCCGAAACGTCAGCTTTTGTGCTCCTGAGATGCTGCTTGGCCTGCTGTGTTCATCCAGCCTCACATTTTATTATCTTTTATCAGATGTTGTTGTGAAAGGGGAACAAAATATGTCTCTCAAATAGACTCATGTCCTTCCTCCCTTCATGTTTGCTGTCTGAGTTATCTCACAGGAAATTATAGTTCAGTTTGCAGGTCATATTTCCTTTTGAAGCCTTTTGCCTTGAAGCTCTCTTGACATCCTCTTGATGTGACATTTCAGGGTGTCCATCCATGCTGACTGAGGCTTTCCAAACAGACACCGAATTATGTTGGTTAGATGTTATATTCTCAGTCATGTTTTTGGCTGCATGTCGTTATATATTAAGGAAGTGTTTCATTAAAAATTCAATGCATCCATGGATGATACAGGGTGATGATAAATGTTATGGACCAGACCAAACCTCCTCAAAACATATCAAGGAGGAAGCCTAAACATTAAAATTTTTCTTATTTAAAGGCAAATATAAGGTGCTACAGAGATAATAGGAACTGCAGATGCTGGAGAATCTGAGATAACAAGGTGTAGAGCTGGATGAACACACAGGCCAAGCAGCATCATAGGAAGAGGAAGGCTGACATTTCGGACCTGGCCCCTTCATCAGAAATGCTTTACTGACTCCATTCCCACCTTTTTGACTTGTCTGTCTCCTGTCCATCTATATTCTCTCTATCCATCTTCTATCCACCTCACCCTCGGTCCCTATTTATTTCAGACCCCCTTCCCCTACCCATTTCTGATGAAAGGTCCAGACCCGAAGTGCCAGGCTTCCTGCTCCTATGATGCTGCTTGGCCTGCTGTGTTCATCCAGCTCTACATCTTGTTATCTCAGATTCTCCAGCATCTGCAGTTCCTATCATCACTGATACAACTTTAACCCCACAGTGAAGCCTCTTCTAAGGATGCCTGAAGAAGTTACTTCCTCCCTCTGGACAAACCTCGGGGATATCTCTCCCATTGCAACTCTCTCATCCCTGGACTGACCTATATTGTCCCTACCTCCCCACCTACACTCACCTTTACTGACTCCATCCCTGCCACTTTGACCTGTCTATCTCCTCTCCACCTATCTTCTCCTTTATCCATCTTCTATTCACCTCCCCCTCTCTCCCTATTTATTTCAGAAACCCCTTCCCCTCCCCCATTTCTGATGAAGGGTCCAGGCCCGAGGTGCCAGCCTTCCTGCTCCTATGATCCTGCTTGGCCTGCTGTGTTCATCCAGCTCCACACTTTGTTATATAAGGTGCAGCATCCCAGATGTAATTCAGTTGGTCAAATCGCTAAGCTTTACAAACAAAAAAAGAAGAATTGGTATAACTTTAACTCCATCAAAATAGTTAACAAAATAATATATATTTTAACTATTACTCAACAATGATTCCAGTATAGCAACATCCCATAAGCATATCTTTAGCAAAGACAAATTCAACAAAACAGATTTCCCTCACATGCTATCTCTACCAATCCAGGAGAAAGGAAAATTGACAGAATGAACCTCGCAGCAGAAGGAACGATACCTCAAGCCTTTGCAGCAGTAGAGAGGGAGATGCAACGAGCAGCTTCACTCCAAAACCCCAGCTTCAACAACAGAAAGCAAAAACTAAAATCCAGGGTCAGTATGAATCTGACTCCCATCCACTTGTGCTTAAAAAATCCCAAAGCTATCTACTCTGCTTTCCATGGAGCAGACACCTTGTCACCAGGTTTGCAACACTTGTTTCCAATAGAGACCGGAGAGAACAAATCTCTCTTAAGGCACATCTCTTCACATCACTGGTCATGATGATAGTGGAATCAAAACTGCACGCACAACTTCAAATATGATCTTAAGGTTTTTTATATTGGAAACAAGGCATTTTTATACCTGTGCCAGGGTCTTTACCTTAACCTAAACGTGACAGGGCAGGTAGGGGCAAGGACATGCCACCAATTCAAATATTCACCTCATCAATTAATGACTTCTGAAGGTCCTCAACCCAGTGTAGCCCTAATCGTCTGCCTTCCCAGGAGTTGAGAAAAGTGCCTACTCCCTGTCATCCACCCTGCCTGCCACCCCCCCTGCCAGCCACCCTGCCTGCCTGCCACCCAGCCTGCCTGCCTGCCACCCACCCACCCTGCCTGCCACCCCCCAACCAGCCACCCTGCCTGCTTGCCACCCAGCCAGACTGCCATCCACTCAGCCACCCAGCCATACTGCCTGCCTGCCACCCACCAGCCTGCCTGCCACCCACCAGCCTGCCTGCCTACCACCCACCCTGCCTGCCACCCAGCCTGCCTGCCACCTATTCTGCCTGCCTGCACCCACCCAGCCTGCCACCCACCCTGCCTGCCACCCATCCACCTACTCACCCAGCCTGCCATCCACCCACTCATCCAGCATGCCACCCACCCAGCTTGCCTACCTGCCTGCCAGGATGGAAGAAGTTTGCTATTTGCCCCAGTCTCAGGCAGACTCTATTCCAGAAATGATAATTGTGGAAGATAATCACCCGTGTACTATCTCTACAGTGATAATGGGAACTGCAGATGATGGAGAATCCAAGATAACAAAGTGTGGAGCTGGATGAGCACAGCAGGCCAAGCAGCATCTTAGGAGCGCAAAAGCTGACGCTTCAGGCCTAGACCCTTCATCAGAAAACACTATCTAACTCTACAGCTATTTTTCATTTATCTGTGATATAGACCAGCGGGTCCTGGCATTTTATTTCATCCCATTAATTTCTCCAGCAACACTATTTTTACTGATACTGATTTCATTCTGTTCCTTATTCTCGCTAGTCCCTTGAACCTCTAATATTTCTGGAAGGCTTTTTTTAATCTTCCTCCACAGATTTATTTACGGATTTATTCACAAATTTATTCCTTATTTACAGTTATTTTAAAAAAAGAGCTGTTCTCTGAAATACCATCAAAGCTGCAATAGGTTTAAGCTTGAATTGCGGGTATGTTGAAACCTTACTAACTGATACAAGTTAATTGCATTGCCTTGTATATCCATATGTATCCAGGGGAGACAACGACCTATTGACATTATCACTAGACTAATGATCCAGAGACCCAGGTAATGTTCTGGGGACCTTATTTTAAACCCTACAAAGTTAGATTGTGGAATTTGAATTCAATAATTTTTTAAAAATCTGAAATTAGGAATCTAATGGTGACTATGAAGTTTTGGCCAAATGTCAGGAAATTCCCATTTGCTTTAATAATGCCCTGCTGTCTTTATATGGTCTAGGCCATATGTGACTCCAGATCCACAGCAACACGGTTGACCCCGGGCAATTAGGAATGGGCAATGAATGCTGGCCTAGCTAACAATTCTTATGCCCTGTGAATGAACAAAAATAAAGTTGGATATCTGCCTACATTTAACTAATTGTTATCTACCGTATTCTTTTTAATGTCAGAAATTTCTCACCCTCCACCAACATTCCCTGTTCCTTTTTCTAGCTTTCAAGGTAATTGCTTTAAGTTTTAAGTGCACAATAAATTTTGTATAGTTGTTCATCCTCAACACTTGTGAGAGCTGGTCACCTCTAATGATGAAAGGTCATCCACCCAAAATGTTGACCCTGTCTCTCTTTCCACGGATGATGCCTGATCTACTGTGTATTTCAACAATTTTACTTCGATTTCAGATGTTCAAAATTTGCAGTAATTTGCTTTTGTAATGATGATTTAAATCTACTTTACAAAAATCACCAGCTGTTTGATACTATGTTAAGACAGTTCAGTGAGGTTCATTGCTTTTATTGTGTATTGCTGTTTTATTGTCTCAGTTTTAATGCTGTTAATCAGCATGTTTTATCCAATGAATAGCTACACGAGCAGAAGACAGAAGAATTGCTCATTTTCCTCACCTGGCCCATTAATCGGTAAGAATTCTGAAGATGACTTAGGGTAAAAACAAATGACATTGATCATCTGGTAGTGAAGCATAAATCACACTCACTCAAAATTCTACAGGACTGTGGTGCTGACAGAAGAGCGTCGGAAAAAAATAACTCTCCCATGCACAGATGCGTGGCCATTAACCTTAATCTAAACTGCAGGGTTACAGGGATTCGCACATTCTGCAAGCTGGGCTTCTGCAGGGGCATTTGCTTTAACAACCAATCCAATCCAGTCTCATCTAGACTAATTGCCACAGCAGTCTTTGGCTTCCAAACAAAAGATTGTTTTGCCTTAAGATAGAAGATATTCAATAATCTCTAATATCCTTAATCTACATACATCCTGGGACCCTTCAAGAGGGCTATACTAGCTCGTGATTGTTGAGTTTCATTTAAAAAGCATACAGCACAGAATTCCCAGGGTAGCTTAGAAGGAGCCATCCTTGATGTGCTCGTTCATTGAAGATCCACTAATGCACTCACCCCCAGCCTCCACCACACCCCTACCCCCACTGCCACCAGAAAGGAGAATGTTCCAATCTTCATTCCAGATCTCCTCAGAGACTCTGCCTTGGCCCAGACTGGAATCTGGGGCCTCTTGAGTTCAGGCAGGGTGCCCTACAAATGCCTCACTTGCAGCATGTGGATTTCCCAATGGACAGTTTTGTGGCCAAAAAGAAATCGCATAGGCAGCTTGTCCAGGCCTCATTTACATCAAATAATTGTTAGAGTTTAATCTTTTTGGTTTAGGTTCATATTTGTGGGCAAGAGATTACCTATGGTTTCCTTTTCATCCACTTTGATGGAGTTTGCTGTACCAGAACCACACTGATGTGTCTTAAAAATAAGACCTCTCTGGGTAATAATTGTTGGTCTTTCGTTAATGCCCACATCTCTCTTTGTTTATTAAACTAAGCAGAAGGCTTAAGGAATGGCTGCATTTTGTACTATTTTTGTGGAACGCTTAATTCATGTTCCTTTCTGACATACAAAATTAGCTAAGATGGCGCTCTTCAGTAATCATCAGATTTTACAATGTTTTCAAAGTAACCAATCTCTCACATGGTAGAGTTAGAAGTATCAATGGACTTAATTCCTGCTCCCTGGAATATTCACATCCACCCCTTCAAACTTTATCAGTGACATGAATTAAGTGTATCTGCCAAAATAAAATAAATGTATGCTTAAGTAGCCAGAAAAAATTATTGTAATGATCTAATAGGCTTTGGAAACAAATCCACTTATCAACTAATTACAAACTTCATCTCTTTAAATGGAACAACCAAAGAAAAATGTTCACACTGTGATGCACAGTGTGCTTCTGATGGACTGCTATGATTTTGTAACATTCTGCAAGTTGAAGCTCTGGATTGCCTCTAATGTTAAATGTTTACAACATTGCACCTGTGCATAGCTTTTCTGCAGCACTGGTGAAGTGACCAGCTTAACTACAAGTATGAAAGATCTCGTCCATCACATCCGGGCATCAGTGTCAAATCCAGCACGCTGTATAACCAATTAAAGCAGCTCCATCTTATCAATGGGTTGTAAGATATTGAGTCAAGCTTGGTTGAATACAGAAACACTTGGATGTGCGGGAGGTGTATTGTGCAAAGGGTCACACTGAGTGCTGGTAATCTGCCACCCTGGATGTTTTGTATTAAAGGATTTAAAAGGATTAACTTCAGAAGTGATTTGCATAAATTCACAGGGGCAAATCTGCTAAAAGAGTTCTTTTTGATGTATGTCATATGATAGAATTGCTGGTGGTTTGATAATGCATAATTTGTTTTACCTTAAGCACACATTCACTCAGTTTTCATTTATTTTCAAGAAGACAGGTTGGTTCTGGGAAAACTAGATCTTTAACAGAAATGTAAAATAGTGACAAGCTTTAAGTGCCAGACTATTCAGAATTTTAAAAATTTGTTCAACTCGCCATGTGACATTTGTTTTAAAGCAAGTTGAAATTGGGAGAATATTGTGCATCTTTAATTATGTCTAATTTTTTTGCTGCTGTTTCCCATAATGTCAGGAAATAGAATTTGGGGAAGATGTATAATTGAGTAACTGGCACAGTATTCAAGATGTGATACGTGGTGTGGAGGCTTGTAATACTGCCAGATCTGAGGTGAGCTGGGCTATCAGTGCGAGCTGTTAGATATAACACAGTGTGGAGCTGGAGGAGCTCTGCAGGCCAGGCAGCATCAGAGGAGCAGGAAAGCTGACATTTCGGGTCAGGACCCATCTTCAGAAATGGGGGAGGGGGAAGGGGTCTCTGAAATAAATAGAAAGAGGAGGGTTAGGGCTAGAGAAAATAGTTGGGATGGTGATAGGTGAGTGCAGGTAGACAGTGGTGGGGATTGGTCAGTGAGGCAGGATGGGAGGGAGGCTTGGTCATGGGATGAGGCCAGGGGGGTCGGGGGGGGGGGAATTTTGATTCTAGTAAAGTCTACCTTGAGATCATTGGGCTGTAATCTCCTGAGGCAGAAATATGAGGTGCTGCTCCTCCAGTTTCCGGGTGGCGTTGTTGTGACACTGGAGCAGGCCCATGATGGGCATGTTCATCCAGAGAGTGGGAGGAGAGTTAAAATGGTTTGCAACTGGAAGGTGTTGTCACTTTTCGTGAACAGAGCACAGGTACTCTACAAGACAGTCTCCAAGCCTCCACTTGGACTCACCAATGTAGAGGAGGTGACAGAAGTAGCAATGACTTCTGTGCCTTTGAGCAAGAGCAGGGAGGACCTGCACTCCTGGAACTGCAGATGCTGGAGAATCCAAGATAACAAAGTGTGAGGCTGGATGAACACAGCAGGCCAAGCAGCATCTCAGGAGCACAAAAGGTGACGTTTCGGGCCGAGACCCTTCATCAGAGAGGGGGATGGGGTGAGGGTTCTGGAATAAATAGGGAGGGAGGGGGGAGGCAGACCGAAGATGGAGAGAAAACAAGATAGGTAGAGAGGAGAGTATAGGTGAGGAGGTAGGGAGGGGATAGGTCAGTCCAGGGAAGACGGACAGTCAAGGAGGCGGGATGAGGTGGTAGGTAGGAAATGGAGGTGCGGCTTGAGGTGGGAGGAAGGGATGGGTGAGCGGAAGAACAGGTTAGGGAAGCAGAGACAAGCTGGGCTGGTTTTGTGATGCGGTGGGGAGAGGGGAAGAACTGGGCTGGTTTTGGGATGCAGTGGGGGAAGGGGAGATTTTGAAGCTTGTGAAGTCCACATTGATACCACTGGGCTGCAGGGCTCCCAAGCGGAATATAAGTTGCTGTTCCTGCAACCTTCGGGTGGCATCATTGTGGCACTGCAGGAGGCCCATGATGGACATGTTGTCTGAGGAATGGGAGGGGGAGTTGAAATGGTTTGCGACTGGGAGGTGCTGTTGTTTGTTGTGAACCGAGTGGAGGTGTCTGGCAAAGCGGTCCCCAAGCCTCCGCTTGGTTTCCCCAATGTAGAGGAAGCCACACTGGGTGCACTGGATACAATATACCACTTTGACAGATGTGCAGGTGAACATCTGCTTGATATGGAAGGTCATCTTGGAGCCTGGGGCAGGGGTGAGGGAGGAGGTGTGGGGGCAAGTGTAGCACTTCCTGCAGTTGCAGGGGAAGGTGCCGGGTGTGGTGGGGTTGAAGGGGAGTGTGGAGCGGACAAGGAAGTCGCGAAGAGAGTGGTCTCTCCGGAAGGCAGACAAGGGTGGGGATGGAAAAATAGCTTGGGTGGTGGGGTCGGATTGTAGATGGCGGAAGTGTCAGAGGATGATACGTTGTATCCGGAGGTTGGTGGGGTGGTATGTGAGAATGAGGGGGACCCTCTGGGGGCAGTTGTGGCGGGGGCGGGATGTGAGGGATGTGTTGCGGGAAATGCGGGAGACCCGGTCAAGGGTGTATGATGCCACCCGAAGGTTGCAGGAACAGCAACTCATATTCCGCTTGGGAACCCTGCAGCCTAATGGTATCAATGTGGACTTCACCAGCTTCAAAATCTCCCTTTCCCCCATCGCATCCCAAAACCAGCCCATCCCTCAACCTCATCCCACCTCCTTGACCTGTCCGTCTTCCCTGGACTGACCTATCCCCTCCCTACCTCCCCACCTATACTCTCCATTATCACGGAGACGGAATGAGGACCCGTTTCCCACCACAGGAGTGCAAGCGAGATCAGGCCAGCAGCTTTGCAAACAACATGACATGGCATGGGGACAGTAGCTTTAAATAAAGAAGAGCAGGCCTGTACTGGAAGGGCAATGGTTGGAGCACAAATTTAGAGTTAGATCTGCTGTAGGGAGCTCGTAAGGAGTCCCCTGGAGTCAGCGCCATCTTGTATCTTGCGTTATTACCCTGCTGTTATTAGACTGATGAATGGACTCTAACTTTAAGTAACTGATCTTATTAACATTGATCTTCCTTCATGCACCGCCTGTGCAGTATTACCTGTATGTATCAATCCATCCAAGGTATTTTTTTTCATCCTGTGAACTGTATGCCCTTGCTTACTATGATCTGCGTGTACTGCTCACAAATAAATCTTTTCACTGTACTTAGGTACATGTGACAATAAATCAAATCAATCATTGAGAAAAGTTAGTATGCTTCCTGCAAAATGTTGAACTGGCACAAAATGATTGTTCATCACAATCTATACCCATTTTTGCAACTGTTACATTTTAAGCCTCCTATTTTCCTTTTGGTCAATCAAAGAAAATCGGTGATAGGAAATATGGCTTGATATCAATCTCTTAAGGGTTATTTCCCATTCTCATATAAATAATCACTTTTACACATTGAAAGAGATTTTGGCTTCGACTTGATAAAAACCATGAATACATATTTACTGTTTGAAGATTCAATTCTTGCCAGACTGAGGTAAAACAAACTGTTTCAAATGACTTCAAGGTAAATTGAAGGAAGTCCTTGCTTAAATTTCTACTATTGTTGAGCTGCTTTCCCTTGAGTCAAACATGATTGAAGATGAGCACATTAGATGTTTTTGCTGAGGGATATTATAAACATCTAACTGAAGTCTTTAATAATCATTGCTGTGCATATTATTACATATAAAAAGCGAAATCATACGCATTATGCAATTTGGAGTTTATAACGCATGTATATCTTGTCAAGTCCCCACAGGGAGTCTCATATCGACTACAGTTTCAGAATAAGGAATGACATACCGAAAGCATGTAGTTTATTCATTTCTCATTTTGATTCTGGAGTCTTGAAGACTTTATCATTAAGGCTTTTAAATTTCCAAACTAATTTGACAATTAAAATCTTGAAGCAATGTGCCACAAGTGGGGCAGAGAGCTGCATTTTCACAAAGTTGGGAAGATTCTGTGGATGTGTGAAGATAACAGTGTGGACGTGCAAGCTCTCTTCATAACATCGAATTTTTATTATCGGGGGAAGCGTGAGGGATTACATTCACAGTTATTTTTCATGCCATTGGATGAACTTTTGAGATTCGTGCTCAGCAAAATATTTCTGGAACTGGAAGTCAATGCAGAGCTTCAAGTGGCTGTGCACATTAATAGGAACATTGGCAGGGAACATGAATAAAGTGATGGCATAGGGGGATGAATGGGGGTCATGATGGGAAGTTGAATTGGCATTGAGGTAGTGTGAGGAAAAAGGCGTAGAATTGAGGCAGGCCTTCTAGTGATCAGATCGAAGGAATGGCCATCCTTTGTGGTTGCCATAGATCTGCCTATGGGCTTGGCAGCCACAGCTCTATCTCAGCCCTGCCTCCTCACATTGAAAATTAGGTCTGTTTGTGCCCTCAACTACCTGCCTCAGTGCTGAAAATCTGTCCCCAAAGGTCCTCTGCACCTCTGTTTGTGATCTAAATTTTGCGAGTTTGGTGATGGGTTTGTGATCCTTGCAGCTTGCACTGTAACTAAGCCTGCAATTCTGAGTTCAGTTGAATATCCCCTTTTCCCTCTTTGCTTGGATGCATCTGTCATTCACCACCTATCACCTGAAGTTCATCTATCAACTATAAATTGTTATCCATCAAAATCTGTCTGCCCTCCAAACAGCATCCCACATAGACCCACCTCCCTAGCCCTGTATTTCACTTGGCGACCACACCCAGTCTACACATCCCTGGACACTATGGGCACTTTAGCCTGGACAATCCACTGAACCTTCACATGTTTGGCCTGTGGGAGGAAACCGGAGCACCTGGAAGAGACCTGTACAGTCGCAAGGAGAATGTGCAAACTCCACACAGATAGTCACCTGAGGGTGGAATCAAACCCCAGTCCATGGTGCTGTGACGCAGCAGTGTTAACCACTAAGCCACTGTGCCACCCAAAATTCTTTCAGTTTTAAACTAAACTACAGGATGCAATCCTAAAGCACCAATAATAATCCTGCAACAAGTTTTACTTTAAAAAAAGCTCACAGTACACAATGACAGACTTTCAGTTGTACACTTTTTTTCACAAGTGGCCAGACTTTATAGAAGCTTTCAATGTTACTGAGCTGTTTTTCTAATTTCGGCTGGTTGGCATCTATCCACCTAACATAAGCACATTATAACAATAGCCAAGTGTGAACACTTAGATGGAATTGAAGGAAGTAGTACATATGTATATCTTTAGTGGAACCACGCATAGTTGAAAATAGAATGATTTAAATTGAACATCACTGACAATGATCCGCATGAGCTTTTCATTTGTTTTTGCCTTATCCATTACATATGGAGAGGATCTGTTAGCTTGGATAGCTAGTTTGTGATGCAGAGTGATGCCAGTAGCATAGCTTCAATTCCTGCACTGTCTAAAGCAATTGTGAAAGTTGTCCCTTCTCAGGCTCTCCCTCTCCCAAGGTGTGATACTCCTCAGGTTAAACCTCCTCGCGTTGTCTCTCTGTCTCTGAGAGACTGGCCCTCTGGGACTACGATGATTTACCTTTGCCTACTTTAAATCTATGACCCTGTAGATATTTTGTAATCAACCTGTTCAGCGATGAAGTAAGAGTTACAAGGATGTTACTGGGACTGGAGAGTTTGAGTTATAAGGAGAAGCTGACTGGGCTATGACATTTTTCCCTGGAGCATTGGAGATTTATAAAATCATGAGGGGCATGGATAGGGTGAATAGCCAAGGTCTTTTTCTCAGGATAGAAGAGTCAAAAACAAGAGGGCATAGGTCTAAGTTGAGATGAGAAAGATTCAAAAGGGACCTGTGAGGCAACTTTTTCACACAGAGGGTAGTTTGCATGTGGAACAAACTGCCAGAGGAAGTGGTAGAGGGAAGCACAATCTTCTGATGCTGCTTGGCCTGCTGTGTTCATCCTGCTCTACACCTTGTTATCTCAGATTTTCCAGCATCTGCAGTTCCTGAACTAAGTCCATGTCAATGTTTTTTCCCCTTTTTAAAATTTGATTGTTCATACATGTTTATAAACACCTAATGTCAACAAAATAAACATAGCCTTACTTCACATCATCTGTGTTCATCAATCCTGTGTTATGTACGTATGCTTTGTTTCTGAAATTGTTGGCTTTTTCTCCCTAAGTAAGACACTTTCTCCTCAGGTATACTTTTCTTGACATCTGCACATTGCAGGTTCCTTAATGTAGCTCTCCAGTGTTGTGTCTAAGACCTCTGTGTTTATATACTTCTTTTTGCCTGATGCCTTCTCTCAATCCCATTTCCCAGTGTCAGTCATAGCAACAGTTAGGTCAAAATATCATTTGTGTATCTCATTATATCCATACAGTCTAGCTGTCAGTTAGTGTTAAAAATAGAGACCTCAGCACACATGGATGCTGTTAAGGTGAGTCTTGTTCGGAGTCTTTCGTAAAAGCATTAGTTCACATGCAATGAATACTTACATGTCAAACAGACAGATCATGGCATCAACCCACATATGATATTGATTTGATGCCAGCATTGTCATTCTGGAGTTCAATGTTGCTGTTATTGATTTAACCTCAGACAGCTGAGCATGCATTCAGCAGCAGGAAAAAAAAATCACATCCCTGTGTAACCCTCTGCACCAGCACTATTATCAGTTGAACATAGTTTTGCTACTGGTTAATTTCTCCTGACACTTGTTTCAATCCTGTTCGTGTCTAATGCTTTCTGTAGTTAATTAAAATTGGCAGTCAACAGAGAGTAGCTGATGCTGAAGGGATTTTCACTGTCTTCTGAACAGACCTGTTGCTTCCAGGTATGTGTGAGCGAGGAGACTTTCAGCCTTGGAATACTGCTTAACTTGGAGAATAAGAGGAATGCATGCAGAACAAAACAGTTTGCTGAACAATGTGGGTGAAGGAGAGAGAGAGAGAGAAGCTATTGCAGGAGGCCAAATATGCGCAGAACATTCTGGGAGCAAGACTGTTTCCTACGTGTAACCTGAATCAGCTTCAAACAGGATATTCTTTCTGAAATCTGTCATAGTCACACCTCCAAGCTAAGGGAACAGGCTGCACATTGACACTGTGATTAAATTCACAGCACAAAGGCTCAGTCCTCCTTTAGGACGTTTGTACATTCTCTCTGGGTCTGTGTGAGTTGCCTCCCATAGCCTAAAGATGCGCAGGTTAAGGTGGATTGGCCATGCTAAATTACCCCAGAGTGCCCAGGGGTGGACAGGCTAGGTGGATTAGCTGTGGGAAATGCAGGATGAGTTGGGCTGGGTACTCTCCAGAGGGTCAGCATGGACTAGATGGGCTGAATGCCCCGTTTCCACGCTGTAAAGATTCTATGGCCGCATTGTCAATGGTTTTAAAGGTAACCGTAATAATGATCTTTTTAAGCGGGAGATATTCACAGCATCTCAGAAATGGTTATCTATTAAAACAAAACAACATCTGAAAAAGAAAAACAGGAAGTGCTGGAGACAACTCAGCAGGTTTAGCAGTACCGAAAGAGAGGGAAAAATCGAGTTGATGTTTCAAGTCCAGCATGTCTGCAATTTGTTGCATGAGGAGAGTGACCAATACTCAGCAATCATTCCAAGCTAACTACGTTACATTATTTCATTCTGTCCTGATAGGGACGAGCTGGTGGATGTAGGTTCACCAGGATTGCAGACTTCCTCATGACCCAGAGTGTCATTGGTAGGGTGGCACTGTGGCTCAGTGTTTAGCACTCCAGCCCCACAGTACCAGGGACCAGGGTTTGATTCCACGCTCAGGTGACTGTGTGGGGTTTGCACATTCTCCCTGTGTCTGCCTGGGTTTCCTCCGCATGCTCTAGTTTCCTCCCAAAGTCCAAAAATGTGCAATTTACTTAAATTGTCGATGCTAAATTGCCCATAGTGTTCAGGGATGTGTAGATATGCTCTGTTAAAGGGGAATGGGTCTGGGTGGAATCGTGTGAGCTTTGGTGTGGACTCGTTGGGCCGAAGGGCCTGTTTCCACATGCTAGGGACTCTATGATTGCACACACACATTGCTTTGTGAGTGAAACTTGCAATCACTGCCCTGTACAAAAATTGAAACACATTCCATTACCTCAGCATCTAGTTGGTGTGTGACCATCTACAGGGAGTGCATGGCTTCCTGTCAACAATCAAGATGCCAACATTCCATGGGGCAAATGTGTCTGAGCCACCAACGTGTTGTTACTCACTGAGACAAGAACTATGTGATGCCCACATAGATGATGATTTTGGTGCAGAATCCACACACTCAGGCAGAGCATGGTTTCAATCAAAGCCATGTTGTAGCACAGACTGTGACAGTGCAGGCCAGCATCATGCTGAAGCAAGACTTCCACTGCCTGACTGACCTACAGGAACCCTGCAAAACCTATTACCGTGTGAGTCAAAGTTCATTGTCTGGGCAGCATTGTACAAGCACAGCCCTCACTGGTAGTGAAAGGCTCTGAAGCAGAAACTTGTGGAGGGGGTAACCTGCACTGTGCCTTTCTGCCCATGTCATCTGTGTAGAGACTCATGAACGCAACCTTAATTCCCCTTTTAAAGTCGATCGCACACGCTCCCTGTATTATAAGATTCACAGCACTTCTGTCTTGCCTTGCTGATTAATGCAGACACAAAGCGAGGCAGCGTGTCATATCAGTTAACGGGTGGACATATACTAGAAATGGCGATGTTCCACATCAGCATTTTACTGTACCATGTGCCAGTGAGGTGTGTGGCAAATACACTGTGTGTGCATCAACCAAGTGGCCATGTCTGAAAGTTTATGGAGAGTAATTCTTATCAAGGCCAAGCAGACAGTCTTCAGTCAAGGAGTCCAGCCAATAAGTCAAGGGGATTGTCCATGATCAGCCCCAGGGGCTTAGTCAGGGTCAGTAGGCCAATGTGGAATGGTCATGGTCAGGGCGTGTGCTGTACTCCTACATGTCCAGAGGCCATGCACAATCCGGCAGGTCCAGTGCAACTCCTCTGGGGCACATGGTAAGCCAGCCAAGGAGCTGCACAAAGATCGCTGTTTTTGGTGGGTGAGATATGCCACATCTCACACAACATTTAGAGGCCTTACTGACCCTTTGATCGCTGTGATAGTTGTTGCACAGTCCACCAACTGTAGATACTGCTAGCCTGCTACAATTGCTTTGTACATGTGTCCTTCCCTGAGCAGTATTTCACTGGTATAATCTTTGTGTTTATCTAGAAATGCCTTTCAGAGAGAATTAATGGGTATAGAGGCAATGACCAGTTCCATTAGCCTTTCAACTAAGTGAGCTTTGATTAACTCACGTTTTGTGCATTTACGTCAACATCTAAAGACAAATTGATCAATTGTTTTCATCCTGCTTTTAATAGTATGACATGAACTCAAGTGAACCCTGAAGTGGATGTGAACTTTAAGCTATCTTCTAGAAATTGGAAACTTGTGTCAGGGCGCTTGATGATTTTATTCTTAACCCTTCGGTTTCCAAAACAATAAAATGTTTTACACCTTTCTTGCTTTATTATGATCGAAGAAGTGACACAGTAGCTCAGTGGTTAGCACCGCTGCCTCACAGAACCAGAGAGCCATGTTTGATTCCTACCTCGGGTGACTGTCTGTGTGGAGTTTGCACATCTTCCCTGTGGGTACATAGGCTTCTTCCAGGTGCTCTGGTTACCCTCCACAGTCCAAAGATGGGCAGACTAGGTGGGTTAGCCATGGGAAATATTGGGGGGGCTGAGCCTGGATGGTGTACACCTCAGAGGGACAGTGTGGACTTGATGGGTCAAATGGCCTGCATCCACACTGAAGGGATTTGATTCTATGAAGATTTATCCTTGCTTTAAATAACCAAACAGAATGTCAATGGATTTCCAATCAGCATTCCTTCTCACTTTTCTTCCTTGTGCATGGACCTCCAATTTCCATGCCAAGATCACCACAGGTCAATGCAGGAATTCGTGCTGGGTGTTCAGAAGGTCTGAGAGGGAACATTGTTGCTCATCCAAGCTCAGATATTTGCTTTCCATATCGACCATGCAGTTTTACTTAATTTTTTAATAGAATCCCCACAGTGTGGAAACAGGACCTTCTGCCCAACAAGTCCACACTGACACTCACAGCACCCACCCAGACCCATCCCCTATTAACCTGCCTAACCTACACACCCATGAACACTATGGACGATTTAGCATGGCCAATCCAACCTAACTCGCACATCTTTAGACTGTGGGAGGAAACCAGAGTGCCCAGAGGAAACCACGCAGGCACAGGGAAAATGTACCAACACCGCACAGACAGTTACCCAAGCCTGAAATCGAACCTGGGTCCCTGGTGCTGTGAGGCAGCATTGCTAACCACTGAGCTACCATGTCACCCTACGCTTAAAAAAAACAGTATCTGTAAAGGATCTGTATTTCAATGTAATGCTTTTCCTACTTTGTGTTTGCGTTTGTATCTCTCAATGTCTCCTTCTTTCTTATTGTTGCTGCTTTCAGGATTATTGCCCTAAAGAATAGCTATTTGTGGTGTTCACGCCCAAGTTGAAATCAGAGTAACATCACACACATCTTTCTTGTTGCTTCTTACTGTAACCATAAAACAAAATAGTGGAACAGACACACACCTGGACAAAGACATAAAACAACTTTTTCTCGGGATTTTGCCAATTAACCATCACTGTTAGTACATGATGTGATCTGAGTATCCTATATGTGAGCTCGTGTAGCTTATACCACAAGACTGAGCTTTGAAAATGATCAACAAACTAACTGTTTACTCAATTATATTCACCAAAATTTTGTGTTTTTTTTTAATCCTTCAGTAGTGCCATCACACTACTGAAATTTATTACAAATTTCCTGTAGAATCCGCTCAATCCTAAAAATTGGAGCACCTCCTTCGGCGAGGATGGTCTAGGGAATTCCATAATGGCCTTCGTCTTCACATTCCTTGGTGTCATCCATCCATGTCCGATATTGTCCCCAAGAACATCACTTCCGCCTTGGCGAATTCTGTTTATGCCAAGTTAATGACCGACTTCGCCTTCCGTGGTCTCTCAAAGAGCTCTGCTAATACTCCATGTGATCTTTCCACAAATGGCTAAATATCACTACGTCATCTATGTAGATGGCACAATTTGTCAGGCCTGCCACAACTCTATTCAACTCTATGTGGCTGGTGCATTTCTCACTCCAAAGGGCATTACTTTAAATTGATACAGCCCATTTGGAGTGACAAAAGCAGAAACGTCTTTTGCTCTCTCTGACCAAGATACTTTCCAGAAACCATGAAGTAAGCCCATCTTTGTGACATAAGTGGGTTGCCTCACTTTTTCCACACAGTCCTCCAGCCTGGAATTGGTTATGAGTCAGATTTGTTCACACAGAATCATTGAGTACCATCAGGTTTGGGAACCAACACGATCGGTGAACTCCATTCACCTTGACTTGGCTTGATGATGTCCTCTCGGAGCATCGCTTCCACTTCCTTCTGAACCTGTGCTGCTTTGAGAGGATTAAGCCGCTAGGGGTGTTGTTTTTATCGGAACAGCATTCCCTACATCAACCTCCTGTACTATGGTGTTAGTCTTCCCCATTCTATTTCGACTTATGTCCTCATAGCACTGCAACAAGTCTTTCAGTTTGGTTCTCTGTTCCTGGGGCAGATAGCTCACTACCCGATCCCATTCCTTAAGGACTTCCTCATTATTTAATTTACTCTAAGGCATACCAAAATCCAAGTCATCCAGTTTTGATTCCTCCCTCTGAGACACAATAACTAATTCCTGTTTCTCTGCTTCCCTTTCCCTGTCATAATAATGTTTCAGCATGTTCACCTGATAATTATTTTTTCCCTATCTGGCATCATAACCAGATAATTCATCTGACTTAACTACTTTTTCTCAATCTGATAGGAACCACTACATCTTGCTTTGAAAGGATCTCCCACCACTGTTCACAGCACCAATATCTCAACCTCATGGGCAAACTTCCAAATTTTAGATTTCCTATCTACTTCTAGCTTCATTTGGTGCTGTGCTGCCTTCAAATGTTGTCTAGTTAATTCACCTACTGTGTTTAATCTTTCTCTCACCTCAGACACATAATCCAAACGTCCGAACTCTGATTTCAGACCTATCAACATTTCCTTAATTAATTTTAAGGGCCCTCTTACTTCATGTATGAAAATCCATTGAAATGGAATAAAATAAGTCAATTCATTTGGAGCTTCTTTAATAGCAAATAATATAAATGGGATACCTTTATCCCAATCATTTGGATAATCCTGACAATAAGCCCCTAGCATTGTCCCTAGGGTGTGATGCCAACTTTCCAATGCCCCCTGGGATTCAGGATGGTACCAATTGATTTAAAGTGTTTGATGCTTAAACTGTCCATGACCTCCTTAAATAATTTGGCAGTAAAATTGGACTAATGGTCTGATGGAATCTCCCTTGGTAATCCATAACGGATAAAGAAATGCTTCCACAGCCTTTTTTGCCTTGACATTCCACAATGGAATTGCCTCCAGAAATCTTGTACAATAAGTGAACCCATATTGTGTGTATCACAAACCAGACTGGAGGGCTGCTCATTTGTTTGAGAGACACTATTGGAGATATTTTAACCTGAGGATCACCACAACTCAGGCAAAGGGAAGGGTTGAGAAGGAGAATCTTCCGTGGTAACAATGGCCAATATGGGGATTGAACCCACCTAGTTGGCATGGCATCACTCTACATTACAAACCAACCATTCAGCCAACTGAGCTGACTGATCCCCTCTTACTTAAGCAGTTCAGAAATGAGAGCCAAGATGGTTGGAAAACTTTTGATAAATCTAGTGTGTTCTGATGAATAACCTAAAACCTCAAGTGTGTTTCCGTCCATAGCTACAACCTAAACTTTCGCGTTTTTCTAGCTTTTTTTTGTTTTCTTATTTCAGATTTTAAGTATCCACAGTATTCTGCTGTTACAAAAAGGAACCTTTCTGAATGGTTCAAATACACCTGATTAAGCTGTCTTCCACAGCCAACCAGTCAACTGAGCTATCTGAAAACATTGCATTTGTAAAGGTTATTAAATCCAGGGACTTGAAATTTAAAACTTATCCAACAGCTCAGCTGATTGTAGTTTTTGCTGGTTGTCTGAATGCCTGTAGAAATATGTTAACTCTGACAACTGCTTAGAGGACTGAATAACCACTGAGTTTGTGTACTTTGAGCCCATATTATTAGTATCATAAACCAGCATTAACCAAGTTATCTAAAACATTGCATTTGTAAGGATTATTCTCTAGATAATTACTTATGGTATAAAACTTTGACTTTGTGTCTCCTAGCAATGTTAAAGCTTCTCATGTCACATTCATCAGGAATAAGATGCAAGAAATCAGGGTTGCAAAAGGAACATCGTCTTTCTGCTTTGCAAAGAAAATGGTCCTCGATTGATTGGGTCATTATTGGTTGCTGCAATAACATTTAACTGTCAGTCCTTATTCTTAGACCCATAAGGCAACATCTGAATGGTCAAGGTGTTGCCATGGAAATGTAGCAGAGATTGGCAGTCTCCATGACATTTCCTTAACCAATCACAAATTCTTTTTGTCTACATAAAACAGAAATGTTTACATATATAGCTTCCAGCAATCCAGAAACCCAGATAATGTTCTGGGGACCTGGGTTTGAATCTCGCCATGACATTTGGTTGAATTGGAATTCAATAAAATATTTGGAATTAAGAGTCTAATGATGACTGTGAATCCATTTCTGATTGTCAGAAAAACCCATCTGGTTCACTAATGTCCTTCAGGGAAACAAGCTGCCATCCATATCTGGTCCAGCCTACATGTGACTCCAGACCCACAGCAATGTGGTTGAGACTTAACTGCCCTCTGGGCAATTAGGGGTGGGCATTAAATGCTGCCTGGCCAGTGACACCCTCATCCCATGATTGAATAAAGAGAAAAAAAACACAAATGAGCCTGAACAATAATCTTAAATTAGTTTCTGATATATTTCTTGCCACAGTCTGGATTCTTTAATAAATGTTGTCCAGTTGGAGCTGCACATATTAACACACAGGACCCCATATACTGAATTTATAGAATTAATGAAAATATAGCTTCTGGAAATTGAACCAGACATCATTAAAGAAAGTTCAGTTTTTCTTCAGCTGACAAGTTAGCTGTTTCTCTGCCACACCTAATAAAACTGAAACTTACCTCATTAGATAACTTTTATTTTTTATATTAAATTCCTGCAACAGAATGCACAGTGTACAGTTACTCATTCACGAGCAGTGCCAAATTAGTGCATCTTGAATAAATCTAGTACACCTGTGTAACAAAGATCCTGTCAGTTTTTCTAATTTGTAGCAGGTTGATTTGTGATTTCCGAGTAATATTTCACTATTCCACCGAAGGCAAGGCCACTGGTGTATGGCAGAGATACTGTTAATCATGGGTGCATACCTTCTTTGTGATAGTGTGCATCAGAAATTTCAAGCCAACTGCAACATATGTGTGGACAGTAACTTGAAGTGGAATTTTGAACTCCTACATTAGCAAAGCATCCTCTGTGGCAACCATTTTAGGTTTGTAGATGCAAGTTTAAAGTTTTGCCCCACATATTTGCTGAAGGCTTTTTGGAATATAAATTATATGTATCCAGCAGCACAACTGATTCCAGTGTATTTCTTAACTTTGCAGGAAATGAGCAATGCCTGTGTGTGTTTCTAAGGCAATAATTTTATTGAAATATTTAAACATTGTCAGGACCTTCATTTGAATCTCTAAATATGTTCGACTTTATGTACCTCCTGTGCTTTCTCCATCTTTTTAAATACATGTTGCACTTTGAGCAGGTGGTTTTATTGACTATAGAATGATTTTTTTGCATCATTGTGTCATAAAGAAGACTTCTATTACTCAGTGTTATTGATGTGCATTCTCTACGAGGGATTAATAATACTGTTGAATGTTTTGTTCATATATTAAATAGCAATTTGCAGGACAAAGCATAATCTGTATTAGAACATAGAACATAGAACAGTACAGCACAGAACAGGCCCTTCAGCCCACAATGTTGTGCCGACCATTGATCCTCATGGATGCACCCTCAAATTTCTGTGACCATATGCATGTCCAGCAGTCTCTTAAATGACCCCAATGACCTTGCTTCCACAACTGCTGCTGGCAACGCATTCCATGCTCTCACAACTCTCTGCGTAAAGAACCTGCCTCTGACATCCCCTCTATACTTTCCACCAACCAGCTTAAAACTATGACCCCTCGTGCTAGCCATTTCTGCCCTGGGAAATAGTCTCTGGCTATCGACTCTATCTATGCCTCTCATTATCTTGTATACCTCAATTAGGTCCCCTCTCCTCCTCCTTTTCTCCAATGAAAAGAGACCGAGCTCAGTCAACCTCTCTTCATAAGATAAGCCCTCCAGTCCAGGCAGCATCCTGGTAAACCTCCTCTGAACCCTCTCCAAAGCATCCACATCTTTCCTATAATAGGGCGCCCAGAACTGGACGCAGTATTCCAAGTGCGGTCTAACCAAAGTTTTATAGAGCTGCAACAAGATCTCACGACTCTTAAACTCAACCCCCCTGTTAATGAAAGCCAAAACACCATATGCTTTCTTAACAACCCTGTCCACTTGGGTGGCCATTTTAAGGGATCTATGTATCTGCACACCAAGATCCCTCTGTTCCTCCACGCTGCCAAGAATCCTATCCTTAATCCTGTACTCAGCTTTCAAATTCGACCTTCCAAAATGCATCACCTCGCATTTATCCAGGTTGAACTCCATCTGCCACCTCTCAGCCCATCTCTGCATTGTGAAGTGAAGGTTCAAAACTTTTTTTATCAAATGAGAATTATTCCAATTTTCTGATGTGAATAAATGCAGGGAGATCCGATGTTGCAAATAGGTTCCGTTCTGGACTCTGCTGATTGATTTGTACGAAAGTGAGAACACAATGCAGGACAATGTAAAGGAACTGTTTATAAGCGCAAAAACCTAGATGCTATTTTTTAAAAAATTCAGTTCACTATGAAATCAAGTTCATAAATATGAGACTAAGGTTGGGTGGAAGAACCAGTTTGTGTCAATAGAAACATTAAAAGAACTTTTATTCACAATTGGGAGCCATCTGGTTATGCCGTGGTTGTGGGCAGAAAGGGCAGGCTATTTGTTTTGGAGCTGTAATTGTCAATTCAAATTTTTTGTGCAGAAGAACCTTAAGTAAAACTCAAGCTAATGGTCTCTGCTGTTTTTAGGTATAGGAATTGAAGAGCCATCAGTGAGAGCTTTTCTGAAGTTCAATTAGATACACTTTAAGGTCTGGATTTCAGTATAAATGAGCTTTTTGGATGTTGCAATGTCATTATGTCTCTCCATGGCAAGAAATTTCTCAGCATTCATCTTGGCCCTAATGTTTCAGTGCTAAAACTTTGTGCCCTTTATATCTTTGTTTACCAAATGCCCCACATTGAGTCCATAGTCACTTCTGATATTTGAATGCCTCCCACCATTTCCCTCAGTTTCTGCTGAACCAGAAGTTCACTTAAAAGTCACAAGTGATCTGTAATATGGCAATGATAAGGAAGAGTCTGTTTTCCTTTCCAAATCTGTTGGGAATCTTCTGATACAGCTACTCACACCACCACCCTCCAAACTTCTCCAGTGATATCAAGCTGAGTAACACTGCTTTCACCTAGTTCTAAGTTTAACTATTTAATCATAATCACAGGACCACCATCTTGACATCTGGCCCGGTTCAGCCACTGTTATGTTCGTGTCCCTTATGGGCCTTCTCTTTATTTCTTATATGAATGATATTCCTCAGCTGAAATTTTCTCAAAGCGAGTTATTAAGACAAATGACGTTTCGGGCCTAGACCCTTCATCAGAGGGTCTAGGCCCGAAACGTCAGCTTTTGTGCTCCTGAGATGCTGCTGGGCCTGCTGTGTTCATCCAGCCTCACACTTTGTTATCTTGGATTCTCCAGCATCTGCAGTTCCCATGATCACTTATTAAGACAAATGCTCATTCACTGTTACACAAAGTATTCTCTAGCCATTGACTCTATCTCTCTCCCTGGCAAAAGTTTGAGGCTCGACAAAAGTTTGGAATCTCATCATATTTGATTTCAATATGAGCTTATGTATACACTGTTGGTAAGACCACCTATTTCCATCACCACAACATTACCCAACAATGCCTCTGTCTCTACTGATATAGGACAGACATATTTGTATACATCCTTAATAATGGGAACTGCAGATGCTGGAGAATCCAAGATAATAAAGTGTGAAGCTGGATGAACAAAGCCTGCTGTGTTCATCCAGCGTCACACTTTATTATCTTTGTCTACATCCTTGTTACCTCCAGACTTCCTTGTTCCAAGACACTTCTAGATGATCTCCCATTATCTACCCCATGTATTCTTGAGGTTGCACCTGTCATAACACATACCAAATTCTATATTCATGCATTTCTCCAGACTCACTGAATTCATTCTTATTTTCTAATCTCTCTAATCTTATCTTTGTGATCTCATCAAGCACCAGAACACTCCAAGATTCTGCACTACTGTAGATTTAGCTTATAAGAAAACCAAAATACTGTGGGTACTGGAAGTAAAAACAGGAAGCGCTGGACAAGCTGAGCAGGACTGACTGCATCTGTGAAGACTAACATGATGTTTTGAGTCTGATGAGGCTTCTTTGGATGTAAAGGGGGCATGAAAATGATGGTTTTTGAAGCTGTTGAGAAAAGAGGACGAACGAGTAGAACAGATGGTTAGAGGGCCCAGAGCAATAGATAAACGGAGTGCTGATAGTAAGAATTTGTGATGTAAAGTGGGCGTTAATGATAGCTGTGAAGAGTAGAAAATAGGCTGAGAGCAAAACCATGCAGTCAAGGCAAAGACACAGTAGGGGTTTAATTAAATAGTGCATAGTGTTCACACTCTCAAGCTATTTAATTCAATTCAAAAGGCTGCATTGTTCACCAATGGAAAATGAGAAGCTGTTTCTCCAGCTTACTTCTCCCCTGGAAAAGAGTCATATCGAGCATGAAACATTACCTCCACTTCTCTCTCTATAGCTGCTGCCCGGCCTGCTGAGTGTCTCCAGTCATAACGAGGTGTGGAGCTGAATGGACACAGCAGGCCAGGCAGCATCAGAGGAATAGGAAAGCTGACGTTTTGAGTCTGGACCCTTCCTCGTTTCCTGCTCCTCTGATGCTGCCTGGCCTACTGTGCCCATTTAGCTCTATACCTTGTTATCCTAATAATGAAATCACAGAAATCTTTAGGTGGAGAAGGAAGCCTTTCAGTCCATCATGCCTACATGGCTTTTTAAATGCGCATCATTACCTAGTGTCAATCTTCTGCTTTCTCCCCACACACTATTTGGCTCCAAATAATCACTGCTTCCAGACAGTGCATTCCATTTGATAACTACACTCCATGTGCAAACAGTTTTTCTCACGTCACCCTTCCATCTTCTGCATGTCATTTCAAATGTATGTCCTCTCATATTTGGGGCGGCACGGTGGCTCAGTGATTAGCACTGCAGCCTCACAGCACCAGGGACTCGGGTTCAATTCCAGCTTCGGGTGACTGTCTGTGTGGAGTTTGCACATTCTCCCTGTGTCTGCGTGGGTTTCCTTCGGGTGCTCTGGTTTCCTCCCACAGTCCAAAGATGTGCAGGCTAGGTGGATTGGCCATGCTAAATTGCCCATAGTGTTCAGGGAGGTGTGGGTTATAGGGGGATGGGTCTGGGTAGGATGCTCCAAGGGTCAGTGTGGACTTGTTGGGCCGAAGGGCCTGTTTCCACACTGTAGGGATTCTTACTCCATTTACTAATTTGAACAGCTTCTCCCTATCTTCTCCATCCAGCCCAACTAATGATTTTGGCAACCTCTATCACATTTCCTCTTAACCTTCTTCTCCTCATGTACTATGGTCCCAACTTCTTCAATCTATCGACATCACTGAAGTTTCTTATTGCTGGAAACATTCTTGTAAATCACTTCTGCACTGTCTCCAACATATTCATATCTTTCCTATAATGTGGCACCCACAACGGTATACAGTCCTCCAGCTGAGGTCTATCAGGTGTCTTTTACAAATTCACCATAACCTCTCTGCCCTTGTACTCCATGGTCCCTATTGACAAAGCTGAGGCCCCTGTTTGCTTCATTAACTGCTCTCTCCTCCTGACCTGCCACCTTCAGTGATCTGTACATATATACACCTAGGTCCCTCTGCTCCTGAGTTCTCAGGAAGGGCCATCTCACTCGAAACATTAACTGTGATTTTTTTCTTCACAGATGCTTCCAGACCTGCTGAATTTTTCCAGCAACTTCTGTTTTTGTTCCATCTGCTCCTGCACCATCTTTAGAATTTGAACCCCTATTTGTCTTGTCTTTTAACGTTCTTTTGACCATAATGTGTCACCTCACGGAAAGAGAAATGAGTTCAAGGAATGAGAACAGAAATTACTGGAGAAATGCAGCAGGTCTGGAGGAATCTGTGAAGGGGAAGCAGAGTTAACGTTTCAGGTCCAATGACATTTCTTCAGAACTGGTTGTGGCTAAGTAAAGGTCCTCAAAAAAGACCCTGAGCTTCCAATTGCGAGATACTTCACCATGCAACCATATTCCCTGGCTAACATCTCAGACTCAAACTTGGTACATTTCCCCATCAAAGCTTAGTGTGAGCAAGAAGAGCAGCATCTCATTTTCCTCTTGGGGATTCCACAGCCTTCAGGGCTCAATATTAAGTCCAACAATGTTAGGAACTCTGCACCTTCTCCCATGCCCTTAACTTAAACCCCCACACATCAGGTCCTGTCATCACATGATCTGCTACTGCAAACAATCCATTGCCAGCCAATATTGGGTCCACGTTAGCAGCTTTAATTCTCTCAGGCTGACCACTAACCATTCTTTGTTCTGTTTAATTGCTTTTGTTTTCTCTCTCTCTCTGGGCTTCATTTCCACCTATTGTTTATTCCTGTCCCCTCTCTCCACCCAATCTTTGACATATATACCAATATTTCCCCAGCCACAATCAGTTCTGAAGAAGGATCCCTGGACCTAAAACGTTCGCTCTTCTTTCTCTCCACAGATGCTGCCAGACCTAATGAGTTTTTCCAACAACTTTTTTTTGTTTCAAATTTCCAGCATGCACAGTTCTTTGGGGATTTTTTTGAGTTAGGGTAACAATTGTTCGAAATGATAAAGTGCTCAGCCAAGTGAAGGGGCATGTTGGGGCTTGGTACTGTTCAGGTACCCCTTAAAGGAAGAAACATTCCAAAGGGAAATGATGAGGAGAAGGATTGCACATCCCTGGTGAAGAGGAGGCAACTGGGACCAGAAAAAGTGGGCATTGTGGAACTGACAATAAAACATCAGCACAGCCACAAATATAACTGGCAAGAGACTGAACTGTGGGAGAAAAAATAGAGTCATTACAGAATTACAACTGTGGCTTCTGTTGATGTTAAGAGCAATATTGTAGTCAAATAAATGTCAAAAATATATCATAATAAAATTATGAATTATTTTAGGAAATCACATCGGTACTGCTTTAGTTTAGGTTTGGACACCTGGTCAGCATAGACAAGCTGGACCAAAGGGCCTGTTCTGTGCTGTATCACTCTATGGAAATTACACAGAATTCGACTGGTGCACATATTTCTATGGGATAAAGTGTGTTCTTCCAAGAATATTGATCAAAGATTGACTTCTCTTTCAGGAACTATATGTTGTATTTCAATTATACAACTGACGAGGGGAGGTGATGGCCTAGTGGTGTTATCACTGGATCGTTAATCCAGAGACCCAGATAATGTTCTGGGGACCCAGGTTCTAATCCTGCCATGGCAGATGGTGGACTTTGAATTTAACAAATATCTGAAATTAAGTATCTAATGATGACCATGAATCATAGAACATAGAACATTACAGCACAGTACAGGCCCTTTGGCCCTCGATGTTGTGCTGACCTGTCATACCAATCTCAAGCCCATCTAACCTACACTATTCCATGTACATCCATATGCTTATCCAATGACGACTTAAATGTACCTAAAGTTGGCGAATCTACTAATGTTGCAGGCAAAGCGTTCCATTCCCTTACTACTCTCTGAGTAAAGAAACTACCTCTGATATCTGTCCTATATCTTTCACCCCTCAATTTAAAGTTATGCCCCCTCGTGCTCGCCGTCACCATCCTAGGAAAAAGGATCTCCCTATCCACCCTATCTAACCCTCTGATTATTTTATATGTTTCAATTAAGTCACCTCTCAACCTTCTTCTCTCTAATGAAAACAGCCTCAAGTCCCTCAGCCTTTCCTCGTAAGACCTTCCCACCATAACAGGCAACATCCTAGTAAATCTCCTCTGCACCCTTTCCAAAGCTTCCACATCCTTCTTATAATGCGGCGACCAGAACTGTACACAATACTCCAAGTGCGGCCGCACCAGAGTTTTGTACAGCTTCACCATAACCTCTTGGTTCCGGAACTCGATCCCTCTATTAGTAAAAGCTAAAACACTGTATGCCTTCTTAACGGCCCTATCAACCTTGGTGGCAACTTTCAAGGATCTGTGTACATAGACACCGAGATCTCTCTGCTCATCTACACTGCTAAGAATCTTACCATTAGCCCAGTACTTTGCATTCTGGTTACTCCTACCAAAGTGCATCACCTCACACTTGTCTGCATTAAACTCCATTTGCCACCTCTCAGCCCAGCTCTGCAGCATATCTATGTCTCTCTGCAACCTACAGCATCCTTCATCACTATCCACAACTCCACCGACCTTAGTGTCATCTACAAATTTACTAACCTATCCTTCTACGACCTCATCCAGGTCATTTATAAAAATGACAAACAGCAGTGGACCCAACACCGACCCTTGCAGTACACCACTAGTAATTGGTCTCCAGGATGAATATTTCCCATCAACTACCACCCTCTGTCTTCTTTCAGCAAGCCAATTTCTGATCCAAACTGCTATATCTCCCACAATTCCATTCCTCCGCATTTTGTACAATAGCCTACTGTGGGGAACGTTATCGAACGCCTTGCTGAAATCCATATACACCACATCAACCGGTTTACTCTCATCTACCTGTTTGGTCACCTTCTCAAAGAACTCAACAAGATTTGTGAGGCACGACCTTCCCTTCACAAAACCGTGCTGACTATACCTAATCAATTTATTCTTTTCTAGATGATTATAAATCCTATCCCTTATAACCTTTTCCAACACTTTACCAACAACTGAGGTCAGGCTCACTGGTCTATAATTACCAGGGTTGTCGCTCCTCCCCTTCTTGAACAGGGGAACCACATTTGCTATCCTCCAGTCATCTGGCACTATTCCTGCAGACAATGACGAGTTAAAGATCAATGCCAAAGGCTCAGCAATCTCCTCCCTGGCTTCCCAGAGGACCCGAGGATAAATCCCATCTGGCCCAGGGGACTTATCTATCTTCACCCTCTGCTGGATTTCTAATACCCCTTCCTTGTGAACCTCAATCCCACCTCGTCTAGTAGCCTGTATCTCCGTATTCTCCTCAAACATTGTCATTTTCTAGAGTGAATACTGTTGAAAAATATTCATTTAGTGCTTCCCCTATCTCCTCTGACTCCACTCACAACTTACCACTACCATCCTTGATTGGGTCTAATCTTACTTTCGTCATTCTTTTATTCCTTAAATACCTATAGAAAGCCTTAGGATTTACCCTGATCCTATCTGCCAACAACTTCTCATGTCTCCTCCTGGCTCTTCTGAGCTCTTTCTTTAGGTCTTTCCTGTCTACCTTGTAGCCCTCAAGTGCCCTAACTGAGCCTTCACATCTCATCCTAACATAAGCCGCCTTCTTCCTCTTGACCAGAGATTCCACCTCCTTCATAAACCACGGCTACTGCACTCTACAGCTTCCTCCCAGCCTGACAGGCACATACTTATCTAGCACACACAGGAGCGTTTCCTTGAATAAGCTCCACATTTCTAATGTGCCCATCCCCTGCAGTTTCTTTCCCCATCCTATGGTCCCTAAATCTTGCCTAATCTCATCGTAATTGCCTTTCCCCCAGCTATAACTCTTGCCCACTGGTACATACCTGTCCCTTTCCATCACTAAAGTAAACATAACAGAATTGTGATCGCTATCGCCAAAGTGCTCACCTACTTCCAAATCTAACACCTGGCCAGGCTCATTACCCAGTACCAAATCTAATGTGGCTTCGCCCCTTGTTGGCCTGTCTACATACTGTGTCAGGAAGACCTCCTGCACACACTGGACAAAAACTGACCCATCTATCGTATTCGAACTATAGTGTTCCCAATCAATATTTGGAAAGTTGAAGTCCCCCATGACAACTACCCTGTCTCTCTCACTCCTATCGAGAATCATCTTTTCCTCTACATCTCTGGAACTATTTGGAGGCCTATAGAAAACTCCCAACAGGGTGAACTCTCCTTTCCTGTTTCTAACCTCAGCCCATACTACCTCAGTTGACGAGTCCCCAAACATCCTTTCTGCAACTGTAATACTGTCCTTGACCAACAATGCCACACCTCCGCCCCTTTTACCATCTTCTCTGTTCTTACTGAAACGTCTAAATCCCGGAACCTGCAAGAACCATTCCTGTCCCTGCTCTGTCCATGTCTCTGAAATGGCCACAACATCGAAGTCCCAGGTACTAACCCATGCTGCAAGTTCACCCACCTTATTCCGGACGCTCCTGGCATTGAAGTAGACATACTTCAAACCAACTTCTTGCTTGCCGGTGCCATCTTGCTTCCCTGAAACTTTATTTCAGACCACCCTACTCTTAACCTTTTCTATAGTCGAACTACAATTTTGGTTTCCATCCCCCTGCTGAATTAATTTAAACCCACCCGAAAAGCCATAGCGACTATCCCCCCCCAGGATTTCGGTACCCCTCTGGTTCAGGTGAAGACCATCTTGCTTGTAGAGGTTCCACCTACCCCAGAAAGAGCCCCAATTATCCACGAATCCAAAACCCTCCCTCCTGCACCATCCCTGTAGCCACATTTTCAACTCCTCTCTCTCCCTATTCCTCGCCTCACTAGCACGTGGCACGGGCAACAAACCAGAGACAACAACTCTGTTCATCCTAGCTCTCAGCTTCCATCCTAGCTCCCTGAATTTCTGCCTTAAATCCCCATCTCTCTTCCTACCTATGCTGTAGGTGCCAATGTGGACCACGACTTGGGGCTGCTCCCCCTCCCCCTGAAGGATCCCAAAAACACGATCAGAGACATCACGCACTCTGCCACCTGGGAGGCAACACACCAACCGTGAGTCTCTCTCGTCCCCACAGAACCTCCTATCTGTCCCCCTAACTATGGAGTCCCCAATGACTAATGCTCTGCTCCTCTTCCCCCTTCCATTCTGAGCAGCAGGGACAGACTGTGTGCCAGATACCTGTGCCCCACTGCTTTCCCCTGGTAAGTCGTCCCCCCCAACAGTATCCAAAACGGTATACTTATTGTTGAGGGGAATGGCCACAGGGGATCCCTGCACTGCCTGCCGGTTCCCTTTCCGTCCCCTGACCGTAACCCATCTGCCTTTTTCCTGTACTTGAGGAGTGACTACCTCCCTGTAACTCCTCTCAATAATCCCCTCTGCCTCCCGAATGATCCGAAGTTCATCCAGCTCCAGCTCCAGTTCCCTAACGCGGTTTTCAAGGAGCTGGAGCTGGGTGCACTTCCCGCAGATGTAGTCAGCAGGGACACTAGTGGTGACCCTTACCTCCCACATTCTGCAGGAGGAGCATTCAACTGCCCTGACCTCCGTTCCCATTATTCTAAATTCCCAAAGAGTCTGTTAAAAAATAAAGAATAAAAAATAAACTTGCTGCCTTACCAATCAGGCACATAGAACCTATTTTTTTGGTTAGAGGAGGAGGAGGAGGACACTACCCGAGTAGTGTTTCGGGTAACGCAACCAACACAAATATATTACCTCACTCACTCACCAGTCCCGTGCCCGCTCCTGCTCAGCGTACCTCCGACTATTCACAAGGTAAGCTTTTTAAAGATTCAAAAACAGTGACTCACCGGCTTCCCGACAGGCTCCTGCTCCAAGCTCCCGCTCGTGCTGCTGCTGCAACCAGAAATGAATCCTTTGCCAATTGTTGGAAAAACCCATCTGGTTCACTAATGTCCTTTAGGGAAGGAAACTGCCATCCTTACTTGTTTTGGCCTACATGTGACTCCAGACCCACAGCAATGTGGTTGACTTATAACTGCTCTCTGGGCAATTAGGGATGGGCAATAAATGCTGCTTAGCCAGTAACACCCTCATGCCGTGAATGAATAAAAATGACTCCAGTCAGACAAATTAGTTGATGACAAATTTATTAAGGGGGATAAATCGAGACCATTCTGAAAACATGGATCTTCTCCAAGGCCATGTAAGTTTGCTCCCATGGGGCAGAGATTGATTTTAATAAATGCAAACATAAGAGAATTATTGGAGATAATGGGAACTGCAGATGCTGGAGAATTCCAAGATAATAAAATGTGAGGCTGGATGAACACAGCAGGCCAAGCAGCATCTCAGGAGCACAAAAGCTGACGTTTCGGGCCTAGGGTCTATTATATAAGAGAATTACTGACAAGTTTTTCCTACTACTGCTACGCAAAACATACTGATCCACCCGATGATAATCAGACAGAAACCTGTGAAAAATATATAAACCTGTGTAGTGAACTATTTAAGTACATTTTTCTAATCAAGACAGTCAATAGAAATTACTCAGGATTTGTCTTATGCGCATAATTCCATGAGATAAAGTGTGTCCTTCTAAGAATATTGATCAAAGAGTGGCTTCTGTTTCAGGAGCTATATGTTGCATTTCAATTGTACCTTTAACAAGTTAAACCACAAGGCGAACAGAAGTATTATTTATGTTAACATGACTATTCTCACACGACCAGATGGACGAAGTTAGGGGTTAAGTAGCTATGGGTATAGGAACAGAAACACAGTGTGTGTTGGTGGATTGTGCAGTTTATGGCATTTTTCCAACTGACCACTGCTCCTATGTTGTGGCATTTGCCATCTCTATCACTCTGTCGTCCCGGGTCAGTGTTTTTGAGGTATTCTGTTGTCACTAATCCTTTTTTGTCTTTATTTTACCTTGGGCTCATCCAATGAGCATATCTGGTGAAGGATTCACCATTGTGAGCGTCTGCAAAAAGAGGTGCTGCTATTTCATAACAAGGAGGTCTGCTACATGATAGCAATAACATAACTTCTTCTGGTCTGTCTTATTTGCTAGTAAAACTCTTATTCTCCACCTCAGTAGAGTGGCCGGGCCAATGTAATGTGAACATTAAAACTTCAGGACACTTGCCTGTGTCTGAATTCATTCATTTCTACAAAAAAAAACAATTACAAAGATGTTAGCAAGACTGGAGGTTTGAGTTAAAAGGAGAAGTTGGATAGGCTGGAACATTTTTTCCCTGGAGTGGAGAAGGTTGAGAGGTGATCTTATGGAGGTTTGTAAAATCATGAGGAGCTTAGGTAAGGTGAATAGCCAAGGTCTTTTTCCCCATGGCTGGGGAGTGCAAAACTAAAGGGCATATGTTTAAGGTGAGAGGGTAAAGATTTAAAAAAGATCTGACAGAAAACATTTTCACCAAGAGGGTGGTGTGTGTATGGAACGAGCTGCCGGGGAAATGGTTGAAGCAGGTGCAATTACAGCATTTAAAAGACACTTGGTCAGGTACATGAAGAGGACAGATGTAGAGGGATACGGACCAAACACAGGCAATTGGGCACTAGTTTAGGAAACCTAGTCAGCAGGGACAAGTTGGACCGAAGGGCCTGTTTCCATACTCTATGACTCTCTGACCAAAAATAAGATGCACCCTCCTCCAATTCTGTCAGATATCAACAGTGTATGGGAGACTTTAAGAAGCAGAAAACTTACTTTTTTTGAAAGGATTTAATTCGTTGAATTGGTAAAATGGTTATTGCAGCCTGAGAGGCTCTTCCATGTTAAACATACAGCTGATTCCACATAAATATCAATGTACTGAATTACTGATCTTATTTGTACCATTATTGTGAATTGTTAACACATCAGAAAGAACAAAGACTGGATGATCCATTACATACAATGTGCATATAGCCATCATCCCAATGCACTCCCTACTTGCAGTCATAAAAACTGTTAGAAGAAGCATAGAAACTAAATAAAACCTTGTATGAATTAAAACCTTAAAAATAGAGGCGAAGTAACCTCCTCTGCATAAAACCAATGTTTAAAAATATTTTAATTTTCATCAGTGGTGCACACATTTGCACCCAGTCCTAGCCATTCAATATGTTCTTGCTAAGTCAACCTTTAGAAAATCTGTCTCTCGCCTTCAATTCAGAAGGATTCAAACAAGATAGCTATCTAAGAGCTCCCCATGTGAAATTAACTTAGAAAAGAAGTCAACATTGAGAGTGATAACTGCACAGTCTGGGAGGATATTTGAGGTGGAAAACTTTTGTTATGTTTGATTTGATTTATTATTGTCACATGTACCTAAGTACAGTGAAAAGTTTTGTTTTGCATGCAGTACATCAGATCATAACATACAAAGGCAAAGGGATCATAGGGCAGTTGAACAAAGGAATACAAAGTCGTGGCTGCAAAAAAAGTAGCGCAAAAAACAAGATCAATGGTAGATTTGAAATTTGAGCAGTGAAGTTCGGCACAACATCATGAGCCAAAGGGCCTGTACTGTGCTGTACCGTTCTATGTTCTGTGTTCTATGTCAGAAGTCTAATAATGGCAGGGAAGAAGCTGTTCTTGAACCTGTTGATTATTTTTTAATTGTAATTGAATGAACACTTGAAGTGTCATACAGTCAAGGCTATGGGCCTAGTGCAGGGAAGTGGGACTAGTGCAGGTAGCAGTGTATTTTTGGTTGTACAGGCTCAATGGGCCAAATGGATGCTTCAGTACTATATAATTCTATGATTCCAGGAACACGGGGACAATGGTTGGCCGTTTTAATTACTGAAACCTGTCCTACCATGTGAGATTATAGCTAATCTGCAAGCTACCATCATCCACCCAACTTGACTCCATATTTCATAATACCCTGTGTTTGCAAAAATGTGATCCCAGATTAAAACACTTCCACCATACCTTACTTGAAGGAATGCCTCTCCTAAATGGCCCAAGTCCAAATGTGATTTTATACCTCCTGGCCATAGACTATCCCTCCAACAGATGAAGTTACTCCATTTTTGCCTTATTAATTCCATAAGACCATAAGACATAGGGGTGGAAGTAAGGCCATTTGGCCCATCAAGACCACTCCGCCATTTAAATCATGGCTGATGGGCATTTCAACTCCACTTCCCTGCACTCTCCCCGTAGCCCTTGATTCCTTTTGAGATCAAAATTCCTTTCAAAATCCAGGGAATCTGAACTAAACCACATCTAAACATTTTATGTTTCAGGGAATATAAACCTAAGTTAAGTTATCTCTCTTCATAACTAAATCCTTGTGGTTGTAGTTATAGTCTGTTGGATCTGTAATGCACATCTTCCCAAGTTTAATGTACTCTTTCTAAATTGTGGTGCCCAGGAATGTACTAGCACTCCAGATATGATCCAACCAGTGCATTGGATAGCTATTTCCTCTGTGTACTCCAGACCTCCAGTCATCAAGACTAATGTTTAAATAGTTTCTCTAAATTCTTTTTGTACATGAGTACATTTTAATCATATGTATGTATGCACAGTCTCTTTAGACCTTCAGCGTACACTCATTCCTCTTTATTGCAGACTCGCTCCCTGTAGATCCCCATACTCACCCCACACATGACATTTTCTTCCCCAGTTGACTCGTCAAATTTAATCGCACACTTCTTCGCGGTAGATAGATTTTCATTGTAGCAGTATCCGTGTACTTTGTCCATGTTCCCAGCCACTGCCGATAACGAGGATATGGTTGACTTAGTATTCCACTATTTAAAAAAAACACTTAGACAAATGTTTGGCTCTGTTCTTTTTTGGCCAATATGTATGACAATACACTTTATTGTACTAAAATGCATCTAACTCAATTCCACTCACTCATTTAAACTATTGATATGTTTGTTAATGTTAAGCTCCAATCTATACAATAGCATTTACCTTTTTCCTGTTGGAAAATTTAGATATCTCTTTCTTGTACATTCCAGGCTTTAAGTAACTTGTGCCCTCCACTTATTTCTTTCTTCTTAAAATATAATGAATTAGTGATGCTAGAAGCAAACTGTGGTTGTCAGCTAAATAGCAGTAATTACTCAGCTAGAATTGCTAGATTTGGGTCAAATCCACAAAATTAAAGATATTCATTGCCTGAATTCAACAAAAAAACTGATTTATGACAATCAGTTTTGCTTTAAAAATTGATTCATACTTCATTAAATGTTCCTTACTGGGAAAATATAATCTACTTATAATAGTTAACAATTAATTTATATTTAATGCTGCTTTCTTTACTAATAGATACTAAAGTCTGACTTTATTTCAAATGCAAAGCTGTAACCCTTCTACGTGCTGCCACTATGCTCCCAAATTATGTTATGCCCAATTTACTTTGTCACTAATTATAGTTCATTTTAAAACTAAAAGTTAGTGTGGAGTTGAAGTGAGACACAGCCCAACTATTGTGTCACAGCATAAGTCAGGGGTCATTTTCAGCCTCAGTTTCTACATACACAAAGTTCCTAACTTCAAACTGGACATTTGAATGCAGGGTCCTCAAATGGATTCCTGGAAGTAACCCATTCAAATGGAAATGATGCATTGTGGAACAGTAAGTTTGCAGATGAAACAAAAATTGGTAACTGGAACAGATGCAATGTGCCAAATGGCCTTTTCTAGTGCTGGAGGCCTCTGTGTCTCTAAGAGAAAAAAATAATATAATTTCTTCAAAGTGGTGAAAAGAAGTTGATGGGGGAGGTTGTAGGTCAAGGACAGTTGTTCGTAGAAATAAAAACATTGGACTAAATTATCAATTATCAATTATCATAGTAGTGCAAGTGTTTGGGGAACCAGTTCCTATACCATCAAAAGGGTTTGGAACAATAACCTTTGTTGCAAGTGAACATGACTTCAACCACAGCAGATTTCTGAGTATGAACTCACGAAAACTTCTAAAGCTCCCTTAATTATAATGTTAAAAACCTGGGCCCACTCTACGAATGGGAGGATTGAGCCTACTGCTTACAATTCCTGACGTTGAAAATATGCTTCAGCAATAAACCCCCAAATTAAGCATGGCTTACGGTTTAAGCCAATGTTACTACCATGAAGAGCAGTGAAAAAAATATAATTAGTTCCATATACCACTTCAATGAAGGTAACTGATTTATTAAAACCATACTTGACTTTTATATTTTCCATTACAGTTGTTTAACTAACTCTCACTTCCCACCTACTGTTTTCCAGTAAAATGTATGCATTTGAGGCAAAATAACATCTTGCTAAAACATGTTTAGAACATTTGTTACAAATCCAAGGGAAAACAAGTCATTAAGACTGAGCAAATAAATAACTTAATATCAATTTCACTTCTCTGTTCTCTTAGTTTACCACATAAAAAATAACAATCAATGAAAGACACTACAGACTTTATGAATTTTCTGGCTATTAGAATCAAATTTAAACAAACACCAAATCATTTTCCCTTCTCTACTGATTGCTATGTTATTACAAGGAATTTTGGGAAGCATTATGTAAGATCTGTGTTTTTCATTGCTCTTAAGATGGTGTGATTTGTAAAAACGTTAAGTAATATAATTTTGGATTCAAACGTTTTCAATTGTTTCAGGAATGAATATTTTTGTTATAATGTAAAGCAATGATGCTTTTGTTTTTTACATTGCTAAGCAACAATTTAAAGTGATATACTTAAAGTATTGAACAACAGGTCTATTTTACAAGATTACTGCTGGTTAAGTGCAACTATTTTCATATGCAGCATTTAGGTATCAATTTACTGTATATAAACATAGTGATAAATTACATAGGTCACCTTTGCATTGCTATCTATCCTTGCCCACATTGTTTGGCTTGTGAATAATATTGTTAAATTGACCACTGTTTCAGATGGCACACAGACCTATGTTGTTTTATCAGTGAGTGGAGAACTAAAGAAAATAGCTTACAGGCTGCACTCTCACCATAAGAGAGTCAGTTAGCTTGGTTGGCCAGATGGCTGGTTTGCAATGTACCGATGACAACAGCTTGGGCTCCATTCCCACATTGGCTGCGGAGACCATGATGGACTCTCTTCCTCAATCTCTCTCTGTTCACCTGAGATATGGTGTCCCTCAGGTTAAACCACCACCAGTCCTCTCTCTCTCTCAGTGACACTGCACCCAATCACCTGATAAGCCTATGGTAACCTTAGCTTTTGTTGTAGTGGCTTGCTGCACCCATCCTCTTTCATTGACTCTGTCTAAGGGCCAACTGAGTTTACAATGGTAGATCAAAACCAGTAGTGAGTCTTAATGAGAAGAGAGTCTTATATTAGCACAAGATGCAACTTATTGCATTATAGGCATCAGGTGCAAGTTACATGAATAAGTTGAATGTTGCTACCAAGATGAATGAAGGAACTTGAGGATATTGAGCTTTGCTCTACAAGATTCTAAGATGTTCTGCCTTTTCCCTATCTACCTGGGTTTTATATGTCCCTTCCGATCTAACAATGCATTTGGAAAGGAATTTCGCAGGTATCATTGATAGCTAATTCTGGCATCTTTGATGAGATTAACATTTCCTGCTCTGTTTTCACTTTTCAACTAAGTACAGATTGTCGATATAGGCCTCGTGAAATCATCAAATTGAGTGGGGCTTAAAGCTGCCTCCAAAATGAACCCTCCCAGAGCTATTACCTTATACAACTGAAGGAATGTGATTTCTTTGTGATTATTTTGTGCTTTTTGTAATAATTCATGTCAGCGTGAGTAACCCAAGTCGAAATCCCTGGGTGCTATCTCACAAACTGTGAACAGTAGTGCCCCGTGGATAATTCCAATAACTACCCTTTTGCCTGAGCGTTGATTTCAGTCTTTCTGCATGATCTGACATCTACTATAAGAGCTACCTATATAACTACTGCTATCAAACAGAGTGTCAATCAGAGCAATAAATATTATTTTGTGCCTAGGTCTCTGGTACACTGAAAATTCACAGAATGTTATGGAGGTAGATGTAATTGCCCCATAGGATATTATGATGCATCTCTTCAGCTGTTTCACACAGCAAAACATTAACTTTGCTTTCTCTCCACAGATGTTGCCAGAGCTGCTGAGTTTTTCCCAGCCATTTCTGTTTTGGTTTAACTTTGCAACCATTGGACAATTTGTCCCCTGGTCAAAAAGCTTCCAGGTCCAAAACTAGCATCACCTAATATCCGATCGTCCAAATATATTTCACATTATTTCATCAAAAAGTTACCCATTTGCTTTCTGTCCAGTGGAAGTTGATATCCCCCAATTGCTCAATGTTTCATTTTTGTTCCCCTTCCTGTGGTATTGGTGCAGCTAGGAGCCTACCAAAATTACAGTGATGACTTTGATCTTGGAATATTTGTCATTGTCAGTGGCTAGGAAGACAGTCAAGTCCACAACACTATTTTTTTTCATGAGGTTTACATTAAAGTAGTAAACATTGCCATTTTTGTTTTCAATACTCATTAGTGATATGTATATTAATATTGAATACAAGCAAGTCAAATTTGCTGACAAGAGGGAAAAAAAACACAAAGAACATCACAGATGATTTGTTGAAACAGTTTGAAAAGATGTTGAGAAGACTGGTATCAGTGATAGTTATTGATTTTGATTTTTTCTGATGGAATTCAAAGTCTACCTACTAGGATTATTTGGATTATATAAGTCCCTTCCAATCTAACAATGAATTTCAAAAGGAATTTGGCAGAATTGTTGATGATTCATCTTGGCATATTTTGATGAGATCAACATTTCATGTCCTGTTTTATCAAAGTACAGCTTGCTTATTTCACTAGAATCATAAACTGATGTTTTATACCTTGATAAGAATCACTTGATTTGATTTGATTTGAATTGATTTATTACTGTCACGTGTACTGAGATGCGGTGAAAACTATTGTTTTGCATGCTATTCAGAAAGATAATATCTTCATAAATACATCAGGATAATAGAACAGAATGCAGAATACAGTGTTACAGCTGCAGAGAAGCTTCAGAGTAAGATCAACTTTAATATGTGAGAGGCCCATTCGTAAATCTGATAACAGTGGGTAACAAGCAATTCTTGAATCTGTTGGTACATGTTTTCAAAGTTTTGTATCTTCTGCCCAATGGAAGAGGGTCAGAGAGAGTGTAACTGGGATGAGAGGGATCTTTGGTGATGTTGGCAGCTTTCCCGAGGCAGCGAGAAGTGTAGATGGAGCCAGTGGAAGGAAGGCTGGTTTTTTGCAGTGGACTGGGCTGCGTTCTTCACTCTCTGTAATTGTTTGCGCTGTTGGGCAAAGCAGTTGCCGTACCAAGCTGTGATGCACCTGGATAGGATGCTTTCACTGATGCAACTGTAAAAATTGGTAAGAGTCATTGTGGGCATGCGGAATTTCCTTAGCGCCCTGAGGAAGTAGAGGCTTTGGTGTACTTTGCTGACAGTAGTGTTGATGTGAATTGCCCAGGACAGATTGTTAGTGACATTTACTCCAAAGAACCTGAAACTGTCGAGCACCTCCACCCCAGCACCATTAATATAGACAGGGGCATGTCCCCTACTCCACTTGCTGAAGTCAATAACCAGCTCCCTCATTTCAAAGTCATTGAGCTGTGCAGCACAGAAGCAGGCCCTTCATCCAACTCATCCATGTCAACCAGAAATCCTAACTTAATCTAGTCCCATTTGCCGGCATTTAGCCCGTATCCCTCTAAACCATTAATACTCATATACCCATCCGAGACTCACCATATAAACATGGTTCCTACAAGAACAGGTCAGAAGCAGTGAATAACTCATCTCCTGACCCCCTAAAGCCTGTCCACCATCTGCAAGACAGAAGTCAGGAGTGTGCTGGAACAGTCCCCACTAGCCTGGATGAGTGTAGCTCCAACACCAGTCAAGAAGCCTGACACCATGACCCAGGACAAATTATTGACACCACATCCACAAGCACCCATTCCCTCCACCACCGACACTCAGTAGCAGCAGAAGGTGCACTGCAGAAATTCACCAAAGATGAAGTACCTTCTGAACCCATGACCACTTCTATCTGTTAGCCATGATGTGTAGGTACCGGTGTTGGACTGGAGTGGACCAGGTCAGAAATCAGATGACACCAGGTTGTAGACCAACAGGTTTATTTGAAATCACAAGCTTTTGGAGCGTTGTCTCTTCATCATGTGAAGTGACTTTAAATAAATCTGTTGGACTATAACCTGACATTGCCTGACTTCTGACCTCATCCGAGGGCAGCAGATACATAGAAACACTACACCCTGCAAGTTTATCTCCAAGCCACTCACCATCCTGACTTAAAAACAAATGACCGTTCCTTCACTGCAGCTGGGTCAAATCCTAGAATTCTCTGTCTAATGGCATTGAGGCCTACCTATAGCACATAGACTGTAACAGTTTAAGAAGGCAGCTCACCACCACCTTCTTAAGGGCAACTAGGGTGAGCAATAGCAGCTGGCCAGCCAGCCTCCTCTACATCCCATGAGAGAATAAAAGAAAAATAGTGATAAAAGATACACAACCATAAGAGTATCAACAGCAAAAGCCCAGTTCTTCGGTAACAAGAACATTTGGCCAGGCATAATTACTGTGCCCTTATGGAGCTAGTACAGACGTATTTGCTTCCTCCGAAAGCTAGAACAGAGCTCACAGATACATTGCGTCACACATCATGAAAACAGACCCATCTACCCACAGATTGTGTGCAATATCAGTAGAAAGGCTGGAGCCAGTGTAAAATGAATGTTAACCACTTCACAGGCAACAGTTGTAGTTGATATTATGATGCTGGCAGCAACTGTGTTCTCTTTTCTCAGCCATTTAGCGAAAGGTCTCAGTAAATTCCCTGTTGTCGCTACAACTATATTTTCTCAAGCAGCTGCTTTCCCACAATTTCTGTTTAGCTCTCCTATATTTATGAGTAACATGTAATGTAACCATTAAACTGCATGAGATTGGAAAACAGGATAGAATTAGAACTTAGACCATGGAGGTCGTTGGGCCAAGACAAATTCCCATTGAGTTTACTCGATGACATGTTGTGTGAGGTTCCATTCATTCGATGCTCAAATTCACTGACATTGGTGCCAGCTTGCAAAATGTATCCTCAGATTTATTTAACATTTTAAATACATTTTTACAAATTTTAAGTGAAAATTGAGTAAATGAGCTAAATCCAAAGAACCAAAGGAACACATGATTAAAATAGGAAAACATGCAAGGTATGAAGCTGAATATTTCAGGCCCTTGATGTTGGAAATAAGGCCAGGACATACCCTTACTATTGGTGCTGCACAGCGTGTCAATTACAAGGCACTGATCTCGCCACTAGCTGAAATGAGAAATACACGCGGGAAGGCAGGACAGGAATCCATCTATACATCTCCATTTTGGTCAACAACGCTTGCTTGTTTAAGAGTTAATTTTGGATCATTGGAGGGGAATGGGGTTGGACCGGTTGTTTATTCATTTCACAAAAGCTAAGGGAAGTCAAGTACACTGTAATGATACGGCAGTATATCATCTGACCCCATTCAAAGGTACACGAGCCATTTGGTACTTAGTGCTGATAGAGAGAGTGCGCAGTGAGTACCCATGCTTTTAATATGTTTGGGACTCCCCTGCCTTCCCAGAAGGATGGGGGCAAGGCTGTCAAAAGCAATGAGTGGTCCCTTGCCCAGAAGGAGGTTTGGATGGTAATAGTGACACAGCTGTCAGATTTGGAGCCCTGTGGCACTGGTGGGATCAGAAAGATATTGGAGAGGAGCAAACCGAAGGAAGGCAGTCCCAACACACTGAAGAGTGACTTTGAAGATGAAGCTATCAGGCAATGATCAAGAATTGGTACTGCAGGAATCTGTAACTCTCCAGGAGTTGGTCACAGACCTCTGTGCACCCCTGCCTCCCAAACCTCCATTAGAGAAAACTCCACACTTTGTATCCATGGTCAACATGCCGTGCCAGTGGGGTCAAAGCTCATTGCAACATTGAACATCTCCCCTTGTCTGCCCTTCTTAGAATTGACTCCAAACCTTACAGAGTCACATTTCAAGCTGGCCTTCACGCCACAAAGTGTCACTGCTCATACCCTCTTTGACCCAGTGAGGCTATAGATTACTTTAACAACAGACAGTCTCCAACAGACTGACAGAGGCATTGTATTCTACCTCTGCATCTAGGTTTTTTCCAGGGGAAGGGCATTATTGTTGGAAGCCATGTGATCAAATAGATATCCTGTGACTGCCTGGTTAAATCAATCAATGGGAATATCTTACACATCCTCCAAGTGGTTTATAACCACAAAAAGTTTCCTTCATGTATGCAACTATTTTCCTGGCAACTGCCGTGTCTCCTTCATCGTCTGCCAATTCAGACTGCCTCAAAGCTTCACTCAATCCCCCAAAATGATTGGATGGGTCTTAGGCGACAAGGGAGATCATTCGGTGAGGTGGGTGCTGATTCCCAACAGAACGCTCAACTCAAGGTATAAAGGCTTTGTCCCACCTGTTCTGTGGAACAAACATCCAAAACAGGCCATCAGCGTTCTGAGGGCTCCATTCTGGAAACTGGGTCAGTTGTCTGTTTCCCTTCAATATCTTCCCGCTAGACCTCAGTCATTGAGGTTCTCTGCAGGCATCGCCCTCCCAGAGAAGCGTGAACCTTGAGGAGAGTAAATGCAAGTAGGAGACTTCTCATCAATGGATGAGAAAGCAGGAAGTGATGAGGAGGAACCGTAGAAAGAAAATACTGGATGGAGAGAAGCCCCTGCTGCATGATGAGGTGGCTGGTCTCCTCCAAAAAAACAAAAGGACTATCTTCTTCTCCCTCACAGCCATTGGATCCAGGTCAGGGTTGATGAAGTGAGGGATAGCCTTGCCTTTGTTGTCAAAGCTCTCGCCTCACTATGACAGCTCTCTTCCCTCTGCTAAGGCTTTTGTATAATCGGTGCATATCTCCATTAGGACAACTATTAGCCTCAGTGATGGCTGCCAGAGGACTCTGAATGTGTCTTACACTTCGCTTGACCACCCTCTGTTCCTCTTTTGCCGGTAAGTGCGTATGGAATAGATCTTGATCTCAGTTAATGCCTCATCACGACCAACATGCCACCTAAAATCTAAATTTCAATCAATTTTCCACTGAAGACAAGGATCAAAGGCAGATTTAACTCCTCGTTCCCCCCACTGTGGCTAAAGCACAGCCCCTGGAGTGAGCTGAAGCAGAAGTTTTAAGCAACATTTTTGAAAGGTTATTGTTTGGATGCATAAAGTGAGAATTTCCATTCCCTTCTTACCCAGCTTTGGGTTGATTTTAGGGTGGGGCAGGGCTGCATGCTGTTGGCATCCTGTATTACTCAAACAAACAGCAAGGGATTTTAAATTTAAAACTTTGACAATTCTCCCGTGCTCTGCGATTTTTCAAATTGTTAACAGCCATTTCACTCCCTGAGGCAAGGTCCCCATTACAGGCGGGAATCCAGCCAGGAACCCACCAAAATTATGATAATGACACTAATCCTGGAATAGTTGTCACAGTTAAGATAGGGAAGTCGGCCAGGCTCAAATTCCGCCATACTATTCTTAATGTGCAATTACCACTAAGCTATAATGCTGTCACCCTCTGGTTTATAATTTTCATTTTTGACTCTGGCTATCCAAACCAAATATGAGCTTGTCAAATTTATTGATGAGGAAGAATAATAAATGTAGAAGGTACAGCAAATGGTCTGCAGCAGGAATTTAGCATGGTCATGTATCAGAGCAGACAATTGTAAAAGCAAATTCATGACAGCTAGATACAACCTATTGCGCGACGGTAAATCAAACTCTGTCTCAAGTAATGGATAAGTCATCCTGTGTAGGGCTGCCTCAATGTTAATCCCTTCTTGGGAATAAAACTTACAATTTTCAAGACCTTCAAAGTGTTTGAAGGCCACTTTACCGTCATAATCCAGGAAGGTGATTTGAGGCTTTCATCAGTTGCTATTCCAGGCATGATATAGGTGAAGTCACCATTGTCTCATGGGCCATAGGGCTGCTCTCTCATTAGGGAGAGATGAATGGCTTAGCCTGAGGGTCACCACACCTCGTGTGAGGGGACAGGTTGAAAAGGAGAGTCCTTCATAATAACCTCAACAGTTACAGGCACCCAGCTGGTGAGCGCCATATTTTTGCAAGATGATTTTTTTTCGTTAATAGCCTATATTGTCTTTGCCTGAGTCGATAGCTGTTTGGATCTGTCACACAACATTAAAGTATTCCATCCTGTGGCCCACAAGCCCCCCAGGATGATTAGAACATCTGGTTTTTGATAAACGGGCAGTAATGATAATGTTTTAAAACATGGGGTTGAGGGTGTTTTACCTCTGTAAAAAAATATGGAAAGCTGAGTTGATGAGAAATAAGAAATGTGATCCTTCAAATTTGGTCCTGGGATTCATGTTCATTTATGGTTCTGCAAAAATCATCAACTGCGAGTGTTGTTTATGCTGACGTTCTTGCTAAGGATAGTGTGCAGTCAAACAGACTAAAACTTGGAGCCAAACATCCTTTGTCAAAGATGGAGCAGGACTGTTTTTCATTCTCCTGAACAATGTCAATGAAAAAGACAGAATGAATGAATAAAAGAACACAATACTATCCAAGCCAAAGTACTTGAATCACACTACACACACTCATATCAAATAGCAAGAAGTGGAAAATCTCATGTGATTTTGGACATCCTGGTTTTGATGGGAGCAATTGAAGAAAGTAGGAAAAATGGCAGTTTTCTGATTGCTACATCGACTCATTTGCAATTGTAGAGCTTTTCATTTTACTGCTTTATGTCAACCGTGATGACTGGCGGGGGAGATTTCAAACTTTTAGTTGCTTTTACGAGAATAAAACATAAATGAATTCAGCAATATTCAGCCAATTGTTGTTGAGGTTTGAGCGAACTGGGCATTAGGCTTGCTTGGATGTAGCCGTGCGTTTGTAATGTAGTACTGGTCTTGCTGTTCAGGTGGACCCTGTTGTGTTTTCAGTTGCTAATGTTGTCAATATTTTTAATCAGAGATAATAAGAACTGAAGATGCTGGAGAATCCAAGATAACAAAGTGTGGAGCTGGATGAACACAAAGGGCCAAGCAGCTCCTCAGGAGCACAAAAGCTGACGATTCAGGCTTAGACCCTTCATCAGAAAAGGGGGATGGGGAGAGGGTTCTGAAATAAATAGCGAGAGAGCGGGAGGCAGACCGAAGATGGATAGAGGAGAAGATAGGTGGAGAGGAGACTATGGGTGGGGAGGTGGGGAGGGGATAGGTCAGTCCGGGGAGGACGGACAGGTCAAGGAGGCGGGATGAGGTTAGTAGGTGGGAAATGGAGGTGTGGCTTGAGTTGGAAGGAGGGGATAGGTGAGAGGAAGAACAGGTTAGGGAGGCGGGGATGAGCTGGGCTGGTTTTGGGATGCGGTGGGGGAAGGGGAGATTTTGAAGCTTGTGAAGTCCACATTGATATCATTGGCTTGCAAGATTCCCAAGCAGAATACGAGTTGCTGTTCCCGCAGCCTTCGTGTGCATTATCGTGGCACTGCAGGAGGCCTATGATGGACATGTCGTCCAAGGAATGGGAGGGGAAGTTAAAATAGTTCGCGACTGGGAGGTGCAGTGGATACAATATACCACATTGGCAGATGTGCAGGTGAACATCTGCTTAATATGGAAAGTCATCTTGGGGCCTGCAATGGGGGTGAGGGAGGAGGTGTGGGGGCGGAGGGATGGAGCACGAGGGGGATTCTCTTTCTCTTTCTCACCGCCCTGAGAGAATCCCCCTCGTCCTCACATACCACCCCACCAACCTCTGGATACAACGCATCACCCTCCGACACTTCCGCCATCTACAATACGGCCCCACCACCCAAGACATTTTTCCATACCCACCCTTGTCTGCCTTCTGGAGAGACCACTCTCTCCGTGGCACCCTTGTCCGCTCCACACTCCCCTCCAACCCCACCACACCTGGCACCTTCCCGTGCAACCACAGGAAGCGCTACACCTGCTCCCACACCTCATCCCTCACCCCCATCCCAGACCCCAAGGTGACTTTCCATATCACGCAGATGTTCACCTGCACATCTGCCAATGTGGTATATTGTATCCATTGTACCCCTTGTGGCTTCCTCTACATTGGGGAAACCAAGCGGCGGCTTGGGGACTGCTTTGCAGAACACCTCCGCTCGGTTCACAGTAAACAACTGTACCTCGCAGTCATGTACCATTTTAACTCCCCCTCCCATTCCTTGGACGACATGTCCATCATGGGCCTCCTGCAGTGCCACAATGATGCCACCCGAAGGTTGCAGGAACAGCAACTCATATTCCGCTTGGGAACCCTGCAGGCCAATGGTATCAATGTGGACTTCACCAGCTTCAAAATCTCCCCTTCCCCCACGGCATCCCAAAACCAGCCCAGCCCGTCCCCACCTCCCTACCCTGTTCTTCCTCTCACCTATCCCCTCCTCCCAGCTCAAGCCGCACCTCCATTTCCTACCTACTAACCTCATCCCCCCTCCTTGACCTGTCCATCCTCCCCGGACTGACCTATCCCCTCCCTACCTCCCCACCTATACTCTCCTCTCCACCTATCTTCTTTTCTCTCCATCTTCGGTCCGCCTCCCCCTCTCTCCCTATTTATTCCAGTTCCCTCTCCCCATCCCCGTCTCTGATGAAGGGTCTAGGCCCGAAATGTCAGCTTTTGTGCTCCTGAGGTGCTGCTTGGCCTGCTGTGTTCATCCAGCTCCACACTTTAATATTTTTAATCAACCTGTTGCAGAGATGTAATGATATACCTCTGGAGCAGTTGGGATTTGGACCCAGACTCCTAGCCCAAACATAGGGACACTACCACTGCACCACAAGAACCATACATAAGGAGATATTGAGTCACAAAAATATCCGCGAAAAGAGTGGTCCAATAGACTGACGACTGCAGTCAAGGATTTAAATCACATAAGGCTTGATCAATGACCCCATGCCTCGGTAGTCAATAAATCAGTTAAGATTTCATTCTGTCTCTGATGTACTATGGAGACTATCAAACTGAAGTGTTAAAGTTACTAGTGTGACAACTCCATCCATCTCCACAGCATGAAGATCAGCAAGTGAGGTGTAATTCCGATGTAATATTATCGACTGGAAAGAGAAAGTGTTTCTCTTTTCACAGATGCTGCCAGACCTGCAATGTATTTCTCACATTTTCTGTTTCCTGGTCAGATTCCCAGCTTCTGAAATTTCTTTGCTTCAGGATTCAGGATTCAGGTCCATCCTTGGTGCTGTGTGAGGGAATAAAGTTGTTGTATCACCAAGTTTAACTTTACACAGAAATTTGATGGCTATCTTGTGGTAAAGCACTGGCAAGAATTTGTAAGCTTGGAGAACTGTATGCTTTTAATCAAATCTTAATCATTACTTCATCAGCATTTCCTCAACCAGAGCTGTCGGGTTTTACTGGGCTGTTAGAGTTGACGGAATTGCCCCATTTCCATCATGCATGAGAAGGTACAGAGCTTTGTCAAAAAACTTTAGGAATGAAATGGTTATGAGCTGCCAGATGATGAGTTATACTCCCCACATTGTCTTCTTCCCTTATGCACCATGAAACGAAGTTAAAGATGCAATTCTGGAGCACTTGTATCAGCTGCACACAAATTTCTACATGTAGTGTGTGCTATCTACAAGATGCACAGCAGAAATTTGCCCAAGATTCACTGACAGCATCTTCCAAACCCAATTAGAAGGACAAGGGCAGCAGATACATACGAACACCACCCCCTGCAAGTTCCCCTCCATCCTGACTTGGAAATATATCCCTGTTCCTTCACAGTCACTGGGTCAAAATCCTAGAATTCCCTCCCTAACTACATTATTGGTCTACGTACAGGAGATGGACCATAACTGTTCAAGAAGCAGCTCGACACCAACTTCTTAAGGGCAACAGAGCAGGGGCAATAAATGCTGGCTAGCCAGCGATGCCCATATCCTACATGAGAATAGAAGAAACATTTTCTTCTAAAAGAGACAAATAAATTTAGGGGTTACACATGGATTCAAAAGGTATTTCCAAAGGCATTTTTTTTTAGGCAACCCAAGTTTCTCAAGCAATAACAAACACCCATATCATTTAATAGGAGAATGATCAGACACAATTTGACATCCAGACACAAAAGGCAACATCAGGAGAAGTGCTAAACGCTTGGTCAAAGAAATAGTTTTTAAGGAGGGAAGAGGGATTTTTGAAAAGACTTCCTGAACCTAGATCCCAAACAGCAGGATGCACACTCCCAGTTGTGATGTGATGAAAGTCAGCAAGGAGCAAGAAGAGAACTTGATTACCTGGCTGGGTAAATTGAGGAACAGTTATGAAATGATGCTTCGTGTTCATTTCTGGTTCTCAGTTAGTCTAAAATGCTGTTTGATATATTTCTACGAACTGGGATATTATTTGGAAACTTATATAGCTTGTTTGAAAGTAAAGATTGGTTTTGTAATTGAATTTATCTGAATCATTGAGATTCTAGTGGAGTGTCCCTGCTTTTGACTTAAGGTAGCATTTTGTTGTTTGGCAACAGGGATCTGAAGGAAACTTAAACAAGTGGGAAACATTGGAATAGAGATAACAAAGTGTGGAGCTGGATGAACACAGCAGGCCAAGCCAAGCAGCATCTCAGGAGCACAAAAGCTGACGTTTTGGCCCTAGACCCTTCATCAAAGAGGGGGATGGGGTGACGGAACTGGAATAAATAGGGAGCGAGGGGGAGGCGGACCGAAGATGGAGAGAAAAGAAGATAAGTGGAGAGGACCAATGGTATTAATGTAGACTTCACAAGCTTCAAAATTTCCCCTTCCCCCACTGCATCCCAAAACCAGCCCAGCTCGACCCCTCCCCCCACTGCATCCCAAAACCAGCCCAGCCTGTCTCCGCTTCCCTAACCTGTTCTTCCTCTCACCCATCCCTTCCTCCCACTTCAAGCCGCACCTCCATTTCCTACCTACCACCTCATTCCACCTCCTTGACCTGTCTGTCTTCCCTGGACTGACCTATCCCCTCCCTACCTCCCCACCTATACTCTCCTCTCTACCTATCTTCTTTTCTCTCCATCTTCGGTCTGCCTCCTCCTCTCTCCCTATTTATTCCAGAACCCTCTCCCCATCCCCCTCTCTGATGAAGGGTCTAGGCCCGAAAGGTCAGCTTTTGTGCTCCTGAGATGCTGCTTGGCCTGCTGTGTCCATCCAGCCTCACACTTTGTTATCTTGGATTCTCCAGCATCTGCAGTTCCCATTATCACAGAAACATTAGTATACCTGGTACAAAAGAAATTAGTTGTCGGTGTTGGAGGTCAGTCATCTCAGCTCTAGGGCATCGCTGCAGGATTTTCTCAAAGTAGTGTCCTAAGTCCAATCATCTTCAGCTGCTTCATCTATGACCTTCCCTCCATCGTGAGGTCAGAATTGGGATCTTGGCTAATGGTTGAGCAATGTTCAGCACCATTTGTGGCCCCTCAGATACTGCATGCAGCAAAAGCTGGGCAATGTAGGCTTGAGATACTATATGACAAATAACATTCATGCCACACAACTGCCAGAAAATGACCAAACCCAATAAAAAAGAATCTATCTGTCGCCCTTTGGCATTCAACAGCATAATCATTACAAAATTCTCCTGGTAGTTAATGTTGACCAGAGATTGAACTGGACTAACCATTTAACACTGTGGTTTAACAGCAGCCTTCTCAAAGTCTGCCTATCATCTGCAAGGCATAAGTGGCGAGTGTGATGGAATTCTCTCCACTTGTCTCAATGGGTGCAACTCCAACAACATTTAAAAACTCAACTCAATACAAGATGAAGCTTGTACACTTGACACAAACTTCATCCACCACCTTAAACATTCATTTCTTCCAGCACTAACAACAGTGACAGCAATGACATGGAGATGCTGGTGTTGGGCTGGGATGGACAAAGTCAGAAGTCACACGACGCCAAGTTCTGGTTCAACAGTTTTATTAGGAATCACAAGCTTTTGGAGCGTAGTCCCTTTGTCTGGTGCTTCTGAAGAAGGGATTCTGCTCCGAAAGCTTGTGATTTCAAATGAACCTGTTGGACTATAACCTGGTGTTGTGTCACTTCTGATGGTGGCAGTACTGTGTACTGTAAGTAAGATACATTGCAATTAATAACCAATGCTCCTTCAACATCTTCTAAACTCATGTAGAGTGAAAACATCAAATGCTGCAAATCACAGTGGGCCAGGCAACATCCATGGAGAGAAAGCAACACAACGTTTTGTGTCTAGATGATTCTTCACCAGAGCTGATGCAAGCTCATGATCACCACCATCTTGAAGGATAAGGACAGTAAACATATGGAAGCTCCACCACCAGCTGTAGGTTTCCTCCCAATTCACGCACATATTATTATGAAAATATGTCAAGATTCTTTCACTACTGATGGGTCAAAATGAGGGAAGCCCCATTCTATGGGACTTACACCCCAGGAACTGCAGCAATTCAAAAAGGCAGCTCACAACAACATTCCTAAGGCCAGTTAGGGTTGGGCAACAAATCCCTGGCCAGTGAAACCCCTTATTGCTTAAAAGGATATTAAAATAATTGTGAGCCAGGAGACAAGTTCTTTTTCTTCTCAATTATGTTAGTTTTTACTATGACATGATCTTGATATCTCATTTTACTTAGTTGCGTAATACATGGGGTCCCCGAATTTATGAATGCACGCTTTATGATCACTCATACTTATAGGTACAATCTTAGATAATTCAATAGCACGGTATGTAATACAAATATGCAAAACTGAAGGCAATGCAAGACAATATAAGGAACGGTCACAAGTACAGAAAATGTTTGCATGATGTGTCTTTAAAATTACTCCCTTTGTATATTCATACAACAGGCAGGGTACCAGTTCAGATATCAGCACAGCATGTACTAACAGGGTACAATAGAGATAAACGCTGAATGTGGTGAGTTACTGAGAATCCCTAGGCTATAGATTTGAAGCAGATCTCAGTTGTTAATCTCAAATGTGAGAGTTTTTTTTTGTTAAGCAAACGTACTAAAGGATACTGGCTAAAGTCAGGTATATGGAGGTAGATTAAGATCAGCCATGATCACATTGAATGGAGGAACAGGCTTAAGGGGCTCAATGGCCTACTCCCGTTCCTACAGGTAGACCACTCTACTATTAATAAGATCATGTCCAATCTGATTATTGCTCACTGGTGTCAGGCGCAGTAATGGTGTTTGTGCCTCTTTCCCAGTCTATTCTCCCTCTTGGTTTTTAACCTCAGGTAGAATTGTCATTCTGATAGATTCTGGTATTCTGCAAACACGAAAGCACTCAGCAGGGTTTGATAGGAAATGGGATGAAAAGCATTTTGCAACCCTTTTTAGTCCTAAAGAAAAATCATATTAGACTTGAAACTGAAATCTCACACTGGTCTGAGAGACATGGGTTATGGTAGGATTTGTAGCACAATAAGACAGGCAACCCACCAAGACCTTTCTTAATATGGGGAGCATCTTCCTTTAAGCAACAACGGGGTTTTTCTCTCCAGGAAGTGATGAGTTACCAAGAAACAGGGATTATTACTTGTTAAATGCCTTGTTAATGCTTGCCTCATCAATAATCATCTAACTAAACATACCAAACAAGTTTGAGATCGAGAATTCCCAATATGGAAGATACAGCGGTACCTGGCAACTTCAGCCTGCCTCTTGCTCAGGCACTGACATCTTAGGGCATCAGCCACAACACCACGCATACAAGGACATTGACATCTAGCATGTACCGGCCTCTAGGAACCTTTCAGGCGCATCTAAGACCCACATATATGATGCTTCTGCATTTCACCTGAGGCTACACCCAAACAATCATTGTCATGCTACCACAAGGGCACTTTGTACTCAGGATCATGAAACCAGCTGGTGGACTGCACCAGATGATATGTCCAGACTCTTCGGTTGCTATCATAGTACTGATTAACATTATTGGGTCTACATGGACGCTCCCAGCATCTCTACCTTATGTTTAGCACAGGTGCCAATCTAGGATTCTAACAGCCCTCTGTCAAGTCAAGGGAGGTAACCTTCAGTCAGGGGATGCTCGCACAGTTAGTCTTGAGCAGCCTCTGATACCGGCCCAGGGCCTTGGAGACAGTCAGTCAGCCACTCGGAATGCTCAGAATCAGCTTCTCTTCACATTAAGGGGAGTGCAACCAAATTTTGGAAACCCTTTGCAAGTGGTTCTGCTCCTTTGGTGGTCTGTTTTCCTCCTAGAATGAGAGAGAGACAGGCAGTAAGGAAGATGAAAATGGGTGGCACAGCTGTTAATGGTGCAGGTGGGGAGGTGTCCTGAGTGAGTGAGTTGGGAGTTGGGGTGGGTGAAAGGATTGAGGAAGATGTTGCAGGCAGTAATGAGAGTGGTGCAACGTGAGCCTTGGTGGGAGGTGGGTGTACAGTTGCAGAGACAGAGTGAGTGAGACGTCTTAGGGCAAACGTAGGAGCACTTACACAGTCAGGGGGCAAAAGGCAGATGGATGAGACTGCACTGACCCAAGCGGCTGTCTCTGGTATAGTTTGTGTCATGGCCTCCACTGCTGGCCCTGGCAGATGGGGATAGCCCATGTCTACATTCTACACCCAGCTTGCCTGGGGTTCCTGCCCACAAAACAGTTGCCAATTTACTGCCAATTTCCTCTTGCCTGCCTTGTCGGGGTACAAAACCGGGCATCTCCAGACTGACAACTGACAATGCTTGCCAGGGTGCATAATTGTATGGCACCTGATGTTTCAGTGATTATATGGTGAGTGGTGAGGGAATAGTAATGCATGTGGTGGAGCTAGGTTCGAAGTGAGGGATGCCATTGGAGCAGTTTAGGTGGTTAATGGGCCAGCTATTGTAAGATACAGTGAGAAATCTCTCTGCGCCTTCAGGCAAGAATCTTTTGGAAAAAAGTCAACATAATGTGCACTTAGCTAAACCATGATGAAAAGTGTAGCATCCAACTCTGTTTCTCTCCCCACAGATGCCGTCAAATCTGCTGAGCTTCTCCAGCAATTTTTGATTTTTATCATAGAATTTTTAGATTATTCCCAAAGTATTTCATTTCTCATTCGTCTTTCTATCAATCTTGTCCACTCCTTATCTGTTTGAGGTATTAACTCCATACTTGGGGACAGTTCACACTTTATGTGTGAATCTAGGACATAACTCCTGACGTGTTGTTTATACGTAGAGTCACAATCAACCCAAAATCTCCCTCCTCTGAGGCTCACAAGCAGGCATTTTTTGCAGAGGTCGTTAGACAGCATCTTTCTCCTTAACCAAAAACACAGAGAGACATGGTCTGAGATCTGCGACTGAGATCAAAAGCTAAGAGCAAATTTTAAACCTTACCAACTTGAATGGCACAGATTCACACCCCCTAAACCAAGCGATCAATTTGGAAGCTCCTGATGTTTTTAACATGACCATTTCCTATAGACTGTTACAGTTTAGAAACATTTGAGCTTTGTAATTGCTAGCATATGAATTGAAATTCCTCTATCTGCTAGTTTAGCAAAGTCATTTAACAAAACGCCAGAGAGTGCAATTTCATACAAATGCACTGAGCTTTAATTTCCTTGTATTACATGGTGCAATTTTAGGTTTTCAAATCATTTTGGCGAAGGGAATATTTCAAAGATATCCACATTGATTTGGGATTTGAAGTTACAAGGTCAATTTTGTAAATTTGTGTTCTCAGAGTGGAGCTTTGCTTTTCAAGCAGGTTTATACAGTTTCTTTTCAGACCTGGGTTTGGCCTTCCTAAGTAATTTATGGAGAATTTTGTGCTCATACACTAACTATTTTAAAGTCTAAAAATCATTGATTCCTACTGACTTAAATAACATCTTTTACTTCGCAAAAATGCAATTTAGGCTTGGTATATTTCAGTTTGTCCACAAGAAGCCTGATCCCTGAATAAAAGCCTAATACCTTTTTTCTCTAAAAATTGCTGTTGCTGTGAACTTAGCATTCAGTCATGGTTTAACAGAATAATACAGCTGTTAATGCAGCTTTCTCAGAAGCAATAGCAAAGATAATTGAGCATAATAACTACCCTGCTGTTGTCTAGATACTTGACAAAGAGACACTGAATGGATTACTATTCTGCAGCGTCATACACTTCAATAGGCTCACACAATGAAGTGGCTACCAAAGAATTTCAAGCGTTCATACAATTTTGTGATTGTCCCTCCTGCACATTAAAAGTTTGAGAATGAATAAACACCAGTAACTACTTACAGGTGCTTTCCAATTGTGTGAAAGTTTTGCATGAGACTTTCTGAATTGACTTGAAGATCATCCTCCTTTCAACAGTCAACTCACTGCAATGTGATTTTTGAGTAAAAATTGATTTTCATTAAACAATACCATTGTTATTTAAACAGTTCTATGTCATCTCCAAATTCTGCTTCAATTTGGAAATTAAAATAGTCTTGACAGATTTAATCATAGAAAGCAACAAATCTTGTCATTTTGCTGGAAAGGTAGTCACACCTATCAATGTTTTTAATGCATTCATCCATGAGACAATTGATCCAAACAATAGCCTTTTTTTAAAAAAACAGTTGAATGATCATTTGACTGAAGGCTGCTACAGTAATTTTATTTTGAGAGATAAGACGAATTGGGTTTACAACAATTTGCATTGACACATTGCCTCTCATGTGGAGGATAGTGCAAACTTTCGCAGAAAAAGGAAACATTGAATGGGAACAGAAGTGGACATAGTCTGCTACTTTCCTGAAAAGTTAGGGTGCAGAGACTGGAGGTGGAGGAATTAACAAGAAGTTAATCAATTGTTTGTATTGTATGTACAATGAAGGCATGGACTTAGGCTCTAGCAGTTATAAAGTGAGATTAGAACATGACAGACAATATTTCAAAGGTAGCTTAAAGTGATGAAGGCAACAGGATGACAAAACTGCACTTCTGGATAAACTTAGCTACAGTATGAAAGTCAGGGAGTGATACTGTCATACAGAACAGAAATAGACCCTTTGGTCCACCAATCCATGTTGACCATAATCCCAAAGAAACTAGTCCCAATTAGTAGAACTTTAGGGCAGTGGTGCAGAACTGTTTCTGTTGGCCAAAGTAAGGCATCAAGTTCAGGGAAGTTACATAGTGAAAGAGATGGGAGCAGTAATTAAGCACAGAGGGATTGTGTTGTGGGAATCTAGGGTGAAGCAGTAGAAAGGTAAAATTTGTTGCTGTTATTGTACAAGTTAACCAGCCTCCATTGTCAACATAAATAATTAAGAAGAGGGAGCAAACTTGGAACTTGGGAGTGGGTCTAGTGAATGTGAGGAAAAGCTACTACAGGAAGTAGACAGAGGAGGACAGCACTGATAGTGATGAAATTAGTGCCATGGAGTTAAATTGACAGCGAGGATGTGAAAAGACAGCCTATTGAATGAGCTTTCCTCATTCCACCTTCCTCCTCTACTGGGAAGATGAGAAAAGACTGGGAATTCCTTTATAAACAACGGCAGAATTATGCAACAGCGATGGATTTGTTGAGCAAACTAGAACAAGGCATGGATACACTTGTTACACTGTCAGGCAAACACTCTTTCAAAATATATTCCATCCTAAACCTCTGTTAAACAGCAGAATAAACACATGGCACAAATCTTGAAAGCTTTGAAGGCACACTTTCAGCCCTAAGCCAACATTGCACATGAACAGTACATGCTCAATATTAAGGATCAAGAGGGAAAGAAATCTCTTGACCAGTGTGTAAAGGGGTAAAATTGGCAGTCTTTCCAGACCATAGGTTTGCTCCCTCGTTATAAGGAATGAGAGAGAGAGAGACAGAGAGAGAGAGAGATAGACAGCGCGAATACTGGTGATAGTCTAACCTGAGCGTCACCTCAGGCAAGGGAAAAGGTTAAAAAGGGGAGTCCTTCATGGTAACCTCATCCAACAGCATTACTCTGTATTGCAAATCAGCCATCTAGCCTATTGAGCTGGGGGACTCACGAATCATGTGTCTGAAAGATTAGCTAATTAAAGATGGAATCCTCTTAAGAATAGGACATCCCACCATGAGAGTGTAACTGCAAAGAGAAGAGAATCTGACTCTCAAAGAAGCTGTAAACACATTCAAAGGCTTGGATTTTATATAAGTACAGCAACAGCGCACACCTGGTAGGATAGACAGGTTTGGTCATAATGCGAAGTGAAGCTAAGGACAACCACAGAGGAGCCAAGAGAAAAATCAAGCTCAAAGGGCAAGTTGCACATATTACGGAAGTTCATCTCATAAAACAAAAGAAAGCATGTCCGGAATACAAAAAACTGGGGTTTATCTGTAAGAAGCCACAACCTTTCTTTTGGAAAGTGTTTAGTTAGGAAACAGATGAGTTAGTGTATAAAGATGATAAAGACAATTACTACGTAGATCTCAGAAATGCTAAATCTCTTCAAGAGCATTTGGGGTTATTAGTCTTAGCTTTTGACTTGCTTCCGGTGAGATGAGTGGCTTTAGCTTTCTCTCTAATATATGGAATGGCTCAGTGAATCAAATGTGGCTGCGAGAGAGATGTCAGATGTGGATTCAGGTGATTCAATCTGCATTTTAGAGCAGACTGAGAATAATGAGAACATCAAATTAATATGAATTATCAGATATACACTGCCGTTCTCACAGCATAATTAGCTCTGCAGACTTGTGTAAACTTACACCAGATGACAATCCATTAGTGAAACATTTGAGCATAAAGTTGGTGTTCTCTGATAGAATGAATAGTGCTCACCCTGCAAAGACAAATCAGTCTGAGAGCCCAATGTGATGGAAAAACCGGAAGAACTGGAATTCCATATGTTAGAGAGAAAGCTAAAGCCACTCATCTCACCGGAAGCAAGTCAAAAGCTAAGACTAATAACCCCAAATGCTCTTGAAGAGATTTAGCATTTCACATGCCACGTAGACTGACAAACAGACAAATAAACAATGCAGGGCAGAGAGGGTCGACTGAAGGAACACAAAAGAATCTTGATGCAGAAATCACAGAATGAAACGGTTGCCTTATCAGATGCAGTTAAGGCAAATGAAGGAAAATAATGCCTAAGAAAACATCACAAATCAGCAATCAGCTAAGAAGAATTAGAAACTAAACTGGGAATCACTTCATTCCAGCTAGCAGATGTTAAAGAAAATGCCGACAACCCACATGCATATCATCATAAGATGTAAACACTTTAAGGATCATAGTGTGCCATGTGGTTAAATAAATAGATAAAAGTACAACTAGCAAAAGCAGCAAAAAATTGCTAATGCATGAGGACAATTCTAACCTGTAACTTGAGTAACTCAAAATGTACACGATAATGTGTGCAAAGTTTCTTTTTATTGTAAAAAATGGGGCATTTGGATTGAAATGCAATCATGTATAAATGTCCCTCCTAATCTGCTGCAGTTGTATGACATCTACCATAAGGCAATCATGCCTTGGGCACACATCTTGAATTCACTTCAAAGAAGTTCTAGTGTTAAAACATTTTAGTGTTCCACACTCAAAGCAATAGAGATATAACTACCTTTACAAGTGTTGAAAAAAGCTGACTAATTTATAATTCACTGCTCTATTCCCATGAAGTTTATGAATTACATTCGCTATCAGCCAGCCCTCTTTCACAAGAAATGTTTGAATCAGTTATTAAGTACATATGGCCGTATCGCTCCTGTCCGTGTTATAGATTTTAAAATGTATGGATGTAATCCAGTTGGAACAAATGATATCAGTTTGAGTATGTTGAGTTTATTAACTACATTCCCTTGAGTATTTTAAATGCACATATCTCATTACAGATTTCATTAGTCAATGTCATGTCTACCTATTCTACCTTCTTGGTAAATATTGAAATTAAATAAATAATTAATACGTATTCCAGCTTTCTAACATTGCTTGTATTTCCCTGTATATCCTTTAATGGTCCAATTCCTATTCCAGCCTTTTACTTTATTGAAATTCTTTGAAAACATTTTCTACTTTGTTTTATGTTCCTTGATAATTTTATTTAATAGTTCATCTTTGCTTTCCTTTCATTTTAATCTTCTTTTCCTAATGTCATTGTATTCTGTCTTTTCATGCACTCGTATTATTCCCTTTAATCCCCATATATTCTCTCATTTTTATTTCTCTTATCTTTCCTGGTCTGTTGCTGTCTGGTATATATGATATAATCAAATGAGCCTTCAATTGCTCACTTTTGGCATATTGGTTTTGAGAAGTTTCCTGTATATCATGTCAGAACTCCATTTGAAGTATCTCTTCTGTTAATTAATATCTGGGTCATTGAAATTGCTCACAATTATTATAATTTTTATTCAATCCTCTAATTTGTCTGTACATTTCTTCACTGTCTTTCTAGATCACTATGACCTCAGAGCTGTGTAGTTTCTCTCTATTGAAACAATGTGTTGTTTTTAACTTCCCAGGTGGACAAATTTACATTTTCCCACATTCTATTCCATCTGTCAAAATTTTTGTCTATTCACTTATCCTAACAATATCCCTTTGTGGAATCAATATACCCTCATTTTAAAATTACGTTGCTACCTTTTTTGCAACAATATCATTTGGCCCCTTCATCCATGTCTTTGATGTAGCTTATAAATAATTGAGGTTCCAAAACTGATCCCCAGGACATTCCAGCACCCTGTAAACAATACATTTATGCCCACTCTCTCTTTGCTGTTTGTCACCCAATACTTTCTCAGAGCTAATGTGATACCCCTACACTTTGAGTTTGTAGTTTGCGCAGTAACTTTTAATTGTTAAGTGCCTTCTGCATATCTAACTGTTAATTTGTCTTTATGTGCGTTGCATGTGACTGCCTTAAAGAATTTCAATAAAATAGTTAAACATGCTTTCTCTTTCACTAAACCATGTTGATTCTCCTTATGACAGAGTCTAAATGGCCTGTTGTTTATTATTTTTTGTCTCCTGCCTTTCATGAACAGGAGTGTTACATTTTCTTTTCTACAACTTGAAGGGATCTTTGCATAATTTTATGTCTTAAGTTTTTTTTCATTATCAGCACAATTTCTTTCCATAAGTCCATGAGAAAAAGTAGATACATCATGTCTAAAGGTAACATTCGAGTAAAATGAGTGATTTATGATATTGCAAAAAGGATCAGTAAGCTGGAGGATTGGTTGACATTTTATATACAAATAAGGGATGATCCAAAAGTTACAAGTTAGAGAAAATTTAATCTGAGAATAAACTAGCTAGAAATATTAAAACAGATTGTGTAATTGCTTCTACAAACAGACGGAAAGGAAGCAAGTTGCAAAAGTAAACATGACTCACTTGAAAGCTGAAACAGTCGAAATAATAATGAGGAATAAAATCTTGGCAGAGGCACTAAACAAATATTTTATATGTGTGTTCAATGGTAGAAGGCACAAAAATCATACCAGAGATAATATGGAGCCAAGGGGATTAAAGAGAATGAGGAATTTAACTAAGGTAATTTATATTAGCAAATAATAAAAAAGTACTTAAGATATTTGGGACTGAAAATTGACAAACCTTTAGGATCTGTTGTCCTACATCCAAGAGTTCTCAAAACACTGGTTGTGAACACTTCCAAATTCCTTTAAATTCTGGAACGGAATCAATCGGTCTAAATTAGCAAACATGACACCTGTATAATTTAAGGTAAAATGGCGAGATAAAACTATGAACTGCAGCCAACTTATCCTTATGTCAGTTATTGGGTGATTTCTGGAATGTTTTATTATGCAAGTGGTAACAAGGCAGCATTATGTTCTGTATTATTGGATCAGTTATGTCAGTGTAAGAATATTGGAACAGGATTTGGCCGTTAAGCCTTACTTGTCATTCAATATTATCATGGCTGATTGATAATTTCAATTCCTTGCACTCAGTCCATCCCCAAAACCCTGTACACTACTACAAATCAGCAATCTATCAATCTCTATCTTAAAAGTACTCAAAGACAGAGCTTCCACAGTCCTATGACTTAAAGAGTTCCAAGAGTTCCTAATCGTCTGGCAAAAAAAATTCTCATCGTCACAGATTTAAGTCGAATGCCACTTTTAGGCATGGATGTATCTTTTTTCCCGTGGAAGTATGGAAAGAAATTATGAAGATTATGCAAAGAATGAAGACATAACATTATGGAAAGATCCCTTCAAGTTGTAGAAAAGAAAAAGCAATCCTTCTGCTCACGAAAGACAGGAGACAGAAATCAGTAAGCGACAGGCCTAACATTCACCTAACATGCCCCTTATTTTTAAAATGTGTCCCTGTTCTAGACACCTAAACTAGGGAAACATCTTCCCTGCGTCTACCCTGTCTATCCCTTTAAGTATGTTCTAAGTTTCAATGAGATCACCTTGCCATCTTTGAAACTCATGTTATAATTTGACAGAGGTAAAATGAAAAGGGTATTGAGACATTTGAGGACATATCTAGCAGGACAGATAAAGGGGAACCATTTAAAGTACATATTTGTATTTCCTATAAGTGTTTGATAAGGTGCAACACAAAAAAGCTTGTTGCACAAAATAACATCCCATGAAGTTTGACACAGATTGAAATGAACAGGTCACTCATACCAGCAAAGCCAAGATGTATTGATCATTGAAACTCAGTTAGGAAAAGTGAGTGGCTGGAGAGAAAGTAAGACGTAAAGCAATAAGAATAGAAAGTGCTAGTAAAACTCAACAGATCTGGCCAGCATCTGTGGAGAGGGAAATGTTAATGCTTCGAGTCCAATATGGCTCCCCTTGGGAACAAGAGTTCCGAAGAAGGTGTTGCCAGACCTGCTGTGTTTCTCCAGCATTCTCTATTCAGTTTGTTTTATTTCATATTTCCAGCATCAGCAGCATTTTGCTTTATTTCAGCCAACTGCATGGCTGTGGCAGGAGAAGCAGAGAGCACAGGCGTAAATCCAGATTCAGTTGTTGTGGGAATGGAAGAAGTTCTAAAAGGTCCTCCTGTTCTGCATAAGCCTCTGAGTTAGGCTCAATGAAAGCGATTTTCAGGAGTGTTCCTCTTCATCAGTTGTCAATGGCTAGGAGTCAGCCTGGAGCAAACCAGAATGAATGAAGCACAGTCCCTAACATCACCAACAACACCCATTATGGCAACGTAACCACTTGAAACAATATTGATATGTAGATTTAGCACCGAATGCATTATGGAGTGCAGATTTGGTTGTTGATGATATAGAAATACAATAGATACAATGAACGCCCATTCAACTTTAGCAATGAATAAGACCCAATTGGAAATGACAGGTTGATTGAAACTTAATGGAAAATTAGATTATGAGATGACTGCAGCTTAAGGTTGTTTGTGATCCCACCCCAGCCTTCCCAGCCAGGGCAGTCTCCCCTTGCTCTTTTCACATCTTCCCTTCTTTCCTGAAAGTACAAGCTGTTGTATCGGTGAAGGTAAGTTAAGACTATGGGTTTGGGATGTGTAGGATAAAAGGGGAATGGGACAAGTGAGTCCAGTGGTGAGATGTGACGTATGAGGAGGAGGGTCCACTGAGCAGAATGTTAAAAGGGAGCATGGGGGAGTCAAGATAGAAGGTGACATGTGGGGAAAAATGAGAAGAGAGGTAGAGTAACCGCAAGGGAGGCTGGGGAAGGCAAGAAATGCCAAGGCTTCATCAGAAGCTGTGGTGATAATCGTGGAGGTTAATCTTCGTACAGAAAAACAGAAATAGGAGTAGAAGTAGGCCATTCTGCCCTTCGAGCCTGCCCTTCCATTCAACATGATCGTGACTGAACTGCCCCAGGCCTCAGCTCCACTTTCAAACTGGCCCTCAGGGCCTTTGATGCCCAATTACTTGAAAAATCCATTTACCTCTTGAAATGCTCTGATTAATCTAGCCTCCTCAGCTCTCTTGGTTCGTGATGTTGGGGGGTGGGGTGTTGATGTGGGTGAGAGGAAGTGAGCGAAGATGTGGCAGGTGCTAGTGAGAATGGCGGAATATGAGCCCAAAAAAAGATTGGTTGGGCAAATGGTACATTGGTCTTTATTACAAAGAAATTGCTGGACAAGTACAAGAAAGTCTTATTGAAATTGAATCAGGGTCTGATGAGATCACTCTTGAAGTATTGTTTGCAGTTTTGTTTACAAAACCTATTTTCCTTTGAGAGGGCAAAGAAAAGTTCCATCAAATTATTCCTGGGTTGGGAGGATTGTCCTATGAAGAAAATTGAACAGAACAGGTCTAAACCTTGCAATGCAGAGTGACTGCAACTGGGTAAGTCTAGTTCCCACACTGTCTCACCCTCCTTCTCAACCATCCACCTCACCTGAGGCATGGTGACGCTCAGGTTAAATTCTCATCCAATTGTGCCTCTCACTCACTAACGAGGGAGCCGTCCTCTGGGACAATTGTGAATGTTCAATTTATATTCAAGGTTGATACAAATAGATTGTTGGACATTAAGGGAATCAGCCAATAGGACATGAAGATACTGTTGAGGTTGAGGTTGATGATCTTCTTGGAAGACAGACCTGGGCAAAATGGCCTTCTCTTGTTTCCATTTCTTAAGTTCTTCCATTACTTCAGTCCATTAAACCTTTCAGAAGGACATAAAAGATCATAAGGCATTACTTCATAAAAGAGTGAGGCAGAACCTTGTTCTAGTGCCTTGGTATATCTTCCTCAGTTTCAACCAACATTTAAAATAGATGATCAGTTCATTGTATTTGTTGTTAACAAATGGCTGCTGTGTTTTCTGCATTGTAATGTGAATGTGTGTTTTGGCACATATTAGGTTGGGAAAGTTGCCTTGTAAATGCAAGTTCTTTCTTTGCTTTATCATCTCTTTGCCGCATTTCTCTTCTATTGTTAATGGTTGCTTCTAAAACATGATCCCTTAAGAAAGCTTGCATTTTTGTTCTGTAGCTTTAGTGAAAACATAACAGCTGGGATTATTATGAGAATTAGAGGAAATATCCAAATTGTTCTGGATGCTGATTGCAGACAGAAAATACTGATGGTCAACACATTTCATTCTCTATACACTGCTGATTGTGCATTACCATCTAGTTTGAAGGACAGTTTAGGCTGAAATGAATATTTTTAGTCTAGTTTCTTGGTCTGACAATGAAAATATTATGTTACACCTTTAATCCTTGCAACATAAATTTCTTTACTTTTAACTAAAAGGTATACATGATGATTTTTGGAACAGTCACTGTCAGAATCAATTTGAGATGATTATTATCTCCTCTTTGATGTGTATTTCGTTAACATTTTAATCAGATGTGGAAAGTACGTGACAGGAAAAATTATAGGTTCTCTATGTGTCAAAAAAAGGTATCTTAAATACACCGAACAGATAAGGGAGCTTTTTGACGTAGGTGTACAAAGAGTAGTCAGTTTAATTTGTTTGCTTAAACTAGCATTTAGATTAATCATTACAGGTCTGCAGTCTTTCCAAAGTTTAAGTGTTTTCTGCTAAACAAAGCCATCTATCATGCACATCCAAATTCACTGACAAAGATTCTCATTCATGTACACTTTTCAGATAAGCGCCTGCTAATAGGCAAAAGAAAAGTTTCAGACACCCTCCACTTTTCTGCCACATTGAAAAGGATAGCCCATGTTATCACAGGGTTCCTAATGTAAAACTGAAGGACTGAATAACTGAAGAATATACATTAAATGGGCTGCAGCGGGCCTCTGAAACTGATTTAGAAGAGCTTATATGTTATTTTTGTGGAGCTGGACATATTATTTATCTAGATTTTTAAGCACCACTTCTAGACTTTTGATCCACTCTGACCAACAAGCGGCTCCAAACGGCGAATCAGTTTGCTGGTGGAGTATAAAAGTGGAGTCCAACCATAAAAATAAGTTAAAACTAATTCTATCTCATGAGCTTTGTGTTCATTCCACACAAGACCATAAGGAACAGGAGTAAGTTATTCAGCCCCTTGAGTCTGCTCCACCATTCAGTAGGATCATGGCTGACCCACTGTTGCTCATGTCTACTTTCCTGCCCTTCCCCTGTAACCCTTAATTCCCTGACTGATCAAGAATTTATCTGTCTCAGCCTTAATTATACACAACAACTCTGACCCCACACCTCTCTGTGGCAAGGTGTTCCAAAGACTCTTAATGCTCTAAGAGAAGAAATTCCTCCTCATCTCACATTTAAATTGTCACTACTTTATTCTGTGACTATGCTGTCTGATCTTATACTCTCTCTTGCGGGGAAACATCCTCCCAGCATTTATTCTATCAAGCCCTTAAGAATCGAACACGTTTCAATGACATCACCTGTCATTCTTCTTAGCTCCAGTGAGTCGAGTCCCAAGCTGTTTAATCTGAGCTCCGAAGACAATTCCTTCATACCATGGATCATCCTAGTGAACTTTCACAGAACTACCTCCATTGAAATATGTTTCCCTAAATAAGGGCACCAAAACTGCTCACAGTACTCACTAGCACCTTGTACGGTTACAGTAAGACTTCCCTGCTCTTCTACTCAACCTCCTTGAAATAAGGGCTAACATTCCATTAGTCTTCCTGATTACCTGCTGTCCCTGTGTGCTAGCTTTCTCTGTTTCATTGTGTTGCTGCTTCCTGCAGTTTCTCTCTGTTTAAATACAGCCTGCTGCTGGTTCACTGGCAATACCTTAACACAATGCTCGTTGGTTTCAATCTACATCCCAATGTGATCCACCTCTACAGTTTATTTCCCAGCTGTGTTTATCTAAGCAATTTATTCTCTTGTCACAGTAAATGGTACAATGCGTTTTGCAAAAAGATGCATCTGCATGCCACTTTTGGGAAAGTTCAGTGGCTTGACTGTGTGCCTGATCTGCACCACCTGTGGAAATAAAGAACTTGTGAGGAATCATATGTTCCACAACTCTATGCCATGAATCACCAGGTTACTGTGTATTGCCAAAGACACTGCCAGTACTTTCTCCTGGCATTTTGGATTTGCTTGTCAACTGAATTAGTTTAGATTTCTCTTAAAAAATACTAAAATACACAGCTGCTGGAAATCCTGAAATAAAAACAAAATCTGAACAAGAGGGAGAAATGCAGAACACGCATTTTGTATCAATGATCTTTCATCAGAACAGTAATGTATTCCAAATAAACGGTGCACATATCCTATCTGTGCTAATGAAGGCTTTTCTTGCAACACAAAGCCAGCAATTTTATTTTGTGGATGTTTCTAATACACAGAATAAAATATTGCATTAGATAGTCTTTCTGCCAATTTTTTTTTAATATAACTTGCATTGGCTCGAATGAGCTATAGCCAAGGATCCCCTGAGACCTCTGTGATAGAAGCTGGACAACATGAGTAAATATGTTGGAAGGTATTGAATATTTACAGTTTTTAAGTATTCAAACTGTTAGCCAAATCAGCTTTGACCTTTGGGAAATAGATTTATTTACTGTTTTGTGTGTTTCAACTCTGCAAGTTTTTAGCAGTGTCTCGTACATATTGAAATGCTAAAAAAGGATTGTTTAAAATGTCTATGTACATACATGAAGGGAGGCCCTGGGAGACTATACCATTTCTATTTTAATTAACACCTTTTCACCTAGCTTTAGATGTTTTGTTAATTTCACAAAATATGGTTATTAGCCTTATATTTGAAAAATGCAAATAAGCCCAATATTAGTTAAAAATGTTAAATTAAATGTTGTACTTGAAAAAGGTTATAGATAAAGACAGGCGAATATTGAACAAAAAAACTGTGATGCAAATGAGGTAGAAGTTGAGGGTTCATACCACAACAATAAAGTTTATTCTTAATATTTTAGTAACTTTTCTACGTTAATATTGGTAATTATTTATAATGTTTAAAGCACAATATTCTTAATATTTTAGTAACTTTTCTACGTTAATATTGGTAATTATTTATAATGTTTAAAGCACAATATTCTTAATATTTTAGTAACTTTTCTACATTAATATTGGTAATTATTTATAATGTTTAAAGCACAATATTCTTAATATTTTAGTAACTTTTCTACTTTAATATTGGTAATTATTTATAATGTTTAACACACAAGGTGAGCACTGGTGAGCCCCAATAAATGCACAAGTTCTGCATCAACGCATATCCGAAGGATAGAACTTCATACTATTAATAAAACGAGAACTGGAGTTTAGAAGGATGAGAGGTAATCTCATTGAAAAATGTAAGATTTACGTAGGCTTGACAGAGTAAATGCTGTGAGTCTGGAACCAGAGGGCAGAGTCTCAGAATAAAGGGGTGCCAATTTAAGTCCGAAATGAGGAAGAATTTCTTCTTTGGAATTCCTTGCCACAGAGAGCAGTAGGGCCAGAGTCTTTTTATATATTTCAGCAGAGATAGATAGATTCTTGATCAGTAGAAGAATCAAGGGTTATAGGGAAAAGTCAGGAAAGTGTACATGAGGAATGTAGGATTGAGATCTTATTGAATAGCAGAGCAGGCTTGAGGGGCCAGATGGCCTACTCCTGCTCCTATTTCTCATGGTATTATTGTTGTACAGCCTCATTCCCAACTCCATTCCCTAGCTACAGACTCCATCCCTCTCCCTGGCAACTGTCTGAGACTAACCAGATTGTTCACAATCTTGGTGTTGTATCTGAACCAACATGGCCATCCAAATAAATATTTATGCTATCACTAAAACCACCTCTGTGAATCCATCCAAACTCAACACTGTCTCAATTTATCTGACGCTAAAATCCTCACTGAGGCATTTCTTAGTGCTGAACTTAATGATTCATTATTGGCTGATCTCTTGCTTTTTACCCTCCAAAAACTATTTCTTGCTCAATTAATTCTTACGTGTCAGATTTTTTTTTCACTCAACTAATAGTAGCTGTGTCAGCTGTCTAGGCACCAAACTGTGGAATTTCCTCCCATTATCTCTCCCTTCCCCCACACCTTGTTTGATCTTCTCACTAAACTTTTGGGTATCTGACATAAAATTTCACTATGGAGCTCAGTATAGTGCCTATTTCAAAATGCTCCTGTGAAATATATGGGGATGTTGTATCATGCAAAGGCATAATACCAAAGTAAGTTATGTCATGATTATTACTATAGTGATTGAGTACAGTTCTGTGCTGATGATCCAAAGCACCGCAATTCTGAGCTGCTGGATCTGAACCTAATTTGACGCAGTGGTTGTGGCACACAACATGCTGAAGTGCATCCTCAGTGTGAAGAGGAGACTTCATCTCTGGTGTGGTGATCACTCCTACCAATACTGTCATGAGCAAATATATCTATGACAGACAGATTGTTGAGGGCAAGATAAAATAGCTATTTCCCTCTCATTTGCTGTCTCACCACCTCCCACATGTTCAGAAAACAAATCTGAAGGACAGCATTAGAATTTTGGTTGGCTAGCAGTTTACTACTCAGATCCTCTTAGATATTGAAGCCAGCCAACCAACCAAACTACATTCTGTTCATCTGTTACTCTCAGTGCTTCTTCCAAAGACATGATTCTGCAGTTGAGGGAGGATAATAGATAGTAACGAGCAGACAGTTTTCTTGTTCTTTTAGATCTGAGATGAAAAGTCTTCATGGATCCAAAGTCAAAACTTGACCACTGTCACGTCACTCTGGCATGATGGTGTGCCACTGTGCTTCAGTCTGGTTTGGCTGTCCTTTTGGGGAGCCAGGGTAGGCCTCAGGATGATGAGGGAGGAACCTGAACCATTGGCTACAAGGTATGATTCTGTATAAGCTCTGAATAGGACTGTGTCAGATCTTTGCTCGATTAGTGTGTATGAAAGCTCTCCCATCGGGCTCAAATTCCCTGATGTCAGTCAGGAGGGCTATGAAGGAGCAGTTAAGCAGAATGTTCCATTGTCATTTTCAAGTGCTTTGATGGCTCGACTGGCGGTGGTCTAACACAACTGAATGATTTGGCATTTGGAAAGGTAGATAACAGCCAATCACAATGTCATAGACATAGAATCACACACAATCCAGATTAGGAAAGAACAACAGACTTCCTTCCCTGAAGGAGCTCAGTGAACCAGATTGTATGAAAATCCAATAGTACCATGACTGAAGGTGTGAATGCGTGGTCCAGGATGCAAGAATGCCTCCACATGGATGTTTTGTTGAAACACGTGCTCTTCATTTGAGCATAGACAACAAGATGCCCCACTCTCACAAGTGATCTTGGACATTCTACCAACACAACATTATATTGTTACAATGAGCTCATATGAAGAACTTTAATTAGATCATTTTGCCTGATGTCTGTCTTTTCCCTGATCTCATCTCCTCGTGATGACATGTTCTCATATGACTGTCTGCCTTACAGATATTGGAAGGGCAGTTAAGACTATACTCTTCTCATGTCTCAGCAACTTTTAGATTAGGCCAGATGTTCCATGATTCCTGTTTGCAAGTTCTCTTTTACAAATGATCATCAACAATTAGAGTGGATTTGCATTCCAAATTTCACTAATTGAATTTAAATTTCAACAGCTAACTGCCACAATTTTGTTGTTCCTATGACATGATAATTGTTAGTTACATCTAACAATTTTTTTTAGTGGATATAACAGCACTGGTGGTTGAAAAATGTGCAACAGATATTGAATACTTACATCCTGGAATTCAGGATTTTAAGGATATAGAAGATGCTTCTTCCCTCCTTCTTTCTCCTTCTCTTGTTTGGTGACTATATGGCTGGCAGCAAGGAATGTGACCCTTCCTGAGAATGAGACACTGCTGCATGCCAATGTAAGGTTGGCACATGTTCTACAGTATATTGCAGTCCTTGCCCCAAGTGCCCAGGCTAGAAAACCATTGATTCAGCACCAGCAATTTGCTGTACCACAATTCATGATATTAGCTTTCGTTGTATGCAAACAATACACGGGCGCAAAGGGACATGAGTCATGAGACATGTCATGAGTAGATACCTCTCGTGGTCCAATGGCTGCCCTTTGGCTTCTTGTCTTAGTTCAAATGTGGTTAGCAAACTGGGCTGTGCTGGAGTGAACGTATCATGTCTGCTGCCAGTGGATCAGAAATAAGTCTACCTCATTCACTGCCTATGTTTGTATTCCAGCTGGCCATAGAAGGAGTAAAGTCCCTTTTAGTTTCAGCAATTGGGAAATTTATTATATTTACATTAGATATTAAATATATGTGAGGGGAGGCAATGGCCTCATGGCATTATCCCTGAACTGTCAATCCATAGATCTAGGCTAATGTTCCAAGAATAGAGACAGCAAGAAATGCAGACACTGGAGTCAGAGTCGAACACAGTGCGGAGCTAGGGGAACACAACGGGTCAGACAGCATCAGAGGAACAGGAAAGTCAATGTTTCGGGTCAGAGCCTTCTTCAGAACTAGGGAGGAGGAAGGGAGCAGGGAAATAAATAGAGGGAGGAAGGGTGGGCCTGGAGGAAGGTAGATGGACTGCTGGTAGGTGGATGCAGGCAGGGGGTTGTAGGGGAACCTGCATCCACTTACCTCCATCCTTCCCACCAACCAATCCCTGCTACCAATTAACTGTATCCAACTATAACCTGCTGCTTACCTTTCCGCAACCCCACCCATTCTCCCTCTTACCTTCTTGGTCTGTCACAACCTGTCCATCTTCTCTCCCACCTATTCACCACACCCTTCCCACTGATCCCTATCACCTCCTACCTGCATCCACCTATGACCATCCCACCTACCTTCCCGCAGCCCCATCCTTCCTACCTGTAATTATATCCCAGCTCCCTTCCCCTTCTGCAGTTCTGAAACATGTTCTGATAACCCGAGTTTGAATCCCACTGTGGCAGATGGTGAAATTAGAATTCAATAAAACTCTGGAATTAAGAATATAATGGTGACCAAGAAGCCAATCCTGATCGGCAGGAAAACCCCATCTGGTTCAGTAATGTCCTTTAGGAAAGACTACTGCTGGCTTACAGGTGATTGCAATCTCTTGCATTGTGGTAATTCTTAACCAGGCAACTAGGGATGGATAATGAATCTAGCTAGCCAGCGAAACACACATCCGAAGAATTAAAAATAAATTGAGAAATACACCCATGAAACATGAATTTATGGGGAAGGTGACAATCCTAGAAAGCTTCATGCTCATTATGCCAAATTCTTTCAGGCATGAAAGACTAAGATGTAGTTACCTGTCAATGAATAGAAGGTATCAGTGTCCTTCTTCACATAGCTTCAGCTGAAGAGTGAGAGATGATATGAATATTAACCTGAAAGGAAATGTCTAAATGCCTCTTAATCATTACTATCATTTCTGCCTCTACCAATTCTACTGGAAGTGCATTCCAGGCGCCAACCTCCCTCTGTGCAAAATAATTGCTTCACTCATCTCCCCTTAAACCTGTGCCCCCTAGTATATGACATTTCTGCACTATCAAAAAGACTCAGACTATCCACCTTATCTATGCCTCTCATAATTTTATGTACTTCTATCAGGTCACCCCTCAGCCACCAATGCCAGAAAAAACAATCCACATTTCTTCCAACTTCTCCTTATAGCTAACAGTTGGCATTGGGATCTGCATTCATCCAGCGCACATTAGGTACATGCATACTGGAGTCATCACTGTGATGTGGAAATGTCAGCCAAAGCACTGGATTTCTAAGTAGCTTTCAACACTGAACAAAATGTAAATTCTAAACAAAGATTATAGAGTTTGACTATAGTTAGATTTGTGAGTTGTTCTGCCACTAAAGCTGCTTGATACAATTACATTCATTAAGTGAGCAATATTTTAAGGAAATTTACAGAAATTTTACTTGGAGTCAAGCTAAGTTAATCTCCAGAAAATCCAAGTTGAGTAACAATAAGTTCTATTGCAGCCAGTGCACAATGTTACCTACATTTTACTCCTGATGAAGCAACCACATACGAACATAACAAACTGGCTCTGGCCCACAATTCATGTACATAGGTGAACAGTACTCCTTACATAGAACACGTGCCATTCACTAGATATCGGAACCAGAACCATATCTAGATAATACAAAGCTTGGATCATCTCCTTGTTATGAACATTATATGGTTAAGAAGAGGCTAAATTATGATAGAAAATTGGAGGAACATATCTCTAGACAATTTAGCAAATTGTCTGAAACAAAAATTGAAGGTGGATGGAGAGAGGAAGGAGAGTTTAAACTTTACTTTCTAATTTTCTGACCTGAAATTTGCTGTCTAGAAGCCAAACCAAACTTGTTGGCTTTGTTTCAGTTGGCCCAAACTGGAAGATTTTTTTTCCTCTTCTTAGGCATCATTCTCGCTCATATCAATTTTGCATCACTGTAAACTTCCCAACAAGTTATTGGTGGAAGAATATGGCTAACTAGTGTTCTCAGCCATTCATTGTGGCGATAGGTAATTGCAATTGTTTCAGTGTGAAAACCAACAAAAGAGTTTGTAATTTTTTTTTAAATTCAGCTGCACAAGGCAAACAGCACTATCTAGGCCAGCATTTATTGCCCATCCCAGAGGGCAGTTAAGAGTCAACCACATTGCTGTGGGTTTGGAGTCACATGTAGGGCAGACCAGGAATTTCTTTCCCTCAAGGAAACTAGTGAACAAGGTATATTTTTCCAGCAATTGGCAATGGATTCATGATCATCATTAGACTGTTAACTCCAGACTTTTTTAAAATTGAATTCAAATTCCACCCTCTGCCATACAGGGATTCAAACTCTGGACCCCAGGACAGTAAGGGTCACCGGACCCAAAACATTGCCTCTGATTTCTCTTCACAGATGCTCCCGGATCTGCCAAGCTTCTGTTTTTGCCCCAGAACATCACCTGGGTCTCTGAATTAACGTACCAGTGATAATGTCGCTAGGCTATGGCCTCCCCTTGGGTTATCATGAGTTGGGTTTGGTCTTTAGCGATGTGAGTGCAGACAGCATTTGGGGTAGGTGAGGGAGAGCTGGTACAGCAGAGTCAGTGAGAATGGAGTTCAAGACCTTCTCCTGCTATTCCTAAAAAAGTATTTACTTCCTAGCACATTGTCAAATCCACCTAGTGTTGCTGGAAGTTGAATAGGTTTGGGACCTTTGTGTGATTTGATTTGTAAATATTTTGAAATACATTGCAGTTCTATGGTATTTATTCGTTAAGATCATTTAAAAAAGCAGGTGTAGGTCATCAGACACAATGAGTCTGCTCCTCTCATCAATAAGATGGGAACCTTAACTTCATTTTCCTTCATCAGTGGCTGGTCCAGCATGTATTGCCCATCCCCAAAGTTGAGAGTCAACTATATTCTGGTGGGTCTGGAGCCATATGTAGGCTAGACGATTTCCCTCTGTAAAGAGCATTAGTGAACCACATGGGATTCCCTCTCCCCGACTCACAATCAACATTAGACTCTTAATTCCAGATTTTTATTGAAACCAAATACCACCATCAGCCACAATGGGATTTAGCCCAGATCCCCAGAACATTACCCGGGTCTCTGGATTAATAGTCATGCAATAATACCACTAGGCCATCACCCCCCCCTTTCCTGCTTATCTCCTGTAACCCTTGACTAGTTTGCTGATTAAAATTCCGTCTAACTCAGCCTCGAGTCTATTCAATGATCCAGAGTCCAGTGCTCTCTGAATAAAAGAATTCCAAAAGCTAAATATCCTTCAATCATGGAGTCTGTGTTGGATCCCAGAAGGAAGAGACCCAATTTCCCACTAAGGCGGTAAAACTAACTTGATGTAGTTAATAAGGTATTACTAACTCCAAGACTGGTAGTTTGTTAGTGCAAGGTGACCCAGCAGGCAATAATACCTCTACACATTACAGCATTTAGCTGACCTATTAAAGTTGCCATGACAAAGATCCCTGTAATTGGCTGGAACAAATGAACATGACTTCACATCCAGAAACTGGGCCAAGAACTGTCCTAGGTGTTCTGTACTTTGCATTCAAAAATCTCAAATTAAAACCTTTTTTTTTGAAAACAGATGCTAATAAATCTGCTGTGTTTGATTATTTACGCAGCTGTTTCTAAATTGGTGATAAAAAGTTGCCACATGCTGTTTAATGCAGAGCAAATCATTGGTGGAAGAACATGGCTAACTAAGGTTCTCAGCCATTCATTGTGGCAATAGGTAATTACAATTGTTTCAGTGTGAAAGCCAACAAAAGAATTTGCAATATAAAAGAAATCTGTAATACAAAAAGTGTTCTGGCATTCAGCGCCAGTATACTGATTTCATACTGAACAATCTGAAAAGAAATTGGCAGCAGGAACCTTTTTGTTTTACAGATGGAAAAGGTTTATGGTTTGCATATTTACTCCAAATTAATCTGTTGTTACTTAAAGTATAATATGGGAACAGATAGAAATACTGAATGACCTTTGATTCCTGCTATTTATAAAAAATAATCTATGGCCAACGCTTGAGTACATTTAGTGCAATGTGAACCAGTTGTGTGTTTCACCCACTGGGAAAATAATTCGACCTTTTTGAAAGTAAAAGATGAATGGATAATGAACCAGTTGAAATAACTCTACAAAGGCCCAGATCCTATCTCTGAGTCACTCTTTATTCATACGTGCATTGTACTTGACACTGATCCCGTTTCCTCAGAGCCAGCTCTCAGAGTGAACAGAACGTCTGACACTCCTTTTTATATCTGTCAGCCAAGGCTCCCTGACTGGACCAGGTTAACAGCCCAATCAGAGAATTCATATTCTATGAGGTCTACCTGGCTGACCTTGTTACATTCATTAAAAAAAAACTGTTAAAAAAAATTGACCATTTTCAGTTTTCAATCATTTTAAACTCTAAAATGCTTAATCAAACCTCAAGAAAATTAGAATGGCTCAGTGAAAAATGATCTATCTTGACTTCAGAAGATTTGCCGAACCTTTCAGTCCAACAGTCTTAGTTACTTTTCTTGCTTCCTTTTCATTGGAATCTGTTTCTTTTTGTTCATTGAGTTATTCAGTGAAAGTCATAGTGGTCTACAACATAGAAAAAGACCCTTTGGGCTAATGCATCCACACCAGTCAAAAACAATCACCTAACTATTCTAGTCCCATTTTCCAGCACTTCTCCATTGCCTTATAGTACTCCATAGTATGTCTTAGCAACACAAGCACTCAGCTAAATACTTCTTAAATGGTATGAGCATTTCTGCCTCTACCCTCTTACAAACAGTGAGTTCCAGATTCTCACCATGCTCTGGGTAAAAAGGTTTTCCCTAACATCTCCTCTAAACTTTCCACCCTTTACCTTTAATCTAGGCCCCCTGGTCACTGATCCCCCCCATCAAGGGGAAATCTCTCTTCCTGTCTCCCCTGTCTATACCCCTCAAAACTTTATACATCTCAATCATGTCACCTCTCAGGCTCCTCTGCTTCAAGGAAGACAATCCCAGTCCCAAACTCTCTTCATAGCTAAAACTGCCAAGGTCTTTTTGTATCATAATTGAGATTTATAAAGTACTATTTCAATATATTGCAAGTATCTCTGAGACCACTGTATTAATAGGGTAAATGATAATGATACCTTGCATCATGCAGGTAATAGACTGCTGCAGTAAATACATCACCATGAGATGCAAACCATTCAGAAATAGTAAGAACTGCAGATGCTGGAGTCAGAGATAGCACATTGTGGAGCTGGAGGAACACAGCAGGTCAGGCAGCATCAGAGGAGCAGGAAAGCTAACATTTCAGGTTGGGACCCTTCTTCAGAAATGGTAACTACTGTGGATTTTTAATTTACAAAAGAAACATAATAACCAGCAAGAACTGTTTGGTTCAAGATTACCTATGAGTAATACGACAATGTTTTGGGATAGGATAGCAAAGGAGTAAAGCAGATTGTCACTTCATTTGTTGTGTGACTAGATATTACTCTAGTTTACTATGACCAGCTCTGACTCTGCACCCAACCCCACTTCATTTCATCACATTAGCTGCTTACATAGGCTGTAGCTTCAGTGTTTGAATCTGACCTTGCTTTAAAATCTAACATCATATGTATACCTATGTCCACCAGCAACATATACCTCTGTTCCTATCTCTTCTGTCCTTATCAAAATCACAATGATTTCACATCTTTTTGAAGCTCAGGTTTTCAAAACATTCTCGCTGATCACCAACATGACTGAACACAACGTTTCCAAAACTGCGTCCATTCAGGCAGAACTTTCTGCCACTACATCACTATTCTTGAAATTTCTCTCCTAATGTAATTTGCTCCATTACACTTTGCTTTCTAAAGTTTCTTCAAAACCTGTCTACCGTTTACCAGGCATAAGTGAGAGGCATGATATTATATTCTACAGTAGTCTTAATGAGTGCAGCATCAACAGTCCTCAACAGCAGAAATTTACTACTTCAAAAACAAAGCAACACCATTTGATTGGCACCACATTTGCCTCATATTCTCTCCCTTCACCACTGAGTCATAGAACATAGAGAGCTCCTTTTTGGCCCATTGAATCTGTGCCATCCTTTCTACCCCCACCCCCACTTACCAGCACTTGGCCCATAGCCTTGAATGTTATGACACTTCAAGTGCTCATCAAAGTCCTAGGCTGCGAGGTTTCTCATCTCTGCTTCCATCCCAGGCAGTTCATTCCATATTCCCACCAGCTTTCAAATGAAAACATGTTTCCTCAAGTCCCCTCTAAACCTTCTGCCCTTTACCTTAAAATGATACCCTCTTGTCATTGACCACTGCACACAGTTTCTGTCGTGTGTATCAGTTACAAGTTGCGCTGCAACAATGTGTCAAAACTCATTGAAAACCACTTTTCAAACTCTCAACCTCTACCAGCTACAGGAACAAGCATAATAGACATATTCAAACACCAATGCTGTGTGTGTTTCCCTCAAAGTCATCACTGTTTGAACACTCTCGCCATTCCTTCGCTGTCTCTAGGTCAATATCGTCAAACTCCCTCCTTAAACGCACAATAACTATACTTACACATCATGGACTCCCCACAAGTACGGTGGCTGACCACAGCCATCTCAAGGGTAATTCAAGATGGACTGTATAATATAACACTCTTGTTCAAGAGTCTTTGAAACATCTGTTCAACCATACCCTTAGGCATCCCTTCTAGGTATTTCCCTAACTGCTACCTGCAATTTCTATTCCCCACTTAATCATTGAGCATTGAGGCGATTGAGATACTTTATAATGTAAACTTTACAATGTACCATATAATGTTGGGGCGGCACGGTGGCTCAGTGGTTAGCTGTGCAGCCTCAGAGTACCAGGGACTCGGGTTCAATTCCAGCCTCGGGTGACTGTCTGTGTGGAGTTTGCACATTCTCCCCGTGTCTGCATGGGTTTCCTGCTGGTGCTCCAGTTTCCTCCCACAGTCCAAAGATGTGCAGGCTAGGTGGATTGGCCATGCTAAATTGCACGTAGTGTTCAGGGGTGTGTGGGTTATAGGGGGATGGGTCTGGGTGGGATGCATCAAGGGGCAATTTGGACTTGTTGGGCTGAAGGGCCTGTTTCCACACTGTAGGGAATCTAATCTAAACAGCATAGTAGCAGTTGTATTTCTTGAATGATTGACTTTTGAACTACTAACTGTTAAATGTTGAACTATTGTCACCTGTATAACAAAAAGAATCTGTTGTATTTATAAGTTTTCCAATGGGACAATTTCTTTTTGGCAAGCTTTAGGCTGATGAGTTAGCTCAGTTGGCTGGATAGCTGGTTTGCAGTGTAGAGTATTGCCAACAGTGAGGGTTGTATTCCTGTACCAGCTGAGGTTACCATAAAAGACTCACCTTCTCAACCTCTTAGCACCTGTGGTGTGGTGACCCTCAGGTTAAACCACCAGTTTTTTTTCTCTCTCTCTAATGAGAGTGTAGCCTGTTGGTGTGACAATGCTATGATGGCATTAATTTTACCTTTTACCTGTCAATAGCCTCAAGAACAAGAGCGTATTTTCATGAAAGCCAAATTTGCAAAACATACGGAAGACTGATAAGATAACAAAGTGTGAGGCTGGATGAACACAGCAGGCCCAGCAGCATCTCAGTAGCACAAAAGCTGATGTTTCGGGCCTAGACCCTTCATCAGAGATGGAGATGGGGAGAGGGTTCTGGAATAAATAGGGAGAGAGGGGGAGGCGGACCGAAGATGGAGAGAAAAGAAGATAGGTGGAGAGGAGAGTATAGGTGGGGAGGTAGGGAGGGCATAGGTCAGTCCAGGGAAGACGGACAGGTCAAGGAGGTGGGATGAGGTGGTAGGTAGGAAATGGAGGTGCGGCTTGAGGTGGGAGGAAGGGATGGGTGTGAGGAAGAACAGGTTAGGGAGGCAGAGACAGGCTGGGCTGGTTTTGAGGTGCAGTGGGGGGAGGGGACAAGCTGGGCTGGTTTTGTGATGCAGAGGGGGAAGGGGAAGAACTGGGCTGGTTTTGGGATGCAGTGGGGAAGGGGAGATTTTGAAGCTTGTGAAGTCCACATTGATACCATTGGGCTGCAGGGTTCCCAAGCAGAATATGAGTTGCTGTTCTTGCAACCTTCGGGTGGCATCATTGTGGCACTGCAGGAGGCCCGTGATGGACATGTCATCCAAGGAATGGGAGGGGGAGTTGAAATGGTTCGCGACTAGGAGGAGCAGTTGTATGTTGCGAACTGACGGGAGGTGTTCTGCAAAACAGTCCCCAAGCCTCTGCTTGGTTTCCCCAATGTAGAGGAAGCCACAACGGGTACAATGGATACAATATACCACATTGGCAGATGTGCAGGTGAACATATGCGTGATATGGAAAGTCATCTTGGGGCCTGGGATGGGGGTGAGGGAGAAGGTGTGGGAGCAGGTGTAGCGCTTCCTGTGGTTGCAGGGGAAGGTGCCGGGTGTGGTGGGGTTGGAGAGGAGTGTGGAGCGGACAAGGGAGCCACAGATAGAGTGGTCTCTCCAGAAGGCAGACAAGGGTGGGGATGGAAAAATGTCTTGGGTGGTGGGGCCGTATTGTAGATGGCGGAAGTGTCGGAGGATGATGCATTGTATCCGGAGGTTGGTGGGGTGGTACGTCAGTTGTCCAAGTTCATTGTATATCCATGCCAATTTTGAGACTATTACTCTCACTTCTAAATCCATGTTGTCAACTGGAGTTATCATCCACTACCTTGCCAGTACTTTGCACTGTTTTATGGATTACACCATTTCATTATTTTTAGAATAACTGTAAATAAACATATTCTCTATACTTGAAAATATAAAAACATTTCTGCCTATCTGTTTCAAATTCACAATTTGATGGGAATCCTTAAATGTCACAGGACACAAACTATGAGATTTAAGTCAATTTTGCCACTCCTTGAGAAAGTTGTTAATGATTGGACAGTGCCAGCATAGCTGCTCCCACTTCCTTAAGAGCATGCCAATCCAAGCAGAGCAATTCCTTATTAGTCCAACATTAGTAATCAGTTCTTCCAAAAATACAGCCAAGTTCAGTGTTGCTTAAATATTCCTGCATGGCATTTAAGCATAGAATATATCATTTTAAGTTAAATGTTTTTGCTGGCTTAAAAAATGAGCAGGAATAGCACCTCACCATTTTCTGCTAGAGAGTTTCAGCTGCATAGAAAAGTTGATGAAAATGGAGGGTGGGAGGAGGTTGTAATGTCTGTCAAAGAAGCAGCCACAATTGTGAGAAAGGATCCAGCTCTACACCTTGTTATTTCGGATTCTCAAGCATCAGCAGCTCCTATTATCTCTTTGCTTGAATAGCTCAGCAGGTCTGGCAGCATCTGTGAAGAAAGTAAATCAGCTAACATTTCGGGTCCAGTGACGCTTTCTGGGGTTTACCATTGAAAAAAAACTAAATTGGATTAGCCATATAGATGGTGTAGTTATAAGACCAGGTCAAAAACTGGGAATCCTACAGTAATGTCTCTCCTCATAACTCCCTAAGAACATTCCATCATCTACAAGGAACAAGCCAGGAGTATAATAGAAGATCTTCCACTTGCCTGGATGAGTGCAGCTCCAACAACACTCAAGAAACTTGACACCATCAAGGCAAAAGCTTTATTGGTGCCATATGTACAAACATTCATGTGTTTGGCATCACATCCACCACCTTCACCCACTCCACCAGACTAGTGTGTATCATCTACAGAAACTAGCCATCACTCCTTCAGCAGCACTTTCCAAGCCTGTCACCTCCACCACCTAGAATTGGGCAGCAGATATATGTGAGAACTATCATGTGTAATGTCCGCAGCAAGCTCCACACTGCCCTGACTTAGTAACTATATTGCTGCTCCTTTAATATCACTAGGTCAAAATCCTGAAATTCCCTTCCTAACAGTAATGTGAATGTACTTTTCACCATTCTTGTGAAGTGACCAGGAAGGCTGATGAAGGCGGAGCAGTAGATATAGTCAATACGAATTTCAGTAAGGCCTTTGATAAGGTTCTACATGTTTGGCTGCTCTGAAAGGTTAGATCACATGGAATCCAGGCAGAGCTGATGAATTGGATATACAATTGGCTTGATGGTAGGAAACAGAGAGTAATACTAGAAGGATGTTTATCGGACTTGAGGCCAATGACTAATGGTATACCTCAGGGGTCGGTGCTGGGCCCATTGCTATTTGTTATCCATAATCAGCGATTTGGATGACAATGTACAAGGGATGATTGGTAAGTTTGTGGATGACACTAAAATAGGCGGTATTGTGGACAGTGAGGAAGGTTATCAGAAACTGCAGCAGGATCTTATCAGCTGGGGAAGTGGGCCAAGAAATTACAAATGGAGTTTAATTTAGATAAGTGTAAGGTATTGCATTTTGGAACGTCAAATCCAGGTAAGAGTTTCGTGGTGAACTGTAGGGCCTTAAGGAGTATCATGGAAGAAAGGGACCTTGGAGTTCAGGTGCACGGTTCCCTGAAAGTGGAACCATAGATAGACAGGGCAGTGATAAAGGCTTCTGGCACACTGGCCTTCATCAGTCAGGGCACTGAGTATAGAGGTTGGGAAGTTATGTTGCAGTTCTATAGGACATTGGCGAGGCCACAAATGGAATATTGTCAGAGATAATGGGAACTGCAGATGCTGGAGATTCCAAGATAATAAAATGTGAGGCTGGATGAAGGGTGCTCTCTGATGAAGGGTCTAGGCCCGAAACGTCAGCTTTTGTGCTCCTGAGATGCTGCTTGGCCTGCTGTGTTCATCCAGCCTCACATTTTATTAAATGGAATATTGTGTTTATTTTTGGTCATCTTGCTGTAGGAAGGATGTTATTGAACCAGAAATAGTGCAGAAGAAATTTATGAGGATGTGCCAGGACTCAAGGGACTGAGTTATAGAGAGAGTGTGGACAAACTAAGACTTTTTTCTTTTACAGTGTCGGAGACTGATGATTTTATAAGCATGTATAAGGTCATGTGAGACATGGATAGGCTGAATGCCCTCAGTCTTTTTCCTAGGGTTCAGGAATCAAGGACGAGAGGGCATCAGTTTAAAGTAAGAAGGGAAAGAATACATGAGAACCTGAGGGGCAACTTTTTTACGCAGAGGTTGGTACGCAAATAGGATGAACTGACTTCGGAAGTGGTTAAGGTGGGTACATTAACAACATTTAAAAGGCATTTAGACAAACACATGAATGGGAAAGGTTTAGAAAGATATGGGCCAAGTGCAGGGAAATGGTGTTAGTGTGGATGGACATTTTGGTTGGTATGGACCAGTTTCGTCCAAAGGGCCTGTACTGTAGGGCTCCAGACTCTATGTGGATTGCAGTGATTCAATAATGTTTCTCACCAATGTCTTCTCAAGAAGACTTTTTGATAAACAAGAAATACTGGCCTAGAACAGAGTGCAAAAAGAAATACCATCAAATAACAGGTCATTGTGCAAGGGACCATTGGCAAGGAGCTGTGCAGTAAATCCCGAATCATGTTTCCAAATTTCAGAAGAAAATGTTATATAAAATGACAGGAAAGTCTCTTCCTGTGTCTTCTCTCATAACAGTAGTAACACCTTCAACCCCTTGATGATAGCAAACACGGTTTTGTTAGTAGGGGGAAAGGGTGTGCAGAGTGGTTTTTCTTCCTCTGATCACAACCTCAAGCATAAACTATGTCCCACCACCTTCTACAAGGAAAAAGACAGCATGCTAGGGACTACATGCTCATTGACCCCTCAGGGGCATCTACCCATTGGCAGACATGTTATTGCCTGAAGTGGTTTTCTGCTTCTGGAGTAGGATCTCCTCCTTGCTCGTGGCCTAGCCTGGACCAGAGTCTTCAACATTACAGCTGAGATATTGTCTGTACCTCCACCAGTCTCTTTAGACCCTGGGCTGCATTTCTCCACTATCTACAGCTAGAGTGAACTTCAACTTTTAGGAGTTTGAATTGCCCTCGGTGCGAGTCTGGAATTACAAACTAATAATGTTTTACTTTTTAAAGTTAAAACAAAAGTTTACTTAACTTTCAAGTTGACAATCTGAAGTAAGCCACGTTCTTTTGCTTTTCAGCTTAATTTGTTTTGAAAAAGCAAATTCAGTATTTTTTAAATTTCCTCCTCCTCTTTGGCTGTAATGAGGTAATACAAGATGGATTGATTCTCAGTGAGTCACTGGGAGCTCTCTCAATTGTCTTCCTCAGCAATGTTCCTGCATAACAACACAGCAACTCAAAAATCCCATTAGGCCCCGCACAAGCTGACCTCTTAAGTTACTGCACTTGAATAGCCTCACGCAAAGAGAAACTTCAACAAATCTCCTGCAGACTGCAAAAGAAGGGTACAACATTGATCTCCACTGGGGACCCTCTTGATTTTAATATACCCCAGCACTGGCCAAGTCTCACTGTGTTGACAGTTCATTTGCTAGAGCAAATATTTTAGTTAGCCAGGCACATCTGAAAATCTCAGTTTAGTTCTTGGGATCTGTGCTAAATTAGGTTTTCTCAGCCACAGTGGTTATAGGGTTTCCATTTTTGGATGTTACTTCATCTCAGCTAATGATGTGGAGGTGCTGGTGTTGGACTGGGGTGGACAAGGTCAAAGATCAATGTGAAAAAATATCAGATTATCCACTTTATACACTTGGCCGAAGTATTTTCCAGCATCCCTGGGCAACAAGCAAAATAGGTTCTGTTCAAAATCAGCACAAAGTTCAAATAGTCCTGCTTCCTGCACGAATCCCATTTCCCTTGGGTAAAAGTTGGGCTTTGTTGTAAATGTGAGCTGAACTTCTACATCCAGGTGCCACCCACCACTTTCAAAGATGTACAAAGTCTTCCCAACTCTGTGAAAGGGCAGCCTGTGGCCACAACTAAAGATAAAGAGCTTGTATTTGCAAAGGCAGTGAGGTGAAACAAAATGTGGTTGCAACAGTTATGAAAATCACATTGAAAACATTTTTGCTAGGAAGTCTGAATGCATGCACAATGCAGCACCTTCAGTAAGGGAAAGCTATGATAATTAGAAATAAGACCACCCACATAGAGGAAGTACATGAGTCATGGAAAGAGATACTCAAAGGATCTGATGTTGCCCTTCTTTTTCAACATATTTGGTTTAACAGCTGCGTAAGGCCTTCTGTCACAATATTTAAACATGTGTTGTTATTTGGAAAACTAAATCATTTTTGCCTGAAAACTTTTAAGATCATTGAAAAACATCACTGAGTCCAGTAGCTGCAGTACTGAGACCCAACTAGAGAGCCTATATTTAAGTCCCAGCTGTGGCTGACACTTGAACCTATCTGATCCTTCACGGAGTGAGTTTTATGAGTTCTTTCCTTGCTAGACATGCTGTTTTTTAGGCATTGAGCATGAGGAAAAGTTCAGCTCAAGGCACATTTAAAGGTTAGATGGCAGTAGAGAGGACATAACATCATAACAAATGGGAATAAAGGAAGAAAATAGAATTATTTTAAAATGTACAACATGTCTCCTTAAAACCAGGAAATACAGCACTGACTTTGTACACTTCATAGAATATTGAAAGCAAGATATTCTTTGGTATTTATGAGAAAGTAGTTTACTTTTGAAATTAGCGGACACTTCATTTGGTTCTAAAAAAACGGAAACAAAAGAAATGATGTTAAGTTTCTGTTAATGTTGGCTGTGTATCATAGCAATTAACATGTTCACATTCCAGAACTACTTTTATATAAGTCGACGAGAACAATTTAATCAACCAACAAGACTTGACCTGTTCTTGGTGACCCTAACTTGAAACAATTTCATGTCCCTGAAATGGCATCTTAATATTGGATAGTCTCCCTTTTACAGTGATTTTATTATAGAGTCAATCGATTTCCAAAAAAAAACCATTCGGACTCTATATATCATCTGAATGGCTTCTGCAACTGTGTATGTGGACTTGAAAGTTCAGTAATTGATAATTACAGTTGCTGCAGTAAAATTAAGGGCAAATTACTGTGGTAGCTTGAAAAGAATCACAAAATATTAACAGGCTCCACCAAAGAGTGTCAAAGGATTGGTTTGTACCAGTGACCTTCAGTACGCTGGCCTGTCAAACAATAACTGCAAGGTAAAGATATAATTCTCATTCACAGAAAGAGGAAAGAAAAATGCATTTGATATTAAATAGTTATATTCTCATCAAACCTTTTCACTTCAACCCTTGCATTATGAATGCTGGAAAAGTCTATCTTACAATTAAAAAAAACAGATTGCTAGAAAATCTCAGCAGGCCTGGCAGCATCTGCGGAAAGAAATCATAATTACCATTTTGGGTCCAGTGAGCCTTCCTCAGAACTGATGGTAGGTGAGAAAAGGATTTTTTTTATGCAGAAGGTGGTGGGATGGGCGTGGGGGTGGTGGTGGTGGTGGGTGGGTGAGGGTAAGGAGGAAATGATAGGTAGATATAGTCATTGCCTGATATTGTATGGTGCAAGTGTTACTTCTGACGCCAGAAATTATATCTTTTGCACTTTCCTAACCTACATATTTCCCTTTTAAGCCACAATATGTTGTATTCACGTCAATAGACAACCTCAATTTTTCAGCCATGAAAAAAGATTTTATTCACTACCACTCACCAGGCACAAGCAATCAAGTGGATAATATTGTTTTTGCAGCAAATATGCACAGGAGTCTAAGAAACATCCACCTTTTATACCCAATTTCAATGACATTTCAAAATGTCAATTCACTTTTATACTTGGTATTCAAGTTGACCCTCATTTTTGGAGAAATTTTGCATTGCTTTAAAAGTTGACTTACTTGGGCCCAAAACGCTAACTCTGCTTTCCAGCCACAGGTGCTGCCAGACCTGCTGAATATCTCCAGCAATTCCTGCAATTGTCACCTGAACGCATTCACCACTGTTCTCTTCAAACCTGAACACATTCACCACTGTTCTCTTCAAACCTGAATACATTCACCACTGCTCTCTTCAAACCTGAACACATTCACCACTGTTCTCTTCAAACCTGAACGCATTCACCACTGCTCTCTTCAAACCTGAACGCATTCACCACTGCTCTCTTCAAACCTGAACACATTCACCACTGTTCTCTTCAAACCTGACACCCTCTTACACCCCTGTTCCTGTGTTTCAGCCTCCTTGAAATGAATGCTAACATTGCGTTTCCGTATCAATCAATTTTATCAACTATGAAAATCTGAGAATCTGTGAATTGAGAATGATATTCTGCAGTGTTAGAGAAATAGAAAAAGAATTGCCCAGGAGTAAAGAAATCTCAATGACTTAGAGATACATAAAATATAAACATTCAGTCAAACTGATAGAGCAGAATTGAAATGAATACAAATCAAAAATAAATTGTTGTACTTCACAATATAGTATCCACATAGTTGCTCACTGGAAGTTGGCAAGTGGGGACTGACCAAACTCTTGCTATAGATGTCATCTTAAATGCACGATTAAATCAAGGGCTTTATTCAATAAACACATCTGTTAATCTGCGCAGTACAGAGCACTCACCAAACATCACTGAACCGCTACACTCAAGAACACATTTCCAGAGTTATTTTATTTTACCGACTGTTTTACTGTTCACACGATACTGTTGATTATACAATGTAATCCAGCCATGCAGAATGAATAAAACAGTTATTTTTATCACAGATCCATACTACATTGTTACAAATAAACTTTTCAGAGTTCATTCAAAATTCTGGCTCCGAGTTGCAAAATAACCACAAAAGTTTCCTGTTGAATGGACCATGACTGCAGCAATTGAAACCAGTTTGACTCAGTTTGGACAGTGTGGGAATCCAGCAGGAGTGAAAGCCAGATGTGACTCTGGGTTCTCCATTGATAATGCATTAAACATTGATTTAATGATGAGATGGTGTCTTGTTAGTGTAAACATGTCATATGCCCAAGGCAAACTATGCATAAAAATTGAAAGCACTCTAACATTTAGAAAAGCTCCTATTAATAAGCCAAAGCACATTTTCTTTCTTATAATCTAACTAAAACTCTATGCATTGTAGGCAGCGATACTAATAACAAGAATGCCATTGACCAAAAGGATGTTCACTCCCTAGACATCTTTTGAAAGTGCCTTTTACTTTACTTTGACACCTCTTCGTCTATATTGAATATATCAAGACTAATTGCCATTCTGTATCTCATTCAAATAATCTTCATGATTGAGAGAATATCCTGACAGGTCTATTGATAAAGGATATTTAAGAACATAAGAACTAGGAGCAGGATTAGGCCATTCAGCCCCTGGAGCCTGCTCCACCATATGATATGATCATGGCTGAACTCTTCTTGGCCTCAACTTCATTTTACTGCATGCTCTCTAAAGCTCTTCACCCCATTAATAATTAAAAATCTGTCCATTTCCTCCTTAATTTTACTCAATGTCCCAGCCTCCACCATACTCTGAGGTAGTGAATTCCACAGATTCATGACCCTTTGAGAAAAGTCATTTCACAGACTTCATCGAATCCCAACAGTGTAGAAGCAGGCCCTTTTAGCCAGCAAGTCTTCACTGACCCTCAGACATCCCAACCAGACCCATCCATTTCTCTTCCTCTTTGTTTTAAATCTGTTACCTTTCATCCAAAAACAACAACATCTCATTCTAGGTTGTCCCAAATGAGGAAATGTCTTTTCTACACTTGCTTTATTAGCCCTCTTTGGTGCCTTATGTAGCTCAATTAAATCTCCTCTCATTCTTCTAAACTCCAGAAAGCATAGGGCTAAACTATCAATCTTTCCTCATGAAGTAAGCCCCTCACCTCTGGAATCAATCTCGAGAACCTCCTTTGAAATATCCCCAATGCAAACAAATCCCTCCATAGCTGAGGGGACCAAAATTGTAGGCAATATTCCAGATGCAGTCTCACAAATGCCTTGTACAGATGCAGACTCTAGATTCTATTGCTTTAGCACTAAATGCCAAAACTCCATTTGCCTTCCTTAGTACCTGCTGTTCATGCATATTAGTTTATAAGCACACTTTTTGGTCCAACATCCACATATATGCACTTTCCAGTAGAATTCAGTGATGAGAAATCTTCAGACTGGGAATTACAGGGACCTTTTACTTTCCTGAGCTGAGATGGTCAAAAATCACATGACACCAGATATTCGTCCAACAAGTCTATTTGAAGACACAGGCTTTCAGAGTCTCACTTCTTCTTCAGAGCCTTTTGCTGTATTCCAAAATCCTCCCAATCATCAGGGTCATTGCAATTAATGGCAACTTTATATGCCTTTTCTTTTCATCTTGTATCATCCTAACTTCCTTTGTGAGATATTTATGCCTTCAAGGAAGAAATAGTTGCTATAAACAATGTACTCAATATTTAAAGCTGATCCATTATCTACGTGCTGTCAGCATTTTTTAATGTATTGTCCCAATCTAGCTCAGTCACTTTGGTCTACATATGTTCACAATTTCTTTTGTTCAAATTTAACATGTGCTTCAGAGTGAACCATCTCACTTGCAAGCATAATTTATAATTCTTTCATCATGTGATCTTTCATCCCAATAACTTATTTTATAAGGCGCCTTAAGAATCCACTGAGCAACAGCATGTCCTGGGTGAAAAAGCTTTACCTCACCCTTCTCTCAGCTTTCTACCTCTTTACCATACATCTATGCACCCTGGTCATTGATCCCTCCATCAAGGGGAAATGTATCTTCCTGTCGCCCCTATCTATGCTCCTCATAACTTTATACATCACAATCATGCCCTGACTCGGTCTCCTGTGCTTCAATGAAAACAATCTTGGTCTGTCAAAAACCTCCTTAGAACTGAAACACTCCAGCCTAGGTAACATCCTGGCAAAACTCCTCTGCAGCTTCTCCAATGCTATCGCAGTACTCCTATGGTATGGATTCCAGAATTGCTCACAATATTCTAGCTGTAACCTAACTCACATTGTATACAGTTCCAGCATAATCTCCCTGCTCTTAAATTCTGCCTCAGAATTTAAAGGCAAGGATACCATATATCTTCTTAATCACTTTATCCATCTGCCCTGATTCCATAAACGACTGGTGGACATACAAACCAAGGGCCCTCTGATTCTCGGTGCTTCCCATGGTCCTACCCTTCATCACGTGTTCACCTGCCTTGCATGTCCTTCCCAAATGTTACCTCGTCCTGCCTGCCTCACATTTATTAGTTTTAAATTCCATTTGCCTCTCATCAGCCCAACATACAAGTCAATCCATGTCCTGTTGTAGGGTCTCAATAGAAATTTGTTTTCTTTAAGAGATTAAACACTTGAAATTTATAAGATTTCAATGAATTTCACGAATAGGAGCTTTTTTTTCATAACCAAGTTTTCACAGGTGAGAGCAATATTAGATTGTTCGATATTCATTTCCACATGACTTCTCAAATCCACCCATGGTAGGTTCCTGGGTGAATGGTTTGGAAGTGGTGTGATGGTATAAAGAGGCATTGAGGTGGAAGGGGGCATGGATCGGCATGGAGATCATGTAGAGGGCAGGAAGGTACATAGAGATGTATGGGGAGGGGGCATGAGTTGGCATGGGGATTGAGGGGGCGTGAGAATTGAGGACAAGAGGGTGTAACAGCTAAGACAACTACAATGAAGTGCAATAGAATACGGGCAGGATTTTTATCCAGTGCCCAAGCATACATTGACTGTCCAGTCAGCCTCTGAAATCTCAGTCAGTCAGAAATAATTGTATCTAACAGAAACCTTTAAACCAAGGTAAATATACTGAGTTGGGAAATCTACCCAACTAAGCTACCGACCTCAGGAGAGAAGACTGACCTCAGCTGCCAGTAGTCTGGACATGTGTTCAGCTGCATCAATGTTTTCTCTTAATTAGAATGAAAGAAATCACACAATGCCAGGTTATCGTCCAGCAGATTTATTTGAAAACACAAACTTTCAGAGCCTCACTCCTTCAGCGAGACTCCAAAAGCTTGGCTTTTCAAATACACATATTGGACTATAACCTGGTGTCATGAGATTTCTGGCCTTGTCTACCCCAGTCCGACTCCAGCCTCTCCACATCACAATTATAAGGAAACATTGTGGAAGATGTTTCACTGTTAACTCTTGTTTTTAACTGTAACCTCCCCCACTCAAGTGATCCGATTTTGCCAGTAGGGCAGTCTAGCTTGTAGTATATAAACATATTGCACATTGCCATGTTTAAACATCAGCCATTCGAGACAAACCTCATGTTATTTGGGGTTTCCTACACTGCTACAAATATTGAGCGCTCCTCTGTCAATAAAAATGTCAAAAGCTTTAATAAATTGCAATTATATACCATCTTTTAAAAAATAAACTTCCAAAGCATTTTACTGATAGAAATAAACAAGGGAATGGCTGCTGAAGCAAGGAAATTAGATTAGAAAAAGTCATTAAAAGGTCTTTAAAAGATAGGTTCAAGACAAAATAAACTGTAGATGCTAGAATCCAAAGTAGACAAACAGGAGGCTGGAAGAACACTGCAAGCCAGGAAAGGAGCATTTAATGTTTTGGGCATTACCCTTCTTCAGGCCCAGAAGTCCTGGAGAAGAGAAATACCCAAAGTGTTGACTGCTACTTTCCTCCAGATGCTTCCTGGCTTACTGTGTTCTTCCGGCCTCCTGTTTAAAAGATAGGTGTTCAGAAAGCTTTTAAACGTGGAAAGGAGAAAAGGTTTCAAGAATGGTGGTGAAGACAGAAGGGATTCAGTGAAGAGCAGAGTCAGGGATTTGAAATGTGTTGAGAAGGGCATGGTTCAAGAGGAGTTTGTAAAGCTAAAGGGGAAAATTGAAGATAAGGATTGGAAATTCAATAAGGTCTGAACAAGGGCACAGGGATTGCAAACTTTATGCTGTTCGTTTATTTAAATGATTTCCCCTCACATTACAGCCAGCACAAAGCATGGCATGTGTGGCTTGATGACATAAGTATAGATGAAAAAATGATGAGACGCCCACCCTCCTTGATGGCAGCTTCCACTATTTGAAACAAGCCTCTTTAAGGAGAAATGCAATATGGCTACAGCAGATGACGGAACATGAAGCAGAAGAGAATGCGAGCAAGCAGAAGATGTAACTAAGGCACAATGTGGCAGAGATTGAGTTTCAAGATTTTCTGATACTGCACAGGAAGGCTTGGTTGAGGTGGTGGTGGTGAGAGGTCTGGGGGCTAGTGAAGGGGGTGAAGGTGGGGAGAGATGCTATCTATCCACAACAGGTTCATCAGGCAGTCAGCAGTAGGAAAAACACTGCAGTGGTAGTCACTCTCAGGAATATAATCTTAGGTACATACATATAATGGCATGAGAAATTTAATAAACTCATATGGATATTCGAGGTCAGCAAATGCATCTCAAATTCCTTTCGTTTATTCAGTGATGGAATTTGGGCATTGCTGGCTGAGCTAGCATTTATTTCCCATCCTTAGTTGCCTTTGAAGGAAAGTGAGTGTGAATCGCTTTTCCAAACTGCTGCATCCCAAATTCTAACAATTGTCCTGTTAGCCTTACATGTTGCTCAATGCCCTATATTCCTTTTAATCACCAAAAAACTCATTTACAGAGTTACATTTCATAAACCTAACATTCATGTGCCTTACCTCACCTCACACATCACACTGCTGCTCAGACACATTGTAGCCAATATTCCCCAAGTTTCATGACCATGTAAAAAGCCAAATTTGCCTCTCCAGACTATGCCTAAGATTAGTGTTTTATGTCATCGTGTGAACATGGTTATATAAAATATTTAAAAGGGCCATAGACGCCAAGAAATTGCTCCTACCCTCCAGCTCAATTTGATGTCAAATAAGATCAGAATGCCATATCATCTTTCAAACGAAAGGTCATCAATCCAAATGCTAACTTTGGTTCTCTCCGCAGACACTTCTTGACCTGCTAAGCATTCCCAGAAAATATTGCTCTTATTGCATATTTCACACAGTTTTAGTGCGGCAATTATAGCTGTGGGTACCAGTGTTCAAATGGGTTTATAGGTTCTCACAGCTGTGCAGTGAGCTGTGCTCCAACCCATTAAGAGGATTGCTCCCCTGTTGGAGTGGCCTCTTGAAGCACAAACCTACTGTTTTGTATTAAGCTAATGGCATGACTAGACTTCTACTGATACACTTTGCTGTTGCCTCTCAACCGCCATTCAGCCTCAATGCTGAGCCCCAAGCCAAGATGGCAAGTCCAAAACCAGATCTTCAAGACCCAGAGCTGCTCAGTCATTTTGCAAAGTCTTGTGGAGTATCCTCCGCTAAAACTCAGCAGCCCAGAAACATCATACTGGATTAGAATTGTATGGCAGCATTAAACCACAAGGTAGCAGGGCACAGTTATTAGATTGCCCTTGGAATATTTGATGGTTGTTGCAGTTTTAGATTATTTGTTTTGTAGAAGCTTTTATGTCAACAGTGTGATGGTCTATGAGGAGGAAGAACAATGATAGAACTTGTTGTGAATGAAGACTTGGGGTTGTGTTCATGAGACTGTTACTCAGCTGAGCCAGACTTGGATGGTTTGGAGAGAATTGATGCATTGACTGCCTCTTCCCTTTCTCTTCCTGCTCTTATTGCATTTTGTCCTCTTCATCCACCTCCCAGTTTCTACTCACTGTACTCAAGATGACAAGGGCTGTACCCCCACTATAATGAGGTTGTTCAAATGCAGAAGATCACAATGAATCATGGTCTATGCACTGGTGAGCACTTCAGGATTCCCCTGGAGTGATGCAGAAAGTGGAGGAATTGCTGAAGTGTATGATGATACTATGGTTTTAAAAGGTGTGTTTTGTCCTGGTTTCTTTTAGAGAGACACTGGGGAACAGGTGTGTGAGGAGACAAACAAATTGTGAAGCCTTGGGTTCTCTTTTAAAAGTTGGAACAATAGAAGCAGCCTGAATGGGTGTAGTCTAGCTCCTATCCACACAACTAAGAGTTTTAGTTTAGCTTTCACAGTACCATTACAGTCTGGAGGAAGTGAAAGTTTTTTTTTCCACTCTGTCGGTTATAGCCAAAAACTGAGCCTTCTCTGCCCATTATGGGAGTTGTATGTGAGATAATCTGTTGTCGAAATTTGCCTTTTTGTTAATGTGTGTGCTTATAGAATGTTACTCTATTGGAATAGTTAATTAGTAATAGTTACCACATTGATTTTCTGTTAAGTTTAACAATACAGTTGTTATTCTAATTCTTTCTTTATTTGCTGTATGTTTAACTATTGTGGATGAATCCATTATGTGTTGCTTTAAATCCAGTAGGTTGACCAATCAAATTTCATCTGGAATGCAACACCTTACATTTACCTTTAAATTAAGAAAACATTAGGGTTTAAACTATCTTCTGAATAGTTTGAGGGGATTTGGTTTAGTCCATAAAAATTAGTCTATTCAATGACAAATCTTTTGGTAGCATTTTTTTTGTTCAATGGCATGTTGCCATATCTGTAAAAGTTATACACCTGATTCAGGAGCCAAACAAAATGGCATTTGTTGCCCTTTAGCAAACCAATGGTTTGCCATGGGAGCTCAAATGTAGCTGGTACAGTGGACTGCTGCAGCATCAGGGTATATTGCTTGCTGTCAGGATCACAGACATTGACGTGCACCCTTGTGTTGAATATAGTCAATTTCCCATAGGACACTCGAAGTTCTGGTAATCTCAGAGCATACAACCCAAGAAAGTGATGTAACCTGCAATCTCAGCAAAACTGTGTACCCAACCAGCACACCTTTCTCTGTGAAAGCAAGATTAAATGTACTCTGCTGACACTGCAGCAGGAGCTTCAGTAACCTCATTTACACAAGAGTGAGGAGTAAATACGTGTCAAAATGCAGCTTGAAAGACCACCCACTCAGTCACAGGCAGTGGAGTCCTTGCATTTTTCTTGTGCTTATGTGATAAATTCCAATTTGTACCTAAAATCCTACCCATAGCTGTGAAAATACACAGAGCACTCAAGCAAATTTTGTTACCAAAAATACTTGAAATTTTAAACCAAAGCATATTATAATCCTAGCTGAAGCTACTCTGGGCAAGTTAGATCTAGCTTGATAGATTTTTTAAAAAAAATTAATAAAGTGGTCTTTCACTAAGACACAAGCACATAATTTGGAGTATTTCCTTTTAACAACAAAAGTTTACTGGACTAAAGAAAAGTAGATAAAATTGAATAAACCAAGCCATTTCCATGTGACACAATTTGAAAGTTTTCAGAACAATAAAATACAATTTCACCTCCCCCAATACCATCACTTTACTTAAACATCAGACAGAATTCCCTTTATACATCATTTTTTTGTTTCAATTTAATTATTTCTTTCAATTTCTGGTCGTAAGGATTTGATAGATTCTTCCTTGATTATTCGCGTAACTGAGCTTAGACTTTCTCAGCTATGAATAGCCACTTCATGGTTCTAACCAAACTCTTCTGTTCTGAGGTTCCTTACTAAAATCTTTACATTGAGGTAACTTTTCTCATAATTGTTCTGAATTACCTCTTTCTTCATACCAAAGTGCTTTCACATATAAGCCCAACCAGAATTCTACAAACTGAAAACAAAAGCTTTCTGACTTATGAGTTTTTCTCCTCAGCAAAAAGAATCAATTCCTGATGCTTGTAACTGAAAGCAAGCTCTTCAATTTACAGAAGTTGTTGGAAATGCTCAGTAGGTCTGGCAGTATCTGTGGACAAAGAATCAGAGCTACCATTTCAGGTCCTCCTGAGCTTTTCAGCAACTTCTGTTTTAGTTCATGATTCACAGCATGTGCAGTTTTTTTGGGTTTTTTTTTGCTTCAATATTTACTCTACCCGCTGGTAAATCTCTCCAAATGCAAACAATTTTCACCCCAGAGACAGGTTACCACTCATTCACATTTTCTAAAAAAAACATGGGTCTAGAAATTCAGACAAGATAATCATTAAAGCTACCCATACACTCAGACCAAAGTCCATATGCCATGCAGAAAGTCTATATGGCTCAAAAGAACAAGGTTTTATGCACAAAGAAATGATGGCTAGCTTTTGAATGCATTGTAGCCTGTAGAATAGGAGCCCAGCAAGGAGGGCATTGGAAAAATCAACTTCAGGTAACAAAGTGTGGTTGATGATTTCCACAGCATTTGGCTCAATATGAGCAGAGTTGTTTATGTGACTTTTGTATGTAGTTTGTCATTTTATCCTTCACGTCATTCATTCATTTGTATTCCTGTCGGACTTTGCTGACCCAAATTGGCTGGAGTCCTGCCTACATAACAACAACTATTCCTCAGTCAGTATTCCATTGACAGAGGGTGCTTTGTGGTATCCAAAGGTAGCAACAAATTGATTCTTTATCCGTTCTTTGCCTATTGCCCAGGCTGCTTAAGACAACTCTTTAACCAGCAACTATAAGATTGTGAATATCAGTTTGGATGAATTGCCGTTTTCATAGAACATCATAATTAATATGGCTTTATTGTCGAAATTAACAATTTCTTGTATGAATAGGATCTGCTCTGTGCTTTAGTGTGACTATGGAGCCCGGTTCTAGATCTGTATTGTTTTCCGTCGTACGTGAAAGAATTGTCTGATTTTGATTGGACAGGTGAATCTTTCTAGCTTGTCATGAGTCCTTTTCTGTGGAAATAATGCTACTACCTGCTTCCCAGGTGTCTCTTCCTTATGTATTTCACTCTGAGTTTGTCGCTAACATGTCACATTCCCTGAGGTTCAGATTCAGGCAGTCTTGAACCTTAGATAACAAAGTGTAGAGCTGGATGAACCTTAATCTTGACTTTCCCTGTAGTCAGTATCCAAATTTAAATTGCAAATATGAGAGGGGTTTTTTTTGGAATTTCATTGTCAATTATACATGATGCATGTCCACTTCCACAGAACTGGTGCCTGATACGTTTTTTGTTATGTATTTCAATGAATAAGAAACACATTCTCAACTGCAGGCAAACATTACTGCATTAGCTTTTATTTACATTTCCTTAACAGAGAGATCAACAAGGAGGTCAATATAATACATGTTAAGATTATGAAATCTACCACATTTTCTATCTAATTATAAAAGAGGTATATGTTAAAATGGGATAAATGTGGAATATTTTCGATTTGTTCAATCAAATTTCATGTAATTGAATTTGTATACTGTAGAAACAATTAGTGCCCATAATGAGAAAAAAATACAAAGATCTCTGCTACTTGGAGACCATCAGCAGAGAACATTTATTCTTTTAAGCGACTCTTGGTTAGGTACATGGAGGATATAAAATGTAGGGTATGCAGGGTAGATCGATCTTAGTAGGATAAGAGGTCGGCACAACATCGTGGGCCGAAGGTCCTGTTCTGTGCTGTACTGTTCTATGTTCTATGCAATGCTCTAACTACATAGATTCCCAAATTGCAATATGACCAAGCCAACATCACCAATATTTGAAAATTTAACACATTGTTTCATGCTTTAATAAAGATCTGTAGCCCGAGTTGTGGTTGGAATTGTTGGATGGCTCACCGAGCTGACTGGTTTTTGTGCAAATGTCTCGTCTCCATTCTAAGTGGCATCAGCAATGCTGTGTAGCCTCTGTTGAAACACTGTTGTTGTGTCCTGTTCTGAATTTACATTGTCCAGTATGTCATGGTGGGCTGTCTTGTTCCTGGTTTTGTGCCACAGTGGGTCTATTTCAACATGTTTGTTAATTGCATTGGTGGTCGAAAACCAGGAATTCCTGTGATTGTCTTTGTCTTGCTAGTCCTAGTTCTGTAAATTTGCCCCAGTTAAATTGATGTCCATCTATGTCAAAGTGTATTGAAATGAGGGAGAATTGGTCGCGCTGTTTTGCTGCGAGTTGGTGTTCATATATCCTGGTGGTGAGTTTCCTGCCCGTCTGTCCTATGTAGCGTCTCTTGCAGTTGCTGCATGGTACTTTATGTATCACTTTTATCCTGCTCATTGTGTGAACGGGGTCTTTCATCTTTGAGAGTAACTGGCAAAATGTAGCTGTTGGTTTCAATACACTCCGACATAGAAGGACATCAATTTAACTGGGACAAAGTTACAGAACTAGGACAAGTGAGACAAAGATAAGCACGAAAACTCCTGGAGGCCTGGTTTTCAACCACCGATGTAATTAACAAACACGTTGAAATACAGACAAAAACAAAGTTGTTGGAAAAGATTAGCAGGTCTGGAAGCATCTGTGAAGGGAAAAACAGAGTTAATGTTTCAGGTCCGGTGACCCTTCCTCAGAACTCGAACACAGTTCTGAGGAAGGGTGACCAGACCCTAAACAATAATTCTGTTTTTTCCTTCACAGATGCTGCCAGACCTGCTGAGCTTTTCCAGCAACTTTGTTTTTGTTCCGGATTTACAGCATCTGCAGAGATAATGGGAACTGCAGATGCTGGAGAATTCCAAGATAATAAAATGTGAGGCTGGATGAACACAGCAGGCCAAGCAGCATCTCAGGAGCACAAAAGCTGACGTTTCGGCCCTAGACCCTTCATCAGAGAGGGGGATGGGGAGAGGGAACTGGAATAAATAGGGAGAGAGGGGGAGGCGGACCGAAGATGGGGAGAAAAGAAGATAGGTGGAGAGGAGAGTATAGGTGGGGAGGTAGGGAGGGGATAGGTCAGTCCAGGGAAGACGGACAGGTCAAGGAGGTGGGATGAGGTTAGTAGGTAGATGGGGGTGCGGCTTGGGGTGGGAGGAAGGGATGGGTGAGAGGAAGAACCGGTTAGGGAGGCAGAGACAGGTTGGACTGGTTTTGGGATGCAGTGGGTGGGGGGGAAGAGCTGGGCTGGTTGTGTGGTGCAGTGGGGGGAGGGGACGAACTGGGCTGGTTTAGGGATGCAGTAGGGGAAGGGGAGATTTTGAAACTGGTGAAGTCCACATTGATACCATATGGCTGCAGGGTTCCCAGGCGGAATATGAGTTGCGGTTCCTGCAACCTTCGGGTGGCATCATTGTGGCACTGCAGGAGGCCCATGATGGACATGTCATCTAGAGAATGGGAGGGGGAGTGGAAATGGTTTGCGACTGGGAGGTGCAGTTGTTTGTTGCGAACTGAGCGGAGGTGTTCTGCAAAGCGGTCCCCAAGCCTCCGCTTGGTTTCCCCAATGCAGAGGAAGCCGCACCGGGTACAGTGGATGCAGTATACCACATTGGCAGATGTGCAGGTGAACCTCTGCTTAATGTGGAATGTCATCTTGGGGCCTGGGATAGGGGTGAGGGAGGAGGTGTGGGGACAAGTGTAGCATTTCCTGCGGTTGCAGGGGAAGGTGCCGGGTGTGGTGGGGTTGGAGGGCAGTGTGGAGCGAACAAGGGAGTCACGGAGAGAGTGGTCTCTCCGGAAAGCAGACAGGGGTGGGGATGGAAAAATGTCTTGGGTGGTGGGGTCGGATTGTAAATGGCGGAAGTGTCGGAGGATGATGCGTTGTATCCGGAGGTTGGTAGGGTGGTGTGTGAGAACGAGGGGCTTCCTCTTAGGCCAGTTGTGGCGGGGGCGGGGTGTGAGGGATGTGTTGCGGGAAACGTGGGAGACGCGGTCAAGGGCGTTCTCGACCACTGTGGGGTGAAAGTTGCGGTCCTTGAAGAACTTGGACATCTGGGATGTGCGGGAGTGGAAAGCCTCATCATGGGAGCAGATGCGGCGGAGGCGGAGGAATTGGAAATAGGGGATGGAATTTTTGCCATCTCAAGGCCCTCCGCTTCTTCCTATCCCGCAGGCCCGACCAGTCCCCCTCCACCGACACTCTCATCTGCCTAGCTGAACTCGTCCTCACACTCAACAACTTCTCTTTTGACTCCTCCCACTTCCTATAGACTAAGGGGTGGCCATGGGCACCCGCATGGGCCCCAGCTATGCCTGCCTCTTTGTAGGTTACGTGGAACAGTCCCTCTTCTGCACCTACACAGGCCCCAAACCCCACCTCTTCCTCCGGTACATTGATGACTGTATCGGCGCCGCCTCTTGCCCCCCAGAGGAGCTCGAACAGTTCATCCACTTCACCAACACCTTCCACCCCAACCTTCAGTTCACCTGGGCCATCTCCAGCACATTCCTCACCTTCCTGGACCTCTCAGTCTCCATCTCAGGCAACCAGCTTGTAACTGATGTCCATTTCAAGCCCCCCAACTCCCACAGCTACCTAGAATACACCTCCTCCCACCCACCCTCCTACAAAAATTCCATCCCCTATTCCCAATTCCTCTGCCTCCGCCGCATCTGCTCCCACGATAAGACATTCCACTCCCGCACATCCCAGATGTCCAAAACCAGTCCAACCTGTCTCTGCCTCCCTAACCGGTTCTTCCTCTCACCCATCCCTTCCTCCCACCCCAAGCTGCACCCCCATCTACCTACTAACCTCATCCCACTTCCTTGACCTGTCCGTCTTCCCTGGACTGACCTATCCCCTCCCTACCTCCCCACCTACACTCTCTCCACCTATCTTCTTTACTCTCCATCTTCAGTCCGCCTCCCCCTCTCTCCCTATTTATTCCAGAACCCTCACCCCATCCCCCTCTCTGATGAAGGGTCTAGGCCCGAAATGTCAGCTTTTGTGCTCCTGTGATGCTGCTTGGCCTGCTTTGTTCATCCAGCCTCACATTTTATTATCTTACAGCATCTGCAGTTCTTTTGGTTTTCATGTTGAAATAGACCCCACCTACATAGCACTATGGCACAAAACCAGAAACAAGACGGGCTACATGACAGACCAGACCATATAATTTCAGAGCGGGACAGAACAACAGCACTTCAGTGGAAGCTACACAGCACTGACAATGTCACCTCAAAGGGAGATGAAATGTTTGCACCAAAACCAGTCAACTCGGTGAGCCAACCAACAACTCTAACAGGTTGTGTTTGGTATTTGTTTTTACTGAAAACTGTGAACGGCTAATACTTCAAGTGTAACATAAAAGTTTAAAAAGTAATTTTCTTCAACACTAACGTAGTTTAACAAAAGTGGTATCATTTGAGATTTCTCATTGCAGGTCTTTTTAGCATTGCAGGCTTGTAGCTTGAGAACTGGAGACTTGTAGTGGTGGGATTCAGCCTGCAGGTGGCACTTGTTCCTAAAGAAGGAGTGAACTGACCGACGTCTGGACGCAGCTAAGCCTTCTTAATGTAGAAAATGGTTCTATTTTCTTCTAGAAGCACTTCAGCCAGGGCTCCTGGGACTATTAATACTGGTATTTTTGTTCTAAAAAACTAGCCCACAACCTCTTATTTCTTTTAAAAAAGAGAGAGAATACTTTGTGCTTCAGCACAGATTTGTAGGTTTTGGTTTTGACCATATTTTAGACTCTTTTTAGTGCTGATCTCCTGCCATTTCCCTTATCTCCGCACACCATTTGGATCCAATGCACTTCCTGAATTCCTCAATCGAAACTGCCTCCACCACCTTTCCACACATCATACTCTATACCCTAATATCTCGCTAAGTCAAAAAGTGTAAAGAAAATGGGTTCGAGCATTGAGACCAGATGAGAATGAGAACGAGAACCTGCTAAAAGAAAGGAGACGGCCAATGGAACTGAAGCTAAGGCCCATGAATGATAGTTTCCCCAGGCAGTCGGCATTCTGCGGGAGCTGAGCCCTCCACATGGGGAAGCTGCTGAATTCCTGGAGACAGCCCCCCGACTTCCAATCAGGGAATATTGGAGCTGGAGGCTTCATGCTACAAGGAGGGAGGGCCCACAAAGGGAAGGCCTTCACATGACCCCATTGGGCTGTCTGAAGGGGCCTTGGTCCCTCTCAACTCCATTCTTCTTCTTCCCTCTCTGGGGAAGCTTTTGTCTTGAGGTGTCTTCTTGAATTCCCACCAATGTCAGCAGTGATCTTCGATATTGTTCCTCTCCTGAAGATTCTCATTGCCTGACTTTACAGACAACCTGATACCAATTTCAAATCACTTCATACTGCATGAGTCAAAATTGTTCTTGGCAGCATGTTATTTGACTACGGTAGCCATCAAAACCAAATGAAATCATTTACTCACCAACAGTGAGGTAAACAGTAATGAGAAACTTGGATGATGTCACATTCCACTCAGAAACCAGCTTAAACACAGTGGTCTCAATACTTGACCGAGTTGACTATCCAGAACCTTAGACTCTGACAATTGACAATGTTTATCATTAGACTCTTAATTCTGAGATTTTGCTTTGGATTTGAATTTAAGCTCCACACTTACCATGGTGGGATTCAAAGCCAGATCTCCAGAACACTACATGAATCTCTAGGTTAATAACCCAGTGATATTACCACCAGGCCAACCCCTCCCAAGACATGGCAAACATGGAAAGTTGCACTCTGTTTTGTTCAAATAGATTTGAAAGTCCTGCTGGATGGGGTGTTCCACAGACAGGACTTCCTCCTTCCGCAGAACCCACAGAGAAAGCCATGACACCAGACTGTGCCCAGACTGGTCTGAGTTTGCCACCTGGGTTAAAGCAATCCCAATTGCCTGGAAGAATTGTATCAGAGATAATGGGAACTGCAGATGCTGGAGAATCCGAGATCACAAAGTGTGAAGCTGGATGAACACAGCAGGCCAAGCAGCATTTCAGGAGCACAAAAGCTGACGTTTTGGGCCTAGACCCTTCATCAGAGAGGGCTCTCTGATGAAGGGTCTAGGCCCGAAACGTCAGCTTTTATGCTCCTGAGATGCTGCTTGGCCTGCTGTGTTCGTCCAGCTTCACACTTTATTATCTTTGCCTGGAAGAATGCACAGTACAGGGCAAAGGTCAAGCACCTTAAATGACAATGCACTACTAGCTCACTAGAAACTTGCAATGCAGCTTGTCAAAAACATTAAACATGGAGCAAGATGCTTCTGACATTGAGATCAACCTTGCCATATGCTTCTCCCCATATCCCATTTCACTCAGCTCCTGAAAGTTTCTGCCCAATGTCATTTTCTTGTTTTTCACTGTCAGATCTCCACCATCACAGTGTTGTCCGGGGAGAGTAAGCTTCCTTAAACTGCATGTTAACAAGCTCGAGCTTGACACTTTGATAGAAAAACCGTTGAAACTGGCAGATGAGACATCTTGGTCTGACTTGTCACATGTACTTCAAAGTGGAGGCTCAAAGTAACCAATACATCCATTTCCAAGTGTGATATTTTGGTTTCTTCACCATGCCCCCACCCCCACCCATTATCCCTCACCCTCCATGGGCTTTCTAACCTGTTTGTTGAAGAAGGCTGCACATAAGAGGGTGGAGCAGTTAAATGGTGGGCTGGCAGTTAATGGTCACCAAAACCCATAATCCCATAATTGCCTGGAACGAGGCAGCCATCTAGAATTTGGAGATGAACACAGTGAGTGAAGAAAATGAATATAAAGGCCTGTCCCAAGCCCATGCGCAACATTTTTACTTTTCATTGCTTGCCTTGGTCACCAATCATTCATTCCTTTCCTTAGCCACAGAATTACACTTCACTAGCCACATATTTGAAGGTGTGTAATACTGCAAGTCTTCAGCAATAGTTTCTTTTTCTCTTTTGGTTTGCCAGTAAGTGAAGGCACCAAAGGCATCAAAAAGCCTCAGTCCAATACCTTTCGGCTCCCAGTGTCCCATCAGAATGTTGGCAAGCAAAATAAATACTGATAATTATATAATTAACAAGGTGGGAGAGCAGTGAGAGATGTGGTTCAGTTACTGCACTTGTAAATTTAGGCCTCCCATCACCTCATTACAAATCATCTTTGATTGCTCAATATCAGTTGTTGTCTTCTGAACATATTCTGCGCATCGTGCACATTATGGAAATACCCGTGGAAAATCTTAAAGGATCTAAACTCAAGTTTCAGCAAAAAGGCAGCCATTAGAAGTTATGTTTAATTTAATATTCTTTCATATGATATGGACAATGCAAAGAAGTTCAGTCCTAATTGTCAGAAATCATTTACTTGCGCATCTATTTCAGGGGTTAGTGAGCAATCAACTTCTTAGTTGTGGGTCCTGTCAGCCACAGCAGGTAGGGGCATCAGATTTCCTTCCTTAAAACAGCATTAAAGAATAACAAGTGTTTTTTTTAATGGCAGTCACTGACAGTTTCATGGTCAGTATTACTAAGCATAGCTTTAAGCTCCAAATCGGTGTCCATTCAAATTAAATTTCAACAACTTTTAGATTTTAAACCCCTGTATCCAGAGAATCATCCTGGACTATTAGATGGTTTATCTAACACATTTTCACTAATCCACCATCACTCCCAGTGACAACAGCTAAAGATGGATTACAGACTGGTAGAAAATAATTCACAGGGCTCCAATGTTGCATGGATAAAGGTTCTATCACTAGTATATTCTGAGCAATGTTGGAATGGGAGTAAATCATTCACCCTTCAACCTTGTCCTTTTATTCAATTAAATTAGTGTTTCCATTTTACCTGTCTTTTCTCAAATGTCTTAATATTTGCATCTAACAAAAATCTATCTCTCGCAATTTTTAATGTTTAATCTCAATAGCATCTTGAGATTTCTGCTGCTCTTCGCTTGAAAAAGTGTTCCCTGATAGATCTCGCACCTGAAAAAGGAGTAAGACTCCGAAAGCTTGTGTGTTCAAAAAACCTGTTGGTGACTTCTGACCTTGACCATCCCATTCCAACACCGGCACCTCCACATCCTGAATGTTCTAGCACTAATTCTAAGTTTATACGATCCCAATTTGGTGCACCCATGAGGAAAGCCCCGGACTGTATAGAATCCTTAAACCTTCTTAAACGCCTCAATGAGGGCACCACCTCTCTATACTAAAGCAATGTAGGCCTCGTCTATGTAACAAATCCTTGTACCCTATCTCTCTAAACTCAACTCATTACTAATGCACCGTGCCTCTAGGGGGTCCTGTTTGCCATCTTCTTCCACTTAGACAAGCACAAATACCGGCCACTGCGGGGAATACAGGGCATCCTGGCGCTGGTGCCCTCGTTAAATCCTATCCATCAAGTGCTGGCCATCCATAGTTGCCCTACATTGTTCCTGTCAATGGCCCAGACATGTTGAACAAAGGAAAACTGGTAGCTAACTTGCCAACAGCAACCTGGTGGATGCGGAGCCTACACGATCGCTGCCATGGAATATATTATGAAATGGTAATGCCTGGTTTTCTGGACGGTGAGCTGAAGGAGCAAATGTAAGCCAGAGACACCAGAGTACTGCTCTGACATTCATGTCAGGAGCTGACACCATCTAGTTTCTCTCCAGCAGATAGAGAAAAGCCTGTTTCTGCTCATTAGCTGGAATTGTCTCACCATTCGACACTTGGTTGGCAAATGATCCATTTTACACTCAGCATTGGGAATCTCCTTACTGCCAATCTCACGTTATTCTCCAAATTGCTCACATTGCCCATTCTGTTCAATGGCTGGGATGATTCTGTCTACAGTGTTTCAGAATACTGCATTTTAAGTAGAGCTTTATACACTGATAACTTGCGGTTATTTTTACTTCAACGCTTTATGCTGAAAGCTATCATTCTGTTATCATTTTAAATTACTTTTTGTCGTTGTTCACTAGATTTGTGATTTCTGCTCATGGGCCTTTGAAGGTCTCTGCTTCTTTCTAGTTGCTCGTCATGGTGAAAATTTGACTTTCACCCATTGTGGAGGTCCTTATATTTCCCCGTATTGAAACAGATCCGTCATAGCTTGATCCACTCCACCAATATCTTGTTGCAACTTTCTGCTCTGATTTACATTATTCAAAGTGTCATTGTTGCACCCTGTATTAATCTGAAACCCAGGCAGCACGGTGGCTCAGTGGCTAGCGCTGCTGCCTCCCAGCACCAGGGACCCAGGTTTGGGCCCGGCCTCAGGTGGCTGTCTGTGTGAAGTTTGCACATTCTCCCCGTGTCTGCGTGGGTTTCCTCTGGGTGCTCTGGTTTCCTTCCACAGTTCAAAGATGTGCAGGCTAGGTGGATTGGCCATGGTAAATTGTCTAAAGAGTTCAAAGATATGTAGATTAGGTGGGTTACAGGGAAAGGGCAGGGGGATGGGTCTGGGTGGGATGCTCTGAGAGTTGGTGTGGACTTGTTGGGCCAAAGGTGCTGTTTTCATGCTGTAGGTATTCTATAATGCTAAGTAATTCAAACACAAATGTTATAGGTAAAATCTCAAAATATTCTCATTGCAACAATCAATTTTGTCCCAGAAAAATGTTTGTTTGTCATCTTTTTTCCAGAAAGTTAGTTCTGCAAATGAATATCAAAAAAAATCAAACACATCATATATAACCTTATTATTATATCACCGACCAATTCACTGACCTTAAGTTATCTTAAACATACCATGCTTGTCATGGTTTGGACCAATTATTCTTGGTTGAACTTTAAATATTTTGATTAAGATGATACACATTGGAATAATACTTCAGGATATTATTAATGTAGATGAAATCCAGACCACAACACAAACATTCATATTTTATACAGTTTTATGCATTACTAAGCCAATCTGGCTTCTCTTCGTGCTCCTATGCTGTTACCTCTAATGTCCCTGAAGGAGGTATGCTATTTCTCACCTACATGCTACCTCTTGGCAATCTCTAGCAAAGGCATGTTGTTCATTTTTGTGTGTACACTGACAACATCCAACTCTACTTCAGCACCACCTCTCTCGACTCCTCCACTGTTGCTAAATTATCCGCTCTACACATGCAATATCCAAACTGAGTGAACATAAATGTCTTCCGATTAAAATACTGGGAAGACCAAAGCATTGTTTTCAATCCTTGCTCTAAATTCCATTCCCATGCTAATCTATCTGTTTCCCCGGCAACAGTCTGAAATTAAGCCAGCTTGCTTGCAATTTGATGTTACATTTGATCCTGATTGAGCTTCACATTGTTCATATGTGTGCGATTTCCAAGGCTGCCTATTTCAACTTGCATAACATCAGTCAACCTTGCCCTAATCTCAACCTACCTGCTGCTGAAACCTCATCCATGAGTTTGGTACTTTTAGATTTGTCTATTCCAATACATCCCTGTTTGGTCTCTTACATTCTGCCCCCTGTAAACTTGAGGTCATTCAAAACACTGCTGCCTTTTTAAATTCACAGCAGATGGCATTCCCTAATCATGTCAGTGCTCATTATCTACCCTGGCACCCAGTAAAGTTCGTAGCCTTATTTTCCATCCTCCATGGCCAGATCACATCCTACTTCTGTGACCTCCCCTCGCCGCACAACTCTCCAAGGTAGCGGCACTCATCTAATTTTGATCTTTTGTGCATTCAGAATTATAATTGCTCCACTACTGGTGGTTTTGCCTTCAATTTCCTTCCCTCCAAGCTCTGGAATACTCTCTTAACATCTCCCTGCTCTCTAACATTCAGCTCCTTCCTTTGAGTCCTTTCTTAACACCTACTTTTCTGACCATGCTGTCCGTGTGAAGATCTACTTAAATATTTTTAAAAAACTGAAGTGCATTTCATGGATCAGACCATGGAGAGTTAATTAACTTTATAATTAGTATGATTTTAAATTCATAATCATAATATTTACATCTTTGAATATCAAAATCAAATAAGCTATTGAATTAATTTGACCTGTGATTATATAAAAGAAAATTAATTTGTCTTTAATGGTAGTAACTTATTTGTTTCGCATTCTTTTTCCTTTTGTTATGTCAGGCACCGTTATCAATCTGTACAAATATTATTGAGACAAAGCAGGTAACAAACTATTCCTTAAATAGCATTTAACATTTCTGATAAATAGAGGACACAGCATAGTTTTTTAAGTAATTAATAAAGAAGTTTTATAACTCAGATGTTTCCATTTACCATGATTGGTAATTGTGGAGTTTGCACATTCTCCCTGTGCCTGAGTGGATTTCCTCCAGGTGCTCTGGTTTCTTCCCACAGTCCAAATATGTGCAGGTTAGGTGGATTGGCCACAATAAATTATCTCTAGTGTCTAGGGATGTGTAGGTTAAATGGATAGCCAATGAGAAATGCAGAGTTACAGGGACAGGTGAGGAGGTGGGTCTGGGTGGGATGCTCTTCAGAGAGTTGCCATGGACTCAGTGGGCTGAATGGCCTGCTTCCACACTGCAAGAGTTCTATGACTCCATGAATTATCAGACAATATAAGGTAAATGGGAAGATAGTACTTAGATAATGCCAAGCATCAATTTACTAGTCGCAAGATCCCAGGAGAAAGGGAAATTTAGGGAATGCTTGCATTCATATTTCCATCACCAGCAAAACAGATCATGGTATGAACTTTACAGCAACAGAAACAATAAACATAATAGTAATTCATTAATTCTGTCTTTGACTTTCTGCATTCCATTGAGCTTCCTGTTTTTTACTCTGTGAAATATTTGTGAAACATCAATGTGTACATATTGCAAGTGAAACAAGTTTTCTGAAGTATTTGCAGAATATACAATTTCCTTAAGTTGCACACTGCAGCGTTAGAGCGTTTTTATTGACTTTTTGTGGGATATTTGGAAAATTTCATTTTAAAGCTGTCTTAACTTTTTGAGGCTTCAAATGTTTCATGAAACTTTATTCAGCCAAGAATTGTAGGAAAAAAGAGAGCAGGGTGAATGAAATATAAGAATAACCTCAGCATAAATCATTGCAGGAACTCAAGAGCATCAACTAAATCAGAAACAAAGAAAAACAACTTAAAATTCACATCTCAGCAGTCTTTGGCTGTGAGTACAGTGAGAAATGGCTAAATTCCATTGAGATCAGGTTTGCCAGGTTGTGAGTGGCAACTAGCAAAGAAAGGAGGGGAAAAAGATGCTGATGCAACAGATTATGGAATCAATTACATCATTACAAAAGGAAGGAGGGGTAGGACTAGGAAAGTTTTGAATCACTTATTTTCTTCCAAAAAAAAATTTGCTTGGGAAAAAAAAAATCATCAGCATTCATTAGGTAGATATTGAAGAATGAGTTTAATTGAGTGAGTCAGAAACTGGTGAATGTTTCCAGCGGTCTAATCCAATTCTAAATCTCTTCATTCTGCAAATATTAGGATCATTATATTCAATAAAACATAACTTCCTTGTGTGTCATTGTGGCAAGACCATGCATTGGGGATTACTTTTACTCCAATAGTTTTGAAGTTCACTAGATTGACCTGTGAGAACTGTGTGCTGCAGTTAATCTGTCATCCCCTTGCCCAGTTGTGCTGAATGATTTTTGTTTTGCAGAGGAGGTAGATACCGGTGCTGCTGTACGCACAGAGGGTCCACAGTGTAGCTGACAAATTAGTTTTGACAAGCTTAATGACCCAGCAAAGAAAATTCTCCAGTGTTGATAGAAAAAGCAGATAGTTGGTCAGCCGGCCAAGCAAGGAATGTGTTAAATTTTCAAATCCTCACTAACCAATGGCATATCTAGCAGCGGACTGTTGCCAATTATTTTACAGGTTCGTAAAAATATTATACATTTAATTAATGCCATTGACATTGTCTTATTTGTATGCAACTCTCCTGTTTTTCACTTTGACATTCTGAAACTTGAGTGGGGTTGTATGAGGAACAGAAGCCCTGAGCACCTCTTTCAAGTCAAAGGCATAAATTTAGACAACAACCTATACACCATTGGAAGCTACAACAGCCAAGTCTGAACCTTTCTGTCTGAGATACCCACACACATGTTTTCACTCAAAGGTCACTGGATGGCAATGAAGAATAGGAACCTTGAAAATACTCTTCTCTTTGTTGGCTGAAATCAGAATCCAATAATAAAAAACTATGGCTATCCAAGCCAATGCTAGTTGATTCTTCAGTACTAATTTGATTTAACTTGTCCTTCCTGAAAGAATTAACAAGACATGTAATAGCTACAATTGTGCCATTCCAGTTGTGTGATCTTTTGCATAATTCCACAGGTAATGGGCAATCTTATTTTTCTCTTAGCATTCGTACAGTATTAAAGTAATAAGGACGCAGAAGCTACAATTTTAATTAATTCATGAAGAAACTTATAAGGATGTATGTCAAAAAGTGTAATGTCACTCTTTCATAATAACAAGATCATATATATGAAGGTTCAGGCCTGAGCGAAGTAAAGAAATCATGTATGTGGACAAGGTACTGTTTCTGATCAGAAATTGCTAGAAAAGCACAGCAGATCTGGTAGCATCTGTGGAGAGAAATCAGAGTTAATGTTTCAGGTTGAGTGGTCCTTCCTCTAAGGCAGAATGACATTGCACTTTTACTTCAAGGAAGAGTCACTCAACCCGAAACTCTGATTTCCCTCCACAGACGCTGCTGGACTGGCTGAGCTTTTCCACAAAGCTCAGTTTTTGTCCCCGATTTATAGCATCCACAGTTCTTTCTGATTTCAATGTTCCTGATCATCCAGTGTTCTTTTTCTCAAACCAGTTTCTCAAAGTAGTAAGATTTAAGTATGTATTTCCTTATTCTGTAGGAATATCACTTATTTGACAATTTCTCCACATTTGTGATGCTCTGGAAAAAGATGCTACTGAGGATCTGGGATATTGATGCAGTTGGGATTCAGATTTTTCCAGCTGACCATGGCTGGCTGCTGGTTTTGGCCATCCCTACCAGTACGTGGTACTGAGTAAGACTTGTTTGAGGCACTTTGCTCTCACCAATCCTTTGCTTGATCCTGGCCTGATCTAGTGATTAATGTTCAAGGATATACCACTGACAAGTATTTACAGGAAGGACCACTCTTCTTAGCTAACAAATAATTGCATGATAGCAATAAATACTATTACATTTGGTCAGGCAAAAATTGCTAGGATTTTGGGGAGCTGATACAGCTGCATCTGCTCCCGTCGAACATTAGAATAAAATTTCTTGATTCCACCCACACATTATGTATGATATCAACAGAACGGGCTGAGCCAATGTACATTAACCATTCATAACCATTGTCTGAGATAACAAAAGGCTGAGAAAGAAATGAAGAGACAAAACGATAAAATGGAATAATTTTTCAACATGCAAAGAGTATTTGAAGCCATTACAACAAAGCAACTCTTTGGAAAGAATTATACACTGAGTCCCATTGGCTTTATCTCCATACCATTCTAGTTTTTTTTTCAAGTATTTGTAGACTTTTAAAAACTGCTTTGGATTCTGCTGATCCCATTGTTCCTCACTGGGCATAAGATGTCTTATTTCTCTACATTGTTGAAAAAAATCTTCTAACCCCTCCATTCTTCTGTTGACAACCCGAATAGGCTTGACGTGCCAAATTACATATTCCTCTGTGCTTCTGTTCTGAAATTTTGGCTTCAAGTTTCAGACACACTTACAATGAAAATAATAAAAATAATATAAAATAGTATTGAACATGTGTATCCAACCATCTTTTAATACTCTTTGTTCAAAAGAAAACTGTCCCAATTTTTCTAGTCTTTCATTATAACCAATAATTAAAACCTCTCACACTGAATGAATCATTTCTCCACACTTTGTACAATCTTCCCAATACTTTTGCTACTATGTGTTCTATTTTGGTTTCTGAAATGGCATCCATATTGTATGCATACACACACACACACACACACACACACACACACACACACACACACACACACACACACACACACACACACACACACACACACACACACACACACAGAGAGAGTACTGTCTCGGATACCAGCTAAAATGGTACACTAGACTGCACAGGAAAAATGAAGAGTAGGCAGATGTTGATCAGAATGTACTGCTGTGATGCCACATTGGAGACCCTCACTTCAACTAGTGCCCTTTTTTAATGTTGCTGGTAGAACCTGCTACGAGCCTCATTTAAAATTATTGAGTCTACCAGGAATAAGTGTGCTGAAGATTTTCAGCACAGACCACCGGCTTCCTGGCCTGGATGCTGTTGTGTCCATTACTCTTGACCCATGGTATGACAATAAGAATGAGTAGAGACAACACAGAGGAGCACAGACTGCTCAAAGTGAGTAGGGGAGAATTATTGGAGAATATGCCAACCAAGGATGTTTGAAGAGCAATTGATTTCCCTGAACACCAGTGAGGAACAGTGTGAGAGAAACACTGCTTCACTAAAGAGATTCTATCTGATGTCGCCACAACTGGATCCTCAGACAGAGTAAGGATGAAGGTAGCATGTGGTTGTGAGCATTTATGCTTCATGCTCATTCCAGGCTGAAGCAAACAATATCTTGCAGTGAGCCAGAGTGGCATAAGAAAAGTTGCCAGAGCTCCATATTCAAATAAAGGAGTCACAATGTGGAGGTGTGGGTGTTGGACTGGGGTGAACAAAGTCAAAAATCACATGACACCAGGTAATAGTCCTTCTTCAGTTGACACCTTAAGAAGGAGTGAGACTCTGAAAGCTTGTGTCTTCAAATAAACCTGTTGGACTACAATCTGGTGTTGTGTGATTTTTGACCACAGGAAGTAGAATACAGAGGAGGTGATGCCCTTGTGGTATTTTCACTGGAATGTTAATGCAGAGACTCCGGGACTGTTCTGATGACCTGGGTCTGACTCAGATTGTGGAATTTGAACTCAATAATAATCTGGAAATAAGAGTCTAACAATGACCCGGAAGCTATTGCCGATTGTCAGGAAAAACATGTCTAGTTCATTAATGCCCTTTGGGGCAGGAATTCTGTCACCCTCACCTGGTCCAGTCTACAGTTTCCAGACACAGTTGACACTGAACTACCTTCTGGGCAATTAAGGACTGGCAATGCATACTGGTCTGGTGAGCAACACCTGCATCCCGTGAATGAATATTAAATAAAATTTTTTAAAAAACATTGATTTCGCTCATCAGGGAAAAGCAGACAGAGTAAGTTTCACAAACATGCTGTGACATCACTCCTATTATCCAGAGCTGCAGCGAGGACTATTTCACATAAAAGGCTTTCACTGTCAATTTTCAGTGTGAGCTTGGGCTTTAAACTGTGCAGTGAGGGGAGCCCTTGGACCTCAATTACAGCCAGGGCTATAGTTACTGAGAACATCCACCATCTTATGAATCGCTAAGGACATATCAAGATCCAACAAACACTCTTAGCATTTTCAGAAGGAAAGAGTAGGTGACCAACTGTGCCTCTGTGACATGGCTCAGTCAGAGACATGCAACCTGAGGGCATCTTAACCTTTCCACTTGGGAGATAGGACAGGAGCAGATAGGAACATTTAATGATCTGAAATGCAACCCCAATCAGCAAGGCTGAGGCAATTTTGTTTTGTCCATGATAACAAAGTGTGGAGCTGGATGAACACAGCAGGCCAAGCAGCATCACAGGAGCACAACAGCTGATGTTTCGGGCTGAGACCCTTTATCAGAAAAGATTGTTTTGTCCGTGTTGAGGATAGCAGGAGTACGTGTGTTTGTAGGAATTGGGCTCACCTAGCAGAGCTGGTGCCTTACTACATTAGAAGAACCTCATGAACAGAAACCTTCCACCATCTCAAGATAAAGTTTGGGATTTGGAACATCAGGATTCTCATGGACATCCCCGGCAGGATCATTCCAGAACTGCACACTGCCATCATTGCTCAAGAGCTCAGATGTCTAAATTTGGTATCACCACCCACTACTATATCTGACAGGCAGGCACTGGCCAGCTCAAGGGTCAAGGTTGACCTTACACCCCTTCTGAAAAAATAAATCAGAAGAAGACCTCTCCCTCTATGGGGTTGATTTCACTATTAAAAACAAACTACTTCATTGTCTCTTTAACTCCCTGCGTGGGTAAATAAATGCACCATTACCTTTCAGCTCACCCTTGCTCATAACTAGTGCTCCACAGTCCTCAGAACATCGACTGTAACACTTGATGCTAGAGACGAGTGTAACGAGGAATTTTACACCAACATCAAGCCCCAGTAGGTTTTAAGGTGGTGCCCCTTGGCAGTTTCAATATTTGAGTTGAAAAGGACATGGAGCTCTGGAAAGATGTAATCAGCAAAGAAAAGTTAGCAAATCCAATAGCAATGCTGACATGCTCTTGACAAAATGTTGGGAACAAACCCTTATCATAATCAATACCTTGTTCCATTGGAAAGATAAGTAAAAGTTTTCATGACAACACCCATGCTCCTGGCACTGGCACCTGCTCAACAATCACATGATCAGGGTGAGGGTCCACAAGGATAAGCTTATGGCTAACACCACTGACAAACACTGGCTGGCACCTCTCTAATTTGTTCTATCATTAACATCAATGTTGCCCCAAAGCAGCGACAGCAGGGAAAAGGAATCTTGGGCCTTTTTTTTGTTTGATTTATTACTGTCACACATACCTAAGTACAGTGAAAAGTTTTGTTGGGGAACTGTCAGAATCTGTAAGGAGTTGCTCATCCATCAGAGGCTGGTTTTCTCACCCATGATTACTGCCGATAGGAATATACTGACCATATATTCTCATGATACCAGTACTGCGTTCCTTTAAGGAAAGACATCCTGCCATGTAGCCACTGTGGGCTTAACTAATCTCCCCACAACAAGAATTGTCCACTGAACTCAGCAGAGCACTTTCCACGATTCACCTCAGCATTGTTACAACTTCAAGTTGCACCTCAGTGATCCGAGCAATTTGCAGGAAGACTGCTCTGACATCCTGCAGCCCCTTTTGCCCAGTGAGCATCAGGGGCTGTGATGGCAGCAAGCTCCGAGCTTCCTAACATTGGATGGTCTCTGCTCCTGCTGTAACAGAAGGCAAGACATCAACAATCATACTCTGAATTATGAATAGCCCAGGGAATTGGCCATCACTGTCCATTTGAAAATAAAGGCCCTCGAGTTTTTGTGCCAAGATAGAGACAGACTACTCGAATATCCAAGGCATTGGACACAGGCTTACAGACTTGCTTGCTAATGTGCAAATTATTTCTGAGCTCATATTCATCTGTCTTTTTTTTTTAGGCCACCCCTTTGGCATCCTCATTTAGCTCTTTTTCTATAGAAGCTATGTGTGTTCATTGAGCAGGGATTCTACCCTGGCCACACTAGCCTGGTATTTCATGACAAGCATGGCCATCCTCCACAATAACTTCCTAATGTGTACGCCATGTTTGTACCTGAGTTGATGGATGAGTTTTGAGAGATAATTAAAAGAGTTTCTTCTTTATTACAGAGATAATGGGAACTGCAGATGCTGGAGAGTTCCAAGATAATAAAATGTGAGGCTGGATGAACACAGCAGGCCAAGCAGCATCTCAGGAGCACAAAAGCTGACGTTTCGGGCCTAGACCCTTCATCAGCTTTTGTGCTCCTGAGATGCTGCTTGGCCTGCTGTGTTCGTCCAGCCTCACATTTTATTATCTTCTTTATTACACCTCTTTCTGTTCCAGCACTGCCTAGTTTGGTTGCAGTTCTTGAATACCTGAAAGGAAAAAGGCACAAAGGGAGGATATAAAGTGAGGGGAGCATGTTTACAAATATGAAAAGGGCAGTGAGATGAGGGGAATGTGAGAAGGAGTATTAGGAATGGGTAGTCTGTCATTGTGAATAGTTTTAGTTCCATCACTAACCACAGCCTCAACACTTACCTCCTCAGATCACTAAATACTTCTATATCTGTAGATCCTTCCTTATCGGCAACAAAAAATCTTCATGCAATTTTCTTTCAGTACTTTTCAGTTCTTCTCTCCTCCTTTTTTTCTTTCTATTAATTATAGAAGGCATGAGCAAATGTAATTGTGTACAAAAGGAGGGACAAGGCTGAGTCTTAGTTTAGCTGGCTGTAATTGAGCGTGTCAACATTGTAGTTTGAACACAAAAGAGAGAAAAGATTGCATATTCATGCCAGAAAAAAAAGTTATTGTATTAACATTCTAGAATTGAACTTACAGCTCCTTTAGTTTTATTCAGATAGGATGGTTTTATCAAACCAAAGGAAGGCCTTTGGCTAGAACTAAAGATAAAAACATTCATTTAGGATGAGAATGTGGAAATTAGAAAACATATTTGCTGATGCATTAGCTAAAGTGAGAAATTGCTAGAAAATCTCAGCAAGTCTGGCAGCATTTGTGGAGAGATATCAGAGTTAACATTTCAGGTTAAGTGACCCTTCCTCAGAACCCAGACGCTGCCAGACCATTTCCAGCAATTTCTGTTTTTGTTTCTAACTTACAGCATCTGCAGTTCTTTCAGTTTTTACTTAGCTGAAAGGAGACTGGATTTGGACATTTTCTAAACAATTCTTAATTGAACACTGATAGGAATGTAAGTAAATTTAAAGAAATGACACACTTCCATTTTAGTTTACATCTTATCCACAGCTGTTTGAATTTAAGATACTGAATAGCCGTGTAACTGGGAGAGTATGGGTAGAACACAATTAATTGTATATTTACAACATGGAGTTTAAATTGTCTGAAGGGTGTAAATGTTAGATGTTACAACATGTCAAGTGGTTTGGAAAATTCCTCATTAACTACAGTGTGTAAACATCTAATTTTCAGAGGAATCTCCCATATCATGCACTACTGTTGATGCCTGTCATCATATTACTTACCTGTTGCCAGTTTGGTACTAAACAGTTTAATGCAACAAATTCATAAACCTGAAAACCAAGGACAGTGGTCAGGATGTGAATAGCTCTGAGCAAGTACAATGCAAACGTTGGCAAACATCTTCTATTCTAGAATTATGGAGCAGAAGTCATTGATTTTAGCAGCTAAGCATACTTGCCCAGAGAAAATTCTGCAGTGATGCCCTGAGGCAAAGATGCTGGTCTCCAACAACCACAAGCATTGTCTTTGTACCAAATAGGACTCCTACCAGTAGAGAACATTTCCTGATTGTCATTGATTCAGTTTTGCTGGGGCTCTTCGATTCCACATTGAAAAGCTGCCTTGATGTCAAGAGCCACATATCTCACCACATCTCTAGAACTCAGCTTATTTGGGCTCTATCTATGTGATATTCAACGCGAAGGTGCTCTGATTCATTAACTGAGAGAAGACAGGAACATTACACCAGCCCATGGATTGAAAATCATGACAGTTAACAGGGTCCCTTTAAAGATTACTTAAAATTTAATATCATGCTGCTTATGTTCTGAGTAGCTAAGCCAGTTCTGAGGCAGCTAATTATTCTAGTTTAATGTGTAATTGCCGACTAAGTAATATCCCATGTTGAATTCTGAGCTGGCTGTGAAACACAGGAAATTGTGATTATGGTGCTATTTGAGGCTGAACATTTAAACACCCCTATGTTTATAGACAATCTTTATAACTTCACCTGCACATCCAGAATTAAAACAGTAATGGTAGAAGGGCTACTTTAAGAGATTGCCCATGCAATTACTTTCACAAACTAAAGTCTTGGTGACAAAAATAATCCAACACACTGCTGACTTTGTTTTGAACTATTTTTGTAATAGTTGCCTGAAGAGAAAGGTGGGCATATTTTATCATCAAAAGAGGAAATATTCCTTAGAAAGCCTAATAGGCTGAAGTTTAAATGTAATAGATTGAAAGCTAAGCATTCAGACTTTTTCAAACAGCTCTTATAAATTAAAGAGCACATCTGTGAACTTCAGATCCAAATGCTTCAGTGCACAATGGCACTTATCTGTAAATTGTCCTATCATTTCAGCACTGCAAAAATATTGTGTTACACGTAACCAGTTTCATATGGTTTTTCTAGACCCTTTGAAGTCTGATATGGCCACCTTTTATCTGATTATCTATTGAATCATTCTGGTCAATATGAAAAGCTGCACATATGTCAGAGAGTTATGGCGATGCTACCTGACAGCAGATGTTGGTTGGCAGAGACACAGATGTCTGATTGACCCTTCCGGCCAGTTTATTTTTGCTGTTTTACAGCTCTATTTTGTATTTTATTCATGTTTAAGGAACACAGAGTAGCATTTACAATATAGAATTCTGTGTAACATAGTTATGATATTATGGCTTAAAGATAATTCTCTGACAGTGAGATTTTCACAATCTGGAACACAGCCCGTGAGTTATATTCTGAATATTTTGAATTGAATATTTTAGCATAATTGGAAATGGGCTGTTTAGGATTCCTGACTCTGGATTGAATTATATAAGCTGCTTAAAATGGCACAGTTGCTGAAACACTGTGCATTAGTGATTACATCTCTCAATGTTAACTAAGCTATCCCATGGTGAACCTTGACAGAAATTGCTGGAGAAACTCAGCAGCTCTGGAAGCATCTGTGGAGTGAGAATAGAGTTAGTGTTAATGGTCCAGCGACTCTTCATCGGATCCGGTTGTAGTTGGGAAAGGGTTGGTAAGTATGCTGAAGGAGGGGTGGCTGGGAGGGGAGAGGATTAAATGGTAGGTGGGAATGAAGCTCAGTCAGAGTGAAACACAGTTGGGCAGATAAATGAATGGGGAAAGGCCAACCTGGGAGAATGAATAGCTTCTAATGGGGATCGCCATTAGCTGACAAAAGACTGATATGTGTGGGTTGGGGTAAGGTCATGGAAGAAGATGCTCAATCCCTCGAAGTATTGAACTCAATGTTGAGTCCTGAAGACGACAGAGTTCCCAAGCAGAAAATGAGGTGCTGTTATTGCAGCTTGCACTTAGCTTTATTGGAGCACAGCAACATGCCTGAGACGGAGATGTTGGCCGGAGAACACAGTGAAGTGCTGAAGCTTGGAGATAATGGGGACTGCAGATGCTGGAGATTCCAAGATAATAAAATGTGAGGCTGGATGAACACAGCAGGCCAAGCAGCATCTCAGGAGCACAAAAGCTGACGTTTCGGGCCTAGACCCTTCATCAGAGGGTCTCTGATGAAGGGTCTAGGCCCGAAACGTCAGCTTTTGTGCTCCTGAGATGCTGCTTGGCCTGCTGTGTTCATCCAGCCTCACATTTTATTATGCTGAAGCTTGGAGTCATTTTTGCAGTCAGAACATAGATGTTCTCAAAACAGACGCACAGTGTGCGTTTCACCTGGAAGGTGTGCCTGGAGCCTTGGAAAGTGAAGAGGGAGGAAGCAAACAGTAGGTTTTACACCTTCTACGATTGCAGGGGAAGGTATTGTGTGTTGTGGAGGGTTCGTTGGGAGTGTAGTAGGAGTGGACCAAGGTGCCTCAAAGGGAGCAGGCCCTGGCATGAGGGAGTGGACAGGAATGTTCCCCTGTTTGCCAGCAATTTCTGTTTTTGTTTCAGATTTCCAGTATCCATATTTTTTTGGCTTCCATAATGAAGTCCTACCAGAATGCTGGATTTGTTTTCAAGTTAGGAAACTGAAATCCTAATAGCCGGGCTCTGGTATAATTTTCCTCAATCACTTTGGCATCGTACCTCTGGACGTAGGTTAAAATATATCAACAGCATTTCAATAGTTGAGGCTGGAACTACCACAGGCCCCCAGATGTATCGGCAAAGTGGTATATCTCAGGAAGGAGTTGTCCTGGGAGTTGTCAGCATTGACCCTGGATCTCATGAAATCACATGGCATTAAACCAAGCATTGGTCAGGACACCTCCTGCTGATTGCCATTGAGAGTCTATCCTTAGTTGATGAAACGTACCTCTCCACGTTGAACACTGAGGATGGCAAGTCCCTCAGCAACTGTTGCTCAGTAGCATCACTACTTTTTGATCTAGCCAAGTCCCGACAGACATAGTTCCTCGAGGAGATCTGCAGCAAGCAATGAGGGAAAATCTACATGACCGTGATCGTCCGCAATCTACCTGTCCAGAAGCAAGGTCTTCCATCACAGAATCAGTAAGACTGACCACTACGCAGTCCTTGTGGAGACAATGTCCTATGTTGTGTGACAATCTACCTGCCAAATGATGCTTTACTTCCTCTATGCCTATACACCTCATTGTGATCTCAGATAACATCAATGTATGCTTCAGTTCCTAACACAATGGCCTATTATATCTTAAATGCTAGCCTACAGCCTGCCAACAAACACCTGCCATTCTTTATAGTGTCTGTGCCAACTTAGTACCAACTCATGCTAATCTATGCCCTCTACCCTTTGTCCTTCCACCTACCATGCCAGCTCATTTACTGTATATTCTGGGCAGTCCTAAGGACCCATATGAAGTTGGAATAAAGTTTTAAATGTCTATTGAAGACTTTGTTATGGGGGAAACACATGCCAGCACATTAAATTAAAATTATTTACTACATTTAGAATTCATCAACTACATAATTCCAATGACCACTAACATTTCATCCAAGTGCATAACCCCTGATGCCAACAAGTGTTGGAAGCAGTTGGCCCACTTCAAATGATTTATAACCACTTGTAGCTGTCAATCAAACTTAAATGGTAGATGCCACATTTGGCTAATGGATGGTTGTGAAATCAGTCGTGCAGCACTAAGCCAGCAAGAGAAACCCTTGAGGTCATGTCCACAAACATGGTGAAATGACATGCAATGTTCTATTTTAAAAGTTTCAAACATTATTTTCAAATATATAAAGTGCAAGATTTTTAAATGATTAAAAGCTTTATAACGCTCTTCGGCATATGTTTTAGACATTTCCTCTTTATACTTTTGACCCAAGTGTTTTGACAGTTCCACTTGATACATATTTATTTTAGATTTTTCTCCTCTCACTTCCCCTACTAGCTACCTATTCCTGGGCTATGTACATTTCTCTAGTCAGCTGCTGTGGTTGACCCATATATCCCGTAAATGAGATAGCATTATGAATTCAGAGGAAGGGTAATTTATAGTCAACAATACAAAAGGGATATTTCTTTTAATAATGTTTATGCAGAGCTCAGTCAGATAGACCTCATAGAATATGAGTTCTCTGATTAGGGCTGTTAATCTGGTCCACTCAGGGAGCCCAGGCTAACAGATATAAAAAGGAGTGTCAGAGGTTCTGTTCACTCTGACAGCTGGCTCCGAGGGAGCTGGATTAGTGTCAAGGACTCTCCCTGTGTAAATAAAGAGTGATTTGGTGACAGAGTAGTGGCTTCTGTGGAGTTATTTCAGTGGCAATGAGAGAAAAGTGTGCTCCCAAAGAACTTCACATGAAGTCTTCTTCTTTGGGTTGAGATAAATATTTCTGGCATGGGAAGCTCCACTTGTTTGATCCTACCATTGAACACTGGGCCCAGTATATAGAAAGAATGCATTGCCTTTTTCCTGGTAAGTTGCATTGGAGCAGATGTAACGCAATGAGTAATTCTCATGACAGCTTGTCTACCCGCAGCTTTTTTGGTTATTAGCAACGCTTAGAGAACTTGGACATAATCCTTAGATATTTCTCCAAGGCGGGCATAAAACATTCCTGAGCCCTCAACTGCCTTTCTGACTGTTCCAAAACCCGTGGTTTGTCCCGCTTCATTAAGCATTGAAGATACCTTAGAATCTGAGATGGACACAGTGGATGTCACCATCTCAATGTCTTTGCCTTTGCCACCTGAAGAGGAGAATGAATTTCTTCTGAGAAGCTCTGAGCACAAAAGATGAGCTACTGCATTAGACTCGGAGGTGGGGAAACCTGGCCCAGTGCTAAACTATCCCAGGAGGAACTACGAGAAAGAAGAACTGGCTATTTGTCCTCAGACTCAGAGGGGGAGGGAATGTAATGATTGTAATGGGGTCAGCCAAATGAATCTCACAGAATATGAGTTCCCTGATTGGGGCCTCTAATCTGGTCGGATAAGAGAGCCCTAGCTGATAGATATAAACAAGTGTGTCAGAGATTCAGTTCACTCTGGGAGCTGGATCTGAAGAAGCTGGACCAGTTTGGGGGACTCTTCAAATGTAAATAAAAGATGACTTGGTGACATGGTACAGGACTCTGTGGAGTTATTTCAATTTACACAACATCTGTTAAGTAATTCAAAAATGATGAAAACCCTGTCTCAAAGTTGTCATTCATATAAATTATTGTATAAAATAAAACAAGTTACACACATGGGTTAGGTATGTCATCGAAATTTAGAAAAACTCAATGTAATTTAAACTCAGCTGCCATTTACCAAGTGATTCTGATAAATATTTGTATGTGAGGATATTTTCCTCCACACACCCTACGTCCAATATACTCAATAAAAACATACTATGTCACAACACTGTGCATAACAAACCTTCACTTCATGTTGTTACATTCCACATCATGGGGATAAATCTTGATCTTGCATGATCATGTAAAACAGGTGATGAAAAGTTGACTGTTCTTTCTATATCTTCCAATGTTTCACTTCAATGGAGAAATATGTAAAGTGAATTGCAGACTAATTTATCTCTCTTTTACATTAAAATCAGCATCAAAGCTTACTTCAGTCAAAAGTAGAAACTGCTGGAAAACCTCGGCTGGTCTGGCAGCGTCATTGGTGAGAAAACAGTTAACGTCAAAATCCAGCTCCACCTATTCTCAAACATGATATTCCCGACGCTAAATACAAAATACATTTCACAATAATGATATTTCCCCAAATGTGCAATCAGCATCAACAACCAGTCTTACTTGAAAACAAACAATGCAGGAGATCACAGATGGCCAGCAGTATCCATGGAGAGAGAACAAGCTCACATTTTGAATCTAGATGACTCTTCATCAGAGATCTGATGACCCACTGTGATTTCCAGTATTGTTTGCTTTCAGTACAGATTCTAGCACCTGCAATAATTTGTTCCTACAATCAATATTACTTTTCTGAATCTAGGCATTTGACAAAATGTCCTGCATAAGCTTACATTCCAGAAAAGGATCCTCATCCAAAAAGAATGGATATTGAAATTTCAGGCATGCAATGCGTTCAATTTTCTGACTACAGTAATATATTCCTGAATTTTGAGAATGCACCCTCACTCGGCAAATCTCCCTGCCATGCAGGCAAGTCCATCAAATAAAGCCTTATAGACAAATTGCTAAGGATGGAAAATTGTGGAAAAAATTGCTGAACAACTTTAAAAGTTCAGGGCCAATTGAAACCATTATTTTTTGAACTCATTTGAAGCTATTTGAAAGCATGACTTTTCATATTGTTTATCTTTAATAATTATAATAATTCTGGAGAACATTAAGAGAAAAAAACTGTTCTACAATTTAAATTAATTTTCTATTATTAATTGAAAGTTTCAACTGACAAAACTGCTTGAAATTTACTAAACATTGTACATAGAAAAGGTAAAGATGTTGGGGTACTTTTTAAAAAAAGGTCAATATGTCAAAAATTCAAGGAAAACTTCTTTTAACTTCATTTTCCGGAGATCACTGGAAGCAGTGATACATTTCTAAGACAGGTTAAAGTGCCTTGTAAAATTTGGCAAACATTTTCAATGCTTTGAAAGCTCAGCAAAACAATTTGTGCAATTTGTAAGGGCTAAAATCATTCCAAAAATGAATTAGATTTTTCTCAGCACAGCTATAAGTGGGCAGCTTGGTGGCCCAGTGGTTAGCTCTGCTCACTCACAGTGCTAGGGACTTGTGTTCAATTCCAGACTCAGGTGACTCTCTGTCTGGAGTTTGCACCATTATCCCTGTGTCTGCTTGGGTTTCTTCTAGGTGTTCTGGTTTCTTCCCATGGCCCAAAGATGCATTAGTTAGGTGGACTGGCTGTGCTAAATTATGCAGGCAAGGTGGATTAGCCATCTGAAATGCAATGTGATAAGGTAGATGTGTGGGTCTGGTTGGGATGCCGTTTGGAGAAATGGTGTGGATTTGTTGTGTTGAATGGCCTTTTTCCATACCGGAGGGATTCTATAAACAAACTTTTAAAAATGAAACAGAGATAACAACGTGTAAAGGTGGAATTTACACAGCAGGCCAAGCAGCATCAGAGGACCAGGAAAGCTGATGTTTTGGAAAATATGAAACTTCTGGTTTTCAACATGTTGCTTATTAACCACACATTTGGTCACAATGTTGCTACATTGTGAAATGCTCAGTTTGCCAGCCTTTGAGTAACTGCCATTCTAAGTAATTACTGTCATTCCTGTTTTTAAACTTGTTTTTAATTTTTGTTACTTTTCTGCCCGCACCTAAAATCTAAAATGGTAAATACAATCTTCCAGTTGAAGAGGCTTTTCTCAAGCCTCTGTTGGAAATGCATTGTAACCAGCAGCTGTCAATACATAAGACAAGTTAGCTGCCTTTCTCCACAGTGTTCTACCTCTTTGGGGCAGCACATTGGGTTTTCGGTCTGGATACTAACAAATAGAGGTCACAACATTATTCTTTGTGGAGAACAGTCACAGGAAGCGACTTCCATCAAATTGGTCAATTATTAGTTGGTTGGGTGTTCAATTACTCAATGTTTGGGGGCCAATCAAAGGCATTCCAGAAAGAACAAAACCACTGCTTTCAGGGAGACAGTGGGCCAAGGTGGAGGCATTCTCTTTCCAACTTCATAAATACTGAAATAAAAAATGTAGGCTCAGCAGTAGACACAATGTTTGGAGGGGGGCTGCTTTTTCTCAGGGTCACTCTCGGCCAAACCAGGCAGACAGGTCAAAGTGGGCTTCCAGCAGTGGCCCCTTGGTCCACCATTGGGAGGATACCTGCAAGCAGGTGGTCCAGGCCCTGGGAACCGGAAAATAAATAGGACATCACAGTCAACCTCCAGGCCCAGATTATATTTTAATTGCCATTACCTAGAGGGAAAATACAATTTTAATACCAGTAATATTTGAAAATGAAACTGCTGATTGCACTAGGTCTCCATTTTGAAATACGCAAGACAATCTGGATGAGTTTATCTCGATCATCAGCTTTACTGTGCTTTATTTTTCATCTTAGCAATTGGCTACCTGTCACTCTGAGGGTCTCCTGGAGAATGGCCTGGAGATATAATGCCAGAATGTTGGTTGGCAGCTTGAATTCTCATACCTATTAAATCTTCCCCTGATCTCTGTCCATTGCTTTTACCAAAAGTCCAGAAAAGAACATGGTGCAAACATCCAACCATCAATAAATGTGTATATAAAACCAAATTAACCAGAGACTTAGAAGAGCTGATTTTAACTTTGTGTAAGTGATTGGGCAATTAGTGGTTTAAAGTGGAGCCCAAGAGTCAGGACACAGGAAACCCTAAATGAGGCAGAAAAGGTCCAAGAAAATAACACAATCAAAAATTTTATAAAAGGAACCAGGTCTGTAAATAGATTATTTTTCACCATGTTGCAAATAACTTGTTTCACTTTATCAAGTTTGAGACATGGCTTTGTTATGAATATGTATTTCAGTTTAATTTACTCTGAATAATTTAATAAAATATTATATTAGATAGCATTGTTAGTTAGATTGAATTGAACTGCACTCATTTCATGTGTTTTCAGTAACTACAGTGTAAGACAAATGCAAACTCCTGTGAATTCTACAAAATTAACAAGATGCAGGTGCAACCCTAGCTGTGTTTGGCAGAAGTTTCTATAATAAATGTGAATGGAATTGTCTGGTACAGGAGCAAGCTGAAATATTAGCTAATGCAATTCAGGAAGAATTTTGAGTTAACAAATGTAGTTTGAGCCAACAAATGGATTCAGTACAACATTTGCAAAATTCTGTCATTAAGAAACCTGAATGTTTAAGTCAACATGGAGTTTTGTCTCAATTACTTCTTTTAATTTCACCAAGTTACATTTGGCTGAAAACGTCTTCTAAAATATCTCGGCAGAAAGTATTTGTCATCTGGCATTGAGAGCGATCACGACAAAAGAAAACGTTTAGGAAATGAATGTTACAGCACAGATTGAGGATTAGCTACACAAATAGTTGATTAAGAAGGTCGATGTAGGTTTTATCATTGTTCTGAGGAAGGACCCGAAATGTTAACTCTGATTTTTCTCTATAGATGCTGCCAGACCTGCTGAGCTTATCCTGCAATTTCTGTTTTTGCTAGGTTTATTGGTAGCGTGCAGGAGATCTCGAATTTTTTTTTAGACATTATTCAAGATTCCTTAAATCATAGTTTGCTGGACAGTCTTTTTGATTGCTAAATATTTATTATATTTTAATTGGAAAATGTTCCTTTGAATTTCAGCGTTTCTCCTTTTTAGCACCTGCCCCCCACTCTATCACCCCACAACTATACTTTCCATTATTGATTTACTTTGTTTTCAGATGTGTGGGCTATCTGTTGAATAGTTCTGAATCTAATTATAACAGTTAATCCCAAAGAATAAAGATCCTTAAAGAACTAGAAGTACATGGGTATGTATTTGTATACTCTGCAGCTACAAAAGAAACACTAAAGTTATTAAGAACACAGTGAATGGCAAAGGTCCGCATGTTAACTCCAAAGATATGATGTGATGAAGATCGGGTGTGAAAAGAAGGATTCTATACGTTCATACTGTCATCATCAATGTTTTCAGATTCGCCATATTCCCCAGCCACTGAAATGATGGAGTGTTCTGCCTCCTGAAGGGGATTGAGGAGATGACTGACCCTGACCTTGTAGATGCTGCTGCAAGGATAAGGAGGTGCATCAGTCAGTGTGTGTGATATATTTAACTATGTCTCTGTTTAAGGCTGAATAGCTGGTAAGATGTACATGTATGACCTGTGGGCGTACGTCTTGTAGCAGTGTCAATTGGACGCAATGGCATAGTAGTGTTATTGCTAGACTATTAATACAGAAATGCAAGTAATGCTCTGGGTACCTGGGTTCAAAACCTACCATGAACAATGGTGGAATCTGAATTCAGTCAAAAAAAATTAAAAATCTGGCATTAAGTGTCAAGTGATGACCATGAAACTATTGTCGACCTACCTGGTTCACTAATCTGCCATCCTTACCTGGTCTGGCCTGCATGTGTAATCTTAATTAGGGATGGGTAATAAATGCTGGCCCAGCCAGCAATATCCACATCGTGCAAATAAATAAAGATAAGTGTGAGGGAATGCAGGAATGTATCATGGTGATAGAGATTCTTAATTGGTGAGTGAGGGGTTGATGGTGAAATAAACACATGTGAGGCTAGTTATTCGGATATAAGGAGAGGACGTTTGAAGATGAATCCACTGACATTGATAACTCAAGGGAGTTCATTGAATATCTGTAGCACTGCACATAAATCCTTAGAAGGGGAAGGGTGTTCTGAAATAAAAAAGAACTCCCTCTCTCTCCCTATTTATTTCAGAAACCCCGTTCCCCTCCCCCATTTCTGGAAAAGGGTCTAGGCCTGAAAAGTCAGCTTTCCTGCTCCTCTGATGCTGCTTGGCCTGCTGTGTTCATTCAGCTCTTGTTATCTTAGGTGACGAGTTAATCAGGGCAGGAGCTGAAGCTCAGTTTTCCCAATGCCGGGCTCATATTTAGAGAGAAACCCAATGGGGTGTTTGTGGTGGGTTGTGATTCAAGCCATCCCCTGGTAGGTTCAGTCTTGTAATACATGGGCATGTCATGAGTATTTGTGTCAAACCTTTTAGTCATTTATCCTACCTTCATAAAAAAGGTAGTAGCTGGAAGCCCATGTTACTCCTACAAATAATCCCAATAAACTTCCCTTTCACAAACCATGCTATCTCTTCCAGATTCTCTTGAGTTTTTCTAACCTTCCAAACATTACTTTTCTTAATAATTGATTCTGACACCTTCTTGATGATAGATGTGAAGCGAAGTTGCCTTTTCCCTGCATTCCGAATTCATCCCTTCTTGAATAAAGAGGTTATATTTTCTTCTCTCCAGTCTGATGCACCAGGTGGGTACTTTCAGCCACAAGACCTGGGCGTCATAGTGGAAGAGTTGCCAAAGGTTGGCATGCAGGGGCAGCAGGTGGTGAGGAAAGCTAATGGCATGCTGGTCTTCATAGCGAGAGGGTGCGAGTATAAACATTGAGATGTCATGCTACAGTTATACAGAGCCTTGGTGAGGCCACGCCTTGAGTATTGTGTGCAGTTTTGGTCTTCTAATCTGAAGAAGGAATTCTCATTATTGAGGGAATCCAGTGAAGGTTCACTAGACTGATTCCCAGGACGGCAGGACTGACATCTGAAGAAAGACTAGATCAACTGGTCTTGTAGTCATTGGAATTTAGAAGAATGAGGAGGGGTGGTCTCATAGATACATATAAAATCCTGATAGGACTGGATAGTCATGATGCGGGAAGAATGTTCCCGATGTTGGGGAAGTCCAGGACTAGGGGTCACAATCTAACAAGAAGAGGGGGTAAGCCATTTAGGACTGAGATGAGGAAGAACTTCTTCACTCAGCGAGTATTGAATGTGTGAAATTCTCTCCCGCAGAAAATTGTTGGGGCCAGTTCATTAGATATGTTCAAGAGGGAGCTAGACATGGCCCTAAAGGGATCAAGGGATATGGAGAGAAAGTGAAAGTTGTATACTGAGACTGCATGATCAGTCATGATCCTATGAATGGTGATGTAGGCTCAAAGGGCCAAAAGACCAACTCCTGCACCTATTTTCTATGTTTCTATGTTATTTGGAATCATGTATCTCCCTCAGTGTGCTATCGCTTACTAGGACTTAAATCCTTTACCTTTCATCTCATTTGAGAGGCTTTCTGTTCTGTGGTGCCAGGGTCACTGAGCGCATCTTCCCTGCAGCCCCTACTTTAATCCAAACAAGCAAAAGAAATTTGTATCGAGCTGAATTGTTTCCTGTGGTTTATTCGAGTTAAATAAATTCATATCTTACTTTGGACAAATCAATTCTGATTTACCATCTATAATTAGACCAGTAGAGCTTTAATTATTATATAAATGCATGTTAAAAACAGCATAAAGTTTAATGGCACTTCCACTTATTATTTTTATGCTGATAAAAGGGTTTCAATTTTCCAAGTTTTAATGAAGACCATTTCGTAAAAAGGTTTCACAGCATTAAACAACCTCAACAGTACAGCTCACTAATTGACTGGAGGTTCTAAAACGTTAATTATCCTCTTCAACACACAAGTGACAATAACATTGTCAAGTGTTACCTGAGCAGTAGCAAACAAACTCCTCAGTACAGATTCTGCAAACAAATTCTCCGTTTCTTGGACTTCGACCCAAATCTTCTTTTGAATGTGAATACATTCTACTCAGATTCTTCACTCTTTTGTAGATGTTAGGATTGATAGCAGGCTGAAATGGATGACAACAAACGATAGCCCATTGTATACACCACCCATATTTCTTTCCCAAATATTAATTTCTACCCTGAAAATTGCCTGATAATTTTAATGGTAGTAATAGTTGTTGTTAGAGTGGTTAAATGTGTATTTGAGGTAGATTTATGCCGCAGTGACTTGTAATGTTTTGGCTAGCTCAACAAATCTTTTCCTATATTATAACTCTGCCATTGTGCATGGAAGAAATACAAATTTTGCTTCATACCACCTGTGATCTGAATGGGAACTGGTTCAGGAAAAGCTACAGACAGTTTCTTTCATCCACAATTTTACCTGTGGCTTGCCTTGTTGTTCTTCAAAAGGATATTCACAAAATCAGGCATGCAGAGCATAATAACTGCAGAACTTGTCTCATTTGTTTTTAATTGTACTACTTATCCAATATGAATGTTGTTTTTAATATGCATGCTCTTAGAATATTTATCGGGCATAGCATAACTGTTTATCCTTCATCTGGATTTGTGCCTCATTTTGGTGAACAGGTATTATGTGCTTCCTTTCAGGCTATGCATGATCAACAGTTATGTTCTGGATTTATTACGTGTTGAAAATGCCCTCAATTATATGGTCCTTGCTCTTCAAGCTTTCCGATTGAAATTTTGTTAGTTAATGGCTGATTAACTAGATTAAAGAAACATTACAACCTGATTCTCTAAATACATCTTTATTTAAACCAATGGATTAGACTTAATGAAATCATTTGTTCCACTTAATTTATAAATAGTTGATGGGATCGTTCAGGAATTAATAATGCATTGATACTGAATTGGGGAATTTTCACATGTTACCTTATTGCTTTTCAATGAATCACTGTCTATATTTTACCACATTGTCCTGATTCTCAAACACTGTTGCATGGCCAACGGTTTGACTGAAATAACTGCATTTATATGTCAACTTACCACATTGTTACAACACGGTGCTTCATACAATCAGCAATTTTTGAAATACGGTGACTATCAAAGAAAATAATCTATTGGTGACTGAAATGAATGCTTATTTCTAGTTGGGCTGATTAAGGGCACAGTGTGAAGCATAATTTCTGAGGGTATTCCCTCCTCTGTTTGAATAATGTATTGAGACTTTCATCCAAAGCACTGGTGTTAACCAGACTGTTTGGATTAAAATGCAATCATGTACAAATGTCCTTCCTAGTTTGCCGCAGTCACACACATTGTCAGCAGAGGCCAATATGGACCTCATGTTGAACACGGTATTGTGTTATACACATTCAACATGGTATGAGCTATAACACTGAGGCCAGTGTTATCGAGATATGAGGAAGCACAGCTACAGAGAGAGGGACACCAATATGTGCAGAGCTATGAGCTGCTATAGAAACTACGCAATAAATGAAGAAGAACAAGACAAGCCACAGCTAAAACTTTAGATGAAAGAAAATGTCCATGGCATTTTCCAAACCAATTTCCATTCAAATAACAGGTGAAATGAAGCAAAATTGGTATTTCTTCTATGCCGCATGGCAGAATTATAAAGTACTAACAGATTTGTTGAGAAAACTATAAAGTTATTAGTCATCACACTTCTATCCCTACGAGGAAGAGACTGTGTCAAAATATATCCCATCCTAAATCTCTCTGAAGAATAGAAAAAAAATCAGAAACTTGAAAACCTTTGAAGGTCACTTTCAACCCTAGGCAAATGTTAGATATGAATGGAATGCATTAAATATTAGGGACAAAAGTGAAAAAGAGTCCATTGATCAACGTACAATATTATTAACATTTTAAACTATAAATTTTGCAGAATCAAAGGGTGATCTAATTAAAGACAGGTTTTATTAGGCATGTGCAATCCTGCTGTGAGAGCACGTCGACTAAGAGAAGAGAAACCTACACTCAGGAGATTAATTGACTTGTGCAGAAGTACCAACACCTTGTGAATCAAAAGCTAAAGCAGATTCATGGCGGAATAAATCAGGTCTTGGGTTCTGCTGACAGATTCTCCAGGGCCAAATGACAGAACAATCACAAAGGACGGGATGCAAATACTGCGAGGGCTGTACACAAAGGAGAAGAAAGTACAGCTAACTTTGTTTTAACCAGCACCTCATTTAGGTGATCTATGCAGTAAATAAAGTAAAGAAGTGATGTGTATCCCGCTGCATTATATTTTGATTATTTATTTGGCGTGGCCCAACAAGAATACTTGATCAATCAGCATTCTCCTGGTCTCATAAGCTGCTGGCTATTAAAAAATTTGCTGCATGTCAAGCGTGGGGAAAACAGCGATCTCACACAAGGAACTGAACAACACTTTTCACTCTACTGTCTGCCAAAAGTAAGCTCCAGGAGCAGGTACAGCTGACCATTGAAGGGATATTGTCTGACCCTTCCAATGAATCACGCTACACAATGCAACAGGTTAATTCAGTCAAGTTGATGGGTGAGACATCATTGGTGACTATTGCAATGAGCACTGCAGAAAGAAAATGCCGTCAATATAATGTCAGATGGACACTAGTTCATGGTGCAATGTCATGACTTTCACAGAATTGTGCGAAATGGTGTAACATCATGATCAAAAAATGAAGTCCTCAAAAGTAGCATTAAGGTTATATCATGGCACTGCACTCTGGTTGACAGACAGACTATTATGCAAGTCATCATGAAAAAGGATCTGGTTCAGCTGACTTCATTGACTACCAGCGAGATTATCAAAAGACTAAAAGAATACATCAGCCATTATGGCATTTCTGAAATTGCCTTAGGCGATAATGACCTTCGGTTCATGAGTGAGGGATTCACTCACTTCATAACTGATTGGGAAACTCAACATCATACACCACCTCCACCCTATCCCCAGTCAAACAGAACAGTGGAGGGAGCTGTGAAAATCACCAAAAACAATAATAAAGAAATCAAGAAAATCCTGCGCAAATGTATTCAAGATAATCCTTGAGTAGATAAACACCTATTGATTGCATGAAAGGTATTTCAGTGCAAACACTGATGTCACACCACATCCATACCACTCTTCAAAGAGCTAACACTACTGAAGACAAGTTAGCAACAGGTGTGAGCGATAATGTGAAGGAGAAATGTCAGAAAACTAAACTTTGTTTTGTCAGGATTGATAAACCATGATCAGAGTTTGACAAGCCAGCCAGAGTACAAACCTTCAACGCTTACAGCAAAAATCATTGGAAACTTGGGATCAGCATGAGCAATCTTGCACAATGGAAGTGAATCACCAGATACACAATCACAGCCTTAGGCACACACATTCAACAGGGGAACATGATCCCTAACTGCAAATGGCTGGTCAGGTATAGCTAAACGCAGCAACTGTACATATCATACATCAACCATCAAACCCAGGTGTCCCCAGTAACCCAATAGCAAAAATGCAACAGCAGCTCGCCATGAAAATAACAAACGGCCACCAGTCACTGGGGAAACACCATCACCTGGATAATTAGCCATTGATAGCAACATGTATATTGCCCATTTAATAACCTGCAAAACTTAGGGATTACGTGTGTAATGCGTATGCAGACATTGACAGGAAAAACGAGCAGTCTTGTGAAAATTTGGTAATTTGGGTAACTCACAATGTACACAATTATTCACGCAAGGTTCTCTCCTCAGTTTGTATTTATTTGGATTAAAATGCAGTCATGTACAAATGTCCTTTTTAGTCTGCCACCATGATGAGATCTCTACAATAGGAGGCACACTGTAGTCAGATATCTTTAGTTCATTTCAGTAAAGACCTCAAAGTGAACACAGAGCAGCATTGTGCACATATGAAGAGCAGAACCTGCCATTACTTTTTATCTGAAGGGCATTGTCTCCAACAATGAAAACTCCTCTTGACACTGTACTCAGGTATTGGTGCAAACAAACATTTTACTGCAATACTCAGAGCTCACTACCAATGGCCCAGATTTAATTAACCTAAATTAATTCAACTTCTATATCAATGTATATCTTCTAAAGGCACACCGCATTAAAACCTGAAAGGAGGTTTACAAAATTGATAGATGGAATGAGCAGGCTTTCAAATGCAGAAAACCTTTCCAGATTGGACATGTTTCCATTAGCATTTAGAGAATGAAACGTGGCTTGTTTGATGTAGATAAGATCCTGAACTTTCCAGACAAGATGGATGTGAAAAGAAGGTTTCCACTTGCAGGTTAATCCAGAACATCTCTTTAAAACTTAGGAGTCATCTTTTTAGGACAAAAGTAGAGATTTTTGTTTTCTCTCTCAAAATGTCATGTGACTTTTACTGTTTATCTCAGAAGGTGTTGGACATGGGGATCATTGAATATTTTTAAGGCAAAAGTAAATGGATTCTGGTTAGGCAAAATAATTAATAGTATCAGGGTTCAATGGGAATGTGCAATTTGAAGCAAACAGATCAGCCATGATCTTATTGAACAGCTGAGTAGAATCAAGTGGCAGAATGGCCCACTCCTGTTCGTAGTTCATATCCTCATTCAGCAGGTGCAAAGTGGCCCACTTAGGCAGACAATAAACAAAGTCAGAGAAATGATTTATTTCATTTCAATTTGGACACATTAAAGGTGTCCCTCATGATTGTCTAAAACGAATATGCTAATAAAAGAATTTGTACCTGTTTTAACATCCAAACTAGAAACTGGGTTGCCCAGAATGCAGTAGGAGCCAGATCAGCTTCATTCAGAATTATCTGCTTTACTTGTGGCCAAACTAGCCTTGCCTGGATTATTTCACCTCGACTTTACTGATGACTTACACTCTTTCAAATGACTGTGTAAAATAGGAGTGAAAACTATTTAATAAAATGTGAGGCTGGATGAACACAGCAGGCCAAGCAGCATCTCAGGAGCACAAAAGCTGATGTTTCGAGCCTAGACCCTTCATCAGAGAGGGGGATGGGGAGAGGGAACGGGAATAAATAGGGAGAGAGGGGAAGGCGGAACGAAGATGGAGAGAAAAGAAGATAGGTGGAGAGGAGAGTATAGGTGGGGAGGTAGGGAGGGAATAGGTCAGTCCAGGGAAGACGGACAGGTCAAGGAGGTGGGATGAGGTTAGTAGGTAGATGGGTGTGCGGCTTGGGGTGGGAGGAAGGGATGGGTGAGAGGAAGAACCGGTTAGGGAGGCAGAGACAGGTTGGACTGGTTTTGGGATGCAGTGGGTGGGGAGGAAGAGCTGAGCTGGTTGTGTGGTGCAGTGGGGGGAGGGGACAAACTGGGCTGGTTTAGGGATGCAGTGGGGGAAGGGGAGATTTTGAAACTGGTGAAGTCCACATTGATACCATATGGCTGCAGGGTTCCCAGGCGGAATATGAGTTGCTGTTCCTGCAACCTTCGGGTGGCATCATTGTGGCAGTGCAGGAGGCCCATGATGGACATGTCATCTAGAGAATGGGAGGGGGAGTGGAAATGGTTTGCGACTGGGAGGTGCAGTTGTTTGTTGCGAACAGAGCGGAGGTGTTCTGCAAAGCGGTCTCCAAGTCTCCGCTTGGTTTCCCCAATGTAGAGGAAGCCGCACCGGGTACAGTGGATGCAGTATACCACATTGGGAGATGTGCAGGTGAACCTCTGCTTAATGTGGAATGTCATCTTGGGGCCTGGGATAGGGGTGAGGGAGGAGGTGTGGGGGCAAGTGTAGCATTTCCCGCGGTTGCAGGGGAAGGTGCCAGGTTTGGTGGGGTTGGAGGGCAGTGTGGAGCGAACAAGTGAGTCACGGAGAGAGTGGTCTCTCCGGAAAGCAGACAGGGGTGGGGATGGAAAAATGTCTTGGGTGGTGGGGTCGGATTGTAAATGGCGGAAGTGTCGGAGGATGATGTGTTGTATCCGGAGGTTGGTAGGGTGGTGTGTGAGAACGAGGGGGATCCACTTAGGGCGGTTGTGGCGGTGGCGGGGTGTGAGGGATGTGTTGCGGGAAATACGGGAGACGCGGTCAAGGGCGTTCTCGATCACTGTGGGGGGAAAGTTGCGGTCCTTAAAGAACTTGGACATCTGGGATGTGCGGGAGTGGAATGTCTTATCGTGGGAGCAGATGCGGCGGAGGCGGAGGAATTGGGAATAGGGGATGGAATTTTTGCAGGAGGGTGGGTGGGAGGAGGAAACCAAGCGGAGGCTTGGAGACCGCTTTGCAGAACACCTCCGCTCAGTTCGCAACAAACAACTGCACCTCCCAGTCGCAAACCATTTCCACTCCCCCTCCCATTCTCTAGATGACATGTCCATCATGGGCCTCCTGCAGTGCCACAATGATGCCACCCGAAGGTTGCAGGAACAGCAACTCATATTCCGCTTGGGAACCCTGCAGCCTAATGGTATCAATGTGGACTTCACCAGTTTCAAAATCTCCCCTTCCCCCACCGCATCCCAAAACCAGCCCAGTTCGTCCCCTCCCCACACTGCACCACACAACCAGCCCAGCTCTTCCCCCCCACCCACTGCATCCCAAAACCAGTCCAACCTGTCTCCGCCTCCCTAACCGGTTCTTCCTCTCACCCATCCCTTCCTCCCACCCCAAGCCGCACCCCCATCTACCTACTAACCTCATCCCACCTCCTTGACCTGTCCGTCTTCCCTGGACTGACCTATCCCCTCCCTACCTCCCCACCTATACTCTCCTCTCCACCTATCTTCTTTTCTCTCCATCTTCAGTCCGCCTCCCCTTCTCTCCCTATTTATTCCAGAACCCTCTCCCCATCTCCCTCTCTGATGAAGGGTCTGGGCCTGAAACGTCAGCTTTTGTGCTCCTGAGATGCTGCTGGACCTGCTGTGTTCATCCAGCCCCACACTTTATTATCTTGGAATTCTCCAGCATCTGCAGTTCCCATTACCCGTGAAAACTATTTACTGTTTCCTTTGTTTAATGCAGCAGTTTTTTTTTAATCACTGTAATCAAGCACATTTGCAAATAACAGGTAATAATTTTAATGCACTTGTCAACATGCTGTGCTTGATTTCCCATTCCTGTTTGTCCAAAATACAATTGAAACTTCTGTAGTATTTTATTTGGTGTAACATTTGACTGCCCTGTGAATGCTCATGTTCATCAAATCTGATCTGTGCATAAAAAGTTTCTGATTTAATTGCAAACATCATCTTTCTACACAATTTTTGGCAATCTCTTTTTGGAGGAACTTCCTCAAGGATGGTACCATCCTTTACACCTTCTCTTGGCCTGTTCAATACAATCCCCCACTCTCTGCCTTCCCTTGCTTTGGTCTCATAGCCATAGCCTACTCAAAATCCCAGAAATATCTGCAGTTACTTCACCTTTGGGACCAGCGATGGGATGACTCTCTTCTGTACTGTGGAGATATGGAGCTACTTGGTGGGAGCTCTTCCTGGAGTTCAGATGCCCCAGTTTTAACAAATTTTAGGGAACAAAATACTGCAGATGCTGGAAATTTGAAACAAAAATAGAAATTTACAGAGAAACTCAACAGATATGGCAGCGTCTGATGAAAGAAAATCAGAGTTAGTGTTTTGAGTCCAGAACTAAAAATAGGTGGAAAACTGTGGTATTTACTCTGATTGTATCAGAGATAATGGGAACTGCAGATGCTGGAGAATCCAAGATAATAAAGTGTGAAGCTGGATGAATACAGCAGGCCTAGCAGCATCTCAGGAGCACAAAAGCTGCTTGGCCTGCTGTGTTCATCCTGCTTCACACTTTATTATTTACTCTGGTGGTGGGGAATGAATAGCGTACATGGAAATGGTGCTCAGATAGACTGAAAAAGTATAGACAAACAAAGGGATTGCTAATGATAAACTGAGAGTGAGAGGTAAATGTCTGGTGAGGTGATAACAAGAAATGGAAAGGGTTGAAAATGGACTGGCTGTGTTGGGAGTAGACCACCCAAATGTGACCTAGGGGTGTGGACATTGGTATTTCTGAGTTTCTCAAAAACTGTCTGCTTTTGTTGATTAATGTTAGTTCCCTTCCTGCCATGATATCACTACAGAGCAGCTGGATTTCATATCAACAAGATGCTGATATTTAGGAAATTGATTTGAGGAAATCTACCTGTCCTCACTCCCCTTTCTACCCTGCAAAACCCACCCCATTGAGAAGTAATTCAAACCTAGTAGCAAACAGACAGGATCAAGGTGAATTCTGATTTGAAACCCTGTCTATTTTACTCTCTATTTAAATCAAAGGGGATTAATGTCAAATTGGTTGTAAAATGCGCATTCCACATGATCCAACTGGATGGATGAGATTAAAATTATGCCCAATGTGTTTAATATTAAATAATCATTTAAAATTTAAGAGATATTTAAGCCTAGGTAGATAACAAGCTATAAGAAGAAGGATTCTGACCTGAAACATTGACTTTCCTACTCCTCGGATACTATCTGACCTGCTGAGCTTTTCCAGCTCCACATTTATTGATTCTAGCTCCCAGCATCAGCAGTCTTTTCTGTCTGTATAAAACAAAAATTGATATAAATTTGTGGAATTATTGCAAAGCTTAAAGATTTTCTCTCCATAATAAAGGTATAATAGTAAATCATGCTGTATGCGTGCCCATCTTAGCTGATGCAGATTTTTCTTCCCAAACATAGTATCTGGCTCAAGAACAGAAATTGCTGGAAAAGCTCAGCAGGTCTGGCTGCATCTGTGGTGAGAAATCAGAGTTAACGTTTCAGGTCCAGTGGCCCTTCCTTAGACTGATTCTGAGGAAGGGTCACTGGCCCCGAAACGTTAATTCTGATTTCTCTCCGCGGATGCTGCCAGACCCACTGAGCTTTTCCAGCAACTTCTGTTTTTGTTCCTGATTTACAGCAACTGCAGTTTTTTTCACTTGTTATACAGTACATGGGTGTATATCTGACCTGTCTGGCTGTAACCTTTCATCCACATAGATGCAGAGAGATAGGAATTTGACCCGTTGTCTATTTAGTTGTCTCTCGTACTGCATGTGACATAACAAGAATCTACTGTGTTAGCATTTCAAAGTTAATTTACAAGTAATTGAAATGTTCAAATACTCATATTCACAGAACTCTGTCCAATCTGTACACTTGTTTAATTCAACAGGGTTAATATAGATAAATGGCTTTAAATGAAGGCTGCCAACAAAAAAAAGTTAACACTTACAGATGACATACAGCAGATATATGGAAAGATCAAACTAGCCTATCTTTATGAAAACCAGGCTAAATTTTAATGTCATTGTGATCAGCAGTGAAGCAGACTGGAATTGTGAAGAGAAAAGAAAAATCAAGTAGACATAGATTGAAACAATTTCTGATGCATTTCGCTGTAAGTTGATTTGGCATCAAATGTTCAGCTTGTTAAAGGGCTCAGAATGTCTCCACTTTATATTCCAAGCACAATTCATGTAATGTAAATAGGTATAATCCTTTTATTTGAGACTCATTAAGAGAGAGCCAGGAAAACAGGAAATGAAAGCAGTCAGGAAATTACATTTTATGGGGTCCTGTATGGTTTGAATTTGTGTGCAATTGCATAAATGCAAGTAGCACAAACCAGCTTTGGGATAGAATGAAACCTTCAGCATGTAATTTAGTTTTTTAACCACAACACAAATAAAATCTTAACAAAATATTACTGAACAAATAAAACTATTCTGTTGGGATACGTATTGTTGATTAAGAAAACTTCTGGTTTTGGTGAATCAGTTAAAAAAAAATTAAAACTATGTTTGTTCTCTGTAATCAGGCTAACAATCCAACATGCAAGTCCAAATCCGTCTTTTCATGGAAAGGGAAGATACTTCTTATGTGTTTTCGTTCCGCCATCACTTGTTTTTTGTTTTAGATCATTACGTCTGAACAAGTTATTAACAGGAAATCCCTTTTATTTTAAGCAAAGTGTCTAAAGTCTGCAGATTGCAAGAGGGTATACAAATTCTGCAAGAGTGCAAAATTGGGATATTTATGATTCAATTCTGTTTTGTGATGACTTCAGTGTCATTACAATGTGATTAATGTTGTCATATTTCATACCAAAATTGCACCTTTGGATAACAATGCACAAAATTTAGTCTAATTGTATGAAATTTTCTTTCCATTATTTCAGTTATTTAGCTGAAACAGGGAGAGAAATCAAGATCTCAAAATTTCACAGGCTCATTATATTAATTCAAGGGTTCTGTTGATACAAAAGATTGGGAAATACTTTGGAGAACAAATGGTTGCTTTAACAGAATTGCCTTCTTATTTCCAGTTGGAAATTAATTGCTTATTTCTCATGTCCATATTAGAAATTAAGTTAAAAGAGTAAGTTCTTGTTTTAACTTTCCTTTGTGGAATCTGGGCATCACTGGCTGGGCCAGTATTTAGTGTCTGTCCCTAGTTGCCCTTGAGAAGATGGTGGAGAGCTGCCTTCCCAAACCGCTGCAGTCCGACTACTGTAGGATAATCCACAATGCCCTTAGGAAGTGAATTCATGGATTTTGACCCAACGATACTAAAGGAATGGCAATATGGAAGGATGGTAAGTGGCTGGGAGGGAAAATTACAGGTGGTGGTGTTCCCAAGCATCTGTTGCCTTTTTCCTTCTTGTTGGAGATGGTTGAGGCGTTTGAAGGCATTGTCTAAGGAACCTTGGTGAATTTCTACAGTGCACCTTAAGATGGTGCATATTCACACTTCTGAGTGTCAGTGGTGGAAGGAGGGAATGCCTTTCAATATTGAGCTAATCAAGTATGCTGCTTTGCCCTGGATGCTTTGCACAAGGGCTACGGGGAGAGTGCAGGGAAGTGGAGTTGAAATGCTCATCAGCCATGATTTAAATGGCGGAGTGGATTTGATGGGCCGAATGGCCTTATTTCCACTCCTATGCCTTATGGTCTTATGATGTCAAGCCACTTTTGGTGATGGAAATTGAACTCCCCTGGCCAGTGTTCACTCTGTACCCTTGCTGAGTTGGCCATTGTCATTACTGATGTCTGATTCAATTCCAGCTGGTCTGTCAGGTTTCATTCCTTTTTCATTGAGACATTGTTGTAGTTGATGCAACTGAATGGCTTGATAGGCAATTTCAAAACACAAATAAGTCAACTAAATAGCTGCGCATCTGGACTCACATATAGTTCTGGCCAGATAAGGAAGGCAGTTTCCTGCCCTGAAAAGCATGAGTGAACCAGTTGGGAGTTTTATGAAAGTTGACAGTTTTACACAGTCAACATAAGATTTTAATTCCAGACTTTATTGATCTCAAATCTATCACGTGTTGTGATGGGATTCTCAAAGAACTAGCTTGCTGCCTAAGGTTTGTTAAAATTTACCAAAGTAGAGAATATGTTTTAATGTTGTCCTAATTTTAAGGATGAATATAGCAGACAATAGGGTATTGCATGAACTGTCCCACCATTGTCATTGTAGTACTTTGTAAATGTGATTGCAAATGTTGTATCATCTCCTGCAATCTGACTTGTCAATCTCAAAATGAAAATAATTTAATTTTCACAGCCTATCATTTAAGAGTGAAATTTACCATTATTACCTCTGCATTATAACTTTCCATAGATGAATAATAGCAATCTCCTCAAAGTTTTCTTTCTTGTGCTATCGCGTTTCGTCTTTTGTGCAAACTGAGAAAATTAAAAGAAATTTTTTTAATGGGATGATGATGTAACCATGTGTCAAATTGTTCATGTGATCTGTGTGCTGAAAACTTTGATCCGATTATCTCTTTTGGCAGTTCTTCATAGATGTGGAGTTTTGAAAAGTTGTACTCACTGGTTGTAAACCCAATGGTTTATGCTTATCCTCTTACATGATCAACAAATCTTCCCATGGTGGATGCAGGTGAAAGTGTGACCATTGTTGGGGCAATTGAATCTCTCCTTTTTATTCTCAAGTTGGCTTTTTGTTCAGTCTCAAAGGTCAAAGAGTCCTCCAGATCCACAGCACAGAAAAAGGCCTTTCGGCCCATCATGTTCATGCTGATCAATACAACCACCTCAATATTCTAATCCCATTTCAAGCACTTAGTCCATAACCTTCTATGTCTTGGCATTGGAGCAATCTAATATTGCACCTCCAGCTATCACAATTTGTGGCCTATGTTCCCCACTGACAATGGTCAACGTGGCACTTTGTGGGAATTTTCTGAACATAAATTTGTTGATCATTTCCTACATTACAACAGTGGCTGCACCCTTAAGCAATTTCTTAACTGCAAAACTTCTTGAAGTATTCAGTGATTGTGTAAAACCCCTTACAAATGCAAACTTTTTAAAGAGTCATAACCAAGTTAATACTTGATTCATATAATACTTTATTAATTGAAATAATCCTAAAGGGCAAAAGGAAAAAAAATGAAGTCATTCAAGCTCCTTTAGTTCCAGGATCTGCTTTCTTGAAATCTGTGGTAATAACATATTTATAATGCTGCAACATGCAACATAGCCTGTTCATAGAATAAAAGTCAGGTTGTATCAAGCCTGGAATTTCTGGTCTTATATTCACCAGGATAGCTGATGTAGAGCCTACACATATAAATGACAGATTTCTCCTTTGAACTTGTGTCCACCACAGACAGCTTGGTAATACCATTACAAATGCGTTGTTGACTGAATGATTAAATTGTGGCAGGCCTTTAACTATAGTGATGAAAAGAATAATAAATTACAAACTAACTTACAACCTTCAAGGCTGGTGGAGGGAAAATATGAAACTGAGGTTTTCTTTGAAGCTGTGACTTACTTCCATAGTTTTGCAAGTGTTAGCCTAATGTAGGATTGCAAAACTCTTCATTTTTCCCAGTTTGTTCATGTATGTAATTAAGTTGTCAGACAGTTTAATACAGTCTTGGGTATAAAGTTGCCTGTCAACTTATATAGACAGCATCTCCCATTGACCTCTGTCTAATAACAGGGCTGTGTGAGACTTTGACTGATAGAATTGGCTGACTTTGTACTCTCTGCTTCTAATTGAAGTCAAATGGTATAGAATAGGTCTACTTGACACATAATCCTTCATGTTTTCAGTTTCACGGACATCAGAGACAGTGCTGAAACCTGATCTGAAGAATATCAATGCTGCTTGCCTTTAGACGGTGTACGCACATAAAGCAAAGGCGGCAAAATATCATATTGAATTGGGATCACATGCGATTGTTGGTCGTACATGTGAAATAAATCTCACTCCACATTGGTAACCACCTTTTTTTAACCTAATGCAATGGATTGTCAATGAAGATTGAAAATTGATTACCCCAAAAATATCATAACTTATGGGTCAGAAGTGTTTAATCAGGAAATAGAACTTGAAAGTTGTTGAGGTTGAATTTTTTTGCAATGGTTTTACTTTACAGTTACAGCAGTAGCACTCTCACCTTTTCAGTTTGAAGATTTCAAACCCGTTCGAAAGGCTTTACCACACGGCCTAGGTAGCCACTCCTGTATAATACTGAGGAAGCATTGAACAATTGGATTTGCTGTTTTCCAGTAAAGATGTTAAACCAAAGCACATGCGGCCTCTCCAGTGGGCACACAACTTTTTATTACATTGTATGGAGAAAGGGAAGAGTTATCCCAATAGTCTGAGCAACAGTTACCTCTCAACCAACATCACTGATATCCATTATCTCCTCATTGTTACATTAACATTAGATGAATCATTCTGTGACCCATGTTGTTACTCTAATGAAAACAAAATACTGCTGATGCTGGAAAATCTGAAATTAGAAATAACATGCTGGAGAAATTCTGCATGTTTGGCAGTATTTGTGAAGCGGGGAGTGATATTCGCATTTCAAATCCAGTGTGAATCTTATTCAGCTCTGGAAAAGGTTGACTTGATACATTTATTTGATGGCTGTGTTTCCTGCTCTTATAGTAGTGACTTCCTTCAGAAGCATTTCATTGGCCATGAAATATGTTTGGGACATATTGATATCACAAGTGAATTGGAAATCTTTTCTTTCAACTTTGCCATTCCTTGCACTTAAAGTAACAAGGTCATAAAATGCCCCTCTTTAAATATGTCTGCTAAAGATTTACACTCTGTTTATCCATCGTGCAATAATCATATTACACCAAGATTATATTGCACAAATGAAGATTTTTCTTCTTCCTTTCCCCTTATTTCCAGGTAATACTTATAGTTGAAAGACCAAATAGTCAAAACAGCCAATCATATTTGTTTATCATTGGACTAGCCATGATCCTATTGAATGGCAAATCAGCCTCCTCCTGTTCCTATTTCTTATGGTCTTAACACAAGAAATTACCCCTTTGTGAGTGTTTGCTGTGAAGAAATAATTGCCTTCTGTTTTTTTCCTCATAGGAAAGCACAATAGTGATCAGGAATTTAATACATGAAGGATTTAAATACAAACTTATTCTCCACCATTCTGTAAGATAATTTGTTAGGATTGCTGCATCTCCTCACCTCGCTCTGCAATAATATTGGGGAAGAAATTGGGTTGTGACATGGAATGGATATGAAATCAATGTGTTGATAATAATTGTCCAAAGGCAAACAGGGCCTTACAAGGCAGCTTTGCTGAACAATGGATAACACGAAGGACACAGCTCCCTGGTCTGATATTTCTGAAGATCACACACATTAAGTCCTCAGTAAGTTCAGGAAAATATTTTCCTGTTGGGTCTCTGGACTCTGTCATCAAGATCCAATTAGTCTCAGAAGCCCCATATGCAGAACAGTCACACAATGTGATTTCCTCAGAGCAACCAATTGATTGCAAGAAGTAGTTTCACAATCTGAGGTGGGTAAATTGCTTGCTAAGTAAGACAATGAAGGGATATGGGCCAAAGGCAGGTTTATGGATTTAGACCATGGATCAGCCATGATCACATTGAATGGTGGAACAGGCTCAAGGGGCTGAATGGCCTACTCCTATTCATGTGTTACCATATAAGGAGGGCTTCATTGATTCTTGATGCTGGAGAGCCAATCAGAGATCTTCCAGCTCAAAAAGAGCAGCAGGCTAAAATTATAGGGAAGTAAGGAAGAGGGTGGTCCAAAACCTATTTTGAATTTAAAATGTAGGAGATGCTGCCTAGTTCCCATTGTATGGGGAAGAAGCCATCACTGGACCTGTATCCCATCCAAACCTGTTGATTTTCATCAATATTCTTGACATGTTCTTGCAGACAAAGAAAAGCATTTGGGGACTCATGGAGCAAGTTCCTCACTGCAAAATAGCCAGCTTCAGACTTCCTTTTGTGACCACAAAGTATTTATGGGGCTTCTCCAATTAATATTCTGAGCAATTGTGACTCCCAGAAAGCTGATGCTGGAGCATTTGGTAACACTAATGCCCTTGAATGTCAAAAAAAAAGTGGTTGGATTCTCCTTCATTGGAAATAGCCATTACTTGTCACCTGTGTGATGTGAATGTTACAGGCCTCTGATTAAAACAAGCTGTTGTGCAGCTCTTGCGCAAAAGTGGGTGCATTGCATCATGAATGTGACTGTGTAAAGCAATCATGTGTAGCCACCTCTGTTTCAGACCTTATGAAAGAGGGAAGGTTAATGATGCATCAGCCGAGAACATTGCCCTGAGTAACTCTCACTGTGAAATCCTGGGGCTGAAACTATCAGCCTCCCACAAACCCAATCATCTTCCCTTGTGTTAGGTATGACTCCAACTAGTGTCCCTCTCATAAGGCACACAGCTTTGCGCTAACTCTATGTCAACTCACACCCCATCAAGCATGGTTGACAGTGCAACTTAAGAGGTGCTAACTACTTAAAGCTTCTGTTAGTACAGTTTAATTCATCCATTTGATTGACATTTATAGTGTTGGATAAACACCAGTTTTATTTTCCAAATACAAATAAATGGGTGTTTTCTTCCAGGACATTTCACACATGTTGTTGCTATTACAGGATTCATTAGTTCAGTGCATTGTGTATACTGGATGAATAAAAATACAAGTTGTCCTAAAGAATAGCGAGGCCCATCAAAGACAAGGGAATGCGTTGGGGGGGGGGGGTCATGAGTTGACGCGGAGTGTTGAAAGGGCTGATGGAGGTGGATGGGGACATAAAGTTTCTGAATCCAGACCATGGTTCATCATTCCTGAGATCTGTGAACTACAAGTCAGGGACAATCTGGCCTGACTCCATGGAAATTGTGTGATACCTATCCCCATAATGGACCCTGTCAGATTGGGAGTGGTGCAGGCTGATAACCTGCACCCTAACCCTTCAGCATTGCATTGTGAAAGTCCGCGACTTCTAAGTCGGCCCTTCACACTCAAGAATCCAGGCCATTAAGTCCATTATATGAATGCCTCCCTCATTGTCTATGTCTTAAATCATTTGGCATTTTCTCATCAAAATAATAATGTTTTAATTTAAAATTGCTATGATGGTGTCCGATTTGTAGGAATACTTCATAACATGCCCTGTCAGTGAGGCATTTCATCTTAATATTCAGCTTTTGCCTTGGGATGGTTTATTGTGACAAAAGTGCAACAAAATGCCACTGCTGTTTTTTTTGTATAGCAGTTTACAACTAGTGATAATGACCCTGTAAATCATCGTGGATTCTGAAGTACAATAAGAACATCAGTCTGCATCTTTATTTAATGTTATGAAGAAGTGAGAAAATAAACAGATAAAGAATAGTAGATAACAAAGTGTGAAGCTGGATGAACACAGCTGGCCAAACAGCATCTTAGGAGCACAAAGGCTGATGTTTCGGGCCTAGACCCTTCATGGATGAAACGTCAGCCTTTATGCTCCTGAGATGCTGCTTGGCCTGCTGTGTTCATCCAGCTTCACACTTTGTTATCTTGGATTCTCTAGCATCTGCAGTTCCCATTATCTCAGATAAAGAATACTGCCAGAAACAGTTTGGAATACAGTCAGATCAAGTTCAGAAAGACAAATAAAGAGAAAGAAGGAAAGATTGGATTAAGAAAGAAAAAAGGAAAAGTAAAAAATGAGATTTCAAATTTGATTTTTATAACATCTCTCAGAAGAATTAAACACCTGAAAGAATCCACAAACTCAATGATTCGTTGATTAACATTTCATTAGCATTTCATTAACATTTTGAGGTTGTTAAAAGGTTACCTTTGCTATTAATCAATAGAGTTAACTGTTGTAATGAGCAACCAATGTTCAAATCTAACAAGTTCGTAAAAATGTACCTCCTAATCCTTTAACCTTTGCTGGACAATTTTCACCTTAGTCATCATTATCATAATAATCCACCTATGAAGACGCAGTTATTTCCCCAACAAAATCTAGTCATTTATTATCTGTTCCCTTTGAATACAATTGATTATCTTTGTGGTATACAGCATGAGAAATCACTTTTTGAAGCGAAGCTTCTATCAATATTTCTTATTTACAAGGTGCAGATGATTTAATATAAAACAGAATTTAACACTTTGTTACCAATATATTCAGAAACACTGTCAATGTTTTGCTGGTTTTAACAGTACAACTCAGACATTCAGCTTAAAAATATAAATTGAAATAAGTACAATTATTGTAGAACTTGGAGCCTTGAAGAGATTCAGAGAAATTATACATGAATTGGTTATTGAAAAGAAAACACCACATGTTGGGAATGCACAATAAGTAATTCATTGTCTGAAAACAAAAGATAGGGAGTTAATGGATTGGATGTGACCTATCTCCAGAAATGGAAGTTTGTAGTTTGCAGAACCTAAGCATTTCCTGATTTCTAACAATAGTTTCTCAAATCCTTTCCTGTAGTTTGAAGGCTGCAATAAAGCTTTTTCAAGACTGGAAAATCTCAAGATTCACCTACGAAGTCACACAGGGGAGAAACCTTACCTTTGTCAGCATCCAGGATGTCAGAAAGCTTTTAGCAACTCAAGCGACCGCGCCAAGCACCAGAGAACACATCTAGATACAGTAAGAGTCTTTAATTCAGAAATCGGCACTCTATTGCTAAAAAATAAAAACTTTCAAGCTTTATCATAAATAAATGTTAGAATACAGTAACCTTTTCATCATATTTTCAGTGTTGCCTCAATTTAAATTTTAATCTCATAATCATAATTTGGTATTTAAAATGCTGCAATTCTGACACATGAAATATTTTGTGAAGATGTTGCATTTAAGTTGGTTCTTCTCACTTATTAACTAAGAAATAAAATATTCTATATCATGTAAAAAGGCTTTCTTGTTATTTAATATTGTATTAGACATTGCTTGGGATATAATTTTAAGACTGTGAAACTCACAGTACATTGACTATATAACTATTTGCTGCTATAAATAATTGGTATCAGTTAATTATTTTCATCTGTCATTATGAGAGTTCAAATGTTCTCAATTAAAATATCCAAGCTTGTTTAAATATTGGCTTTTTATGTGAGATGAATACATTAATAGAATTTTATCCCTCACTCCATTCAGCCCTTGCTTGAAAAGGGATATGATTCCAAGAACTTAGTTAAGAATATAAGACTCGCATTGGTATTTTAAAATGTGTGTTCCTGCGGGTTTTAGGAGACTGGTTAACATAGTTAGTTCAATGATGAGAGTGTGCTTCAGAATAGTGCCAATGGTTTCCTTTTCTGGCTGAGATATATATAGGAATGGCATCTTCTTCCTGCTCCTGAGGGGACAAGCTAGTGGCAAACCACCAACAGCGAAACATGCCAAGAAACTGGCTCAAGATGAAGTATCAGCAAGCAATGAGCACTCACTTGAAAGGAGTAGAAGTGCCTGTATCAACATAGTTTTATGAGGAGTCCCAGACCTGTATTCACTTATGTGAGTAACAGTAATTTCTAAACAATAATCTAAAGTGTAACAGAGTGCAGTCTAGAGGATAGGAGCTGCCTTTGAGGTTGAACTGTTCCAAGATGCAGAAAAGTGAAGATAGACCGGGATTGTCCAAGTCCAGTTCTTTACTCATTACAAAATTTATGAACTTCCCATATTTCCTAACATCAACTAATGAGATTGGCTGCTCAAGTTGCAGCACAAGTTCTCATCTCAAACATTAATGTTCAGTTATTTTGCTTCCAATAATCATAATGAGTGCAGGAACCTGAAAAATAGTTATAGCCCATCTGGCTGGACATTGTACAGTTTCCACACCTCACTTACTGTTGTAAAGTTCAGTACAGATCAGTGTAAAATATTGGGATATCTTCCCTTGGCGTCAATGACAGACTAAATATGTGAGCAACATGTGGAAGCTCCAAAGTGCAACAAAGCAATAAGGGGGTTCTGTTGCAACTAGGTTGAAGCAGCATTAATGATAGAGAAGCAGAGATTACAAAATTGAATTTGGCTATTCAACTAAACCAGTTTACTTCAGAATTACCCTCCATATGATCACCTAGCTCTAATTACACTTAACTATCCTGTTCCCTCTTGCTTCACCCCTCTAATCCAATCTTGAATATTTCTATAGGTTCTGTCAAAACCACTAAGTGAGGAAGACAATTCCACAATTTCACAACTCTCTTTGCCCCCTTTGCCCTCTATTCTAAATCTCTCACTTAATCTTGCATCAATGGCCCTTGGATGCAAATCTCCTAACTACTGGAGATGATTGTGCAATTATTGCTTCTGACCCGCACTTTTAAACAGCTCTGTTACATTATTCTCCCCAAGTCACATTGTTCTAACAAGCAAAGCACAGTTTTTTTTTGCCTCTCTACACAGAATAACATTTCTCTAATTATTTAAAATTGCTCGCATTTGGACATATTCTGAACCTCACACTTTAGGAAATACGCCAAAGCATCAGAGAGAACACAGAGAAGATTTAGCAGAATTAATCTAGCATGACGAATTTCAGTTTTACAGAGATTTGAGAATCTGATATTGCTCTTCTTAAAATGACATAACTTAAGGGTAGATTTGGTAGAAGTGTTTAGAATGATAAAGGTCAATGGGTCAATAAGAAGAGATTATTTCTGGATTCAGGCGGTTTGGTAGCTAAAGGAAGTTTTCTTTATTCATTGATAGGGTGAGGGTGTCACTGGCTAGGCCAGCATTTATTGCTCATTCCTAATTGCCCAGAGGACATTTAAGAGTCAACCACATTGCTGTGGGTCTGAAGTCACAATAAGACCAGACCAGGTAAATTGGCAGTTTCCTTCCCTAAAGGACATTAATGAATGAGACGGGTTTTTCCTGACAATTGGCGATGGTTTCATCATGAGGCTCTTAACTTCAGATATTTATTGATTTCAAATTCCACCATCTGTCACAGTGGGATTTGAACCCAAGACCCTAGGACATTACGTAGTTCCCTGGATTAACAATCCAGCGATAGTATCACTAGGCCACTACATCCCCTGTACAGATTACAGATTAAAGCCAATGGCAAAAGAAACCAGTAAGAGTGGAAGATACAGGAAGAGGGCGAGGGAAGCCACAGATTTTCATTTTAAATAGAGACATTATTCAATTGTGGAAGATCCTGCCTGAAGTGGAAAAATAGATTCAGTTGTGATCTTCAATAGGGAATTAATGATATACTCAAAAATGAAGAATTTATGATGATACTGAAGTGAGATGAATGATATAGTTCTGGCAAGGAGCCAGCACAAGCAGGTAGGTCAAGTCACCTCCTTCTGTGTTAAGATTCTATGACCAGCTACCTTCCCCCATAAATTAAATAACAGTAATTGTGCTATTTCATAAAGTTAGTCTCTGCTGTTTAAGTAATAACTGATCAGTAGTGCTTCCCCAAGAGAGTTGGCTCCATTTAAGTTGTTGCTATGTCAGATGACAAGTGTACTGACTAATGAGCTCAATTAAATTGCTTTGAAAAACTTGACAAACCTTCTAAAACCTCAGTGTGTGTCAGGACTAATTTCTTATTTCTACCTTTGTTTTCTGTCTTTCCTAGCAGATTTTATTTTCTCTCATAGTGATCAGATACTATTACATGGACCTTTCTGCTGTTTCTTGAGCTGAAACCCTAAATACTTTCTCTTGCTAATCGTTTCTGACTATGCCGCAGAGTCTCAGAGACTGAAATAATTGTAAGTATATAATTACAATAATTACAGAAGTCGGCTGCAAGTTTTCACTGAAAAATAAAATAAATTCACAAAGATGGCAAAAGGTACAAGAGAACAAAATTTATTCAAATCTTGACAGTACATTTTTCTGTTAGGGAATGCATGCCATTTTGTTCAATGGTTAAGAACTCTATGAGGTTTCACATTTGCATTTGGAAAATGGGTGTTTCCCTGTGATCTTTGACTTATGCCTGAGTTCCTGTATGCCTGACTCCAGGTGATGGTGGTTAGTCTGAGATCAGATTGGTGGACTGTTCAGCAGAATGTTGCTGACCTGAGTTTTTGACTTAACACTTCATGTTGAGCAAACTTGCGCTGCACGAAAGCTGATGCCTCTTTCCTCCCTCTGTTTCAGAAACCTTACGCATGTCAGATCCCAGGTTGCACTAAACGGTACACTGACCCAAGCTCTCTCAGAAAGCACGTGAAGGCACATTCCACAAAAGAACAGCAGGCGAGAAAAAAGGTGAGTAAATTCAAGAGGATAGAAGCAATGGATTGTGATCAACAGGAATATTCATTCTGTTTTTATTGTACAAGTACAGTCCTTCTTTCAAAGCTTAAATTTACTTTCAATGTAAGATGCAATTCCTTAGTTCTGGATGCATAATCCACATTACTCAGGAATACAATGAAGGCAAAGCCCTTGCTGCATTTGAAATGCCCCACTGGTTCTAGTAAGCCTGTATTATTATTTATGTTAGTGGACAACGTTTTTTCTTTAATTTGCGACATCAGAGAAAGCAGATTCTGCTAATGCTGGTGGTAATTGACTAACAGATTTACAATTTAGCAGACTAAATCCTTAGCAAGATACAAAACAATAAAAATCTCTGTGCATCTGACAGGCAAACCTACTCCTTTATGAAGCTGGATACTGCATGCCCCGATAGTAAAATGTGAGGCTGGATGAACACAGCAGGCCAAGCAGCATCTTGTGCTCCTGAGATGCTGCTTGGCCTGCTGTGTTCATCCAGCCTCACATTTTACTATCTTGGAATCTCCAGCATCTGCAGTTCCCATTATCTCTGATACTGCATGCCCCTACTGGATATGTCTTCAGACTGTGGTATGTAATCCAAAGTAGACAAACAGGAGGCTGGAAGAACACAGCAAGCCAGGCAGCATCTGGAAGAAAGGAGCAGTCAATATTTTGAGTATTACCCTTCTTCAGTCCTGACTGCTCCTTGTCTCCAAATACTGCCTGTCTTGCTATGTTCTTTCAGCCTCCTGTTTGTCTAACCGGACTTCAGGACACGTAGTTTTTTAGTCTCTGTATGTAATACAGGCAGGTTAGCTAGTTCATCACCTTCCTCCTAAGTACCATAATACGGTAAGTAAATAAATAATGAAGGATCAAGCTCAATTAATCCCAATAGCACGCTGTGTCAAAATGCAGCTGAAATGGCAGATCATTTTTTAAAACAGGCTTATAAAGGCATGCACTATCTTGCTATCTGCACTATCACTTCCCGAGCTTTCTAAACTCTCCCTACCCTGATATCCTGGGCCTGCCTGACTCTAGGATCCACGACATCATCTTTGTAATGTTTGTCTACTGTATCAGCAATGTTCACTGCTGAGAGTGGCCACTACCGAGTTCTTGATCCTTACAGCAGTTAGGGATTGCTGGGAGGACAGGGGAATGGGAGAGTTGTGTTAAGAGCAGGGAACAGTCTGAAGCATAATCTTCACTCCCTGAAATTACAGGCAAGGAGCCTTCTACAGTACTGAAAACAAAAAGTGCTGGAAATCACAGCGGGTCAGGCAGCATCCATGAAGAGAGAGCAAGCTAACGTTTCAATTTGAGATGACACTTCATCAGAGCCTTCTTCAGCCATCTGAGGAGCAATGTGCAAGGGGCTTAACATTCATATATTCCAATGTAAAAGCTGCAGATTTCAGTTTGAAAGATTGGTTAGTGCCACAGTGTGCAAAAATGTATAGAATGCCTTTATATCTGTCAACTGATTAGGCATACTCCTAAAAGTGGAACTGAATCAGGGTAGGTTCCTGCAACAATCCTTGGTCCACACTAGATTAAAGGCCCTAAGGGCAGCGGAATTGGTCTGTGGATTCCTCCAAGAGGGAGGAGAAGCTGTTAGCCCAGGATCCATGACCTGCTCCTGCTCCAGTCACTTACATAAGAACATGTGACCGAGGAGCAGGAGCAGACAAATCAGCACCTTGACTCTGCTCTGCCTATGAGTGACCTAGCATGTGCTTTTAAATGAAAATTCAAACACTCCGCATTTCTATTCCAAGCTTATTTATTACCCACCATTACCATGGAAGAATAAATAAAAGTTGCCATTGTCTTACCAGTCCACAGGGCTGCTCTCTCATGAGAGATGAATGACAGGTGATGGTTTAACCTGAGGGTCAACACTGCTCAGGTGAGGGGATTCTTTCTCAACAACCTTCAACAGCGCAAGAATTGAACCCTGCATTATTCTGCCAAACAAACCAGCTGTTCAGCCAACTGAGCTAACTGACCCCCCACAATAGAAAGACGGGCTGTAACTGGATGGCAGCCAGTGGACAGGGGAGGAAAATCTCATACTGAATAAAACATGATGATAAGCATTGATAAGTATTTTAATAATAATTATGCATGATCAGATGGAACTACTATACATGGCTCATTCTGAATTGCAGAGATAAGGTTTCCTTTCAACAACAAATCATCGGCCTCTTTCCTTAATGTATTCAGCCACCAGCTGGTGAGACAAGATATTATTTCCAACACAATACATTCCTCAAACCTTCCTTGGTCGAGCTATCAGGTATTTGGAATTTGTTTGTGCAAAGGAGATCTTTGCTGAATCATTCCAATGCAATTTCTTGCCCAGCCCTTTCTATGGTTTGACATTCTGTGTTTCTATATTAGATGAACAAGTAATCATGTCTCAAATTTTACTTCTAAGGGTATCAATTCATGGAATGTATTGGTTTGTACTCTGTGTTTGCAGGTAGGAATAGAAATAGACCATCCAACCCATCAAGAAGTCGCACCAGCTTGTACAGATCCCACCTGATCCCAATTCCTTAGAATTCTGTCCCTCCTACATCACTTTTCCACATTTGCATCCAAAAGATCTATCCTCCTGGTCTCATGCTCACACTGGCAGCGATCTTAAGGGAACAATTCTCAAGATCCACTTTTCACTTCCTTCCTAACTGCCTGAATTCTGTTTTCAGGACCTCATCCCTTTTACTACCAATGCCATTGATCATGCCTTCTGGCTCATTCCTTCTCCCAGAAAAATGTCCTGCAGCTCTTCAATGACATGGTAGCAGAGAGGCAACAATACCTGTCTTATCCCTGACAAAGGAATTCTCTATCACTGATAATGGGAACTGCAGATGCTGGAGAATCCAAGATAACAAAGTGTGGAGCTGGATGAAGACAGCAGGCCAAGCAGCATCTCAGGAGCACAAAAGCTGACATTTCGGGCCTAGACCCTTCATCAGAGAGCTCTCACACTTTGTTATCTTGAATTCTCTATCACTATTGCTTTTCCAATCTGTTGCTGCTTCCCCTGCACAGCTGAGTCTTCCATGGTGGCCAGGGCTATGCTTCTGGGTGCACGCTCCTGAGGAACCATCCGCCTCACTATTTTTCAAAAAGGAATTTGTAACATGATAGACTCCTGCACCTACCTGGTTAAAAGGCTCCCACAAATTTGAATCCTGAGCTTCTTTGGAGGTACAGCTGTAGATACAAACTGGATATTCTGATGCAGGTCCTTTGGTCCACAGGACAGTAAATGGCCTGGGACACCTGAGGGTGGTAGGAATCTGCAACTTGCTGTCTGTACGGGTGGAAGAGGCAGAGACCACATAACATTTAAGAAGTATTTAGATGTGCACTTGCGATGCCAATGCATACAAGGCTGTATGCCACATGCTAGAAAATGGGATTTGAATATTAGATGGTTGTTATAGGCTGCCACAGATTCAATGAGCTGAATCTGTGCTGTAAACTCTATGAGCACAATCAGCTGCAGGCATGTCCAAGGAAGCCTGAGACAATGAGGCTGACAGGGAAAGCCAAGGTCGGGAGAAATTCACAGATCCTTTCAGGGTGCCGGAGGATCACTCTAGATACACAATCTCTATGAGATTACTTTCAAACTTGCCTCTCTACACCAAGCCCGTTCAGTTGCACTCTAAAAATAACAACTGGAATATTATGTAGAGAACTGGATATGCACATTTGAGGTTGTTTTCCTGAAACAGTGTTTTAAATGCTTTGAGATGGGTGCTTATTCCAAATTTCACCGACCACAACAGTGGAGTTAGCAAAGCAATCACCATATAAGGATATACTACATTTAGGAAGATAGACAAAACAGGAAAAGGAGGTCAGAAAGGAAGCAAAAGAAGTGGCTTATAAGAATGCTAGATATAGTTGTAAGCCTGGGGTTTGGGATCAATTTGGGACCCACTCAATGGACACCAAGAAGCAGATAGGGAAACAGAAAGGAAGATATGAATGTAAACTAGCTAGGATCATAAAGACTGACTTAAAAGCTTTCGATACCTGAAAAGAAAAAGAGAATGGTGAGCCCACTAAAGGTAGGGACAAGAGAATTTATTGCTGAGAACAGGCAAATAGTGGAAAAATGAAACATGAAGGTAGCAAATGTAACCTCATTATTTAAGAAGGGAGGAAGAATATGTTGGCCTTGGAGAGACTACAACATAGGTTTACAAGAGTGAAACCTGGACTTAAGGGGTTAAGTTGTGAGGAGACATTATACAAATTAGGCCTGTTTTCTCCAGAACTTAGAAGGTTATGGGTAATCTGATCAAAGTCTTCGAACTATTAACACAAAAAGGCATGGTTGATAAAGATAAACTATTTCTACTGATTGGAGATTTCAGAAAAAGGGGGCATTGTCCAAAACCTAGGGCCAGGCCTTTCAGGAGAGACGTTAGGAAGACGTTCTGCACACAAAGAGTGCTAGATGTTTGGCACTCTTGTTCACAAACAGCAGTGGATGTTAGATCATTTGTTAATTTTAAATCTGAGATAGATGAATCGTTTGTTAAGCAAAGGTATTAAGGGATATGGGCCAAAGACAGCCATGATCTCAATGATAGCAGAACAGACTCAATGGACTGAATAGTCTATTCTAGATCCTGTATTCCAAAGAGGGAAAATGGAGAATAACAGATCTGTTAGCTTGACATCACAGTAGAGAAAACATTAGAATGTTTTATAAAGGATATGATTACTGAAATTTAGGAGAAGAATGGCAGAATTTGGTAGAATCTGTGGAAATCATATTTGGTTAATGCTTTGGATTTTGAGAATGTTACTTCTGGCACAGGCAGAGGAGAATCAGTCGCTGTTTCTGTGTTTGCATTTTCAGAAGACCTTTGATAAGACTGAATGAAAGTAGCTAATAAAATTAGACAACAGGGATTTGGAAAGATATTGATTGATTGATTTATTGTCATGTGTACCAGAGGACAATGAAAAGCTTTGATTACAAGCCATACAGGCAGATCATAGTCAGCAATGTTGTAAAAATACTTAGACAGCGGCATACAGGTTACACTGCACAGGGCGGATCCTAGGCAAGATCAATGTTAGCAAGATCAGCATTATTTGAAGTTAGAGAGTCCATTCATCAGTCTAATAATGGCCAGGAAGAAGCCATTCTTGAACCCGCTGGTAAGTGTGTTTAAGCTTCTGTATCTTCTGCCTGATGGAAGAGGTTGTAGGAGATCATTGTTTTGGTGTGCTGGGTCTTTGATGATGTTGGCAGCCTTTCCACCTCAATGAGTCATATAATTGGTGTCCATGGATGGAAGGTGAAATGTGGAGCTTGGTTGGATTAAGCATTGTCTTAGGCTAATAGTGCAGTTCCTTGGATATGGTCTTCAACATTGACCTTCTCTACTCATGCTTAATGATTTAGCATTTTGTAGCTTCTGTCTGTGTCCTTGAGCATTGACTCATTATATTGATCTCTACAGTAGCCATCTCCCACTGTCTTCTGAATGTATCTAAGGGCCTTACTGGCCCATTATAAATGGCACGCTGTCTCTTCCTTTGCATCCTTTCTGCAAAAACCTCCAGAGCAACACACAAGTCTTGGAGCCAACCTTCCCCTGTGTTGTGCAATACTGTTGCATTTTTCTCTGTGTCAACTCACAAAGGACTCTCAGAGCCTGTGCCAACCTTTAATGCCAGGTTAGCCTCAAGAAGTGCAAGATGGAATTGTTTTGTCACCCAGCTAATCAATATGCTGACTGACTGTTGCAGTCATGTAAAACACAAGGCAAAATGTCATGTACTGCCTGCATTACAGCCAATGAAGACAGCTTAAGCATGTATTGTGAATCCTACCATCAAAGCCAGCATCAATTAACCTTACCTTCTGTGTCACACCGTTACACTTTTGGTTCAGAAATTTGGGTCTGGATGCTAAAGTAAATCAGGACAGAAGTATCTTGGTTGTGGTGGGGAGACGAGGTAGTGGTTGAAGTCTTATCAAGCTGTTTCTTGACCCAAACACAACTCCAACCTGCCTGCTTCTGGCTTTAACTGATGCTAAAAATGTGGATGAGTAACCATCACATTTCAAACAGGCAGGTTGAAAAGTTAACTGTAGTATTGATGCTGCAAATTTTCTTTACGTAAACCTTCTCCAACTTGCACATGGTTGACTAAGGGTCTGAGAGTTTGAGAATCCAGCAGTGTCACTGAAACAGGAACGTGTTGCTGATGTAAGCACACTGAATCCAGCTTCCCACCTGAGAAGCCTCCAAAATTCCTGTCATCTCCCATCTCAAAAGCCCTCTGACCCACCATGTGACCTTTGGTTTCCCCCTACACAGGCTCATGATCTTCACAGGCCATTCTATAATTGGCAGCCTACCCAACTTATTGAGGAATATTTTGGGCTTTCTGAGACATTGACTAGAGAACTACAGAAACAGTGGTCTTAGTATTACCTGAGTATATCTGTGTACACTAAGTCAATTTGTAAATTCCTGACAGTTGACTAAAAGCAAGCCCTTATAAAGTGAGTTATCAACTCACCTGATACTAATGTTGTGGAAAGTTAGTCTGTCATCCAAAGTGAGCTGTAGTGCTGACTCTAGTGATGACAATTTCATCGTTTTGACACCAAAGTGTCAAGCTCACGACAACAGGAGATACTGGAGAATCCAAGATAACAAAGTGTGGAGCTGGATGAACACAGCAGGCCAAGCAGCATCTCAGGAGCACAAAAGCTGACGTTTTGGGCCTAGACCCTCTGATGGAGGGTCTAGGCCCGAAACATCAGCTTTTGTGTTCCTGTGATGCTGCTTGGCCTGCTGTGTTCATCCAGTTTCACACTTTGTTATCTCACAACAACGGGACCTTAATTACTTTATTAGTGCCACTGAAAATTCAAGCTTAATGTATAAATTTTGGCATCAAATGTGGAGGTAACATCTTAGCCAATTTTAACAAAAGGTTTGGTATTTAAAGCCAAAGTTCACATTTAATTTTGTTCGTAAAATTTCTGGACATCAATTTAGATTCAGGTGAAATTATCACACATTGTATTTATAGAAAGTATTATTCCTTTATATTGTGAAGTAAACATAATTTTAAAACAAAGAAATATTGCAACACAGACATTAATCTATCACAAGGACAGCTTCACAATTAACTAATGAAACATACTGACCATTGGCATCTACTGACAATTTTTGCCAATTTTTTTAAAAAAACTAATTCCATCTCCAATGAACTCACTCACATATGTCATATAGATGGATGAGTGCAGTTTCAAGGCTATAATTTCATTTGGGAGGTTGGATAATTATGTGAAATTGTTCTACCTTAATAGATTGCTTGAAACTTCTAGCAAGATTTTAAACTTATAACCAATCCCTGGTAGCTATTATCTATAAGCAATATATTATTTTCTCAATCCATCCTCTCTTAATCTCTTGTCTTCTTTGTTATCCCCAAGTGCAGTCCCTCACACTTCTCTGGATTGGATTCTATTTGTTCATTTGTGCCCACCAGAGCAATCAATTCCTAATCTCAGGGAGTCTATTGCTTTCATTCTCACTATCAACTACACAGTCAATTTTGGTATCAAACTTCTTCATTATGTAGCATAGAAAAGCAATTTATTGTCACTTGTATTTATGAAAACACAGTGAGATCGGTATAAGGTGCTACAATTCAGCACCATTTTAATTAAGGTAATTATATTTTAAAAAATTGAGACAAAGTCAGGACAAAGTTCACCTTTTTATTCCCTCCACAGCTCCTGGCTTTATGAGGTGGCTACAGGTACCAGAGTACAATGAAAAGCTTTGTTTACAAACAATACAGTCAGATCATAGTCAGCAAGGATGTACAGGTCAAAGGTTGTAAAAACACTTAGACAGAGGCAAACAGATTTCGTTGCACAGGGAATATGCTAGGCGTGATCAATGTCAGGAAGATCAGCATTATTTGAAGTTAGCAAGTCCATTCATCAGTCTAGGTGGCTATGGAACATCACTGCTAAGAATGCCAAAGCAAGGATTTCTGGACCAGGCACACCACACTGGCAACACTGTCAAAGCAAGGAGGGACAGACCAAAATACACCAAGCCACCGATGCTGAAGCTGGCTCTCAAGCCAATTCTGTTGCTGCCCAAAGCTGCAGCATAGCCCCCATAGCCACAAGGAATGAACCGGGACCGCCATGCCACCACCGGTAGAGCCACCACTGCACCGCCACCAGGAGGATCAGACCAGCCCCACCAACAACGAAGCCTTCAATAAAGCTGCAGCCACAAGGGACAGACACCGAGATCCACCAACATCGTTGCTGCCTCACTAGGCCAACGCAGGCATCTCCCTCTACCACTCCCACAGAAAAGAAGAAAAGGTGGACTTTGATTCAAAAGAGAAATGAAGAAAAGGAGAAACAAACCAAAACAAAACACGGAAGAATGTCATCGGCCAGGTGAGGAGGAACGTGCAGGCACAGAGCCCAAACACTTCCTCCCTGCCACTGCCACCACGTTGTACCCTTCATTTTTGTCTAAATCATTCATCCATATCATAGGAACCAAGGGGACCAGTTTGGAACCCTGCAGGACCCTCTAGAAACAGCCTTTCAGTCACAAAGGCAGCTATTTCTCATGACCCTTTCCTCTCTGACACTGGGCCAATGTTGGATACGGCAAGTCAATTTAAAAGTAATGACAAGAATTATTTTAATACACTTTAATTTCATTAGCTATAGGCTGAAGAAATGAAAATGAATTTATTTTCTATCAAAGATACCAGTTGTTACCAGAAGCGCACACTCTGTACCTTCCATTATGCGTATTTAAACGAGGTGAGGAGGATGTCATGGGCTGGTGGTATTATTACTGCACTGTTAATCCAGAGATGCAGATGATGTTCTGGGCAACTAGGGACAGACAATAAATGCTGGCCTAGCCAGTGATACCCACAGCCCATGAATGAATGAAAAAAAACCATGGCAACACAGGCAACATCCTCCACACAGAGGTAGTAAGATAACCCCAAGAAGCAATGTGGTTAACTACCACCAGTCTGATGGAACACTGTTACAAAAGACAGTCAGTTCACCTCCACTCTCAGCTTCACCACCATTCAGCCGAGCAGAAGTATTTCTGATATGAAGCAGCCATCAATTGGTTGGAATTTGATACCAAGCAGAAACAGGAAAATGTATATAACTGCAGTTTAGCAACTTCAACCCTGAAATCATGATATCGCAAGTGTATCGGGACATTGTAAAGGAGCAGAGGCATAACAGTCATTTTCTCATTGTGCAGCCAGTCCCCTGTGAAAATATGCATGTTGCAGTTATTTTGTGTTACAATAATTTATCAAGCCAAATTCTTTTAAGATGTTAAGCACCCAAGATTCTCAGTTGTCTGTCATAATTTGAATATGTTGCAATACGAACAAGCGTCATCAATTATTAAGAAACTAGAAACTTAAGTTGTGAGAATGCACTTACAGCAACCATGTAGCAAATGAACAGGCCAAGACTTTATTGTTTACATTCTCAGATAACGCACTTAGTGAAGTGAAACTGTTGATTAGTATTATGTTACAGTTTTTTTAAAGTCTGCTGCCATCTACAACACTTCCCGCGCCCTGTGTGGTTGATTTTCATTAGAGAGGGTGCTCTGCAGTGTCAATGAAGACAGTCTTCCTGGCCTGGCAAACTATCTTGTGTAGGGGCACCTCCACTTCACTGCACATGAATAAGGAGCTTTAGATCCTGTGACACTCTAATTACTTTCTTGCCTTTTGACTCTTTTTGGCATCCAAATTCATTACCTAACCAAATGTTTTGTATCACATCTTTAAGCAGCTCTGCTCGCAAATCAGTTTTACAAGGCTGCAGCAGCACATGGAATTTTTCCCCTCTCAAATCACCCCAGGAGTTCCCCGAAGTAGGCACATTCCACAGTGGAATTGACACTGCATGTCTAATTGATCCAATCCTCCAGCTCGCAGTGAGGTGGGCATGTGGATTCTGAAAAAGGCACGTCAATTGGTGCATTCCAGTCCTGCTGTCTAAGCCTCAAGATCAGAAACTCTGCTTACCTTTAGGAACTCGGGGCAATTATAAAATATGAAATGAGAAATTTCAAAAGGGTTCGACAATGTCCTCAAGATTTAGATAATAGCACAAGCTAACTTAAACGTCTGGTAACATCTAAACCTCTTTGTTTCCTCTTTCATGTGATATGCTGTCTGTTCCTGTTAGTTCTTAATATATTGTGTTATTTTTCAAAATCCACCAATATCTTGAAAATAAATGAACTATGGAACAATTTCTGCAGTGTGCAGTAGTGGTTTGACTACTGTAATGCAGACAAGTTCAAATATTTTAAGCCCTGGTGAATTCAAACTTTATCAGCAGGCTAAGTTTCTGTGGCATCTTTGTTGTTTTAGTTGAGAATTCTGGTCTTATTTTGGCATGGACAAGCATTCCCAGTTAATAACAATAAAAGCTGAAGAAACAATAAATTGTCTTAAAATTGAATTATTACTTTAATTAAACTTGAAAGATGGCATGGGGCCAAGCAATCTTGTACAAAAATGTGAAATTCATAAAATGAAAATCGCCATAAAAATTCCGTGGTGATAAAGGCTCAGTGAAGCAGTAGGTTTCCTGTGTCCTACAAATAGATAAAAGACCTCTCCTGTCACGTCCTGTTAGTCATGGATACATTTATTTAGTATGTTTACAAATGCATTTTATGTGACTTTTTGCATTATTTTCAAAAGAAAAATCATTAAAAATTATACAGAAGACAATTTACATTTTTCAGTTGAGGTTCAGCCCTAGTATAACTAATTATTTCACAAGATTATGTAACTATTCACAATACTAAGCTATATAGGATAGGTTGCCCCCTATATACTGTTCAGTTTGGTCAACAATTATATTAAAGAAACACTTCTCAAGTTACTTCCAAAAATGTACATTTGAAGAATAGTTTCCACTCTCAGAAAGACGTGAGATTAATTTCATTGTTGCGTGATTCATTAAGGTTGCAAGTTAGGTTCCATGGCTGCAGATAATGTACTGTGAAAGTGCTGAGTCTATGCCCATCTGCATATATCTCACTAATGATACAACGCATGTACAAGTGAAAGTTTTGTTGAGGTTCTAAATTACAAAGTCAGATGATAGCAAGATAACTGGCTAAAAATATGTAAGTAACTATTACAGTCCTCCAGAGGCAACAGAAACACAGTACAGGAGAAAACAAAAAATAATTGACCTGATACTGCATGGGTGCATGCAGTCAGATGATACATATTAGTGAACAAGCCATAATGTCAAGTAGTGAACATTATCCAATACTCTCTACAACGCCTCACAAAGTTACCATTTTGCAAACATTTCACTGTAAACTTCTGTGAGAGAGATCTGCCATATTCATTGGAGCACAGATTACTGAAGCAGTTTAATTCAGAATGCAAAGCCTTGTGCTCTAAATGTATTCTGTGGAACTGGGATTAGTAGGTGGTGAATCCTATAAATTTGTTTATTTAGTCTGAGATCCTACCATAACCAGTACTCACAGTGGTTATGTCTAAGTGCAGATAACAGCATGTGCCTGACAGAAAAAGAACTGCAAAAGGTAATTATCATTCTTTAGAAGAAAAGAGGATTTAATTGTCCGTCATAATAAAATGTGAGGCTGGATGAACACAGCAGCCCAAGCAGCATCTCAGGAGCACAAAAGCTGACGTTTCGGGCCTAGACCCTTCATCAGAGAGGGGGATGGGGAGAGGGAACTGGAATAAATAGGGAGAGAGGGGGAGGCGGACCGAAGATGGAGAGTAAAGAAGATAGGTGGAGAGAGTATAGGTGGGGAGGTAGGGAGGGGATAGGTCAGTCCAGGGAAGACGGACAGGTCAAGGAGGTGGGATGAGGTTAGTAGGTAGATGGGGGTGCGGCTTGGGGTGGGAGGAAGGGATGGGTGAGAGGAAGAACCGGTTAGGGAGGCAGAGACAGATTGGACTGGTTTTGGGATGCAGTGGTTGGGGGGGAAGTGCTGGGCTGGTTGTGTGGTGCAGTGGGGGGAGGGGACGAACTGGGCTGGTTTAGGGATGCAGTAGGGGAAGGGGAGATTTTGAAACTGGTGAAGTCCACATTGATACCATTGGGCTGCAGGGTTCCCAAGCGGAATATGAGTTGCTGTTCCTGCAGGAGCAGTTGCAGGAACAGCAACTCATATTCCGCTTGGGAACCCTGCAGCCATATGGTATCAATGTGGACTTCACCAGTTTCAAAATCTCCCCTTCCCCTACTGCATCCCTAAACCAGCCCAGTTCGTCCCCTCCCCCCACTGCACCACACAACCAGCCCAGCTCTTCCCCCCCACCCACTGCATCCCAAACCAGTCCAACCTGTCTCTGCCTCCCTAACCGGTTCTTCCTCTCACCCATCCCTTCCTCCCACCCCAAGCCGCACCCCCATCTACCTGCTAACCTCATCCCACCTCATTGACCTGTCCGTCTTCCCTGGACTGACCTATCCCCTCCCTACCTCCCCACCTATGCTCTCTCCACCTATCTTCTTTACTCTCCATCTTCGGTCCGCCTCCCCCTCTCTCCCTATTTATTCCAGTTTCCTCTCCCCATCCCCCTCTCTGATGAAGGGTCTAGGCCCGAAACGTCAGCTTTTGTGCTCCTGAGATGCTGCTTGGCCTGCTGTGTTCATCCAGCCTCACATTTTATTATCTTGGAATTCTCCAGCATCTGCAGTTCCCATTATCTTTAATTGTCCGTCATTTGACTCACACTTTTCAGCAAACATTCCTTCAACCTATCGTAAAGGACCTGTGCTAAATACTTTGGATGGGTCAGAAAATGTCACCAGAAATTCAACAGACAGAAAAAAGAATCGTCTGTCATTGGGTAGAGTTCTGTCTTAACAATGCAGTGCACAGCACAGGAGAATCTCTTATTGTGTGTTTTGTCACAGTTTTGGTTTGAGACAGTCTGGTCAAGAAGAATGCAAGTCAAGGACTACCTTCAATCTTATCTTCAAAGTAGCTCAATTTATTATGCTTTCATACTGACTATTAGTGTCAATAATAATCTTGTACCAAGCTCTCACTTATGGCCAAATTAATGGTGAATCTATCCTCAATATAGAACCATAGAAAATCGAGTGAACTCCACCATTCAGTCTTATCGAACACAAATGAATCTCATTAGAGGATCCCACAGATACTTATAAATTTTAACAGGATTGAACAAGTTAAACTTAGGAAGGATAGTACAATTGACCAGGGAATCCATAACAAGGGTCATAGTCGAAGAATAAGGGAAGCCCATTTAGAGCTGAGATGAGAGGAATTTCTTCACCCAGAGAGTGGTGAGCCTGTGGAATTCTCCACCACAGAATGCAGTTGAAGCCAAAGCATTATATGTACTCAAGAAGGGGTTGGGCATAGTTCTTATGGATAAAGGGTATGGGCAGAATGTGAGCATAAGATACTAAATTGGATGATCAGCCATGAGAGTGTTGAATGGCTGACTAGGCTTGAAGGGCTGAATGGCTGAATCCTGCTCCTATTTTCTACCTTTCTATGTTTCAACATGATCATTGCCGATTCCCAAGCTAAACCACATGCTTCAGTGCTCTTCTCCTAGCTCTTGACACTCTTAACCTGTAGAAATCTGTCTCTTTCTTAAATATAGTCAGTGCCTTGACTTCCACATTCTTCTGTGACAGAGAATTCCACAGATCCAAAATGAACAAATTTCTCCTCATTTCAGTCTGAAACCTAATACCGTGACTCCTGTTCCTACCACTTGGCTGGGGAAACATCATCCCTGCATTCAGCTTGTCCAGCTGTCTCAGATGTTATATGTTTCAGTGAGATTCCCTCTCATTCATCTAAATCACTAGAGAATACAGGCCCAGTCACACCAATCTCTGTTCATACAACAAATGGTCTGGTGAACCATCACTTCCTCTATGACAAGTATATCTTTTCTTTGGTAAGGAATCCAAAACTGCATATAATACGCCAGATATGCTCTCACCAAAACCCTGTACAGCTGCACAAAAGCTTGCAACAAAGGCTTTCCGAATGTGCTCATATCAATACGCCCTCTGTATGTCTTTCAGAAAGACACACTGTACTGGGCTTTCTCCATTATTCTTTCCAGATTTGTTTAACTCTGCAGGTTTCCAAACTTTCCAGATTGTTCTAACACAGTGTGGTATTTATCCCCGGTGATATGCAGCACTGTGACATCATAGCAAGCTTGCTCCAGGGTCCTTTTGCCCCGACAGAATACAGTGCTGGTTGAAAACATATTACAAAATGAATGCTACAGCTAGAATTCAATAGTAGAATGGTAGCACTAATCAGGATCATATTACCAGACTAAACAATTAATTGCTCACAGTAGAAAATTGAAATGTGCTAAGCTATCTAAATTAGGCTTGTTCTGATATTGCATTACAGATCCAAAAGTAGTAACATTTTGATTTGAAACATGCTGAGCATCCTCTTAGTAAAGCTATTTGTTTGCATTCAGTTAGTCTCTTTCAAAACTATGTGACTAGACTGTCCATGACTACTATCATCTTGCAACATATTTGATGTTAGCGCTGCCATTTGGGCTCTCCAAACTTCAATCTATCACCTCCATTACACATTAGCTCATACATTAAGCAGTATGGAAGACTTCTCCATAACACTAATAGACTATAACAAATAGGAGCAGAATTCGGCCTTTCGGCACATCAAGGCTACTCCGCCATTCAATGTTGATCAGTATGTTTCTCAATGTCATCCTCCTGCCTTCTCCCCATAACCCTTGATCCCTTACCAATCAAGAAACTATCTATCTCTGTCTTAAGTACACTCAATGACTTGGCCTCCACAGCTTTCTACAGCAATGAGTCCGACAGATTCACCATCTTCTAGCTGAAGAAATTCATCCCCAGCTCAGTTCCTAAGGATCGCCCCTTCACTCTGAGGCTGTGCCCTTGGGCCCTAGTCTCTCCTGCAAGTGGAAACATCTTCTCCATGTCCAATGTATCCAAGCATCTCAGTATTCTGTACGTTTCAATGAGATCACCCTTCGTCCTTCTAAATTCAAAAGCATTATGAACTATTTGTAAGTGAGCTGCAAGTTGATCCTTTTTTTAGCTGCCGCTACAATTCTACCAGTGTTTGGTATGTTCTTACTTGTTTTAGATTTCAAACATCAACAGGCCGTAATATGATATGAACTGAAGGAAATTTTGCTCCTTTATGGCTTCTGCATAAATTAATTGCTCCCAGAAATGGATGCACTAAAAAGCCTACCACTCTGCATCAAACATGACAGGAGCAATTTTTCAATTATTGAACAGGATGTGAATGTTTCGAGCAAGTGCAGCACTTGTCACTTATCTCTAATTGCTCTTTAAAAGATGGTGTTGCGCTGCCTTCTTGAGCTACTGCAGTCCATCTGGTGTAGACACAACCAAAGAGAGTTTCAAGTTTTTGACAATAAAGGAATGACAATATATTTCTAAGTCTGGGTGGTGAGTGCCTTAGTGGGGAACATGTTGTTTCCATACATCTGTTTCTCTTGTCCTTCTAGGTAGAAGAGGGTGGAGGGATTTAGAATGTGCTATCGATGGAGACTTCATGAGTTGCAGTAGCGTATCATGTGTGTGGTACACACTTTTGTCACTGTGCATTACTGGTGGATGGATTGAGCATTTCATGTAGTGAATGGAATGCCAATTAATTAGGAACCTAAGAACTAGGAGCAAGACTAAGCCATTCAGCCCCTTAAGCCTGCTACACCATTTAATATAATCATGGCTGATCTCGTCTAGCTCTCAACTCCACTTTCCTGCCCACTCCCCATAACCCCGCAACCGGTTACTTATTAAAAATCTGTCCATATTCTCTTTAAATTTTTGCAGTGTCCCAGCATCCACTGCACTCTGGGATAGTGAATTCCACACCCCTTTGAGAGAAGGAATTTCTCCTTGTCTCAGTTTTAAATCTGCTGTTCTTTATCCAAAAGCTTTGTCCTCTCATTCTCAATTACATTACATGAGGAAAAATCCTTTCTACATTTACTACATCAATCCCTTTTAGCATCTTATACATCTCAATTAAATCTCCCACATTCTTTGAAATTCAAGAAAGGAGAGGCCTAAACAATTTAATCTCTCTTCATAAGACAATCCCCTCCATCTCTGAAATCTAATGAACCTCCTCTGAACAGCCTCCTATAAAACTACATCCCTCCACAAGTAAGGGGACCAAAATTATAGATAAAACCCCAGGTGTGGTTTCACTAATTCCATGTACAGTGCAGCAAACAATTCCCTACTTTTAGACTCCTTTCCTTTAGCAATAAATGCTAACTACTTTGTCCAAAATGATGTTGAGCTTTGAGTGTCGTTGAAACAGTACTCATTCAGGCAAGTGGACAGTACTCCAGCATTAGGTTGCTTTGTGTTTTCTGTGTGGTGAACAGGCTTTGAGAATTTCAAAGATGAGTTACTGCAGAATTCCCAGCTGCTGACATGCTTTTGTATCTATGAGCATTTATATGGCTGGTCCAGTGACCTGTTTTCATGCTAAATGTATGAGTACAAGTGTATGGATGTTCAGTATGCATCTTGACTGATGGATACTGTAGCTTAGTGAAGGGTGTGTGACAATATAAACAAGATATGAGACGAGGGATACAGTTGATGATAAATGTAATTGAAAGCTATTTTTGCTGATCTTCACCATGCTGATGAGGTAATTGAAATTATGGCATTGTATTCAAGCTCTTGGCTACTGGCTCCTGGCATCAATGTCTCAGATTATCTGCTCTCCTTAGCTGTGCACTGCATGATGTTCATGGGGCTGTGTGATACAATTTAACAGTTAAGCAAATAAGATGTACATTGGCCGGTGCAATTAATTACAGGAAGGGATTTCTCTCCCTCTCTTTCTATCTCTCTCACTCACACTCTTTTTTTTATTCTCTATCTTTCTGTCGAACCATAGAATATTTATGGCACTAAAAGAGGTCACTCAGCCCATCATGTCAGCTCCAGGCTAAAAAAGAATAAGTTTCACCCATTCCAATACCACTTTCCAGAATCTGGTCTGTAACCTTTATAAGTTACAGCACTTCAGGTGCAAATCAAATAGCTTTTTAAAAATATGCTGGGGCTTTCTCCCTCCACCACATTTTGGGAGAATATATTTTTCCTCTTAAATCCCTTAATCCTTTTTCTAGTCACCTTACCTCTGTCCCCATGGTAACGCACGTCTCCATCTGGAGCAAGTAATTTCTCTTATCCATCCAGACCCTTCAAATTGTGAGTATCTCAATTAAATCACTCCCTCAGCCTCCTCTGGTCTAAAGATATAATCCCAGCTGTCTAAACTTTCCTCATAGCTACTACCTTTGTGCCTGCCTTTGTACTCAGTCTAGTGCAACTGTGTTCTTCCTATAGTGCAGTGATAAGAACTGTACCTAAAGTTCTAGCTTTACATCCCTGATTCTGTATTCTCAACCAATGAAGAAAAGTAGAATCATAGAATCCCTACAGCATGGATGCAGGCCATTGAGTCCATACTGACCCTCTGAAGAGCATTTCACCCCCTACCCCTGCATTTCCCATGGCTAATTCACCCAGTCTGCACGCCTTTGGACTTTGGGAGAAAACCAGAGCAAATTCCACACAGTTGCCTGAGGCTGGGATTGAAACCAGGTCCCTGGCTCTGTGAGGTAGCAGTGCTAACCACTGAGCCACAGTGCCACTGCATATGCTTTCTTTACAACTTTACCCACTTATCTTAGTAACTTCAAAGTCATGTGTACATGCATTCCAAGGGCTATCATTATATCTACCTCTCTCAATATATTCCAATTTGTAGTGGAATCCCTTGCTTTTTTTGCCTTTTCTAAGAGCATTAACTCACACTTCTCTGGATTGAATGCCATTTGCCATTTTTTTGTCCACTCAACTAAATCACTGAACTCATTTTGGAGTTGACAGCCATCCTATTCGCCATCATAATCAATTTTTATGTCATCTATGGGCTTGATAATCATGCCTCCCCATCAAATTCCAAAGCATCAAAATATACAAGAAACAGCAAGAGATCCATCACAATCATAAATTACCAGAAAAACGCCACAGGTCGGGCAGAATCTGTGGAGAAAAAGCAGAGTCTCAGGCCCAGTAACCCCGATTCAGAACTGGCCCTAGCTAGGAAAAGGTTAATATATATATATATATCAGAAAAGGGTTGGAGAAGTGGGTGAAGAGTAAATGATAGGTCAAGATGGAGTCCAGAGAAAAGAGGTCTTGATGAAGGGCCTAGGCCCAACATGTCGACTTTCCTGCTCCTCTGACGCTGCCTGACCTGCTGCGTTCCTCCAGCTCTATACTGTATCAAAAGAGAAAACCAGTTAAGCATACAAAGAAGTGAGTAAAAGTCAGCTTTATTGAAATTGGCCTCATTGGAACAGATACAATTGAGACGGAGTAATTGAGAGAATGGAATGGAGTCCAGTAGGAAGCTGGGTGTGACGATATATAGTCAAGGTCTCTGTGGTAGTCACTTGGATTGTAATGGACAGTGGTGGGTTTGTCAGCAGAGTGAAGCCACCAGCGTGGGCTCAATTCCTGCACTGGCTTAGGTTAGAACATAGAACATAGAATATAGAAAAGTACAACACAGTACAGGGTGTTCGGCCCACGATGTTGTGCTGTGGAATAATCCGAATCCAAAAATAAAATAACCTCACCTACATTCCCCTCAATTCACTGCTGTCCATGTGCATGTCCAGCAGTCGCTTAAATGTCACTAATGACTCTGCTTCCACGACTACCACTGGTAAACTATTCCATGTGCTCACAACTCTCTGGGTGAAGAACCTCCCTCTGACATCTCCTCTATACCTTCCTCCTAACACCTTAAAACTATGACTCCTCGTGGCAGTCAATCCTGCCCTGGGGAAAAGTCTCTGGCTATCGACTCTATCAATGCCTCTCATTACCTTGTACACCTCGATCAGGTCACCTCTCTTTCCTCCTTCTCACCAGAGAGAAAAGTCCAAGCTCAGTCAACCTCTCCTCATAAGACAAGCCCTCCAGTCCAGGCAGCATCCTGGTAAACCTCCTTTGCACCCTGTCCAAAGCCTCCACATCTTCCCTATAATAGGGCAACCAGAACTGGACACAATATTCCAAGTGTGGTCTCACCAGGGTTTTGTAGAGCTGCAGCATAACCTCGCAGCTCTTAAACTCGATCCCTCTGTTAATGAAAGCCAAAACACCATATGCTTTCTTAACAGCCTTATCCACCTGGGTGGCAACTTTGAGGGCGCTATGCACTTGAACACCAAGATCCCGCTGTTCCTCCACACTGCCGAGAATCCTGCCTTTAATCCAATATTATCCATTTAAGTTCGACCTTCCAAAATGCATCACTTCGCATTTATCCAGCTTGAACTCCATCTGCCATTTCTCAGCCCAGCTCTGCATTCTGTCAATGTCTCGCTAAAGCCTGCAATAGCCCTCGATACTATCAATGGCACCTCCAACCTTTGTGTCATCAGCAAACATACTAACCCACCCCTCAACCTCCTCATCCAAGTCATTTATAAAAGCTACAAGGAACAGAGGCCCAAGAACAGAGCCCTGCGGGACACCACTCAGCACTGACCTCCAGGCAGAATACTTACCATCTACAACCACTCTCTGCCTCCTGTCAGCCAACCAATTCTGAATCCAGACAGCCAAATCACCCTGTATCCCATACCTCCTGACTTTATGAATGAGCCTGCCGTGGGGAACCTTATCAAATGCCTTGCTGAAGTCCATGTACACCACATCCACTGCTTGACCCTCGTCAACCTGTCTCGTGACTTCCTCAAAGAACTCAATAAGATTTGTAAGGCATGACCTGCCCCTCACAAAGCCATGCTGACTCCCTTTAATCACGCTATGCTTTTCCAAATAGTCATAAATCCTACCCCTCAGAATTCTTTCCAAAACCTTGCTGACCACAGAGGTAAGACTGACTGGTCTGTAATTTCCAGGGGTTTCCCTATTCCCTTTCTTGAAAAGAGGAACAACATTTGCCTCCCTCCAATCTTCCGGTACGACTCCCATGGAGAGTGAGGAAGCAAAGATCTTCGCCAACAGTTTAGCAACCTCCTTTCTCGCTTCCTGGAGCAACCTAGGATAAATCTGGTCTGGCCCTGGGGACTTATCAATCTTAATGTTTGCCAAAATTTCCAGCACATCAACTTCCTCAATCTTGATCTGTTCAAGCCTATTTTCCTGCTCCTCAAAGTTCTCATTCACAACAAGGTCCCTTTCCTTAGTGAAAACTGAAGCAAAAAACTCATTTAGGACTTCCCCCTATCTGCTCAGACTCCATGCACAAGTTCCCTACGCTATCCCTGATCGGCCCTACCTTCTCCCTGATCATTCTCTTATTCCTCACGTATGAGTAAAATGCCTTTGGGTTCTCCTTAATTCTTCCTGCCAAGCCTTTCTCGTGCCCCCTCCTGGCCCTCCTCAGTCCACTTTTGAGCTCCTTCCGAGCAAGCTTGTAATCCTCTAAAGCTGTGCTAAACCCTTGCTTCCTCCATCTTACGAACGCTGCCTTTTTCTTTTTGACAAGATGCACCTCTGTTCCCGTCATCCAAGGCTCCTTCATCTTACCCCTTCTTACCTGTCTCAGAGGAACAAATTTATACATCACTGGCGACAACTGCTCCTTAAACAGCCTCCACATGTCTGCTGTGCCCTTTCTGTGGAACAATTGCTCCCAATCTGTACTTCCCAACTCCTGTCTGATAGCATCATAGTTTCCTTTATTCCAGTTAAATATCTTCCCCTGGTAACTGCTCCTTTCCCTTTCCATGGCTATAGTAAATGTGAGGCTGTTGTGGTCACTGTCGCCAAAGTGTTCTCCCACCACGAGATCTGACACCTGTCCTGGCTCATTGCCGAGCACCAAATCCAAAATGGCCTCCTCCCTCATCGGCCTGTCCACATACTGAGTAAGGAAACCCTCCTGAACACACCTGACAAAAGTAGCTCCATCCAAACCATCTGCCTAAAGAGGCTCCAATCTATATTGGGAAAGTTGAAGTCACATGAAATTACATGAAGGATTCTCGTTATCAACCTCTCCCCTCAACAGATGCATAGTGCCCCTCAGGTTAAACCACCAGCAGTCAGCAGAGAAGAGGACTGTGGTCCAACAGCCCTGTGGAGACTTTACCTTCACTTATTTGATCTCCCCTTGCACTCTTTCACAACAATTTGCAGGTCAGCAATCCTCTGGTTCCATGCCTGCATCTAGAGAAAATTAAAAATAAATCTCAGAGCATCCGTTATTTCCATCTTGGCTTCTTATAAAGTTTGGGATTCAATCCACCCTGCTTTGTGATTTATCTAACTTCATGGATATCTGTCTGTTCAGTACTTTCTCCTGCATTATGATTGTTGTGTCTAACACTTCATATTCCTTCTCTGTAACTAGAATGCTTGCACCAACTCTGTCCTTTGTGAAGACAGAGACAAAGTACTCTCTCGGAACCCTTGAAACATAGGACATCCAGCCCATTGAGCTTGTTCCACCATTTTAACATGGTCAAACAATTCAATGCCTATTAGCCACACTATACCCATAACTTTTTAATGCTATTGGTGATCAAAAACTTATCAGTCTCAACTCTACTGATATCCTCTGCATCCACACATGTTGGCTTCACTCATCAAGGGCATAGGGAGAAGCTTCTGTGGCCGTGAAAGAGACTCCAGCATGGTATGTCGCCTCCCTAGTGCAGGGTCAGGGATTTCTCTGAGTTGGTACTGGGCATCCTGAAATGGGATGGTAAGCAGACAGATTCATTGTCCACATTGGCACAAATGACTGAGGTGGGAAGACTGCCAAGGTACTGCAAGCGAGTTTTGAGAAGATTTGTAGCTCAGGTTGAGGTTCTGGATGAGCGTTTGCTCGCTGAGCTGAAAGGTTAGTTTTCAGACGTTTCATCACCATTCTAGATGACATCATCAGTGAGCCTCCGACGAAGCTCTGGTGTTATGTCCCGCTTTCTATTTATCTAGTTAGGTTTCCTTGGGTTGCTGATGTCATTTCCTGCGTTGGTGATGTCATTTCCTGTTCTTTTTCTCAGAGGATGGTAGATTGGCTCCAAATCAATGTGTTTGTTGATGGAGTTCCAGTTGGAATGCCATGCTTTTAGGAATTCTCGTGCATGTCTCTGTTTGGCTTGTCCTAGGATGGATGTGTTGTCCCAATCAAAGTGGTGTCCTTCCTCATCTGTATGTAAGGATACGAGTGATAGTGGGTCATGTCGTTTTGTGGCTAGTTGATGTTCATGTATCCTGGTGGCTAGCTTTCTGCCTGTTTGTCCAATGCAGTGTTTGTCACAGTTCTTGCAAGGTATTTTGTAGATGACGTTCGTTTTATTTGTTGTCTGTATAAGGTCTTTTAAGTTCATTAGCTGCTGTTTTAGTGTGTTGGTGGGTTTGTGGGCTACCCTGATGCCAAGAGGTCCGAGTAGTCTGGCAGTCATTTCGGAAATGTCTTCCATCAACATCAACCTGGCCAAAGAAACACTGACTACACTATTAGAAGAACCGAAGACACATACACCGGACACCGACAACATCATCAAGCAAGTGGGCCTATGCCTCACCACCCACTTCACTTTCAATAACAAAACCTACAGACAAACCAACGGTACACCCATGGGATCTCCGATATCAGGGTTCTTAGCAGAGGCAGTAATGCAGAGACTCGAACAAACAGCTCTGCCAATCATCCAGCCCAAACTTTGGGTCCGCTATGTGGATGACACCTTTGTCATCACTAAACAAAACAAATTAGAGGAAACCTTCAAGACCATCAATAATACCCTTACTGGCATAACATTCACAAAAGAGGAGGAAAACAACAGCAAACTGCCATTCCTAGATGTCACAGTAGAGCGAACAGCCAATGGGGAACTTCAAACCAGCGTCTACAGGAAAACAACACATACGGACCAAATACTGAACTACAGGAGCAACCATCCCAACACCCACAAACGAAGCTGCATTAGAACGTTATTCCAACGAGCCACCACACACTGCAGCACAGAGGAAGTATGAAGAGCAGAAGAAAATCACCTATACAGTGTATTCAAAAAGAATGGGTACCCTATGAACACAGTCCGCTGAGTTCTCAGCAACAAACCCAAAGAAACAGACAAAACGGGCCCAGAAACCATAACCACTCTCCCCTACATCAAAGACATTTCCGAAATGACTGCCAGACTACTCGGACCTCTTGGCATCAGGGTAGCCCACAAACCCACCAACACACTAAAACAGCAGCTAATGAACTTAAAAGACCCTATACAGACAACAAATAAAACGAACGTCATCTACAAAATACCTTGCAAGAACTGTGACAACGCTGCATTGGACAAACAGGCAGAAAGTTAGCCACCAGGATACATGAACATCAACTAGCCACAAAACGACATGACCCACTGTCACTCGTATCCTTACGTACAGATAAGGAAGGACACCACTTCGATTGGGACAACACATCCACCCTAGAACAAGCCAAACACAGACATGCACGAGAATTCCTAGAAGCATGGCATTCCAACTGGAACTCCATCAACAAACACATTGATTTGGAGCCAATCTACCATCCTCTGAGAAAAAGAACAGGAAATGACATCACCAATGCAGGAAATGACATCAGCAACCCAAGGAAACCTAAACAGATAAATAGAAAGCCAGACATAACACCAGCGCTTCATTGGAGGCTCACTGATGATGTCACCTAGAATGGTGATGAAACGTCTGAAAACTAACCTTCCAACTCAGCAAGCAAACTCACACCCAGAAGGTACTGCAATGACAATTCATGGATTTAGGTAGTAATCTAAAAAGAGCAACCTCTAGGGTAGTAGCCTCAGGATTACTCCCCATGCCATGTGTTACTGAAGCTAGGGACAGAGACAGAGTACATTTGAACACATGGCTGAAGAACTGGATTAGAGGGGAGGACTTCAGCGACATGGATCATTGGGATGTCTTCCAGAGAAGGTGGGACCTGTACCAGAAGGATGGGTTACACATAAACTGGAGGGGCACCAATACCCTGGCAGGGAGGTTTGATAATGTCACTCATGTGGATTTAAACTAGAGTGGCAGGGGTGTGGGAGCCAGAGTAGCAGGTCAGTAAGTATAGAGACTGGGGAAGAGCTTGTCGGATTCTGGAAAGATATGAAAATAACAGGGTTGTCGCAGTGGGTGAGTTTAACTACCCCGTATTGGCTTGGATTTCCTTAGTGCCGGGGCTTTTTGAAATGGTATGTGGATACATCAATGAAGGAGGGGGCCACACTGGGCATGGTATTGGGAAATGAGCCTGGCGAGGTGAACAAAGTTTTGGGTAGCATTTTGGGAATAATGACCATAAATTCCTTACTTTTTTGGATACTTGCAGATAAGAATGAGAGTGGACCTTGGATGAAAGTGCTAAATTGAAGGAAGGCCATCTAAAAATGAAGTATACAAGGATTAGAGAATTTGGATTGACAGCAGCTGTTTAAGGGTAATTCCACATCTGGCATGGGGGAGTCTTTGAAGGACCAGTTGACCAGAGTGCAAGACAGGCATATTCCCGTGAAAATGAAGGACAGGAATGGCAGGATTTGGGAACCTTGGATGACAGGAGAAATTAACAGCTTAATCAAAAAAAAAGGAAGAGTGCCTATGTACTAGGCAACTAAAAATAGATGAAGTCTTTGAATAAAATGGAGAACATTGGAAGGAACTCAGACAAGGAGTTAGGAGGGCTAAATCAGGTTATGAAATGTCATTGGCCAGCAGGGTTAAGGAGAATCGTGAGACATTTTATATATATATTGGGAGCAAGGGAAAGAGTAAGCCACTTAAGAACAAAGGAAGGAGGTTATCTGTAGACACAGAGGAAATGGATAAGATTTTAATGAGTACTTTACATCTGTATTCACTGAAGAGAGGGACGTGTGGGATGTTGAGGTATAGGAAAGGTGTGGGAATACTCTTGAGCAGGTCAACATCATGAAGCAGGAAGTGATGGATGTCTTGAAATACATTAAATTAGACAAGTCACCAATTGGGATCAATCCCAATATTCTGAGAGAGCTGAGGCAAAAATATCTGGGCCCTTAACAGATATCTTTGCACAGTCTTTAGCTTCAGGCAGAGTTCCAGAGAACTGGAGAATGACCAACGTTGTCCCTTTGTTTAAGAAGGTAAACAGAGATAATCCAGGTAATTACAGGCTGGTGAGCTGAAGTCAGTGGTGGGGCAGTTGTTGGAGAATACACAGAGAGAGAAAATTTATTCACATTTGGAAGCAAACAGACTTGTTAGTGATAGGCAGCATGAGTTTGTGCAAGGAAGGTCATGCCTCACCAACTTGATTGAATATTTTGAGGAGGTGACAAGACTGATGTTGTCTACATGGACTTTACGAAAGCATTTGATAATATATCCCATGGCAGGCTGATACAGAAGGTAGAGTCTGATGGGATCCAGGGTGAGCTGGCTAAACGGGTGCAAAACTGGCTTGGTCATAGAAGACAAAGAGTAGAGGTGGAAGAGTGCTTTCACAGTGGTGATCAGTAATTAGTGGTGTTCCACAGTGATCAGTGTTGGGACTTTTGTTGTTTGTAACATATATATAAATGATATGGCGGAAAATATAAGTGGTCGGATCGGTAAATTTGCAGATGACACTAACATTGGCAGTGTTGCAGGAGGATTGTCAAAAGATACAGTGGGATATAGATAAATTGCAGACTTAGGCAGAGAAACTGCAAATGGAGTTTAATGTGGAGAAATGCACAGTGATGCATTTTGGAAGATCAAATTCAGGTGTAAAGTATAGAATAAATGGTGGAAATGTTAGGAACATTAATGTACAAAGGGATCTGGGAATAATCCCTTGAATTGTTTCCACTTGAAAGACAGATGCTGAGGGGTGACCTCTAGAGGCCTACAAAATTATGAGAGGCTTAGCTAGGGCAGATAGTCAGAGGCTTTTTCCAGGGTTAGAAAAGTCAACTACAAGAGGGTACAGATTCAAGGTGAGGGGGGAAAGTTTAGGGGAGATGTGCGGGGAAAATGTTTCACACAGAGGGTTGTGGGTGTTTGGAACACACTGCCAGTGGAGATGAGGGAAGCAGACACACGAACAACATTTAAGGTGTACCTTGATAGACACATGAATGGGAGGTCAACAGAGGGTAGAAACTACGTATGATTAATAAATATAGGTCTAAATCAAAACTAGGAATCAGCACAGGCTTGGTAGGCCGAAGGGCCTGTCCTGTGCTGCATTGTATCATATTGTATTCTTGTACTGTATTGTATTCCTTATAGGGCCTACCCTTGCTTATCCTCTTGCTTGCAATGTGCTGATAAAAAAAAACACACCTTTGATTATACCTGCATATATTTTGTTATACCCTTGCTTTGCTTTCCTAACTTCCTTTCTTTGCTTCACCACTTGATGTTGTAGAAAGCCTGGATGGGTTTAGAATGAACAGTCTTTTGTAACTCCGAGAAGCTTTCTTTTTCTGCTTTTTGTTGACCTTTGCCCTTTTGGATAACCAGGATACTGTAGATGTGGCAGCACCGGCTTTCCCCTATGTCAGGACACATCTACACTCAGCTTGTAAAATTTAACTTCTGAATGCCTCTCACCAATTTGTCATGGGTTTCCCTTCAGGCAGCTGGGTCCAATCCACCTTCACCAGGATACCTCTCAGCTTTGTAAAATATGTCTTTTTCCAACTTCACACTTTGACTCCAGTTCCATCGTTGCCCTTTTCCATAATGGTGCTCAATCTCATTGTATTATGGTCACTGCCTCCAAAATGGTCAATCATTGCTACTTTGTCCATTTGCCCCACCTCATTTTATTGGAGTAAATTTAGAATTACACCCCTATTATTCGGCTCATTATGCACCAGCTTAAAAAATAGTTCTCTCCAAATGATGCTCAAGAATTGTTGTGTTTTTAAGCTGAGTACAGATAGGGTGAGACATGATGGCAGATGTTTAACTCTTACAAAATTGGATGAAGGAAGAGGAATACATCAGCTCACAGTCTAGGCTGGATGCTCACAGAAAAACTGATGAGTGATGATTGACACATCTCTCCTTGCATCAATTCGGACTGACACTTTTACCCTGCAAAACTTCACCCTCCCTGTAGGACAAGTCCCTATTGCTTTATATAAGACATAGACTCTTACTGAGGGAATCTCACAGCCCCATCTCATTTTGGCCTCAGATTTGGTTTGGGGATGAATTTGTCTGACAAGAAGGGAAGTCCATTTCCCTCAATGGGCTCTCTATATCTGATGGCAGAGTTGACTGTGCTTGTTGAGTGCAGTCCTGTTTGAAGTGCCCAGCCCTGCCACAATTCCAGCATCTCTTTAGAGAAAACCTTGGGTTGGGATTTGCCATGAGGATTCCTGTGGAGATAAGACATCAGGGACTTTCTGTCCTGGCAATTACATCCCTGATGTTTCCTGATCTTAGGAGTCAATCTTTCCCCATGATTTGGATGATGAGATCCCACGCTTCAAAGAAAGATTATTGAGCTTTGCCGCCATGAAGCCTCCTTGGATCTCTCTGGACAATCCTATCTTTCGGTGCTTCTGCTGGGTAGACACTTAGTATCGTCTCCCTGGTTGTTTAGAAAGAGGGTCACAAGGGTACAATGCATTCAAGCAACTTTACCAGTACCTGACAAGGAAACCAGATCTTGTCCTTTGGTTTGCTTGTATTCATAAAACCTCCACTTTAATGATCAGGCCACTGCTGTCCCCAGAAACCCTTGTCAGTCCCTCAAAGACCCACTGCAGACTTCTTTGAAATTTGCAATCAAGTAGCCACGTAATAATTGTGGAGTTGTAATCTCATTGAATGGCACAGCAGGCTCAACAGGCCGTGTGATCTATTTCTACTCCTGCATCTTATGGTCTTACAAATATATTTTACTCACGTCAGATTGTAAATATCTGTTTTAAAGTATCTCTTATCTTTATCTTCTTTAATTTTCAAGCAACTGAAGTAAAACTTGAATTTCTGCCTTTTTTTATAGTTAGAGGCCCTATTTAGCTTAGTACTAACGCAGTACAAGCCTGCATACCTAGGCACGATATTGAAAAGATTAATTACCATTGTGGTCAGAATTCACTCAAGTCTAAACAATGGTTTTGATATTCCAAGTGGCCCACTTCTGTGCTTAATTTCCTCTGTTTGCAGTTTTTAACACAGTAGTGAGAAAATTAGAGTCTGTGCTGTTTTGACAGAGATGTTAATGATTATTTTAAATTGTGTAATAGTGTTAAAAAGAGAGAACATATCACCCAGTCAGCAAAAAATACCACATCAAAGAAATTGAACCCATTGGGGTGTCTGTCCAGAGAAAGGGTGTTATCACAGAGCTGAGGATCAAATATTTCCAAATTTACATATGGACACATCTTGGTGGGAGTGTGTTTGTTGTGAGGAAGACATAAAGCAGCCTCAGGAGGAATTGGGCAGGCTGAATGAATGGATAAAAACATGGTTGATAAAATTTAATGTGCTAAAGTGTAAGGTTATCCAGTTTAGTAAAAGGAACAGGGGAGATGTGCATTTCTTAAACGTGGAGGAGCCTGTGTTGGTCTGAGGTGGACAAAGTCAGAGGTCACACGACACCAGGTTACAGTCCAAAGGGTTTATTTGGAATCACACAAGCTTTCACAGCACTGCCCACTGCACCTGATGAAGGGTCTGCACTCCGAAAGCTTCTGTGATTCCAAATAAACCTATTGGGCTATAACCTGGTTAATAAACTGTGGAGCTGGATGAACGCAACAGGCCAAGCAGCATCTTAGGAGCACAAAAGCTGACGTTTCGGGCCTAGACCCTTCATCAGAAGAAAAAAGGCTATAACCTGGTGTCACGTGACTTATTATTTCTTAAGTGGTGAGAAGTTGGAAACTGTAGATGTAAAAGTGGCCGTGGTAAGCTTGTCAATAGGTCACTGAAGGTTAAAATGCAGTTGCAGCAAGCTATGAAGAAGACTAATGGAATGTTTGTCTTTGTTCCAGGATTTGAGTACAGGAGTAATGAAGTTTTACTTCAATTTCATGAGAGCTTGATTAGGCCAAGTGGGGAATAATGTAAGATAATAAAGTGTGAGGCTGGATGAACACAGCAGGCCCAGCAGCATCTCAGGAGCACAAAAGCTGACGTTTCGGGCCTAGACCCTTCATCAGAGAGGGGGATGGGGTGAGGGTTCTGGAATAAATAGGGAGAGAGGGGGAGGCGGACCGAAGATGGAGAGAAAAGAAGATAGGTGGAGAGGAGAGTATTGATGGGGAGGTGGGGAAGGGATAGGTCAGTCCAGGGAAGACGGACAGGTCAAGGAGGTGGGATGAGGTTAGTAGGTAGGAAATGGAGCTGCGGCTTAGGGTGGGAGGAAGGGATGGGTGAGAGGAAGAACCGGTTAGGGAGGCAGAGACAGGTTGGACTGGTTTTGGGATGCAGTGGGTGGAGGGGAAGAGCTGGGCTGGTTGTGTGGTGCAGTGGGGGGAGGGGAAGAACTGGGCTGGTTTTGGGATGCGGTGGGGGAAGGGGTGATTTTGAAGCTGGTGAAGTCCACATTGATACCATTGGGCTGCAGGGTTCCCAAGCGGAATATGAGTTGCTGTTCCTGCAACCTTCGGGTGGCATCATTGTGGCACTGCACGAGGCCCATGATGGACATGTCGTCTAAAGAATGGGAGGGGGAGTGGAAATGAATCGTGACTGGGAGGTGCAGTTGTTTATTGCGAACCGAGCAGAGGTGTTCTGCAAAGCAGTCTCCAAGCCTCCGCTTGGTTTCCCCAATGTAGAGGAAGCCACACCGGGTACAGTGGATGCAGTATACCACATTGGCAGATGTGCAGGTGAACCTCTGCTTAATATGGAAAGTCATCTTGGGGCCTGGGATAGGGGTGAGGGGGGAGGTGTGGGGGCAAGTGTAGCATTTCCTGCGGTTGCAGGGGAAGGTGCCGGGTCTGGTGGGGTTGGAGGGCAGTGTGGAGCAAACAAGGGAGTCACGGAGAGAGTGGTCTCTCCGGAAAGCAGACAAGGGTGGGGATGGAAAAATGTCTTGGGTGGTGGGGTCAGATGGTAGATGGCAGAAGTGCCGGAGGATGATGCATTGTATCCGGAGGTTGGTGGGGTGGTGTGTGAGAACGAGGGGGATCCTCAGGGGGCGGTTGTGGCGCGGGCGGGGTGTGAGGGATGTGTTGCGGGAAATGCGGGAGACGCGGTCAAGGGCGTTCTCAACCACTGTGGGGGGAGCGTTGCGGTCCTTGAAGAACTTGGACATCTGGGATGTGCGGTAGTGGAAAGCCTCATCATGGGAGCAGATGCGGCGGAGGCGGAGGAATTGGAAATAGGGGATGGAATTTTTGCAGGAGTGTGGGTCGGAGGAGGTGTATTCTTGGTAGCTGTGGGAGTCAGTGGGCTTGAAATGGACATCAGTTACAAGCTGGCTGCCTGAGATGGAGACTGAGAGGTCCAGGAAGGTGAGTGATGTGCTGGAGATGGCCCAGGTGAACTGAAGGGTGGGGTGGAAGGTGTTGGTAAAGTGGATGAACTGTTCGAGCTCCTCTGGGGAGCAAGAGGCAGCGCTGATACAGTCATCAATGTAACGGAGGAAGAGGTGGGGTTTGGGGCCTGTGTAGGTGCGGAAGAGGGACTGTTCCTGGGGGCCCATGCGGGTGCCCATGGCCACCTCCTTTGTCTGTAGGAAGTGGGAGGAATCGAAAGAGAAGTTGTTGAGGGTGAGGACAAGTTCGGCTAGGCAGATGAGGGTGTCGGTGCAGGGGGACTGGTCGGGCCTGTGGGACAGGAAGAAGTGGAGGGCCTTGAGGCCATCTGCATGCGGAATGCAGGTGTATAGGGACTGGACGTCCATGGTGAAAATGAGGTGTTGGGGGCCAGGGAATTGGAAGTTCTGGAGGAGGTGGAGGGCGTGAGTGGTGTCACGGATGCAGGTAGGGAGTTCCTGGACCAAAGGGGAGAAAATGGAGTCCAGATAGGTGGAGGTGAGTTCAGTGGGGAGGAACAGGCTGAGACGGTGTGTCGACCAGGGCAGGCAGGTTTGTGGATTTTGGGAAGGAGATAGAAACGGGAAGGAGATAAATGCGGTGTTGGGGAACAATGAGGTTGGAGACTGTGGGTGGGAGGTCCCCTGAGGTGATGAGGGCATGAATGGCGTTGGAGATGATGGTTTGGTGCTCGGGTGTGGGGTCATGATCGAGGGGGTGGTAGGAGGTGGTGTCGGAGAGTTGGCGTCTGGCCTCGGCGATGTAGAGGTCAGTGCGCCATACTACCACTGCGCCACCCTTGTCTGCAGGTTTGATGGTGAGGTTGGGGTTGGAGCGGAGGGAGCGGAGGGCTGCCCATTCTGCAGTGGAGAGGTTGGAGTGGGTGAGAGGGGTGGAGAGGTTGAGGCGGTTAATGTCTTGACGGCAGTTGGAGATGAAGAGGTCGAGGGAGGGTAGGAGGCCTGGGGGTGGTGTCCAGGAGGAGGACTTGTGTTGGAAGCGGGCGAAGGGGTCAGTGGAGGGAGGGTTAGGTTCCTGGTTGAAGAAGTAAGCGTGGAGGCGAAGGCGGCCGAAAAACTGCTCTATGTCCAACCGTGACTGGTATTCATTGATGTGTGGTTGTAGGGGGACAAAGGTGAGCGCCTTACTAAGGACTGACCGTTCGTCCTCATCCAGTGGGAGGTCTGGGGGGATGGTGAAGATGCAGCAGGGCTCAGTGTGGCTGTCTTCACTGGAGTTGCTGGCTGTGGAGGTTGTGGGCGGAACAATGAGGTCATCGGCCGTGGGTGGGGTTCCGTCGGCGTGGGTTGTGGGCAGGGTTCTGTCAGCGTCGGCTGTGGCGGGGTTCCACCCAGGGAATCTTTATCACTGGGGAATAATGTGTGCAGTTTTGGTTTCTTTATCTGCGAGAAAATATTAGAACATAAGAAACAGGAAGACTGGGCCATCTGGCCCCTTGAGACTGCTCCGCATTCATTAAGATCATGGTTGATCTCTCTGAGACTCAGCTCCACGCGCCTACCCACTCACCATAACCCTTAATTCATTTACTGTTCAAAAATCTACCGATCTTTGCCTTAAAAGCACTCAGTGAGGATGCCTCAACCGCTTCACTGGACAGGAAATCCCACAGATTCACAACCCTTTGGATGAAGAAGTTCCTCCTGACCTCAGCCCTAAATCTCCTTCCCTTTATTTTGAGGCTGTGCCCCCTTGCTATAGTTTTGCCTGCCAGTGGAAACAACTTCCCTGCTTGTATATTATCTATTCCCTACATAATTTAATACACTCCTATAAGTTTCGCCCTCATTCTTCTAAATCTCAATGAGTTGAGTCCCAGCCTACTCAATCTTTCCCAAACCTCTCAATTCCAGAATCAACTGAATACTATTGCCATTGAGGGACCTGTTCACCAGATTTGTTTCTGGGAAGCCAGGACTGTCACAAGAAGAGAGATTGGGAAACCTGGACCTGTAAACTTTAGAGTCCCAAGGAATGAGACACGATTTCATTGAAACTTACAAAGTACTGAAAGGGTTAGACAGAGGGAGCCTAGGAGCAGGGACTGCAAATTGAAAATAAGGGGATGCCACTTAGATTCAAGTTGAAGAAAGTATTTTACTCGGAGAGTCGTGAACCTTTGGAATTCCCTGTCACAGAGTGCCGTACATTTAAGGTTAAACTTGCTAGATTTCTGATTACCAATGGTGGACGAGGTTATGAGTATGTGGTCAGTAAAAGGCATCAAAGTGTTCAATCAGCCCCGATCATATTGAAAGGCAGGATAAACTCAACGAGGTAAATCCAGCTCCTGTGTTCCAAACATCCTGCACGACCTACGTATTTAGAGATGTAATTATGGATTTTGCATTAAGTCAGCAGTGCTTCCTGTGGTAGAAACTTTGGACTTTTTTTACTGTAGACTTCAAGAGCCTAATGTCATGATCTACTGGAAGCCTCAAGCCCGCACTGGTTGATAGTCAGACCATGTCAGCTATCTCCTACAGCACTGATTAGGCAGCTCTATCCTTTCCAACCCTGTTAATAATGGTAGGCAGGTTATCAATGCTACCTTGGAAGTTTGGCAACACTGAACCTCAACAACTTCACTGGGTTGAGGTTAATACAAATAAAGCTGGTTGGGGAGGGCAAGAGCACCTCAACATAAACTTCCGTCACTGGCCTGCACCATGGTGAAGAAGTAAACAAAATCTAAAGCAGCAAAGCAGAAGGAAAGGTCAATTAAGTTGATACATACTTCAAAATGGAGCTCCAGAGTGACGAACACATGGACGTCCAAAAACTGTATCAGTGATAATGGGAACTGCAGATGCTGGAGAATCCAAGATAACAAAGTGTGAAGCTGGATGAACACAACAGGCCAAGCAGCATCTCAGGAGCACAAAAGCTGACGTTTCGGGCCTAGACTCTTCATCAGAGAGGGGGATGGGGAGAGGGTTCTGGAATAAATAGGGAGAGAGGGGGAGGCGGACTGAAGATGGAGAGAAAACAAGATAGGTGGAGAGGAGAGTATAGGTGGGGAGGTAGGGAGGGGATAGGTCAGTCCAGGGAAGATGGACAGGTCAAGGAGGTGGGATGAGGCGGTAGGTAGGAGATGGAGGTGCAGCTTGAGGTGGGAGGAAGGGACGGGTGAGAGGAAGAACAGGTTAGGGAGGCGGGGATGAGCTGGGCTGGTTTTGGGATGCGGTTGGGGGAGGGGAGATTTTGAAGCTTGTGAAGTCCACATTGATACCATTGGGCTGCAGGGGTCCCAAGCGGAATATGAGTTGCTGTTCCTGCAACCTTCGGGTGGCATCATTGTGGCACTGCAGGAGGCCCATGATGGACATGTCATCTGAGGAATGGGAGGGGGAGTTGAAATGGTTCGTGACTGGGAGGTGCAGTTATTTGTTGCGAACTGAGCAGAGGTGTTCTACAAAGCGGTCCCCAAGCCTCCGCTTGGTTTCCCCAATGTAGAAGAAGCCACACCAGGTGCAATGGATACAATATACCAGATTCGCAGATGTGCAGGTGAACATCTGCTTGATATGGAAGGTCATCTTGGGGCCTGGGATAGGGGTGAGGTAGGAGGTGTGGGGGCAAGTGTAGCACTTCCTGCAGTTGCAGGGGAAGGTGCCGGGTGTGGTGGGGTTGGACGGGAGTGTGGAGCGGACAAGGGAGTCGCGGAGAGAGTGGTCTCTCTGGAAGGCAGACAAGGGTGGGGATGGAAAAATAGCTTGGGTGGTGGGGTCGGATTGTAGATGGCGGAAGTGTCGGATGATGATACGTTGTATCCGGAGGTTGGTGGGTGGTATGTGAGAATGAGGGGGATCCTCTGGGGGCGGCTGTGGCGGGGGCAGGAGCTGAGGGATGTGTTGCGGGAAATGCGGGAGACGCGGTCAAGGGCGTTCTCAACCACTGCGGGGGGAAATTTGCGGTCCTTGAAGAACTTGGACATCTGGGATGTACGGGAGTGGAATGCCTCATCCTGGGAGCAGATGCGGCGGAGGCGGAGGAATTGGGAATAGGGGATGGAATTTTTGCAGGAGGGTGGTCGGAGGAGGTGTATTCTCGGTAGCTGTGGGAGTCAATGGGGTTGAAATGGACATCATTTCTAGCTGGTTACCTGAGATGGAGACTGAGAGGTCCAGGAAGGTGAGGGATGTGTTGGACATGGCCCAGGTGAACTTGAGGTTGGGGTGGAAGGCGTTGGTAAAGTGGATGAACTGTTTGAGCTCCTCTGGGGAGCAAGAGGCATCGCCGATACAGTCATCAATGTAACGGAGGAAGACGTGGGGATTGGGGCCTGTGTAGGTGAGGATGAGGGACTGTTCCACGTAACATACAAAGAGGCAGGCATAGCTTGGGCCCGCACGGGTACCCATAGCCACCCCCTTTGTCTGTAGGAAGTGGGAGGAATCGAGAGAGACGTTGTTGAGGGTGAGGACAAGTTCGACTAGGCGGATGAGGGTGTCAGTGGAGGTGGATTGGTCGGGCCTGCAGGACAGGAAGAAGTGGAGGGCCTTGAGGCCGTCCGCATGAGGAATACAGGTGTATTCACTTTCTCCATTTTCTCTCCTTTGGTCCAGGAACTCCCTTAATACATCCGTGACACCACCCATGCCCTCCACCTCCTCCAGGACTTCCAATTCCCTGGCCCCCAACACCTCATTTTCACCATGGATGTCCAGTCCCTCACACCCCGCCCCTGCCACAACCATCCCCAGAGGATCCCCCTCGTTCTCACATACAACCCCACCAACCGCCAGATACAACACATCATCCTCCAACACTTCCGCTATCTACAATCCAACCCCACCACCCAAACTATTTTTCGATCTCCACCCTTATCTGCCTTCCAGAGAGACCACTCTCTCCGCGACTCCCTTGTTCACTCCACACTCCCGTCCAACCCCACCACACCCGGCACCTTCCCCTGCAACCGCAGGAGGTGCTACACTTGCCCCCATACCTCCTCCCTCACCCCCATCCCAGGCCCCAAGATAACCTTCCATATCAAGCAGATGTTCACCTGCACATCTGCCAATGTGGTATATTGTATCCATTGCACCCGGTGTGGCTTCTTCTACATTGGGGAAACCAAGCGGAGGCTTTGCAGAACACCTCCACTCGGTTCGCAATAAACAACTGCACCTCCCAGTCGCGAACCATTTCAACTCCCCCTCCCATTCTTTAGATGACATGTCCATCATGGGCCTCCTGCAGTGCCACAATGATGCCACCCAAAGATTGCAGGAACAACAACTCATATTCTGCTTGGGAACCCTGCAGCCCAATGGTATCAATGTGGACTTCACAAGCTTCAAAATCTCCCCTTCCCCCACTGCATCCCACAACCAGTCCAGTTCTTCCCCTCCCCCCACTGCATCCCAAAACCAGCTCAGCCTGTCTCCACTTCCCTAACCTGTTCTTCCTCTCACCCATCCCTTCCTCCCACCTCAACCCGCAGCTCCATTTCCTACCTACCACCCCATCCCGCCTCCTTGACCTGTCTGTCTTCCCTGGACTGACCTATCCCCTCCCTACATGCTCACCTATACTCTCCTCTCTACCTATCTTCTTTTCTCTCCATCTTCGGTCCGCCTCCCCCTCTCTCCCTATTTATTCCAGTTCCCTCTCCCCATCCCCCTCTCTGATGAAGGGTCTAGGCCCGAAACGTCAGCTTTTGTGTTCCTGAGATGCTGCTTGGCCTGCTGTGTTCATCCAGCTCCACACTTTGTTAACTTCGAAAAACTGGTTTTTTTATTATTTATAGCTCTTTCTCGCAGGGAAATCCAGAGAGGATCAAGTATAAATCCTTCTGCTGGATCAGGATCAGCCACAATTGAGGCCTCTGATGGTCAAGGGTCTGCCAATTAGCCATGCAGACGCTGGCTTCAGTGATCACCATGACATTATTTTCATTCTTTCATGGGACGCGGGTGTCACTAGCTGGGTCAAAATTTATTGCCCGTCCCTAATTGCCCCTTGAGAAGGCCGGGGTAAGCTGTCTTCTTGAACTGCTGCAGTCCATCTGCTATATGTTGAGCCACAATGCTGTTGGAGAGGGAATTCCAGGATTTTGATACAGGAATGGCGATGTACTTCCAAGTCAGGATGGTGAGTGGCTCAGAGGAGAAATTGCTGATGGTGACGTTCTCAAAAGCCTGCTGCCCTTGTCCTTCTACATGGAAGTGGTCATGGGCTTGGAAGGTGCTGTCTGAGGATCTTTGGTGCATTTCTGCAGTGCATCTTGTAGATAGTACCCACTGCTGCTATTGACTGTCAATGGCAGAGGGGCTGGATGCTTGTGGATGTGGTGCCACAGGAATACTGGCCTCACTGACCTGTACATCTCTACATATGATAGGGACCACAACATTGGTGAGGCCACTAAATCAGCCTTAATAATCACCTGCGCAAGGGAATCCTCGACATCAGCTCCCGTTATTTTATTAGCTACTATGCCTCCAGTCCTAGGGGGAAGCGATGGCTTAGTGATATTATCACAAGACATTTAATCCACATACCCAGGGAATGTTCTGGGGACCTGGGTTTAAATCCTCCCATGGCAGAAGGTGGAATTCAATGAAAACATGGAGTTAAGAGTCTAGTGATGACTGTGAATTGATTGCCAGGAAAAACCACTACATTTCACCGATGAATGGTTCTCTTTAGGAAAGAAAGCTGCCAAACTAACCCTGTCTGGCTTACATGTGAGTCCAGATCTACCGCTTTATGGCTGACTCTTAACTGCCTTCAGGGCAATTAGGGATGGACAATAAATGTTGACTAAGCCAGTGACACCATATTCTAAATGAATAAAGGAACAACAAAATCAACCTCAGGCTGAGAAAGTTCACCCATTTAGTTAGAAATATTTGCTGATAGTTTGGCTATTGTTTCCGAATTAGTAATAATACAAATAGTTTTTCCAGCCAATTCATGTAAAAATGAAGCTGATAATATTTTTGAAATGGAGATAATTTGTAGACCACCGTATAGTTTGATATGACAAAATGGCAAAAGACATGATTTGCCAATTTATAATTTTTACGATTTACAGTGACCTGGTTTCCCTATCCAGAGGCAGGAACCTGACTGGGGTTTCTGGGGTTGTTCCCTAGGTAATTTGTTCCCATGCAGATGCTGTCATCGAGTCAGTGGTGAGTTTGATGTCCCAGGAGGAGGGAAATGTCTGCTCACAGCAATTCTGAAAGGCAGATGGCAGGCAAAACAAGAGAGGTATTAGGGTACCAGGGGATCAGCAGCAGCATGATGTAGAGCTGGAGTCAAAGGAAAATGTACTTCAACCAATCTGGTACAATAACCCTTATTGTCAATGAGGGATCGTTGAGAAAATATCATGATGTTGATGGTGCTCCCATTGCATGAAGCTACTGTGTGGTTAAGTGTTGTAAACTGTTTGGGTTTGCTGATCTGCAATTTGAAAATCAATTTCTGACCTTCTTCAGCCAAATAACGACCTTTGAAAGTAGCAGTATTTTGCAGAGACATCAAGGTACCGAGCCTCCATCAAGAGGCATTATTTGCAAAGCACGTATTTTGTGGTACGAACCCCCATCAGCAACTGAAAATTGAGGTCATGTTTTCATATTTGTTTTACCAAAGTTGAGATTTATATCTTCCTCAAGGAGCTAATAATTGAGTGTTTAATCCTGTGTATGAAGGATGGAAGCTCTTTCCTGAAAAATGATCCTATTTTAATGCCTTCTGTACTTTTCTGATCCTCACATCAAACAATGCTTCGTAATTGTTGACCTTAAACTGAAAAAAAGTGCATACCATAAGGAAACAAGACTAATTTGTTCTGCAGCTCTCACATCTGAAGAAGATATTTAGACATTTTTAAAGCTAATTTAAAATATTTTATGTATGTGTAAAGAGGTATGTAGAAAGGCTGAGGGTCAGTGAACAGTGCAAATGGTATCTAGGATACATTCTGGACAAAAATGCAATGAAGAGTAAGTGTTTTAATCCTGAAACTTTAATCCCCCCTACTTCCTGTTCAGGAATGAAATATAAATCAGGCACCATGCTGAGCAGCAATTTTTACTGAAAAGGATGTTGGCAAAAGAGGATTAGTAATGGTCAAAAGTGTTTAAGGAATTTAATCACACAATTTGTTGTAAAACTTTTCAGGCAGAGAGTGACCAATTCTTTTATGTGCAGCCAAGGGTGAATGACAAAACACACTTTTAAAGTGATTACAAACTTGTTCTTACTGACACTTAACTAGAGATTTTAGCAGGCAGTCTCAATCTTTGGACAATACATAATATCAGGGCATGCATGTATTTTCGTCAGACATATTTTCGTCTTTCCTTATTCTTAAACTATCAAAATGGCACCAGATTATGGTGACAAATAAAAACTTTTTGCTGTATTTTATTGTATTTCACTGTAAGATACATGTGACAATAAAAATCATTCTTTCATGCAAGAAAGCAAAGATTTCTTTGACATCAATTTACAAACTGATCCCTGTGAATTATAATATGCCGCAGATTGTTTTAGAATTATGTAGCATCATAGCTAACGTTAAACATGAATGTGAGCAATATTCAAATAACAAGCACTGGGAAGTTGTAACAGAATTGTGTATTTGGAGCAGACTAATTGGCATTACTTTGAGGCATAGAACATAGAACAGTACAGTACTGTACAGGCCCTTCAGCCCAGGATGTTGTGCTGAACTTCTACCCGAATCCTAATGTCTGTCTACCCTCCACCACTACCTTATACTATCATCCTTATGCCTATCTCATAGCCGCTTAAATGCCCCTAATGAGGCCGACTCCACTACCCTCTCCGGCAAGGCATTCCACACCCCCACCACTCTCTGAGTAAAGACCCTACCTCTGACATCTCCCCTATATCTACCTCCGCTCACTTTAAAACTTTGTCGCCTCATAAAGAATCACCATAGCCTGCTGAAAGAGAAATTATGTCTGGCTAATTGTTTGGGTTTTTGGAGGAAGTTTTGGAAGGAGACTTAATAGAGGAAAACCAGTAAATCTGAGATAATGGGAACTGCAGATGCTGGAGATTCCAAGATAATAAAATGTGAGGCTGGATGAACACAGCAGGCCAAGCAGCATCTCAGGAGCACAAAAGCTGACGTTTCGGGCCTAGACCCTTCATCAGAGAGAACACCTCCGCTCAGTTCGCAAAAAACAACTGCACCTCCCAGTCGCAAACCATTTCCACTCCCCCTCCCATTCTCTTGATAACATGTCCATCATGGGCCTCCTGCACTGCCACAATGATGCCACCCGAAGGTTGCAGGAACAGCAACTCATATTCCGCCTGGGAACCCTGCAGCCATATGGTATCAATGTGGACTTCACCAGTTTCAAAATCTCCCCTTCCCCTACTGCATCCCTCAACCAGCCCAGTTCGTCCCCTCCCCCACTGCACCACACAACCAGCCCAGCTCTTCCCCCCCACCCACTGCATCCCAAAACCAGTCCAACCTGTCTCTGCCTCCCTAACCGGTTCTTCCTCTCACCCATCCCTTCCTCCCACCCCAAGCCGCACCCCCCGCTACCTACTAACCTCATCCCACCTCCTTGACCTGTCCGTCTTCCCTGGACTGACCTATCCCCTCCCTACCTCCCCACCTACACTCTCTCCACCTATCTTCTTTACTCTCCATCTTCGGTCCGCCTCCCCCTCTCTCCCTATTTATTCCAGTTCCCTCCCCCCATCCCCCTCTCTGATGAAGGGTCTAGGCCCGAAACGTCAGCTTTTGTGCTCCTGAGATGCTACTTGGCCTGCTGTGTTCATCCAGCCTCACATTTTATTATCTTGAAAACCAGTAAATCTGTTGTGTTTGGACTTGGAGAAAGCATTTGAGAATGTACTCAAAAGTAATAAGCTGAGAGCTGAGGTTTTGAAGGTAGTATATTGCTTTGGATCAGTATGCTTTGCACGTTCTGGAAGGAGAGATCACATCTCGAGTGAAATGCACCAAGTGAATATATATTTTGGGGAACTTGGTGGCAATGCGGTAAGTCAGTGCAGAGTGTAAGAGGTGCCATTTGCTTGCTTTTTTTTGCCTGATAGTTTGTAAGCATTTTTTTTTGAGACAGGGTAAATTGAAGCCAGAATCAGGGACCCGGAGGGTGAACCAGGCTCATTCGTTGGTGATCACTTCTGGTTTAAGAATCTATTATCGGTAGCTTTCAGATTGAAAGTAAATCGGAGAAATATTTACAGGCTACAAACTAAAAGACCAGAATGTTTTCAAATCAAATTAAGATCGAAGTAATTGAAATGGAGATGCCAGGCCAGACGATGATTTATACCTACGTGACGGGGGAGTGGTCAGACCCCATACTCCAGCTCAGGGTTGATGAACTGGAATCTCAGTTTTTACCAATCAACAAATCATGTGGCGGACAGTTACTGGGGAATGCTGTGCTTCAGGAGGCAGTCACACACCTTAGATTAACTAGCTGAAACTCGGTCAGTGGCCAGAGACGTGAGACTGTGACAAAGAACAGGGCAGGTGGAAGGATCCAGGATGTAGTGCAGAAGGAACCTTGGCCTTTGATCTTATCTAACAGGTTTGAGATTCTTTCTTCCTGTGTGGATGAGAGTGCAGGGTATAGGGAAGATGAGTAAACTGACTGTAGCACTGTGGTACAGGTGGATATTCAAGAGGATATAAAAAGTGAAATGTAGTTATAATCAGAGGTAGTATAGTTAGGGGAATGAACACTGTTCGTTGTGATGAGGATCGAGAGTCTCGAAAGTAGTGTTGCCTGTCTGGTGCCCAGGTTCAGGATATTCCATCTCGGCTGCAAAGGAACTTGAAGTGGGAGGAGTAGAAATCCAGCTATTGTGGTACACACAGGTACAATTGATATGGAAGAAAGAGGAAAGAGGTTCTGCTGAGGGATTATGAGCGCCAAGGTGCTGAGGTGAGAAAGCAGAACCAGAATGGTAATAATCTCTGGATTACTATCTGAGCAATTTGGCACGGTGTGAGCATAATTTATAGATGTAAATGCATTGTTCAAATGGTGGCATGGCAGAAATGTGTTTGAATTCATGGGACATTGGCATTGGTACGGGGAAGGAGGGAGTTGTTCTGGTGGTATCGGCTCGACGAGAATCATATTGGGACAAGTCTCCTGGCAAAATCGTCTGTCGTCTGCAAGGTGTTAGAAAGGATTCTGAGGGATAAGATTTATGACCACCTAGAAGAGCATGGCTTGATCAAATACAGTCAACACGGCTTTGTGAGGGGTAGGTCATGCCTTACAAACCTTATCGAGTTTTTTGAGGACGTGACTAGAAAAGTTGATGAGGGTCGAGCTGTGGATGTGGTGTATATGGACTTCAGTAAGGCATTTGATAAGGTTCCCCATGGTAGGCTCATTCAGAAGGTCAGGAGGAATGGGATACAGGGGAACTTAGCTGCTTGGATACAGAATTGGCTGGCCAACAGAAGACAGCGAGTGGTAGTAGAAGGAAAATATTCTGCCTGGAAGTCAGTGGTGAGTAGAGTTCCACAGGGCTCTGTCCTTGGGCCTCTACTGTTTGTAATTTTTATCAATGACTTGGATGAGGGAATTGAAGGATGGGTCAGCAAGTTTGCAGACGACACAAAGGTCGGAGGTGTCGTTGACAGTGTAGAGGGCTGTTGTAGGCTGCAGCGGGACATTGACAGGATGCAGAGATGGGCTGAGAGGTGGCGGATGGAGTTCAACCTGGATAAATGCGAGGTGATGCATTTTGGAAGGTCGAATTTGAAAGCTGAGTACAGGATTAAGGATAGGATTCTTGGCAGCGTGGAGGAACAGAGGGATCTTGGTGTGCAGATACATAGATCCCTTAAAATGGCCACCCAAGTGGACAGGGTTGTTAAGAAAGCATATGGTGTTTTGGCTTTCATTAACAGGGGGATTGAGTTTAAGAGTCGTGAGATCTTGTTGCAGCTCTATAAAACTTTGGTTAGACCGCACTTGGAATACTGCGTCCAGTTCTGGGCGCCCTATTATAGGAAAGATGTGGATGCTTTGGAGAGGGTTCGGAGGAGGTTTACCAGGATGCTGCCTGGACTGGAGGGCTTATCTTATGAAGAGAGGTTGACTGAGCTCGGTCTCTTTTCATTGGAGAAAAGGAGGAGGAGAGGGGACCTAATTGAGGTATACAAGATAATGAGAGGCATAGATAGAGTTGATAGCCAGAGACTATTTCCCAGGGCAGAAATGGCTAGCACGAGGGGTCATAGTTTTAAGCTGGTTGGTGGAAAGTATAGAGGGGATGTCAGAGGCAGGTTCTTTATGCAGAGAGTTGTGAGAGCATGGAATGCGTTGCCAGCAGCAGTTGTGGAAGCAAGGTCATTGGGGTCATTTAAGAGACTGCTGGACATGTATATGGTCACAGAAATTTGAGGGTGCATACATGAGGATCAATGGTCGGCACAACATTGTAGGCTGAAGGGCCTGTTCTGTGCTGTACTGTTCTATGTTCTATGTTCTATGTTCTATAATAGCTACCTCCAACCCAGGAAAAGGTCTCTGGCTGTCCACTCTATCTATACTTCTGATCATTTTGTACACCTCTATCAAGTCACCTCTCATCCTTCGTCATTCGAAAGAGAAAAGCCCTAGCTCTCTCAGCCTTTCCTCATAAGACTTTCCCCCTATTCCAAAGAAACAAAGAAACAAAGAAACCTACAGCACAGGAACAGGCCCTTCGGCCCTTCAAGCCTGCGCCGATCAAGATCCTCCGTCTAACCTGTCATCTATTTCCTAACGGTCTGTGTCCATTTGCTTCCTGCCCATCCATGTACCTGTCCAAATATATCTTAAAAGACGCTAATGTGTCTGCGTCTACCACCTCCGCTGGCATCGCGTTCCAGGCACCCACCACCCTCTGTGTAAAGAACTTTCCATGCATATCTCCCTTAAACTTTCCTCTCTCACTTTGAACTCATGAACCCTACTAATTGAGTTCCCCACTCTTTTTGCTATCTACCCTGTCTATACCCCTCATGATTTTGTAGACCTCAATCAGGTTCCCCCTCAATTTCCATCTTTCTAATGAAAATAATCCTAATCTATTCAACCTCTCTTCATAGCTAGCACCCTCCATACCAGGCAACATCCTGGTGAACCTCCTCTGCACCCTCTCCAAAGCATTCACATCCTTTTGGTGATGTGGCGACCAGAACTGCACACAGTGCTCCAAAAGTGGCCGAACCAAAGTCCTATACAACTGCAACATGACCTGCCAACTCTTGTACTCAATACCCCGCCCAATGAAGGAAAGCATGCCATATGCCTTCTTGACCACCCTGTTGACCTGCATTGTCACCTTCAGGCAACAATGGACCTGAACACCCAGATCTCTCTGTTCATCAATTTTCCCCAGGACTTTTCCATTTACTGTATAGTTTGCCCTTGAATTTGATCTTCCAAAATGCATCACCTCGCATTTGTCCGGATTGAACTCCATCTGCCACTTATCTGCCCAACTCTCCAGTCTATCTATATTCTGTTGTAATTTCTGACAGTCCCCTTCACTATCAGCTACTCCACCAATCTTAGTGTCATCAGCAAACTTGCTGATCAGGCCACCTACACATTCCTCCAGATCATTTACATATATCACAAACAACAGTGGTCCCAGCACAGATCCCTGTGGAACACCACTGGTCATAGGTCTCCAATTTGAGAAACTCCCTTCTACTACTACGCTCTGTCTCCTGTTGCCCAGCCAGTTTTTTATCCATCTAGCTAGCACACCCTGGTCCCCACGTGACTTCATTTTCTCCATCAGCCTGCCGTGGGGAACCTTATCAAATGCCTTACTGAAGTCCATGTATATGACATCTACAGCCTTTCCCTCATCAATCAACTTTGTCATGTCCTCAAAGAATTCTATTAAGTTGGTAAGACATGACCTTCCCTGCACAAAACTATGTTGCCTATCACTGATAAGCCCATTTTCTTCCAAATGGGAATAGATCCTATCCCTCAGTATATTCTCCAGTAGCTTCCCTACAATTGATGTCAGGCTCACCGGTCGATAATTCCCTGGAATATCCTTGCTGCCCTTTTTAAACAAGGGGACAACATTAGCAAGTCTCCAGTCCTCTGGGACCTCACCCATGTCTAAGGATACTGCAAAAATATCTGTTAGGGCCCCGGCTATTTCTTCTCTCACTTCCTCAGTAACCTGGGATAGATCCCATCCGGACCTGGGGACTTGTCCACCTTAATGTCTTTTAGGATACCTAACACTTCCTCCTTCCTTATGTCAACTTGACCTAGACTAAGCAAACATCTATCCCCAACCTCAACATCCGTCATGTCCCTCTCCTTGGTGAATACCGATGCAAAGTACTCATTAAGAATGTCACCCATTTTCTCTGACTCAGCACATAACTTTCCTTCTTTGTTCTTAAGTGGGCCAATCCTTTCTCTAGTTACCCTCTTGTTCTTTATATATGAATAAAAGGCTTTGGGATTTTCCTTAACCATGTTTGCCAGCAATATCTCATGTCCTCTCTTAGCCCTCTTAATCCCTCGTTTCAGATTCTCTCTACATTCCCGATATTCTTGCAACATCCAGGTAAATCTCCTCTGTACCTTTTCCAAAGCTTCCACATCTTTGCTGTAATGTGGCGAGCAGAACTGGATACAATACTCGAGATGTAGCCGAACCAGGGTTTTGCATTGCTGGAGCATAACTTCATTGCTCTTGAACTCAACCCACTATTGATGAAAGCTAACACACCATACACCTTCTTAACAACTCTATCCAACTGGGTGGCAGCTTTCAGGGAACTGTGGACATGAACCCCAAGATCCGTCTTGTATCTCAAATCACCCCCAATCATTTTTAAAGTATTTATTTAAAAATGATTAAATGAATACAAAACAGCATAATTAACTGAGAAATTTTTTCGAAGTGATTTAAAAGAATGGGACATTTTTTTCACTTCACTCACTCAAAACTGTATCTAAAATATGTCCAAATATTCAATCAACTTTTCATTTTATCAAGCTCCGTGGTATGTAATGTATTAATCATGTTTAATATGATGTGGAGGTGCTGGTATTGGACTGGAGTGGACAAAGCCAGAAACTACATGACACCAGGTTATAGCCCACAGGGTTATTCGAAACATAAGCTTTCAGACCTTCAGTCCTTCTTCAGGTGCCTCTCTCACTAACACCTGAAAAAGGACTGAGGCTCCGAAAGCTTGACTTTTCAAATAAACCTGTCGGACTAAAACCTGGTGCAGTGTGAGTTCTGATCTTGTTTATTCTTGTCAGTGTTGTGTTTCAATTGACACTAATACTTTCTTCAGAGCAGTGCAAGACAGCAATATCTACTGATAATGCTGTGTCTAGACTATTTACTGGTTACACAAGCAATACTCATCTCACTGGTGCTGAAATAGCACTATTGTCTTTCAGATTGATGACCTCTTTATTATTCACCAGCTTCCCTGTCAACACAAAATTCGCATGCAACTCGGCTATTAAAATATTTCAGTTTCCAGTGTAACAATGAATGAACTTATTTGTAGTGGTGATGACTGAGCTCTCATTCTAATATTTATAACAATTTTAGCACAATTTAAAGAATCCAAATTTGGCTAAAAGTGTTGGGAACCCTACAGGCTGAAATATACAATTTTTTTAGCAGCCAGTATCAGTTTTGTTGAGTTTTACGGACCGCCACTCTCCATGAAGGCTAGCAAGTTTTCTTGCTGCATCTTACTAAAAGTATCTCATTAACAACCTACGCTGATCGCATGACACACCACTGGTCCAATTTTTGGCCATTCTACAACTCATATAACCAAAAACATAATACCGCAAGATATCCAGGAATAAAGCAGTGTTCCGGGCACCCATACCATCTTTAAAAGGCTGTTGTGCAATGTGGGGTGCCTACAGAGTGTGCACTGAGATGTTAGTACCAGGTCTTTGACATGGACGTCCTTTGGAGCAAGCAGGAGGCCAACGCCACCAGGTACCTGCTCAGAGCTCCATAGCGAGAATTTTCAACTTGTAGCAAATAGCGTGATAGCAGTGTAAACATGAATGAGGCATGCTGAGCAGTTAATAAGATCATTAGCCAGCAATAATCTACTTCATAGGCAACTGGCCACTAACTGGCCAGAATCTCATCACAACAATTGAACTTAGGAGATGCAGTGAGTTGCTCCCAATGTCGAGTTAGGCTTCATCGAATTTTTTACACGTCTACCACATTTCTCATTATAGTCCATTGTCATTTAGGCTCCTATAGAATTTTGACCTTGTTTTTTTTTAAATGATACAGCATTTGAAATTGCTGGACTAATTTCCCTTTATAATTAAAACAATCCTAAATATGTTGAACCAAAACATTTTTTTACCATATTAGTCCTTGGCAACAGTGATTTATTACACTTCCTAAACTTGATAACTTGATCCTTCTTTTTAAAAACAAGTGTTTTATTTGTAGGGAAAATGTTTTGATCTAATTTTCTGCTGATAATAATGTTGTGCAAACTCACTTTCTGTAATAATGTATATTTAAAAGCAATTATATCTCAATGAAATTTGTACAATTTGCAAGTAAGAACTACTTTTCATCCTGGACTTTGGTCATTATTTTAAAAGCTCTAAACTTGATGAAATGTTTCATCTGAAGCCATTAGGCTTTACAGTCTCCGAACATAGATGTCACATTGTTTAAAGCCTATCCTGTCTTGTTTAAAGTCTGTAACTGAAATTCTCACCTGAAATTATACCAAGTGATATTACCAAATAAGCAATATCACCTCCAATTTCTTAGCTTGCTTTTTTGAGATTTTAAAAAATATTTTGTGCATATTGCGTATGTTTGGGATCACGTAGGGGAAATCTTCTTAGCAGATTGTGCCATATCTTCCTAGTTGTTGCACTGCTATGTGTATGTGAATGAAGAAGGGTCACAGAACCCGAAACATTAACTCTGCTTTCCTCCACAGATTCTGCCAGACCTGCTGAGTTCCTCTGGCAATTTCTGTATGAGTGCAGCTTATAGAGTATATTGTCCATCTATGCCTAATATGGAGTCAAAAAGATATACAGCACAGGAACAGACCCTTCAGTCCAACTTGCCCATGCTAATCAGATATCCTAAATAAATCTAGTCCCATTTGCCAGCATTTGGCCCATATCCCTCTAAATCCTTCTTATTCATGTACCAATCAGATGCCTATTAAATGTTGTAATTGTACCAGCCTTAACCACTTCCTCTTGACAGATCATTTCCATACATGCACCACCCTCCACATAAAAAACTTACATCCCAAGTCCCTTTTAAATCTTTCAGCCCTCGTCTTAAAACTATACCGTCTAGTTTTGGACTCCCTGACCCGAGGAAAAAGTTTCAAGCTTCAGAACATCGTTTCTATTGCAGGGAGACCAGAATTTCACACAGTATTCCAACAGTGACCTAACCAATGTCCTGTACAGCCACAACACGACCTCCCAATCCAACTGAATACACTGACCAGTAAAGACAAACATAACAAACGCCTCCTTCTCTATCCTATCTACCTGTGATTCCACTTGCAAGGAACAATGAACCTGTACTATAAGGTCTCTTTGTTCAGCAACACTCTTCAGGACCTTCCCATTAAGTGTATAAGTCCTGCTCTGATGTGCCTTTCCAAAACACAGCACCTCACATTTATCTAAATTAAACCTCATCTGCCAGTCCTCAGCCCATTGGCCCATCTGATCAAGGTGCCATTGTACTTTGAGGTAATATGTTTTCTAACTGAGCTTTGGGCTATTTAAAATAATCATAATTTCAATTCCTAAACAATATGAATAAGCGAAAGTAATGAATAACCCAGTACATAATCATCCCAAAGTAAGATTATCAATTCTTCCCGCAATAGTGACAGCACAAGAAACAGATGTAGCTTCATCGTAAGTATATTGAATTTTTACAAAACCCTGACTATGAGGATACAGCAGGGCAGCAGGGTGGCCCAGTGGTTAGCACTGCTGCCTCACTGCACCAAGGACCCGAGTTTGATTCCACCCTCTGGTGAATATCAGTGTAGATTTTGCACAATCTCCCCATGTCTACATGGGTTTCCCACAGGTACTCTGGTCCTCCCACAGTCTAAAGATGTGCAGGCTATATGAGTTGGCCAGGGGAAGTTGTCCATCGAGTCCAGGGATCTGCAGTCTGGGTGGCCTAGCCATGAGAAATGCAGGGTTACTGAGATGGGGTCATTATGGGTTGGATACTCTTCAGAGGGTCAGTGTGTTATTTAAATCAGATGCACAAGTCAAAGTTCAAGCATTGCTTGAACTTCAGTCATACAGTGCTAGAAAAATGGAGAGGCTATGCTCAAGAAGCAAACTTGACTCACAAACCTTATCGAGTTTTTTGAGGATGTGACTAGAAAAGTTGATGAGGGTCGAGCTGTGGATGTGGTGTATATGGACTTCAGTAAGGCATTTGATAAGGTTCCCCATGGTAAGCTCATTCAGAAGGTCAGGAGGAATTGGATACGGGGGAACTTAGCTGCCTGGATACAGAATTGGCTGGCCAACAGAAGACAGCGAGTGGTAGTAGAAGGAAAATATTCTGCCTGGAAGTCAGTGGTGAGTGGGGTTCCACAGGGCTCTGTCCTTGGGCCTCTACTGTTTGTAATTTTTATTAATGACTTGGATGAGGGGCTTGAAGAATGGGTCAGCAAGTTTGCAGACGACACAAAGGTCGGAGGTGTCGTTGACAGTATAGAGGGCTGTTGTAGGCTGCAGCGGGACATTGACAGGATGCAGAGATGGGCTGAGAGGTGGCAGATGGAGTTCAACCTGGATAAATGCGAGGTGATGCATTTTGGAAGGTCGAATTTGAAAGCTGAGTACAGGATTAAGGATAGGATTCTTGGCAGTGTGAAGGAACAGAGGGATCTTGGTGTGCAGATACATAGATCCCTTAAAATGGCCACCCAAGTGGACAGGGTTGTTAAGAAAGCATATGGTGTTTTGGCTTTCATTACAGGGGGATTGAGTTTAAGAGTCGTGAGATCTTGTTGCAGCTCTATAAAACTTTGGTTAGACCGCACTTGGAATACTGCGTCCAGTTCTGGTCGCCCTATTATAGGAAAGATGTGGATGCTTTGGAGAGGGTTCAGAGGAGGTTTACCAGGATGCTGCCTGGACTGGAGGGCTTATCTTATGAAGAGAGGTTGACTGAGCTCGGTCTCTTTTCATTGGAGAAAAGGAGGAGGAGAGGGGACCTAATTGAGGTATACAAGATAATGAGAGGCATAGATAGAGTTGATAGCCAGAGACTATTTCCCAGGGCAGAAATGGCTAGCACGAGGGGTCATAGTTTTAAGCTGTTTGGAGGATAGTATAGAAGGGATGTCAGAGGCGGGTTCTTTACACAGAGAGTTGTGAGAGCATGGAATGCGTTGCCAGCAGCAGTTGTGGAAGCAAGGTCATTGGGGTCATTTAAGAGACTGCTGGACATGCATATGGTCACAGAAATTTGAGGGTGCATACATGAGGATCAATGTCGGCACAACATTGTGGGCTGAAGGGCCTGTTCTGTGCTGTACGGTTCTATGTCCTATGTTCTTTGACCAACTGCACTGATTCCTTGATCGTTCCTTGTGCATTCTGATATATAATGGTATTTCCAAAAGGATATATACACTTGCAAGGAGATAGTAGGAACTGCTGATGCTGGAGTCTAAGATAGCAAGGCGTAGAGTGGATGAACACAGCAGGTCAGGCAGCATCAGAGGAGCAGGGAAGCTGACGTTTTGGGTCTGGACCCGTCTTCAGAAAACTCTTGCAACCGTTTCTCTCCTCCTAGTACTATATTTCCCTTATATTGTGCAAGTTCAATATCAGATAATTTTCAATGTAGAAACTATCAAGGCTCAGACAACTCATACATGTACACTGCAGAACTGACGAGGAAAAAACGTTTATAAGGCCCATCAGAGAAAAAAAGTGTTGAAGTGATGGTAAAAATGTTGACACACCCCAGGGCAGGATTGACTGCCACGAGGGGCCATTGTTTTAAGGTGTTAGGAGGAAGGTATAGAGGAGATGTCAGAGGGAGGTTCTTCGCCCAGAGAGTTGTCACCGCATGGAATAGTTTGCCAGTGGTAGTTGGAGACTGCTGGACATGCACATGGACAGCAGTGAATTGAGGGGAATGTAGGTTAGGTTATTTTATTTCTGGATAAGGATTATTCCACGGCACAACATCGTGGGCTGAAGGGCCTGTACTGTGCTGTATTTTTCTATGTTCTATGTTCTATGCCTCTTCCAAAAGGATAGAGTGACTTTTATGTGCAATAATTCCTCCAGCAATGTTTCTTTCTGTTCTGGTTTGAAAAATGCAACACTTACATATAACTGCACTTAGATTTTGCCCCTGATCATTTTGTAGAAGAATCTTTCCTAATATTTTTATGATCACACTATAGTAATTAAATTTAGAAGTAGTTTGCAGTACACTGTATCATGTCAGTAAATCAGCATAACAGTGATGCTTCAATGGGGCTTAATACTGCTATGATCAAAAACAAAATCACTCATACATTTTGCAGCTCATAATTTTCATAAATAGAAATGACATACTGGAATTGTCTGTGATGAATGATGTTTTTCTGCGGCTCATAAAGTATTTGGCATTTTTCCTGAAGCAGTTGTTAAAGTCTGAATTTCATGAAGGAAAGAATACTCCCAGCTCTAAAGAAAGCCCAATTATGACCCTACAGTGAAGAAAATTACACGTTAGTGTTGCGCTTCAATGGAACTAGCTAGGAAGATTTTGAATTAAAAAAAACAAATACAAACATGAAAGCAGCTGAGTTGAACAATGATGTTTGTTAAATTCTGTAAATCCAGTATTATTTGTTAGACTACCCCATCCTGGGTGTTGTTAGAAAGCACTTTTATTTTGCATATAATATTAACTAGTATTCCCAGGCATTAAAGAAATTCGCAAGATATTCCATGTGCCCTCCAGTAGGATAAAAATGGATATTCAAAATGCATAACTAAGCTTAATTTACTGACTCAGTGCGTCAACATTTTGACTCTTGTTGTGAAATACATTATCCATAAGTATGAGAGTTACTGAAGAACAACAAGCCAAAGTAAAGCGAATTCTACTTGTCACTGTAGAACAGAGAAAAGCTAGCATAAATCAAGAGTGCAATAATCACCTTAATTAAACAACTGTGGGGTAACCAATCAGTAAAATAAACTAAAGTGGAAATGAACTTGCTTGAATAAATAGAATGAATGCACCTGATCTTACGTAATTTGTTGGCTACAGAAATATATTACAACCTGAGTGACTGCTAGATGAATAACTCCAATGTTCCTTACGTTCTTTCCTCAAAACTATATAGAAGGGGGTTTTTACATCTTGATGTGGACATCTTCAGGCCTTTGCAGAAGCCTGCAAGCCAACATGACAATTTAGATTTCAGCCCATAGCACTTTTATATACACCTAATAAGCCCGCAGTACTTATTTGTCTGCTGAATGGACATCTCTAATTTCAAATAACGTTGATCTTGCTATTGCTAATCATGCTTTACACACCCGCTGTGTGGTGTAACCTTCAATGCCTCACTCTGACTAAGCACTCTGTGATAAGTATGTCCTTGTTTTGCCAAGATCTGCCAGTACAGCTTGCAAAACAAAGCTTTTCACTGTATTTCGGTACATGTGACTACAATAAATCGCACCAAAGTTTTGGTATTTTGGCAATATTTACAATGTTATCAATTTTATAACAAGCATTTTAAGTTTTGTTATGAAGCATCACCAAATTTTAAAGATTGAACCTGGATATTTTCTTTGTAGATCTTCTTCAATGGCTATATTGTTAAATTAAGGAATTTTCAATTAGTTTATGTAAATTATTCTGTCCTACAATTACAGTAACATGGCTTTGGAATTATGTTATGGGGCAAAGATTGATCCTGTTGATACTGGTATGCTTATACCATTTCTGGAGCAGTCATGCTGCTTTTCTGGCTCACTCCAAAGGGAAATGTAATGCTGTGCTAATGTGAAGTAGAATAAGTGATGATGGCCACGTTCCCCAGTCTCCAAAAACCACTGGCATTTCTAATTTAGGAAAAACCTGAACAGATATTCAATGATTTCTGTTGTCACAAACAGAAGAGTATTTCTCATGAAATAAATGTTTCCAAAATTTAACTGCCTTTAAGTTTAACATATGAAAGGCTGATTTTGCATTATGCTTGGAGCTAGGTCATAGCCTGACATGACACCAGCTTTATGCATTCTCATAGGTATAATGGAAGAACCGTTCCACTTCAGCAATTATTTTGTTTGCTGTCTGAAACTCTCCAATGGGAAAATTATTTTGAAAGGATACAGTAAACTGCAGCGTCGCAAGACTGGCTCCACTTTTCACGAAATACTCTGGACTGGCAGATAGATCATCAAATGTAAAATGTCCAGTGGCTGAGGTATTCAATCTCCAACAGCCACAACCCTCAAGCATTATGTTCCATGTGTCTCCAGCTGACAGACCTCCATTGGTTTCAATTCAGCTTTAGACATTATTGTCACGTGTGCTCAAGTACAAAAGTACAGGAGTGCAGAGAAAAGTTTTCATTGTTACCACACACAGAACTATCTTAGGTACAAATACCATGGCACAAACACTTAAGAACAAGGCAGAAAGAAATAAGAAACAGAGTTAAAAGTTAAACACGACAGTTTCTCTTTTTACAGTATTAAAAAAAAGAAAAAGTGGAAAAAATTTCCTTTGGCTTCTTGATTCCAAACTCAAATTCTGCATTGTATAATTCTGTCACTTTTAACCCTGCCTCTCTCAATTGAAATCTTTCTTTCTCTCTTGATTTAGTTCTTCTTCCATCTGAGTTAATATTAATTTCACAATAAATAACATCTCTACACCAGTTGAGGAGACACTTATAAGCAAGTTCTAGATGCCCCCATAGAGGCACTGCTTGCCACCTTATTTGAATGTCCTTGTGACAGCAACAAGCCACACAAATCCCATAGAAATCAATGGATAATGTAAATCTGAAGAATGTCTGATGTCATTCATTCATTTGGTGCTGACAATGATATCCAGCCCATTGCCTTCAATTCTTGACGGACCATCAGAGGGAGAAGGAAAGAAAGAGACTTTGATTCCAATAGAGTCTTCCATGATCTAAAGACATTTCAAAATAGTTTAGAACCAATAGTGTGCTTGTGAAATGTTAACACTGTTGTATCGTAGGGGAACAGTCATAGTTTTTGGGCACGGAGCCACATTCAAATGTGATATCAAATCTGATTTAAAAAATAACATTCAGATGCTGGGAAGGATATGGATGATGCAGGAAAACTTACTCTTTAAAGTCCAATGATCATGGAGCAATCCAGGCCAATGGTAAACAGTGCATAAAGAGTGGGTAATTCTTATAGGAGTCTGTATAATAACGCTCAACATGTGACTATTGGCAGCATCACCCAAACATCTGCCAGGCCTTTCTCAACATTTGCAGTGACTTGCTGCATCTTTTATTCACTTGCCAGATAGTTGGACAAGTTTCCTTCTCAACAGTGGTTCGGGAGTTGGTGGGGGTGAGATCACTATTGCTTGTTAAATATCTACTTAACAGCACAACACACCTTATTACCATTTGGCTTCCTACCTTAACCAGTGTGTTGAATAGCTGCACATTGAGAATTCTCCGCATTGCAGTCAGAGCAGATAGGTAGCAGGTCACTTGCCCCTGTCTACAAAGAGCCTCTGTGTTGGTCAGCACTAAAAATAATCTGAGGGCACGATCTGTGGGCATCAGCCACAAGCACTCCTCACCTTTTGGCATTCCACATTTGCCAACTTCTCATGAAACCTATCTGATCCACTTGTAGGACATTTGGGAAGCAAAGGCCTAACTCTGAGGGGTACATCCATTGAAAAGCTGCTGCAAGGACACTTTACACAGATGGACAGGCACCCATCTCACTGTTTGGACCAGGCTGCATCTCAGCAGTACAGTTAGTTGGCCATTTAGGTTGCTCAGGGTAAGAGGATGGGTCTGGGTGGGATGATCTTTGGAGGGTCAGTGTGGATTTGTAGGGCCGAAAGGCCTGTTTCCACCATGTAGGGATTCCATGATTCACAATTAGGTCTTCACATGTGAAGTTCCCAAATCCGTGTGAAGTTACCGATCAAAAGGTTGCTAACTCCAGACAAGGCCTCCCTCATGGTTCACATCTCCTCTGAGGGGCCATGAATCACACCTCCTTCCAAGATAGGCCCAACTCCATGGAAATAGTTGAGAGGTCTAAAATACCCACCCCTGCATAGAGAACGCTGAGTGTGGTATTGCTATCCATAGATATTTATTTTCTCAACAACCTGTTCAGAGATGTTACGGCACACCTCTGGGGCAGGAGGTCTTGAACATGGGTCTGAGACAGAGGTTGAGACACTATCTCTTCCCCTCAAGACCTCTTGTTGTTACCCATACACTTATCTTCTGCATTTAAAAATTTCAACCTACTTCCATTGACAATCCAGTTCCCACATATCCATGTAGTACTCACTCCTTATTGACACGTTCCTGATATTGATTCTAAGTTGCCTTTTGCAAATTTGAAACTTACTGTGCCTCCAATCCTTACACTACAATACGGTTTTGTTTTTAGTGGATTTACATTTCCGCACCAAGCCTCCTGAAACAACCTCTCTGTTACGTTTCCTCAAAGCTGAGAGGTTCAGGCTTCATAGAATCTCCACAGTGTGCAAACAGACCATTCGGTCCACACCAACCCTCCAAAGAGCATCCCATCCAGATCCAAACCCCTACCCTATATTTTCCATGACTAGTGCACCAAACCTACACATCCCTGGACACTATGGGCAATTTGCTATGGTCAAGCCACCTACTTTGTAACGTGGGAGAAAATTGGAGCACCCGGAGGAAACCTGTGTACTCAGGTACAGGGAGAACGTGGAAACTCTACACAGTCACCCAAAGGTGGAATTGAACCCCGGTCCCTGGCACTGTGAGGCAGCAGTGCTAACCACTGAGCCACCACGATGCCCAGTTAGAGTCCTTGCATCTTGGAAGCAGGCTATTCAGCTCACTGATTCTGCATTGAACCTGCAAAGAGCATCCCACTCACATCCACTCCTCATACTCTATAACCCTATATTTACCATGAGTATTCTGCCCATGCTGCACATCCCTAGACAGTATGGGCAATTTAGCATGGCTAATGCACTTACCCTGCACACCTTTGGACTGTGGGAGGAAACCGGAGCATCCAGAGGAAATCCGTGCAGACACAGGGAGAATGTGCAAACTGCACACAGACTGTTAGAAATGATGGAATAGAATAAGAGAATCCCTACAGTGTGGAAACAGGCCAATTGCCCCACCCAGTCAACATCAGGCCTCTGAAGAACATCCCACCCAGACTCAACCCCTTTCCCTTTCCCTGTAATCCTGCATCTCCCAAGGCCAATCCACCAAATTTACACACCCCTGGACACTACACACTGTGAGCTGGCCGTGCTAACCACTCAGCTACTCTGCCACAGGTTTTTTTGTTAATTTCTGAATTTTGTTTTCCTCTCCTGTTCGGAGAGGGATTAGTTTCATGACTTTGTTTCTGGCGTATTGAAAACCTGACTGCTTTTCTTCAAGAGGTAGACAGTAAATTGAACATCTGAAGTCACTTGTGCATTATTCAATTTGAACAGGTTTTCCTCTGACTTGCAATGTATATTTTGGCGATAAAGTTGCTATATTCACTTTTCATCATGTGTTAAGTCTCTGGTGATTACACTTGTTGAGTGTTGAATTTACTTTAAACTCTTAGATCTTTTAAAATTTCTTCCATAGCTATTTCACACCATTCATGTCGCCAATTCTTTTGTGCCAAATTCAGTACTTTGTGCTTGCTTATATCAAGTTTCATCTAGCATTATTCAACCCAATAAGTAATAGGAGGCAACTCCAAACATTGTAGTCTCTGCAGGTAGCCTTTCTAACCAGAAACATCTATCAGACATTTGCCCGTTTTGATGTGTGCATTCAACCTCTGTATGAGGCCTGGGCAGTGGGTCTCCTTTCGTGTAGTATTTGAATGAAATTGAAGAACTCTACCTGGTCATGTAAAGATTGTAAATTCAAACCTTACTGCAGAGACCTGGGAACTAAATAAAGCTGACGCTCCAGCAAATTGAGTCGCCTGTGAAGCTAATGGACTGCGCGGTAGGATATAGCTTGGGCCTTGCAGGTACTAGTAGGATGGCTGTGGTGCCTGTACAGAAACCATATGTCCAACCTTGGGGGAAGAGAGTTCAGGGCTTCAGAGGAAGCATCAGAAAGGCTGGCCCATTCAGGCCGCTCACCAGCTCAGATACCGAGGCCTCAGTGGGAACCTCTTGTTCAGATATTTTGGGAACACAAGCTCACTGTGACAGCTCTGTAGTTGCCCATGGAGGGAACACCAAGCGCATTTGTTCTTGAGGTCATCTAGAGACCGGACACCTACCCAGATCCAGGCAGAGGAGGGCCCTGTGGTGCCAGCAATCAGGGCTTTGTCCACATGCACAGGGAAGGAAAGGAATAACAAGCAAGGGGTGTAGGAGGGAATGGCTGTCCTAGCCCAGAGGCTGCTGGACCACAGCTACACTACGGGGACAAAGGTGGGCCCAGCGTGTGATCACCTGGCCGTGCTCATAGGCAGGTTGGTGGCCGGAAACGTGTTCAGAGCACTCAGGGTCTGCTCGATACACACATACATCTGCACTCCATTAACCCAGACATTTGTCATCACATGTGAAGGCATAATGAGAGGGGAGTGAGGAACCTAGCATTCCTGGTCTATAGTCCCCAAACCTAACATAACCAAACATAAATAGGTTCCTGAGTATCGCTGGCTGGGCCTTGCATTTCTTGCCCATCCCTAGTTGCCCTTGAGAAGGTGATGGAGAACTGTCTTCATGAACTGCTGCAGTCCACGTGCTGTAGGCATTGACGCACAATGCCCTTAGATGATGTTGAACATTGTGCAATCATCCACACACAACCCCAGATCCGAATGAGTGAAAGGTCATTGAAGATGGTTGGGCCTAGGAAACTACCCTGAGGAACTCCTGCAGAGATGTCCTGGAGCTGAGATGACTGACCTCCCACAACCACAACCATCTTCCTACCTGCCAATTAGACTCACGTGTACTTGCAGTGGGTGGTAAGATAGGAAGCTACATATTAATGAAGCAAGGAGTGCAGCTAACAGTCATAACAAGCAGTACTGTCCCTTAATCGTCAACTTGGTAGAATCTTGTCTTGACACCCAGACCTTAGCTAAGAGATACAATGAGTTGTTCCCTATGTTGACATAAGCCTCATTGAATTTCTTGTGTGATCCTGCCACATTTCCCTCTATATCCCACATTAGTCATGTCTCCATAAAATACTCCCTGAAAAAGTAACACAAAACTTGCTCACTGCCTGCATTGGGAACAGCTCCCATGGGAAATGCACATCAGAAACCTCTGCCCATTTTAAATGTTGTAACATCTCAATTTAAACACTTAGTGATGTCAGAGCTACTCACTGTTTGTTTGCAGAAGGATATTGATTTAAGTTTATAGCTGATCATAAGAAAATTCAGTAAGAGAACACAATCATCATAGTATGAATATCAAAAAGTCAAAAATATCACAACCTAATCTTGATGGATCTGAATTTCCTGAGCATAAATCTGCCAGTTGATCACCACTGTAGTTGTTTGATTTGATATGCATTGCTTACATTTAAGTATGGGTTGTTCATCCATCTGTCAGATCAGGTACATTTCCCATATTTCCATTCTGCTTTAAAGAAACATTGCTGTTATTAGATTAGATTCCCTACAGTGTGGAAACAGGCCCTTCAGCCCAACAAGTCCCCAGCAGGGAAGAAGTTGCCATGTGCCATTGCAGGTGAGAGAGAGAGACTGAGAGAAGGTGTGATGTGGCACATCTATCTTGTAGTGCCCTCTCAACAAATTGAACGTTTAGAATTTTACAACTGGTCACAGCCGCTGAAACATGGTTGTGCTGGGGGAGAGGGATTCCTGCATCAACAGCAGTGGCCAGGTAGGCGAAAGGGTCGGAGGTGCAAGGACTTTGGTGTTTTCCTGGAGCTATGAACACCTGTCTGTTGTTGAGGCGGAGGTGCGGGCCCCCTAAGGCAGCTGCCATGCTCCTGACACCACAGGAGGAGGAGGACCCACAGAGCAGCAGGGAATTTCCAGTCACCTCCTGATGAGCAGCCTTAATTAGCACCATAATGACTTTAACAATCTCCCCACTGGTGCATCTGACTGGCAGCTCGAAATTCCACACCCATACACGTCAGTTTCTGTTCCGCTAATCTGGAATAGATTTCAAAACTACTGTTTATTCAAACTGCAATTTATTTAACCATTGACAATTGTTGCTGCTTTTATATATTTGAAGCCAACTTTTTAGGAATGCTGAATAAACCCTAACGACTTCTGAAAGGACCCTGACAAGTAATGCAAAGTGGTAATTTTGTGGGAGGACATTGAAAGGCTTAGTAAAAGCATGTGCGTATTCTATCATTAAATTTTCACATTACTATTACATTATTGGTAACATTTCACGGGTGATATTTGAAGGGAGATGTCAATATAATGGCAGCTCAGTTTGGTAGAGAAAAACATAAGTCTACACATGTATAGTGGAATGTTTGCATTGGGTGCTTTAGGCTTGTCACTGTGGCATGCTATCCCATGCAGAACTGTATGTTTAGGCAATTAATTACAGATGCAGATTGGCTTTAGTGAGTTTCACACAAACTTCAGGCTCTTCCAGCTAAAAAGTAAAGACATGATCCTTTCTCAAGATATTTTTATGTTCATGTCTGTTTTCTAATTTTGCTGAAAACCTTGAGGAGAGGATATAGTAACTGGCTAAAAATCTGAAATCTGTCATTATATTACAAATTCACTATATAACTGCCATATAAAACCATTTGTTGTATAAATAGTGCATATGTTGTTGAACAGTGGAATAACTAATTGACTGATCTCATTCTCACTAAAAATCTTGTAACTTATTTGATATCCTCATTGGTGTCATAAACTGTATGTTTAATTATTCCCTTTTGTGCTCTCAATCTCAGCAGTATTTCCTGGAAAAATTATTAAATTCCAGAAATTGCAAGATAAAACATCAGAGAAAGCTAATTTTAAAATGTTCTCTTGATTTCTTCCTATTTTGTCTCCAAATTGCCTGTTGATCCCACTATTGCTTCCTTCCCTGTGCTTATTTGTTCTAATCAGACAAGTTAAATTGCATGTCAACAAAGCCAGGTTCAGAACATGTCACAAAAACAGAAATTGCTGGAAAAACTCAGTATGTGTGGCTACATCTGTGGGGAGAAAGCAGAGTTAATGTTTCCAGTCCAGTGACTCTTCAACAGAACCTATGTTGTGCTGGAATGCTATTTTCATTTCCTGTACAAATTACTAAAACTTAATTTGACTGATAATTTTGAATTGGTGTGAAAGTTTCAATTTGTGTTTCTGGATTCGGACAAATAAAACTAATTCAAGTTTCTATTCCACTCATCTAGAATAGATTTCAAAACTACTGTTTATTCAAACTGCAATTTATTTGACCATTGACAATTTTTGTCGCTTTTATATATTTGAAACCATCTTCATAGGAATGCTGCAAAAGCAGCAAAGCGCTACGTGATGTGAAAATAATGGGCTATAACCTGTAAAAAGGTAATATGCATTCTGCATACAATCCTCACAATTCAGCAAAGCAGTGCCACGAAAGGCAGTTTTGAAAAAAAAGTAGTTTCACAGGGACCTTATAAAGTTTTACTGCTGATTGGGGGAGTTGCATGTTGCATTAGGTAATGGTTCTGAAAGAGTTAATGTCAAAGTTGCATTAGCTCCAGCTATTCTGTTGACATCTCACAGTCTGTGGGTGCAGGAACTAAGTTCTACACTAGGCCTTTGTAGGAAGCATATGTGATCTATGCTGCTCCCAAAAGTCCTAATTCATGATTCCTGAGTGGTAATGTAGTTGTGCTTACTGCTATTGTGCAATAAACTATCTTGTTATCTAAGAACAGTGCCTTTTCTGTCAAGACGCTCATGTGGTTTATCTTCTGCCACTAATCATTTAGTCAAAGGACACTGGAAGAACACAGCAAGCTAGGCAGCAGCTGAAGGGAAGGAGAATGAAAGCTTCGGCTATTACCAATCTTTACGCTGAAACAGGAATTGGCAGAGATGGCAGCTGCCATGAGATGCAGTTGTTGCAATCAGGGTAGTACCACAATGCACATGTTAGATTTAATCTGACTCTTGCACTGAAGAACATGGTTTTGTGTGTAGAGAGTTGAGAATTACCATCTCACACATACTTTACGGAGAAATATCAGCCTGTCAAAAATAAGGACAGAAGTACACAGGAGATCCTTGAATTACAAATATTTGATTTATGAACCCTGGTACTTTGGACCGCAATCCCATACATGCTGCGTCATTTAAAGATCCAACATACTGGCATTTCCTGTTCTTATGAATGGCTGTTTTATACTGTCCTGCATTGATTTCTAACAGACATACAAATTGACTTGAGAGCGGACTCACAATCCAAGGACTGGCTGTAGTTCAAATTAAAATGTATATTTTTCACTTTGTAGCATTCTGAGATGTAATTTCATGACGTTGCACTTAAATGCCTACATGGAACAGTAAGTCGTTGCATTGAGACACAGTATTTCAAATGATTTATTGAAAAAAAACTTGACAGTCTGTCAGTTAACAATCTGTTTCAAGAACATATTCTCCAATGAACATTTCCCCACCTCGTGTTTCTCTTTTTTAACTCAGTAACGTACTTTGATGCTTCTTGTGTAAAGTCGATGCATTATTCTTAATTCAATTCTTTTTTGTTTGATCTACAGTTAAGATCCAGCAATGATCCAGACCAGGAAATGCTGAATGACTGTCTCACTATTCAACCACTGCAGCCCGCAGCATCACCACAAGATGCTGTAGATGGTACAATGGGTCGATCGCCTGGACCTCCCCATGACATGTATTCAGGTAAGCTTCTCAAACTTACAAAATAGTTTGGATGAATTACACTTTAATATTGTTGCTTGTTTTGTCCTTTGTTTCATGTAATGTATTTTAATAGTTATTAAAAATGAAAGCAAATTAATTTGTGGTCATATAACTGGCAAACCAGATAATGCAAACGTATAGATGCACTTCTCCGAACGTTCACATTCACCACAAACAAAATCACAAAAAGAAGTGTGCATTATCATTCGCAATTACAAGTTATCCTGAATATGTGGTTTTAAAAAAACATATAATTCATTGTGTTAATTCCAACCAGTCCCACAACCATTAGAGTCTGCATCCTCTCTCCAGCAGGTAATTGGCAACTCAGAGTTTCTGCACATGTATTTCCTCTCTCAGCAGATGCACTCTCATGGCAGGATCTGCTCTATCATCATGTTTCATGTATCAGGCTTTGAACGGTTACTATTCTTAAAGGGAAAGCAAGTTGCAGCACAAATGACTATAGGATTCCTGAGCATACAGTAAAAAAATGTGCATCTCTAAGCTCATTAATGCAAATTTGGGAAATGAAACTGATTAAAGCAATAATTCCAGAGAACACTCAGTAAATCTTATTCACTGGTAGTGAGGTTAGATAGCTTCCAGTGGCACTGCTGAGATGTGAGCATTCAGCCGTTTAATTGGCTGGCTACTCTTGAGGGTGAGACTTCCTCCTTGATGAAATGGAATCAAGCAATTGTTGGCCAAGCAACTATAAAATGGGCTGCCATGGTGACCAAACCAAACGCAAGCTGGAGTACCACTAGCCTTTACGAAGCATGTAATTTGTCCATGCAAGTTGCTTAGTTCAAATACTTAATGTGCAGAAATCGTAGATCATAGAATCCCTACAGTGTGGAAACAGGCCCTTCGGCCCAACAAATCCACACCAACCCTGGACCATCCCACCCAGACAGTACTGTAGGTCTCTCAATCATCAGAGATAACAAATATGTAGAGAGGTCTCGGATATATGAAAGAATGATAAGGTTGTTATTGTCGGTGATTTTAATTTTCTAAACATTGACAGGCACTGCCATAGTGAGAAGGATTTGGATGGTGAATAGTTTGTTTAATGTGTTCAAGAACATGTTCTTTATCAATAAATCAATGCTCCTTCTAAAGAGAAAGAGAAAACTTTGACATCTTTTGGGTAATAAGGCAGTGACAGTATGGGAACAATTTGGGCCTGGTGATAATAATTCTGTCAGTTTTTAAATAGTTGTGGAAAAGGATAAGCCTTCAATAAAAGATAAAAGATTTTAATAGGATTAAGTCAAGTTTTAACAGTATGAGAAAAGAACTTTCAAAAATTGTTTGGAGTAGACTGCGGTAAAAGGACATCTGATAAAGTGAGAGGCTTTCAAATGTGTGATAATGAATGAAAGATAGAATTAGAGAACAATGGATGAAAAAGATCATAGAATCCCTACAGTGTGGAAACAGGCCCTTTGGCCCAACAAGTCCACACCAACGCGCAGGGCATCCCACCATCACCCACCTCATCTACACATCCCTGAACACTACAGGCAACTTAATATGGCCAATCCACCGAGCCAGCAGATCTTTGGACTGTGGGAGGAAACCAGAGCACAGACACAGAGAGAATGTGCAAACTCTACACAGACGGTCACCTGAGGGTAGAATCAAACCCAGGTCCCTGGTGCTGTGAGATAGCAGTGCTAACCACTGAGCCACCGTGCTGGGGTGTTTTTCTAACTCATCAGGTTTTCAGTTCTCTCCTATCTTTGGCTCTAAGGATAGCCCTACTTTATATTGCTTTCATTTTGCAGACAGCAGAATGTTCTACATTCTTCATTTGGCCTGGTTTGTTGTTGAGGATCTCATCACAGTACAGGACTTGCATTTCCCTTTGACTTCTCATGTGTCTATGTTGCATTATTACTGAACCTTCCTGGCAGTAACTAAATTACAAAGAAAGAAAAGAAAGATTAGTAAGAACTTACTATGCACGGCACTTGCTCAGTATGCAGAGTTATACACGAGAGCTCAGTCTTATGTTTCAACCATTGGATAGCACTCCATACATTACAATCTTTCTGTTGACATAGGACACACAAAAAAGCAAAAAGTAAACAAAATGCTTTTCCGTTTCGCTCCTCTGGCCCCAATTCTTCATCTCTCTACTAAAAACAAGAAATGCTGGAAATCACAAGTCAGACAGCATCCATGGAGAGAGAACAAGCTAACGTTTGAAGTCTAGATGACTCTTCATCAGAGCTGAAGTAGTGTGGAGGGAACAGCATTTGTGAGAGTGTTGATAGTGTACATTAAGTGTTCAGAATGTGAGAACCATTTAGCTTTACTTGTTGCATTCTCTGTTAAGATGTCATCTCTCCCCTCCCCCAACTCCACTGGAACCATCTGTTCTTTCCAGCCCGGCAGGTAGACACACCATTGTTCTGCCATTCTCACGTTGTGATTACTTAATCTGAACTATAACCACCCTTTCTCCTCCAACACTCTGCCCCCACACTAGCATACATGCTGCCCCCTTCCACACTTCACGGCAGCTCTGGTGAAGAGTCTTCTTGACCTGAAGTGTTAGCTTGCTTTCTCTCCAAGGATGCTGCCTGACCTGCTGTGATCTCCAGCATATTTTGTTTTCAGCACAGATTCTACTATCTGCAATAATTTACTCCTGATCTTTCTCGTTACTCTGACAATTTTTAACTTCTTCCCAACCAAGACCTACCTGTTAGAATAGTGCTTGAGGCTTGATGATGTTTGATCAGCAGATTTATAGCCAGATTTTGGTATGTGTTCTTCTCCCCTTATCCAATAAAGATCTAAATTCGCAGCTTGCAATAGGTTGATGGTTGAGTAAGTTACAGAAATTCTCACTGTCCACTGAACCAATTATCACTGTTAATCACATGTTGCACTTTGGCTGCCAGCATTCAATTGCAAGGCTCCTTAAATGGTTTCCTGTTCATCTGCAAATTAATGGAAAGAAGCCTTACAAATGTTGTTGATGGCCACAGGTTGGCCAATCCAGCTCTTGTGCTTTGCCTATAACACCTTATTCCATCTTGTGCCATTGAAAATAAGGAATATTGTAATTGGAGATAGCAAAGACTGCAGATGCTAGAGTCAGAGACAATACAGAGTAGAACTGGAGGAACTCAGAAGGCCAGGCAGCATTAGAAGAGCAAGAAAGCTCACTTTTCAGGTCAAAACCCTTCTTCAGAAAATGGAGTGAGTTGAGATATTGGTGACTTGACAGACTGCAGCTTGATCTGGTCTTAATTTGGGTACAGCAGTGTATCCTTAGGTAGAAAAACAGAAGTTGCAGGAAAAGTTTGGCCGGTCTAGCAGCATCTGTGAAGAAAATAATCAGAGTTAACGTTTCGGGTCCAGTGATCCTTCCCCAGTTCTGAGGAGGGTTACCAGACCCAAAACATTAACTCTGATTTTTTTCTTCACAGATGCTGCCAGACCCACTGAGCTTTTCCAGCAACTTCTGTTTGGTTCTTGATTTACAGCATCTGCAATTCTTTTGGGTGCTGGATCCTTAGATTGAAAGATTTGTTTTAGCCTTTGATGCAATGTGGACATTGCTTATTTGTTTCTCATCTCTAACTGCCCCTTGATTAATGCTCAAAAGGTGGCTAAGAGTCAACCTTTTCTAAACTTATGTAGGTCAGAGCAAGTAATGTTATCCCTCTCTGATCATCTCATCTGGTGCTATGCACCATTCTTTCTGCCACTTTGTTCTGGTCAATTAGGCAACTATCACATCCTGCCAGTATTGTGTTGGAAGGAGGAGGGCAGGTTTCCCTCCCTCATCAGTGAACCCTGGTAGATTTTCATAGCAATTGTCATGATCGCTGTTTCTTAGACTAACTTTCAATGCTAAACTTTAAAAATTGAATTTAAATTCCAAGCGCTGCTGACGTGGAACCAATAGTTGGAACTCAACTCCCATCAGGACTAGGTGTCTGGATTTCTTATTCCATGACATTATCACTATCGTTTCCACAGATCATTGGCATTGTGGAAGCACTTTACAGTTCCCATCTACATTAAGAATCTTGGAAAGATATATTTTTAGCTTCCTAACAATATTGAAAGCAATCCATTGATTTATTTATGTTTTCACCCAGTGTAGAACATGCTGAAAATATGTGAAATGTTAAAACAAATAGAATCATTGTGGAAACAGCACAAAAACACAGTTTGGCATTCGTGTACAATTTTAATAGAAAGGACTTGTATCCAATATTTTAAGAAAAAGTGCCTCGGTATAACAATTATTAGCATCATTGATTGTTTTATGAGCAAAGGCTAAACAGTTTGGGACTCTACTCATTGATATGTAGAAGAATAAGAGGTGACCTCATTGAAACATGTAGGATTCTTAGGGGCTGCACAGGGTAAATGCTGAGAGGATGCTTCCCCTCACGGGACAGTCCCAGAATAAAGGGGTGCCAATTTAACACTGAGATGAGGAGGAATTTCTCCTCTTTAAGGGTTGTGAGCCTTTAGAAGTTCTTTCCTCAGAGAGCTGTGACGGCAGAGTCCCCACATATATTTTTAAAATGCTTGATCAGTTGTGGAATCAAGGGTTACAACAAAGAGGCAAGAAAATGGACTTGAAGAATGTAGGATCAGCCATATCCAAATGAATGGTGGAGCAGGCTTAAGGGGCTGAATGACCTACTCATATTCCTATTTCTTATAGTCTTTGTGATCTTATCATATGTGGTGATATATGCATGATGAGGGACCATTCAAAAGATGTAAGTGTGCTTACCCAGGTAAACGATTTCAACAGAAATATCAATGGTGTATGTTTTCATTGAAAATTAGGTTATATTAGTAACCACAATGTTGTGAATATAAATGGATATGTATGTGAAGCCTGAATCTGGTCAAAAATGCCTACTTCATGTTGCATGATTGATAGTTTCAGGGACTTTTCATTAATTCATTCTGGGGAGGCAATTCAAAGCAACTGTCTCTCCAGATCCTCCCTCTATCCCACCCCAGCAAAGTGTCTCAGTTTCCAGGCTCCAGTCCTGGTGGTCAGTTCAGGTACCTACTGGGCAGTGAGCTGAAGAACAAAAATGACCTGCAGCATCCTACTTGGACAACCTTCTCCAGATTCCTGGCTTGCAGCCTCCCTTGTGCAAACATGTGCCCCATTCTTTCCCTGCCTGCCAATGGGAGCTTTAAGTTAAAACTGACAATTCTCCATCCAGTTAAAGGTGATACAGAAAACTGCAGCAATTCTCCTCATCTGCCAGAACAGGGCTGTTCCAATAAATTGTAAACCAATGTATAATGGGCATGTTTCCAATTTCCTTATCAACAACCAACTGAGAAACTTCCCCATTTTACGCTTTAAGTACAACTTCCGAAAAATGATCAAATACAGCTAACCATGTAACATTTTCGATTTAGAACCCCTACAGTGTGGAAGCAGGACATTCAGTTCGCCCAGTCCGCACTGACCCTTCAAAGGGCATCCCACCCACACCCACTCCATAATCCCACATTTACCATGGCTACTCAACCCATGCCTGAACATTATGGGCAATTTAGCCTGGCCAATCCATGTAACTGCACCTCTTTGGACTGTGGGAGGAAACTGGAGTGGAGCATCCAGAGGAAACCCACGCAGACACGGGGAGAACGTGCAAACTCCACGCAGACAGTTGCCCGAGGGTAGAATCGAACCCGCATCCCTGGGGATGTGAGGTAGCAGTGTTAACCACTGAGCCACCATCCCACAGTTTCTGAATGTGAAGTACTTACAGCCTTTACAAATTCTAGGTTGCTATTTTGATTCTGGAGTGGACTTTCCCAGTTTCAAAATATTCCCGCCCCTGGCCTCATCCCACGTCCAACCCTCCCTCTCATCCCCTCCTCCTTGACCTGACACAATCTTCTTTCTCACCTACCCGCCCCTCCCACCTCACTGACCAATCCCCACCACCGTCTACCTTCACTCACCTATCACCATCCCGCCTACCTTCCCCAGCCCCACCCCTCCTCTCTCTGTTTATTTCTGAGCTCCATTGCCCCACGCCGTTTCTGAAGAAGGGTCCCAACCCGAAACATCAACTTTCCTGCTCCTCTGATGCTGCCTGGCCTGCTGTGTTCCTCCAGCTCAACGCTGTGTTATCTCTGACTCCAGCATCGGCAGTTCGTACTATCCCCAATGGTGTGTTTATGTTTGTTTTTGATGATTCGTGTTTATGACTTTGAGAAAAGAAAGAGTTAACTTGCCCAGTTATGTATCTCCGTTAGCTTTCCAATAAAATTCAGTGGAGACTGCAAAATAGTTCATGTCTCACTCACTCATTTTGCGGAATGGCAATTGGAAAAGATTTTAGGATTGAACAGAATTGATTTAAAAATACAAGCTTAAAGCTGGCAATATATGAAATACAGTATACAAGGAAATGAGCATGATGACGATGACAAAATAAATTCATTATCACATATTTATTGGAGTTGAATCAACCACAATATAATGAAAGAATTAGATTACCACTGAAATAGAAAAGTACAAAGACTTGAAGAAAAGACAAGGACGAGAGAAATTGCTCCAATAGGGAGGTACTACAGGGATATTAGATTGAATGGCCTACTTGTTTAATTGTAGGGACTTCCTATCAAGAACCAAAAGTAAGTTAACAGTAATATATTTTTAATAATATAAACCAATACCTTGGTTAAATAAAGGCAGACAGAAGAATTTTGCAACAAAAACAAAGTTGTTGCAAAGCTCAGCAGGTCTGGCAGCATCTGTGAAGGAGGAAACAGAATTAATGTTTTGGGGCCGGTGACCCTTCCTCAGAACTGATGACGGCTGGGAAAACATCAGTTTATATGCAGAAAATAGGGAGGTGGGTGGGCTAGGATAGGATAGAGCCCAAAGAGAGAGAAAGACAGTTGGACAGACAAAGGAGTTGCTAACAATCAGGCTGGGAGGGTGAATAGTTGTTAATGGGGACTGTTAGTGACTAACAACAGGAGGTGTGTAATGGCAGGTTATGTGGTAACAAGACCTGGTCTGTGGGGTGGGGGGCTGGGACATGGGAGAGTTTAGGCCCTAAAATTATTGAACTCAACATTGAACCGAGAGGGCTGTAGGGTCCCCAAGTGGAAAATGAAGTGCTGCTCCTTCAGCTTGCGTTGGGGTTCGCTGAAACACCGTATCAAGTCTGAGGCAGAGGTGTTGGCCAGGGAACAGGGTGGTGCATTGAAGTGGCAGGCAACAGGCAGTTCAGGGTCTTTACGTGCAAGCAGAATGTAGACGTTCCGCAAAGCGATCACCCAGTGTCCGCTTCATTTCTTCAATGTAGAGGAGACCACATTGTGAGCAGCGAATGCAGTAGACTAGATTCTGGGAAGTGCAGGTGAAGTGTTGCTGCACCTGGAAGGTATGTTTGGGCCCTTGGATACTGGGGAGGGAGGAGGTAAATGGGCAGGTGTTGCACCTTTGCCAGTTACAGGGGAAGGTGCTGTAGGGCTGTTGGGTGGTGTTGGGGGGTGAAGGAAGTGTGGACCAGGGTGTCCCGGAGGGAACAGTTCCTTCGGAAGGCAGGCAAGGGAGGGGAGGAGAATGTGTGTCTGGTGGTGGCATCTTGCTGGAGGTGGCGGAAATGGCATCTGATGATCTTCTGGATGTGGATGCTGGTGGGGTGGTAGGTGAGGAGAAGGGGAACCCTATCGCTGTAGAGGGAGGGAAGAGAAGGGGTGAGGGCTGAAGTGCGGGAGATGGGTCAAACCCGATTGAGGGCCCTGTCGATAATGGTCCTGGGGAACCCTTGGTTGAGGAAGAATGTGGACATTTTGGAGGCTCTCTTGTCAAAATTAGCCTCATCTGAACATATGCAACAGAGACGGAGGAGCTGAGAGAATGGGATGGAGTCTTTACAGGAGGTGGGATGTGAGGATGTACAGTCCAGGAAGCTGTGGGGGTCAATGAGTTTGTAATAGATATTAGTGGCCAGTCTATCCCCAGAAAGGGAAACAGAAATGTTGAGGAAGGGAAGGGAGGAGACAGAGATAGACCAGGTGAAATTGAGGGCAGGGTGGAAATTGGAGGCGAAATTGATGAAATTTTCCAATTCTCAACGCAAGAGGGAAGCAGCACCGATGATACCATTGATGTATCGGAGAAAGAGTTGTGGTTGGGGGCCGGAATAGGACTGGAACAAGGAATGGTCCATGTACCCCACGAAGAGACAGGCATAACTAGGGCCCATGCGGGTACCCTTGGCAACCCCTCTTACCTGAAGAAAATGAGAGGAGTTAAAAGAGAAGTTGTTGAGGGTGAGGACAAGCTCGACCAAGTGCGGGAGGGTGGTGGTGGGTAGGGATGGTTCAGGTCTTTGCTCCAGGAAGAAGCAGAGACCCCTAAGACCCTCCTGGTGGGGAATGGACGTGTAAAAGGATTGCACTTCCATGGTAAAGAGGAGGTGGCTGGAGGCTGTAACTTGAAACCAATGTAAGGCATCAGATGAATCATGGATGTATGTGGGTAGGGATTGGACCGGGGAAGAAGACTGAGTCAAGGTAGGAAGAGATGAGTTCTGTGGGGCATCAGCAGGTTGAAACAATGGGTCTACCCGGACAGTTCCATTTGTGGATTTTTGGCAGGAGGTAGAAAAGAGCTGTGTGGAGTTGGGGGACTATTAGTTAGGAAGCGGATGGGGGGAGATCACCAGATGAAATGAGACCTGTAACCGTGGTGGATACAATGGCCTGATGTGCCATGGTGGGGTCGTGGTCCAGGGGAAGGTAGGAGGAGGTACTGAGAGCTGGCGCTCAGCCTTTACAAGACATAGGCCAGTACGCCAGACTACAACAGCACCACCCTTATCGGCAGGCTTGATGACAAAGTCAGGATTAGATCTGAGTGCACAGAGTGCAGTCAGCTCAGAGGGAGATAGGTTGTAATTGTTGAGAGAGGCAGTGAAATTGAGGTGACTGATGTCATGTCGACAGTTCTCAATGAAAAGATCGAGTGCAGAAAGGCCGGAGGGAGGTGCCCAGGTAGAGGGAGAGTGTTGGAGTTGGGCGAAGAGGTCTGTGGGATGGGGAGAGGACTCTTGCCCAAAGAAATGAGCATGGAGGTGAAAACAGCAGAAGAACAGTTCAGCGTCATATCGTGCCTGAAACTTGTTAAGGTGGGGACGCAGAGGGATAAAGCTGAGGCCTTTGCTGAGTATAGAGCATTCAGCATCAGAGCGGAAGGTTGAGGGATGGTGAATACCTGACAGGAGGTGGGGTTGGGGGAGGGGTTAGAGTCAGAGGGAAGGGAAGGAGAGGAAGGTTCCAGAGGGTCGTGGGTATCTTTGAGTTGTTGCATCTTGTGGGCCTTGATGTCTGGAAAGGAAAAGAAAAGGTTTCTTGTTAGTATGACAAATGAGCTGCAGCATGAAGTGGAACTGTGGAGTGGTGCAGCCCCGAGCCAGTGTGATGCGATGCTGTTGGAGGCAAAGGTCAAGAGTCTGTTATGTGATGCGGCATGGCACTGAGTGTGGACCTCAGGATGCGGCAAGAGCAGCTGTCCGTGGAACATTGGACATCACGGAGATATCTGTGATCCTGGGAGGATTCACAACAGGAGGGATGATACTTCAGCTGGAATCCACGTGAGGTGAGTCTGAGCCAGAGGTAGTCCCTGAGGAATGTGATATGGCTGCGGAAAGTAGCTTTAGCAAATACCTGGTCAAACACCAGGAGTGTCAGTGAAATGAACGTCGGTGGACAAGGAGAGAAATTGGAACGGAAATCCTGTCGGAGAGAGGAGCAGAACTTCTTCAACGTGGGCATGCCTGAAAGAGATGTGGCTGTGAGTTAAATACTAAATAAAAGCCAAAAGAACTGCGGATGCTGTCAATTAAGTATAAAAACAAAGCTGCTGGAAAAGCTCAGCAGGCCTGGCAGCAACTGTGGAGGAGAAAACTGAGTTAATGTTTTCGGTCCAGTGGCCCTTCCTCAGAACTGATGGTGGCTGGGAAAAATTCAGTTTATATGCAGAAAATAGGGAGGTGGATGGGGTGGGGAGTGAACGATAGGGTAGCACTCAAAGAGAGAGAAAGACAGTTGGACAGGCAAAGGAGTTGCTAACGATCAGGCTGGGAGAGTGAATACTTATTAATGGGGACTGTTAGTGACTAACAACAGAGGGTGTGTACTGGCAGGCTGTGTGGTAACAAGGCCTGGTGTGTGGTGTGGGGGCTGGGACATGGGAGAGTTAAGGCCCACCCAAAGATTTTGCCTCTGACGATTGTAGCATGCAATTAGATTTCAAATTTAAAATAGCATGTGGTATAACCTGCTCCATATGATGTAAGGATGTCGGTTGCACAGAAGTTATCTCGACAGAAATGCCTATGAGCTGAAAATTCTAATAATATTAAATAAAGAAACAAAGATATTCAATGGAGTTGCAGCTGGGAGCTGATGCAATTGCAGAAGATTGCAATTGCAAAGTCCTTACAAGCTTCGAACAGGTTCAAGACCCAAATGGCCTATCTCTGCTCCAAATTCATTGTTCCTTAAAGTGAGAGATGCTGCCAGCTCCATGTAAAATCTAAACCATTGAGTTTACATATAGAATGGAAACAAAAACACAATCAGCAATTAATGGAGACATTGCACGTACTCGATATTTCATTTAATTATATTTGTTTTTGTTTCATAAATGTTGATGTAAACATCATAAATCACTTTGATGCACTGAAGCTTCTACGAAATATTGTAAAGAAATGCTTGTGGAGTTTATATGTGGTGCTTTATGACTGATGTATGAGTCAGAGATTTACAGCCCAGAAAAAAGGTGCCTTGGCCCATCGCATTCGTGTTGGTCAACCACAGAGAAAACTTCTAGTCCCATTTTTCAGCACTTGGCCCATGGCCTCACATGTGAATATAAAAGAGACATCTACACATTTGCAGAAAGTTAACCTATTTTCTTAAGTAATATAGCATTGCTGTAGTTTTGTTTTGTGTACTCTAGAGACTCTGCCCTATCATAATTTTTACTGGATTGCTTGTTTCCCCTTCAAGAATTGAAACAGTTTAGCGGGATTTCAACCACCGTTATACACATTAATTTTCTTAATTTAGCCTTGATTGAGACAAAAAGTCACCACGCGGTTTAATTGAAAAAAAAATGACAAAGCATAATTCCAATTATTAACTGAACTAAAATCAAACACATACTGTGTTATACATTGTTATTGTTGGGACTGTGTTTTTTCACATTACTTTACAAGCTTAATCCATCTTGTCAAGTGATACTTCAATTAAAAAGGCAGGTACTCATTGCATTCAGACTATTACATTAACATTCTTACCAAACTCTAAGCAAAGTACTTGATGACTTATCATAAATCTAGTGACTTTCTCATCAAATTATATTTTGGCCTTTCATTTAAGAAAAAAACAGACTATTACAAAAGGCAGAAAAAAAACAAAAAAAGCCTTATGTTGCTCAGCTTTGGTTATATTAATGAGCACTGAAAATGGTAGTGAAACAAATCTATTTATCAAGGCAGATGTACAGTCTATTCAGCGATTCAAATTTGCCCAAAACATTTTCTACGTCTATACTTCTGTTCACAAGTTAATAAAATAAAAGCAAGCTTTATTTTATTGAAATAGTTCAGCTGAAACAACAATATATATAGACTGACGGAATGCAGTGTGGACTACCTAATCCCTCTATTTCAGTTGCAAAAGTATATACAGAGAACGATCAATCACATTTTAAGGCCTTTTTGTTTTGTTTGTTTGTACACATTTAACAATTATTGTAGCATGTAGAATTTCCCATGGCTATGAAGTATAAATCTGGTTCCTCAGCATTAGCTCTGCCCTAAGAGCAAATATCTGTTGAACTGGAAATTCAGAATCTTCTGATTTAGCATGGCATTGCAAAGGGAAGATCCTGTTGAAATTGACGAATATGGGGAAATGCAAAGTGAGCACTCAACTCAATATTCCCGTTTTATTATACCACACACAGATCTACCCTATAGAGATTAAAGATCACTTCTTAATCTGCGTGTGAAGTGCATAATTGCATTTTATGTAATTTAACATTTTATTTTTAAATGTGTATTTCTGCTATCAAACTTTGACTAGCTACAACTGATGCTGAGAAACTGTGCATGTAGTTTCCCTCTGCTATATGAGGACTGGCATTATAGGATTTATCTGCATGACTGATTTCACAGCCTGTTATTACAGTGGGATGTTTGTCAGTTCACAGTTTGATTGACAGCTCCAAGTGCTTATAAATGTTTGTTTTTATAATGGATGAAATGGTTGAAGGAACCTGAACATATTGAATTGTTATTTTTCCCAATTGGTATACATTCTCTCAAAAGAATAGAGTATTAAACACTTAGATAATAAAATGTGGAGCTGGATGAACACAGCAGGCCAAGCAGCATCTCAGGAGCACAAAAGCTGACGATTCGGGCCTAGACCCTTCATCAGAGGGTCTAGGCCCGAAATGTCAGCTTTTGTGCTCCTGAGATGCTGCTCGGCCTGCTGTGTTCATCCAGCTTCACACTTTATTATCTTGGATTCTCCAGCATCTGCAGTTCCCATTACCTCTATTAAACACTTTGGCCTGGATTTTTACAGGTGCAAAGGGATCCTGAAGTTTGATCAAAATGACTCCATACATCTGTTTCCAGAAGTTCCTGGGTTTGGCACTCACTGATTACTCTGGGAAGAAAATGAGGCCAGGTTGTGCTTTACATTTCCATAGGTCTTGGAGGTAACTGCACACGGTAAATGCAACTGCCATCAGTCAGATCCAATGTTCACAAGTGGGATACAAGAAACATGACTTAGACACTTTAGATATTTTAAGAGAAAATCTGAAGTTGCGGAGTTCCAGGCACCACCACGCTCAGTGTAAAGAACTTTCCACATATATCCCCCTTAAACCTTCCTCCTCCCACTTTGAACTCATGGCCCCTAGTAATTGAGTCCCTCACTCTGGGAAATAGCTTTTTGCTATCCACCCTGTCTATACCCCTCATGATTTTGTAGACCTCAATCAGGTCCCCACTCAATCGCCATCTTTCTAATGAAAATAATCCTAATCTACTCCACAGTTATTTGGAGATACGGGATATGTTTTGAAAGAGGTACAGTAGGCTTTTGAACATGTCTGGGCAATCTTTAAGAGATTCAAAGTGTCCTGTAGGAGAGGTAGCATGTGCTTTAGGTTTGTTGAAAGTAGACAGGAGCGTACATAGAAAGTGAAGGCTTGAGTTATAAAGAAAGGCTGGAAAAGCTGGGACTTTTTTCATTGGAGTGTGGGAGGTCGAAAGGCAACCTGATAGATGTTTAAAAATAATGAGAAGTACAGGGATAATAAAATGTGAGGCTGGATGAACACAACAGGCCAAGCAGCATCTCAGGAGCACAAAAGCTGACGTTTCGGGCCTAAAGGGAGTTGCCTTTTCCCTAGGGTGGGGGATTTCAAGACAAAGACGTACATTTTTAAGGTGAGAGTAGACAGATTTTAAAAAATATGTGAGGTCATTTTTTTTACACCGAGGGTGGTTCGTGTGTGGAACAAACTTCCGGAGGAAGGTTGGTGTGATACAATTACAATGTTTTAAAGATACTTGGACAGGTACATGAATAGGAAGGGTTTGGAGGGATGTGGGCCAGGAGCAGGCAGGCAGGATTAGTTTCGTTTGGGATTATGCTCAGCACAGACTGGTTGGACAACAGGGTCTGTTTCCATGCTCCATGACTCCATGACTCCATGATTCCATGACTCTATGGCCCAATAACGCCAAACCCGTTGACTTTATTAAGCTGTGAAGAGGAAGTATCATGATGTGAGGCATTAAATGTCCTGGCCTTCAATGTTTGATAAAATCTGCAATAAAAACAATCAGAGTTTGCTTTTTCACTCAGTCTGTTGACATAACCCCGGAACATGCAACCCATCATCATCACAATGAGAAATGCAACAGTTCACAGTTTGATTGCTGGCTCCACGTGCTTATAAAGCCTTTGAAGTCAGACAATGAATATAAATACTTGTTTTAATAAGAGACTAGGCAGTTGAAAGAAGTTAAATGTGGTGAATGGTTTTTGTATCAATGCATTGTTTTCCAACAGTGAAGTTAGCAGGCAACTTCAAATGTATCTCAAGATGGATCCTGATGCCTATCTATCATAGATATTGGGTCAGTGTTTGGAAGGTGTAGACACAAAGGTTGGTGGGTGCAGGCAGGACATAGCACTGAGTTGGTAGAGTAGCTATAAAAGGCCATGGGGTGAGTGATGGCATGAGTTGACATAGTTGAGGCATAGCAATGCGAAGGGTCAGATCTGAAGGATTTTGTTTTTTTTTCTGTAGCTGTGATGATGACCTGGATTACAGATAACCCACCTCTGTGCCTGGAAGCCCCTGTGGTTACCCCAAATTCGCCTTTAGCTGGCGTCAGCTCTAAATCCTGCGCACACCTTTCAGATAGCCCACCCATAGCCCTGTTGCCACTGTTTCAGGAGGCAGTAAGCTTGACTCCAGTAATCAGCCATCCCACCCTAAAATAAAAGTCTCACCATTTGGGACATTTTCTTCCAAGTTGGGAATTATTTCCCAACTCTACATTCCTACTTTGAGGAAATTTGGGCCCATTTCAAGAATAGATTAAATAATTGGTTCAAAGAAAAGTAAATGAAGTAACATGGAGATGTGTTGCTGGTATATTCATCGCTATTTTCTAATTAACCTGTTCAGGAATGTGGTTGCACACCTTTGGAGCAGGTGAGACTTGAACTCTGACCTTCTGATCTAGAGGTTGGGACACTACTACTACACCACTGGAGACTTGGGAAAGTAGGGCCAGCATATATGGTTCAGGTGTTGATCATGAGGAGGTTACAAACAGGAATTGCTAGGACTAAAGGCCAGTTTCTATGCTGAAATGGTAGCTGACCTGGTGCACATTTCCAATCTCATGTCTTAAACTATTACAAGAAGGTGAGTCATTTTTGTTTTGAACTAAAGTACTGTATGCCCAAAAGGGTCAATTGAAGTGTCAATGTTATGGACCAGACCAAACCTCCTCAAAATGTATGAAGGAGGTAGCCTTATTTCTTATTTTAAGGGTAAATGTGAGGAATGCTCTGAGGAAGGGTCACTGGACCCAAGACGTTAACTCTGTTTTCTCCTCCTCAGATGATGCTAGACCTGCTGAGCTTTTCCAGTAATTTTGTTTTTGTAAATGTCAGGTGCTGTGTTCCAGATGCAATTCAATTGGTCAAGCTACTCGGCATTAGGCAAAACACAATTTATTTATACACTGTAGGTAAAATGCAACAAAAGAAAAGAAATCATAGAAAAAAAATCATAGAAAAGAATCGGTTTAGCTGCAGCTCTGTCGAAATGATTACCCAAATAATAGTTACAGTAGCTATAACTAATTAACTGCTCCAATATAGTTACATCCCATAAACACAGCCTAGAAAAAATATAAATGTGGTAAAATAGATTGTCTCACATGCAACGCCAGCAGCAGGAAGAGATCCCCCTCCCCCCACCCCAGCTTTTAGCCGTAAATGAGAGACCGAAAAATAGCTTCAACTTCTTCAAGGCTTCGGCATCAACTGCTGCTGAGAAACTAAGAAACTAAAAATCCTGGTTCTGTGGGAGCTTGGCCACACCTATTCAGACTGCTTCTATTTTTCCAACTTTTCAAAAACCTCAAGGCCTCATGAACTTTAACAAGTTTTCAACAAATATCTCAACACCTCTGCCTTAAAACCTTTCTTTAGAAGAACAGGACAAAATAGATCTCTTAGAATATTGACAGTCTGTACCTGTTTTATTTTCGGGTATACTTTTCAAAATTGCTGTAAATGACTTGGAACATAATGGTTATTTTAGAGACATAAAAACCCTTATCTACAGCATGTTTTAATTAATCAAATGGCGAGATGCATGTGGATGTTTTGCATTTACAGTAGTAATCAGTCAGTCGGCAATGTGTTTTCTTGGTAATGGAGTGCGAGAGGATGTGGTATCGTTTGCAATTAAATTAGCAAAGGGTTTGTGTCAGAGACAAAACAGTTCTTGTACTGCCACCCTGATAGGGACCTGATCCAGCCAAAAGGATCTGTCTAGTCATCTGCCTGTTCGATAATAAACAATGGCTATGAAAGGACTGAAAAGAATTCAGCCTTTTGTCTACAATAACATTTTCCATACATTATTAATGCTTTGATGATGAGCGGATTAAAATGGTGAATCCACTTCCTTTAGCCAGCTGTTTTTTCATATGGCAGACATTGCAAAAATGAATGTCAATATCCTGCTGACTTCTTTTTTAAAAAGGAAAATTAATAAATTTTAATAACAGGGGCCTGAATTCTCAAAACTGGGAATTTGTCTACATACAGCATTGTAATTGATCTTTTTTAACTTCCAAAGGGCTTTAGCCCAAGACTTTAGTCTTTAAAACACAGACACAAATGGCTAAATCCCTTGTCTCCGCTTTCTTATTTTAATATTATTGACTGATAGATCCTTGAAATTTGCCTGTGGGTTCTTGATTATCTCAGTGCATTACAGTATTTCACTGTGCAGAAATCTGTCCAATATATGATCTTTCCAGTCCATATCTGCCTCTGAAGATCAAATATGTTTTTTTTAATTCAAAGTCAGTGTATGTTTCGAGGATTGCTGGGCTTCAAAACATGGTATTCAACCAAGCAATTCTTACTGAAATCAGCAACCATGAAAGGAAATCAGAAGAACTTTATCAGCATTGTTGGATCACTGCCTTAGATTCCATCCCGCATATATGTTATTCTTTTTAAGCTTCTGAGTACAACATAGATTGGAATGACCACTGAATGGTAAGCCTATTGGCAGAACCAACTTAGGCTCAAAAAAGCATTGAAACATCATCAAATTTGGGGCTTTTAATTTTCCTAAATGACAGTCTGCAATCTTTAAGCACGTAGGTATAGAATGTCGTGCAAGTAGCTATGTCTATGTCAGAACTGGTAGGCCTGAGGCGTATCTGATACTACCTCTGAGACCTCGTTTAATGAGACTGCAGATGTCCACTGGACATCTCAGTGTCACCCATCAAGGAACAGATTTTTGTTGCTGGCGTGTCATCTACAATGAACTTGAAGCAGGGCCTGAGAGGAAAGGAAGCAATTCAGAGAACGATCATAAGAAGATGATAGAATAATTGGGAGAGGGCATGAGTGGCCAGGAGAAGGCCAAGTGGGGCTGGCAGTAGTTGCCAGGAACTACAATGGAACCAAGAGAATCATTTGTTCAACACCCCAGCTTGACGTTCACTTATTTTAATTTTTTTTTTTGCCTTTTTTGGGAGCTGTCTGCACATTAAGACCATCTAAAACATTTTTCTAAGTGCAGCTAACTCAAGACCAGCTGCACACAGGCTATCTGACTCCTAACCAAGGTCGTCTTAAAGACATGAGGTCCCCTATTTGCCAATGCAAAGAATTTCTGAAGAAGGGTCTAGGCCCGAAACGTCAGCCTTCCTGCTCCTCTGATGCTGCTTGGCCTGCTGTGTTCATCCAGCTCTACACCTTGTTATCAAAGAACCTTTCACCTGTTTTAGGTGCAGGCCACTATTGGTGCTTTTTTCTACTTTTGCCAACATGGCCATTGATGAACTGCAGGAGTGAAGTGAGCCAATGTTCCCTGTCTTCCATATTGCATCACTGGGCACCTGTTTTAAATCTCTAAGAGGGATGCAGTGATATTGAGTTTCTAAGCCCACGTTCTTTTTCTGAAACTTCCTCCCACAATCAAATTAAAGTGTGTGAGTTCATAGAAGAAACATAATCAATTAAAGGCTTACATTTCAATTTTATTAGACATAATGGGCTGGATCTTCCCAGATTTTGGCTGTGTGTCAATTCTGAGGAATTTCAAAGTTAGTTTACGTATATTTTGCAAATAATAAGTTAAATATGACAGAGAAAAACTGATATTAAAAAGCAGAATAGAGGAACATAGGAATGATACAATGAGCAGAATTAATTTTTGAAATGTTCAATTGTTAATTTTAAATTGTGCATGTTTGAGTTAGTTCCTTTAGCTTAACATTACAACAATCAAGATGTTCCTGCAGTTCTCTAAAATTAGGTTGTACATTTGCCCCAGAATTTATGAGTTGAAAACATTCAAGATTACCGAGCTCAGTAATGTTCCTGAACATAGTAAATGTAAAATATTAGCAAATACTGGAAATAGCAAATACCCTCTAGTAAAAACATCACTTCACAAGCATTGACATTGCTTTACAGTTATTGCTGTTTAAGCCTATTCCACAGATGCCTAATAAATGTCATGAGTTAGTAATATGGCAGCTGAAAGTATCCAATATCACATTATTTGTATTACAGTGGCTGTTAATATTGCACAAAAATAGAGATTGCGAGAAGAGCTCAGCAGGTGTGGCAGTATGGAGAGAAGTCAGAGTTAACATTTCAGGTCGAGTGACCTTTTCTCAGAACTGAAATTAATATTGTCCATTTTCCTTAACCAGAAAATCGAACATATAGTAAGGTTGTGACTCATCTAATTAGCAAAAATGTTTAGGTCACAATCTCATAGGGCTCTCAGCAATGTGGGCTGTGATGAGATTTGTGGCAGATTCGAATGAGAAATTTGGAGAGGTGGACTTCAAAACGAGGAATCCTTCAGACAATAACATATAGAGGCATTATTAGGCCATTCGGCCCATGGAGTCTGCTATACCATTCAATTATGGTAGATATGTTTCTCAAACGCTTTCTCCTCCCTTCTCCCTGTAAGCCTGATCCTCTTATTAATCCAGTGATGCCATTCACCACCCTCTACTTTTATGCGTTTGACAAGGGAAGAGTTTAGGACATAGAACATAGAACAGTACACAACAGTACCGCCCTTCGGCCCACAATGTTGTGCTGACCCATTATCCTACTAAGATCAAACTAACCTGCATACCCTACATTTTACTATCCTTCAAGAGACTATCAAAGAGCCACTTAAAAGTCTCGAAAGTATCTGAGTTTCTGAAATATAACGAGTTTCTCATTAGGCAGCAGCTGGTTACCATTTAAATGGGATTATTGCTTGTTAAATACTTTAACAATGGCCCAACTCACCTCATCAATACTCAGCTTCCTACCTTACCAAAGATGCCAAAAAGACCACAATATGGACAAAACTCAACATGGAAATCAGAGCGGATGCCTGGTAATTCAGCTCATCACTTGAACCAAAGGATCCACGCCGCACACAGTACAAACAGTACCTCCAAGCCTGATCTACAAGTACCAGCTACACACATCCCTCAACCCTGGACATTGGCATTTGGCATTTGCTAATCCTTCATGACTATCGTAGCAGCTCTCCAATACAATCCTTAGTCAAGAGGGCATCTATTTTACTGTGTAATCACGTGCCATGCAACTCTCCCAGCTGCACTATGTGCCTGGCTGTTTGCTGCATGTGTGCCAAGCATGCAGCCATGTCCCGAAGTCTGGTGATAGTTGGGGGGAGGGATGGAATGTTCTCACTAAAATTCATTGAGGCATCACTCAGCCAAGGAGTGCCAGCTTAGTAAGGCAAGAGCAGGCTCTGATAATTGTTTGGCAGGTCCTGCAAGGTCAGGAGGGAGATCCAGTAAAATATGAAAAGAATCCCTACAGTGCAAAAAGAGGCCTTTTAGGTCTGCTCTGAACCTCCAAACAGCATCCCACCCAAACCCAGACCCCACCCCATCCCTGTAATTCCACATTTAGCACTGCCAATCCACCTAACCTGCATATCTTTGGACTGTTGAAGGAACCTGGACCACCCAGAGGACATGCAAACTCCACAAAGACAGCCACTCAAGGCTGGGATTGAACCCAGGCCCCTGGTGCCATGAGGCAGTAGTGCTAACCACTGCACTACATGGACTCATGGGGAGGGGCGAACGGGTTTCCCAAGCAGCCTCACCAGCAGTGTCCAACAGCAGCTGGCACGGTCACATTCCATGTCAGCGGTAGGGCGGAAAGGTGGGCAGGTGCAGGCTCACGTAACTGAATGGATGGAGACCCCTGGGGTCATGTAAAGACTATGGGGTCAGTGTGAAGGAGTATCAGGAAGGCCATTTGGATGATCAGGGGCTCACTGACATACCGAAGCAGTGGCTGGAATTCACTGTCCAACAAACACTTAGTGTCACCTTCCATCATGCTGGCAATCAAAAAAAGTACAAAGTGGGGAAGGAAATGGCTGTTACCAAACTGGGAGTGCATGGGGTAAGTGACTCAAGCTGCAAGGGAGGTGCTGCGGGACCTATCAATGCTCAGGCTTTTAAAGGAAAAGATCATTGCACACAGACCCTGACACTGTCCAGGACAGCGAGCTGTAGGGTCAGTAATCCCTAGCCATTCTCAAACCATTCACTCCCCGTTTGCTGCACATCTTCCTGTCCCAGATATCGCTGAGCACCTCAATCACACCAACACTTTTTATGGCACTGCCGGCCATTCCTCTGCACTGCAAAGATTGTACTGACCCAGGTGATGACCTCTGATTCAGCTGCCGGTGTCCAGTGGCATGGCTTCCTGTGGCAGTCCTCAGGATAGCACTGCTCTCCTTTACACCATCTCCTCCACCAAGACCTCCAGATCCCTTTCAGAGAATCACAATGCCACCTTTCTCTTGTCCGATGTCTTCTGCAATCATCCTGAACCAATGCAGGGCAGCTTCAGAATGACTGTGGGCAAACAGGTGGCACAGTGGGCATTCAAAGATGAGTCAGGTACAAGGGATGCTGGTCATCCAGCAGATATCTGTTGAGTTGTCCTGGGCATGGCATGTGGTAAGATAGGACCGGGATTGAAAGTGAGACACCTTTGGGGCAGGGTAGGTACACTAATGAGGCGACATTGGTGAGATATGGGCAGGAAACTAGCCAGGCCCCACAACAGTAAACTCAAAGCAACTTGAATTTAGCCAAACAAATGTAAAACACAGCCTTTAGTGACCAAGAATGTGAACTATTGACAATGAGCAGATTATTTGCTATGAAAACTGTGCTGAACCTGGAATTAAAGGGACACCACTATTATCAAAAAAGTTTTCATTTTGCATTTTGTTCCTGTTTCCAAAAACACAACAATGTACGAGTTGTGTAATGAAGTCTTAGTTACACTTTTACACTAATAATAGCTACTGAGGATGTGCATAATAATATGTGATATTAGTGTCAGAACAGATGGTACTGAGGTTGCGTTAAGTTTGGATGGCTGTTTGCTGTTTGCCATGCAGAGTGATGCCACTCGCAAGGTTTCAAATCTTGCACTGACTGGGGTTACCGTAAAGGGTTTTACTTCCCTACCCTTCCCTTCACCTGAGGTGACCCTCAGGTTAAACCACCACCAGCCTCTGCAAATATCCTGGCCACAGGTGCCCATTTTCGAAACAAAACAACTTCCAAATCAAAGTTGCTTGATAATTTTACAGTTTGTTTCATCAATATATATTTATTTTAAATTTTTAAGGTGCATTTAAATAATTCCAGAATCTAATCTTAACATGCACAAATCATCAAACTGCCTGTATCATCACCTAAATATGAAATTGTAATCAGAGGACTATTTGTTTCTTTCTTCTCTCTCAAACAAAGTAGTCGTTAAGCAAATTTACATAGTCACTCGCAGTTCTTTTATTGTTCTGAATGAAATTATGAGGAAATTTCAAAAGTATAGATAATTCTATTTCTTGCCAGATCTGTGTAACATTTAGCAAAGACCAGCACTCCTGTACAGCCTCAATACAGGCTTTGAGATTGTTTACCCTGCATGACTTTCTGTTTTTACGTTATTGAGCCCAATTTTTATTCTCTTCCCGCAGCACTTTTGTCAGAAAGCAGTCAATAACTTGAGTAAAATGTCACAATCTGTTAACTTTTCTGATCATTATTATGTCATCAGAGCATGGTGGCCTCATAAGCAATTTTGGAAGTAAAATTGAAGCAGTGGAAGAAATTATTCTAACACAAACATAATTAAATCCACTCAGCACAGAATATTCCTGGAAATTTCTGCCTATTTAAAGTAGAATTTATTAATATTCTGTTGCATTTTTGCCATGGCAGTAATTAGTAAAATGTGCAAATATTGAATGTGTATATTCACTGGCGACAATATGAACATATGCACAGTTCTCAATAAATATTGCTTTTCTTAGAGAGACAACGGGATCACGTGATTTATTTTTGTTGTAAATGCACAGTTCAGAGTAACGCGCTGACACTGAACCTTGGTGTCATGCTTGACTCTGAGTTGAGCTTCCAACTGCAGTCGGTAAGAGCAGCAGTCCTCCTTGTGCAACCATGTTCAACTCTACATCCATGTCAGCTCATCTGATCCTGAAACTCTCATCCGTGCATTTGTTCATTTTAGATTAGACTCCTCCTAAATATTACCAACCCAGCTCCTGAAGTTATCAACTTAAAATGTCATTTATAAACTTGAAGTGTCCTAAAACTTTATTGTTCATATCCTAATTGTATCAAATTCATTTCACACATCGCCACTGGGCATACTGAGTTAGCGTGGTTTTTAATTAAGTGGCACCTTGATTTTAAAATTCATATCTTCATTCTCAGTTAGATCATAAGGCTATAAGATAGGTGAGCAGTATTAGGACAGTTGGTTCACTAAGCCTGCTCCACCATCCAATCATGGCTGATACATTTCTCAAACTCATAAGCCTACCTTCTCCCTGTAACCCTTGATCCTTTTACCAATCAAGACCCTATGTATCTCTGTCTTAACACAGTCTTCTGGGGCAATGAGTTCCATAGATGCAACAGCCTCTAACTGAAGAAATTCCTTCTCATCTCAGTTCAAAAGGGTTGTCCCTTCACTCTGAGGCAGTGCCCCCAGGTCCCAGTCTCTCCGACTGGTGGAAGTGACTTCTCCACATCTACTTTGTTCAGGTTAGAATGCCCCCTCCATGGTTTTGCTCTTCCCAATTTTGTAAGCTCCTTCATGAGCTCCAGTCCTTCAATCCAGCCGGATATCTGTGCTTTTCTAATTCAGACCCCTTGAGCATTCCAAATTTTGCTCCACCATTGTAAGTTTTCAGAAGTATGCCTCATTCATAAAAGCTTTGACAGTACATGATGCGCAGTTCACTTGCATTTTCTGTAAAATCCAATACAAATCAGTTTCTTAGTGTGGAAGATGAGGTGCCTTGCCATCACTGTTCATATTTACATTGTACATTTATATTTTACATCAAACAATCTCCACTGCATAAGGGCTGAAGGATTTTATCCAGTTTTTAACTCCTTGATAATATTACGGCAGTAGGATTTTAGACAGTGGTCTTTCCCCCACTGAATCTTTTATGCTGCTCCCAAATCTTTAATGCTTCTTTCAGCCCTTATTCCTGGTCCCCTGCAATAGGCAGCTAACATTTATCACCATGTATAGCACCATCAACACCCCACACAATACAGAGTACAATGGTCCAGAGCACTTTAGATGAATCACAACAAAAAAACATTTTGTGTCTTTTCAGAACTTTTAGGATTGTATCCACTGGAGTTTCAAAGAATGAGGGGTGTCAGAAAAGCTTATAAAATTCTAACAAGAGTAGACAGGTTAGGTGCATGGAGGATGTTCATGATGGTGGGGGAGTGCAGAACTAGGGGTCATAGTTTAAGGTTAAAGAAATAGCTTTTGAGACTGAAATGAAGAGAAATGTCTTCACTCAGAGAGAAGGGAGCCTGTGGAATTCTCTGTCACAGAAAGTGGTTCAGGCCAAAACATTGTGTTTTCAAGAAGGAGGTGGATATAGCTCTTGTGACGAAAGAGGTCAAGGGATATGAGGCTGAGGGTAGGGTTAAGATATTGAGCTTGATGGTCAGTCATGATCATAATAAACAGCAGAGCAGTCTCGAGGGGTTGAATGGCATACCCCTGCTCCTATCCTTTATGTTTCTATAAAGAACTGCTTTCAGTTGGAATTCCAGGCAAGAAGGAAGAATCTGACAGGAATGGTCTATCTTGCCACCATCCAGACTGTGTCTTGTTGCTTGTTTGACAGAATGAGGCATACTGCCAAATGATTTGACAATGACCTCAGGGAACGATCCAGCAGGATCCACCGTATCCTTTTCACACAGTGTCTTGGGGACATTACCTTAGACCCCTTTCCCATGGACTTATGATCATCGATGTCGCAGCAAATGTTTCCACAAGGTGAAAGCGTTATTAAAACAGAAATTGTTGGAGAGGCTCAGCAGGCCTGACAACATCTGTGGGTGGAAAACAAAGTTAACTTTGTGAGCCCAGTGACTTTTCTTCAGAACTGTCAGATGAGATTCACTGGACTCAAAACATTAGTCCTGCTTTCACTCTCCACAGATGCTGCCAGACCCACTGAGTTTCTCCAGCAATTTCTGTTTTTGTTTGTTTCACATCTCCAACATCAGCAGCTCTTTCTTTTAAGTAAATTGTTGGTCCTATCCCTGTACCTTGGCTGTGGTGTTGTTTAAAAACTCAAATGCCCCTCATTGGCATGGGGGCAAGCTTGGCATCAATTAGAACTGGGAGTTGCCAGTCTTGGGCCCGATGCAGTGTCCTGACCTGTAATTCGATTTTCCTGCTCCTCTGATGCTGCCTGGCCCGCTGTGCTCCTTTAGCTCCACACTGTGTTAGACGCTGACTCCAGCATCTGCAGTCCTTGCCATCTCCAAGGTTTCAAATGCAGTTCTAAACCAAGCAGGTCTCTTAGCAAGCTCCTTAACGAGCTTTGTGGATTGTAAATTGGGGCTGAACAAGCTTCCTGTTTACTCAACCCTTACCAGCTCTTTGGTAATTACAAATTATAATTGTAAAAATTACAAATTATATCAGAGTCATCAGGATCAAGACGTCTGCCAAGACTGTAATTTTCAAATCCCACCCACATTGCTAGTGACCCTGTTGTACTTTGAAAATCTAACACTTCATATTTGTGCTTGAGTTACCCACAAACATAGCCACGATGGATGGGTACTGTTGGATAGTTTCTCCCCCTTTATCTACTGCGCCAGTTTAACCAGCTAAGAAGATACAACTCACCAGGAGAGAGCTCTTAAACATCTTGCTGCTTGCTCGTTACTGACCTGCCAGGTAAACTGGAATGACACAGGGTGAAGATAACAAAGTGTGGAGCTAGATGAACACAGCAGACCAAGCTGCATCTCAGGAGCACAAAAGCTGACGTTTCGGGCCTAGACCCTTCATCAGAGAGGGAACTGGAATAAATAGGGAGAGAGGGGGAGGTGGACCAAAGATGGAGAGAAAACAAGATAGGTAGAGAGGAGAGTATAGGTGGGGAGGTAGGGGGGGAGATAGGTCAGTCCAGGGAAGATGGACAGGTCAAGGAGGTAGGATGAGGTGGTAGGTAGGAAAAGGAGGTGAGGCTTCAGGTGGGAGGAAGGGATGGGTGATAGGAAGAACAGGTTAGGGAACACAGGGTGAATTCTTGTTAAAAATCCACCAAGGAATCCTCTCTACCAGGAAAACAGCTCATCATTCAGCTACACAGTTCTGAGGAAGGGTCACTGAACCTAAAACATTAACTCTGATTTTTCTTCACCAATACCGCCACACCTGCTGAGGTTTTCCAGCAATTTCAGTTTTTATTTCTGATTTCCACCGACTGCAGTTCTTTTGATTTTTATCAATCTTCTGGGGCGCTATACTGGTATGAATCAAATTTGGGTCACTGAGTCTACCATGGAGGATTAACTGCCAATCTTCAGTCTGGGGCACAGAACTAGCTAGACCCCAACCCCTCTCTCTAACATCCTCAGAGGAAGACCATTGGCATATAGCTGGTTATTACACAGCAGACAATCCAGAAATGAGCTTTTGGTAAAAGTCAGGTAGTACCCCATTGGTGGGTTAAAATAGGATCTGATGGATATGTTGTGCTGAATGGTACTTCAGATGTGAATTAATAGAGTCTTTCACAATTGACACTTTTGAATTGTGCTTCTCTGAACAAGAATCATTAGTGATCAACATTAATTGATTAATGGGTAGATATGAAGCCACAAAGTGAAGAGCCATTTGGCTGCTCCATATTATTGGTCCTGTCCTCACCTTCATATGTTCATTTGTGAATTGAACTGCCAGAGGAAGTGGTAAGTGCAGGTCCAGCCGCAACATTTCTAAGACATTTGAATAAGTACATGAATGGGAAGCTAACAAAGTGTGGAGCTGGATGAACACAGCAGGCCAAGCAGCATCTCAGGAGCACAAAAGCTGGTGTTTCGGGCCTAGACCCTTCATCAGAGAGGGGGATGGGGAGAGGGTTCTGGAATAAATAGGGAGAGAGGGGGAGGCGGACCGAAGATGGAGAGAAAAGAAGATAGGTGGAGAGGAGACTATAGGTGAGGAGGTAGGGAGGGGATAGGTCAGTCCGGGGAGGAGGGACAGGTCAAGGAGGCAGGATGAGGTTTGTAGGTAGGAAATGGAGGTGCAGCTTGAGGTGGGAGGAAGGGATGGGTGAGAGGAAGAACAGGTTAGGGAGGCAGGGGCAAGCTGGGCTGGTTGTAGTGGGGATGTAGTGGGGAAAGGGGAGATTCTGAAGCTTGTGAAGTCCACATTGATACCATTGGGCTGCAGGGTTCCCAAGCGAAATATGAGTTGCTGTTCTTGCAACCTTCGGGTGGCATCATTATGGCACTGCAGGAGGCCCATGATGGACGTGTCATCTGAGGAATGGGAGGGGGAGTTAAAATGGTTCGAGACTGGGAGGTGTAGTTGTTTATTGCGAACCGAGCAGAGGTGTTCTGCAAAACGGTCCCCAAGCCTCCGCTTTGTTTCCCTAATGTAGAGGAAGCCACAATGGGTACAGTATACCACATTGGCAAATGTGCAGGTGAACATCTGCTTAATATAGAAAGTCATCTTGGGGCCTGGGGTGGGGGTTAGGGAGGAGGTGTGGGGGCAAGTGTAGCACCTCCTGCGGTTCCAGGGGAAGGTGCCGGGTGTGGTGGGGTTGGACGGGAGTGTTGAGCGGTCAAGGGAGTCGCGGAGAGAGTGGTCTCTCCTGAAGGCAGACAGGGTTGGGGATGGAAAAATGTCTTGGGTGGCGGGGTTGGATTGTAGATGGCGGAAGTGTCGGAGGATGATGCGTTGTATCCGGAGGTTGGTGGGGTGGTATGTGAGAACAAGGGGGATCCTCTTGGGGCGGTTGTGGCGGGGGCGGGGTGTGAGGGATGTGTTGCGGGAAATGCGGAAGACGCGGTCAAGGGAGTTCTCGACCACTGTGGGGGGAATGTTGCGGTCCTTGAAGAACGTGGACATCTGGGATGTGCGAGAGTGGAATGCCTCATCCTGGGGGCAGATGCAGCGGAGGCGGAGGAATTGGGAATAGGGAATGGAATTTTTGCAGGAGGGTGGGTGGGAGGAGGTGTATTGTAGGTAGCTGTGGGAGTCAGTGGGCTTGAAATGGACATCAGTTTCAAGCTGGTTACCTGAGATGGAGACTGAGAGGTCCAGAAAGGTGAGGGATGTGTCGGAGATGGCCCAGGTGAACTTGAGGTTGGGGTGGAAGGTGTTGGTGAAGCAGATGAACTGTTCGAGCTCCTCTGGGGAGCAAGAGGTGGCGCCAATACAGTCATCAATGTAACGGAGGAAGAGGTGGGGTTTGGGGCCTGTGTAGGTGCGGAATGAGGACTGTTCCACGTAACCTGAGTTCCACATGCTCCTGAGATGCTGCTTGGCCTGCTGTGTTCATCCAGCTCCGCACTTTGTTATCTTGGATTCTCCGGCATCTGCAGTTCCCATTATCACATGAATAGGAGGAGTTTGGAGGGATCTGGGCCAAACACAGGCAGGTGACATTAATTTGTTTCAGAAACATGGTTGGCATGGATGAGTTGAACAAAAGAGTATGATTCTTTAGAAGTTGATATTATTCTAAAGCTTTGACATCAGCCCGTGACTGTATGAATATATTTTGTTTCTGTAGAAATAAAACCCAATATTACATTGTGAAAAGAGAAAAGAGCCCACAGCCAGGTCCTATACTTCAAAATTCTTATTAATAGCACAAGCACCAGGTCCAAATTAATCTCAGAATCTCCCAGTTGCACAAGCTCTGAAATTACTGATACATTCTCCTGCCATACCTAATCAATTTTTACACTTGTCAATCATTTTAAATATCTCAAACTAACTTAAAAGCAATTCAGCAGCAAAAAAGGGGTGATTTTTACTAATCTGAAAGATCCAGACAATGAACAGAACTCCCCGAGACTGCACTTACTGTAAATGTATTGCCGCAGGCTTGTCATTATTGTTCTGCATACCACAGGATGTTACAAGTGTATTTTGTTATCTATGAATCATCCCACCTCTCATTGTGAGTGAAAAACCCAGAAACAAAGAATTTCAAAATTGCTTCTTGTGTAAGTGACTTATTAAATGTAAGTGTTATAGTAAAGCATCTGTATTTATGGATTCCATGTTTTACACAAGACTGCAAGACAACATAATTAAAACTTTTAGAAGCTGTTTTCAGTGGCTACTCACATTATTTGACATTATTTATTTTTCCTGAAAATGTTAACATACAAAAGTTTAGTGACTTCATGTCAAATTAGTGAAAATTATCATTTTTTAATAGTTAAGACAGCATGATAAATAGTCATGAATAGCCTTGAAAAATATAAAATCCTTTGCATTCATTTTGAAAAGTGAATACAGGTTTCTCTTGATACATGTTCAATTGTTACTTCAGAATTCACAAGCTTTTGAAAAGAGATAGTTCCTAGATTCATGAACATCCAATCAGTTATAATTCTGGTATTGTGCAGATATGGCCACTTGGAACAGTCAGGCCCAAGACTTTAAAAAGTCATAAGAATCTAACATAGCTTTCACTGCCCCACACTTGACAGCAGGGAAAAATAGCTCCCATTCATACAGTTAATTTAGCTTTATTTAAACCTCGATCAACATGTGACTCTCATATGGTGGATTATAACCTTGCAACAGCCAAAATGGGGTTGACTCTCAACAAACTTTAAATGGATTACTATATGCATGATCCATGCCTGTGTATACTACATTGTTCCCTCTATCCCTTTCCGGAGAAAGTGACCAGGGATCGATGCATGACCTCCAAAGCTGTCAGTGCCCATCACTTTTAAAGGTTTGAGACTCCACACAATATAACGCAAAATATAATAAAGTGGATTTACTGTTTTTATTTTCATTTCTCTGTCATGCATTTGGACTACATGTGTTCATAATCTTCATACATTTGTACAATAATCCATCACATTGAAAGCCATCTAAGCTTTACTTATGATCTCCAAATTTATAGTATAACCTATACGTGTTGCCATCTAAATGCAGTTTTACTGCAGTTTATAAAGACTATGATTCACATAGTTTATGTTACGCTGCAACATTTTGGAATAATATCCAGTTAGGCATTTTTAGATTGTATTTTACAGTAGGAATTCTCCCAGGATATTTCAAAGAAAATGCTTCAATTGACAAATAGAATGCATAAAAGTAAGCCACAATATATCCTTTCATAACCTTTTGCTAATTGTATTTTCAGATTCATAATTTTAAAATGAATACGTAATAATTTTTTTTTCAGTTCTTGAAAGCTGAACCAGATCATTTTCACACCAAGATAATATTTGTTAAGCTCAGCAGAGAGAGATATCATTTTATTTCACAATAACTGTAAGAGATTGAAAATATTTCTGCCTGTCATAAACAAGATTGTATTTCTGTGCCTTCCTTCAGGAATTTTTTCCAGCACACATTCAAGCCGATGTGGAACAGCAACAGGCATTATTCCTTCCAGCCATCCCCCAAGCCAACCTTCCCCTGTGCATAATGTACAAGGCAGTCCCCACAACACACAGACACAGCTCCCCCAACTTCCTGTGGTGGAAGAGGGCAATGAGAGGTGAGTGAATGTTTGATATAATTGATTTGCTATCATTTTCATTTTCATCAATACTTGCTTTATACCTAATATCAGAAGCCAAATGCCGTCGACATTTATCAATTAAGTCCTTGAACTCAATTCGGTGACAATAGCTTGACAGAAAGCTGAGCCAATGAAAACATTGTTTCTTGGCTCAGTAACTGAGAGGATCTCTTCAGCCTTTAGTCCTTCTAAGATGAGTTTTATTTTATTCGTTCACAGGATGTAGATTCTGCTGGCAAGGCTAGGTCCCTAACTGCCCTTGAGAAGATGGCAGTGATCCACCTTGTAGAGCCGCTGCAGTCCATGTAGTGTCATTACAGTCACCCTGCTGTTAAGAATTGTTAGGGATTTGACCTGGTGACAATGAAGGAACATAGCAACAGTTTTAGAATATTGAGTTGCTTGAAGGGCATCTTGCAGGTGACGCCTTTCTCATCGAAGTGCTGCTTTTATCCTCCTAAGGCAAGGAGAGGCCATGAGATTGAAAAATGAGGTTGAAGGTGCATTGGTGAATTGCTACAGTGCATCTTGTTTATGGTATTTACTGTTACCAAGTGTTTAGTGATTGCTGGAGTGAACATCGAGGGTGGTGGGTAGGGTTGCAATCAAGAAGACTGCTTTATCCTGGATGTTATCAACTACTTCAGTGATTTTGGAACTGTACTCATCCAGGCACATAGACAGCATGTTTTCAAATTTCTGACTTGTGATTAAGATGAATATAGTTTTGACATAGTGTAATTAAAACAGTAATGCATACCATTTCACTTAGAATATTCTCCTTTGATAATCCTAGATAGTAAGTAATGAAATAGGGAACAAGGTGTGAAGATTTGAGAAAGTGTGGGTGAAGGAGAGAGATAGCGTTAATGAAATGGGAGTGCGGTGAAGAAGGAGACAATGAAAGGGGAGTGAGAGAAAAAGAGGGAGCATGCGACTGGAGTGAGCCAGGAAATATACACACAAGTCCAATTCAATGTTAAATTCAATTCCTTATTTTGGCCCTGTCCCCTCCTCTGCTTCAGAGAGTAGGATTTAGGACCTGGTCTCTCTCTGGTTCTGTTTCTTCAGCAAAAAGGCATAAAAGGTTCTTTTTTAAACGGAAAGAACTGCGGATGCTGTAAATCAGGAACAAAAACAAAGTTGCTGGAAAAGCTCAACTGGTCTGGCAGCATCTGTGAAGGAAAAGCAGTGTTACCGTTTCGGGTCCAGTGACCCTTCCTTAGAACTCAAGCTCTGGACAGTTGAAAGATTAATTTATTTCAACTTAACATGAGAAAATATTTATCAGTCAATGCCAAAGGTGTGTTTTTTTTGTTTGTTTTTGACAAATCCAAAGACTTTTAGCAAGTTTCTGACCAGATATCGCATAGGACCAGATTCAAAGAAGTTGATATATTTGCATAACATGAATGACCAAGTTATGTGAGTCATTGTCTGACAATGCATTGGTTGTAAAGTGTACCACAGTGAAACCTGAGCTCTTGATGGGCTATATAAATAGCAGCACAGAGTACAACAGTCAAGAAATTTTACTAATCCCACATAGAAACCTTTACCCTACTGTGAATACAGTTCCCAATTCTGGGAACCCACAGGATAAAGCTCGTGATTAATATCCTGAGCCATGATATGGAGCATTTGAAAATCTAATATTATATCCTGGAGCTCTGCACGCCATTCACATCCCAAACTACCTTAACCTACTCCCAGGCAAGTAGTGTCCAAAATGAAATGATGTCCACTCCAATGGAACTGCCAATATCTGCTTTGCCATGAGAACTTCCAGCTTAAAGATTTCCACTTCAGTACTTCTTTTCTCTTGCAGTCTTTAGTTTGTCCATATCTGTGGTTACTCCTAGACTAAACCATTTCAGATCTAACCTTCCCTTTCATTTTCCATCGTACATAAGCTTGAACTCATCTAAACTCTACTCTGACATTTTAACTCAGTAAACCCTATTCAACACTCTGCTCAATGTACGCTGGCTTCCAATCCAGCAACACTGCAGTTTTAAAACTCTCACCCTAGTTTTCAAATTTCTCACACAGTTTCTTATCTCTGTGACCTTCTTCGGGTCTACAGCCTCTGAGATATAGGTTGTTCTTCAGTATTGGCCTCTTGAGTATTTCTTGTTTTTGTTGCCTGGGGGCTTCCTAGACCCTAAGCTCTCAAAATCAGTTCCTAGACCTCTTTCTTGTACACCACCACCTCCCAACCCCAACCATCACCACCTCTCGCTTCTCCTTCAGGGCACTCATTAAAATTGACCTCCTTGGCCAAATGTTTGGTCATCCATCTGTTTAATATCTCCTTTTGTGATTTGGTTTCTTAGTTAAAGCCACAATGAAGCACTTTTGGGTACTTTTGTTATATAAATAATGTAAATACTTACCCGCTGCAAATAGCATTCTTGCTTCTTTTCTCTGAGTGGTGAAAAGTTTTGAGGAAATGCAGTTACATCAGCCTCAGTAAACAGCCCCAGCAGTACCAAGACATCTCGTAAACTAAAAGGAGGCACTCTGGGTCAGGGCAACAGTATGCAGAAGGCCATACATAATGTTATGGAACCCCTAAGACAGGGAAGCAGGTCATTCTGCCCATTGACTCCACACTAACCCTCTGAAGAACATCCCACCCAAACCATCTCTATCCCCATAACCCTGCATTTTTCATAATCCACCTAAGCCTGCACATCCCTGGACGCTATGAAGCTATTTAGCATGGCCAATCCACACTAACCTGCACATCTTTGGGCTGTGAAAGGAAAACAGAGGATCCGGAGGAAAATTCACACGGACATGCAGAGAACATGCAAACGCCACACAGACAGTTCTCTGAGGCTAGGATCAAGCTCAGGTCCCTGGTGCTATGAGGCAGCATTGTTAACTACTGAGCCATAGTGTTGCTCCACCCTACAGATCAATTGTTCTGTTCTTAGAGATTTAAGGAACAATGTTGGTAGAAATAGTGCATCTTCAAAGATGTTGTCTTTGACCGCTGGGCATCTGTTAGATTGTGCCTTGTCAATGACCTTCAAGTTCTGGATCCTTTCAGTCTGCGGTAGTGAGCATCAGCCACATCTGTAAACTCCCCTATTGAGATCATCATCTGAATTCATTACAGAATTCACAGGAGACTTCACCCCGTTGTGAACTGATATCTGCACAACCCTTTCTCCCTGCCCTGTCTGCAAACCACTAGCAAGTGCAGATTCCACCTCAATGTTACCCAATAAAGCAACGTCTGTGTCAAAGTCTGAGCTAGTGGAGGAGAGAGGAACAAATTGTCATCTTTGTTCATTTTAGCTCCACCACTACAGTCTCATTCTGTGGCTGTTGAAATGATAGCAAATATCATCTTCTCCATGGGGTGAGAGCAAGATCCATGTCAGTCATTCACAGCTCAGTTCCTGCTGCTTACGATTATGTACTTTGTCTTGCGCTGAAGGAGATAGGGAAGAGTATCAGTGAGTCTGATGCAATATATTTGGGTGATATACCTGCCATGAGCAATTATCTGCTAATGTGTACAGATTGTAAAATGTGCCTGTGCGATGAGTGAGGCTGTGTAAATGAAGTGTGAGTTGTTGTTGATAAAGAATGCAAATGTTAGAATGTGGTGACTAAGGCAGTATGTTTGAGCAGTGGTTCATTTTCAAGGATACAATTTTACTAGATGTATGGCTTCTCATGTCAGGTAGATAACGTCCTGTGACATGGCAGCAGGTCCTTGAGACTACACTGCTACATTGACTGTCACAGCAATCTGCTCCAACTGCCTACTCTGAGTTTGTCTGGAGGGATTCCTGTAGGTGGGAGACCTCATACCTCTTGCAGCAATGCCTTTGGTGCTGTAGGACAGAAAGCCTCTGGACATGGTCAGAACCTGCTGCAGCTGGAAAACAGCTCTCCTTTAGGAATTGCAGGCCATTTTTACGTATCAGTTTTACACAAACTGTGGATTATTGGTGTAGTGCACAGCCTTTCAACAGCCTCTTTGACTTTGGATTACCATTGTAAACTGGGCAGATGAATGAAGTTTGTATACTACCTACACTGCACAGTCTGCGTGCCTGTTTTTGGGCTTTGTCCAATTTTTCTCCCAATGTTTATTTGAATGTAGATCCCATCTAAACATTTCTTTAATGATTGTAGCAACCACAGCAAGGATTTCCATCTATCCCCACTACGGTCAATGAACATCAACATTTTGAAAAACTGAGGTACAATGAGTCTTAGGCCAGCATGGATGAAAGCATGAGCATCGTGGGGAGAGAGAACCCCCTTGGGGAAGCCCAGCTTGGAGCATCTGCAGGCCCATGGCTCAAAAAAGGACTGTAATGCTTGACATTTTAACTTTACTTCTCTATTTTCCTACATTTTTGCTAAGAAGATTGTAGTGCTGAACTTTTAAACTTATTTCTTCATTTCTCTATTTCAGTAACTAAGATTCTGCCCCTAGGTATTCTGTGCCAAGGATGGCACTGTGTGTGGTGATATTGTATGTTTTTCACTGTACCCTTGTGCCCTGTACTTAAGGACAAGTGACAATAAAACCTAAATCTAAAATCTAAATCCTCGCCAATCCAATTTGTTTAGATTGGATCCTAATTCAATCTGCTGTATAAGTGTCCATGTGAATCTATCTCCAACAAATCATTGTATATTATTTTGTGCCACAGAGTTTGACTGATTGTTATCCATATGTTGGATTAGGTGGGCTTTCAAAAATTTCAAGGTTTTTTTTCCTGAATGTGTATATTTTAGCACAAGTATCAGTTTCCATCCTTCCCTGCCCAGAAGCCAACTTGTCACTGGAGAAGATCTTTGTAAAATTAACTCACCACCAAATAAATAAAACACCTCAATCATCAAATTATAAGCACTACCACCCCAGCCCCTGCAGGAATCCAGCTCATTATTTTCACCAAATTACTCAAACATGCAATTACACATCTCCAGAGCAGGTGACGTTTGAACCCGAATGTTCTGACCTAGAGGTAGTTACCACTCTTTCAAAAGGGCCAGTGAAGGTTTCTTTTCATTCATTCATGGAATGAAGGCATTGCCAGCTGGGCCATCATTTATTGCCCATCCCCAAATGCCCATACAGCAGTTAAGAGTCAACCACATTGCTGTGGGTCTGGAGTCACATGTAGTTGAAACCAGTAAGGATGGCAGTTTCCTTCCCTAAAGAGCATTAGTGAACCAGATAGGGTTTTCCTGACAATCAGCAATGGTTTCAAGGTCATTTCTTAATTCCAGATTCTCATTGAATTCAAATACCACTGCCAGCTGTGGCAGGATTTGAACCCAGGTCCTGAGAGCAATACCTGAGTGTCTGGATTAATAGTCTAATAACAATACCACTAGGCCATCACCTAGTGGAGTTCTTTTCAATTTACCCTTTAAGGGACATGGGTTTGTAACACGGACAGGCACCTTTCCTTTAAGGGACATGGGTTTGTAACACGGACAGACACCTTTCCTTTAAGGGACATGGGTTTGTAACACGGACAGACACCTTTCCTTTAAGGGACATGGGTTTGTAACACAGACAGACACCTTTCCTTTAAGGGACATGGGTTTGTAACACGGACAGACACCTTTCCTTTAAGGGACATGGGTTTGTAACACGGACAGACACCTTTCCTTTAAGGGACATGGGTTTGTAACACGGACAGACACCTTTCCTTTAAGGGACATGGGTTTGTAACACGGACAGACACCTTTCCTTTAAGGAAAAATTTATGTTTGGACAAAGATGCACAGATATAAATAAAAAGCAACAATGTCAGATTTCCCAGTTTATGTCAAGAGACATCTTTCTTCTAGAAACTTCAACATTGAATAATTATTTTTCTTAGTGGAACAGTTTAATGTTCACTCTCTATCATTTCATTGGAATTGTTCTTTTAGTCCCTTTTACATATAACATTTCCCTGAGCTTCTTGCACTGACAGAACACCATGTCAACAGCATCAGCGAGAGCCAGAGTTTCAGAAACTAACGTGCTCTTCACCATTCTGCTTATTTTCTTTTCCTCCCATGCCAAGGAGAAACGTTTTGCATTTTCTCCCACAAGGAATATCATAAATCCTCCTGCATGAGAAAATCCATTGCCAGGACTGGTATGCAAGGCATCATTAAAAATGATTAATGTTGTATTATTGTGATCACCCAAAGCTGAGAACTTCAACTTAAATTTCACTATTTTCAATATATTTTGATGGTTTATTTGCTCTCAAGATGTCCTCCAGCTTTGAATTTGTCATGGGCAGACAAAGTTTCAGCAATTCAAAATTTGCATCTGGTCTGGTCTGTGTGCCTAACCAATTAATATGTTCATAGAGACTTGTCTGCTGTTCTTTCTCACTCTTGGTAGCATCTTCAACTTGCTGTCCCTGTCGAGATCTGGTATGAATGTTTGCAATTTTCCCCCAAATAAGACTCTGAGAGTACAAATACATTGACTCATACTGCTTAATTTCGAAACCCGTATATTTTCAAGTTCCAGAAGATTAGCTGCAATGTTTAACTCCTTCCTAACTCGATTGATAATCTTTTATTTTCTCCAAAGCCATTGGTGATCTCCCCACCCACAAAAAAACCACAGACATGCTTCATAAAGTCACCCAAAAGTTTTTGGTTATAATGCCAATAGAACATTTATAGATAGGAAACAAAAACCAAAAGAGCTTCTGATACCGTAAAACAGAAACAAAATTAGAAATTACTGGAAAAGCTCAGCAGGTCTGGAAGCATCTGTAGAGAGAAATCAGAAGTAATGTTTCGGATCACGAACAGGTCTGAGGAAGGGTCACTTGATCCAAAACATTAATTCTGATTTCTTTCTACAGATGCTGCCAGACATGCTGAGATTTTCAGATAAATAGATAACAGATAAATAGAAAGCGGGACATAACACCAGCGCTTCATCGGAGGCTCACTGATGATGTTACCTAGAATGGTGACGAAACGTCTGAAAACTAACCTTCCAGCTCAGCGAACAAACTCACATCCATGGCATATGGTATTCGTGCCTTTGTCAGATGGGGCATTGAGTATAAAAGCTGGCAAGCAATGTTGCAGCTGTATAAAACTTTAGTAGGGCTATAATTTGAGGATTTTATGCAGTTCTGATTGCCAGGATGTGGAAACTTTGGAAAGGGTACAAAAAGAGGTTTAGTAGGATCTCCTGAAGAAATGCCACTGAACTTGAAACATTAACTCTTGCTTTGTCTCCATTGATGCTGAGTTTCTCCAGCAATTTGGAAATTTCGGTTTTTTTTTTAACCAGGGTGTTGCCTAGATTGAAGTGTGTTAGCCACAGGAGGAGTTGGATAAATTTGCATTGTTTTCGTGAGAGCACTGGAGGCTGAGGAAACATGATAGAAATTTATAAAATTATGATTTCCAGGGCAAAAATGTCAAGCATTAGAGGACATGGGGTTAAGGTGAGAGGGGAAGGTTTAAAGAAAATGTGTGAGGCAAGTTCTTCACACAGATGGTGGTAGATGCCTGGAACCCAATGCCTGGGGAGGTGATAGGATCAGATACATTGGCAATGTTTAAGAGGCACTTAGTCAGATGTAGACAGGGAATACAGGGATATGAATGATGTGCTAACAAATGGGATTAGCTTAGAACGGCATTGTGATCAGCACAGACATGGTGGGCGGAAGGACCTGTTCATGTGTTGGACTATACTATGTTCGATGTTCTATGTTCTTGTTCTATATTAACAGAACTATCTTGAATGAAAAATACCACACCCACAAAGTGTCATTTACGCATAAATATGTTTATGAAATTTCCAGACCTTCTGCTCAATTTCTGGTATTTATTTTGAGGCCCATAATAATTCTTCTTTTGTGCACCTTATCCATAAGGAATGCCATTTTGTTATCTGTAGAAATATATTTCCTTCAAAAGATTGTTTAAGTGGCTGTGAAGGATTTACAAAATAAACTCCCCAGCTTTAGGAGAGCCTATCCAAATTTCTCTTTCCCCCAAACATTCCTCAAAGCCTTTAGCTACCAGCATATCCTTGGCTTTACAATAAATTCCATCTGGTTGAATTTTTCCCATATAGGCTCATGAGTGTGACAATCTGTCACCAATTTCCAAATGTACTCCAAATTCTTTCTCATTCTGTAAAACCGTTAGCCGTTTATAACCTATTTTCTGTTGTACTGACAGCCACAAATGCCTCTCAATCATGGGGACTTCTACTTTTATCTGTGTCAAAAAGGTTCTCCACTACCAATGTTACTGTGTTTCCTTGTCCAACTCGAACTGGGCTGGTTTTGGGATGCGGTGGGAGAAGGGGAGATTTTGAAGCTGGTGAAGTCCACATTGATACCATTGGGCTGCAGGGTTCCCAAGCGGAATATGAGTTGCTGTTCCTGCAACCTTCGGGTGGCATCATTGTGGCACAGCAGGAGGCCCATGATGGACATGTCATCTAAAGAATGGGAGGGGGAGTGGAAACGGTTTGCGACTGGGAGGTGCAGTTATTTATTGCGAACCAAGCGGAGGTGTTCTGTAAAGCGGTCCCCAAGCCTCCGCTTGGTTTCCCCAATGTAGAGGAAGCCACACCGGGTACAGTGGATGCAGTATACCACATTGGCAGATGTGCAGGTGAACCTCTGCTTAATGTGGAAAGTCCACCCCCCCACTCTCTGATGAAGGGTCTAGGCCCAAAACGTCAGCTTTTGTGCTCCTGAGATGCTGCTGGGCCTGCTGTGTTCATCCAGCCTCACATTTTATTATCTTGGATTCTCCAGCATCTGCAGTTCCCATTATCACCTCCACAGCAACGTAGTTGACTCTTAACTACCCTCTGAGCAATTAAGGATGGGTAACAAATTCTTTCTGGTCAACAATGCCCTCATCCTGTGAATGATTAAAAACAAAATGGAAACAGACGTGCCAGCCCAACTCATCCATGCCAACTCGGTTTCCCAAACTGAACTAGTCCCATTTGCCTGTGTTTGGTCCATATCCCTCTAAATTCTCCCCATTCAGGGTACCTATCCAAATATATTTTAAATGCAGTAATTCTACCAGCCTCTATCACTTCCACCCTCTGTGTGAAAAGGTTGCCCCTCAATTTGCTTTTAAATCTTTTCTCCTCTCACCTTAAACATATGCCTTCTGGTTTTGGACTCCCCTAGCCTGGGGAAAAGACTTTGGCTGTGTTATCTATTCTTATCTGGGCCCCTCATGATTCTATAAGGTCACCCCTCAGCCTCCAATGCTCCAGGGAGAAAAGTCCCAGCCTTTCCAGTCAGTTCTTATAACTCAAACACTCCAATCCCAGCAATGCCCTCGTAATTTTTTTCCACATCCTTTCTAGTTTAATAATATCCTTCATACAGCAGGGTGACCAGATTTGTATGCAGTAGGCCCTGCCTCTCTGATTCAGGTAGAACTCTTGGGAATATGAAGTATGTTATCTTCATCATCAACATTTTCCCCCGTCTTCTCATAGTTTAAAAGAATATAATTCAACTCCACTCTTCTTGAGGAATGTGCCATTACATTCTGATTCCCATAGCCCATTATTTTATTATTATTATCCTTCATGCTGGAATTATCTATGTGCCTGAGTGTGTTTGTCCAATAATTTTTCCTGGAGCTTTCTAATCTCTGTGTCCTTCTCATAGTAAATGGAGGAAGGGTCACTGGACCCGTAATGTTAACTCTGATCTTTTTTTTCTCAGATGCTGCCAGACCTGCTGAGTTCTCCTAGCAACTTCTGTTTTCCTCCTGATTTACAGCATCTGCAATTCTTTCAGTTCATATTCTGCCTTTTCTTTCTAATGCCGTAGCTTTAATGAACGCCTTTCTATTGATGTATGTCATATTTAGATGTGTGCAGTGAATAGACAAACTGATCTTTGTTTATTCTAGTGCTGAATGATCATTATGCGGTATTGAAGAAAATATTGAACATAGAACAGGACAGCACACAATCAGGCCCTTCAGCCCACCACATCCATGCCGTTCAAAACTAATCCCATCTGCCATCACATGGTCCATGTCCCCCTGTTCACTGTCTGTTAATGTTTCTGTCCAAATGCCTGTTAAACATGTTATCATATGGCTTCTCCCACCTCCTCAGGCAGCACGTTCCAGGCACCTACGACCCTCTGTTTAAAAACAAAACTTGCCTTGCACATCTCCTTTAAACTTACCCCCTCTCATCATAAACCTATTCCCACAAGTATTTGATATGTTGCACTCACTATGCACTAACTGGTATTGCTCCAACCATCAGTAAAGATTTTTTTTCTACTTGCACTGTCCATCTCAATGCTGTTGCAACTTCCAGTCTGGCTGATCTATTTTGTTCAGCCTCTCAATTCAAGTTCTTGCACACCTTTTGAAATGTGACAAATTCCCTTACGTTATCCATAAGGAGTTTTGTTAGTGACCCAAAGCCTGTGCCAATCCTCTTTTCCATGATTTCCTCCAATATTGCCCAGCTGTCCATTCTGTTTATCATGATGGATATGCTAAACCTGGTCACTAAATCTGCAAGATGTAACAGATGGACATTCCGATCTTTGTTCCATAACTTGAATCCATGGCTATTACTTCATTACATTCCCAAGTAAAAGGAGCATTTCTTCCCTGGCAAAGTGATGTCTTTTAATATTCAATATGTGTATCACATTTGTTGGGGATTTGTATTCTTTATCCACAACACCACCATCCTTTAACAGTTGCTTTACTGTTGGTGAGGGGAATGAGCAACTTTTGTACAAGCCTCTTCTTATTTGTAACACTCCCATCTCAGAGGACGACAATATTTCTTGAATCTCTTGACATATGCTCTGTTCTGAGGAAGGGTCATCGGACCCAAAACGTTAACTCTGCGTTTTTCTTCAGAGATGCTGCCAGGCCTGCTGAGTTTTTCCAACAACTTCTGCTTTGAAAGAACTATGGATACTGTAAATCAGGAACAGTTTTTTTAAAAATAATGATGTATCACATTGGATGACAACAATGCTTATGCTTTGATGAGCTCCTGCAATCTCACAAGGGTGATTCATTTTGGAAGGGCAAACTTGAAAGCAGAACGCATGATTAATGGAAATATTCTTCACAGTTTAGAGGAGCAGAGGGATCTTTGGGTTCATGTTCACAGTTCCCTGAAAGCTGCCACCCAGGTGGATAGAGTTGTTAAGAAGGCATGTGGTGTATTAGCTTTCATTAATAGAGGGATTGAGTTCAAGAGTTGTGAAATTATTCTCCCGCTATACAAAAGCCTGGTTCTGTCACATCTGGAGTATTGTTGGACTATAACATGGCATCGCGCAATTTTTGACCAAGATTTCCAAATAACAGATCAGCCAAACAATGCCACATACCTGTATGGCACTATTGAACAATCAGCAACTAGCAATACTTTTGTACGGATTTATGTTTTCACCTCCAACACAATATTTTATCGTTGCTCATCCTCATCACATTCACTCTCAGAATTATCTGTTTTACGAATTGCTTCAAATATTTGACTCCTTATTTTTGGATAATTCCAGAAAGTGATGTTTTGAGATAAGCTTGAAACATCTAATTCTCATTCTGCGTGGATTTTTAGGATTCATTAACTGTGGGCACTCAACAATCCTGCATTTTGCCTTGATTCAGAAATCTATTAAAGGGGCCTGTTCTGAAAATACTTTATTTCTAATTTTACTACTTTCTGGTTGGGGTAAAACCAAAGCTATACTTTGCTTCTTCTTTGTTGGAGAAGGGACCTGTCACATCTACCACTGTTCACATGGCTCCAGTTCTGAAAACACTGGTGTATAATCATAATTCATGACCCTGCAGTGTGACTCGGCAATTTCACTTTCGAAAGCTATTCGAAGTTTCACTTCTATAAGAAACAAGGATGACATTTCACTTCCTTTGCCATTCCACTTGAAGAGGTTAATCTTCTGCTAGCATGTTTTATAGGCTGGTAGCCGTATGCTGTTTTGGGCAGCAAAGAACACAAAGATTCGCAAGAGTTTTTACTGTATATCTGTAGATTAGTACAAACACCAGTTTCCACCTTTCACTGTCCAGAAGCCAGCCCCCTACTGGGGAAGAATCCAGTTCAAAGAGTGCATGAGCATAACTTGAGCATCATTTATGATCAGTTCTGGGCTGTTCTGGTTGCCTCTGAATGGGGTTTACATTTCCAAATAAAAAAATCAGAAAGTGCTAGAGAAACTCAGCAGGATTAGCAATATATGTGAAGACCAAGCAGAATTAACATCTTGAGTCCAGTCACACTCCTTCAGAATTTGCATTTCTAACTCTGACACAGGCAACAAAAAACGGCTTTTTTTTCTTAATGCAGGTAACAGCTTTCTTAGTTATCTACACTTAATTAACATTTCATACGAAGAACACAGTTTACAGGTTTGATCAACGTGGGACTATGTTTCTGTCAAAGCTTGCACTTTTTCTCTTACTACTGCTCCTGAACTAGGTGCTAGGAAGTTTGCAAAAGCTGTTCACTCTCTGATGAAGGGTCTAGGCCCGAAATGTCAGCTTTTGTGCTCCTGAGATGCTGCTTGGCCTGCTGTGTTCATCCAGCCTCACATTTTATTAACTGTGGTTTAGTGTCTGAGTTTCACTCCTTCCATAAGGAATCTCAGGCTTTGATTCATGCATTCCTTTAAAGTACAGTAATCATTGACTACTGACCAATCAGAGAATTTTATGCATTAATGCATCTGATTATTTTTCTTCTTCATTTGTGGGCCATCTAATTGTTTTAATATTTTCAAGATTCATGCCTAGCTGTGGTTTATGTGTAATAGTTATGTTTTCATATTATTTGGAAATAGTTTAGGTATCTGTACAGATGTGTAAACATTTTTTTTTGAGATTTGGACGGTGTAGCAAGCATCCAAAGAAACACGATGACTACAATTGGCTGCAAGTCCTTTAAGTCAGTCCTGTTCCAATAAGCAATTACAGTACAAGATAACAAAATGTGAGGCTGGATGAACACAGCAGGCCCAGCAGCATCTCAGCATTACAGTACTTATGTTTTCTTCAGAAACACAAGTAATAAAGTGTTAAAAACAATACAAAACTGTATTGTTACCCACATATGACTGAAAGTGTCAGATCAGATACCTTTCCAGTGACTTGATATAGCAATATTATATGAGAGTTCCATGCAGAACACCTTCAATACATACAAAATGTTCCCTTCGTATATTTCTGCTAAGCTTTCACTTTGTTGTTGACAATGACTTGACCCTCCTTGAAACTCATTAAAATTTCTTGTTCCATTTCCTGTACATTCTATTAGTTAGAACAAAATCTCATGTATTTTCTATTTTGTTGACCTTAATTGGTAAATATGATACCTTGTGCTTACATATTGCCCAAGGCAAAGAAGCTAATTTGGAGCCCTTTGTCCAAACCTTTAATAATTTTTTAAAAACTTCTATTATATGCCCTCTCATGCTTCTCTTTTTCAAAAAAGAAAAAAACTCATTGTATGGGAGGGACCAATTCATACTCATGCATCATCCACTTCAAGAACAAAGATCTCACACTTTTACTTAACAATTTCCCATTTCTTGAAATAGAGAAACGAAATCTGGTCAGCACTGCCAATGTGTAATTTGAAGTGATCTTTTTGGATTTAAGTTATTTCCTTCGTTACACATTCGGACACACATTTAACAGCATGGGAACTTTGTACTAACGGTTTTTGTGACCTTACTAAAAACTCCCAAAGAATTTTCTCCTGCTCTGATGCTTCAAGTAATTCCTTTTAAAAATACAATCCAAATTAGCTTTCCCTAATAACAGTGTATTTCCATGCAATAAGGTCCACCTGCAACGTCTTGACCAATTGAACAATCTTGGGGCCAGGCTTTTGAATTTGTGCGGATTGATTTTCATTATTTGTCACTGCTCTTACTGAAGTAGCATCTGTAAACATGGACAATTAGAGTACACTTTCTTCCTCTAGATTATATATTATAATATGAACAATGGGGGGCTCAATACTGAAGCATATCATACTCCACTGGTGACTGGCTGCCAAACATTTTCCAGTGCATGATTGCTGCTTAATATCAATCAATCACCCACTTATCAAACCATTAGAATTTATTTCCATCGATCGTTTGCACTTGGATTTTATGAAATACCATATCATATTTGGCAATGTCAAATTCCTCCATCTATTAGATCTGCCATTTTCTCAACTAAATAATTAAGCATTATCACTCCTTTTAAATCCATGATAAGAATTTTGAATTGGCTGAATCTGCTCTGGATATTCCATTTCCGTACTGTATGATGGAATGACCCTATTTTCAAATACTTTCTTAACATCAAATGTGAAGCTTCCAGGTCAATAACTTGAGGGTCTCTCCTTCAAATCTTTTTTTTTGAAGGTGAAACCCATGTTAGTAATTTCCCAATCCTCTGGGATTTGTCCGAGACCTGTGAACTTTGCATAATATTCAGAAAAGGATAAAATTAAATCAGATTTTGATCAATTTTCAAAATTTTTCAATTGTCTGGTGAGATGAGATTGCTTATAAATGTTTGAAATGTGCACATGATATTCAGTCTGGCCATAATGCCCATTGAGGCATAAAGTCAATGATCTGAACATATCCTAGTATCATACAGTGTAATTTCCACCCACATGAAAATGTTATTTTTAAGTCTGAATTTTCCTAACAATTGAGAACCTGTGCATCATTACAAAAAGTGATGCTAACTCCCAAATCTGGAAATTCTACCCCAAAACGTGTTGTCACAGGGGATGGGGCAGGTTTCAGTTCACATATCCATGGTTTACAGAGGGTGAAGCTGCATTTGTTTGACTCCATTTCCGCCAGCAGAAAGTCCTGGCCATGAGTTGTGCACTTTAAACCTGGTAGAAAAAAGAGTCTAAAGTGGCTGCATTCCTCCAGAAGGATAAGCTACTCTCTTAGACATTGATCCTTAGAGGAGGTGATGTTTCATTTGGAAGAGGTAAGGTACTCTTTGAGAGAGAAAGTCAATGGGCCCTTTGGAATGGTTAAAAGTAGACATGATCCTGCATGAAAAGCTTTGAAACTCAATGGAAGTGCCAAGCTCATTGGAACAGTCAAAAGGAATGTTTTCTCTTCAAATATTTTAAACAAAGACAGTCTCGTGTGTAAAGCAATGTTCACTATTAGTGGACATAAACCTGAGCACCAGCATCTTTACCAGGTTAATGCTGATTTCACAACCTTCCATTATCACATGTACATATCAATTCCCAGTCTGATTCACAGACCCAAATGAATACAGACTCTTGCAAATGGGACAATGAATTGCAATGTTTGTTTTTATAACATATGAAAGAAACTTCAATGTACTGAATGGGTTTTTATCAGTAGTGAATTTGTCAATTGACTCTTTAGAACTTTATTTAATCACATTTCAGCATGTGTCTTGAGATCTGCCCTCTGTGAGTGGTGGATGAGCCATCATGGTAGGTGTTAGGACACAGAGTGTGTGACGGATGTGGGTTGGTATGAGTTGGCACAAAGGGTCTATTCATAGGTCATAGATCAAAGAATTGTAGGTGGGTAAAAAGTATATGGTTTGTCATGGACATTATGGGAATTTATGTCTGTGGATATCAGGGAACACGCTGCCATACAACCATAAGGAATGGGCAGAGGGGAATGAGTTGGCATGGAGTATATGAGGGGCCATGAGGGTGGGTACAGGGCAATGGTTGATGTTGGAAGGGTTGAAGGTATGAGGGGTAGGGACTGGGAGACCAGAGGGCATTTCTATTCTTGATTTCTTGTCATATCTTTGACAACATGCTGTTGTACCAAAGCAGGCTTTCTGACCAGTCTGCCTCAACAACTGGCAGCGTCCGCACACTTTCCCCAGTCACCCGCCATGATTCCCATTTTCACTCTCAACATTTTCTTCCAACTCAATGCCCTGCTGCAAATCTGTTCAGCATTTAGATGGCGTTTTCTAAAGTTTACTTGTTGAAGCTTTGTAGAGTAGAACTCAAACGTGCCAGCCTTGCATTGGAGGTAGGAAAGCCACCACAGGTGCAAAGGATCACACCAGCCGTAACACAGCATGCCTTGATTTGGTGTCCAAGTAGAAACCAAAAGAACTGCAGATGCTAGTTAATCAGGAACAAAAACAGAAGTTGCTGGAAAAGCTCAGCAGGCCAGGCAGCATCTGTAAAGAAAAAAATCAGAGTTAACATTTCAGGTCCGGAGACTCTTCCTCAGATGCTGCCAGACCTGCTGAGCTTTTCCAGCAACTTCTGTTTTTATTCTTGATTTGGTGTCCATTCAGTTAAATGCACAGAAAAGTCACAACCTCCATTATTAGCTAAGGAATTGTTAAAAAACCTGACCCTTGATTATGTGACAACAAAAACAGAAATTGCTGGAGAAATTCAGCAGCATCTGTGGAAAGAAAGCAGAGTTAATGTTTCAAGTCTGGTGACCCTTTTTTAGAACCTAATTTGCACTCCTACAGCCCAAAATTCTTTCCAGCAAAGATACTGAGGGGCATTGTCACTTTATACATAACCTGGATTCAGAAAGTGCTGATGTGTAATTTTTTTCACAATATGTATTGACTCTTTTGAAGAAGCTGTGGAAAGAAATTCAAAATTCTACATTGCCATGCATTTACATTTTAGCACCTCAGCAAAGCTTTATAAATCAGTGAAATATATCAGGAGCCTGTCTTTCTGGAATCTTTTGAGTGTGGGTGACGGATGTTCACTTGTAATTGAATTTAGATTGATGGCCAGAAGTCTTCTGGGAACATTTCCAAAGACACTGTATTCTAATTAGTTTTCATCAAAATACCTAAACAGTACTTCGCATGACAACTGCTCTGTGGAAGCAGATGTGGGCATTTCTAGAAGAATTTTTTCTTGTCACCATGCTGCAACCAAATAGAAAATGAGGGGAAAGAAATTGCAAGATTTCAAAACAATATTTAAGAATTACACTCTTGTGTAGACATTTTTTTGAAGTTTTGATGTAACAACCATCTTGAATTCATAAAAAGGTTTGGGCAGTATTTAAAACATTGTTCTAGGGATATTGTTCATCTATTGAAGAGTTGATACGTAGCTTGGAAAGAAATACTTAAATAGCAGTTGTTGTCAACAGTTGTTATTGATATCAGGAAAACTCAGCAAAATTTTGCATTTTAAAAAATTCTAACGATGAAAGGATTACACGCGTAGCACAGATCAGCAAAAATGACTTTGTTATTTTTACCAATATATTTAATGATAGTATGAAATTTATGAAGCTAAAAATACTTTCGCCTTTTTTCTTCTCTTCCGATGTTCACTGCTGTGCCATTCAGGAGGGTATGGTAACAGATGTTGCTTGTATGTTGTGTATCAATTGCTGTTACAGGGGGTGTATTCAGTCATTTTTTTTGTCATATTCTATAAGCCTTGATTTCTAACAATGGCTTTATATCCTTGAAGCAGCTCTTCAAGACATCTTCGCTGAGCAACCATCCTCAATGCTCAAGTTTTAGAGCAATTTATTGAACACAGCCTGGCTTTTGGGGAGAAAATAGTCAACCATGTCACAAAGTGTAGTGCATATTATTATTTGCATTCCTTCCAGAAGCCTATAATTTAGGTGTTAGTCGACCTTTGTGAAGGTGGGTCTTCCACTCCCTCCATAGGAAAAAATCTCCACAAATCTAGCAGTTTCAGTATTCAAGATTCATTGAATGGGTTCAGAAATCAGCCTGCTAGACCAATGGTCAAACTAATCAGACATATTCCTGAGAGAGCTTTGTCTGTCACTGCAACTCTGAATTGTGAAGCCTGAATAATTCTGAGGCAGTACTTGTACCAAGCGATTTAGAGCATTTCAGGGTCGGAGCTGCTTCTGGACAGTCTAGGCTCACCTAACGTTTGATACCTGAAACTAGATTGAAGGATCTGGCCCTGCTGGGTTCCAAAAAAAATGGGAAAATCACTCATGATACAATTTTCCTGTGGCAGCATTGAAATGATTAAAGGCGACCTGCCTTCTTCATCATATTCTGATTTTTTAATTCTAAAAAAATCACCAAGAGGATATTGATTTAGTGACCGTACAAAGTGTTAGCATTTCTCCTGGTCATAATTGTTGGATAAAAACTGAAAGAACTGCAGATGGTGTAAATTAGAAACAAAACCAGAAATTGCTGGAAAAGCTCAGCAGCCGCTGTAGAGAGAAATCATAGTTGATGTATTGGATCCAGTGACCCTTCCTCAAAACTCCTGAGGAAGGGTCACTTGACCCAAAACATTAACTCTGATTTCTCTGCACAGATACTGCCAAATTTTCTGAGCTTTTCCAGCAATTTATATAATGATTCGATACTATGGTTGATGTTGTCTTTCGAATGCTGTGTTTTGGAAAGGAATTCAGGATTGGAATTGCTCAGAATTGTTAGGCCACATGTGTGTTATGTTATTCAAACTTACACAATCCAGTGGATAAGGAAACAACTCCTATTTCCTAATGTAATTTTTGTGGTTACTTTTTATTTTGAAAGCTGTGCGCTCTGCAGTTGAAATGTTCCAGGGCTCTAAATGCATGGTCCATCAACTATTGTGTGTATTTAACAATGCACATAGTAAAGATACTCATGTTTGGCAAAGGAAAATATCATTTATGCCAGTTGAAATCACATTACTAATGATGTGAGCTCTGAAGCAAAGTTAAGATTTTCTAGCTCTACTGGAGTAGTTGCAGAAATATTCAGTTTATCTTAACTCATTGCAATCCAAAAGGACTTCCAAAATGGAAAGAGTATAAAGTGAAGCATAAATTTCTAGGAAGAATCACAATAACAAACAAGTCTGTGGTCGAATCACCACCAAGAAATTTGTATCAATTGTTGGAGCACTGTGCATACCTAGTGTATTCATTCAAGCTGTTGGCTGTCATAGTGGCCCAGTGGTTAGCACTACTGCCTCATAGCCCTAGGGATCCATGTTCAATTCTACCCTGGGGCAATTGTCTGTGCAAAGACAGTTCTCCTTGTAACTGTATGAGTTTGCTCTGGTTTCCTCCCATAGTCCAAAGATGTGCAAGTTACGTCAATTGGCTATGCGACAGTGTGCAGGTTAGGTAGGTTAGCCATGGCTAATGTGGGATTACAGAGATAAGGTAGCGTGCTGGGTCTGGGTGGGATGCTCTTTGGAAAGTCAGTGTAGACTGAATGGCCTGCTTCCACACTGTAGGAATTCTGTGAATATCACATTTTGCAGACTAGCTTTCATTGCTCTGTGGCAAAACTAGTGATCTTTATCGTTTTCTCTTACCATTTCATACAAACTGGCCAGTAGGATGAAACAATTGCTATGTTGTTAGCGCTGCATTATAAAATAACTTGCATAACTGTCGACTTTAAAGGATTACAGTTTAATGCCTTTAATCTTTCTAAGGCATTTTCTGAAAATTGAAAGCTGGCAAAGTTTTTTTTATAAAATAGAATCCTTACAATGCAGAAAGAGGTCATTTGGCCCATTGAATCCATGCCAACCCTCTAAAGCGCATCCCACCCAGACACAGCCCCACCCTATCCCCATATCCCCACATTTCCCTGGGCTAATCATCTACCTAGTCTGCACATCCCTGGACACTACAGGGAATTTAGCATGGCCAATCCATCTAACTTACACATTTTTGGACTGTGGAGGAAACCAGAGCACCCAGAGGAAAACAATGCAGACACAGGGAGAATGTGCAAACGCCACAGAGACGGTCGCCTGAGGCTGGAATTGAACCCGGGTCCCTGGTACTGTGAGGCAGCAGTGCTAACTACTGAGCCATCCCCTATGAAATTTAATTTTTGCATTTTAATGTCACCTGCTTATTTAAATGTTGAATTCTTGAAACTAAACAGCAGAACAAGCTAAAAAGAAAAACATCAGCATAAGAAAAGTTCAATTCAGCCAAAATTTAAATCAACACTCAGGACTTAGTTATGTCCCTTATTGCTTTAGTGGTAACCTGCTATCCTTCCTTACTTCCTCTTGAATCAGAAATTTTGAAAGTAATTCTATTAAATCTACATTAACTCCCAGTTCTGGAATTTGATTATTTGTTTAAAACCCACAAGGTTATACTGAAGGGTGAAAGTCAGGTCAAAAGACTCTGGTTGCATGTCTACAGTCTACCATCATCTCTTCTGACTTTAGTCTTACTCAGTGAAATCTGTTTCTTCAGTAAACCAACTTGGAAAATTTAATGGAATAACAATATTTGATAAATGCATTGTTGATTAGGAAACTGTAGCATTATCATTGTCATCATCATTGTAACTTCCCAGGCAGTTTTCTTGAGCCATTCATTTCATCAGTATACTCACTTGAAAGCCAAGACAAGCCACAAAGGTGCTCCTCAGTCATGGCGAAGGATATTCTTATGAAAACTCTGAGAACTAGCAAAGGACAAATGGAGTAAGACTCATGTATCTACCTTTTCTATAGAATGTCATTTGTATCTTGAATCAGTTCTCAAAAATCTAAATAATTTAAGAGATACTTAACTGCTTGATCTCTTTTGAGCAAAGTCCCAAAATCATTATCGTCTGTTGCAAGCACAACTATGAAACAATGTACAATAACCTGGCAATAGAGGAAGAAGCCTGAAGAAAAAGCCAGATCAATGTAGAAGCACTGATCAGAAAATAAAAACAATAGTAAAGTAAGGAAGACTGATGCAACCAGCATTCATCCAGGAGACATTCAACTCAATGTCTAAATTACACCTTTAAAATTAACCATCCACATGTACCAAGAAAGTAATTGAAAACAGCTTTTCCCTCATTCTCTTCACTTCTCCAGTAAACATCAAAGTACATTTTTTGCTTGCTGCGGTATTTTTTTTCTATCCATTCAGAAATAAACTTCTGGACAAATTTGAAGCACAATGAGTGGTACTTTCTGCTTCCTGGTGCATTGGGAGCAGTGGTGAAAAGATGGAGAGAATGAGAAGAACCAAAATCTTGATGTTGAGAAAAATCATTAAGCCTTAAAAGGCATCTTCAGAATTTCACTATTTTATTGTGACAATCCTACTTCCATGCAAATCCATGTTTATTAAACCCCAACTTGTGTTATTATTCTGCCATTTCCCCTTTTAATCTGAGGTAGTGGGAACTACCAATGCTGGAGAATCTGAGATAACAAGGCATAGAGCTGGATGAACACAGCAGGCCAAACAGCATTAGAGGAGCAGGAAAGCTAACATTAAAGCTTCAAAATCTCCCCTTCCCCCAACTGCATCGCAAAACCAGCCCAGCTCATCCCTGCCTCCCTAACCTGCCTTTCCTCCCACCTAGCCACTCCTCCCACCTCAAGCCCCACACTCGTCTCCTATCTACCAGGCGCATCGCACTTCCTTGACCTGTCCATCCTTCCTGGACTGACCTATCCTCTCTCTAACTCCCCACCTACACTCACCTATACAGACTCCATCCCCGCCTCTTTGACCTGTCTGTCTCCTCTCCACCTATCCGCTCCTTTATCCATCTTCCATTCGCCTCCCTCTCTCTCTCTATTTCAGAATCCCCTTCCCCTCCCCTATTTCTGAAGAAGGATCTAGGCCGGAAATGTCAGCTTTCCTGCTCCTCTGATTCTGCCTGGCTGTGTTCACCCAGCTCCACACTGTGTTGTCTCCTCTTTTTATCTGCTTTCTTGAGAAATGAAATGGTGCAAATTCTTGAAATGTAAACCAGAGAAGGTACCCAGCAGCTGCAGCTTGTGGCATGTCTATCCTGGCCATCATGAAAATGCCTCTTCACAGCAATGTTCCTACATGCTGCATGGCACCAACCTCCTCAAGCCTTCATTCATGAGCTGGTACTGGCAAACCCACCACCTGCCTCTACAAATCATCATCGCTGCTCTCAGACCAACTCACTTCCTTCAGCCTTTCAACACTTTACTTTGGAGTTAGAATCATAGGATAGAATCCAAAATCCCTACAGTATGGAAACAGGCTATTTGACCCATCAAGTTCACACCAACCCTCTAAAGAGCATACCACCCTATCTCCGTAACCCTGCATCTCCCATGGCTAAACCCCTTAGCCTGCAAACCCCTGAACACTACGGGCAATTTAACATGGCCAATCCACCCTGACCTGCACATCTTTGGACTGTGGGAGGAAACCGGAGCACCCGGAGGAAACCCATGCAGACACGGGCAGAACGTCCAAACTCCACACAGACAGTCACGTGAAGGTGGAATCAAATCCAGGTCCCTGTGCTAACCACTGGGCTAACATGCCTCTTCCCCCCGCCTCCCCCGAGTTCGGGGACAGCCACAACCTGCATGCTTCTGCTTTGCAGACTGGAACACATGCTCACATCTCGTGCACCAACATAGTTGCACCATATGCTTTTTGCTGGCTTTCTTAACACTCACTTACTTTCCTGCTTATCTGGAGGATGCTAGCCTCTGTTTCCTTCACGTTGCTTTCTTAATGTGCACTCGCCGACTTCAGCACTGGCATACAGGTTGCCTTCCTCTGTAGACTGCATCTCCTTCTCATGCGATGGGAAAGACAAGTGATTTGTCATACTGGGGAGCACTGAACAGTCAAAAGAGTATATGTGCCGTTGAATGACATCATGCTGCGTCATTATCTCACCTGCAGCGCTCACGCAAGGTCAGCCCTGTTGCAATTCAGATGCAAACTGCTCAGGGACGCCAGCTACATCAGAGGTGTTGTGTGGAGACACCTGCCTGGGGCAGTGGGCCAGGTTTTCGTGAAATGAGACAAAGGAAAGGATTGAGTATCACAGATGTGGCTGGGGAAGCAATCACTGGGGACATGCCAGCAGAAGATGTGGTGAGGTGTAGCTGGTGAGTGAGGAGGACATGCTATGACAGGCAGGACTTTATTTTGGGCAGATGAGTTAGGTGGACATGATGCATGCAATGTTCAAGTTGTAGTACAAGAGGTGAGAGGTGAGTGCAGTGGCAGAGTTAGAGTGAGTGCTGGCCCTGTGAGTGTGAGATAACAGAGAAACGATGGTGCCACTTACCCCAGTGGAGCACTGTAGATCATTGACTTTTTTCCTGCACTGTTGGCATCCTGCCTTACCCAGGACAACTTAGGTTCCAATTTTTGCCCAAGCTGGCTTGGTCTGTTGGAATGGCCTCCTGTCATGGGCAGCAGGAGAACGGACTGCTGTTTTATTTTCCAGGCTACCCACCCACACCTCCAGGGCCCTGTCTGTGAAGCAGATAGCAAGCTCTCCTTTGGCCTGGAACATGTATTTTTACATATAGCCGAGTGTCACAGTTTGAGTAGCATTTCCTAGTTTGTAGAATCTGAAGTGATCTGAAACTTGTCTTTAAATATCAGTATGATAAGCGGTGGCCAGTACCTCTGCCTCTTCTTCCTCATAATTCCTCAAGAAAACCACCCATCAGCCCAGTTGCATATTTATAGAGGTGAAGACTTGACGGTTGTGCAAGAAAAGTTATACCAAGGCACAAAGGACCAGGCACTGTCAATCTCACTTGATAAAACACTTCAACTGCGAATGGGAAATAACCCACCCAATGTAACAAATATACTGACCCACACGATAATGTTTTGAATGTTCCCATAATTTGTAATTGTCAGTACACACATGGCACCTCTAATTCATAGCCAGTAGATAATTATCAAAGTATTCATTTTGAGTTTCAGTGGGATTTACGTGAGATTTTGATAGCTCTCTACTTGCTCACGTTTATTTTGAGCTTGCACCATAACTGCCTCAGACATTCTTTTTTGTTATTTTCTCAGAAGGCTGGATATGCCCTGAGAGAAAGTAGCTGTATCTGGCCATTCTCTTACTGTGTTACTGGTGCTAGAGTTCACTACAGCATATCTAGTGGTATGCATGGGAGCAAATCTGAGAGAAAGCAAGAAGTAATCTGAATCTCAGCCTGTCTCAATTCAATCCCGCAATTTTCTGAAAAAGATTGAGATTACTTAGCAGAACAGAACTTAACTTTCTACTAGTATTTTGAGCTTAACTAAGGATAATCCAATGTGTTTTGATTTATATCATAGAGTCATACAGCATGGAAGCAGACCCTTCGGTCCAACTAGTCACACTGACCACATTCCCAAATTATATTAGTCCCACTTGCCTGTGTTTGGCCCATGCCACTCCAACACTTTCCTGTTGATGAACTTATCCAAATGCCTTTTGAATGTTGTAACTGTACCTGCATCCACCGCTTTCTCTGGCAGTTCATTTCACACACAAACCACACTGTGCAAATAACGTTGCCTTTCATGGCCTTTTTAATTTTTTTTCCTTTCACATTAAAAATATGACCTATAGTTTTTAACTCCCCAACCCTAGGGATAAGACCCTTGTCATTCACCTCATCTATGCCCCCCATTATTTTATAAATGTCATAAAAGTCACGCCTCAACCGCTTCTGCTCCAGTGAAAGAAGTCCCAACCTTTCCAGTCTATTTTTATATCTCAAACCCTCCATTCCCAGCAACATCCTAGTAAATCTTTTCTGAACCATCTCCAATTTAACAATATTCTTTCCATGACAGGGAAACTGTAAATGAACATGGCACTCCAGAAAAGGCCTCAGCAACATCCTGTGCAACTTCAACATGATGCCTCAACTCCTATACTCAAATGTCTGAGCAAAGAAAGCAAGCATGCTAAACACTTTCATAAGCACTCTGTCTATCTACAACACAAATGTCAAAGAATTGTGTGCCTGAGCACCTAGGTCTCTTTGTTCTGCAACACAACCCACCAATAATAGTATATTTCCTGCCCATGTTTGTTTTACCAAAAATGCAATACCTCATATTTATGCAAATTAAATCCCATGTGCTACTCTTCAGCCCATTGACGCAGTTGATCAAGATCTCTTTGTAATCTTAAATAACCTTCTTCAACATCCACTATACCACGAATTTTGGTGTCATCTGCAAGTTTACTAATCAAGCCTCCTATATTCTCACCGCATCATTTGTATAAATGACAAACAATAGTGGAGACGACAGTGCAAATGCCTTTCAAATTACTAAATGCAGAACAGGAAAGTTTCCTACAAAGCCATTTTTCAGTAGGTAACGTTAAAAGAGTAACAGGCTATCGAACAAATGTTTTGTGGCATACATACTTGGAACTAGTACTTGGGAGGTAGGTTACCTTGGGAAATCTCCTGAGGTCAAAATTTTCTCCCTATTTAGAAGGAGGTTCCCTTGGGTTTAGTTAACAGTATTTACCCTGTCATTTACTCTGTCCTGGATTTATTCCAACATTCTTCCAGCATGGGCGCTTTAATACTCAATTGAAAAAACCTTTCTTCACCACAATTTATCCGATATGACTTCAAGGGCACGATCCCCAAAACTGGATGTGTAGTAGCATAATAATTAACCATTTTCCACTGATACTGTAGTCCCAATCCCATTCCATTCCTGTAAAGAAGAGAATTGTTTAAATAGCAGGTGTACTATTTCGGGGAGATGAGTTAAGGAAAATAAAAATAACAGAATTTCCCAAACTGCACCCCAGGAGAATTTTTGTACAACTAGCTGGATATTTTGGGAACCAGGTGGTAATTCCACCAAATTTCTTCTAGCAAGAGTATTGAGATGAATGAATCTGTGTGATTCTGAGTTCCACTCCATAGTGCCAATAGTACACTGGTTTGATGTTCCACAGTGTGGTTTATTCTGCTTCTAAAATGCTTCATTTGGTGAGTTTCCAACCACATCTTATCGTCAGAGATAGTTCTGGATGACTTTTCCCTACATTCAAGCTCCTTACAATTCAATGACAGTGACATAATCAGAGTTCTGAGATGAGAAAAAATACAAGTGAACAAAAATCAGCTTTGATAGCACAAAATTTATGAAGAAAACTTTAATCTACAGATTGAGATTTAAATATTTACACAGAAGCATTGCTCTACAACATACAATCAAATATACTTTGTTTCTGTTATCCTAATTAATCTCTGATTATAGCATCAGTATCATGGGTGATCCTGTAAGACATGCCACATGCTAAAAGCAATGTAACCTCTACACCAGCCTCAACTGAATATTGCCATCATATTAATTTCATCCCCTAAAAGACATCCTTCCTGATCCACAGTCACTTAGTTATATTAGACTTGAACCATAGTTGACATTTTCAAATACTACATTACCGAATTAAAGCCGAACAAGTCCCTCTGACCATGGGGATACTTGATCTCCAAACAACGCATCTACCCAACTTCAAATATCCAGTGCTCCCTGTGTGGCAGAGTCTGCAGGTCGTGTATGTTACAGCCATCTCAGAACTCACTAACTTGGACTGGAAATAAATCATTGCCAATTCTACACAACTGCCTAAGGAGAAGGTGGCCAAAATGAGGACTGAAATAAATAATAAAAATACAGGAAGATCTAAACTATGAAAGCTCAAAGAGTCAACAACACAAAAGCTTAAAGAGTTTGAGCAGTTCCAGGTGTATTGTCAGGTCCTATCCATATCTATTGCAAGTATTGTTCAGACATTGTCATGGGGTTAGCATATTACAAATAAAGGGAGACTAAGCTGGTGGAAAATAGTGGGGAGAGAGAACACATCTGATATGAATATATACATGTACCGGCTTCCAACGTAGCTGCAATTCATTCGATGTAGTTTCCAATTCAACTGGCAGGGCTATAAACTCAACAAGAGAGATGGTTAAAGAGCAGTTCAGACAATCCAGTATTCCACCAGATTGTTGGGTTGCATGACTCTGAACTTTCTGCAGAAATTAGAAACACAAATTTTCCTCGCAGTTGAGGGACAGGGCGGGGGAGCAATCTGCGAGTATTTTGAAACAGCATCCATGTGGTGTCAAACCCCACTTGACTGTTCTTTTAGCAGCAGCAGGTTTGCAGTTTTCCAGTGGAAAATTCTGATTAATGGAGAAATTCAAATGTAGATTGAAAGCTGTCCAACATACCCACTTTATAGGGTAAGTGGGACTATTAATACGGGCTGTAGTCACCAATGTCAGCAGGCCAGGAACTCAATATGTAATTCATGAACTATTCTAAATGCTATAAAGCATGACTAAATGAAACCATTCTTTTGTAGTATAAAATGACTTGTAATTGTTTCCCAGATGCTATACCCAAGGTAAAATCTTTGGGTCTGTGGGCTTCTCTTTTTCACACTTTAGACTTTTACCACAAATGAATGCAATAAAGACCTTATGGTTCTGTTTAAAGTTCATCTGAAGTGGGCATTAGGTCTCTCCTGCATAAGAGACAACTTTGTAAAGTGAACATTTCAACCTCTGTCATTTTTGATTCTTCCAGCAGATTCGCATCCTCAGCTCCTTCTCCACATCACATCAGTCCAAGAAGAATTGCAGCACCTCCACCCTTAATGCACAGGAGGACACCACAGCCACCTCAAGTTCAACAGTACTCAGGGTCTCACCTCAAACCATACCCACCAATCACAGCTTCTTCGGCACAAGCAAGCAGTATCCATGTCCAAGGTAAGAAACAATGACCATAACAGGAGGAATCCTAGTAAATTCACAACAGGAACCTTGATGATAAATGCAAACTTCTGTAATATCTTATTGAAAACTGAATGCAGCTTCCCATTTTACTCTCAAAGATAAAACAGTGTGACAACCCGCAGCTTGCAAGTGTCAGGTTTGTTACCAAGCAACATTTCTTGTCTCCTTGCAAGAATATTAATTGCCTGAACTGCAACTGAGAAGTTCTTAACTAAACAAAAACTGCAATTGCTGATGAACCTCGATAAAGAATCACTGGACACAAAACGTTAACTCTACTTTCTAACCAAAGATGCTGCCAGATCTGCTTAGTTCCACCAGCAATTTCTGCTTTTGTTTCAGGTTTCCAGCACCCCCACTGGTTTTATTTTAGCTCTTAACCGAAAGCTGGCTGAACATGTTTACAAACTAATTATTTAAAATCTCGAGTGGGGAAATTCATTCAAGTACGAAACAGGAGATAAAGCTGGGATCATGTTCCCTTGAGCAGCCCAACACAGTTGATGAGTGGGGCAAGATAATAAAGTGTGGGGCTGGATGAACACAGCAGGCCACGCAGCATCTCAGGAGCACAAAAGCTGACGTTTCGGGCCTAGACCCTTCATCAGAGAGGGGGATGGGGAGAGGGTTCTGGAATAAATAGGGAGAGAGGGGGAGGCGGACCGAAGATGGAGAGAAAAGAAGATAGGTGGAGAGGAGAGTATAGGTGGGGAGGTGGGGAGGGGATAGGTCAGTCCAGGGAAGACGGACAGGTCAAGGAGGTGGGATGAGGTGGTAGGTAGGAAATGGAGGTGTGGCTTGAGGTGGGAGGAAGGGATGAGAGAAAGAACAGGTTAGGGAGGCAGAGACAGGCTGGACTGGTTTTGGGATGCTGTGGGGGGAGGGGAAGAGCTGGGCTGGTTTTGTGATACAGTGGGAGGAGGGGATGAACTGGGTTGGTTTTGGGATGCGGTGGGGGAAGGGGAGATTTTGAAGCGTGTGAAGTCCACATTGATACCATTGGGCTGCAGGGTTCCCAAGCGGAATATGAGTTGCTGTTCCTACAAACTTCAGGTGGTATCATTGTGGCACTGCAGGAGGCCCATGATGGACATGTCGTCTAAGGAATGGGAGGGCGAGTTGAAATGGTTTGCGACTGGGAGGTACAGTTGTTTATTGCGAACCGAGCACAGGTGTTCTGCAATGCGGTCCCCAAGCCTCCGCTAGGTTTCGCCAATGTAGAGGAAGCCACACCAGGTGCAAAGGATACAATATACCACATTGGCAGATGTGCAGGTGAACATCTGCTTGATATGGAAGGTCATCTTGGGGCCTGCGATGGGGGTGAGGGAGGAGGTGTGGGGAAAGTGTGGCACTTCCTGCGGTTGCAGGGGAAGGTGTCCGGTGTGGTGGGGTTGAACGGGAGTGTGGAGCGGACAAGGGAGTCATGGTGAGAGTGGTCTCTCCGGAAGGCAGACAAGGGTGGGGATGGAAAAATAGCTTGGGTGGTGGGGTCGGATTGTAGACGGCGGAAGTGTCGGAGGATGATATGTTGTATCCAGAGGTTGGTGGGGTGGTATGTGAGAATGAGTGGGATCCTCTGGGGGCAGTTGTGGCGGGGGCGGGGTGTGAGGGATGTGTTGCGGGAAATGCGGGAGACGCGGTCAAGGGTGTTCTCAACCACTGCAGGGGGAAATTTGCGGTCCTTGAAGAACGTGGACATCTGGGATGTGCGGGAGTGGAATGCCTCATCCTAGGAGCAGATGCGGTGGAGGCGGAGGAATTTGGAATAGGGGATGGAATTTTTGCAGGAGGGTGGGTGGGAGGAGGTGTATTCTAGGTAGCTGTGGGAGTCAGTGGGCTTGAAATGGACATCAGTTTCTAGCTGGTTACCCGAGATGGAGACTGAGAGGTCCAGGAAGGTGAGGGATGTGTTGGAGATGGCCCAGGTGAACTTGAGGTTCAGCCCAGTTCTTCCCCTCCCCCCACTGCAAACCAGCCCAGAACGTCCCCTCCCCCCACCACAACCCAAAACCAGCCCAGCCTGTCTCTGCTTCCCTAACCTGTTCTTCCTCTCACCCATCCTTCCTCCCACCTCAAGCCGCACCTCCATTTCCTACCTACCACCTCATCCTGCCTCCTTGACCTGTCTGTCTTCCCTGGACTGACCTATCCCCTCCCTACCTCCCCACCTATACTCTCCTCTCCAACTATCTTCTCCGCTATCCATCTTCGGTCCGCCTCCCCCTCTCTCCCTATTTATTCCAGTTCCCTCTCCCCATCCCCCTCTCTGATGAAGGGTCTAGGCCCGAAACGTCAGCTTTTGTGCTCCTAAGATGTTGCTTGGCCTGCTGTGTTCATCCAGCTCCACGCTTTATCTTGGATTCTCCAGCATCTGCAGTTCCCATTATCTCTGACAAATGGGGCACATTTTTTTTCCCTTGCCAACACCATCAGTGCTGACACCGGGAGTTTTCCACAGTCACAAATAGTTATACTTTATCAGAAGGCAATTGATGGAGTTGTTGCCTGTCTTCAAGAGCTCATCATCAAGAAACCACCACAAAGGCAGTTGCAAAGCAGTTTAGAAGTAGCTTTCAACATTTGACAATCTTCAAACAGGAACTTATTTTGCTGACTGCGCAGATTCTATGAAAAAGAACCTGGGTCCAACAATCAATGGCACCTCTATTTACTTAACTTCTGCTTTTAGATAGCACAGAATTAATAATCCGGACCACCTCCACAAAAATCATTGTCCCATTATTTGGAAGCTATCACCAAGCACTGATGGATTTTACTTTTCACAATGTTAGAATCCAGTTGTGAGGAGTAAGATTTAGCATTACTAAAGCAGAAAATCACAGATAGTACAGATTTTTGTTGTTCTCCTGTGGACCGTGTTTGCCTCTGGTTAGCCAGCATTCATTGCTCATTCCAGTTGCCCTTGAGAGCTGCTTTCATGAACCAATGCAGTCCTGTTGGTGTATGGATGCTCACAATATCCTCGGGAGGGAATTCCAAGATTTTACCCCAGCAACACTGAAGGAACGGTGATATATTTCCAAGTCAGGATGGTGAACAGCTTGGAGGGGAGCTTGCAGTAGGTGCATGTATCAGCTGCCCTTGTCCTTCTACATGGAAGTGTCCGTGGGTTTGGAAAATGATGTTTAAAGATCTTTAGTGAATTTCTGTAGGGCATCTTGTAGATGGTGAGCATCAATGGTGAAGGGAGTGGATGTTTGTGGATGTGGTGACAATCAAGTGGCCCACACCCATCCGAGCAAGAGGGAAATATTCCATCACACTCCTGATTTGTGCCTTTTGAATCTTGGACTGGCACTGGGGAGTCAGGAGGTGAGTTACTCAACACAGTATTCCTAGCCTCTGATGTGAATTTGAAGCCATGAATTAACATTGCTATTCTGGTTGAGTTTCTGGTCAATGGTAACCCCTAGGACATTGATAGTGGGGGCGCTCAGTGATGGTAACATCATTGAATGTCAAGGGGCAGTGATTAGGTCTCCTATTGAAGATTTTCATTGTGTAGCATTTGTGTGATAGAAACCATTACTTGTCACTTGTCAGCCTGAGCCTGCATATTGTCCAGATCTAGTTGGATTTGCACGTCTACTGCTTCACTGTCTGAGGAGCCATGAATGGTGCTGATGAGTGTACAACCATTAGCGAACATTTCCACTTCTGACCTTATGATGAAGCAGCTGAAGATGGCTGGTCCAAGGACATTACCCTGAGGAACTCCTGCAGCGATATCCTGGAGCTGAGATGGTTGACCTCCAACACCACAACCATCTTGCTATGTGTTAGTTACGATTCCAACCAATAGAGAGTTTGCCCCCGATACCTATTGATTCCACTTTTGCTGGGGATCCTTGATGCCACACTCGGTCAAATGCAGTCTTGATGTCAAGGCCTATCACTGTCTCATCACCTCCGGAATTCAGCTCTTTTGTCCATGTTTGAAACAAAGCTGTAATGAGATCAGGAGCTGAGTGGCCCTGGCAAAACCCAAACTGGGCGTCACTGAGCAGGTTATTGCTGAGCGGGTGCAGTTTGATAGCACTGTTACTGACACCTTCCATCGCTTTACTGATGATTGAGAAGAGACTGATGGGGTGATAGTTGGCCAGATTGGATTTGTTCTGTTATCATCACTGAATCTCCTACTATTAACACCCTGGGTTGTTACCATTGACCAGAAACTCAGCCAGAATTGCAATATAAAAATGTGGTTTCAAGTGCACCTTGGAGGCTCGGAATACTGTGATAAGTAACTCACCTCCTGACTCCCCATTGCCAGTCCACAATTCAAAAGGAACAAATCAGGAGTGTGATGGAATACTTCCCACTTGCCTGGATGGGTCATTTTCAGCATTGTCAGGTAAATATCATCATTGTAACTGTACATAATCAGCTTGGCTAGGGGAGCGGCAGGTTCTGGAGCTCAGTACTATTTTTGGAATATTTATATGGCCCCGAGCCTTTACAGCATACAGTGCCTCCAACCATTTCTTGGTATCCCTTGGAATGAATCAAATTGACTGAAGAGTGGTATCTATGATGCTGGGGACAACTGAGGGAGGCGGAGGCGGATCATCCATTTAGCACTTCGAAGTGAATATTGCTCAAATGCTGCAGTCTTATCTTTTGCACTGATGTGTTAGCCTCTTCCATCATGGAGGATGGGGATGTTTGTGAAACTGCATTGTGAAACATGACCAGTGAGTCATCTCGTTGTCCATGAACATTCTTAACTAGTTTTGACAGGACTGCAGAGCTTAGATCTGATCCATTGGTTGTGGGATCAGTTAGCTCTGTCTATCATTATCTGCTTTTGCTGTTTGGCGTGGAAATAACCATAGCATCATAGATTAATGCAGCATGAAAACAGGCCCTTCGGCCCAAACTGGCCCATGCCAACCATGCTGCCCACTCAGCTAGTTCCAGTTGCCCACATTTGGTCCATATCCCTCTAAACCCTTCCCATCCATGTACCTATCCAAATATTTTTCATATGTTACTATTGTACCTGCCTCAACCACTTTCTCTGGCCATTCCATAAACTTTCTGTGTGAAGAAGTTGCCCCTCAGGTCCTTCTTAAATATATCCTCTCTCACCTTAAACCTATGACCTCTAGTTTTCAAATCCCCATCCCTAGGAAAAAGACCACATACATGCATCCTATCTATGGCCCTCAGAATTTTATGCACCTCAATAAGGTCACCGCCCCCATTCTCCTATGTTCCAAGTAATAAAGTCCTATCCTGGCCAACCTCTCCCTTTATCTCAGGCCTACTAGTCCTGGAATTATCTTCATAGACCTTCTTTGTACACTTGCAAGTTTAATTATGTCTTTCCTACAACAGAGTTACCAAAACTGTACATAATACACCAAGCACAGCCTCACCAACGACTTATACAACAGTAACATAACATCCCAACTGCTATACTCACTGCCTTGACCGATGAAGACCAGCATGCCATCTTCACCACCCTGTCTACCTATGATACTGCTTTCAATGAACTATGTACTTATACTCCTAGGTCCCTCTGTTCCACAACATTCTTCAGGATCTGGGATAACAAGGTGTAGAGCTGGATGAACACAGTAGGCCAAGCAGTATCAGAGGAGCAGGAAAGCTGATGTTTTGGGTCTGGACCCTTCTTCAAAAGAATCCAGACTCAAAACATTAGCTTTCCTGCTCCTCTGATGCTGCTTGGCCTGCTGTGTTCATCCAGGTCTACTCCTTGTTGTCTCAGATTCTCCAGCATCAGCAGTTCTCACTATCTCTCTCTCTCTCACTCTTTAGGACCCACCCGTTTACTGTACAAGTCCAACCCTGTTTTGCCTTTCCAAAGTGCAACACCTCACACTTATCTGTATTGAATTGCATTTGGCAATCCTCATTCCATTTCACCATCTGATCAAGATCCCTCTATAATTTTTGATAATCCTCTTCACTACCAATCGTGCCTCATAATTTTGTATCATCTGCAAACTTACTAATGATGTCTTGTACGTTCACATCCAAATCATTTTTGTAAATAACAAATAACAAAGGTCCCAGCACTGCCCCCTGTGGTACACCACTTGTCACAGGCCTCCAGTCTGAGAAACAACCTTCAACCATCATCCTCTGTTTCCTACCATTGAGCCAATTTTGAATCCAATTAGCTAGCTCTCTTTGGATCCCATGTGGCCTAACATTCATGACTAGCCTGCTGCACAGGACCTTGTCAAAGGCTTTACTGAAGTCCACGGCCCTGTCCTCATCCATCATCTTGGCTACCTCTTTGAAAAACTCTAAAAGATTTGTCAGACATGACTTCTCGTGCGCAAATCCTGCTGACTATCCCTAATCAGACCTTGACTATCCAGGGACTATCCAAGGTGGGGGAGGCAATGGCCTAGTGGTGTGATTGCTGGACTGTTAATAACATTCTGGGGACATAGGCTCAAATCTCGCCATGGCAGATGGTGAAATTTGAATTCAATAAATATCTGGAATTGTCAATTGTCAGGAAAATCCATCTGGTTCATAATCCCCTTTAGGGAAGGAAACTGCCATCCTTATCTGTTCTGGCCTCCATGTGACTCCAGACTCACAGCAACGTCGTTGATTCTTAACCGCCCTCTGGGCAATCAGGGATGGGCAATAAATGCTACTTAGCCAGCAACACCCTCATCCTGTGCATGACTAAAGAAGAAAAATGTTGGTTGACCCTGTTCCTCAGTATTGTCTCCAATATTTTGCCTGCCACTGATGTTAGGTTCTTGTTGTCTTTGTTACCTTTCTTAAACAATGGAAAACATTACCCATCTTCCAAAGCCCTGGACGTCACCAGTGGCTAAAAGTGAAGAAAAAATCTCTGCAAGGGCTTCTGCAATTTCTCTCCCAGCCTCCCACAAGATCTGAGGTGTATTTCTTTAGCACCTCAGTAAACTGCCAGCTTTTCTGTTCACCCTCACAACTACATACTGTCCCTGGGCTTTTGACATGACACTTTTAAAAGCCTCCCATTTGCCACTCATTCCTTTTCCTTCAAACAGATTCACCCAATCAACCCTCCGCTAGATCCTGCCCAATGGCCCCAAAATTGACCCGACTCCAACATAGCACCTTAACAGTGGACCTGTCCTATATTTTTCCACAACTATATTAAAACTGAGAGAATTACAGTCTCTGGGCACAAAGTGCACTCCGACTGACACTTTCAGTCCTGACCTCGTTTAGTTGCAGCAAGTCCAGTTTTGCAGCCTCCCGAGTAGGGCCCCCTACGTACTGATTTAGGAAACTTTCTTGGACACATTTGACAAATTCCACCTCGTGTGTGCCTTTTATTCTCTGGGTGGCCCAGCCAATCAAGGTGAAATTAAAATCTCCAACTCATACTACTCTATTATTCCTACAGGTATCTGCAATCTCTCTACATATCTGCTCCTCTAGTAACCGCTGGCTATTTGGTGGACTGTAATACAGTCCCAACAGAGTAACCATCTCCTCCTTGTTTCTAAATTCTAACCATATGGCCTCATTGATGACTCCTTAAGAATATACTCTCTAAGAACAGTTGTGATGTCCTCCCTTATCAAAAGAGCAACCCATCACCAGCGCCCCCCTCCCCTCGCTTACTTGTACTTCTGTAGTTTCTATATCCTGGAGCATTGAGCTGCCAGTCCTGCCCTGCTCTCAGCCATGTTTCTGTTATGGCTATAATATCCCAGTCCCCAGTGCCAATCCATGCTGTGAGCTCATCTGCCTGATCAGCCAGCGCTGTTTTGCAGCTTAACCAGTGTGACACCTCATTTTTAGCTATGCCTGGTGCTGCTCCTTTCATGCCATCTTGCACTTTCCATTGAACCAGGGATAATTTCCTAGTTTGATGGTAATGGTAGAGTGGAGATGTGCCTGTCCATGGGGCTGCTCATTCAGTTTGAATACAATTCAGCTTTGCTGGTTGTCCACATCATTTCATGGTTGCCCAGTCTTGAGTTTGAAGCCTGTTCCATTTAGCACTATTTAGCAAATCTGCCCTCTCATGTTGACAGAGCTGATTGTCTGTCCATAGAATATTTAGTTGGGACCTCACTTTCCGGCTGCCTTTCCAGTGCCCATCCCGTCTGCTAAAGGGAGTAATGAATGTCTGAAGTGAAGGAAGCTAATGTCATTGCTGGTGTTGCTCCTGCTACTACACGTATCTTTGTTCTTATCCCTTCATCAGTCATGTCAGATAGAGCTGCAGTCAGTCAATGGTGAGCTCTGGCTGTAGGAAGGTGAGACTGGCGGTAGGTGAAGTCCTATATCAGTGAAGTATCTCCTAGGAGGTCGGTAGTTACCTATGAAGCAGTGAAATCAGTCTGTCTGCAGGACTACTTTGAACACCACATTCTGAGCTGGCCATGATCAGAGCTGTTCAGTGAAGCAGACCCAAGACTTCTCAGTTCGTCAGTTTCATTAAAGAAATTCTTCCAACTGTCCGCTTATTTCAGTAACTCTGGAAAATTGTTAACATGTCTGGAAATAGGTGCCCAGATTATTAAATCCAGATTTGTGGATCAAAACAATACTTTTTCTCCTAAGTCAGAAGTCACACAACACCAGGTTATGGTCCACTCAGAGATAGTAAAAACTGCAGATGCTGCAGTCAGAGATAACACAGTGTGGAACTAGAAGAACACAGCAGGCCAGGCAGCATCAGAGGAGCAGGAAAGCTCATGTTTTAGTTTGGGACCCTTGATCAGAAATTTCTCCTGACCCAAAACATCAACTTTCCTGCTCTGATGCTGCCTGGCCTGCTGTGTAACTCCTGCTCCACGCAATATTACCAGGTTATGGTCCAACAGGTTTATTTAAAATCACAAGTTTTCAGAGTGCTGCTCCTTCTTAACTGTCTAGGTTTCTTAGCAGTTCTCAGGGAGTTGCCCCCTCACATCAAAACCTGCCCTGATAAGGGAAAAAGGGATAATGTTAGAAACCTAAATGAACATCAGCTGTAGAGGATTTAGCCTCCCTCACACTTGGCTGGGTAAATAGTGCTCTTCAGGCAAAAATTTAATGGGGTCTTCAGCTACGGTTTGAGAGGAGGTGGAGGTATAATATGCTGAGGCAAAGCAAAGGGGTTAGAGAGCTAATGGCCTTTCTAATTTTCTCAATAGCAGTGGTGGAGAACCTTCCCAGCCATATGCCAATTAAAGATTTCTTCCCACCACTAATGGCATTCCCCTCACAGCCAAAGGGCACTTCTCCACATAGTAACTCTACTGGACTTCCTGCCATCTCAGAGGTCTGATCTTCCCCATAGTGTCATAGATTCATAGAGATCTATAGCACAGAGAAAGGCCCTTCAACCCACCACCTGACTAATCCAATCCCATTTTCTCATCCCACATGGCATGGCTGAGGTACTTTGTGGTGTGTATACATCTGAGTTTTAATGAAATGGTTAATCCTTTACTTGTTTTATAATGAATAGTTGAATTTTAATCATTTACCCACTATGTGAAAACTATGGTTATTAATAAGTACAAAATAATCAGTCCTGTTTCCAGCAGATCCAACAGTTGTAAGTTTAGAAAGATGTATGTCTTTCAAGAGTTTTTTGGCTTTTGAGTTGGGTTTCACCACCCAGGCATGGACAAAAATTTTAATCATCCTTAGCTATGTCATCCCAATGCATTAAAGAGTGCACAATGGTACTGTTTCATCAATTTTGGTACATTTCCTCATATCAGGTGGCTGTGGGAAGCCAGTTCTAACAGTCACCATCTCCTGCAGTTCACTACCTTGCTGTTCCAACTTGTTTAGAATGATTTAAAGAGCTGTAGTCATGGCCACTGAAATTTCAGCTCAGTCTGGTACCAAACAATAGTGACATTTATCTATCTCAATGTGCAGTCTTAAACTTGTCAGTTTAGTTTAAATTGGCTGTACGAGGCGAGAACTGTTCCATAGCCAACACGCCTTTACAACAAAGAGCAGTAAACAGTTTCCCTGCTGAAGACTGGATGTCTTGGAAGCCTGTGTGAATCTCCAAGTGTTAGTGCTTAAATAACAAGCACTCATGAAATCAGTCCAAGATTGACTGTCCTCTGTACTCCATAAACTACTTGTGTTTTGCAGCTGTGTTTCTTCATAAGAAGAATGAAAGGCTTTTAAATGATCATAATGTCTTTCTAAAGACATTGGGCTTCATCTCACAATTTCGTGCAGTAACTCTGAAGGCTGCAGCACCGTTTCTGTACTTTAAAAAAAACACTGCTAGCCAAAGTCTGAAAATTAGAGACTTTTTCTTCAATCGTCTCCATTGTCTGATCTTGTACTGTTGCACTGAGCACAAAAAATACAGCGGAAACAATATTTTCTGTTGCCACCAACGTAGATCCATTTTGTTTTGAGTGTTCCAAACCAAACATTTACTGCTTTGCAGTTTTAGTGATTGGTCCAGGTTATCAGCTCCAATCAAGGAACTCATATTCTGTGAGGTCCACCTGGCTGACCTTGTTATAATCAGTACAGTTGAATTGTTTTTAAGAAAATTAGAACCGTGGAATCATAGAGATGTTCAGCGTGGAAGCACACCCTTCAGTCCAGAATTATAATGAAGTTTGATGGCATAGGTTTTGACAGTGAATAAAGTCACTTTGAAAAATTTGTTTTTTCAATTTACATCAGTGCTGTTGTATCAAAATGTTTACTCACGGATGTTCTTCTTGCATTTGCCTAGATTTCCTCACCATTTCCTCCCACTACGCACCAACTTAAACTGTACATGTACAAGCTGCTCAGGAGAAGTAAATAAGTCTCTCATATTACACCGCCATCGCTTTCATCCTCCCTACCTGTTGATGAAGGACATCTGATTCCATTCACCAGCTTATTTTTAACATACTTTTGCCGTTTTCCCAGTCAAACAAGTGCATTTCATACTTTTAGTTTATAAAATTTCAACACTGCCCCCAGCGCTGAATGATCTTTGTGCCCCATTCCTTTCAGTCTTTTGTTGGTACATAACTTTGTTCAATTCTTCTTCCAGACTCTCCTGTAGGCTGTGCTCCTCAGTGTTCCTCCCAGCACTAACACAAACTCCAGCACTGCCTCTGAATCGCTGCTGTTTCGTCCATAGGTCCCAATCCCCATGGCTGCTAAATTCTAGTTCCATTAGTCTTCACAAATTTCTACAATTACAGGCAGTGTGCTGGCAATGGGAATTTCATCCACATGCATTGATGAAAGCAACTTAAGAAAATAATAATCTGAAGCACCGGAAGAATACATTGCATGATGAGGATATCCTTGATGAGGTGGGACACCCAGCAGTGTAGGGCAATTATTACACTCTGCAAGATAAATGTCACGCTCTCCTCTCTACCACCTTACCTCCACTCACTGCAGCAGTGGGCCTGACTCTCACCAACACTGATGAACAACAGCTATCACTGCAGCATGAGTCAGGTCCACCCAGTGGCTCTCACCCATCTCAACCCCCTCAAATCATTCACCCTTTCTACCGTACTCACTCACTCGTAATGATCCTTACAGGGTAAATGCCGAGTGAATGTTCCTCCTCATCAGAGAGTCTAGGACCAGAGGGCACAGTCTCAGGATAAAGGGGCACCAATTTCAGACTGAAGTGAGGAGGAATATTTTCTCTCAGAGTCGGTATGGTGGTGATAGACCAAGAAGAAGTGGGAAGGATTGTTTTATTTGGAGAGGTTTTAACTTAAAACAACACCTACATTTTTATTTAGAATCCGCCCAGTGTGGAAACAGGCCATTTCACCCAACAGGTCCACAGTGCCCCTCCAAAAAGCGTCCCACCCAAACATTCCTCTATCTATGCATTTCCCATGCCTAACCCACCTAACCTAAACATCCCTGGACACAATGGTCAGTTTAGCATGGCCAATCCACCTACCCTGCACAACTTTGGACTGTGGGACAAAACCAGGGCACCCAGAGGAAACCCACGTAGACAATGTGCAAACTCTACACAGACAGTCACCCAAGACTGGTATCAAACCTGGGTCCCTGGCGCTGTGGGGCAGCAGTGCCAACTACTGAGCCATCATGCCACCCACTTATTGACAGGGTTTTCCCAATTAGCATTCAGGCCTCAAGTTTCAGCTGGTTAGACGATGCCCACTTCTAAAAATATTCCAATTTAGAAGAACCACATAGTTTATGGCATAGATCTTACAAGCAGATTGGGTGATGAAGAAGGCATACGGGATGCTTGCTTTCATTAGCCAGAGCATTGAATATAACAGCAAGGAAGCCTTGTTTCAACTTTATAAAACATTAGTTAGACCACGGATGGAATATTTTGTGTAGTACAGGCTCTCACACTATCAGAAAGATAGGCACTGAAGTGGGAAGGGTGCAGAATAGATTTACCAGGACATTGTTTGGGATGGAAAGTCTCAGTTATGTTGAGAGACTGAATGGATTGGGTTCCTGTTCCCTGGAGCAGAAGAGTCTGAAGCGGATTTGATTTCAGTAATTGCCACACAGTCAGGAAGGACAGATCCCAACCCAGTGAGACAATCCCTGGAGTAGATGTGTCATTCAGGGAATTTGGAAGCAGCGTGGGAATTTGGTGCAGAGGGGAGAGATGTTTTGTGGTTGTTTTTGTGTGGCTCATAGTTTTAAGGTTTATTTTAAAGAGGATAAATTGAAGCTTAGGATCAGTGACCTGGCACAGAAGAACAACATCAGTTTATTTGTTGGTGATAGCTACTAATTTGGCTACTATTATAGGTTACTTTCAGATTGAGTGTAAATAGGGGAAATATTTGCAGGTTACAACCTAAAACATCAGTATGAACGATTTTAAAAACTGTATTAAGATCTAGATAATTGAAATAGAGTTGTTAGGCCAGGTGGTGTGTTGTAACTTGGAAGCTGGTGTACTCCACTGTGGTTCACAGTGACCACTACTGGAGCAAGTGTTGGTTGCTTGAGGAACTCTGGCTCAGTGTTGATGAGCTGGAGCTTGAAACACTGCAACACATCAGGGAGGGGGAGAGTTACCTGGATGCTATTTTTCAGGAAGAAACCACACTTCTTAGATTAACTACCTCGATTTGGTCGGTGGTCAGGGACAGGAGGGTGTGACTATGAGTGAGGCAGTGAGGGATCCAAGAGGTAATGCTCGAGAAGCCTCAGCACTTCAGCATGTATAACAGGTTTGAGATTCTTGCTCCTTGTGTGGATGAGGGTGGGGGCTGCGGGGAAAATGAGCAGACTGAGCAGAACTCTGAGGTGCAGCGACCAAACCAAGTGAGGGGAAAACGACATGTAGCTGTTATCGGGGATAGTATAACCAGGGGAATAGGTGCTGTTCTCTGTGGCCAGGACCAAGAATCCCAATGGCTGTGTTGCCCCCTGCTTCCTGGGTTCAGGATCTCTCATCTGGGCTACAGAGGAACTTGGAGTGGGAGAGGAAAGATACAGTTGTGGTCCAAATAGGTATCAGTGATATCAGTAGAAAGAGGAAAGAGGTTCTGCTGAGGGATTGCGGGCAGCTCGGGGCTAAATTCAAAAACAGAACCATAAAGGCAATAGTCTCAAGATTATTACTTGAGCCAAAGGCAAATTGATACAGGTGAGTAAGATTAAAGCAATAAATGCATGGTTGAAAGATTTGTTGGATAAACCAATTCATGGGACATGGGCACCAGTACGAGAGAAGGATGGAGCCAGTTCCAATGGAACAGGCTCCACCTGAAACCTGCTTGTTCCAGAATCCAAGCAAATTGAATGAATAAAGGGAAAAAAAAAATCTAACTTCAGACACATCAGATAAAGGGACATCAGTGAGAATGGGCACAGTCAATTCAGAACCGAGGGTGTCGTAATTCATCCCAAGGAAGAAGAAACACACTAAAGAGGACAACAAGGGAAGTCAGGGAGAGCATAAAAGAAAAGGAAAATGTGTGCAATTTGATGAAGATTAGTTGGAAGCCAAAGGATTGGGATGCCTTTAAAAACCAGCAGACAGCAACTCAAAAAGCAATATTTGGGGGGAGAAAAAGATAAAATATGAGTTAACTAGCTCATAATATAGAAGAAGATTGCAAGAGTTTTTTTTAAATAAATCTAAAAGCTAATGGGGGCAATAGTGGACATTAGAACACTAGAAAATGAGGTTGGAGAAGTAGTAATGGGAAACAAAGAAATGGCAGAGAAACTGAATAGGTACTTTACATCAGTCTTCACTATGGAAGGCCCCAACAGCATACCAAAACTTCAAGACAGTCAGGAGACAGAGGTGAGTGTAGTAGCCATTACAAAAGAGAAGGTGCTGGAGAAACTGAAAGATCAGAGAGTTAATAAATCACCCAAACCAGATGGACTACAGCCCAGAATTCTGAAAGAGAAAGCTGAGGGTATTGTAGAGATATTGGTGTTGATCTTTCACCAGAGTCGGGGAGGTTCCCAGAGGACTGGAAATAGCTAATATAACACCCCTGTTTAAGAAGGGAGGGAGACAGGAAAATATAAGTTGGTTGGCCTGACCTCGATCCTGGGTAAGATTTTAGAGTCCATTATTAAGGATGAGATTGCGGAGTACTTGGAAGTACATGGCTTACTAACATGGCTTTGTCAAAGGGAAGTCACACCTGATAAATCTGTTAGAATTCTTTGAGGAGGTACCGAGCAAATTAGAAAAAGGAGAGCCAGTGGACATGATCTGTTTGGATTTCCAGAAGGCCTTTGACAAGGTGCTGCACAGGAGGTTGCTAAATAAGACAAGTTTTAGGGACAAGGCACCAGCATGGATAGAGGATCGGCTATCTGGCAGAAGGCAGAGAGTGGGGATAAAGGAGTCTTTTATAGAATGATCGTTGGTGACTAGTGGAGTTTTGCCAGGGTCAGTGTTGGCACCCCAACTATTCACATCATATATGAATGATCTGGTCGAAGGAACTGAAATGATTGTTGCCAAGTTTAAAGATGACAGAAAGATAGGTTCAGAGACATATAGTGTTGAGGAAGCAGGGAGGCTGCTTAGGGACTTGGATAGGCCAAGGGAGCAAAGAAGTGGCAGATGGATTACAATGTAGGAGTTTGAGCACTTTGTCAGGAAGAATAGAGGTATAGACTACTTTCAAAATGGGGAAAGGCCTAAGAAATCTGCATCCTAATGCAAGATTATCTAAAGGTTAACGTGCAGGTACAGTTGGCAGTTAGGAAGACAAATGGAATGCTAACAATAATTTCAACAGGGCTAGATAGCAAGACCAGGGATGTACTGTTGAGGCTGTATAAGGCTCTGGTCAGACTGCATTTGGAATATTGTGAGAAGTTTTGGGCCCCATATCTAAGGAAGAATGTGCTAGTGTTGGAGGGGGATCCAAAGGAGGTTTACAAGAATGGTCCCAGGGATGAAGGGCCTGTTATATAAAGAACATTGAGGACTCTGGGATTGTACTTGATGGAGTTTAGAAGGATAACAGGGAGATCTGTTTGAAACTGACAGAATACTGAGAGGCTGAGGTAGAGTCGATGTGGAGAAGATGATTCCCCTAGTGAGTGAGACTAGAACCCAAGGGCACAACCTCAGGGTGAAGGGACAACATTTTTGAACTGAGATGAGAGGAAATTTCTTCAGCCAGAGAGTGGTGAATCTGTGGATGTTGTTGCTTTAGAAGGCTGTGGAAGCAAATTCATTGAGTGCCTGTAAGACAGAGATGCGTAGGTTCTTCATTCGTAATGGAATCAAGGATTATAAGGGGAAGGTAGAGGAATGAGGTTGAGAAACATGTCAGAGATAATAAAGTGTGAAGCTGGATGAACACAGCAGGCCAAGCAGCATCTCAGGAGCACAAAAGCTGACATTTCAGGCCTAGACCCTTCATCAGAGAGTAAACATGTCAACCATGATTGAGTGGGGAGCAGACTCAATGGCACAAGTAGCCTAATTCCGCTTTGTATCTTATGGTTTTAAGATTCAGGTATACAAAATTATGAGAGACGTAGATGTAGATCATGTGAATATAACCCATGGCAGGTGTATCTAAGACCAGGGGGCAAGAGTTTAAGATGAGGAGTAAGTGTTTTAGAAGAAATCCGAGAAAAAGTGTTATCCCCCAGAGGGTGGTAGACATTGAATCTTTTTATTTCTGATAATGCAGTGAGTATCGAGATTGAAGAAGCATTTGGATGAGCATTTAAAATGCCAAGGAAAAATCGTAGGCTATGGGTGAAGTGTAGGTAAATGGGATTAGTTTAGTTTGATGTTTGTTGGTCAGCATAGTTATGGTGGGCCGAAGGGCTTGTTTCTATGCTAAATGGCTCTCTAACTCAGTTTGAGCCGCATGTCAGCAATAATCTCCGTAAAGTTCAAGACCCCAAAATTTTGGCTCATGGCTTCCTGGAGCTTGTGACCCAAAGTTTAGAAAGCCCTGTTCTGTACCTTTGAATATTTACACAACACATGACTATTCTGGATGCATTCACATCCCTTAGGATGTGCCATTTGGAATTCAGATACGCCAAAGTAAAGTATCAGAGAGCCATGCAGTGAATGCCCAAACCAAACTTTGGAAACATGAAGTTTCTACCAGGGGTATGAAGTCATTATCCCAACATCAGATATTTATAGAAGTGAATGGGGCTTTGTAAAGGTGTTGGTCTTCTAGACTGATATGTTGTGTGTTAAAATTTAATAAAATTTCACAAACCGTTTTCTTCACAACCTGCCAGCTTTCTGTATCAGTATCATACATAAACCAGGATTTTAGCTCAAAGGCATAAAGATCCGACAGAAATGTTGTTTTCCGGTGTGGAAATCCTGCATTGATGAACCTTTATTACTTCACTAACCTGGACGTAGGCGTCCAGATTCAGGGGCCAACTGGTTGTCTGAAAGCAACCAGCTTTGAGCAACAGGCCATGGCTGAGAAATGGAAGGGCAAGGAGGGAGGACAGTTTCAGAGACCCTGGTGAGGAATCAGAAGGAGGAGAGCATTGTGCGATCCAAAGGGGAGAATCATAAATGTTGGGAGAAGGTTGGAAATCTTGCCAGGGACATGGGAAAAGCTAAGTACATCAGGAGGGGCAGGCAGGGAGATAGGAAGAATCAAAAGATGTTTATAATTGCAGAGTTTGAAGGAGGTGAGCTGCATCCGCAATGTAAGAGGAAAAACATTTCCCTCTTAGATACAACAGCCCCTGAACCAACTATTTTTCTGAGACTTGAGAAACTCTTCTGGACAGAATTACGTTTAAAACTGAAGGCATGCAATGTATTGTGATATTTTAAAAAAACAATTTGTGTCTAGTAAATGTGCTTAATGCCCACAGTTCTCATGTTCAATACTCATTCACCTTTTGTTTAAATGGAAATGTGTTGTTTGCAGCTTTCAGAGTTTTACATTTTATATTCCATCCAACCTAGGGAATATTATTCCTCACATAAACTGTAAACTTGCAACATATTACCAAATAATCCTTTGTGCTGTTTCTTTTGTAGTTTTACAAAGAAATTAGACAGGAATCATCTTCACCGATAGACGTGACAAAAAGATGATGTTATTCTGTCGGAGCATGGTAGACTGGTTAGGAAGGTTAAATCACATGGAATCTAGGGAAAACAAGCCAACTGGATACAAAATTGGCTTGAAGGTAGGAGACAGAGGGTAGTGGTAAGGAGTTGTTTTTCAGACTGGACAGCTATGACCAACAGTATGCCACGATCATGTCAGGTTCACTGCTTTTTTGTCATTTATATAAATTATTTAGGCGTGAATATAAAAAGCATAGTTAGTAAGTTTGCAGATGGCACCAAAATAGACGGTGAGGTAGACAGTGAAGAAGATAATCTCAGAGTACAAGAGGACCTTGATCAGATGGTCCGATAGGCCAAGGAGTGGCAGATGGAGTTTAATTTAGATAAATGTGAGGTGTTGCAATTTGGCAAGGCAAGTGGTAGAGTCCTGGGGAATGTTACTGAACAAAGTAACCTAGGGGTGCAGGTGCATAGTTCCATCAAACTGGAGTTGCAGGTAGACTGAGAGGTGAAGAAGGTGCTTTGCATGTTTGCCTTCATTGATCAGAATATTGAGTATAGGAGTTTGGATGTCATGTTGTGGCTGTACAGGACATAGATGAGGCCAGTTCTAAAATATTGTGTACAATTTTGGTTGCCCTTCCAACAGATAGATGTTGTCAAGGGTGCAGAAAAGATTTACATGGATACAGCCAGGACTGGAAGGTTTGAGCTGAATAGACTGGGGCTTTTTACCTGGAGCATCGGAGGCTGAGGGGTGACATGTTTAGGGTGAATAGCCAAAGTCTTTTTCCAAGGGTGGGCGAGTCCAAAACTAAAGCAGATGGTTTAAGATGAGAGGGGAAGGATTTAAAATTACCTGAGGGGTAACTTCTTCCTGCAGAGGGTGGTGTGTGTATGGAAAGAGCTGCCAGAGTAAGTAGCAATTACAACATTTAAATATCATCTGGGTTGATCCATGGATATGAAGGGTTTAGAGGGACATGGGCCAAGTGGGACTAGTTTAGTTTGGGAAACTTGGTCAGCATGGGCAAGTTGAACCAAAGGGTCTGTTTTCCTTGCTGTATGGCTGTGTGACTGTATATGACATTCTGTTATGTTATTGATTCTGCTGATATTAAAACATAGCAGGCTGCCTGGCTTACATCAGTTCAAATGAATTGATTACTTTCAAACAAAAGAATTGTCATTGTGAGCTTTCCCTCAACATATTTTCAGGACACTATAATAATTTAATTGATACTTCAGAAGGCTTTAATGAAATAAATGGCTACATAATGATGTGGCTGGTACATGTTCAAGACTTGGACCCAAGGACGAAGCCATAGAGTAAAGGGAAGATCCTTTAGAATGGAGATAAGGTGAAACTTCTTCAGCCAGATAGTGGTGAATCTATGGAATTCATTGCCACAGAAGGCTGTGGAGGCCAGGTCATTGAATATCTTTAAGACAGAGGTAGATAGGTTCTTGATTGTCAGGGGGATCAAGAGACACAGGGAGAAAGTGAGATAAAAATAGCATTAAAACACTTATCAGCCATGACTGAATGGTAGAACAGGCTTGATGGGCCGAATGGCTGGTTTATGTTCCTATGTCTTATGGTTTTATGCAGTCCCAAACTTAAACTGAATCACATGCATCACAATCCCATTGGAAAATAGAAATTAGACAGAAATCATCTTCACCAATAGATGTGATGAAAAGAAGCCATTATCTGCAAACTTATCCACATATTAAAGTAAGATTGCAGATATAAACTTTTAAGGAGAAAGTCACTGTATTTTTTAAATTCTGTTCCACATAGTAAATGTCTGCCCTGCTTTGGTTTCTCTAACAGCATCGCCCACCTCCAACCCCCATCCACTTTCCAGTGTTTCTGCAGATTCCCGATATTTTCTCCAGATTTTAATTATATGATTATAAGTCAATAAAAGCACTAATGTTACATAAGCAAAACCAGCTTGAAATCTAAACTGTCTCGCCATTCTGTCCAAATCTGCCTTGCTTGTTTTCTCGAAGTTGGGGGTTGGAAAAATTGGAGACTTTCCCTGACCATGTTCAATTTTATCTCCATCTTCATCTTTACTAATTTCCCGAGGGGAGAACATTTTTGTGTGTTTCCCTATTTGTTTTATTGAATTATTTATAATTAAGGATATATAATAAAGACAGCTTACCCCACCATCCCCATGCCCCAGTACATGTGAATCCATGACTGACTGACAGCTTAAACTATCAACATTTCAGAATGATTCAGTGATCTTCTGTGTATGTATTCAATAACTGTTTCATTTTAATATCTTTAGACTGAAAAGATTTAATACTTTTTCTAGAAATATTTTTTATATAAGGATAATCAATCTTGTTAAATAATTCAATTTAAAAGCTAATACTTCAGCACTCAGCAAAGATGTATCTCTTTACCTATAAGAACATGAGATATAGGAGTAGGCTATTCAATCCCTTGAATCTGTTACTCTAATCGGTAAGGTTATTACTGATCTGATGTTGCTTTCACTCCACTCCACTTTTGCCTGCTCCCTCATAACCCATGAAACTTTACAGAATCAAAAATCTGTCTAGCTCAGCCTTGAATAGAATCAGCAACTTCATAGTCCATTGAGGAAGAGAAACCCGAACTCTCTGAGACAAGAAATTCATCCTCATCTTAACTGGGACAATCTTTCTGTTGAAGCTAAGCCGTGGCTCAGTAGTTAGCACTGCTGCCGCACATTGCCGGTGTCCTGGGTTTGATTCCACCCTCAGGCGACTGTCGATGTGGAGTTCACACACTCTCCCCGGGTCTGTATGTGTTTCCTCTGGGTACTCCTGTTTTCTCCCACAGTCCAAAGGTGTGCAGGTTAGGTGGATTAGTCATACTGAATTACCCATAGTGACCAGGGGTGTGCTGGCTAAGTGGCTTAACCAGACCAAATGCAGGGTAATGGGGGTAGGTTGTTGGGGTGGGATTGGGTTTCTCTTTAGAGAAACCAGAACGGGATTATCTTCAGAGGGTCAGTATGTGCCCAATGACCTGCTTCCAAACTGTAGGGATTCTCTCATGAGTTGAAATTGTCTTTCAGCATTTGCCCTGTCAGGCCCCCTCTTCCTCTTATTCTTCGGAACTCCAAAGTATATAGGACCAACCTCCTCAAACTTTCCTCATAACACAATCCCTTAATCCTAATGAATCAGCCAAACAAACCTTCTTTGAACTTCCTCCACTGCAAGCAAGTTCCAGGTAATTAAGGTGACCAGAACTATATGTAGTATCTGATGAAAAATCAACTGGACTCAAAACATGAGCTTGCTCTCTCTCCACAGATGCTGCCTGACCCGTTGTGATCTCCAGCATCTATTGTTTTCAGCATTTGCAGTAATTTGCTCATATTCATAGCATCTTGCTGTAGCCTCATCAATACCATGTGCATTGGTCGCAAGAACCCTATTTCTCTCGCCCATCTCCTTTATAATAAAGGCCATTATTTAATTTGCCTTTTGAGTTAGCTATTTGTATCTGTGCAATAATGTTTTGTGATTCATATACTATACTACCCAGGTGCTTCTGATTATGTTATGCTTGCCTACTGTTCTTGCTGAAGTAAGCAATCTCACAATTTGCCCATCTTCTGAAATTTCTCACTTTATTGGTATTTAAAAGATGACTTTGTATCTTCCTTCTTTTCTGTCTTCACATCATCAGCAGTTTTGCTATAATAGAGTCAGTCCCTTCATCATTGATATAAATTGCAAATAGTTCAGACTGGGGCATTCACCCTTACAGTACTCCACTGTTTGGTAGCCTGAAAATTAATCACTTATCCCAACATTGTTAGAAAGATTTTTAGAAACATGGGTATGTTAATTTTTTTGAGGACTTTATTTTATTCAAAATCCACTTATTCAATCTTTGAAATGAAGCTAGAGACTGAGCAAAATCTTAAACAGTCCTGAATGGCATGGGAAATGTCACAGTATCATACAAGAGGAAGAACAGGGGGCTATCTCGACATTGGGAACAACTTACTGCACCGATTGAATAAATTTCAGGTGTTGAGTGCGGTACTCGAGGCAGCAGCAAGTTGCTTATTAAGTATAATTATTAATAGTTCATGGCCTTATTCACTGAAGATTTCACTTCAGTAATGTGCTGTTTCCTATTGAACTAACCCCTGCAAACAAACTGGGGCAGTGAGAATTCTTGACTGGAAACCGAAGTGAATACTTGGCGACATAAGCTTGGAGTTTGCTCCCAAGTATCTCAATGTTGGACACCAGGCATCAACATCTGAAGGCACGGTCCATGTGCACAGGCCATACACAACCCACATCCATGGGCATTGGCATCCAACATGTGTGAGCATCTAAGAACCCTCAGGATACTGCTCTGATCCATTTATGTCTCTGCACTTCAATGGTGCACCAGTAACTATAACTTTAATGCTGGAAGGACACTGTATGATCAGGGGGACACAGCCTGCTATGTTCTGGACCAGGCTGCATCTCTGGCCTAATTATTTGCTCTTTAGCACTTACTCATTTTCACTCAGCCAAACCAGATTCTCACAGCTTTTTAAGCCTTGCTCCTCAGCCAGAAATATTAGTTTCTCAGTACTGCTGCATTTTCATGCTGTTTAGCACAGACACAAAGCCAGGAAGCTTGCCATGATTGACGACAGTCTTCAGTCTACTCAAGAGGTACAGTCTTTAGTCTGAGCGCCCAGTTAAAGGAAGCCTCCAGTAGAAGACTTGCAAATGGTCAGGCAGCTACTCGGGATGGTCCAAGTCAGGATCCTCTCCTTCTTCTGCATTACTGAGAATAGGTATCCTCCCAGACCAGCAGGTATTAAGAGAGAGGAAAATGAGTGGCACAGCTGTTGCTGTTGCTGCAGGTGCCCTGAGCGAGTGAGTTGGCAGCACAGCTGGCTTGGGGGGTAGTGATGTCAGGGTTGGGGTGTGTGGCAGCGAGGGAGAAAAGACGTCATGGGCAATAGTGGGAGTGGGAGAGCATGAACTTTGGGTAAGTTTAAAGTGAGCGCTAGGTGTTGGGAGAAGAGGGGGGCACAATGCTGGTGGAATGGAGAAGGTCATTGTCTGGGGCTGGGCATTTCTCCAAACAGACGAGAAAACACTAACCCAGATGGCAATCTGGACCAGTATGGCATGGTATTGTGACTTCCACTGCTCATCCTGGGGGCAGGGGGGCGGTGGTGGCGGTAAAGATTGTCAGGTGCATAAAGGCCTTTTAAATATGGCACTGGAACCAGGGAAGCTAGTCATAGATTTATAGAGAGTCATGATGCATGCAAAAAAGACCCTTCTGTTCAACTCATCCATGCTGACCAAATTTCCCAAACTAGACAAGTCTCATTTGCCTCATATCTCTCTAAATCCATAGAATCTCTACAGTGTGGAAACAGGCCCTTCAGTCCAATAAGTCCACACCGACCCACACAACATCTCACCCAGACCCATCTGCCGATAACCCATCTAATCTACGCATCCCTGAACACCATGGGCAATTTAGCGTGGCCAATCCACCTAGCCTGCACGTCTTTGGATTGTGGGAGGAAAGCGGAGCACCCAGAGGAAACCCACACAGACACAGGAAGAATTTGCAAACTCCACACAGTCACCCGAGGGTGGTATCAAACTCAGGTTCCAGGCGCTGTGAGCCATTGTGCCATTCTCAAATGTTTCCTCTTCATGTTTCTGCCCAAAAGTCTTTTAAATGTTGTGATTGTACCTTTATCTACCTCTCCCTCTGGTGGTTCATCCCCATACGAACCATCTTCTGTGTGAAAAATGTTACCCTTTAGGTCCCTTTCAAATCTTTCTTCATTCACCTTAAAATTATGCCCTCTAGTTTAAAACTCTTTGGGAATCTGGGATCTCCTAGCAGTAGCTTTATACAGACAAGAGGGCAGCATGGAACAGATAATGAATGAGCAAGTTTGGTAAGATGAAGTGATAAAATTGTTTCGACACCATGGAGAAAAAGCCATTGTGAAACTCAACAAAACTGACGCTTACCTAAAAAAATGTAAGATTCAGTCCTGAGTGACAGATATTTGAACAGTTTGGTGCAAAATGCACTGTGTAGACATTTCTTTGGCAGTAATCACGCACGCTTATTACTAAGTCATTAATGCTGAAGTTTCTGGCTCACTGATTGACTTTCTGTCAGATGTTAGCTGACGTTATTCAAATTTATTGCTGAAATGGTGGAAATTAGCTTCTTGGCACATAAAACGTAAATGTGATGTGTTACATTGGTGGCAGTAAGGAGGTGAAAATTGGCAGTGAAGGAGAACTTGCACACAGGACAGCATGTTTCACGAAAGCTGAACTATTTGTACTGTTGAAACAGTACATCAGGTCCATTCATGCTTGACTTGGCAACTTTGCAGTCTTGATCATAGAAGACCATTGAAAACCTGAGCCATCTTATTCAAAATTTGGAAGTTTGTAAACCAATGGGAATTGTGTAAATAACTTGAGATGTTTAGAAAATTCAAGGGATACTTTTTTGGGGTCTGTGATTGTGGAACAGAGAATTCAATGATAGCTGCTGCCTCCAGAAATGAACTTTGAGTCCTGCATCCTCCCTGGACCAGGTTTTCCGATGAGGGATTGTCCCGATCTAACATTTACAATGAAGTTCCCTTGACCGTATCTCTTTTTGGCCAAGATTTCTCTTACTACATGGTGTTTTTCACAGCATGGGTCTCTCTGCCAGACCTGTCAAGAGTTCAGTGTGTGAAATTGAACATTATTCCCACTGGCAATATGCCACACAACTTCTGTGAAACAGTATGTTGCAAAAGTGGGTAATGATAGGTAATAAGTTTTTAGAAACCTCTTTAAGTAAAGCATATATGACTAATTACACTGGAATAATTCTTTGTATGCAGAAATAAAGACTATGATACACATGTCTGCTAATGCTCTTGTGTTTACCATGGTAGTCATGATTTTCCTCAACATTTCCCTCTTCTGATCACAGTTGTATGCCAGCAGTTATTGCCTATCCCTAGTTGCCCTTGAGAAGGTGGTGGTGAGCCGCCTTCTTGAACCACTGGAGTCCATGTGTTGTAGGTTGATCCATAATGCCCTCAGGGAGGGAATTCTAGGATTTTAACCCAGTGATAGCGAAGGAACGGCAATATATTTCTAAGGCAGGATGATGAGTGATTTAGAGGGGAACTTGCAGGTAATGGCATTGCTTGGTGTTCCAATGGTGCCCTTATCCTTCTAGATGGAAGTGGTTGTGGTTTAGGAAGGTGCTGCCTGAGGATCTTTGGTGAATTTCTGCAGTGGGTTGCTTTGTCCTGGATGGTGTTAAAGTTCTTGAGTGTTGATGGAGCCTCACTCATCCAGACAAATGGGGAGTATTCAATCACACTCCTGATTTGTGACTCATATATGGTGGACGGACTTTAGGGAGTCATGATATGAGTTACTCCCTGCAATATTCATAGCCCCTGGCTTACTCTTGTAGCCTCTGCGTTTAAATGGCAAACCCCTTTTAGTGTTCGGTCGATGGTAAGACGTTAAGACGGTAAGACTCCAAGACGTTATAGTGGAGCATTATGTGAAAGTCATGCTACTGAATGTCAAAGAGTTTCTTATTGCAGATGGCCATTGTGTAGCATTTGTATGGCACAAATCTTACTTACCACTTTCCAGCCAAAGTCTGAATATTGTTCACATCTTGTTTCTTTTGAATATGGATGGCGCTGAACATTGTACAATCTTTGGCGAACATCCCCACTTCTGACCTTGTGATGGAGGGGACGTCATTGATGAAGCAGCTGAAGATGGTTGAGCCGAGGACACTACACAGAGGAACTCCAGCAGAGATGTCCTGGAGCTGAGATGATTGACCTCCCACAGCAACAACCATCTTCCTACGTACCAGCTATGACTCCAACCAGTGGAAAGTTTGCCCCTGATACACATTGATTCCAGTTTTGCTAGGGCCCCTTGATGCCACACTCCATCAAACATGACCTTGATGTCAAGGGTTGTCACTGTCACCCCACCTCTGAAATTCAGATCTTTTAACCATGTTCAGACCAAGGCTGTAATGAGATCAGGAGCTGAGCGGCTCTGGCAGAACCCAAACTGGGCATCACTGAGCAGGTTATTGCTGAACAGGTGCTGCTTGATAGCGCTGTTACTGACACCTTCCATCGCTTTACTGATAATGGCGAGTAGGCTGATGGGATGGTAATTGGCCAGAATAGTCATGACTGCTTTTGTGTCCTGGATGTACCTGGGCAATTTTCCCCATTGTCAGAAAATTCTGATGTTGCAGTTACGGCGGAACAACTTGGCTAGGGGAGTGGCACGTTCTGGAGCTTCAGTTCTATCGTCGGAGCGTTGTCAGATCCCATAGCCTTTGCAGTATCCAATGTGTCCAACTGTTTCTTGATATCACATGAAGTGAATTAAATTGGCTGAAGACTGGTATCTGTAATGCTGGGGTCCACTGTAGGAGGCCGAGATGGATCATCCATTGAGCGCTTGTGGCTGAAGATTGCTGTGAATGCTTCAGCCTTATTTTTCACACTGATGCACAAAGCTTATCAGAAATTCTGACTTACTCTTTGAATTAGCCAAACATAAAGGATTTTGTGGAAATATATAACTGATCTGACAAAGCAGGAGTTAACCTTCATCATGAAATAATATTATGGTTATTCATAGATACTTGGAATAATTTCTAGATACTTGGAATTTTCCCTTTCAAAAGAATTTCTATGCGATTAACATACTAGCATCAATTTTACATTTGGAAAATAATAAAGATGTTAAAAACGTAGATAAACCAAAGAACAGTATATGTTGGAAATCTGAAGCAAAAACAGAAATTGTGGGAGAAAGTTGAGCAGCATCTGTGGAGACAAAGCAGAGTTAACACTTCGAGTCCAAAGGCACTAAATGTCCTTCACTCACTCCCCACACCCCAGACCCTGTCATGACATGGGCTGCCTCCAGCATAGCCAACCCATTTTAGTCCCCATTAACAGCTTCTCTTTCCCCCTGGTTTACTACCATCCATCCCTTTGACTGTCTAACTGTTGTTCTTTCTCTTTGGGCACCACCTCTGCCTATCCACTCTCTCCTCTTTGCCTCCACTATTCCCCACCCTTATCTTTAATACACATACTACTTGTCCCATCTGCCGTCAGTTCTGAAGTAAATCACTGGACCAAAACGTTAGCTCTGCTTTCTCTCCACAGATGCTTCCAGACCTGCTGAGTCTCTCCAACAACTTCTGTTTTTGTAGTGAAGGTATTTGTTGCTTTAACAAAGTGTAAGTGATTTTTGTACTGCATCTGCATGCTCCGCTTCGACTGTTGCAGTTAGCTAAATGGAGCCTAACACACAGAAAAATACTTCAAATTAGCAGCATGCCTTATCTGATTGTGTTATCTATGTATGGAGCCTATTTGAAGGCTACTTTGCTTCAGATATCACAACTAAATTACCCTGATAAAACAGGCAGTTGTCTCCAAACAGTTTTCATCATGAAGATTTTCAATAATCCAACTTTGGGAAAAGAGAACATCCCTCACTTCACTTCTTTCATCTTCTCCAAACTCTAGAGCTCAGACAATCACACAGTGCAGACAAAGTGCTGAAATTGTATTTCTATCAGACGTGCTCCAGAGGTGCATGTTGCTGTGTATAACATATTGCAGGAAGGCCGCTTTTTATGGGCATGCAGTGTTTGCTGTCTAGAGCCATTGGAAAGATCAGGACTGCATTACACTGTTGTGTCAAATCTAATCTGCATAAAATTGAACAATAAAAAGGAATTGTCATGGATTAAAGCAATCATTTTATGGCATTATGCTTCCAACATGAATTTCACCCACTAAGGATGTGATTTTGGACAGTTATATTTTACGTTAAAGTTTATGCCTCTTTATATGTCCAGTTGTAAATTCTACACCTGTGTCATTAGGAGCCAGAAAGATTACAAAGCAGGCAAGATAAACCATCACACCCTGATCACAAATCTGAGGGGTTTTAAAGAAAGATAATTGCTGTCTTCATCGTGTTTCAAGTTATCCATCACAGAAAGCAGTTTGGTAACACTCTAATCTACATTGACCTGACAATGTTTCAATTTGGCCAAGCACAACTGATGAAGCTGCTTGGCTTTGCACACAATAAGAAAGCAGTTGGCCTCCTATTCTTGTAGCCAGAGGGGGTACCCATTCAGAGCTCCCTTGAGTTTTCTGAAGGTCATTCCACTGAGTTTATGAGGCCGGTATCTAGTTCCTTTGAGGATTCAATTTTAAAACACAAAAAAATATTACATCTTATTGTATTCTTTAAACAGCATTCCCTAATTTATTAAATATTTGTTTCCTTACAGTACAAATGTAAAATACCACTCTCCCTGGCTACTTCGTCAAGTTGAAACAGATGGTGTAAAGCTCTTGTCATCTTTAACAGCAAACAAAGCTTCAATTTTCATATAATATCCATAACCAAAATTGATTGCCTGTATCTCTACAACAAAGCCCACTTCTCCACTTGCACTGCCGCTACCGCTAAAACACTGATCCATACTTCTGCAGACTCTAAATGTGACTTCTTCCGTGGTACCTGAGTGACACCCTCAATACACTTCAACTCATCAAAAGCTATACAGCCCAAATTTTTATCTTGCATCATGTGCTGCTCCCCTATCACACATCGTTATAGAGATGGACAGCACTGAAACAGACCCTTCAGTCCAACTTGTCCATACTGACCCAATATCCAAAATAAATCTGGCCCCATTTGCCAGCATTTGGCCCATATCCCTCTAACCCCTTCCTATTCATGTACCCATCCAGACGTCTTTTTAAATGTTGTAATTCTGCCAGCCTCTATCACTTCCTCTGGCAGGTCATTCCATACAACCACCACGCTCTGTATGAAAACAATTGCCCCTTAAGTCCCTTTTAAATCTCTCCCCTCTCACCTTAAGCCTATGCCCTCTAGTTTTGGACTCCCTTACCCTGGGAAAAAATCCTTGACAGTTCACCCTATCCATACTCCTCATGATTTTATCAACTTCTATAAGGTCTCCCTTCAGCCTCTGACACTCCAGGGAAAATAGCCCCAGCCTATTCAGCCTGTAGCTCAAACCCTCCAACCCTGGCAATATCCTTGTTCATCTTTCCTGAACCATTTCAAGTTCCACGTCTTTCCTACAGCAAAGTTGTGCCTGATGTTTTACTCAGTCTCTATTATCCAATGTAACTGAATTGATAAATTGTTCCGCCTGACCACAAATCACTTATTACCTTGGACAGCACTCTACTGCCACTTTCTTCAGCCCCACCTCACAGTTGACACTAATCAGCCAGCTGAATGTGGGTTTTTGTACATTTGGAAATGGAGAGTAGCCAGAAGCAATATGAACCTCTTGAAAACAGTTACCAAAGTGCTAACAATGAAAATAAGAAAATGGTAGGCATTTTAAATAAATATTTTTCCTGTTCTTTACCATGACTGAATAGACCAGAAAATTAACCTTTCCCAAAGAAACCATTAACAAATTGGGGAAACGGGCTCAACAGTGTTTACATAAACAAGTTAACAGAAATAGGGAACAATAATAGCATTTAAAAAATAACAAATTCCTGGGATCAAATGATTTCTGCCTTATAGTTTTAAAATATGTAGGTGAGACACTGCAGATGTCCTAACCATAATTATACAAACACTCACAATTCTGGAAATGTTATTTTACTTTGGATAACTATGTATTTTACTTTCCTATTTAAGCAATGTAACAGAGGGCGACCAGAAAGTTATGAACTAGTAAGTGAAATATCTGTTGTTGGGAAATTGCTTGAGTTTACCATTAAGAGCAGGGTGGCTAAACGCCTTGGAAATACTTAGGTAATAAGAAAAGCTAACAGGAATTATTAAAGATAACAAAGTGTGAAGCTGGATGAACACAGCAGGCCAAGCAGCATCTCAGGAGCACAAAAGCTGACGTTTCAGGCCTAGGCCCTTCATCAGAGAGGATAGGTCATGTCTGACAACTGGTTGAGGTTTTTGAAGAGCTGACAAAAATAATGGGACGGGATGTTAATGGGATGCTATCTATACAGATTTCCAGAAAACATTTGTTAATGCTAATAATATGATAATGTTTGCCCAAGTTAAAGCTTATATCTTGGGGGCCAATTATTGACCTGGTAAGGATATTGGCTCAGCAGAAGAGCGAGTCTACGGTGATAGGCATGTACTGTAACTGGGTGACAGTAACAGTATGGTCTCCTGCAAGCACTGGTGTTGAAGCTCCTACTATTCACTACATTCATTAGTGATGGAATGTAATAGTCCACAGCCAAATTTTCCAATGATGCAAAGATAGACAATATTATAAAGGGTGCAGATGAAATCACAAAATTAAAATAAAGTTGATTAAATGAATAAGCAAAACTGTGTAAATTAATTTCAGTATAGACAGATATGGGGCCATCCACATTTGTTCTAAAAAGATAGAATGGGGTATGTTCTGAATAGCCGAGGTAGAAAGGGTAACGATCTGATGAAACTCAAAAGTCCAGACTTGGAGATAATTAAAAATTTCACAAAACATACCACTTTCTCAGAACATTTTTTGACCAAGTTGAGCTCCTATGTCTTCTTTCTATCTCTGCAGCATCTCGTTGTTGCTTCAAATATGATTATTAGATTATATTCCCTACAGTGTGGAAACAGGCTGTTTGGCCCAACAAGTCCACACCACCCCTTGAAGCATCCCACCCAGACCCATCCCCCTATAACCTACACACCCCTGAACACTATGGGCAATTTAGCATGGCTGATCCACTTAGCCTGCATATCTTTGGACGGTAAGAGGAAACCGGAGCACCCAGAGGAAATCCACGCAGACACAGGGAGAATGTGCAAACTCCACACAGACAGTTACCCGAGGTTGGAATTGAACCCGGGTCCCTGGTGCTGTGAGGCTTCAGTGCTAACCACTGAGCCACCATGCCACCCTGATGGTTTTGAAAGCTGCAAATTAGTCCTCATCAAACTACTATGAAATTATAAGTATCAGAGATTTTTCCCTCTCTTTATCTGAAAATTGGAGTCTGTATCTATAGGTAAATTTGCAAAATAATTAAATAAAATAGTCCATATTGTGTTCAAAGCATTACTTGCATGACACCCCCTACAGTCAAACATTTACCAATCCCTTGTGTGCATTATATTTGTGAAATAAATAGACAGTTGATCACATGCATTCAGCATTTTAATTTAGGTACTTCTATCTCCTCTACAATCATGTCAAACCATCAAGTTCTATTCGTAATCTTTGTTGACTCACGTCCATTGTCCCACAGTGAACAATTATCTTAACAGTATTCAAAGGGTATAGTACCTGTCTACTGTGCAGAATCCACTAAAACATATTTGATGGATTGAACCCCACATCCAATACCATTTTGTCAACTAGTGTTTCACAGGCCAGAATACTTCTTAATGTTCCTTATTTTCTTAGTTTCCCGAGCTTAAGGGTTATATTTCTCATTTTCATCCATCAGAAACATGATCAAACCGACTGCATGAGAAAATTCATCAGGAAGATTAGCACTTTACCTGTTTTTAAATAGCTCAGTCTTTTGAGTATAGGAGTTAGGATCCAATGTTGAAGCTGTACAGGACGTTGGTGAGGCCTATTCTGGAATACTGAGCCCAGTTCTGGTCACTCTGTTGTAAGAAGGATATTATTAAGCTGGAGATGGTTCAGAAGAGATTTAACAGGATGTTGCTGAGTATCAAAGTTTTGAGTAATAGAGAAAGGCGGGATAGACTGGGACTTTCTCACTGATGTGTAGGAGGTCGAGAGGTGACCTTATAGAGGTTTATAAAATCATGAGAGTCATATAGAGGGTCTTTTCCCTAGGATAGGGGATTTCAAGATCAGGGGGCATATTGTTAAGTTGAGAGGCAAATGGTTCAAAAAATGACATGGGACGAATTTTTTTACCAGAGGGTGGTTAATGTGTGGAATGAACTTCCTCAGGAACTGGTGGATGTGAATACAATTACAATGCTTAAAAGACTTTTGGATAAGTATGTGGATAGGAAAACTTTGCAGTGTTTTGGGCAAGGAGCAGGCAGATGGGACTAGTTTAGTTTGGGATTACTTTCAGCATGGATTGCTTGAACTGAAGGTATTTGACTGTGCTGTTTGACTCTACAGCTCAATTTTAAGACTTTTCTTATTTTAATACTTGACTCCAACATGTTTTCTAAGATGTCCAGATCGTCACTTTACTCCTTCATGTTTTTGGAGGAGAATCTGCATTTCTGACAGCAGATTCCAATGAAGGGCCCTTCGGAAACGCCAAGCTGTGGTTCCATTCTGAGAGTTCTCCACTTGTGAAGATCTGTCAGAACATGGCAGATCGTGGCCCTTTTTCACAGCCGTCCAATATTATGAAATGTAAAGGTCCTGACAGCAGCTGTCCAATGCTGAGTATCCAATGTTAATGCGAGGTTTAGGGTGCCAGGAGGTAGAGTGCCAGTTGGCTGGGATGGGTGGGGGTTAGCAGATGCCATGTGAGGAGAATGGTGCCTTATGGGTGAGAGGGCAGTGAGTGAGTTCCATATGGCTAGAATAGGGTGCCATGTGGGTTTGAATCACATAGAATCCCTACAGTGTGGAAACAGGCCATTCAGCCCAACAAGCCCGCACCAACCCTTGGAATATTCCACCCAGTCCTATCCCCTCATAACTTACCTAAGCTACTCATCCCTGAACACTACGGGCAATTTAGCACGGCCAATCCATCTAACCTGCACATCTTTTAACTGTGGGAGGAAACCGGAGCACCTGGGGAAAACCCATACAGACACGGAGAATGTGCAAACTCCGCACAGACAGTCACCCAAGGGTGGAATTGAACCCAGGTACCTGGCGCTGAGAGGCAGCCGTGCTAACCACTGAGCCACAGTCCCGTTTGGTATAGTGTGTGAGGATGTCATGGGTTGTGTACCACTTGGGTGGGGGATAAGATGTCGAGGGAACCAGGTAGGTGATGCAGTGTTTAGGGTAGATCAGGGCAGATGAGATGTATGGTACCCGCGGGATGGATGGGGGATTGTGGGCAACAGGTCCTAGGAGTGATAGAAGTCGGGTCTGGCTGTATGGGTAAGGGGGATTGTGATCAGAGACAGATCAGTTTCTGAGTACAGGGCACAGGGTCCAGAGGAGGGGAACAGGAGCATTGGAAGAGAGCAGCAGATCCAGAACCAGAAGAAACCATTATAAGGCATTTCACAAAAGGACGAGAAACAACAAGATGTTTTGGTTTTGACCTTGAAACTTTTTCAAGGTTTTTTTACTTGAAAAGCATCCAAGTGTTTTGAATCTGAAAGCACAGCCTGAGAGTGTGGTGACAGATCTCATTGCGGCTCTCAAACAGGAATTGGGTAATTATCTGAACAGGAGAAACTGTTCAGGGCTACAGGGAAATGGTTGTGGAGTAGGACTTCCTGAGCTGAGTTACGGAGAGCTGGCACAGTCATGACAGACTGAATTGCCTCCTTCTGTGCAATATCCATTCCATAACTCTTCGGCGGTTTCATTTCCATTGTTTTGACTCTACATTGCTTGCTTTTTTGGGCACTTTTAGAAACATTTCTCTCTGAAATATGTCATCTTGCAGACATGTAGCTTTTATGTTGATTGATCTATGCACTCATAAACAGATGACCAAGTTTAGTCCTTTTGGTGAACATAAAAACTATCCAGAATCAGAGAATGCTTTGCAAGCCTGATCACAAAACTCACAGAACAGATTTCATCATAGAATCCCTACAGTGTGGAAACAGACCCTTTGGCCCAACAAGTCCACACCGACCCTCAGAACATCCCACCTATAACACTCCTAATCTACACATCCCTGAGCACTACGGGCAATTTAGCCTGGCCAATCCACCTAACCTGCACATCTTTGGACTGTGGGAAGAAACCAGAGCTCCCGGAGGAAACCCACACAGACACAGGGAAAATGTGCCAACTGCACATGATCACCTGAGGGTGTAATCAAACCCGGACCCCTGATGCTGTGAGGTAGCAATGCTAACCACTGAGCCACCGTGCCGCCCCAAAAAATATGGAACACTTCACAAATTAACATGTCATCCATGTGCAGGGGCCATGCTAATCTTCTCTGTATCGTTCCAATTTTAGTTTATGTGCTGACAAAGCAAGCTTGGTAGCTTTAAAAGAAAATTTTGAATTTCCTAGCCATAAGAATGAAACAAAATTTCACATCTTGCAACTTTTACTGCAACAAGTTACAAAAAGCCCTATTGATTGAACATTTTTTCTTAGAATCTTATATTTTAAACAACAGAAAAGAATACTCCATTGTGAACTGTGACTAGTAGGGTACCGGAAGGGTCAGTGTGTAGGCGCTAGCTGTTTGCAGTGTATGCCAAAGATTTAGACATGTGGACCACATATTAATGTGATTAATATTAATACAATATTTCCAAATTTGGGGATAACACAAAGTTAAGTGGGAATGTTTGTTGTGAGGAAGATGTCAAGTGAATTCAGGAGGATTTGGACAGGATTGGGTTAGAATATGGCAGATGGAATGCAATGAGGAAATGTATGAGGTTATCTACTTTGCAAGTGGAAACAGAGTATTTCTGAAAAGAGAAGAGCCTAGAAAGCGAGGACATACCAAGGGACCTAGTTGTCCTTGTTAATAAGTCACTGTAGGCTAATGCACAGGTGCAACAAATGGAGTGTTAGCTTTTATTGCAAAAAGATTTAAATACAGGAGTTGTGATGTTTTTCTTCAATTATGTAGGAATTTGATTAGATCGCACCTGAAGTACTGTGCACAGTTTTGGTCTCCTTATCTTAGGAAAGATTTTGTTGCTATAGATGGATTTCAACAAAGTACCACCAGATTTCCTACTGGGATGACAAAACAGTCCTATGAAGAGAAATTGGGCAAACCAGGACTGTATTCTCAAGAGCTTCAAAGAATGAGAGGTGCTCGCATTGAAATCTGTAAAATGCATAAAGGCATAGACAGGGTAGATGCAGGTAAGATGTTTCCCTTGGCTAGGGAGTCTAGAACTAGGGTCACACTTTAAAAATAAGACAGATGCCATTTAGATCCAAGATGGCAAGAATTTTATTGATTCAGAAGGTTGACCCTATGGAATTCTCTACAATAGAGGGCTGTGAGAGTCAGTCTTTGAGTATGTTTAAGGTGGTGATTGATAGATTTCTGATTGCTACTGATGTAAAGGGTCATGAAGTTGGGGGCAGGTAAAATGCACTGAAGTGTTTGATCGTTCATGATTACATAGAAATAGTAAAACAGGCTTACTTATTCTAGAAAAGTTGGGAGATTGTGCATTTTGTTTTTTTTCTTTCACTTGTTTAACATAGCTCTTGTTGGAATAATGAATGTATTTTTTCTTACTCCCTTCACCAATTAGTGAGCATGGTTTGTGACAAAGTGCCATTTTTCTACATTACCAGGCTTCTTGTTCCTATGAATGATTAGTTGGAGCGGACAACGCAAAGATGTTTAGCACACTTGCCTTCATTGCCCAGACTAGTGAGTACAGGAGTTTTGGGACATCATATTGATGTTGTACAGGATGTTGGTGAGGCTACTTTTGGAGTCCTCTGTCCAGTTCTGATTGCCCTGTTATTGGAAGGATGTTATTAAATTGTTCAGAAAGGATTTACTAGGACTGGAGGGTTTGAGTAAGAAGGAGAAGCTGGATGGCTGGGCCATTTTTCACTGGACCATAAGAGGTTGAGGGGTGACATTATAGAAGTGTATAGAGTCATGATAGGCATAGATAAGGTGAAAGCAAAGATCTTTTCCCAAGTGTGGGAGAGTTCAAAACTAAGGGATGCACTTTTAAGGTGAGAGGAGAAAGATTTAAAAAGGACCTGAGGGGTAAATTTTTCACACTGGAATGAACTCCCAGAGGAAGTGGTTTAGATGTAGGTACAGTTACAAAGTTTAAAAGACATTTGGATAGGTGCGTAGATAGGAAAGGTTTGGAGGGTTGAGGCTAAATGCAGGCAAATGGGACCGTTTAGTTTGGAAAACTTGGTCAACATGGACAAGGTAACTTGAAGTACCTGGTTTTGTGCGATTCTCTGAATTGTAAATAGGATGATGTAGAAGGACCGAAACATGTAGAACGAGTGCAAAACAGGGTGAAGATGTGTTCTCAATGTGTCCCGATTGGCCATGCCAGCTGGCTTGCCTTCGATAAAGGCAGTTTTCTCCTGTAATAGGACTCAGCTGTAACCTTTTGCAAGGCAATTCACTTCCAGCAAGTGTAGCACTTAATTCATTGCAATTTTCTGTTGAACATTGAGAACAGCTGCCTTTAGTCATGTGCAAATGATGTGTTGTCTCTAAAGCTGATCAGCACTTTTTTCCATTCAGATATTTACATAGAGAGTCAGTATTTTCAATATGTCATTTTGTAATTGTGTATAATAATGTAATAAAATAAATTGACTTCAATTACACTGCAGTGATTTTTCCTGTTTTAGTTGAGCTCTGAACAGGGCTAGAAAACTGCTTTGTTCCAAATTATTTATGAATACTTAAGAATACACTCCAGTCAATTGAGATCACTTTGAGTTTTAATTTATTCTCCCATCACTCATGCAAAGTGTGGCAAAATGCCAGTTTTGATATGTTCAATATTACTTGCCAAGCTCCACTATCTTGGTTAACCTGCTGACTCTACAGTTTACACATACTGTCATGGAGTTGTACAGTTGTACGGAAACAGACCCTTCAGTCCACTACTTTTTTTTGTCATATTTGACAAGAACAACAAAAATAACATTCAACAATTAGGGAGGCTTATCTGATTACTTTGTTTTCTCTTTATAGGTTATTATGGCCAACTACAGACTTTCTACCCTCCTCAGTATAGTGAAGCCTCTAGAAATATATGCCAAGCTAGCCCTCGCAATATGGTGCCATCATTTGAAGACTGTCTACTCCCCACGACTGTGGGACAAGCTGGATTCGATGCCTTCCACAGAGCATTGTCTGTTCATCCCAATTTTCCAGGTGAATGCCAGTTTATTTCCACACAATGCAAAAATGCTGCTGCTTTTTGCATTCCCTAATGACGTGGATGTGCCAGTGTAGGTCTGGGGTGGACAAAGTCAGAAGTCACATGACACCAACGAGTTTATTTGAAATCACAAGCTTTCGGAGTGCTGCTCCTTCCTCAGGTCCAATTGGTGTTGTGTGACTTCTGACTTTATTCACGAATGAGCCGTGAAAGTGTAGCTATATAGAACATAGAAAAGTACAGCACAGTACAGGCCCTTCGGCCCACGATGTTGTGCCGTGGGTTATTCCTTATCCAGAAATAAAATAACCTAACCTACATTCCCCTCAATTCACTGCTGTCCATGTGTATGTCCAGCAGTCGCTTAAATGTCACTAATGACTCCGCTTCCACGACTACCACTGGTAAACTATTCCATGCACTCACAACTCTCTGCGTGAAGAACCTCCCTCTGACGTCTCCTCTATACCTTCCTCCTAACACCTTAAAACTATGACGCCTCGTGGCAGTCAATCCTGCCCTGGGGAAATGTCTCTGGCTATTGACTCTATCCATGCCTCTCATTACCTTGTACACCTCGATCAGGTCACCTCTCTTCCTCCTTCTCTCCAGAGAGAAAAGTCCGAGCTCAGTCAACCTCTCCTCATAAGACAAGCCCTCCAGTCCAGGCAGCATCCTGGTAAACCTCCTTTGCACCGTCTCCAAAGCCTCCACATCTTTCCTGTAAGAGAGCGACCAGAACTGGACAAAATATTCCAAGTGTAGCCTCACCAGGGTTTTGTAGAGCTGCAGCATAACCTCGATCCCCCTGTTACTGAAAGCCAAAACACCATATGCTTTCTTAACAACCTTATCCACTTGGGTGGCAACTTTAAGGGAGCTATGCACTTGAACACCAAGATCCCGCTGTTCCTCCACATTGTCGAAAATCCTGCCTTTAATCCTATATTCAGCATTTAAGTTTGACCTTCCAAAATGCAACACTTCGCATTTATCCAGGTTGAACTCCATCTGCCATTTCTCAGCCCAGCTCTGCATTCTGAAGTGATAATGGGAACTGCAGATGCTGGAGAATCCAAGATAATAAAATGTGAGGCTGGATGAACACAGCAGGCCCAGCAGCATCTCAGGAGCACAAAAGCTCTCTGATGAAGGGTCTAGGCGCGAAACGTCAGCTTTTGTGCTCCTGAGATGCTGCTGGGCCTGCTGTGTTCATCCAGCCTCACATTTTATTATACTCTGCATTCTGAAGCCTGTAATAGCCCTCGATACTATCAATGGCACCTCCAACACTTGTGTCATCAGCAAACATACTAACTCACCCCTCAACCTCCTCATCCAAGTCATTTATAAAAACTACAAGGAGCAAAGGCCCAAGAACAGAGCCCTGCGAGACACCACTCAGCACTGACCTCCAGGCAGAATACTTACCATCTACAACCACTCTCTGCCTCCTGTCAGCCAACCAATTCTGAATCCAGACAGCCAAATCACCCTGTATCCCATACCTCCTGACTTTATGAATGAGCCTGCCGTGGGGAACCTTATCAAATGCCTTTCTGAAGTCCATGTACACCACATCCACTGCTCGACCCTCGTCAACCTGTCTCGTGACTTCCTCAAAGAACTCAATAAGATTTGTAAGGCATGACCTGCCCCTCACAAAGCCATGCTGACTCCCTTTAATCACGCTATGCTTTTCCAAATAGTCATAAATCCTATCCCTCAGAATTCTTTCCAAAACCTTGCTGACCACAGACGTAAGACTGACTGTTCTGTAATTTCCAGGGATTTCCCTATTCCCTTTCTTGAAAAGAGGAACAACATTTGCCTCCCTCCAATCTTCCGGTACGACTCCCATGGAGAGTGAGGAAGCAAAGATCTTCGCCAACGGCTTAGCAACCTCCTTTCTCGCTTCCCGGAGCAACCTAGGATAAATCTGGTCTGGCCCTGGGGACTTATCAATCTTAATGTTTGCCAAAATTTCCAGCACATCAACTTCCTCAATCTTGATCTGTTCAAGCCTATTTTCCTGCTCCTCAAAGTTCTCATTCACAACAAGGTCCCTTTTCTTCGTGAAAATCGAAGCAAATAACTCATTTAGGACTTCCCCCTATCTGCTCAGACTCCATGCACAAGTTCCCTACGCTATCCCTGATCGGCCCTACCTTCTCCCTGATCATTCTCTTATTCCTCACGTATAAGTAAAATACCTTCGGGTTCTCCCTAATCCTTCCTGCCAAGCCTTTTTCGTGCCCCCTCCTGGCCCTCCTCAGTCCACTTTTGAGCTCCTTCTGAGTAAGCCTGTAATCCTCTAAAGCTGTGCTAGACCCTAGCTTCCTCCACCTTACGTAAGCTGCCATTTTTTTTTTGACAAGAAGCACCTCTGTACCCGTCATCCAAGGCTCCTTAATCTCACCCCTTCTTACCTGTCTCAGGGGAACAAATTTATACATCACTCACAACAACTGCTCCTTAAACAGCCTCCACGTGTCTGCTGTGCCTTTTCTGTGGAACAATTGCTCCCAATTGATATGAAGACCTTTTCCCACAGCAATTGCTGAACTACCTATAATGCTAAGACCCGTGACTGCATGTTGCATAAAAGAAAAGGCATGGTCATTTTTTAAACAGTTTCAGTGGCTACATCTGTTGGTTTAAGTTATTGCCTTAATGGAAAAGAGGGAACATCAAGAGCAATAAAGCTTACCTCTAAGACTGGTTGCTGAGGAACATCGACAAAGAATTTTGTGTAAGTTTCTTGACTCTAGGGGTGGAGTGAGATGTTCTAATATTGTAAGTCTGGGTTGAAATATTTAAGTGTGGCCTTACAAAAGGAAAGGGGGAAGTAAAATTAAAGCACTTAAGCAGTTACAAAGAATGAATAAATCGTCAATGATAACAAAAATACAGTATATTCGTGGCAGCAATTTTGCTTTGAATATTCAATTTTTTTCCAGTCTTCCCTGTTGGTTTTCAACATTATATTTTTAATGAAGTTTACATCATTAACATCTGCACCAGCGTTCGCATAATTGTTTTAATTGGAGAAACTTTTATTTCAAAGTGTTCAAGTTGAATAACCACTTCAGCACCTGCTCTGAAATTATCCAAGCCGGTCTAATGAAAATATTGCTGTTATTTCATCCTCACATTCTGTCTACTTTTGATTATACAAAATTAGGCAGAAAACTTAATGTGCCAAAGGTCATTACGTAAAGAACTAAGATGACTGGAAGTACATTAATAATTTTGTAATATAAACAAGTGATTCTAACTGCATCGTGAAATGGCAAAAAAACTGGTTATACTTTCCTTTGGCATTTTGGGATGTTTTCTGACACTTCTTCCACTCAAAGGATTTGGAAAAGCAATTACTTTCAAATGCTAGATTTTTTTTAAAAACAGTATTCAATGCAGATCCCCCTCTGTGATACTAAATTTGTTAGAATTACACAACAAATCAGATTACATTTCCAGCACATTTGCACTGAAATTACAACAGTGGATTGGGAATGGGTGGAAGCGTTTTCCCACAATTTTAAGGAAGAAGGCAAACACTAAAGCAAAAGATGGTACATCTGTCAGTGATTGGTTGCTGAGATTGCTTTCCCCAGCTCAGGAACAGGATTGATTGATCAATTGATTTATTTATTGTCATGTGTGTCGAAACACAGTGAAAAACTTTGTTTACGAGTGGTACAGCAGATCATAGTAAGCAAAGATGTGCAGATCGAAAAGACTTAGACAGAGGCATACAGGTTACACTGCACATGGCGTGCACTAGGTGAGATTAGTGTTAGCAAGATCAGCATTATTTGAGGCCAGAGAGTCCATTCATCAGTCTAATAATGGCCAGGAAGAAGCTGTTCCTGAACATGCTGGTGCGTGTATTCAGGCTTCTGTATCTTCCACCTGATTCAAGAGATTATAGGAGGGCGTTATCAGGGTGCGATAGATCTTTGTGAATTTTAGCAGCCTTTCCACGGCAGTGAGCCATGTAAATGGAGACCATAGCATTTGCTGGAAAATCTCAGCAGGTCTGGCAACATCTGTGAAGAAAAGAAATCAGAGGTAATGTTTCAGGTCCGGTGACCCTTCCCATGCTGTCAGACCTGCTAAGCTTTTCCAGCAACTTTTGTTTTCCTTCCTAATTTACAGCATCCGCACTTCTTTCAGTTTTTACCATGGATGGAAGGTTGGCTTCTGTGATGGCCTGGACTCTGGACACCACCTTGTGTAGTTTCTTACAGTCCTGGGCACAGCAGTTGCCGTACCAGGCCGTTATGCACCCGGACAATACGCTTTCAGTGGTGCAAAGTGTGGAAATTGGTGAGGGACCAAGCCCTCCATCTCCCTTCGGTAGTTTGGCTCATCATTGTTAGATATCCATCCCACTGTGGAGCTGTTGTCAGCAAACGTGTAGATGGCGTTTGTTCAAGATTTGGCAGCACAGTTTTAGGTATACAGTGAGTACAGGCGGGGGCTGAGGACACATCCTTGGGAGGGCTCCAGTGTTGAGTGTTATTATGGAGGGAGTGCAGTTACTTATCCTCAGTGACTGGGGCCAAAGTGTGGGTTGGGGATGGAGAAGTAGGTTTCTCTGATGAAGAAGACTACATTGCATTTAAAACCTATTCTACTGCCATTTGGTAGTATTCTGGCTAGGGTGTCAGTTAGCTTAGTTGGCTGGAAAGTTAGCTTGTAGACAGAGTGACACTGGCAGCTTGGGTTCAATCCCCACACCAGCTGAGGTTACTATAAAAGGACTGCCCCACCCTCTCACCTGAAGCACAGTGACCCTCAGGTTAAACCTCCACCAGTTGTCTGTCTATAAACAGAGAGCAGCCCTATGGTCTGGTTGGACTATGATGATATTGTGTTTTCTATGTTAGGGCTGGTTTATGACCGAACTCCATTTGCTTTGTTACCAGAACCATTAACACTCTGGTTAACAAAAATCTATTAATTTCAGATTGAAATTTTGTCATTGATCTTGCATCAATTGCAGTTCGTGAACCAGAGTTCCAAATTTTTATCATACATTGAGCGACGATCTCTTCTGAAAGCTGTGTTAAACATTTAGACTATACCCCTTCGCCCAACATTCCCCAACTGGTGGATACAGTTTCTCTCTGCCTCACCAATCTGTTCTTCTTAAGAGCTTGAAAACTTATTTCAAGTCAATCAATACCTTTTAAACTTCAGGGAACATGACTTCAGTTTGTTGTAATTTCACCCATGGAGTTCAGAGCTGACAGCTGATGCCTTTCTCCACCGTATGTCTGGGGTAAGAGGGTGTTTCATCACCATGGCATTCCATCCAAACAAAGCCTTTCAATGAGCAATGTTTGCAGAAAATAGAAAGTGAGAGATGCCACTACAGTACCAGACTGAGAGACCTGGCACTGGGAGATGGCGTACTGAGAACCACTGCCTCGTCAGCTCCGCACTCCCCACCAACCCCTCTCCACTCTTGGTACCTTTCCCTGTAACCGCAGTAGGTGCTACACCTGACCCTACACTTCCCCTCTCACCTCCATCCAAGGCCCCAAACAATCCTTCCAAATCCAACAGGCACTTCATCCAACCTCATCTACTGTATCCGTTGCTCTTCCGTATTGGGGTGGCCAAATGCAGACTCGGTGTCGCTTTGCACAGTGTTTCCACACTGTACGTACCAACCCACCCGACCTTCCGTTTACCATCCAGTTTAACTCCACCCCCCACTCTGACCTCCTCCGCTGTCAGAGTGATACCAAACATAAACTGGAGGAACATCACCTGATATTTTGCCTCAATATTGACTTCACCAGCTTCAAAATCTCTCCACCCCCAACCTGTCCATCTTCTGATTCACCTGTCTGCCCCACCCTTTGCACTGACCAACTACAATAGCCCCTAACCTGCATCTACCTATCTCCATTCCACCGAGTCAGCCCCACACTCCTCGTTCTATTTATTTCTAGGCTCCCCTCCCAAGCACTGACAAAGGGTTTCGGCCTAAAACGTTGACTTCCCTGCTCCTTGGATGCTGTCTGAGCTGCTCTGCTTTCCCAGCTCCACATTTATTGACCATTCTCCTGCCCGTGCTGCCTGGGCCCCTGCTCCAAAATCTTCCAAATCTTCATCCTTTTCTGGGCATCCTTCCCCTGTGCCTGGATCCTGACTCAGCCAGAGCTCTCTGCTCTCTGCAGGACTGGCACTGCCTTCGTAGTGGTACAGAGAGGATGGGAACTGCCAGCCTCTGACTGCCTGAGATCTCTCAGTGTCTGCTGCTGTTTGATCCATTGCTGGAAGAATTCTCCACAGCACTCCACCCAGCCCATCCCTCCCCATCTGCATAGCGGGAAGGCCCCTTGTGAAGTGTTACCTGCCAGCATGGACAATACTGAAACTATGTCAGATCCGACAGTCCACGATGGGCACCCCAACTGCTGTAATAGCAAGGGTGGGTGTGGACAAAGAATGCAGTGGGGAGGACAGGGGATCCTGGGGAGGGGAGCATGGGCAAAGAGAGCCTAGGGGAGGAGTGTGTGGGGGAGAGATCTGGGGAGGGGTGTCCAATCTGGAAAGGGGCCTGTAGCTCAGGTATCCCCGATTTCTGCTCTGTTCTTGACCAATGCCTTAACTGGGTGGCCTGCGGATTTATTTTCCCAGCCCTGACCTCCTCTCACTGACCACCAATAACTGGCCACTTCATCTCCTCAGTTTCTGTGACTCCAGCCTTCCGTCAGCCCCCACCCCTGCTGTAAAATTACAAAGCTGTTGGAAGTCAGCCACGAAACAGCAGGACGGTCACCTGCAGAATTTTACACCAGCCCCACTCCCCCAGTTGGTGATGGACAGAAATGTCCTATAACAGGTCTGGTCTTAAGACAGCTCTGTATACTTGAACTTAACTTCAACCTGCTTGTCCTCCAATATAGAGACCAGAATGTGACTGGTATTTTTTGATCCATTTCTGTGCTCATTCATGACATTTTACTGATCTGCACAGCAGAACCCAACCCTTCTGCCGTCCGTCCAATCTCTTTCAGCTCAGCTATTTCTGTTTTGTCACATTTTAGTAAGTATCTTTTTTGAGTTCCACCTCAGCCCAAAGAAAATCACATCAAACATTGAAAATTATGTGTCACAGTTCTGGCACTGTGTTCCTCATCAGCTTGAACCCATTGTGTTGAGAAGGCTCTCGATCTGACTCAAAGATAATAAAATGTGAGGCTGGATGAACACAGCAGGCCCAGCAGCATCTCAGGAGCACAAAAGCTGACGTTTCAGGCCTAGACCCTTCATCAGAGAGGGGGATGGGGTGAGGGTTCTGGAATAAATAGGGAGAGAGGGGGAGGCGGACCGAAGAGGGAGAGAAAAGAAGATAGGTGGAGAGAGTATAGGTGGGGAGGTAGGGAGGGGATAGGTCAGTCCAGTGAAGACGGACAGGTCAAGGAGGTGGGATGAGGTTAATAGGTAGGAGATGGAGGTGCGGCTTGGGGTGGGAGGAAGAGGTGGGTGAGAGGAAGAACAGGTTAGGGAGGCAGAGATAGGCTGGACTGGTTTTGGGATGCAGTGGGTGGAGGGGGAGAGCTGGGCTGGTTGTGTGGTGCAGTGGGGGGAGGGGGCGAACTGGGCTGGTTTTGGGATGCGGTGGGGGAAGGGGAGATTTTGAAGCTGGTGAAGTCCACATTGATACCATTGGGCTGCAGGGTTCCCAAGCGGAATATGAGTTGCTGTTCCTGCAAACTTCGGGTGACATCATTGTGGCACTGCAGGAGGCCCATGATGGACATGTCATCTAAAGAATGGGAGGTGGAGTGGAAATGGTTTGCGACTGGGAGGTGCAGTTGTTTATTGCGAACCGAGCGGAGGTGTTCTGCAAAGCGGTCCCCAAGCCACCCCTTGGTTTCCCCAATGTAGAGGAAGCCACACCGGGTACAGTGGATGCAGTATACCACATTGGCAGACGTGCAGGTGAACCTCTGCTTAATATGGAAAGTCATCTTGAGGCCTGGGATAGGGGTGAGGGAGGAGGTGTGGGGGCAAGTGTAGCATTTCCTGCGGTTGCAGGGGAAGGTGCCGGGTCTGGTGGGGTTGGAGGGCAGTGTGGAGCAAACAAGGGAGAGTGGTCTCTCCGGAAAGCAGACAAGGGTAGCATCTGGTAGGTTTTACTTGAACATGGAGAGATATGACATAGGCTCTAAAACAAGAAGGTGCTAAATATTTAGCAAGCTCAGAAGCAGAAAGCAATAGAGTAATTAGGATTAAGGTAAAGGACCCCCAGATTGTGGGTAATTATAATTCAAATCAAGAAAGGTAGCCTACAGGCATTTAAAATCTTAAGGTTAGTATTAGTATGTAGTACAGAAAATCGCTTTGCACTGATTAAATCTGATGGTGACTTCTTTTATACGTTCACTTGCTCTGAGATGGAACAGTTAAACTTTTGCCTCATTAGCTGCATATGTGGCAGGTAAATAGGGAGTTGATTTCACTTATCCAATCCATTATTCAGCAGAAATCTGCTTTCTTTGTGCTGTTATACAGGTAAATACTGTGGAATATGATTCTACCCAGCTTTACAGGAGCGGTTAAGAAGTGCCACTGAACGCAAGCATTGGGCTTGTTTTGTTTTTGTTCGGAGACGTTGTTACACAAGTGTTGTGATGTACAGTGTAAAGAGAAAAATGAAGACTTGTGGCAGCTTCCAATCACTCATAACAGCAGAAACACAACAGGAGCATAGAATGTGCAAGAGGGAACTGAAAAAGATTAGGAGAGATGAAAGGAGACGTGAAAAGGCGACTAGCAAATAAAACAAAGGGAATTGCTAAATTGTTTTACATATAGAACATAGAACATAGAACAGTACAGCACAGAACAGGCCCTTCAGCCCACAATGTTGTGCCGACCATTGATCCTCATAAATCCTCATATACATTCAGGTAAAATAATAATGAAGGAATGTGTAGGGTCTGTTAAATATCAAAGTCACATGACACCTGGTTACAGTCCAACGGGTTTATTTGAAATCACAAGCTTTCGAAGCGCTGCTCCTTCGTCAGTTGAAGTGACTTAGCGACTCTCTAAGAGACTTTGCCTGATGAAGGAGCAGTGTTTTGAAAGCTTGTGATTTCACATAAACCTGTTGGACTGTAGCCTGGTGTCGTGTGATTTCTGACTTTGCCCCTAGTGCAACACTGGCACCTTGCCATTAAAGATCGCAGGAATAATTTGTGCATGGAACCAGAGGATGTAGGGAGGGTTCTAAATGAATACTTTGTGTTGGTGTTCACTAGTGAGAGAGAGTATAAAAATCAGGGAGAGCAACTGTGGTATACCTAAAGAAATTAGCATAGACAGGGAGGTGCTTCTCAGTGATCTATCAGGCTTAACAGTCGATAAATGGCCAGATGAAATATAGCCCAGGCTGTTGAATGAAATAAAAAGTATGAAACAGCAAAGGCATTGGCTAAAATTGTCAATTCTTCTCTGGCCACGGGAGAGGTCTGAAGGGCTGGAGGACAGTCAATGTGGCACCATTATTCAAGAAGGGAGTAAGGGGTCAACCAGGAAATTACAGGCCAGTCAGTGGCAGGGAACCTATTGGAACACTATTGAAGCGCAAAATTACTGAACATATTTGTGTAAAAATCTAATTTTTTGGACTGATTTTTAAGGTTAAATTTATAGGCTCAATTATTACATTGTATATGAGGGGCTGAAATTCATGGGACAGTCCAAGATACCGTATTATTGGCAGACGCCTAATTAATCTTTAAGTGAATAAAGAAAGAAAACACAATAGATTATGGTAATTACTATGATATCAGGCAGCTTTTGCACAACCTTAGTTCTGTGCCGAAGTACTAAGTTATGCCTGTCATGACCCTTGTGCACTATTTAGCACTCGCCTTAAAACCTGAAATTCCATCCTTCTTTGAGTCACTTCATGCATGGGTTCCGATGGCTTCACAACTAACACATGCTCCATTTTGACAATTTTCAAGTACCCACTCAGCAACGTTTTTCTCCAATTGTGGCCATTTGCTAGGTTGACCTCTGTTGGCACACTTTTGTTTTGGCATTGTTTCAAGTCAGTTCAATACCTTTCTCCAGTCTGTTACAAGTTTCTCTGTAACACAAAATTCTCTTGCTGCTGTACAGCTATTTGCCTCCTTTGCAATTTGAATAACTTTCAATTTAAATGCTGCTGCTTTTTTGTTTTAAGAGGGCATTTTTTCACAAAATGGTGAAGAAATTTCAAAACACATAATAGCATGAAAAACAGAATCATTCCCTTGTTGTAACATTTATGTACAGGATGACACCTTGACATGCAAACATTGCTCTGTCATCTGTGAAGGACTATGGTCGAATTTTACAAGAGATATATGAAAAATTCCAGATCTTTTGGCCAGAAATAGGGGATTGACTTTTACATCAGACTGACTTTCACGAGTATATATGGTAGTTTGTATTTGGAGAGGCAGAGGGAACAGTCAGTTTGGTTCTGTTCAGCAGGGGTCATGTCTGGCCAATTTGAATTTTTCAAAATGTTGACCAGGTTTTTAAATGGGGAGAATGCTTTTGACGTTATGTACTTGGAATTCAGCAAAGCTTTTGATAAGATCTTACGGGGGAGATTGATAGCAAAGGTCAGAGCACATGGGGTCCAAGAAAATTGACCAAATTGCATTCACAATTGACTGAGTGCCAGCTAGCAGTAGGTAAAGGATGAGGGGTGTTTTTCCAACTGGAAATCTGTGTTCATTGGGGTCCCACAGAGATCAAAGTTGGGGTCCATGATGTGTGTGGTTTATGGAAATAATTTAGACTGAATGTAAAAGGGTTGATCAGTAAGTTCATACATGATACAAAGAATGGTATTTGGGAGGAGAATGGCCTTCGACTACAGGAGAATATCAACAAGCTACTCAGACGGACTGATCAGTGGCAAATAAAATCCAGTCCAGATAAATACGAGATGGTGCACTTGCACAGAACAAACAAGGCAAGGGAATACATGATGAAAGGTAGGAACCTGGGAAGCACCAAGGATCAGAGGGACCTTGGTTTGCATGGCCACTGATCCCTTAACGTAGCAGGGCAGATAGATAAAGTGGGTAAGGAGGCATATGAGATACTTGCCTTTATTAGCTGAGACAGTGAGTTCAAGAACAGGGGGATTACCCAAGATCTGTATAAAATGTTGGTTAGGCTCAACCTGGAGTGTTGCCTGCAGATCTGGTATTCACATTATAAGAGGAATGTGATAGCATTGGAGAGAGTTGAGAGGGAGATTTACCAGGAAGCTGCGTGGGCTGGAGAGTTTCAGTTTTGCAGAGAGATTGGATAGATTGGGATAGTTTTCCTTGGAGCACAGGAGATTGAGAGGGGACATGATTGAGATTTATAAAGCTATGAGGAACAGACAGGGCAGACAGGAAGAGACAATTCTCCTTAATGGAGGGGTCAATGACCGGGGTTGGGGGGGCGCACAGATCTAGGCAAGGGGTGGAAAGGTTAGAGAAGATGTGAGGAAATTGTAAATCACCGAGAGGGTGGTTGGAATCTTGAAGCCCCTGCCTGTACAGGTGGGAGAGGAAGAAACCCTGATCACATTTTAAGAAGCATTTAGATATACACTTGCAATACCAAGACATGCAAAGCCATGAGCAAAGTGCTGGAAAATAGGATTAGAATTAGTGAGGTGATTGTTTTTGACTGGTGTGGACTTGATGGGTTGCAGACCTAAATGACCTCTGGATCAGGTGGGACTTTATCCAAGTCTCCTGGCTCAGAGATGGTCAAAAGACCCATACCAGGTATTCGGTTAAGACCTGTTCTTAAATTCAGAATAGCTGCAATACATCTCATGTGCTGAACCACATCCAATTTATTCCCATTGTATAGAATTCCAGTCCATTTAATAAATTATACCATATATGTTCTTTATTCAATATGCTGTTTTATTCAACTTTACTTTTATGTTCATCACTGCAAAAGCTAAACAACTGTAATATTCTGCCTTCAGATGTCAGTATATTTCAGAAATCTAATCTGTGTTAAATGTAATTTATTAATCGCATTCTGTTTTGTTTAGGCTCAAGTGCTGTAAGATTAAATGGATTGTGCGACAAAGGTTTGCCAAGTGATTATTTTTTATCTGAACTAGATAAAAATTCCAATGAAGCGTATTCCTGACTCAAGCAGAACATTTCTTGGCAAACTAGTTATGCATTTATCAGGATTCAATAGTACCAGAACAAGATTTAAATTTGGAGATAGACCAATCATAGATTTTTTCCAGTTGTAATTTTACCAGTACTATATACACATATCTTTTTCTAAAACAGTTGTTAGGTAATCAAAAACCCTGCATACATCAACAATGTATCCTCTAATAAGCCTTTACCACGTGCTGTTTGGTCATGTAGGATTGCACATGCAGCTATAATTAGCCACAGTTATGAGGCACTGCTGCATGTACTCGAGCTGTTTGTCCCACATTTGGTAAGGTTCCAATTCCTGTACTGCCATGTATCTGCACAACTCAGAAGGTCAACTGAGAGTATAAGTAATTAATTACTCTCACTCACTGAATTCAGCCAGCAGCAACAATTATTTACGTAGCATCTATAATACAATAGGGTGCCTCAAAGTGCTCATAGAGGCATTATATTACTAGATCTTACACATAAACAAACTGTGGGTGGGGGGGGGGGGGGTGCAGGGCGGGGTTGGGGATGAGGTTGGTGTTGGTGTTGGTGTTGGTATTGGTGTTAGGATTGAGGACCAAAAGCTTGGACACAGAGGCAAGGTTTAAGGAGCATCTTCCAGAAGGAAAGCAAGATGGAGAGCTCCCAGAGGAGAGTTTCAGAGCTTTGGGGCCAGGCATCTAAAGACATAATCAGAAGGGAGGAATGATTTAGAGGTCAAAATTAGAAGAATGTGGATGTTTGGGCTCATGATTAAAATTGAAACTCAGAATTTTTTTGCACTTTCCTAGCTTCTCTTAACAAGTCGATGCTGAGCTGTGTTCTTGAAGCACTGAAGTCCAATTAGTCTAGGTATATCCACACTGCTAGTAGTGAGGGATTTCAGCATTGTGACCCAGCAGTAATGGAGGAATGGCAATATATTTCTTCGTCAGGATGGTGAGTGGCTTGGAGGGGAACTTGCAGGGAGTGGTGTTTCCATATATCTGCTGCCCTTGTCCTTCAAGGTAGAAGTGGTCGTAGGCTTGGAAGGTGCTGTCTGAGGATCTTTGGTGAATTTCCGCACAGCATCTTATAAATAGTACACACTGCTGCCAGTATGCATCAGTTATGAAAGGAGTGAATGTTTACATATGTGGTGCCAGTCAAGTGGGCTGCTTTGTCCTGGATGGTGCCAGGTTTCTTGAGTTTTGTTAGAGCTGTCCCCATCCAGGCAAGTGGGAAATATTCTACCATGGTCCTGACTTGTGCCTGGTAGGCTGTGGGCACAGGGGAGTCAGGGACACACTCTGGGGAGTCAGGAGCTGAGCTATCACTGCAGAATTCCCTACCTCTGACCCCAAGAGGTTAATAGTGCAAGAATAGACTGGAAATTGTCTGAGTTGGAATTTTCCTGCTTTTTGAATATGGGACAAATCTAGGAATTTTCTGCATTGCCAGGTAGATGCCAGTTTTGTAGCTGTATTAGTACAACTTGACTGGGGCCACAGCACATTCTGGAGCACAAGTGTTCAATAGTATTGTCAGAATGTTGTCAGGGCCCATAGCCTTTATAGTATCGAGTGCCTCCAAACGTTTCTTGATATCATGTGGAATGAATCAAATTGGCTGAAGACCAGTATCTGTGTTGCTGGGGACCACTGGAATAGGCCAAGATGGATCATCCACTTGGCACTTCTGGTTGAAGATTGTTATGAATTTTTCAGCCTTATCTCTTGCACTGATGTTCTGTGCTGTCCCATCAATGAGAATGGGGATATTTGTGGACCCTCTTCTTCCAGTGAATTGTTTAATTGCCCATCACCACTCACAATTGGATACGACAGGACTGCACAGCTTAGATCTGATCTGCTCATCATGGAATTCCGCTAATCGCTTGCTGTTTCTGCTGTTTCACATGCATGTAGTCCCATTCGCTGGTTTCGCCATGCCACATCATGGAGAGTATCCTCAATATGAAGACAGGGATTTGTCTCCAAAAGGACAGTGCAGTGGTCATTCTTACTGATACCATAATATTGGATAGATGCATCTGCAGAATTCTGATCAGTGAGGATGAGCTCAAATTTTTTAAACCTCTTGTTGGTTCCCTGAGCACCAGTCTGGGTCTAATCTAGCAGTTATGTCCTTTCCAGCTTGATCAGTTCAGTCAGCCATGCTGCTAAGCCAGTTTAGGTGATTGACATTGAAACCCATTAGCCAAAGTAGCGTATATGCCCCTGTCATTTTCAGTGCTTCCTCTAAGGGGGGCTCAACATGGAGTCCAATTTATTCTTCAGCTGAGACAAGATGGTACATTGTAATCAAAGGAAGGTTTTCTTGCTCATGCTTGATCTGACATCATGAAATATCACAAGGCCAGAGGCAATGTAACTTCCTCCTGAGTGTATGCCACGGTGCTGCCAGCTCTGCTGGGTCAGTACTGCCAGTGGGACAGGGTATACCCAACGCTGGTGATGGTTGATTCTGTGCCATTGAGTGGAAGGTGTGATTCTGCAAGCATACCTGTGTCAGGCTGTTGCTTGATTAATCGGCGAGCCAGCTTTGCCGATTTTGGCACTAGCCTCCAGATGTTGGTAATGAGGACTTTGCAAGGTCGACAGAGTTGTTATTGTCATTTCTACTGACATGGTGGATATTTTTTTGAGATTTCTTCAGTGGTTAATACAACTGAGTGGTTTGCTCAGCCATTTTGGAGGTCATTTAAGAGTCAGTCTCATTGCGGTGGGCCTGGAGTCACATGTAGACCACACCAGGTTTTCATGGCAGTTTTTCTTCCCTGAAGGGTGTTAATATGCTTTAATGATGATTGACAATGGTTTCATGTTATAAATTGATTTTTAATTTCAGATTTAATTAAATTCAAATTCAATCAACTGGAATCCCATTATAATGGGATTCATACCCAGGCTCCTAGAACATTAGCAGTGTGCCTGGATTTCTCATCCAGTAACAGGGCCACGACACCACCAGTTCAACAATGATTAGGTCAGAAATCACACAACACCACAACGATGCCACCCGAAGGTTGCAGGAACTGCAACTCATATTCCGCTTGGGGAACCCTGCAGCCCGAGGCTATCAATGTGGATTTCACAGGCTTCAAACTCTCCCCTCCCACTATTGCATCCCAAAACCAGCCCAGCTCGTCCCCGCCTCCCTAACATGTTCTTCCTCTCACCTATCCCCTCCTCCCACCTCAAGCCGCACCTCCATTTCCTACCTACTAACCTCATCCTGCCCCCTTGGCCTGTCTGTCCTCCCCGGACTGACCTATCCCCTCCCTACCTCCCCACCTATACTCACCTCTACAGGCTCCATCCCCTCCCCTTTAACTTGTCTATCTCCTCTCCACCTATCTTCTCCTCTATCCATCCGCCTCCCCCTCTCTCCCTATTTATTTCAGAGCCTTCTCCCCATCCCCCTTTCTGATGAAGGGTCTAGGCCCGAAATGTCAGCTTTTGTGCTCCTGAGATGCTGCTTGGCCTGTTGTGGTCTTCCAGCTTCACACTTTGTTATCTTGGATTCTCCAGCATCTGCAGTTCCCATTATCTCTGATACCAGATTATAGTCCAACAGGTTTATTTGAAAACACAAGCTTTTTGAGCCTTACTCCTCCTTCAGGTTTTCGTGAGAGAGGTAGTATTGAGCACAGAATTTATAGGTAAAATGTCAAAGGGTCACACAAGTGCTGAAGATGCATTAAACAAGCCTAAGATGCATTAAATCTTTAACCAGTTAGGTTTGAATTGATTAATATGTATACGTAAATCCCTGAATTCCTCTCAAATCACTGTCTTGAGACAATTAAATGTTTATCAAAGTAAAGGAGAGGTGACATTTTAGGTGGACAGAGATGTGGAGGAATTATTTCTCTCAAAGGGTCGTGAATCTGTGGAATTGTCTCTCCCCCAGGGCGCAGTGGGGGCTGGGACATTGAGTAAGTTTATGGAGGGGATAGATAGGTTTTTAGTTAGCAATAGGTTGAAGGGTTATGGGGAGTGGGCCGGAAAGTGGAGCTGAGGATGAGGTGAGATCAGCCATGATCGTATCAAATTGCAAGCAGGCCCAAAGGGCTGAATGGCCTACTCCTGCTCCCAGTTCTTATGTTCTTATGTTCTTTTGATCCCACATCCGACCCTAGCTTTCCATTTATGTGATACACAAACATTTATCTCAAGTGAGCTGCCCTTGAAGAGGACGTGGAAGGCTTGAATGTTAACACCATTATAAAACTTCCACAAATGAAGGGACATTCAGTGCTGAGGCTGTTTGGTAAAATCCTGCATGATTTATCATCTGGCCTATTGGACTCAAGTATATCCCGGGGCATGCTATAAAAGTAATAGGTACCTATATAATTTATATAATTTTTTAGCATGTGTTCCAAAAAAACCTGTAAATATTTTATAGGTCCTTTGAGACAGTGCAATGATGCCCCACAGAATTCTTACATTTTTATACTAACAAAAGTAAATATATAAATCGATGGTTTACTACTGGCTGAAATTCATTGAGCTCAATCTGCAGCAACTGCATATCACTCAAAAATCTATTCAGGTGGAAAAGCTACTAAAATTAAAAAATAAACTAACGTCAGCAATGAATGGTTCAAGCCTGTTAGTTTGCTAACTATAGCTAGCCATAGTTACACTGAAAACAAGGATTACTATCCATTGAGTTTCAGTAAAGTCATGTACCTGGGTACTATGGATTTTTACTTGCTATTGTTAACTTCTAAGTGTAGGAGAATGCACTTTAATTCTATGATTCAAAGAGTTAAAGTGTTCAAGCTCTTTTTGAAGTAGAATGCTCAGAGTGTAATGCCATAATTCACATCACATGGCAAGGAATATACAGCAAGAGGGAACGTGAGCCCCTGTGGACAAATTGTTTGATACCTGTACATGTGCTTGAGAACCATAGAAACGTACAGAGGAAGCTAGTCAACTCATCATGTATATGCAAGTACTCTCAGCTATTAAATAAAGGTTGTGCAGGGATCAGAGGGGTTAGTGTTTGTAAAGTGCCCTGATGCTCACTTTGGCTTTGGAGAGAGATTCAGCCAGAGGCAACTAAACGGAAATTATTCTTCGAGGTATTAGCTAGAGATTCAATAGTGGGATTGTCCTAATGCAATACTTTACCGATGGCAGCTTCAGCACACATGCGAAAAGTCAGCTTTTTAAGTTGACAACCCAGTATCAGGTTGTCAATATAATAAAACAATGAACTGCAAGAGCTGAAGATCCAGAAACAAAAACAGAAATTGCAGCAGAAACTCAGCAGGTCTGAAGAAAGTTCATTGAATTCAAAATGTTAGCTCTGCTTTCTCTCCACAGATGCTGCCAGATCATGTTATCATTGTTTCATGAGGACATTTCACTTTTTTTTCACTGAAATTGGTGGCTGTCAATGTGAAGCATTCAGATTCAATGTCAGGGTGATAAAAGAGGCAATTAGAAGGACCACGCTCTTAAAGCCAAAGCAAATCCCATTGGAACTCAGGTAGATGTGTGCAAAATAGACACCAAGCCAAAGAAGAAACAATCACAAAGGGTGAATAAAAGGCTGACTTCGGAATAGTCAAAGGAGAGTAGAATCGAGTTGCAGTGACTGGGCAGTGGATTTCCAGGCAACATGACTAAACTGGCCAAAGTCCATGTGACATGTATGTGATGTTTTACTGCAGTGTATTTTCCAGATGAAGGTGATCAATGAATTCTGTTGCATGTAGGCTCCTGTGGGAATATACTACTGCATATTGCATCTCATGGAAACTGCACTGGTCAAACTATACCACAGGAAGGCTAACACACGAGAAAAAGACTTTTGAAAATACACAGACTGGGCAATTACATAGAAAAGCAACTTTAACACAGGCTAATCTGAGTTGAGATAACACAGTGTAGCGCTGGATGAGCGCAGCAGGCCAAGCAGCATCAGAGAAATAGGAAAGCTGACGTTTCAGGCCGAGAGTTGATACACTTTGATCGGAACAAGCAGGAGCTGGACCCTGGAGCAACTTTGTGGTCATGTTACAGAGCTGCAACCCACTGGACATAAATAGTACACTGTGAGTGGAGTTAGAGTGGAAGAGGGAAGTGAGGTGAAGGATTAATAGAGTTAAGGGAATAGTCTGCGAACAATGTTGTAATAAGATTAGAGCCTGGTAAATCTCTGATTATCATGTATATTGGTAGTTACTACTAACATACAAAAAATTGAATTCTCAAGAAGCCTCGGCCTGAAAACAGTTCTTGACTTTACCTTGTCCTCCCCCAATCTGTCTTGAACCCAAACTCTTAGAAGTTGGCATAAAACCACACAACAGAAGAGAAGCAACAATTAAATCTTCAGCAGCTATAAAGTAAAAGAAATGAAGGGCAAAGGCGCCTGGACTACCCTGTGTAAAAATCACTAAAAGCAGTGTCAGAAGTTACCAAAGCAAACAAAAATGCTTCAAATCATGGGGTTTGTTTTCAATAGGTATTCAACAGAGAAGTTGTGAGGTTGGATAAACTTACAAAGGCCTATGCTCAGCCACACTTAGAAAATTGTGCATAGCTCTCATCCGTACCATAAAAAGGGTATAGAAACTTTGGGGAACATGCATCAAAGTATCAGACCTAACTAAACCCAAGAGATCACATTCAGATTCTTCCCAGCCCCTGGATACCAAGGGTATTGGTGAGAAAGTTGGAATAATCACTTTAGTTGGGCAATTGGTGGTTCCCTATTGTCAAGAGCAAAAGATCTCAGTTCCCAACCAAGTGTTCAACATTGAGATGGGATTCTCACCGGTGTTTCTTTAACAAAGTGACATGGTCTGGTAGAGCTCTTCAAAAATAATGTGTGGACTGGACAGCGTTGATGAGGAGTGGATGTTTCTGTTTGTGGGTGCTTCAAAAACAGGGGCACTAAGTTCAAAATAGACCATAGGAACCACTGAATGTCTCCAATTATGAAATAAGGAGAATTTGCTTTACTCAGAGAATGTCCAAGTTGGAATGTTAAACTTGCAAATACGGAAAGTAGTTGAAGCAAGGATCTTATCATAGAATCCTCAAGAGTGTGGAAGTAGGCCATTCAGCCCATCAAGTCCACTCAAACCCTTCTAAGAGCTGGTCACCCAGATGCACCCCTTGCCAATTCCCACAACCCTACATTTCCCATAGCTAATCCAGTTAACCTACACATCCCTGGATACTATGGGCAATTTAGCACCTGGAGGAAGTCCTTGCAGACACAGGGAGAACATGCAAACTCCACACAGACATTTGCCTGAGGGTTAAATTGAACACAGGTACCTGGTATTGTGAGGCAGCAGTGAGCTGCCTGAGCAACCGTGCTACCTTTTTAGAACAACAAAAGAAATTATTGCACTCATAAAGCTATTTTCATAACCAGTGGTTGTCTCAAAGTGCTTTTGAGACAATGAAGCATTTTTTGAAGTGCAGTTACCGAGGTAATGTGGAAAACACAGCTGTGAATCTGATCTCAGCTAACTCCCACAAACAACAATGTGCTAATCTGTGTTGTATGGTGTTGATTGAGGGATGAACATTGGCCAGCTCAATGGAATAAATCCCCTGCTCTTCTTCAAAATAGTGCCATGGGATATTTTGCATCCATCCAATTGGACAGATGGTACCTCAGTTCAGCATTTCATCTGAAAGACTGGGTGAATTCAAAAGGAAACTAGATATGTACATGTGAGAAAGGGGAATCGAAAGATATGCTGACAAGCTCAGGTGAGGAAAATGAAATGGGAGGAGATTTGTATGGAGTATAAAAACAAGAATAGGCTTGTCAGATAAATGACCTGTTTCTGTCTTGTAATAATAACCAAAAAATGTACAACAGAAGCAGTATTCTTCATATTCTAGCTGTTGTTTGTTATCCAGACTGCTAAAGGAAAATGCATATCTTCAATTCTCCAGTTCTAACCAAGGATATCCATCCTAGGTATCAAATTATCTTTTGATTTTTCCAGTGTTAACTGAACTATTATATATTTTAAGCACTTTCTGTTTTATTTCTGATTGTCACAATTTTCAGTACTTTCTAAAAAAATACTTTTAATTTCTAGCTAGCTAGTTTTAAAATAAGAATTGTTCCATGGTTCTGTGCCTTACAGATTTATAGTAGGTTGCTAGAGACTAACAAAGCTTTGATGCACACCAACTGAAATTACAGATACCTGCATTTAATTGGCAAAATTTCTGAGCTCAATGTGGTACCATATTACTGAACATGCAGAAGCAAACAGTTTTAAACACGAGAAGTATTGGGATAGCCATGGTGAGGGCAGGATCACCTGTACAGGGCAGGAGAAAGTTTGCACACTCACCTGAGGTGGAGGGGGTGATGGTGGAGGGAGGAATGCAAGAAAAATTGCCTGCAAACAAGACCAGCAAGGTACAATTTTTGAAGACAGCTGAAAGGTTACCTCTATATATTTCTTGGATCTTGAAAGAATAAAACATGATACTGGGCATCAGTCCTACACCAGGTATGATCACTGTGCTGAGACTGCTACAGATCAGTGGTGACTACGGGTGCTGGAGCCATAGCTCTGACATTGGATTTCCCTGCCTTCGCCCTACACTGGGAGCCAGGGAGATTAGAAGATGTCAAAGTATGGATCTGGGGCTGGATTTTCATCTCCAAAATGAGAATTATGACTCGGCCAATTACTGATGACGCAAACGTGCCCCATGGTCTGCATTGTCTACTATTTGCCTGGTGTGGTGGCATATACAATCTGAAGTCAAGGCTGTCTCCTCCAGAAAGAGGCCTGAAAATGGAATAAAAGTTCCAAATTGTGTTAATTGGAAGGTGCACCTTCATTTACTGGGACTCTAGCTCAGTTTTGTAAATTAATATAAAGCCCCTTACATGTTATTTTCTTACTTCCATCACCGTCCAGTGCATTCCCCTATTCTCCACATCTCACCACCCATCCCATATCCCATGAGTGTCCCTTGCCCATTCATCCTCTATGTTCTGAATTCCTTGGGCCTAGAATAACATCAGGGAAGCCTTTGAAATCCTCACAAAACTTCAAAGTAAATAATCAGTCATTCAAAAACAACTGTTCAGATGTATTATGCCATTTTTGTAGTCATAAACGTATTAAAATAAATTCCGAATTCCCTTTCAACTTTATCATCACTTTTCACTGAGCTGAAACTATTTTCAGGTTTGAAATTCAACCAAGTACCCATAATGAGATTCTATTGCACAACTGTGCCAACAAAATATCAAGAGCTGAATATATTGAAGCCTGTGAAATCATTGAAATATCTCACCCATCTATTTGGGCTTTGAAACAGGGAAATAGATTTCTAAGCTATCACTCAATGAAAAGATTAAATTGCAGGGGACAATTACTAATAGTCAAATCTGACGAAAATCTGACATTCATGGCAGAAGAGCATTTTATCAAATGTGTAACGTACTCTCATGTTGCTGAAGACTTAATTTAGCAGTCACTTCCTTTTAAGAAAAAAGTCATTTTAGCAATCATTGCATTAAAAATGTACTTAACTTTTCATACAGCATTTCATTATGACATATGAAGTAGACAACCCCTTTTGAACTTATCTTTCAAATAGTTCCTGACTCCAAAATAGGGACCGCCTCCACATGGTTCATGGCATCTCTGAGCTGGTGTCAATCATCTTCAGAAGCCAAGCTGACTCCATCAGAATTATGAGACATCAGAATATCTCCTCTGCAATGGGCCTAGCGAGGTTGAGACTGTTATATATGGCTTTGCTATTTGCACCATTACCCGACATTGTGCAACATTAGTCAGTGATGGAAATGGGAGCAGGAATCAGAGAATTGGGTCTGACCTACAGTGGGTTTTCACTACTCCACCTCTACTCTAAAATAGACAAAGGCATGAAAATCCAATTTCTCGTGTCTAGGGGCCCATTGTCATTTTTAATTTTACCAAACCTCCTGACTAATATCAATGCTGGGTTTTACTTGAAGCTGAAGATTCTTGGTTTAATTTGGAATTAGAATGCTCTAATTCATTACAAAGCATTAACAATTTTCTTTTTTAAATTTACAGCTTATGACTTTCCAGCAACTCCCCCTGGGATTTTTGGTGACTCTGTACGCAATTGTCCTGAGGACAGTAGTTTTCTCCAGATTAATGCAATCGACCGTTGTCCCAGCCAGCTGTCTTCCATTTACACAGAGGGTTGAGATCACAGAAAGGAACCACATCGGGGATGGATGCTCTGATATGTCTTTGTTTTGATTTGAACCAATTTTTAAAACTTTGATACTGAATGAGGCTTTTCTGGTGAATTCAGACTCTGCATCCTTACCTCTCCCAGTTGAGAGAAACACAATGTTCACCTTTGGTTTCTCTTTGCACATAAAGCCAGCATCTGAGGGGGGTGAAAATGTAAAACCCAAAAGCTGTGTAAGTTATGTCATTAAAGCGAAATACCCAGGGAATCAAGGTACCGTCAATCCCACCTTGGCCTCATCATAACCTACTGCTGAAAAAGGAAAGGGAATCAAGTTTTATATGGATTGTCGTATGTTGCTTTATCAAACTCTTGTCTCACTTCAGCTGATCAGGTAATTTTCTTTCCTCAAACATGAAAATAAAAAAGAGATGAGTTTTCACAGCCAATCTTATTAAATTGTACTTTCAACGCTAAGGCCAGGAACAATGGGAATTGTGTCTAGTGGGCATCCCAGCCACCTGCTTCTTTTCATTGTGAATGCAGGATAAATAGATGGTAGTCTGAACATTAAAAACAGCAAACTACTGAAACAGGTAACATTGCATGTGGAGACAAGCTTCCAGAACAGTTTTTTTTAAATTTTACTATCTTTTATTTACACATGTATTACATATCTCACACTTGTGTATATTTTCTAAAAAAAAGTTTTATTTTTGACTTTTTAAATCATTTATGCATAAATTTAAATTTTTCAAGAGGGTGTTTGTTTTCCTAAGCACACTAACAAAGCTTAAGAGGGAAAAAAATATATAGCTTATTCCCTAACGCTCTGCATTAAACAGCCCTAGGCTTCAGCAAAGGTTAAAGTCCTGCTACTCTGTAGTCAAAGAAAAGTCACAAAATACTCCTACAAATTTGTTTTATTAAAAACAGAAAACACAAGTAAAACAACCTAGCATCCTTAGACTTGAAGTATGTGAGATGTACGATATGACTTTTACTGAAACAGCATGGAAATTATAATCTAAATGAAGGTGAATGCTCTGTCCACCTTAGACTAATAAAGATATTGGGCCAGATCTCCCTGGAAAAGTAATAGTTTGGTAGCAACACATGCTGTTATTATTTTGCCAATTGGCCACCAGGTTTAGAGAAATGAGAGATTATGTTGTGAGTTGTGATTCTCCAGACCTGTAGCTTAATTTACACTGCTCTCTTAACCTCTGTTATTACTAAAACCTTGCTATATATGCACAATAATTGCACATTAAGTTTGCCATGAAAAGTTGTGATCGGAACAGAACAATAAAAGCACCTTTTTAACCATGTGATAACTGTAAGTGCAATGCTAAATCAACCAGAAACAGATTAAAGCATGCAATCAAATTCCTCCATATACCAAATTATTCGGAAAAGATCTTAAACATTTTTTTAAAATCTCCTTTTCCTTCATGTCAGTTCTCTCTATATCTTAATCAACTTTACATTTTCATTTTTTTATTTCTTCTGTTGTATCTTATTTGATTCTAATACATTTTCCATCTCCATCATCCGTTTGTTCCTTTTCTGGTCTTGCATCTAACTGGTTGTCGACATGGAGTGTTGGTCCTATATTTCACTAATTTGAGGACCTCTACTTGTCCATTTGCTATCATCTCACTGTCACCCTTGAGATTCCAGCAAGTTATAGTGTAAACATTTTTAAGCTGCAGAGGGCCGAAAACAAACCAGCAGTGTAAGCTGCACGATGACTCAGTCCAGCAAGTCCATTTTGTTGCACATGCCGCAAAAATGGGTCTAATCTATTTATTTTAATTATATTGTTCTATTTCTGAGGTGAAAATAAGGAATGAGGTGTAACACAGCATCCCTCACAATGCACTATCGGAATTAAGTATTTTGTATGTTAGAGTAGAATGTTAGCAAAGAGATTACAAAATGCGTGGAGGATTGTTCAGTGATAACTCCAGTTTACTCATACGCTACAAAACACATTTTGTCTTGTTCTATCCTCTTAAAATAATGCTCTGCTCAGAATCGTACCCTAATACTTCAGTTTTGTACACCTTGAATGTGTGTAGTGTACAAATTATTCTAGTCTCTTCCTCATCTATGAAACACCTTCCTCTATCAAAAATGAGTTTGTAATAACACAGAACAATATTCAGAGTCTCTCTGATGAAGGGTCTAGGCCCGAAACGTCAGCTTTTGTGCTCCTGAGATGCTGCTTGGCCTGCTGCGTTCATCCAGCTTCACACTTTGTTATCTTGGATTCTCCAGCATCTGCAGTTCCCATTATAACCAATATTCAGAGTATTCCTTTTTATACTCCTTGAGGACTTGTTTACTTGAATGTTCACAACTATTCACATCAGTACCTGTGATTAAAAGGCAGCAGTATTCTGATCAGAGGCAATTGTACACTGAACAAATTTTCGTTACTCTAATCACATAATTTTGTGATCTGAAACCACTGGCCAAGACAGTCCAGGAGCAGCTATTTTGTGCAAGACATCTGCTGAGATACTGTCACAAAATACTGTTTCAGTGATATTACAGAAATTTATTCTTACGGTCTATTGTCCCAATTTGTAATGGAGCAGATTTCTGAGGAAGGGTCACTTGAACTGAAAAGTTAACTGATTTCTGTTCACAGATGCTACCAGACCTGCTGAGCTTTTCCAGCAATATCTATTTTTGTTTCTTATAAACCATGGGAATTTCAATGATGATTTGGTATTTTTTACAGAAGATTATGCATTATAAAATCCCTGCAGTGTGGAAACAGGCTCTTCAGCCCAACAAGTTCACACTGACCCTGAAAGCATCCAATCCAGGCCCATCCCGCATAACCCACCTAATCTACACATCCCTGAACACTATGGGCAATTTAGCATGGCCAATCCACCTAACCTGCACATCTTTGGACTGTGGGAGGAAACCGGAGCACCCAGAGGAAACCCACGCAGACACAGGGAGAATGTGCAAACTTTACACAAACAGTCACTTGAGGATGGAATTGAACCTGGGTCCCTGATGCTGTGAGGCAGCCCTGCTAACCACTGGGCCACCTTAGTGAGAACTTGGCCATTGAGAACCTGAATTCATTTAGAAACCCTTAAACTTGAACTCAAAGAGCAGCATTGGCTAAAACCAATGCCTAGAGTTGAAGTATGTTAATTAAAGAATTTCTTTAGCATGCAATGATGACACCACTTCGTCATTGTGAAAATATGATTCTTAATTACAGAGCATCATGCACACAAACATTCAATCAGAATATGTTTTTGTGTAGTTGAAAGAAAGCCAGAGAATTTAAGCCATTGGACCAGGCTAACTCAACAAACACATTTTTCATATCAATTTAGTCGGGTGCTTGAGGGAACTGGAAGGCAAGTAAGTCATCAAATTGGACTTGAAGGCAGAGTTGGAGGATATGTGCCTTCCTGAATTCCTGTGAATTAAGTTAGTAGGGAGGAAAGGTGAGAGAGGTCTTGCCAAACAAAAGTCACTTGAGGACCTTAAGTGCCTCATTGAAGGCCATGCCCAAGAGCCACGTCTACTGCTGCTGGCTTCTTGATTGATCACTCTGTGACTGCCGGAGGGGCCCCTTAGCAATTAAGGGCTATCTCCCCAGAGACACATAATGTACCCTCAGCAATGCCACCTTCCACAAGGCTGCAGCTTGCCTCTGGGTCGGCTGAGCCCACACTACTTATGTTCCCAGGTCTTTTCCATGGTTCTTGCATGATCTGACCAACTGGAGTGGTCACCAACTCATTCGGCCTGATGGAATTGTAGTAATAGGGCCCAATGATTGGTCAGAGCCTCTTGAATCCTGATGGAAACCCAAGTGCGGCAGATCACTAGCTGATAACAATTGTCTGGAGGCTACGAGAATTGACACATTGGATTGCCTTCTGCTTTCTGACAATCCACTGGGGCCTACACTGCAATCAAATTTAGATGGATATTTTGTTCATTATCTTTTAATTAACAATTTCTGTAGCTTTCTTTTTTTTCAATGCACAATAATTTGTCAGTTATACATTTTTCTTTTACAAGTATTTCCATTCCAAATTATTCTTCAACTTTGACTCATCTTAACTTTGCGGATGAGACAGCAGGCAGCCATCCTGTCACTTCCCCGAGCCATCTTCCTGTTGTTGATGAATTGAGAATTTCAGATTTGACTGCACCTGAGTCTTCACTGACATTGGGAACTCCATTAGTGTTAGGCCAGATCAGGAACTGAATGGAGCAAGAATTGAATGTAGATGAAATCTTCATGTCAGAAACTTTATTCTCCTGTTACTCAACAAGACAATATTACCTCAGCAATGTGATTTTTGAAATCAAGAGTTATCACATTGTTTCCTTCTAAAACGCATTCTTTGGGACGGCCTCAGAAACCTTCCCATCATTCTCCCTTGCTTCCATAGTTAACAGGCAAACCTAATATCACTTAACAATTACTAATGTACCTAATTTTTTTGCACTGTTTTGATTTTTTGTCATGTCCTACATTAACAGCATTAATCATTTATCAAAGTTTCATGAGATCAAATTGTGTCTTACAAACATTAGAATTAAGAGCAGGAATAAGCCATTTGACGCCGTGAGCCCATTCCACCGTTTGATGAGAGCGTAGCCGTTCCTCTCAAGCTCTACTTCGTTGCTCAGCTCCAATAACCCTTTGACTTTCACGTCATTTAAATCTATCAAAGGCTGCCTTAAAGATATTCACGGTCAGAGGTCACACAACACCAGGTTATAGTAGAACAAGATTTATTTGAAATCACTAGTTTTTGGAGCGTTGTCCCTTCATTAAGCGAAGCCTGACCACCTGATGAAGGAACAACACTCTGAAAGCTTGTGATTTCAAATGGTTATATGAATAGGAACTGTTGGGGGGATATGAGCCAAATGCTGGCAAATGGGACTAGATTAATTTAGGATATCTATTCGGCATTGATGATTTGGACCGAAGTGTCTATCTCGATGCTCTATAACTCAATGTCTCCATGAGTCTATGACTCTACAAGTCGCATCAAACATAAAGAATCATGTGCCATATCTCCATACTATGAGAGCCCAGTCATTGTCAGATACACCCTACCTTCTGCAACATGTAAAAAGATTTCTTTGCTTGTGGACTCCCATGTTCAGTCTGGCACAGATGCTGCTTTGCTCATCTTTCTAGCTTTGATCATTATTTTACATATTTCTTAATAAATAGCTCTATCATTGTTTCTCCTAGATGGCTTGCATTATTCTCACTGGCAATGCTATTATATTTTCCCAATGAGGATTTTAATGTAATAACAAAATATAGGAATGATGCATGATAGTAACTTTTTTTTAAGCAAAACCATTTTGTACATATGTTAGAGCTTTCTGCATAATATAGTTCTGGAAGCACTTTCAATAGGAAATGATGTGAAAATCAATCATGCTTTGGCATGGTTTTGTAGAGCTTGTATATATTTAATTGATCTTCACATGTAGAGTTTTAATGGCAAATTTGGTTGTATATTTGGTTAATTTTTTTGCCCAATTATGACATCCTGTAAATTGTGGGCTACAGCTTGAATTCACAACAGGATAGATTAATGGCTACATTTTCATTTACATACATAATGTAGTCTTGTGGTCTATTATAGCTTTGATAAATTATTTTTCCTTTTGTTTATATTATTCTTTTGCTATAATAGTTCAATACTTCAAGCACAAAATAAATTACAGAATTGTTCCCCTGAAAATGGTGCAAGGTCGAGACTGGAAATCTGTCAGCACTTAAACACCTGAAATACTCCAGTAGAAGATGTACTGAATAATAAAGCAGTTTTTTTCCCACTTGTTTTATCATTATTATTGTGTATTTGTGCTACTTCTTTATGTAATCAGAAACAGTAAAATGCTTTGAGGACATTCCTAATGAGTTAAATAAAAACAAATTGAGCCAAAGTTCTAGGACTGGAATTTATTAGGAATGTAAATTATATTGCTGTGAAATAACTGTCATAAAACACACAGCACCTGGAGTCAACATTTTTGTACTTTTGTCCGATGGGAGTTACCCCAAATAAAAGTTTTGAAATGGATCAAAATGATTACAGTTATATTTTTCAAATTCAGCTCTTTTCAATCAAATCATGGTTAGATTTTTTCAATGACCAGCACTCAGGTGAGAATTCACGACTATTTTGCGACTTGAAAATCTGTATTATTTGGGATTTCTGTCCTGGAGATATGTGTGAGCAATATTTTGGTGAGTACAGCAGGGAGGTTTAGGTACTTAAAGTTACCCTTTAGGCAGATCCAATGCTCATATCTATGTTATACTTATAGATAGTTCATAGTCATATAGGATCCACAATTGAAACAAACTGTGTTTATTGGCACAAAAATTGGCTGGAAGATTTATTTTAAATATTGCATATATTCAAATGTTTGTACAAGATAAATATGGTTGATTATGCAATGGAGTAGATAACTTAGTTTTGATTTTCACCATCCAAGTGTCTTATGATCTTCGAATAAATTTTAAATTGGTGCTCTCATTAATTTACACAGATCTATCATCACAGATGATAACAGGATTTATCCACTGGTAAGGCACCCCTGGAAAATCTTCCTTTTTCAAGTAGCCAAGATCACAAAAAACAAAACAAGGCAAAGTGAGAACAGATAGTAAATGCAAATCCAGGCAGTCCTGGGCTTGTGGTTTGGATCTGTTCTTGAGTCCATTCACACGTTGATTTGTATGCAAGCTAGTACACAATGCAGGACAATCTCAAATAGCTGTTCATAAGTACATGAATTGGTCATTTGTCAGATCCTTAAAATTAATATTAATACATCCCTGTATGGGATCACATATGTAACAATGAGCATGCGCAAGACAGATGTTCACAAATCGGGAACAACTCCTTAAGACCAAGTTGCTTGAACTTTAGGGCACAGATTGTCAGCCTTGGAAGTTGTATGTTGCTTTTAGTCTACACATTTGGACACCCTGGAAATAGATGGCTTGAAGGATCAGAAAATAGCATAAGGCTAAATAAAACTGCAATATTAACCTCATCAATTAAGATCACTAGCCCAGCCTGTTGCTACTATTAGTTTGAATTACTTAATAACTGTAGTGCCCACTACTGTGGTACTATTCAATGCATTTATTATTTATCTCTTCAAGTTAATCAATTGTACATAATTTAGAAACATGTTGTGTGTCAATTGTGAAATTTATTTGTTTCAGTGTCAAACTATTTTCTTTGTCAAAAAGCATATTAGAAGGTGAAAAGGATTGCTTTAATAATGCTGAAAAATTAAAAGATTCCAGCACCTGTTTGATTTATTAAATAAACCAGTATTTTGTTTCATTTTATGCACAGGTTATTTTAGACTTCATTTTTTTCAATGTTCAAGAATGTCTCTACCAAAACATGAATGAGTTTAAATGCAGAGAATGGCATAACACTCGCAAGAGTTTTTGTGAAAATTATTATGCACAAAACAAACTATTCAAAAAGCAAATTATATCTTCTAAGGAAACATTTTGCTGTTTGTACTGATGTCAAAAATAAAATAAGATAGGTTGTTTTCTTAAATCAAGTGAAGAACGTGGATGCTGCAAATCTGAAACAAAGATTAAAATAGCTGAAGAATGCGCTATCTGTGGAGAGATTACAGAGCTATAGTTTCAAGTCCAGTGGCCCTTCTTCAGAACTGCCAGGTTGTTTGTTTTTATTTTATGCATAAACTAAGTGCAAATCAACGTGCCATATCCAAAATTATTACACTGTTGGTTACGTGATATGGAGTTCAGCGTTTGAAAGAATTGGATATTGTGATACATCAGTGGTAAATGAAAGTACAGGTTTCATGGAATTATGAAAGTAATGTCAGAGTGTTAGTGATCAGGGTTGAAAACAATTCACCTGAATATTTTTTAGAGAGCCAAAGGATTATTTTCAGAACTTCACTTCAAAGAATTAAACTCAAAATAGAAAATCTGTGATCAGTCATTGTTGAACCTATGGAAGGATTCCTATTGCATTTCATTGATTGAATTTAGGAACAGAATTTTTCTAGCTCTCAAACAGCATTGGCAGTGGTGAATGAACAGAATGGAAAAAAAATGAGATTCTAAACTTTGATAAGCGTCCAATTTTCCTCATCAGGTTTCAATCACTAGATGCTAATCTTGTTAGTGAGTAGCGAGGATCCAACATATATGTTTTCATGTCTCATTATTATCTAATCTCGGCTTATTTATATGCAAGTTGCTATTTTCCTGATCAGCTATGATCCTATTGACTGGCACAGCAGGCTGTAAGGGCCGAATGGGCTACCCCTCTTCCCATTTCTGTTGATGTTATAGTCTTCTGAGACAGTGGGAAGAAACTGGCTGTTGGCAATTGGCAACGTAAAAATCTGAGTAGGTGGTTGGCATCGTGTCAGCTTTGTTTTTTGGGGGCATTGACCAGTCCAGAAGCCCCCAACATCCCGGGGAATGTTCAATGGGGAGTACCTGCCTGCACCCTCTATCCATGGAACACTGCGGCTGCCTCATCCTATCAACGTCACAAATTCCTGACTCACTTAGAATGTAGCTCACCACATCAATACTGCCCTTTGGAAAGCACCATCACCTTATATTGCAATGCAGCTGCCAGGCTGCTGGGCATACAAGAATAGGCATCCGTCTTATGTATAGCAACAGCGAGTTCTCAGAGCTTTCTTAATAATCACCCACTTTGCTGCTAAAAGGAACAGTTGTTGCGAGTGATGAGTAAATATGTCCATCTGAGACAGGCAAGAAGGGGTAAGATAAAGGAACCTTGGATGACGAGAGCAGTGGAGCTTCTTGTGAAAAGGAAGAAGGTGACTTACATAAGGTGGAGGAAGCTAGGGTCAAGTTCAGCTCGAGAGGATTACACGCACGCAAGGAAGGAGCTCAAAAATGGTCTGAGGAGAGCCAGGAGGGGGCACGAGAAAGGCTTGGCAGAACGAATTAGGGAAAACACAAAGGCATTTTACACTTATGTGAGGAATAAGAGAACGGTCAAAGAAAGAGTAGGGCCGATCAGGGATAGCATAGGGAACTTGTGTGTGGAGTCTGAGGAGGTAGGGGAAGCCCTAAATGAGTTTTTTGCTTCTGTCTTTATGAAAGAAATGAATTTTGTAGTGAATGAAGCCTTTGAAGAGCAGGTGTGCATGCTGGAATGGATAGAGATAGAGGAAGCTGATGTGCTGAAAATTTTGTCAAACATTAAGATTGACAAGTCGCCAGGCCCGGACCAGATTTGTCCTCGGCTGCTTTGGGAAGCGAGAAATGCAATTGCTTCGCCACTTGCGAGGATCTTTGCATCCTCGCTCTCCACTGGAGTCGTACCTGAGGACTGGAGAGAGGCAAATGTAATTCCTCTCTTCAAGAAAGGAAATAGGGAAATCCCCGGCAATTACAGACCAGTAAGTCTCACGTCTGTCATCTGCAAGGTGTTAGAAAGGATTCTGAGGGATAGGATTTATGACCATCTGGAACAGCATGGCTTGATGAAATGCAGTCAACACGGCTTTGTGAGGGACAGGTCATGCCTCACAAACCTTATCGAGTTCTTTGAGGATGTGACTAGAAAAGTTGATGGGGGTCGAGCTGTGGATGTGGTGTATATGGACTTCAGTAAGGCATTTGATAAGGTTCCCCATGGTAGGCTCATTCAGAAGGTCAGGAGGAATGGGATACAGGGGAACTTAGCTGTCTGGATACAGAATTGGCTGGCCAACAGAATTCAGCGAGTGGTAGTAGAAGGAAAATATTCTGCTTGGAAGTCAGTGGTGAGTGGTGTTCCACAGGGCTCTGTCCTTGGGCCTCTACTGTTTGTAATTTTTATTAATGATTTGGATGAGGGGATTGAAGGATGGGTCAGCAAGTTTGCAGACAACACAAAGGTTGGGGGTGTCGTTGGCAGTATAGAGGGCTGTTGTAGGCTGCAGCGGGACATTGACAGGATGCAGAGATGGGCTGAGAGGTGGCAGATGGAGTTCAACCTGGATAAATGCAAGGCGATGCATTTTGGAAGGTCGAATTTGAAAGCTGAGTACAGGATTAAGGATAGGATTCTTGGCAGCGTGGAGGAACAGAGGGATCTTGGTGTGCAGATACATAGATCCCTTAAAATGGCCACCCAAGTGGACAGGGTTGTTAAGAAAGCATATGGTGTTTTGGCTTTCATTACAGGGGGATTGAGTTTAAGAGTCATGAGATCTTGTTGCAGCTCTATAAAACTTTGGTTAGACCGCACTTGGAATACTGCGTCCAGTTCTGGTCGCCCTATTATAGGAAAGATGTGGATGCTTTGGAGAGGGTTCAGAGGAGGTTTACCAGGATGCTGCCTGGACTGGAGGGCTTATCTTATGAAGAGAGGTTGACTGAGCTCGGTCTCTTTTCATTGGAGAAAAGGAGGAGGAGAGGGGATCTAATTGAGGTATACAAGATAATGAGAGGCACAGATAGAGTTGATAGCCAGAGACTATTTCCCAGGGCAGAAATGGCTAACACAAGGGGTCATAGTTTTAAGCTGGTTGGAGGAAAGTATAGAGGGGATGTCAGAGGCGGGTTCTTAACACAGAGAGTTGTGAGAGCATGGAATGCGTTGCCAGCAGCAGTTGTGGAAGCAAGGTCATTGGGGTCATTTAAGAGACTGCTGGACATGCATATGGTCACAGAAATTTGAGGGTGCATACATGAGGATCAATGTCGGCACAACATCGTGGGCTGAAGGGCCTGTTCTGTGCTGTACTGTTCTATGTTCTATGTTGTAATCGGAGGTTCTCAGCATTTTTGTCTTGCTTTACTTTTTCAGCTGGCTAGACGGCTAGATTATGGTGCAGAGTGACATCAATAGTGTGGGTTCAACTCCTGCATCAGCTGACATTACCATAAAGGTCTCTTCTTTTCAAACTTACCCCTCACCTATGGCATGGTAAACTATCTATCTCTAATAAGAGAAAGCATCTCTATGGTCTGGTAGGACTGTGGTGACTTACATTTTATATTGCCAGTTGAAAGATATGCAATTTAGGTGGTTTAGCCATGCTAAATTCCCATAGCGTCCAGGTATGTGGAGTGGATTGGCCATGGGAAATGTAGGGTTAAAGGGATAGGGTAGGTGGTAAGTACTTGGAGGGTCACGATGAACACAGTGGGTCAAATGGCCTGCTTCCACACTGTAGGGATTCTGTGATTCTGTGACCCCGTTCATAATTTACAGACTCGTGGTACCTCTGCGTTTCTTTGCCTTTTAGTTCAGATAGAATGCCGAGCCACTGGTCACTTTTTACCAACAATGCTCAATCAAGGGGCCTGATGTTTTGTTAAAAGGCATCACGCTGTGTCAATGTTACAGCTACAGGTTGTGGTAGGAGCTTACACAGCAAACGCACTGGATGTGATTCAACCATCTCTCAAAGTCTAAAGGGTGTAGTTCTTAGTCAAGACCAAGAGGCTCTATCATCAGTCAGGAGAACATACCACAGTTAGACGAAGGCATCATTTGGTATCAGGTCAGATATTTAATGTTTTGGCAAAGATCTGTAGCTCGGGTTGCAGTTAGAGTTGTGGGTTGGCTCACCGAGTTGACTGGTTTTCATACAAACATTTCATCTCCGTTCTGGGTGACATTGTCAGTGCTGTGTAGTCTCCATTGAAGTCCTGCTCTGAAATTATGTTGTCCAGTTTGTTGTGGTGGGCTAACAGAGATATAAAAGTGTGGAGCTGGATGAACACAGCAGGTCAAGCAGCATCACAGGAGCACAAAAGCTGATGTTTCAGGCCTAGACCCTTCATCATAGGAGGGCTGTGTGGTTTCCAGTTTTGTATCGTGGTGGTATGTAGATGGAGTCTATTTCAACATGTTTGTTAATTACATCAGTAGTTGAAAACCAGGCCTCCAGGAGTTCCTGGGCTTGCCTTTGTCTCACTTGTCCTAGTTCTGTAACTTTGTCCCAGTTAAATGGATGTCGTTCTGTGTTGGAGTGTATTGAAACGAGGGAGAGTTGGTGTTCATGTATCCTGGAGCTGAGTTTCCTGTCCATCTGTCCTGATGTAGTGTTTCTCGCAGTTGCTGCATGGTACTTTATGCATCACATTTATCTGTTCATTATGTGTGCGGGGTCTTTCGTTTTTGAGAGTAACTGGCAAAGTGTGGTTGTTGGTTTCAATACAGTCCGACTTAGAAGGACATTCACTTAACTGGGACAAAGTTACAAAACTAACACAAGCAAGACAAAGACAAGCACGAGAACTCCTGGAGATCTGGTTTTCAGCCACCGATGTAATTAACAAACATGTTGAAATAGACCCCATTTACATACCACCATGGTACAAAACTGGATACAAGACAGCCCACCATAACAAACTGGACAACATAATTTCAGAGCGGGACTGAACCACAGCGCTTCAGCGGAGGCCACACAGCACTGACAATGTCACCCAGAACGGAGATGAAATGTTTGTATGAAAACCAGTCAGCGAAGCAAATGAACTCCAACTCTGATCAGGTCAGCTGCTTAGAAATGTCAGTCAGTCATGAAGGGCAGTCAGGATAAGGGGTTCGTTTCACTACAGACCAGGTCAGTCCTGCGGGTCCAGGGGGGAATGGTAAGTCAATTGGGGAGCATCACAGAAATCAGCCAGGGTCCGTTCTTTCGTGGACTGGGGACTGAATCTTGACTCTTTTCAAGTCAGTTGGGAAGTGAGCCACAACCATTCTGAGGGGCTGTTCACTGAATTCCTAGGAGGTGTTTTCAGGGCCACTGCTCCGGTGGAGATGTTGGTCACATCAGCTGTAGATTTTGGAGGCAAGATGTTGGAATACAGAGGGGATAACAATTGTGAGCTGGTGCGTAACTCAACATTTAAGGGTGGGAGTGGATGATGCATAAACAGGCACAGAATACCGTGGGAGTAGGTGTGGGGGTCAATTACTCTCACCATCTTGGCTTTGATAGGGATCAGTATATCATGATGTTTGGCATAATTAAACTATAGGCCTGGGTGTCAGGGTCCTTTCCTGTTCAGGCATGCATTCTCTCGCTGTAGGGTTGAGCAGACAAATATTGGGCAACTTCACAGCCCGACCTGGCTCTCTTTAGCCCATTGTGGGCCTTTTTCTCCTGGAATGAGACAAGGGCAGGGGTTGAGTGAGATCACAGTGACTAATACAGCTATTAGTGTTGGTACAGGTTGAAGTAAAGTGGTGAGGTGTCCCATGTGAATGATTAGGAAGCTCAGAGGACAGCAAGTGTTGGAAGTCAGGGTTGGGGGTGCTGGGCTAGGTGAGAGTGAGTGGCGGAGGATGTTGCATTGCAAGAATGGGAGGGTGTGAAAGATAGGAAGTGTGTACAGTCGTAGGATTAGACTGCTGAGTGTTCATCCAAAGCATACTTACCCAGGTGCAACTTTGGACCAGACTGGAAGTGCCCCATGCCACTCTCGTGTCCATGACCCTGAGGAACGAGAACTTTCCTGCCCAACAGCCCGTCCACCTGGAACTCCACATCCAAATCAGCAAAGCGATGCTGCTGGCCATCTCTCCACACTCTGGAACTGCAAAAGTCCAAGTCCTGGCTTGCAGCATTTGACCTGGTTTATAGCAGGGCTTTAAATCTTGCACCAGCTGCAACAAGCCCAGAAGGTCCCAGACAGCAGCGAGAATCTCCCCCACCAGCCAGCGCAAGACGGAGGGTAGTGTGCTGCTGTGAAACGCACTTTTAATGAGGTGAGCACCATACAATCACAGAGCTAACTTCCTAGAGGGTAAACTTTGATAAAATGCCCCAAAAATGATTTGAGGCAACTGGGTCCCCATGGCAGAGCTGCATTCTTGCTGTTGCTGGGCACTGAGAGCCATTGATGCCACATCCCTGCCAGCTGCTCCTGCTGCTCCCTGTACATCTCAGTGAAGCAGCTGATTGCTGATAGCACAGGACCTTCTTCTGATGGGGCCTGAACAGGTTCCTGGTCTCTGCCTCTCCTCTAAGTCCGAACAGCCAGGGACATTGCTTCCTCATAAAACTGCACAGCTATCACTGTGAGGTTGTGTTCTCCAAAAATTTAAACCTGAAATTCCCACCGTGATGTCAGAAATAGCAAGAACTGCAAATGCTGGAGTCAGAGACAACACAGCGTGGGCCTGGATGAACGCAGAGGGACAGGCAGCATCAGCGGAGCAGGAAAGCTAATGTTTCAGGTCGGGACCCTTCTTCAGAAAAAAAGACCCTTCTGAAACATCAATCTTCCAGCTCCAACCTGTGTTGTTCCCACTGTGATATCACTATTTAAGGATGCAGGAGGCAGTCCCAATTCTGATCAGCAAACGTGAGCAATGTGCCTTTGGTGAAGCAGGCCATTCCTCTGCAGAGTTAACAGTATCCTGCTGGCAGCTGCAAGGGATAAGGAAGTGAAGTTGTTAGAAGCGGTGTGCAATGGATGACTGTATCAGCAGGGTTAATGTGAGAGTTGCCTTTGGAATGAAGGATGATCCTTAGAAACAGAGAAAAAAGGAGCAGGTGTAGATAATTTGGCCCTTCGAGCCTGCTCGCTGATCGCCCAATTCAGTTCGCTGTTCCTGCTCTTTTCCCATACCCTTTGATCTCTTTAGCCCTAAAAACTATATCTAACTCCTTCCTGAAAACATTCAATGTTATGGCCTCAATCATTTTATGGGGCAGAGAATTCCACAGGCTCACCAGTCTCTGGGTGAAGACATTTCTCCTCATCTCAGTCCAAAACGACCTACTCCATAGCCTTAGACTGTGGCCCCTGGTTTAGTACTTCCTCTACATTGCGAACACCGTTCCAGCACTAACCCTGTCTAGCCCTAACAGAATCTCACAGGTTTCTGTAAGATACCACCCTCAATAATTATTGTAGACTGCAGTGGATATTGACTCAACTGCGTTGTGATAAGGCCCTCTCAGTGTGATGTGTATCGCCTATCATGCCCTGTACCTGAGGAGAAGCCAGCTGGGCTGGCAAAGTGTACTGTCTGAGCTGTGTCACTGACCCCATCACAAGGGAAACGAGATGAAATAGTATGGCCTGGCACAAATTGCATCACTGACAGTCTTGATGCATTTGTGACCAAATGTGGAGGTGCCGATGTTGGGCTGGGGTGGACAAAGTCAGGAGTCGCACAACACCAGGTTATAGTGCAACAGGTTTTTTTGAAAACACAAGCTTTCAAAATGCAACACCTTTGTCAGGTGCGCTCCTAAAGCTCGTGACCCCAAATAAACCTGTTAGGCTATAGCCTGCTGCGGTGTGACTCCTGATTTTGTGGCTGGATGACGTAGCGTGGCCGAGCTGTCTAAGGCACTGTATTTAAGCACCAGTCTCTGTTGAGTCGTGGGTGAAGTGGCACGGCAGTTAGCGCTGCTGCCTCACAGCTCCAGGGGCCCTGGTTCAATTCCAGCCTCGGGCGACTGCCTGTGTGGAGTTTGCACATTTTCCCTGTGTCTGCTTGGGCTTCCTCCTGGTGCTGCGGTTTCCTCCCACAGTCCAAAGATGTGCAAGTTATGGTGGATTGGCCATGCTAAATTGCCCGTAGTGTTTAGGGATGTGTAGATTAGGGGGATGGGTCTGGGTGGGATGCTCTGGCGGCCAGTATGGACTTGTTGGGCTGAAGACCCTCTTTCCCACTGTAGGGATTCTATGATGGAGATCCCATAAAGGTCCCTGATGTTTCCTTGGAAGGTAGCATTGGGTGTCAGAGGATGTTGCTTTGTACATACAGTTTAAGATCATGGAAAATCTGTTCCGTGCCCCTCTGTATTGAGTAAGAGTGTGCATTAGCTTTGTGCTCCTTAGAAGGAGTCAGTTGCAGAAAAGGTTAATGTGGTAGTCACCATGATAGGAATAGCATGAATACCCACACAAGTCATAAGTCCCACTTCAGCAGCTGGTATAATTCTGTGACAATGACCCACAACATCTACATTCTGCTCCAATGCTTCACCTCACTCAGCTGGAGAAAATGAGATTTAAGTGGTCGACTCTGGACCTCCTGTGCCTCCTGAAGGGAACTTCAGCTGTGAGCTCGTCCTGTGAAGGTCATTCAGCATCCATTCAAAGTTGCTGCTGGTCCTTGTGTCACCAGCCTATCTATTACTGCTCGATATACCATGCCTTCAATGTATCACACACAGAACAGGTCCCTAGATATGTGTGCACGGTTAGCATTCACATCACTCACAAATGATGGGTTAACATAGACCTCCACACAGAGGGGCACAATGTATGTGTTCTCCCGTTATGTGCCTGTTAAAGAGGACCATGCAATGTCTCCAAATGGTACCTTGACATAGCACTCTACTCCAATGAACATAGCCCCAGTCATATCACAAAGAGTTAGTAGAAGATTGTAATTGCTGCATGATCCATTGTGTTTGTGCTCCCCTTCCCATGCCACCCAAAAAAGGGATCAATGCACAAAAGGAATTTGTTGCATTATAATTCGCTGTTGAAGAAAATCAGTTCCATAATCCCTGCGCCGTGGATGAGATCTTGCACTAGCTCTGCTCCTTATGGCTCACAGATGCCTCTTTTAAAATCACCTGTAATTCCTTCTGTTTCACAGAGATGACTATCTCCAATCTGTAATGACCAACGTCAGGCTTAAGATAGTTTGTGACCAGGATTTGTACTACACGCAGTTGTAATGGACGTGGTTTATAGACACAATGATATGATTGTGCATGACTGCAGCACATACTCAACAAGTGCCTGATTGATGCTATTTCCTATTAAAGGGCTTCAGAAGTAAAGCCCATATGTTGCACAGAAAGAAAATAATGGCTCCAGCCGCTCCAGGTGTATCCATGGGCATTTTCCAATATTTTTGAAAGATTTAGAAGTAAAAAAAGACATTGGAAGAAACACGGGGCTTGCTAGGCATGATGAGTTTGAGGCTCAGTCTGATATATAGGAGCTCTCTCAAACCTCCATGTTCCTTTCTCCCTGACACTCCCTGGATAACCCATCAGTACTGATCCCTGGAATTATACCTAGAATCTCATCCATACCTCCCGAACCTCATCCTTACAGTTTAGTTCTATCACCAGTGTGTTGTACATTCCCCCAATCAAGACCACACTGGTGTGGATTGCTGCTAAACATTCCTCTGTCAGCATCCCATATCCATCCATGCACTACCATCTTCTCTAACATTATATGTCAAATCTCCTCCCTTCTCCTTCCTTGTTCCCTCTGGTTTGTTGACCACTGCCTCTGATCCAAGCCTTGAGTTCTCCCACTTCACCTGCGGTAGCACACCACTCCCCCCCACCCACCCACCAATGTCCAATCTGTCCAGGACTGACTACGGCCCTCTTTCCAGGTGACTGAGTTTGCAATGTCCAACTGATGATTGATCAGAGCCCCTGACCATTCTCCGTGTGCGTGCCTGGCTAATTAATCAGACAGCCGACACCTCAAGGCACTGGAACAGTGCTACCAACCTGCCTGCTCAAGACCCTATGAATCCACTCGGAGGGAAGATGCACCAATACAGCATGCTTGACCAGCATTGAGGTACTGACTACTCTTGATCACTTACGATGGGCTGGGCAGATTGTCTGCATGACAAACATGAGACTCCCCAAGTAGCTGCTCTACTCCCAGCTTCGAAATGGCACAAAGGCCCCAGGTGGGCAGAGGAAGTCGTTCCTGGATTTCCTCAAGGCCTCACTGGCAAATTGCAGCATTCCCACAGACACCCAGGTATCACAGGCCCAAGTCTGTCCAAAGTGAAAGAGGAGCATCCAGGAAGGCATCGAAGCTGGGGAAAAACAATGTAAGCCCCACCCACCCTTTCCGTGACCACCTTCTGCCCCAAGTGTAACAGAGCCTGCTGTAGCTGCATTAGTCTGTACGGTCACATAGAGACTCACGCTGAGGGTGGAAGAGAGTCATCCTAGTCTGCAAGGGACCACCAATGATGATGATAATTAATTATAAACGCCCCTGACAGCTCACACTGCAGGATTGCCGATGGCCTACTCTCTGTCTATAGTGAAACACAGGCCTGATCCTGACTACACCAAGCCGACAATAAACTTTACCCAAGCCTCTGGACTGACTGCAAATGATGACGTTAACTAACTGTACTAGCAGTTCCTGACTGACAGAAACAACCCTTTTTGGTCTTGTTGAGGGCCAGGACCTCTTCAACTTCGAGTGCTGGCCATTTGCTTGAAATAGATAACAAGGTGTAGAGCTGGATGAACACAGCAGGCCCAGCAGCATCAGAGGAGCAGGAAGTGTGATGTTTTGGGCTTAGACTAGGCCTGAAATGCCAACCTTCCTGCTCCTCTACTGCTGTTGGGCCTGCTGTGTTCATCTAGCCGTACCTTGTTATCTCAGATTCTCCAGCATCTGCAGTTCCTACTATCTCTGGTTGAAGTAGATGTCATGTGTTGGCTGCATACACTGCTGGCACAGGCTGTATTTGAGAGACTGACTCTGTAGGACAGTGCCATAGAGCAACGTGTCCAGCTCTTTGACTAATGGCTGCTGACAAGCTGAACAGCTTTGTGTCTATGCTAAACAGCAAGGCAAGACCCAAGTAGCGGGATTATTTATGGTGTGACTGAGGGGCAAGGAGCCGAAAGGAAAGCTAAGGCTTGGGAATATTGAAGTAGACACAAAGCATATGAGCACTATTGGAGTCAAGTTGTATAGAAGTTTATAGTGTCATAGCTTTATTAAACAAATTCATTCGGAATAATCATGGAACAGGTATTATTTTATGTGCAAAGTTGTGCTTTATGAAGGCAGAGAAAGGGCCAAAGCAAAATTCTTGAAAATTTAAAACTTATTATTGATGGCATTTCAATAATATTTCATCGATTGGGTGGAATATTTGGATCAAGGAGTAGTTTTTGTAAAAAGGAACTGGCCTCGAATTTTCATTGTCCCTCCTGCTGTATTTTTTTGAAGCATACTGAGTCAACTGTGGCAACCCAAGCTTGCAGTAACCCTCCAACAATGTAACTCTACCTGGTTATTGCAATCCAGCCTTAATATTCAGGATTGTCCAGGGCAATCATACTTTGTGTTGGGAGTTTTTATACCCCCCCATTGGACAGTGAGTAACATTATGCCTGGCCAGAACAGGTGAGCGTGGTCATATTGGATCTATTTGGCTAGGAATGAGGCCTCAATGCCAGAAATGAAGCCAAATTACTTTGCTTTAAATTATAAAGACACATGCAAAACCTACCTAAACATACTTCCTGGGATCACCTTGATGAATTCCCTTCACCAAGCAGGCCAGATGCACAAACCTTTTTAGCGTGTATGTAATCGCGGATACAATAATGAAGTTCTGTAAATGCTGAACATCTGAAATCGAAACAGAAAATTCTGGAAATGTTTAGGGGGATCAGGCAGCATCTGTGGAAAAAGTGTTAACTTCAGTTAGCTCAGGTTGATAACTTTTGTGCAGAAGTGGAAAAAGTTAACGAACAGTACTTAGATCAGGAAAGACAAAGACAGCAAATAACAAAAGAGATGACAGTGCAAGGCAAACTGAGCTTGTTGACGGAGACATGTCAGCATCGGCACTCAGCAGTCCCACATTTGTGGTTTTTTTAGGACTTTTGGCATAATAGCAAGTGAAAAGAATGAATACTCTTTCATGTTACCTTTTTTTTTCATACTCATATTCCCTTAACTGATCTAATTTTATTCTATGTGGTAGGCATGTTTGACATTCAGGTGATCACAAGCCATGAAGACTGAAATCACAAGGAAAACACTTTTGTTTTTCAATGTTCCATTTATTGCATTCAACAATTTTTGTCATCTGTCACAACAAAAGTTTTAAATTAACATTATCCAATCCTTGACATCTTACCATATTGCTGAACAACCAGTGACCAAGAAATGTAATGATAGTGTTACAGCTAAATTTTCTTTTTCAGATGCTGATAAAAACCCATCACACATTTTCAATATTTTCTGCTTTTAACCAACTATAAAAGATGCCAAAAGCAATGAAAGCTCAGTAGCAACTTAGTATGTTAGACCGACATGAAACTGCGCTATGTCATTGCCATGTTTACAACGCCATAAATAAACCAAACAAATGTTTTCATAGCTGTCCTCCTGATGATCATTGTAAATGTTCTTTAATTGAAGTTAGCTCAAAGCAACTCATGAATATCGGTTCACAATATACTTTCAAATCATTTTGCAAATCTACAGTGAGCTATGTAAATTGTACTGCCAAAGAAATTAATGATTCACAAAGTGGATAACAGTGTGCTAAAGTATGACAAAGTTCTTTGTTTTTCATTCTTTTGAAAATACCGCAACATAGTTTGGAAATGGCCAGAAAATGACAATAGCATGCATGTGTGCACTTATTAAGACCAGCATGTCCAGTGACAGACCAATACAGCCCTTATAACATTAAACTGTCAAGGAAAAAATAACAAGGATTAGTTTTATTAATAAAATATGTTGTTCTGAATCAAGCAGGAGACATGTTGACTTATTACAAAACAAAGAAAAATACACTTTTTACTGCTAAAACTCCTGGCTAAGCATTCTCTTTTGCTGTTAGTGGGTGTATTTAGAAATCCTGGCAACTGTCCTAGAGTTACTTCATCCAGCAAGTATTTAACAAAGGCAGCATTATTGAGTAATGACCAATTATCAGAAAGGAAAGAGGAGGTAGGACAAAGGACACCTGACAGATGAAATGTTAATAATTTACCCAGATGTCTTTGATAAGTAAAGACAGCTGCTGTACACAGCAAGGTTCTAGAAGTACCCTACCCAACTTTAATTTTCATTGCAGCTTTTATCGTTAGTTACACATGGAGCTGCACTGAAAGCTAATAGGTGTCCAGTTTTCTCCCTTTTTTTCCATAGAATGTGCAAGATCATTTACCAATAATGCACAGTATGTACCTTGAAGTCATACTGGGTTAGCTGCTTCATCGAGTCATGCCAAATGAAGTAATTAATCATAGAAAGGGCAAAAAAATGTATCCAAGGATGTCAAGCACTAAAATCAGGATCACAGAAGTTCAGCAAAATGTAATATTAGGAGAAAAACAAAATTAATCATCTGGCAACGTTTGATTTAGAGTATGTATATAAGTTATCAATTAACTACCTAAGATCTGCTTATTTGTCTTCATGCCTGATTTTGTAACAAAGCAAAAATGTTAAGTATAATATTGTTAAACAGACACATAATCAATTATTTGACCAGTTCAGTGACGTGCTGATGCAAAACTCTATTCAGAATGAATTCACGATAGTAAATGCAGAAAATAAACTGATCAAAATTACATGGAGGCAAATGGATATCTGTCTGTGAATTAAAAATCAAAAATCCATCTCATATATTAAAGTGTAACTTCTAAGTTTGAACCATTTATGTTGATCTGATGATAGATTGCTGTCTTATATCCATTTCGTAATTTACCACTCAAAATTTATGACATTGACAACTTCTGAATATCATTTTTCTTCTTACTGCGGTGCTGTGTTTCTGTTATTGTAAATTGACATAAAGCCTAATTATATTTTAACTACTAATTCAGTTGTCAGTTTTGCAACCAAAGAAAAGTGGTTTCAGGCATTTATTGAAATGAGAAAAAAAAGGTACTCAGTAGAATGCATACTTTCATCATGGTGTGTAAACTCAACATTGTTATAAATCGTGTAGCTCTTCATGGGATTTTCCTGCCTGGTTGATATGCTATAACTATTATGTTGAAAAAAAGCAAGTAATTTATTCAGTGATTCCACCTCATCTAAGAAACTTCAGCCCAATCACATCCAAAGACGTGATCTGAAAACTGTGCCCACCTCTTGACAGCTGTCAGAAATTCGATCACTGTGGTTAAAATTATCCCTCTATTAACGAAAGGCGTAAGGGTAAAGAAAGCAGAGAACAGCAGACCAATCAGCCTGACAGTAGTAAAAGGGAAAATGCAAGATTTTATGATAAAGGATGTGACAAACAAGCTGTTGGAAAAAATGACCTGGTTAGGTCTAAGCAACATGAGCCATGAATGGAAAATCATGTTTAACAAACTCAGAATTTTTTGACTATGTTATTAATGAAACTGATAAAGATGAATCAAAGCATATGAGTCAACAGATACGGTATAATTGGATTTTCTGAAGGTTTTTGAAGCCTAATTAGAACAATTAAAGCGCTTGGGTAATATAATGACATTGATTGAGGACTGGCTGACAGACAGAAAACAGAGAGTTGGTATAAATGAGGCATTCTCATGTTGGTGAGTGTAACTAGTGGGGTACTGCAAGGATCTATGCTTGTGTCCCATCTGTTCACAATGGATATCAATGATTTGGACATGAAACCAAATGTAATATGATCAAATTTGTAGCTAATACAGACCTAAGCAGGAATATGTGCTGTGAGGAAGTCATAAAACATTTTCAGGAGGATTTAGACAAGCTCAGTGATTGGCCAACAACATGACAGATGACCATTAGAAGGAAAAATGTGTGGATTAACTAGTTGAGAGAGTGGTAGGCAGAACATTTTATTCATTCTTGGAATGCCATAAACTAGACCAGCATTAATTGCCTGTGCCTAGATGCCTTTGATTTATTGATTGATTGATTGATTGATTATTTTCACATGTATTGAAATACAGTGAAAAGCTTTGTTTATGAGTGGTACATGTAGATTAAAGTAAACAAAAGTACGTACAGATCAAAAAGGCTAAAACAGATGCCTACAGATTACACTGCACAGGGCGTGCACCAGGCAAGATCAGTGTTAGCAAGATTAACATAATTTGAGGCCAGAAAGTCCATTCAACAGTCTAATAACGGCCAGGAAGAAACTGTTCCTGAAACTGCTGGTGCATGTGTTCAGGTTTCTATATCTTCTGCCTGACAGAAGGGTTGTAGGAGAGCATTACCAGGGTGGGTGGGGTCTTTGATGATGTTGGCAGCCTTTCCATAGCAACAAGCTGTGTAAATGGAGTCCATGGATGGAAGGTTGTCTTCTGTGATGGTCTGGGCTGTGTACACCACTTTCTGTAGTTTCTTACAACCTGGGCACAGCAATTTCCATACCAGGCTGTTATGCACCTGGACATTATGCTTTCAATGGTGCATCTGTAGAAGTTGGTGAGGGACCTTATGGACATGCCCAATTTCCTGAGCTGCCTGAGGAAGAAGAGGCATTGTTGTTGACTGTTACATCCACGTGGCAAGTCCAGGGCATGTTGTTGTTTATTGTCACTCTGAGGAACTTGATCTCTTCACCTTCTCAACCTCTATTCCATTGATGTAGATGGGAGCGTGTTCTCCTCCTTTCTTTCTGAAGTCATTGATCAGTTCTTTAGTTTTGCTGACATTGAGAGACAGATTGTTCTCATTGCACCACATCACCAAGCACTCTATCTTCCTTCTGTATTTTGACACATCACTTTTAAATATCTGTTCTACTATGGTGGAGTCATCAGCGAACTTGTTGATGGTGTTCATTTGGAATTTGGCAACACAGTCATAGGTATAAAGGGAGGACAGTAGGGAGCTGAGGACACATTCCTGAGGGGGGGCTCCAGTGTTGAGTGTTATTATGGAGGAGGTGCAGTTACCTATCCTCAGTGATTGGGGCCTGTGAATCAGAAAGGTGAAGCTCTGGTTGCAAATGGCAGAGCTGGGACCAAGGTCATGGAGTTTTGAGATCAGTCTGGAGGGGATAATGGAGTTGAGGGTGAGCTGTAGTCAATGAGCAGGAGTCTGACATGTCTTTAATGACCAGCTGTTCCAGGGATGAGTGCAGGGTCAGGGATATTGCATCCACTGTGGACCTGTTACATCAGTAGGCACAATGTAAAGGATCGAGGCAGGTTGGGAGACTAGAGTTGATGTGGGCCATGACCAGCTTCTCAAAGCACTTCCTGATTATTGACATCAGAGTGACTGAGTAATAGTCAGTAAGGCACATTGTATGTGTTTTCTTAGGTACTGCGATGATGGTGGTCTTCTTGAAGCAGGTAGGGACTTTCTCTTATAGGAGGGAGAGATTGAAGATGTTGGTGAATACCTCCACCAGCTGGCCTGCACAGGATCTGAGTGCTCGGCAGGGAGCACGGTCCGTGCCCATCACTTTCCTTTGGTTGACTCCCAGGAAGACTGATCTGACATCCGAAGCGGTGACACTGCACTCCTGGCATTCTGCTCAAACCGAGCATAGAAAGCATTGACTGTGTCAAGGAGGGATGTGTCTTTGTCCGTGATCTTGCTCTGCTTCATCTTGTATCCTGACATGCTGTATAGGTCCTGCCATAGGTGGCAGGAGTCTGTTTGGTAGGTTTGGGCCTCTAACTAGGTCCAGTACTGCCTCTTGGCCTCCCTGATGGTTTTGAGGAGGTCACATCTGAATGTTCTGTATTGGTCTGAGCACCCACTCCCTCCACAACTGACGCTCAGTAGCAGCTGTGCATACTGTTTATAAGATGCAGAAATTCACCAAGGCTCGTAAGGCAGTATCTTCCAAACTCGTGGCCACTTACAATAAAAGGAAAAAGGCAGCTGTCTCACTGGATCAATATCCTGGAAATTCCTCTGGAATAACACTGTGGATCGACCATCAGCACATGGACTGCAGTGGTTCAAGAAGGCATCTCACCATCACCTCCTCACCACCACTCCATGCAGATGTGAAGAATGCCCTAGATGAGACTTAAACCGCCACAAACACTCTACATACAGAATTCCCCGAAGCCTTATTCATTGTGGCCGGTGACTTCAACAAAACCGACTTCAAGAGGGCCAAAGTACCACCAACATATCTCCTGCTCCACCAGAGGACTGCGCATCCTGGTTCACTGCGACACAACCCATGCCCACACTCAGAAAATCTGACCACAGAGCTATGTTCATTCTCCCAGCTTACAGGCAGAAACAGGAGATTCCTTCACAAAAGGAAGTACAGTGCTGGCCCGAGGCTGTGGAAGACCGTCTCTGCGACTGTTTGGAATCGGTGAGCTATACCGTGTTCCAGTGTTCCATGGAAAACTCAGACAAGTACGCCACCACAGTCATGGACTTCATTAACCAATGTATGGGAGACTGTGTACCAAAGAAATCAATCCGAGTGCTCTCCAACCGTAAACTTTGATAAACCAGGAAATCCACTCCCTACTGAAGACCAGAGGTGCAGCATTCAAGAGACTCTTAAAAAGAGGTTTGATGATGCTTTTGTACAAAGGGATCCAGGTGTCTTTGTCAATAAGTAGCTAAAGTCTAGCCGGGACAGAAAACTATTCAGAAGGTGAATAGAATGTGAGTTAGCTTCATCATGAGAGGATTTACATGCAGGAATAGTAAAGTTTTGTTTCAAGTTTATACGAGTTTGGTTACTCCACACCTGGAGTACGATGTGCCATTTTGGTCTCTAAATCTCAGGAAAGATATTATTGCCTGAGAACGAAGGCTCACCAGTCTTATTACCGAAATGATGGGATGAAGATAAATGGATAAATTGGACTTGTGTTCTCCAAAGACTGAAAGAGTGAGACGTGATCTGTTTGAAACTTTCAAAATCCCTGAATGAATAGGCAGGGTAGAAGTAGGTTAGATTTTACCCCTTATCGTGTTCTGAATGGTGGGCACAATGCAGAAATAATGTGGTCACCATTGAGGGTAACTAGAGAGAGGGAAGGGCCTCTTAAAGATCAAAGAGGCCATCTTTGTGTTGAACCCCAGGGGATGGGAGAGATACTAAATGAATATTTCATGTCAGTTTGTACTGTGGAGAAAAAACTGCAGTCTCAGAATGCAGAGAAATAAACTTTGATGTTTCAAAAACAGCTCACATTACAGAAGAGGAAGTTCAGGAGGTCTTAGAGAACATAAAAGTGGATAATCTCCAGGACCTAATCTAATATATCCCAGAACATTGTGGGAAATAAGGGAGAAAATTGCAAAATCCCTTGGAGAAATATTTGCATCATCTATAACAACGTGTGAGGTGCCTGATGATTGGATGGAGGCTAATCTGTACCTTTGTCTAAGAAAGGTTGCGAGGAGAAACCGGGGAACTATAGACCTGTCATCCTGACTTCAGTCATGGGTAACTTGTTAGAGGTGATTATGAAAGAGAGGATTTATGGACATTTAGAGAGGCAAAAATTGATCAGGGTTAGGCAGCATAGATTTGCGCGACGAAAATCGTGTCTCACAAACTTGATCGAGTTTTTTAAGGAACCGACCAAAAAGATTGATGGCAGAGTCATAGATGTTGGTTATTTGGATTTTAATAAAGCCTTTGACAAAGTTACACATGGTAGATTAATTAGTAAAGTTAGGTCACATGGGATTCAGGGTGAGCTTGCCAATTGGATACATAATTGGCTTAATGGCAGGAGACAGAGAGTGATGGTGAAGTGTTATTTTTCAGACTGGAGGTCTGTGACTAGCAGTGTTCCACAGGAATCGGTTCTGGGTCCTCTTTTGTTTGTCATTTATATAAATGATTGGATGAGAATATGGAAGGCATGGTTTGTAAGCTTGCGGATGCACCAAAATTGGTGGCTTGGCTGACAGTGAATGTTTTCTAAGATTACAGAGGGAACCTGATCAAATGGATCAATGGGCTGAAAATGGCAAATAGAGTTCAATCTGGAAAAAATTGAGGTATTGCATTTTGGTACAACAAACAAGGGTATGGCTTATACAATTAATGGTTGGGTCTTGGGTAGTGTTGTAGAACAGCTGGACCTAGGGGTGCAGGTACATAATTTTTTGAAGTTTTCATCACATACTGATAGGGTGTTTTAAAAGGCATTTGGCACGCTTTCCTTCATTGCTCATTCCATTGAGAATAGGAGCTGAGAAGACATGTCGTGGTTGTACAAGACATTGGTGAGCCCTCTTCTGGAATACTATGTCTAGTTCTGGTCGTCCAGTTAGAGGAAGGATATTATCAAACTGGAGAGGGTTCACAATAGATTTACCAGGACATTGCCAAGTATGGAATGTTTGAGTCACAAAGAAAAGCTGGATTAGCTGGGACATTTTTCACTGGAGCATAGGAGATTGAGAGGCAAACAGATAGAGTTTTAGAAAATATTGAGGATATAGATTGACTTAATGGTAGTTGCCTTTTCCCTAGGGTGGGGGATTTCATGACAAGGGGGCACATTTTTAAGGTGAGAGGAGAAAAATTTATAAAAGACATGAGGCAAATTTTTTACACAGCAGGCAGTTCATATGTGGAATGAACTTCCTGAGGAAGTGGTGGATGTCGGTACAATTACAACATTTAAACAACATTTGGATAGATACATGAGTAGGAACGGTTTAGAGGGATATGGCTCAGGAGCAGGCAGGTGGGCCTAGTGTAGTTTGGAATTATGTTCAGCATGGGCTGGTTGGACTGAAGGGTCTGTTTCCATGCTTTATGACTCTATGAGAAGAATTTCTTTTACTCAGAGGGGTGAATCTTTGGAATCCTCCATACCATAGAGCTCTAGAATTTCAGTCATTTGAGTAAAGTAGAGGTTAATTGATTTCTGATGACCAATGGTGCAAAGGATTATGGAGAATCATGAGCATGGGTGGCATTAACTTGCTCAATCAGGTATGATCACATTAAGCACCAGAGCAGACCTAACCCCTTGAATGATCTGCTCCTGTTCCTATTACAAAACAATCAGCAACATTGTTTAAAACCAAGCCACATATTTTTTAAAAAAATGTCAATTTGCTCTTTGCAAATTGATTTATTCCAAAACCTGGATCTCGAACTTCACCAAACCTTAGTCACTTCTTCCATTGGCCATTAGTTAGCTGTGTACCATGCTTTGTCGAAATCATTCTATTCATTTTGAGGCCAGATTAACAAGTTGTGGCAGAACAATACCCCCACTACTGAAGGTGGGATGCAATATTACCTTAGTTAGCACCAGTTATAGCAGTAATGTCTGTAAGGAGACCTTACAATGTTTTATCTCCTTCCACCATGCAGTCTGCCAATGCAGTATTGCTAGATATATAAAGGCCAAAAGATCACGTACAACAATGTCTCCTGTGTGCATGAGAAAACCTTCAGTGGACACTAACATTAAATAAATAGCTCTGAAGGAAGGGTCATAGGATTCTAAATGTTAACTCTGTTTTCTCTGTATTGATGCTGCCAGACCTGGTTTCTCCAGCAGTTTCTGCTTTTGTTTGTTTCAGTGGGCATAATCCCTAACATCACTCGTTCAATTAATGTGATATTAGGATTTCAAAATCACTTGATAAATGTGCAAGACTTTTTTTTAGTGTTCATTCTGAAGAAAAGTGAAAGTGAATCTGCATGGTAGGTCCTAGACCAGCATTATTCAAATTGATAGGCACCTAACTGAGGGGTGAGGTATTACTTTTAAACATTTCCATTGCAAGGTGTCTGAAGTTATTCTGAGCTGCTTTTGCAAGTGTATTATAGTCATAGTGTTGTACAGCACGGAAACAGACCCTTCTGTCCAACTCATCTGTGCCGGCCAGATATCCTAAACTGATTCAGTCCCATTTGCCAGCATTTGGCCCATATCCCTCTAAACCCTTCCTATTCATATACCCATCCAAATGCCTTTTAGATCTTATAATTGTACCAGCCTCCATCACTTCCTCTGGCAGCTCATTCCATACACACACCCACACCTTGTGCATGAAAAAGTTGCCCCTCAGTTCTCTTTTAAATCTTTCCCCTCAAACTATGCTCTCTAGCTTTGGACTCCCCCTCGGAAAAGGAAAAGACGTTGGCTATTAGATTTTCAAGAGTGTTTAACATATCGTCTCAAAGGTAGACCATAGGGCCTGTCCATACATGGGCTGCAATAAGTGCAGAGGCTGCCGTGACTGCATCTGGGAATCTACAAAATGGCAAAGTTATTCCACAAAGACGAGGGGAGGAAACATTCTGGCAAGTGTGGCCAAATTCCTCAATACTGCCTCACAAGGGGCTGTGTGGCATAGCAGTCAATGCACTCAGGATCCTGGTGTGCATGTTTCTCAGTGCGTTCCTGTGTGTGGCCCAATGAAGCCCTTTGCAGTATTACTAATCTACAAACTTGTCTTCCAATGAGCTAGCAAACGAATTGTCTTGTTTCCCATCTAGTTGCAGACAAGTTGTGTCCTGGTGACTGACATTGTTGTGATCTGAACTCAGTACTAGCTTCAAAGGTACATGTATTTCCTGAACTAGTGGCTGTGAATGTTAAATTAAATGATTAAGAGTATCTTCATCTGTGCTTTGGTGTTGTTCACTTGAGCATCTTTGGGCTTCTGTGTTAAGAAACGAAGCAATTCCTGCATGCCTGGGGCAGGAACTTAGTATGGCAAAGTTGGTTTGAGGTATTTAGGGTGAAGAGGGAACACTCACATTATTAGATTCTTTTTTATCATGAGTGAAGGTGAGCTGTGAATGTTTCATTTTCCTCAATGTTGCCAGGAGCATTCAATATCACAGCCACTTCACAGCTGGCTCCATGACGGAGACCATTATCTTTCAGGTAGGGCTCAAGTGATGTCCTTGCTGTTCCACTTTGCTGCAATCAATTATTTACTGTCTTGTTCTTCAAAAGAGAGGTCAGAATGTCAATGGTTTTATACCACTATGATTGAGTGTCATAGTTGAATATTGGCAAACATGTGCAGATAATGAGAGGTGCATTTGAGGCGTGAGATTCAGGAGGTGTATCTGGATACTTAGGTTCAAGAGAGTGAGGCTGGGTTTGTGAATCCATACAGTGCAGTGAGTGGTTTGAGCAAATCCAAGCATGAAATTGGGATCTTCACTGTCCAGCCAATTATACTGCAGAATAGCCAGTGATCCACTTTGTTATTGTAAGAGCCTAGAGACACTTTCTAAGGGACAGTCTTTGCTGTGCTAGAGCTCTGCAATTTCTCAATTAATTTCATAATAGCTACAGTCTGCTGCAAAGTTAAGTTCAAAACTTCTTTTGTTTTGAATCATTTTAATATCAGCATCAAATGGATCACCATCTGCTTATGCATGCCAACATGTAAGTAATGATCTTTCAATGCCAGTGAAAGATGTTCACTCATCATTTTGGTTGGCAGTCATGCGAAAGAGAAAGTGTGATAAATGTGCACTAGCTTATCCTAGATGCTTGTTTGCGACAGAAAATGAGTTTCCTAGTCTCTTCAATAGCTTTGCTAGTGACAGGTTTAAAAAAAGGTAATGTTTACAATTTTGTTTCAAACCATACACCATGTTCTCACAACACTTAAAGGATGAACACCTTTTCAGACACTTTGACTTGCAACATGACAGAACACTTCAAACCTTAATAAATTTGGGACAAAAACCTATAGAAGTGAAAGTTTACAGCTTAATCATAGATTTGCAATGTTAACGTTAGAAGGTAACCCTCTCAATCACTAAGGCTAAAGCAACACAGTGCAGAATTTTCTACTCCCTTGAGCAGCATTAGCAATGACAAGAAACTTGGGAAAATACACGAAAATAGGATAAAAACAGATTCTCAACATTGAGTTAAGGTGTCCAATGTTGCGCTTGGGGTTTAAACGGCAATGTTAAGATCTTGTTAATTAGCAGGGACTACATGGTTTCCATGCATTTACATCTCATTAATAGCGAAGTCACCTCATTTCTATGCAGCTCCCAATTCTCCTCCCGTTCCCTGCAAAACTAGATAGCATTAATTCCCAATATGGAACTCAAAGTGCCCACTTACGTAACTTATCAATATGTTTCTGTAAAGTGTTTGTATCCTTCTTGCAACTTGCCTTTCTGCCCATTTTTGAATTGTCTGACAATGTGGTGACAGTATATTCACTTCCTTCAAGACATTAAGGTACATTATAAACAGTTACAATCCAAGCACTGTTCCCTGTGGAACCCTACCAGTTACAGGCCATCAACATGAGAAAGAACCCCTTGTCCCCACTTGCTACGTCCTGCCCATTTACCAATTCTCTATCCATGTCAACATACCACCTTGAAAACTATAGGCTGTGATCTTATGATGTAACATTTTGTAGGTAGCTTGTTAAATGCCATCTCGAAGTCCAAATACTACACATCTACTGGTTCCCCTCTATCTGGTTGAGACTTGGAGTCATAGGTTTGTACAACATTGAAATTTTGGCCCAACCCGTCCATGCTGACCAGATATCCCAAATTAACTTAGTCCCATTTGCCGGCATTTAGTCCACATCCCTCCAAACACTAATTATTCATATACTTATCCAGAACCCATTTAAATGTTGTAACTTCTATAACAAATTAGTCAGGCACAAATTCCCACTCATGAAGCCATGCTGACTCTGTTGGATTAGGTTATGATTTTCCAAATGTCTGTTATTACTTCCTTAAAATTTTTTTGCCTCCTTCTCATTTTGAATAGCAGTGTCTGCAACTTGATTGAACCACATAAAATTCTGAGGAATCTTGACATGGTTGAAATTATGAGGATGTTTTGAAAAGAAAATAGAATTGGGATCACAGTTAAAAAAAAATCAGGGCTCACTCACTTAAAACAGAGATGAGGTGAACTATTTTTCTCCCAGACATGTGTGAGTCATTGGAATGCTTTGAGAAGGCCACAGAAACAAAGCTGGATCTATTCTTCCCAATCATGAGGCAAAGGTTATTAGTGTAGGCAGGAATCTGGATTTGAGGTTGTACTCGGATCAAACATGAACTTATTGAATGATGGAGCAGGATGAAATAGCTGAACGTCTGCTCTTGCTCATCCTGATTCATATATTTGTTTGTTCATATAAAAGGCTATAAGGTATAGAAGCAGAATTGGGCCAGTCAGCCCATCAAATCTGTTCCACCATGCACTGATGGCTGATATGTTTCTCAACCCCATTCTCCTGCCTTCTCTCTGTAACCCTTGATCCCCTTACCAATCAAGTATCCATCCTTCTCTGATGTAAATATTCTCAATGACTTGGCCCCTACAGCGCTTTATGGAAATGAGTTCCACAGATTCACCACCCTGAAGAAATTCCTCCTCATCTCAGTTATAAAAGGTCACCCCTTCATCCTGAGGCTGTGCCCGCGAGTCTAGTCTCACCTACTAGTGGAATCATTTTCTCCACATCCACTCCATCCAGGCCTCTCAGTATTCTGTAAGTTTCAAACAGATCCCACTCAATTCTTCTAAAGTCAAGGAAGTACAGACCTTGAGCACTTAGTCACTCCTCATATGACTAGACCTTCTTCTCCAGAATCATTCTTATAAACCTCCTCTGGACCTCCTCCAATGCACATCCTTCCTTAGATATGGGGTCCAAATTGAGCTCAATATTCCAAAAGTGGTCTGATCAGAGTCTTCCAGCTTCATTAGTAATCCCTGCTCGTATATTCTAGTCCTCTTGAAATGAATGCAAACTTTGCATTTGTCTTCCTAACTGCCAACTGAACCCACAAACCTGAGCCTAGATTCCCAAGTCCCTTTGTGCTTCAGATTTATAAAGCCTTTTCCTGTTTAGAAAATAGTCCATGCCTCTGTTCTTCCTACCAAAGTGCATAACTTCACACTTTCCTACATTGTATTCCATTGGCCCAATTCTTTGCCCACTCTCCTACACTGTCCAAGTCCTTCTGCAGCCTCACCACTTCCTCAACACTACCTGTCCCTCCATCTACCCGTGCATCATCTGCAAGTTTAACAATACCCTCAGTTCCTTCTGAGGAAGGGTAACTGGACCCAAAACGTTAACTCTGATTTTTCTTCACAGATGCTGCCAGACCTGCTGATCTTTCCCAGCAGCTTCTGTTTTTGTCTCTCATTTCCTTTGTCCAGATCCTTAATGTATAATGTGAATAGTTGTGGTGTCAGATTAGACCTCTACAGAACTCTACAACTCACCAGCTGCCACCCTAAAACAGATCCTTTATCCCCATTCTCTTCCTTCTGCCATACTGCCAATCCTCTCTCCAGGCTAGTACCTTGCCCCCAACACCATGAGCCCTAATCTTATTTAGCAGCCTTTTATATGACACCTTGTCAAAGGACTTCTGGAAATCCAAATAGACCATGGCCACTGGCTGTCTTTGTCTAATTTGCTTGTTACCTCCTCAAAGAATTCTCTCAGGTATGTCAAGCATGGATTTCCCTTGATGAACCTGTCCTGACTCAACCCTATTATAGATAGCAATCTTCAATCACATCCTTAAGATCTTACAAATGACAGAGGTCAGACTAACCAGCCTACAGTTTTCTGCCTACTACCTCCCTCCCTTCTTAAACATTAGTGTTAGCTTAGTCATTTTCCAGACCTCTGCAACCCTCCCTGACTCCAGTGATTCCTGAAAGATCACCATCAATGCCTCCACTATTTCCTCAGCTATGTCCCTCAGAAATCTGGGCTGTCGTCCAACTGGCCTGGGTGATTTATCCACGTTCAGAACTCTCAGCTACCCCACCATCTTCTATTTAGTAATGGTCATTACACATTCTCTGACCCCTGACTCTCTTGAAGTTCAGGTATGTTGCTGGTGTATTGCACTGTGAAAACTGATGCAAAATACCTCTTCTGTTCCACTGTCTTCTCTTCTAGGCTCTCCTTCCAATCAACTCTGGCCACCTCCTCCAATGTGTCTTTGCAGTCACCTCAAGCTCCCTAATCAAGGCTGTCTTGTTATATATCATCAAATCCAGAACGGCCTGTTCCCTAGTAGGCTCTACTACAAGCTGCTGCAAAAACCATCTCTTAGACATTCCTCAAATTCCTTTACTTGAGATCCGCTCCCTCCCTGATTTTCCCAGTCAATCTGCATTTTGAAGTCCCCCAAGATTATTGTAATAGTGCCTTTCTTACATGCCCTTTCTATCTCCTGATTTATTTTCTTCCCCACATCCTGACTGCTGCTAGGAGGCCTGAGCACAATAGGCCTCACAGTCTTTTCTCCTTTGCAGTTCTTCAACTTTACCCGCGCAGATTCTACACCTTCCCACTGTATATCACTTCTTGCCATCAATTTAATTTCATTTCCTACTAAAAAGGCAACCCTGCTCCCTCTGTCCCTCTGCCTGTCCTTTCGATAGAACATATGGCCTCAGATGTTTAATTTCAAGCCCTGATCCCCTTGCAGCCACATCTCTGTGATGCCCACAACACCATGCCTGCCAATTTCAATCTGCACTACAAGCTCGTTTACCTTGTTTCATATACTATGTGTATTTAAGTTCGACACCCTCAGACCTGCAATGAATGTTTCTCCTCATAATTAGTCCCTCATCAGGTGTGCCTGCAGTTAGATTCCTGACTCTTTCCATACTCTCCGTCCTCTTACTTGTTCTGGAAAATTTATTAACGTCTGTGGGGCCCTAGGTCCATTTAAATTTTTCTATATTTTGCATGCAACTGAACGCATACCCACTGTTTATTTTAAAGCCCTATCCATTGCTCTAGTTATCTTTGACCAACCTTTGAGACATATGTTTACCTGTTTAATCTTGTTGACCCTTTGTTAATTTGGTCGTGGCTCAGATAGTAATCTGGCAACTATTACCTCTTTGCTTCTCTTTTCAATTTAACTCCTTCCTGCTCATATTCGTCAGCAGCGCTCCTTTCCTCTTTCTCCCTATATCATTGGTACCTGTGTGGAGCATGATAACTGGATCTTTCCCATCCCATTCAAAGTTCCTCTCTGCTTGGACAGTCCGATCAGTGTGGGAACAAGTCTGGGGAACTGTTGTTCCATGCTCTCAACAACAAAGGTATGCTTCTTGAGATAAGGAGACCAAAACTGCACACAGTACTCCAGGTGTAGTCTAACCAAGCTTCTATACAAATGATGTAAGGCTTCACTGTTCCTGTACTCAAATCTACTTGCTATAAAAGCTAACCCATTCCATTAGCCTTCCTTACAGCTTGCTGAAACCTGCATCTTAGCTCTTAGTGGCTTACATCTAGATACCTTCGTACATCTATGTCTTTTATCCTCTTACCTTTTAAGCAGATCTCTGCACATCAATTCTGCTTATCAGAGTGGATAACCTCACAGTTTTGCACTTGATATTCAATCTTGCGTGTTCATCCCCACTAACAAAGTCCCTCGAAATCCTTCTAAAGCCAGCTTTCTCACACAAAAATTCCCACATAGCTGTGTATCATCTGCGAATTTGAAAGTATTACATTTGATCCCCACATTCAGGTCATTAATCTATGTTGTGAACAGCTACAGCAAATGTGTTGAGCCTTGCAGTACCCACTACTCTCAGTCTGCCAAGATGAGAATGACTCATTTATCCCTACTCTCTGTTTTCTGTCTATTAGCCAATCCTTAATCCATGCCAGTATATTACCTCCCATCCCTTGAGCTTTAACTTTGTGAACGAGCCTCCTGTGGAGACCTTAGCTAAAGCATCTGAAAGTACAAGTGTGCCAAATTCATCAGTTTTCCATTATCAATTTTGTTAGTAATGACCTCAAAATATTCAACAAGTTCATCAAACACGATTTTCCATTTGTTAAAAATGATTTCCCATTCACAAATCCAAGATGACTATGCCCAATCAGATTATTACCATCCAGGTATCTATTTATTCAATCCTTTTTAATACACTGTAGCATTTTCTCTCCTACTAATGAAAAACTTACAAGCCTGTAGTTCCCTGTTTATTCTCACTCTCTAATCTGTAGGAACTGCTCCAGGCTAGGAATAATTTTGAAAGATGACCCACCAATGCACCCAATATTTCCTGGTGGATGTGGATTATGAGGTTCTGTTGGTTTGTCAGTCTTTAATCCCATTAATTCACTTAGCACTGTTTTGAAATAATGAATGAGTTTAGTTTTGTCCAATAATGTGAGAAAGTGCACCAAGCTTCATGGAGGGGAATGCTCCATGAAATTCCATGAAACTGGCAGTTAACCAAATAATATAAAATTCATTCCATTGGTTGCTGACTTTTTAAGAAGCAATTTTCACCCTCCATCCCCTAACCTCCTTTATTGAAAGTGTTCATTCGACAAGACTTAATTCAGTAGCATTACATGAATTTCTGGGGCAATGTCTTAAAATGAGACCAGGAGCATCAATACTGGCATTATAGTCAGCTACATTTTGATGCTCACTTATTGACTTGCACTATATGCCCTTTACATTTGATAGATCTGATTCTTATGCAAGATATAAGACTTGTGTGTTGGTTGGAGCGTTCTCATATGAATGGCAGAAGAGTGTACAACTCACAGCTTTGTGAACATAATCTGGACCACAGCTGCCCTGGAAGTCCTACAGTTTGCAATCGTGACCTTTCCCCTGTTCCTTCTTCCCCTTTTTTACTTACATTTCCACTAATGGCTCTATCATGAATTTTATGCTCATTTCGCATCCTGCCACAGTCTCAAAATCCCTGGGAAGGATGTACTCCGCCATTGCGATGTGTCCAGCCGTCATGCTCTGCCAAGAGCATCTAATCCAAGCAACATTCTTTAAATGTGGGTCATTGCAATAAATGTCAGCACTTATCTAATACCCAAAGTTGATTTTGTCCTCGCCAGGATTCTCATGCATGTTTACGTGGTGAGGATCATTCTATGTGGTGATCAGGATCCAGAATTTTTCTTTTGTCTATTTCCCTGGGGTAGGGGATTTCAAGACTAGGGGGCATATTTTTAATTTGAGAGGAGAAAGATTTAATAAAAGGAACAATTTTTTTTACACAGAGGAATGTTCGTGTACAGAATGAAATTCCAGAGGAAGTGACGGATGTGGCTACAGTTACATTTAAAAGACACCTGCGTTAGTACATGAATAAGAAATATTTGGAGGGATATGGGCCAAGTGCAGGCAGGTGAGACTAATCTAGTTTGGAAACACAGTCAGCATGGACTGGTTGGACCGAAGGGCCTGTTTCTGTGCTGTATAGCTCTATGATTCAATAACGTGATTACCTGATCTCCAAGTGAAGCCAGACTCTAATATTAATCTCACTAACATTGCTTCACTAGACTAGTGCTTCAGACGTGGGATGCAATGATGCAATTGCCCAGCTTAATTCTACACAATGAGAGCACACTGTTGTAGAAAAGAAGTGGGCACTGGACCAGCACATCTAATTTAATAGTGGTAAAATTGCCAGCCCATACCAGATCTGGAAGTCGGTTTTCCTATTTGCGAGTCCAATGCTGCAACAAAATTGCAGAATTGTAGTTATTTGGGCTAATTGCTATAATTCCTCTATTTGAGTTAATTTATTATATCTCACAGGAATTTTAAAACTGAAATAAAATGGACATTAATTTACTGTTAAAATTCAAAACATGCAGATAATTTGATGACATTTGTACACAATGCAAGCCATTTTCCACACACTTATCTGAACTGACAGCTTATTGAAACTGGCTGCCTTCTGATTATTCCCTGTGTAATTGATTATTTCATTATGTTTTATTTCTCTGTACTGAATATGCTTTCATGTAGTCGCACATCGGAAATAGTGTGGAATTCATTACATAAATTATTCCCTGATCTGATTAACTGGCGTACCACTGTTTTTACTTTGATTTTAATAATTATGTCTGTATAAATCCATCTTTGGAGGAGAAATAAATGCAACCAGGGAACTATTGCCCCTTAGGCTTCTGTTTAATGCAATAAGTCAGAATGCCCAAACAGGTTTCAAAATTTCAAATGTACATTTTCAATGGCAATGCCTCAACCAATCACAGTTGATTTGCCAACCAATCAGCATTCCCTTTTCCATGCAGTATAAATTGTTGTTCCTTTTGAAATTTGCCATTCTTGCATTTATGCTGAAGAATGAAAGATGAAGCTCTTTCACATCGTGTCTCTTTTTCATCAACAATAATAAAATTTTTGATCTTTTCATGCCTGCAATTAGGTTTACATCCAAACCCAGCCATTGAGGTGAAAATTCTCTGCACAGCTTGTAAGGATCTTGAATTAAATATGTTTGCGCTGTCAAACTTGAGCAGGTAAAAAGCAAACAATACACAATTGGTGATCATTTTCAATCAGTTGGTGACCTGACAGATATCCTGAGATGCTGCTGGGCCTGCTGTGTTCATCCAGCCTCACATTTCATTATCTTGGATTCTCCAGCATCTGCAGTTCCCATTATCACAGATATCATAAGTGTTGTTTGTGTGAAAATGGCAGCGTGTATTGGATGATCATACCTGAGACAGCTGTACAGGGGAGGAGGAAGCTGAAACAAAGGACAATAAATGACAAGGGATTCCATAGTCAGGCAGGCATTTCTGTGACATTAAACATGACTCCAGAAAGGTATGCTGCTTCCCTGGTGCCTTCCCTGCATTTGGACGAAAATTGGCTTATTAGTGATAGGCAGCATGGTTTTGTGCAGGGAAGGTCATGTCTTACCAACTTAATAGAATTCTTTGAGGAAGTGACAAAGTTGATGGATGAGGGAAGGGCTGTAGATGTCATGTACATGGACTTCAGTAAGGTGTTTGAGAAGGTTCCCCATGGCAGGCTGATGGAGAAAGTGAAGTCACATGGGGTCCAGGGTGTGCTAGCTAGATGCATAAAAAACTGGCTGGGCAACAGGAGACAGAGCGTAGTAGTAGAAGGGAGTTTCTCAAATTGGAGACCTGTGACCAGTGGTGTTCCACAGGGATCTGTGCTGGGACCACTGTTATTTGTGACATATGTAAATGATCTGGAGGAAGGTATAGGTGATCTGATCAGCAAGTTTGCAGATGACACTAAGATTGGTGGAGTAGCAGTTAGTGAAGGGGACTGTTAGAGATTACAGCAGAATATAGGGGAAAGTGTAGGGTATGGTGGGGCTCGAGGGGAGTGTGGAGCGGACAAGGGAGTCACAGAGAGAGTCTCCCACATTTCCTGCAACTCATCCCTCACACCCCGTCCCTGCAATAACAACCAAAAAAGAATCCCTCTTGTCCTCACGTACCACCCCACCAAGCTTCGGATCCAACGCATCATCCTCCGACACTTCCGCCACCTGCAACTTGACCACACCACCAAAGACATTTTTCCCTCCCCACCCTTGTCTGCTTTCTGGAGGGACCACTTTCTCCATGACTCCCTTGTCTGCTCCACACTCCTCTCCAACCCAACCACACCCAGCACTTTTCCCTGCAACTACAGGAAATGCTACACCTGCCCCCACACCTCCCTCCTCATCCCCGTCCCAGGCCCCAAGAAGACTTTCCACATCAAGCAGATGTTCACCTGCACAGCTGCTAATGTGGTGTACTCTATCTGCTGTTCCTGTTGTGTCCTCCTCTACATCGGAGAAACCAAGCGGAGGCTTGGGCACCGCTTTGCAGAACACCTCCGCTCGGTTCGCAATAAACAACTATACCTCCCAGTCGCGAACCGTTTCAACTCCCCCTCTCATTCCTCAGATGACAGGTCCATCATGGGCCTCCTGCAGTGCCACAATGATGCCACCCAAAGGTGCAGGAACAGCAACTCATATTCCGCTTGGGAACGCTGCAGCCCAATGGTATCAATGTGGATTTCACAAGCTTCAAAATCTCCCCTCCAGCTACCGCATCCCAAAACCAGCCCAGCTCATCCCTGCCTCCCTAACCTGTTCTTCCTCTCACCTATCCCCTCCTCCCACCTCAAGCCGCACATCCACTTCCTACCTACTAACCTCATCCGCCTCCTTGACCTGTCTGTCCTCCCTGGACTGACCTATCCCCTCCCTACGCCCCCACCTATACTCACCCCTACAGGCTCCATCCCCTCCCCTTTAACTTGTCTGTATCCTCTCCACCTATCTTCTCCTCTATCCATGTTCGGTCCACCCGCCCGTCTCTCGCTATTTATTTCAGAACCCCCTTCCCTTCCCCCATTTCGGGTCTAGGCCCGAAACGTCAGCCTTCCTACTCCTCTGATGCTGTTTGGCCTGCTATGTTTGTCCAGCTCCAATCCTTGTTAGCAGGAGGATATCATTTGGCCCTTCAATCCTGCTTCTCTTTCAAATATGACCATGGCTGAGCCTCTGTTGCAATGCCATATTCCTACTTTCCAACTATGCCACAATGCCTTTAAAATCCAAAACAATATCCAACTCTTTCTTGAATAGATTCAGTGACTTGGCTTTCACAGTTTTCTGTGGTGGAGAATTTTACAGGTTCGCTACCTATTGTGTGAAGAATGCTTTCCACATCTCAGCCCTAGACTCCCCTTCCATAGAACACATACCCTTTGCAAATAATCTGTCCAGCCTGTTAGGATGATGGTAGAGGTGACATACTGTCAGAAAAAGAAGATTCCATTTGCAACTATATTAGAACTTTAAACCAATGCCTCTCTGATTGGCTATCATTGCAGTTACAGCTATAAGAATAAAATTGTTACTGAAGCTTCCCATCCTTAGAGTTACTACTATTTCTCTAATGCCCATCATAATATCTTGTCTTCATGAATATGAGAGCATCACTTTGATATAAAGCCTGCAAAACACTATTCGAGTTAACCCTGTTTAAACAACAGGAAAAGTAAAGAAAGAACAAACACAAAACAGCATTTATTTCTGGGAATAAACAGTGTCCATTTGACTTTTGAACAACAGCTGAATAGACTGGAACTATTTCCCCTGAGTGCTGGAGGCTGAGGGGTGACCTTAATAGAGTTTGTAAAATCATGAGGGGCATAGATAGGATAAATAGTCAAGTTTTTCTCCCTGGGGTGGGGGAGTCAAAAGCTAGAGGGCATAGGTTTAGGGTAATGGGGGAAAGATTTAAAACGGGCCTTGGCCTGTGTATGGAATGAGCTGCCAGAGGAAGTGGCGGAGGCTGGTACAATTACAACATTTAAAAGGTCATCTAGATGGATATATAAATAGGAAGGGGTTTAGAGGAATATGGGCCAAATGCTGGCAGCTGGACTAGATTTATCTGGAACATCTGGTCAGCATGGATGACTTGGACGGAAAAAACAGTTTCCATGCTTTATGCCTTTATGATTCAGACTCTACTGTCACTGAATGATGAGTTCACCCAACTCTAGTCCTAACATACCACCCCACCAACCTCTGGATACAATGCAACACCCTCCGACACTTCCGCCATCTACAATCTGACCCCATCACCAAAGGCATTTTTCCATCTACACCCTTGTCTGTTTCCAGAGAGACCGCTCTCTCTGGGACTCCCTTGTCCACTCCACAGACCCCTCCAACCCCACCACACCCGGCACCTTCCCCTGCAACCGCAGGAAATGCTACACTTGCCCCCACACCTCCTCCCTCACCCCCATCCCAGGCCCCAAGATGACTTTCCATATCAAGCAGATGTTCACCTGCACATCTGCCAATGTGGTATACTTCATCCACTGTTCCCGTTGTGGCTTCCTCTACATTGGGGAAACCTAGCGGAGGCTTGGGGACCGTTTTGCAGAACACCTCCTCTCAGTTCACAATAAACAACTGCACTTCCCAGTCACGAACCATTTCAACTCCCCCTCCCATTCCTCAGACGACATGTCCATCATGGGCCTCCTGCAGTGCCACAATGATGCCACCTGAAGGTTGCAGGAACAGCAACTCATATTCCACTTGGGAACCCTGCAGCCCAATGGTATCAATGTGGACTTCACAAGCTTCAAAATCTCCCCTTCCCCCACTGCTTCCCAAAACGAGCCCAGCTTGTCCCCTCCCCCCACTGCATCCCAAAACCAGCCCAGCTTGTCCCCGCCTCCCTAACCTGTTCTTCCTCTTACCCATCCCCTCCTCCCACTTAAAGCCGCACCTCCATTTCCTACCTACTAACCTCATCCCGCCTCCTTGACCTGTCCGTCTTCCCTGGACTGACCTATCCCCTCCCTACCTCCCCACCTATACTGTCCTCTCCACCTATCTTCTCCTCTATCCATCTTTGGTCCGCCTCCCCCTCTCTCCCCATTTATTTCAGAACCCTCGCCCCATCCCCCTCTCTGATGAAGGGTCTAGGGCCGAACTGTCAGCTTTTGTGCTCCTGAGATGCTGCTGGGCCTTCTGTGTTCATCCAGCCTCCACACTATGTTATCTCGGAAATTGAAACTGTACCTGGTTTGTTGTACTTGAAGCTACACTTCTTTATGGGGGTGAAAGTGGTGTTCCTCCTGTGCAATGCCTTCATCTTTATAAGACCATAAGACCATAAGACATAGGAGTGGAAGTAAGGCCATTCGGCCCATCTAGTCCACTCTGCCATTTAAATCACGGCTGATGGACATTTCAACACTACTTCCCTGCACTCTCCCCGTAGCCCTTGATTCCTTTTGAGATCAAGAATTTGTCGATCTCTGCCTTGAAGGCATCCAACGTCCCGGTCTCCACTGCACTCTGTGGCAATGAATTCCACAAGCCCACCACTCTCTGGCTGAAGAAATGTCGTCTCATTTCCGTTTTAAATTTAGCCCGTCTAATTTTAAGGCTGTGCCCATGGGGCCTTGTCTCCCCGCCTAAGGGAAACAACTTCCTAGCGTCCACCCCTTCTAAACCATACATTATCTTGTAAGTTTCTATTAGATCTCCCCTCAACCTTCTAAACTCTAATGAGTACAATCCCAGGATCCTTAGCCGTTCATCATACACTAAAACTACCATTCCAGGGATCATCCGTGTGAATCTCCGCTGAACATGCTCCAGGGCTAGTATGTCCTTCCTGAGGTGTGGGGCCCAAAATTGGAAACAGTATTCTAAATGGGGCCTCACTAGAGCCTTATAAAGCCTCAGAAGCACATCGCTGCTTTTATATTCCAACCCTCTTGAGATAAACGACAACATTACATTTGCTTTCTTAATTACCGACTCTACCTGCAAGTTAACCTTTAGAGAATCCTGGACCATCACTCCCTGATCCCTTTGCACTTCTGATTTGCAAATTTTCTCACCGTTTAGAAAATAATCCATGCCTGTATTCTTTTTTCCAAAGTGCAAAACCTCACATTTACTCACATTGAATTTCATCAGCCATTTCCTGGACCACTCTCCTAAACTGTCTAAATCTTTCTGCAGCTTTCCCATCTCCTCAGTACTACCTGCTTGTCCACCTATCTTCGTATCATCGGCAAACTTCGCCAGAATGCCCCCAGTCTCTTCATCCAGATCATTAGTATATAAGGTGAACAGCTGTGGCCCCAACACTGAACCCTGTGGGACACCACTCGTCACTGGTTGCTATTCCGAGAAAGAGCCTTTTATCCCAACTCCCTGCCTTCTGTCAGACAGCCAATCCTCAATCCAAGCCAGTAGCTCACGTCGAACATCATGGGCCCTCACCTTGCTCAGCAGCCTCCCTTGAGGCACTGTATCAGAGGCCTTTTGGAAGTCTGGATAGATAACATCTACTGGGTTTCCCTGGTCTAATATACTTGTTACCTCTTCAAAGAATTCTAACAGGTTTGTCAGGCACGACCTCCTCTTACTAAAACCATGCTGACTTGTTTTAATCTGACCCTGCACTTCCAGGAATTTAGAAATCTCATCCTTGACAATGGATTCTAGAATTTTACCAACTACCGAGGTTAGCCTAATCGGCCTATACTTTTCCATCTTTTGCCTTGATCCTTTCTCAAACAAGGGAGTTACAACAGCAATTTTCCAATCATCTGGGACTTTCCCTGACTCCAGTGACTTTTGAAAGATCACGACCAAAGCCTCCGCTATTTCCTCAGCCACCTCCCTCAGAACTCTAGGATGTAGCCCATCGGGGCCAGGAGATTTATCCATTTTTAGACCCTTTAGCTTTTCTCGCACTTTCTCTTTTGTAATGCCTACCATACTCAACTCTGCCCCCGACTCTCCCTAATTGTTGGCATACTACTCATGTCTTCCACTGTGAAGACTGACGCAAAGTACTTTTTAAGTTCTTCAGCTACTTCCTTATCTCCCATCACTAGCCTTCCAGAATCAGTTTGGAGCGGCCCAATGTCTACTTTTGCCTCTCGTTTGTTTCTTATGTATTGAAAGAAGCTTTTACTATCATTTCTAATATTACTAGCTAGCCTACCTTCATATTCGATCTTCTCCTTCCTTATTGCTCTCTTTGTTATCTTCTGTCTGTTTTTGTAGCCTTCCCCATCTTCTGATTTCCCAGCATTCTTGGCCACTTTATAGGCTGTCTTTTTTTCTTTGATATATTTCCTGACTTCCTTTGTCAGCCATGGCTGTTTAATCCCACCCTGGATAATCTTTCTTTTCTTTGGGATGAACCTCTGTACTGTGTCCTCAATTACACCCAGAAACTCCTGCCGTTGTTGGTCTCCTGTCTTCCCCACTAGGCTCTGCTTCCAGTTGATTTTCATCAATTCCTCCCTCATGCCCCTGTAATTACCTTTATTTAACTGTAACACCATTACGTCCGATTTTGCCTTCTCTCTTTCAAACTGCAGACTGAACTCTACCATATTATTATCGCTGCCTCCTAAGTGTTCCCTTACTTTAAGGTCTTTTATAAAGTCTGCCTCTTTACATAGTACTAAGTCCAGAATAGCCTGCTCCCTTGTGGGCTCCATCACAAGCTATTCCAAAAAGCCATCCTGCAAACACTCCATGAATTCTCTTTCTTTGGATCCACCAGCAACATTATTCTTCCAATCCACCTCCATATTGAAATCCCCCATGATCACCGTGACCTTGCCTTTCTGACATGCCCTATTTATTTCTCGGTGCATCTTGCGCCCCTGGTCCTGATCACTGTTAGGAGGTCTGTACATAACTCCCAGTTTTTTTGCCTCTGTGGTTCCTCAATTCCATCCACACAGACTCCACATCTTCTGACCCTATGCCATTCAGTGCCGTAGATTTAATTCCATTCTTAACTAACAAGGCAACCCCACCCCCACTGCCCACCTCCCTGTCTTTTTGATATGTTTGTGAATCCTTGGATGTTTAACTGCCAGTCCTGAGCTCCCTGCAACCATGTCTCTGTGATGCCTACCACATCATAATCATTCAAGAGGATTTGTGCTGTTAATTCATCTACTTTGTTGCGAATACTACGAGCATTTAGATAAAGTGCCTTGATGCTAACTTTCTTATCATTATTAGAGAGGTTGGAAATCCCAAGATGTCTTAAGCTATCCTTCCTTCTTGCTGTATTCCTAGTCTGCCTCGAGCTTAAATCCACCTGTACACATGCTATCCTGTTGCTTATCTTTCCATTTAACTCCATACTCCCTGCCTCTTTCACTTTCCCTTCCCCCCAACTCACTAGTTTAAAGTCCTACTGACCACCCTATTTATCCTTTTGGCTAGAACACTGGCTCCAGATCGGTTCAGGTGGAAACCGTCCCAATGGTACAGATCATCCCGGTTCCAAAACTGATGCCAATGCCCCATGAAATGGAATCCCTCTTTCCTGCACCAATCCCTTAGCCACGTGTTTACTTCCCTAACTTTCTTATCCCTGTGCCAATTGGCACATGGCTCGGGCAGTAATCTGGAGATTATGACCCTTGAGGACCTGTACTTCAATTTCTTTCCTAGTGCTTCATAATCCCTGAACAGGTCCTCTACCCGAGCTTTGCCCATGTCGTTAGTCCCAACGTGGACCACAACAACTGGATCCTCCCCCTCCTGCTCCAATAAACTTTCAACCCGGTCGGAGATGTCCCACACTCTGGCACAGGGCAGGCAACACACCATGCGGGACTCCCGATCCGGCTTGCATAGGATACTATCTGTCCCCCTAATTATAGAATCCCCTACAACAACTAGCTGTCTCTTTGCTCCCCCGTCTTGAATGGCCTTCTGCACCAGGGTGCCGTGGTCAGCTGGATCATCCTGTCCACAGTCCTTTTCCTCAACCGTACAGGGAGCAAGAATCTCATACCTGTTGCTCAAGGTCAAGAGCTGAGGCTCCTGCACTCCTGAACTCGGAATCCTCCTACCTGCCTCACTTACAGTCACACCTTGTCGCTGAACACTTTCTGAATTTGTGTTATTTAATCTACTGGGTGTGGCTGCCTCCTGAAACAAAGTGTCCAGGTAACTCTCCCCCTCCCGGATGTGCCGCAGAGTTTGAAGCTCAGATTCCAGATCATTTACTCTGATCCGGAGTTCTTCCAGCAACCAACACTTGCTGCAGATGTGGTCGCTGCCGTTCACAGTAGGATCAGCCAGCTCCCACATCATACAGCTACCGCACATCACCTGTCCAGCCATTACTACTTATTTAGTTAACTTGTACAACGTATGTATTAAATGCTTTCTGGTACGTCTCTGCTACACTCTTTTTCAGTTCAGCAATTAAACTTTTAATGAATTACACAATACACAAGGATATAAATTGAAAAGCCTTACCTTAACAACACACGAGAGTCCTTCTCAGTTAGAGCTCCCGCTCTTTCTGCTGCTGGAACAGGAATGGAGGGCTCCGCCGGTCAAGGTAGGTATTTGCTAATCTTTAAAGCAGAGACTCACCCAACTGTAGGCCTCTGATCAACGCTCACGCTCTTCCTGCTGCGAGTCTGTGGAATTTTAATTAGGTTAGAGGAGGAGGGAGGGAGGGAGGCCCTACTGTGTAGGACCTGGGGCTTCGAGGCAAGTGCTTAAATATCTTCAGAACACTGCTGTTACTCTCTCAGCTTTTCAGTCCATCACATCCTCCCTTTGCCTGCTGCTATTGCAGGGTTTGACATGCTAGGGCTATAGAGCACACTCTGCCCGGACTGTACCGTAACGCTCCTCAAGACCAATTCAACCTCAGCTTCAGGAGGATTATTGTCTGCTCCACAATGGCCCTGGTGGGAGAACAGGCTGCATTGTATCTGTGCTAATGGGAACTGCAGATGCTTGAGAATCCGAGATAACAAAGTGTGGAACTGGATGAACACAGCAGGCCAAGCAGCATCTCAGGAGCGCAAAAGTTGATGTTTCGGGCCTAAACCCTGGTAATGCTTGGCTTCAGTCAGGGTGTTGTGGACTGGATCATTGAGATTGCAGAGGGTAGACCTTGTTGTCTAGGAACTATCTTTGTAAGGGATTTAGTCTTGTAAATTGAACAAGAACATGACAAATAGCACAATGAGTCACTTGACAAACCTACTTGCAAATTATGGATTATTATTTAATATTATATAAACTCCATATTTAACAGCTTAATTTGCTTCATTGTTATTCAGCTTGCTGCCACTGTCAGGTGAACCTAGAATGAGGGCTCATAGCCTCAAAATAAGGGAGAGCACATTTAGGACTGAGTTGAGGAGGAATTCCTTCACTGAAAGGGTTGTGAATCTACGGAATTCCCTGCCCAATGAAAGAGTTGAAGCTAACTCATTGGATGTTTTTAAGGCAAAGATTGGTAGATTTTTCAACAGTAAAAGAATTAAGGGCTACAGTAAAGGGGTAGGTATGTGGAGCTGAGTCCACGAAAAGATCAGCCATAATCTTATCAAATGGTGAAGCAGGCTCGAGTGGCCAAATGGCCTACTTTTGCTCCTGTTTCTTATATTCTGACCAAACAAGCTGGACATCTATAAGTCTCAACATAGAAATCAAAGCTGTTACATGGTGACTTCAGCTTGCTGTTTGTTCTGAAGGATCTCCATTTTGGACACCAGGCTCCCACATCTTAGGGCATGTTACATGGGCACGAGCCATACATACCCTATGTCCATATACATTTGCACAACCTGTGCCAGTCTCTAAGAACTCTCATGGCACATCTCCAATCCACTGACAGGACACTTCTGTACTTCACACTGCTGCATCTCAGGCTATACCAACAACTTTCATTGTAACTCTGCAGCAAAGCCTCTGTGCAGTCAGGGACACATACCCAGCTCATAAACTGGATCACGTTGTATCTCTGGGTTGTGCACTCACTATCATAACATTCACTCACTCTGAGCCTACCTGGATGCTCTCAGCACCCACGTCTTGCTTCACATTGCCTTGCCTTTCCTTCAGCTACCAGGCTCTTATTATATTATAAAGAGAGTAGGGTAGCTAGTTAACGAAGCGCGTTTGAAAAGATACAGGAAGAAAGCTCACTGGGTCTCAAGATGAAAACCATCCAAAAAGCTTGACTCAACTCGCACTTAAGCCAAAGATTCCACCCAGGGTTACAGATATCTTTAACCTGCGATGTATAAGTGTCTGCCCAATGCAGTTTCACTTAGGACTTCAGCCTCAGGTAGCTCACCAGTAAAGCCCCTTCCTTCAGACAGGATAAAACCACTTACTCTCCCAGTCAGGAGGTGGTGGCAGCTATTTTTTACTTTTTTTGTCCATTTGTGACTTAGATGAGAATAAAGGTCAACACTGGTAACTTCACAGAATGAAATGCAGGCTCATCCTGTCAATCCAGTTGAACACCCAAACCTTTGTGTTCCTTTCCACCTTGTATTCTTTGTTGATCCTATCTGGTTTGAGCTTCCATGAGCTTTCCACATGTTCCTCCAGTTCTTTCATTTAAGTTTATAACTCCACACTTTGCCCCCTGTGGGCCCAACCCTATGGATTAATTATGCCAAATAGCATGATACACTGACCCCTATTGAAATCAAGGTGCTGATAAGCATCAATGATGATGCCTCCCACAGGAAACTGCCCTCCAATGCTCTATTATTTCCCACCTTTCTATGTTGAGTTTCCCCTTCCCAACTATTGACACCTCCAAGTGTTGCCTCCAATCTCCAGGCCTGACTTCCCTAACTCTCACACCACTTCAGCCTTTAGTCAGTATGTTATTTAAACATGTGAAAATGCTAATACCTATAACATCCAGCCGCTGTCAGGTCACTCTGCATGCAGGGCCACACATGCATCTAAACAGCAGGTATCTTACAGCTCTTAATTTAATTTCTGAGCACTCACTCACTCACTTTGTACTGAGTTGGGTGTTTTCAGCCTCTAAGCTTTCAGTGTGGTGGGTCTTCAGTACTCAGGTGCAGGCTACCAGCTTCTGGGGCTTGCATTGTCTTTCAGGACAGAGGGAGACACAGGTAGCTTGTTACAGTTGGGATTCCTGAGCAGTCAAAGAAGTGAACATGTTGCTTTACAGCTCCATGCGTTGTCGATGTCACACCTAAAGCATGTGTTAGACCTCATATTTCCCATGAGAGTCCGAGTTGCAGGATGGTGTCAGTTAGCCTTTATTATAGCTTTATTTTTCAGAGCAATAAGGCAAACAAGAATCTTGAGAATGTCTAAACTTATAGAGTTTAAGCTTACAGCATTCTTACCACCCCTACCCCCCTTTGATTCCTATTCATCAGTAGTGCCAGGTCATCCCTTTATAATTGGCTCTAATCTACAGCATCTTCTACAGTTCAAGCTTGCCTCAGCAATGTCAATGTATTTCCAATGAAACTAATCATATCACAGAACAAAAAAGAGATGGGCAGGCTTATGGTCCACCCTGGCCCTTCATGATGTTTCCTACACCTTTTTAAGTCCCTTCTTAAGGTTTTCCACAATGGATACTGTATTCAGGGAGCATTTGCCAGCTGCACAGTGTTAACTGCCAATTAATTGCATACTTGCCTATCACTTCAGGACCTTTTAAATTTCTCATTACAGGAATTACACAAGAATATTGACTTTGATCAGTTCCAACAAAGTTATGTAGTTACATTTAATGTTAGAATCTTTTAGCGAACAAGTGTGTCCTAATGTGTTCATTCAATCCATTTTCCAGTGGCTGCTCATCTCTGTACTTATGACTCATTCCTGCCACTAGTGGTATGTAGATGCTTTTACTGTCGGAAACTGGTTTGAACCTTCTCCTCCAATTTTGTTGGTGATTTTTTTGTATATAGGTGGATCTATAACTACTACAGAATTTTATTTATGATTATATGAAGAATCTTAACTAAAACCTACTCTTAATACTGTAACAGATTGATTAAATAATTCAAGAGAAACAACTAATTAGTGTGAAATGTTGTTATCTATTTAAGGAACTGCAGCTGCACATTCTATGCCAGTCCATTAACCTTGAGTCTACCCAGCTGCTATTGCTCAACTTGTGAAGACTACATCAAGCAAATATTGTTCCCACATTCTCTAATTATTGACAGCCATGTTCTGCTGCATTAGCCATGAGCATCCATCAGCCATTTTGTGCTGCTCAGTCATGGGCAGCCCTAACAATGTGCCAGTAACTTACAAAGCAAACAAACTACATCTGCCTTGAGCAAATGGCCACGTCGAAAGTCAAACTGGGTCAACCAAGAGTTTCCACCACAGTCAGTCATGGGCTCTACCACAACTTGCTCCAAAAAGCCATCTTGTAGACATTTCACAAATTCCTTTTCTTGCAATCTACTACCAACCTGATTTTCCCAGTCCACCTGCATATTGAAATCCCCCATGATCACTGTGACTTTGCCTTTCTTACACACCTTTTCTATCTCTACCTTTTCTAAGGTTTTAGCCATGGGTCCGTCAGGTTCTTGCTGCGACTGGAGTCCGCGAATCCATGTCTTTGCCACCCTCAGTCCTGCAGGTCAAGTGCAAACAGTCCAGACATTGTAGGTACACCAGTAAAGGTGTGATGGAAACATCAGGGGCTGCGTCTGTACTCAAGCAGGGTTGTCTTCACAAGTCACTTGTGAGGATGAGCCACAGTCAGTCCTGGATGTTTACATGGTGATAGTCAGGGCACAGATTGAAATTAGCAGATATGTTGTCATAGATCGAAATTAGCAGATATGACAAGATAGGCATCATAGAGACATGGCGACAAGGGCATTAGGAGGGGGATTGCAGGGGATTGGGAGCTGAATAACTAATGATATACATCCTATCAAAAAGATAGACAGGTGGGCAGAGGGTGTGGGGTTGTCTTATTAGTGAGAAATTCAATTAAATAATTAGTAAGAAATTAAGCAGAATCGATTGGTGTAGAACCTATGTGGGTAGAGCTTGAGAAACTGCAAAGGTTAAAAAAGGCATAGTTGGGGTTGTGTACAGGCCTCCAAACAGTAGTCAGGAGCTGGGGTGCAAGATGCACCAGGAGATAGAAAAGGTGTGTAAGAAAGGCAAAGTCGCAGTGATCATGGGGGACTTCAATATGCAGGTGGACTGGGAAAATCATGTTGATAGTAGATTACAAGGAAAGCAGTTTGTGGAATGTCTACAAGATGGCTTTTTGGAGCAACTTGTGGTGGAGCTCGAGATGGAACAGGCAATACTGGATTTAGTGTTGTGCAATGAGACAGACATGATAAGGGAATTTAAGGAGAAGGAACCCTTGGGAGGCAGGGATTAAGATGATTGAATTTACTCTGCAATTCGAGAGGGAAAAGATAGAATCTGAGGTATTACAGCCCAATAAAGAAAATTACAGAGGCGGAAGGGAGGAGCTGGGCAGATTTGACTGGGACAGGAGCCTAGCAGGAAAGACAGTGGAACAGCAATGGCAGGAGTTTCTGGGAGTAATTCAGAAGATAGAGCAAAAATTCATCCCTAGGAAAACGAATGTTGGTACAGGGAAGATGAGGCACCATGGCTGACTAAGGAAGTCAGGGATAGCATAAAAGCAAAAAAGAAAGCTTATAATGTGGCGAAGGGCAATGGGAAACCAAAGGACTGGGAAGCCTACAAAGAACAACAGAGAGCAACAAAAAGAGAAATAGGGAGGGAGAAGAATAAATATGAGGGTTAGCTGGGCAGTAATATAAAGGAGGACAATAAAATTTCTTTGGAAATATAAAGAGCAAAAGGGAGGTGAAAGTGGACATTGGACCACTGGAAAATGATGCTGGAGAGTTAGAAGTGGGGAACAAGGAAATGACTGAGAAATTGAATAATTACTTTGCGTCAGTCTTCATAGTGCAATACACAATTAATATCTCAAAAATTCATGAGAGTCAGAGGGCACAGCGGAGTCTGGTGGCCATCACCAAGGAGAAAGTGCTAGAAAAACTGAATGGCCTGAAAGTGGATAAATCACGTGGACCAGATGGACTACCTCCCCGGAGTTCTAAAGGAGACAGCTGAAGAGATAGTGGAGGTGTTAGTGGTGATCTTTCAGGGATCACTAGAGTCAGGGAGGGTCGCAGAGGACTGGAAAATTGCTAACGTGACACCCCTGTTTAAAAAGGATGTAATGCAAAAGACGAGAAATTACAGGCTGGTTAGCCTAACCTCGGCCGTGGGTAAGATTTTGGAGTCCATTGTGAAGGATGGTTTTGCTGAATATTTGGAAGTGTACAGTAAAATAAGGCAAAGTCAGCATGGTTTCGCCAAGCGGAAGTCATGCCTGACAAATCTGCTAGAATTCTTTGAGGAAGTAATGAGCAGTGTAGACCAAGGAGAGCCAATGAATGTTATCTACCTGGATTTCAAGAAGGCCTTTGAGAAGGTGCCACATAGGAGGCTGTTAAGTAAGATAGGGACTCACAGTGTTAGAGGTAGGGTACTATCATGGATAGAAGATTGGCTGTCTGGCAGAAAGCAGAGACTAGGGATAAAAAGATCTTTCTCAGGATGGCAGCCGGTGATAAGTGGTGTTCCGCAAGGGTCAGTGTTGGGACCACAACTTTTCACTTTGTACATTAATGATCTCGATGAAGGAACTGTGGGCATTCTGGCTAAGTTTGCAGATGATACAAAGATAGGTGCGGGAACAGGTAGTATTGAGGAGGTGGAGAGGCTGCAGAAAGATTTGAACAGGTTAGGAGAGTGGACAAAGAAGTGGCAGATGGAATACGAGGTGGGTAAGTGATCTTTGGCAAGAAGAATAGAAGCATGGACTATTTTCTAAATGGGGAGAAAATTCAGAAATCTGAAGTGCAAAGAAACTTGGGAGCTGTAGTCCAGGATTCTCTCAGGGTAAACTTTCAGGTTGATTGAGGAGATAAGGTGGCATTTGCAACTTTGGCATTTATTTTGAGAGGTCTTGAACATAAAAACGAGGATGTAGTTCTCAGGCACTATAAGGCTCTGAAGTACAGTGCGCAATTTTGAGCCCCATATCTCAGAAAGGATGTACTAGCCCTGGAGTGGGTTCGGATGAGATTCCAAGAATAGTCCCAGGAATAGAAAGCTTAACATATGAGGAACATTTTAGGACTCTGGGATGATACTCATTGGAGTTTAGAAGGATGAGGGGGGATCTAATTGAAACTTACAGAATATTGAATGGCATGGATGGGGTGAATGTTGGGAAGATGTTTCCATTGGTAGGAGAGACGTAGACCCAAGGTACTTAGAGCGAAAGGAAGACCTTTTAGAACATAGATAAGGAAAAACATTTTCAGCCAGAGTGGTAAACCTATGAAATTCATTGTCACAGAAGGCTGTGGAGGCCAAGTCATTGAGTATATTTAAGACCTAGATAGGTTCATGCTTGTCAAGGGGATCAAGGGTTATGGGGAGAAAGCCAGAAAATAGGGTTGAGTAACTTATTGGCCATGGCTGATTGGTGGACCAGGCTTGATGAACTGAATTTCTGCTCCTCTATCTTATGGTCTTATGGTCTATCCAGGGAAAACCCTTAAAGTCTTACAAAGAGTCTGCAACTCAGCTCTGGTGATGGAGTTCGTTGGACTCAATCACTGAATAAATAGTATTTGTGAAAGGGTCAACTTGAGATAGAATGGTGAGATCTCAAAGAGCGTAGGAGAAGACAGGGAGCTCCTACAGGATGTGGGTTTTCACAGAACATTAGTCTAGCCACTGCAAGGGCAAATAGAGCATAGTAATTTGTAAAGCGATGGGCTCCCAGGCTAAATCTAAGCATTACAGTTAAATAATGGAACTGCATGGAATTGGGGGTTAGGGAAGCTGATGGATCATCAAGGGCACATGAACTGCAAACCAAAAAGAGATAAGAAGGATCTGGGGAGAGGAAGGATCACCCTACATTTCAGGCACCTGAAGTCATACACAAGAACACAAAATTCATCCAAAGTCAACCACACAAAAACGATTGAGGGATATGATAGTCTAGTGGTACTGTCGCTAGGCTGTTAATCCAGAGATGCTGATAATGGTGTTCTGGTTAAGCCGTGTTCAAATTCCACCACAGCAAATGGTCAAATTTGAATTCATTTAAAAATCTGGAATTAGGAGTCTAATGATGACCATGAATCCATTGTTGATTAGCAGGAAAAACCCATCCCAATCATTACTGTCTTCCCTGTCATCCTTACTTGGTCTGGTCTACATATGATCCAGATCCATAGCAATGTAGTTGACTCTTAAACTGCTTTTGGGCATTTGGGGTTGGGCAATAATGCTGCCTAGCCAGTAATGCCCTCATCCCATGAATGAATTTTAAAGAAGATACAAAATGCTGACACTGCAAAGGAGTGGGGAGAGTAAGTTTCTGATACTTTTTCCTCAGGAGTGGAGTAAAATTATTTGAATTTCAGGACCCATTAGAGGAAAATGCATTATTCATGCATCCTCTGTTTCAGTAATGCCACACATCTGGTACCAAATTGCACTACATTGGCAGGTCATTCATTGTCCAATAATGCTCATTATAAACTATAGCCTCAAGCAACGGTACACTGTTTGCACAAATTGCATCCTTGTCATGTCAGCTAAGAAATGTAATCAAACAAGCCAATGTGTCACCTGGAATTAGTATTTCTGTAACATCTTCCATATGTCTCCCTAGAAGATAATGCATTGGAGATGCCATATTCACATGCTGAACTAACGAGAACATGGTCAGTGATGTGCAAGGGTGTCTTTACTTTCTTGAAGAGCTTCTCACTACGGTGTAAAACTCCACAGATCCTGCCAGACCCATTGAGATTTTCCTGTATTTTCTGTTTTTGTTTTAGGTTTCCAGCATCACCAGCCCTTGGTTTCATTATAATGGGCCCTGCCTGGCTCAAATGCTGAAGGATCATTAATAATCTGTGCCTTCTCTTTGGTTTAAGGAAACTCAGTTTTTTTTTGGAGGGGGGAACTATTTTCGTTCATACAGACTCCAGGTGCTCTCAGAGATGGGCATCATTTGGGCAAAACCCCTCAGAATTTGAATAAGTGGAACAATTTGTTTGCTTCTTGGCAAATGCTGGTCCTTAAGTATTTTACTGCTATGCAGTTGATTACAAAGGAACTAGAACAAAGAGTCAAATAGAAAAATAGAAGATGTGAATATGTTTAGCGTTTTAAAATTCAACATGTATAAAGTCATGTTTAGTTTGGAAGAGGAGAAGACCGAAATTGGTATGAAATGAAAAAAATCGCTCCAAGAGACTGGCAAATCTCCTAAAATTATGAGTTTCACTCCCAAATGCATTGTTTTTTTAATAAGAGTTTGTCAGAATCTCCAGTAATGGTGATATGTTTCCTTGTTGGTCATCCCGCAAATTGGCATCTGCTGCAGTGGGAGGCTATAAAGATTCAACATGAGGTATGAATTAAAATGGTCCTGCTGGGGCTTTGTACGATGGTCAATCCATGATCATTTCCAACCATTTAATAAACATGTTGGCTGCTAGGCTCTAAAGAGAACTGTTCAGAGACAGAGATCTGTGCGGTGACATTTGGAGTTTTGCTACTACAGTGTCCATCTTTATAGGATAACTACAGAATTAATTTTTTTAAACAAAACTTTCAAAGGGACACATGGCTTGTTGACCTTTTTTTGTTTGGATAAACGTTTTAAAATGTTGCTTGAAATGTTATTGTATACACAGGGATAAGTCAATGTACAAAAGCAATCCAGGCCTCAGCAAATGAGTGTGCTCTGAGCTGGTTTTCCCTATTTATTCTGTTTACATGAACTCAGTTCCAGTGGAATCATTGGAGTCTATGGGGATGCATCCTTGGAACAATTTTCCCAATACAATCCCAAACTGTCAAGTTAGTACTTTGTCACTTTAGATTTCATTTGTATGTGTTTTTTTAAGATAAACTAACTCAGCTGTAGCAATGTTTAAAAAAGACAAAGGGAAGCCAAACTGACAAATCGTAATAACCACATAGTTCAAAATGCTCATTAGGTTCAGCATTTTCAAATTGATAACGTTCATGGTGATATGTAGCTTAAGTGATTAAGATTAATTTGACAAAATTGAAAATTGTGATGAAAATTAAAGTTTCATCCTGCAATAGTACTTGAATTGATTTCTGCGAATTATTGGCAAATGATATAGGCCATCAATATTTTTGAAGCACTACCCAGTTTCAGGAAGGTTCAGGATCTATGAAGGGGAAATCATGTTTGACAAATCTGTTGGAATTCTATGAAAATGTAACTAGTAGTGTCGACAAGGCTAGGGATGGGGGTGTGGTGCAGAGTCAATATGGTATATTTGGACTTTCAGAAAGCGTTTGACAAAATACCACAAAATTAAAGCACATGGGGTTGCGGGAAGTGTATTGCGATGGATAGTAAACTGATTGGCAGAGAAGAAACAATGAGTAGGAATTAATGTGTCCTTTTCAAATTGTCAGGCAGTAACTGGGGGGGGTGCCACAAAAATTGGTGTTGGGACCCTAACTTTTCACAAAATATATTGATGATTTGAATGAGGGAACAATATGTAAAATCTCACAGTTTACAGATGATACCAAGTTGAGTGGGAGGATGAACAGTGATGTGGATGCAGAGATTCTTCAGCATGATCCAGACGAGTTGGGTGAGTGGGCAAATCAATTGCAGATACAGTATAATTTGGATAAATATGAGTTTACTCACTTTGGAAGCAAAAACAAGGTGGCAGATTACTACCTGAAGAGCTGTAAATTGGGAGAGGGGAGTGTGCTGCGGGACCTGGGTGTCCTTGTGCACTCGTTGCAGAAGGTAAGCATACAGGTACAGCAGGCGGTAAAGAAGGCAAATGGTATGTTGACCTTCATTGCGAGAGGTTTCAAGCACAGGAGCAGGGATGTGTTGTTGCTGTTCTATAAGGCCTTGGGTAAGGCCTTACCTGGAATATTGTGTGTAGTTCTGGTCTCCTTGTCTGAGAAAGGATGCTCTTGCTCTCAAGAGAGTGTAGCAAAGGTTTACCAGGCTGATTCCGGGGTTGGCGGGTCTGATGTATGAGGAGAGATTGACCAGGTTAGGATTGTTTTCGCTGGAGTTCAGATGAACGAGGGGAGATCTCATAGACACTTGTGAAATTCTAACAGGCCTGGACAGGGTAGATGCAGGGAGGATGTTCCGATGGCGAGTGTGTCCAGAGCCAGGTGTCACAGTCTAAGGATTCAGGGTAGGCCATTTAGGACGGAGATGAGGAGACATTTCTTTACTCAAAGAGTGGTGAGCCTGTGGGATTTATTGCCACAGGAAGTAGTTGATGCCAAAACTTTGAATGTATTCAACTAAATATAGCACTTGGGGCAAACGGGATTAAAGGTTATGGGGAGAAAGCAGGATTAAGCTGTCGAGTTGGACGATCAGCCATGACCATGAAGAATGACAGAACGGGCTCAAAGAGCCTAATGGCCTCCTCCTGCTCCTATCTTCTATGTATGTTTCTGAGAAAGGGTGACTGGGCCCGAGACTTTAATTTCAATCCACCAATGGTGCCAGACCTGCTGAGGCCTTCCAGCAATTTTTGTTTGGGTTTCCTATTTCCAGCATCCACTGTTCTTTTCGTTTTCACTTATCCAATTTCAGGAGTAGCCAACTACTAGATGTGCTTCTATCCTTTCTTAACTATCACTTTCCCGCATTTTGATGGAATTAGATACCCCGCTCACATCCCATCAAAAATCAAAACAATTATGAAACACTATAATGGCAGTAGTAAGACAGTACACTATCAAAATAACATTTTAAAGATTTATAGGTACTTATGCAAAAATGTCATCCACTTAAGCAAGACTTTCCAAGACTGCAAAAAGATCACTGAAAAAAAGTTTTGTAGCTTTTGTTAATTTGTTACAACTGACAACAAAATATGAAACAATTGGTCACTTGATTAACAAGGCAAGTAGCGTTTTGCAATAGTTTAGCCTTTAGCAAAACACATTTTGCTTACTTTTATATATTTCCAATGCATTCCATTTAATTTTTGGTTAATAATAATCAAAGGGCATATTTGCATATTTAAGATTATCGTTTCCTGCTTGATATCACTTCAATGAAATCAGATCTTAGACCAAATTCAACATATTTAAAAATCTCTTGAATAACCTTGGTTCAATATACTAAACCAATTAAACAATTATCCAGCCCAAACATTTAAGCATGTAATCATGAAATACTGCTCGCAGAAATGTTCCTACTTAACACCTGAATGCACTTGACACATTCTATTAATTTGTTCCAGTGAAGTAAAGCCAGTGTCCAAATGCACACGTGCAGTGAAGAATGCACAGACAATTTAGGTATGAGCTGCAAATGAAACATTAAACTTAATACATTTTCCAATTTTACACACAAATAAACTGATATGATGTGAGGAATAGAGACGTACGTTTCCCTGCAAAGTGTGTAAGACATGAAAATGTATCCTACTGAGAGAAGCTGCACATTTCAGAATGAATGAATAAATCAATTACTTGAAACCTAAAATTTAATCACTGTCAGGTACACAGCAGATTGCAATCAGCTAATAGGGCAGTTCAGCATACAATAGGCATGTAAACATTTCTGCTGTAACTGAAACTAGGAGACACATTCCCTGGTTAATCTCTACTGTAAAACTGTCTGTCACAGCAAACATTACAGATATGAATGGCGTTTCCTGTTCTAACCTTTAACATTGGTTTAGCAATGTCAGTAAGAAATGGAACTTCAGTGACACCTGTTGAAGGAAATGAAGTACTGCTAAAAACTGAAGGTTTGACCATGCTGGCTGGGTCAAGAGTATGTAAGTATTTGCATCTTGCACTTGTGGGAAGCTCGTGGTGCCTGAGAATTCCAATAACCTCACTGACTGATTAGCTGTGTCAAGGGGGAATAAGACGATGAGGTGGGGTGTTGTGAATGTGGCCTCATTGACCTCCTGGATGCACTTATAAGCAGAGGACTGTATAATTTTAGAGAGGTCCCCAGTTGATTACAGAAATTACACATTTCCAGAAACATTAAACAGCTTCCCACAAGGGCAGTTTGCAATCAGTATCACAGAGTGCTCTATCATGAACCAGCAATCTTCATGAACAGAAACCGATCCAAACTGGTTAGTGCGCAAAGCAGTTAGAGGTAGCCCTAAAGGTTTACACTGGTTTGAAAAATTCTTATGAGGTGTAAAAAGTCAGATATAAGTGGGGTGTCCTCTTCTTGCCCAGCAATCATCCTCATATGGGCTAAGGGCCTTCAAAAGGGCTTCTTCCAGCAGCTGGCATGGTGTGGTATGATGCCTTCGGGCATCCTTAGTCTTCTCCACTGGCTCTCAGTCGTTTGCAGATAGTTACTCCCAAGTCTGCAGATTCAGTTCTGAGCCAGGACTCTTCTCCTCCTGGGTCAATCTTCTCCCTCTAGGTGCCACGCAACAACGAACAGCAGCTGTTGCTCTTGTTGGGCCTGAAGTAACTGTTGTCTACTGCAATGGTTCCTTTCCAGCTAATCAATCAGAGAGGGCATTAGAATTCCCAGGCACCATGAGCTTCCCACAAGTGCAAGATACAAATAATTATACACTCTTGTTGGGCCTGAAGTAACTGTTGTCTACTGCAATGGTTCCTTTCCAGCTAATCAATCAGAGAGGGCATTAGAATTCCCAGGCACCATGAGCTTCCCACAAGTGCAAGATACAAATAATTATACACTCTTGTTGGGCCTGAAGTAACTGTTGTCTACTGCAATGGTTCCTTTCCAGTCATCAGAATGCAAGAAAATGCTACATTGTCTTCTCCCATTGTGACTTCACTTCCAGCAGGTCTGTGAGAAGAAAAAGAGGGGAAGTCTACAGTCTTAGTAAAGGGACACTTCAGCCTTGACACTATTCTGCACAAAAATCCAGATGATAACCTCACACACTACTGTTACACCTGTGCAAGGAACTAAGTTAAATGTACCACTATTGATTTAACATTTATGGTTAACATTAACATTGATTTATGGAGGATATGTTCTTGTCACCAACCTCACAGAAGTTGGGAGACATTTTTTTTTAACTGCAGCATTGCCTTAATTTCTGACACCAACCTTCCCATGTTCATCCTGACCTCATATAAGGTGATCCAATAAAGTGTTTGCTGGCATGAGTCAACTGTCAGGAGGCTGCCCCTCCAACTGGTCTTGCTCACCTCAGTACAGCAATGCCAACAGGATCTGACCTGTGGGCAAGGACATTACAGTTTTAATGTTTGGTGCTCACCACTTGAGATTGTGTCCTTTGGCCAAATGAGAAGATGAGGTATTGACTTTCCTTCGTTGAATCAAGTTGACCTCACATCACTAGATGGCAATCAGAGCATAGTGTGCTCTTAAACATTCTCCCATGATATCAGAGACCACAGGCTGAATTCCACCAGAAATTGGCAATGTGTCATTTTTGATGGCTTTCACATAGCATTTCTTTTCATGGGATCTAGCAAGTTTTCTTACACTATGGTCCTAACTTCACCTCATGAACCATACACAATGTCCTTTGGTGCCCAGCTCATCCTATTCTCCAACTCACCTTAGGAGGAAGTGGTCACCACTGCCAGGACATCTGGGATACCATAAAACCATAAGAAATGGAAACAGGAGTAGGCAATTCAACCCCTTGAGCCTGCTCTGTTATTCAATAGGATCATGGCTAATCCAAAATTCTTCACACCCACTTTCCTGCCCTTTCCCGATAGCCCTTGGTTCCCTGACTGATCAAGAATACATCTGTCTCAGCTTTAAGTATACACAATGGCTGTGTCCCTACAGCTCTCTGTGACGAAGAGTTCCAAAGACTCATGACTCTCTCAAAGAAAGTCGTCTTTTTTCCAATTTTTATAAAGGTACCCCTTTGTACTGAGATAGTGCTCTCTGGTCTCAGACTCTTTCATGAGGGGGAACGTCCTCTCAGCATTTCCCCTGTCAAGCACCAAAGAATCCTACATGTTTCAATGAGATCATCTCTCATCCTACTAAACTCCAGTGAGTCGCAACCTGTTCAGCCTTTGCTCATAAAACATCTCTCCAACCAGGGGATCATACCGATGAACCTACTCGGACCTGCCTCCAATAAAATAATGCCTCTTTTTAAATAAGGGGGCCAAAACTGCAGATGGTACTCCAGATGTCGGTCCCACCAGCACCCTTTACAGTTGCAATTACTCTTATACTAGAACCCACCTTGAAATAAAGGCCAACATTCCATTAGGCTTCCTGATTACTTGCTGCCCCTGTGTGCTAGCTTCCTGTGTTTCAAGCACAAGTGCCCCCATCCCAATCCTTGTGTGAAGCTGCTTTCTGATACCTGGCACTTGCTCGTCTTTGAACCCCAGCCACACAGCCACTGAAGGATTTCTATGAGGCAGCTTGGAATGTGGAGCACAGGTTCCCTCAGGAGGTGGAGGGCACAGGGCCATTGTGAAATTCCATCCAAATGGGGGGCAACTCAGACTGGGGCCCACCATGTGCCTGAGTCTTCTCAACACCAGTGGCATTGATGGAACCAAGCACCACGGTTCTGAGGCTCTGAATGTCATCAGCTGGCAGCTAGACCAGGACAGATGTCCATTGTGCTAACTATCTGGAAGACACATAACCTGGCTGCAATTTCAAGGCAACAAAGTGTGGAGCTGGATGAACACAGCAGGCCAAGCACCTGTGCTCCTGAGATGCTGCTTGGCCTGCTGTGTTTATCCAGCTCCACACTTTGTTATCTTGTATTCTCCAGCATCTGCAGTTCCCATTATCACTGATGCAATTTCAAGGCACTAAGCTCATCTGTTTTTATTTTTATAAGTGGGACTTGTGTTTGTTGGAACAGCATATGATTAGAATTTTGTTTTATTTAGGAGTAGTTAGCAGTTAAAAAGGATTTATTCAGTTTGTTAATAGTTTAGTTAATTTGTTCGCTGTTAGATAGCTAAATTGGTACTTGTTGATGGTAAAGTGAGTGTCAGGGATTTGTTTTATTTAACCACTAGAAGTTGCTGAATGATAGGTTTCACCACTTTTCACACCCTTTTAACAGATTATAAAGTGAGGCTCTCCTCTTTGGGTGTTTCAGTTTTAGGTCTCAGAGTGGGGAGTGAGGGGGGGTCAACTTCTGCTCTATAACAGTTTCATTAGCCAGTAATTGGATTCCTGATACCTCCTGTAGTCCCTTTGAAAGGCCTCACACTCCATCCCCTCTGAACAGTAACTTACACCTTTCACTGTGGATTTTTTTTTGAAACCTTGTTGTATAGTTTATTTTCGGATGAATATGGTGACTGCCCAAATTTGTAATCATATCAGGGATTTGTGGCTTACGTATGACCTAAAAAAAATCTACTTCTTCTTGTGTGGAAACCCCTGAGCCCCAATGACCCTTCACCCTTTCCTGTTTTAATCAAACCTCCTTATGTGAACATTAATGTACCTACTTTACCCCTGGAGTAACCGTTGCCTCCTCTGGCTCTACAGCATCTCCATGTCAAAGCCAGAATGACCAGGATTTGCCTTAATCCCCTCTTTGAAATCATAAAGTGTCCTCCAATGAATTGTTTGGTCCCACCTTACCATGTCCAATTGATGCCCATCATTGTGACTTGAGAAATCTCCCAGATTACATGTGGCCCACCATCAGCCTCTGCTCCCTAAAGGCACCAGGCTGTCAGCTTATGGTCCACAGCCCAAACTGAGTTTGCAAAACAACCCTGACCCTGACTGAACAGCCAGCAAGGTCCAACTGATTTACATATGACTTCGAGAAAGGGGCCGGCAATGGCACAGTTACCCTAATGTATGATGGAGCAACATGGCCGAACTTCCTAGGCAAGAATATGCCCAGTCCCGGATTGTCTGTTGTGGACTGACTGACTGGAATTCATGCTTGTCCTACTGAAAGAGCCTCTCTTTGCCGTTCACACATTGCCCTGTACTTCAGACATGTGCTATGCATCAGCCACATAAGCTGGTGGCACACGCACTACCTGCAATGTTGCCACAACTTTGTGCCATGCACCACTATGGATCCCCAACTTCAAAATTTAGTCTTGATTGTTCGCTAAAAATATGATGGCATGGTGGCTAGCTCTGCTGCCTCACAGAAGCGGGGACCTGGATTTACTTTCAGCGACTGTCTGTGTGGAGTTTGCACATTCTCCCCGTGTCTGTGTGGGTGTCCTCCGGGTGCCCCAGTTTCCTCACACAGTTCAAAGGTGTGCAGGCTAGGTGGATTGGCCGTGGTAAATGTGATTTACGGGCTCTGGGTGCATGCTCCTCAGAGGGTCAATGCAGTCTTGATGGGCCGAATGGCCTCTTTTGCACTTCAGTGATTGTATGATTCTATGACACAAGCTGCCTCCTTTCCCTTGTCACTAAATATTTACCTTTCAACCAGAAGCTGCCTGCCTTTTCCTGTGCACTAAAATTTCTCTCAACTAAACATTGCCAGCTATCCCTGACCACTGAGCTACCATCTCCGGGAGCAAAATTGGTGCTGAAGCCTGCTCACACACATGGGAGCTGCTGGACTGATGGTCATGCATTGGCATTGCCCAGTCGACAGGTTGGAGGGTCAGTGACCACTGAGGCATCTGCTGCAGATGTAGCGGTTTCTTCAAAAGTGAAGTGAAGTGAAGGAAAGTGGCCAGACTGGGAGTTCAGACCCAACTCCACAAGAGCTCAGTTTTTGCTGTTGAGGTTTTGGAGCTTCAAGCTTCTTGAATAGGCAGTGGTTAACTTGGAAGGGAATGTTAATACAGTTAATTGAATAATTAATAAGATGCAATACTTTAATTTTAAAGAAACGCAAATGCAATTATATAGGTTTCTTGCTGACGGTGAGATTTAGAGTACTCCTTTTCTGTCTTAGAAACACCACATTTGATTAGCCAGAGACAGAATTTATACTCCCTGATTCTCAAGTAGAATTCCTCCCACTGAGATTTGTTAAAGCAGCTGATGGTGGTTGGACTGAAGACACCAGTATGCTGTCTGACATCGCCACAATTGCCTTTCCCAGCATCTCCACAGTAGCAGTGGTCCCTCATAACACCCAGGTTTGCAATGAACAGAATCCCTAGTCTGATCATGGCCCACACCTCGACATCAAAGATGTCGTTTTTCCAATCTTGTCACATTTTTGAAACTGACACCTCACTACTTGCAGCATTGAAGTGCTGGGGAAATTCAGATATTCGTTCCGAAATGGCAAGACTAGGTCAAGGTCAAATTGCTGAAAGGCACTGCCTTTTGTTCAAATGTGATGTCTGTAGGTAAACTCTTGAATCTGCAAAACTCTTAAGTCCGCTGCTGAGTTATCAGTCAATAGTTGGCTCTTGCAATCTACTTAAAACAGAAGAGCAAAGCCCACTGTAGCTTTGGTTAGACGCCCAATGGAACAATAAAGTCCAAACATAATTGTAAATTTAGAAATTTAAGATTTAGTAATGTTCACTCAACTAGCAATATGGAAGATGTTGGTAATTTTTTAAAAAATAATAATTAATTTTAATTTTAAATCGTGCTGTCAGATAGAAAGAGTTAACTCTCTGCTGGTCTGAAAAGTGATAGAGCAAAACATTTGTCAAGTGATATCATGTCATAATTTTACGTACTTTATTCTAAAAGTAAAGAACCTTCCAAATAATTTCATGTTACGTTGTGAAAATAAAAATCTCTAATTGTCTTTTCTCTGACTCAATTGTCTTAAAACTTTTCAGTGCTTTGTAAAATACCTCTTCCTCAAGGTTATTTTGCCACATTTGGCATTCTAAGACCAGAAGGATTAAAGAGGGACAGCAAATTAATAAAGCACTTCTATAATCATACAGACTAAAATCTTTCTTGATTCCCTGTTGTATACTCTTTCTCTTGTTAAAATGACTTTCAAATTCTGAGCTAAAGTTTGATGTCAGTCAAATTTTTTACCTCCATTGTTTAGGAACAAGCTTTTCACAGCTCAGAAAGTTGCTCTAAATTCAAATTTACACCCTCATGGCACAAAAGTCCATTTTTACATGCTTTTATTTGACTACACAAACTGCGTCTGTTCTGCTGTGCAAGAAAGACAGACACAGTGTTAGGGAACTCTCCCCTAGGCTTTCCTTTGTTCTCCTTCTAATTCATCTTCCATCTGAAGTGGTGAGCTAACTAACAATGACAAGAGTCCCGACCCAAAGTGTCAACTTTTCTGCTCCTCTGATGCTGCATGGCCTGCTGTGTTCCTCCAGATCCACACTGCGTTATATCGGTAGCCTGGTAATCTCTATAAATGTTATCTTTAACAAGCTGCCTGTCCTTGTTTGTAAAGAGTTTGTTGCTATTTTGACATATAGAGAGAAGTTCAAAGTTGTCTCAGCTAAATGTAATAAAATTGCTGAACTTGATAAAAGTGAAAGTCCCCCAGCTGCTACCAGGTGGTCATTCATTGTTCAAAACAAAACCTTATTGCTTAGTTTGTTTAGGACTAAAGTGGCCCAGCGGATCCAAAGTTGAAACTCCTTGTCAATATTGGCCATATGACAGGTAGCTGTCCAGATTTAGAAAATGTGAACATACACCAGAGTCTCTCCTTTGGCATCAATGTAGGATGGAATACTGACTGACCAGGTCTGACTTGGTCTCGGGGCTTTGGTTTGGCAACACTCAAGGATAGTCAGTACCTTGTGAGCAGAAATGAACAAATCGAGAGTCATTTGCAAATCTGGTACAGAATGCACAAGTCATCCACAGATATCGGTCATGTGTGCCTGTGGTATTTAGTTCAGTTTCAGCATGCAGGTGACCAAGGTTAAAGTTTTCCATTTAGACAGTTTTTAACGTTCACACTAGAGGGCAGTTGATCTTTGAGGTGACTAAGGAATATCAAGTAGGCTGTAACTTGTTTGGGGACTATCACAAAGCCTTGCTTGGCACCAGTCTGGATTTTGAAGATGCGATGCTAAGGCCTTATTGGTCTGCTTATATTAAAAAGTAAATCCACTAGACTAATGCCCAGCTGTATAAATATCCATGCAATCGTTTGGTGTGCTTTCTCAAACGTATGTTTAAAAATGTTGAAACTCTGTGCAATTTATAATCCTAAATGTTTTGTGGAAAGCCTGAAAGTTGCAGAACTTTTGTTGGAATAAACTCAGACTGTTGCACACAAATCTACTGTGCTCTTACAGCATGCTAAACCACACGTAATCCAGGGTTTCCAAATTAAAATGTACCAAGGTTCCTTTTCGCATGCACATGTAATGGGCTGAATTTGTCAACACTGCATCCAAGGAAGGCAGTATTGCATATAGGATAAAGGTGTGGAGTGAGCAGCACCTTGGAAGGTGGCACCCAGGTTGGAGCTGCCCAGGTTGCAATACATTCCTTGTGCATCTCAGCCAATAGCAGGACTGATTCTTAACGTTAAATGTTGAGGTCAGGGTTACTTGGGGCAGAGTTTTTAGTTGGCACAGGAAGTCCACATGTAAGGATCACATATGGCACTTTGTGATCACAGATGTCTTTGACGGGTGCCTGTTTATTGCTATTGCCATTTTAAGGGCCCATACATCATACGAATCAGGACCCCCTCCCTCCAAGAATGAAATTCTTACTAAATCCACTCTGCGGATAGTGGCAGCTATTTTCCTGCACTCTTATAAAGATGGAATGCAACAGCAGTCGTATTACAAGAGGTGTTTCACAAAATCAGCTTCTCAGTCTAGGTGACTCACACCCCCAAAAACCTCCTTTTCCCTTCTTTCTTGCCCTTCTTGTCAAACACAATTAGCTTTGACCATTCTCACGTTCCCATCTCATCCATTTATTTAAACAAAAATGAAATTTCTGGAGAAACTCAGCAGATCTGGCAGCATCCATGAAAATAATGTGGTTAGGGTCTAGTATTTCTTCATCAGAATTGTTCCAATGAAGGGTCGGTGGACTTGAAATATTAATTCTGCTTTCTCTGCACAGATGCTACCAGACCTGCTGAGTTTCTCTGGCAATTTCTGTTTTTGCTTCAGATTTTCAGCATCTGCAGTTTTTTTATTTCTTTTTGCCATTTATTTAACCGCTCTCCTCTGAGCCAAAGGCATATCTTGTCATTGTTAATGGTAAAGTCACCCAGAGTCCCCAAGGACCATAGGGCTGCTCTTTCATTAGAGAGAGAGAGAGAAAGCGAGAGAGCGAGATGACTAGTGGTGATTTTAACCTGAGGGTCACCATGACTGAGTCAAAGGCTGAGAAGCTGCAATCTTTGTGGTGTCCTCAGCTGGTATGGGAACTGAAGTCAAGCTGTTGGTGTCACACTACATTGTCGACCAACCATCCAACCAAATGAGCTAACTGCCCCTCCCCCTACCCACCCCCTCAATTATCTCCGTTCGCCAGAAAGAGGACTACAGCCGTTAGACATTGAGACATGGCCAATTGGTTGAAGCACCTGCAGCGTGTTTGCCACAGAAGCTGCTGGCACACAGGGCAGTGATAACATTGACATAGCATGGTATTGCACACCAACATGTCCAGCCCAGGTGAAAACAACAATAGCTGAAGATCACAGCGGGTCAGACAGCATCCCTTGAGAGACAGCAAGCTAATGTTTCAAGTCTAGATGGCTCTTCTTCACAGCTGATGTCCATCCCCTCTAATGATAACTGCTGACAATTGTTATGACTGCCTGGCTTTGCCCAAAACCAATACAAGACTGAAGGACTGAAGTGTGAGCCTGTAAGATCTGAATGAGGTGGCAAGACAGTACGGACAGCCTCTCAGTCCGAATAAGGAGGTAATGTGCAAAAGGGCAAGGGAAGGCATCCTCATAGGTGCAAAGGGAGTGGGGAGCTCTGAGAAGCAGTGTGGTTGAATCTAAGAAGTGGGTGATTGTCCATGCACTGGCATCAACATCACAATAAACGGCAGCTAAGCTCCAAAGTGCAGCATTGAAGTAAAGCATGTATTCTAAGTGGTCCAGAGATGTGTCAAGTCGATGCAGTCAGGCTGGCATGTGTCCGATGCTAAATTCTGTAGATAGCAGCTGACAGCATAGCCTAAATGTTGGGGTCTGCTGGAGGTCTGGGAAGGCAAGCTGTGAGCTGGCATTGTCATGTATCTGCTCTGACCTACAAGTCATGAGCTGTCGCTTCTAACTTCTGAATAGGAGAATAGGAAAATGAATGTCAACCAATTGAGATTGGTTACTAATTGCATGTCAAAGGGCATCTTGCTACTCACTTACAAAATTCTCATCTCACTGTTAAAAATTTTTCTGCAGAATCAGACTTTTTATCTTGATGTCAAGAATCTCATTTCTGCTTGTCTTGCCATATTTTTCCAGACCTTAAGATCTAAGCTGTAGGCCTACCGAGTCTGCTCCATCATTCAAAGATACCGCGGATAATCTGATAAACCTCAACTGCACTTTCAGGGAAGCTCTGAAGACTGTCAAATTCCAATGTGTTGTTGTCTTTTTCTTTGCAAAGACTGTACAGAACTGTTTTAGTATCTTTGCACATGTAGAAAATCTTTATCAATTACATACATTTTTTAAAAAGAAACCTCCACTTTCCTTCCTTTTGCCTATAACTCAGAAGGGCCTGTTTCCACGCTGTGGGGAATCTAAATAAATAAATAACTCTTGATTCCCTCACTGAATAAAAATCTGTCTATTTCAGTCTTGACAGCCCTCTTTGGTAAAGGATTTATCAGGTTCATTATCCACTGAGAAAGAAAGCAAAATCCTCTTCGTCTGCTTTAAATGGGCAACCCCTTAACCTAAGACCATTGTATTAGACTTCCCCAAAAGGGAAAACAATTGGACAGTATCAAATCTGCCAAGCGCTCGAGGAATTTTAAATATTATATCATATTGCTCAACTTATTCAGGGACTGAGAAGATTCTGCGCAATGTAAAAAGTCACAAATGAGGAAAATAAACAAAGTCTTTCTATTAAAACAAAACACTGCCAATGCTGGAAATCTGAACGATATAATAAAACAATGTTGGGAAGAAAACAACAACAGTTGCAGCAGATTGCATTTGAATTAGAATTAACTTTCCAGGTCAACTGTTTCTTTCCATGGATTCTGACTGACCCGTTGAGTTTTACCAGCCCTTTTTCTTGTATTTTGTTTCAAGCTTTATTGTTGTTTGAAGGAGGAAGCAAAAGCTTTGACCCAGCTGCATACTTTCCAATTCAACTGCAGATTTGAAAATTAATTGAGATGACAAATCTGGAAATGCAGTGCCATACACCTACACAAACCAAACAGACAAGGTTACAAGTAAATGTCATTTAATTTGTCACAGAATAAACTAATTTATATCTTAACTTTATCACAGTGAATAAGAAAATGAATGTACAGCCAATCATTGATCTTGAAACATTGAATTTTGAAGATAATAAAGTGTGGGGCTGGATGAACACAGCAGCCCAAGCAGCATTTTAGGAGCACAAAAGCTGACGTTTTGGGCCTAGGCCCTTCATCAGAAATGGGGGAGGGGGCTCTGAAATAAATAGGAAGAGAGGGAGATGCGGATCGATGTATAGGGGAGAAGATAGGTGGAGAGGAGACAGACAAGTTAAAGAGGCGGGGATGGAGCCAGTTAGGAAGTGAGTGTAGGTGGGGAGGTAGGGAGGGGATAGGCCAGGTAGGCGAGGATGGACAAGTCAAGGGGGCGGGATGAGGTTAGTCGGAAGGAAATGGGGGTGCGGCTTGAGGTGGGAGGAGGGGATAGGCGAGAGGAAGAACAGGTTAGGGAGGTGGGGACGAGCTGGGCTGGTTTTGGGATGCAGTGGGGGGAGGGGAGATTTTGAAGCTTGTGAAATCCACATTGATACCATTGGGCCACAGGGTTCCCAAGCGGAATATGAGTTGCTGTTCCTGCAACCTTCGAGTGGCATCATTGTGGCACTACAGGAGGCTCAGGATGTACATGTCATCTAAGCAATGGGAGGGGGAGTTGAAATGGTTTGTGACTGGGAGGTGCAGTTGTTTATTGCGAACCGAGTGTAGGTGTTCTGCAAAACGGTCCCCAAGCCTCTGCTTGGTTTTCCCGACGTAGAGGAGGCCACAACGGTACACCTGATGCAGTATACCACATTAGCAGATGTGCAAGTGAACATCTGCCTGATGTGGAAAGTCTTCTTAGGGCTTGGGATGGGGGTGAGGGAGGAGGTATGGGGCCAGGTGTAGCACTTCCTGCAGTTGCAGGGGAAAGTGTTGGGTGTGGTGGGGCTGAAAGGGAGTGTGCAGTGGATAAGGGAGTCACGGAGAGAGTGGCATGAGTTTTGCAAAGCCCAGAGGTCTGAGTGCATTCTTTATCCATGGAAACAATAGCAAACATAAGACAAGTATTTGAGTCATATGTGTACTGCCTTGCATTCCATCTCTCCAGCCACAGGCTCAATACTCAATGACAGGATGATAAGACCCCTGAGAGCACCCTCACCAGTCCTTTCCCTATTGGGGAACAGACGTCCAATCGTAGAACCAGATGGAACACAACTGCATGTCAGCTACTTCAAGGTCCTCAGCACAGGATACTCCGGGACAAGTTGGTATCTCCTCTTCCCCTCCTTCATTAACCTCAATACCTCTAGAAAGCAGATGTGAGGGGTTACTGCTGCATCAGCATAGAAGCTCTCAGGGCCCCACGCTTTCAGAGGATACCAGTCACATTTAGCCAAGGCAATGAGGCATAGCATTGAGCAGACCACCTACATCTCAACTGGTGATGTTAGAGTTGTACCTAGATGTTGTGGTAGCAAAAGAAAACCAAATGCTACTAAGATGGCATCAGTCCTTTTGCCATGTCTGTCTCACTTGTTAAAATATGCACAATAAATCATAATTACTGAAAATTGTTGGGAGTTACCATAGTACTGACTCTTGTGAAGGCAGTGCAAAGTAATTTTATTTGTCAGATATTGCATGTTTGACACAATGACATACTGAAGATCAATATTATCTCGATAATAGTCCATTGTGAGATGTCAAGGTAAGAAAAATGTACAGATTGATCTTGATGATTTGAAACAAAAGCTGGAGTGAAAGGAAGTCTTGAAAATTAAACAGGTGTGTGCAACTCATGAGAAGGCTGACTATATGAGCATTTTTGGTAAAACAAATAAACTATTAGAGGTTGCATGGGAGGGGCATCCCAATGGTGTAAAATTTGCAATGTAATATAATATGAAGGTTTTTGATTTACTTTGTTTAGAAATTTTGCTTTTCACAGAAAGGGGGATCTGCAACTATATAGAAAAAGAACTGTGGAGGATGGAAATGGGAAACAAAAACAGAATTTACTGGAAAAATTCAGTAATACTAGCAACATTTGTGGGCAGAAAGCAGAGTTAACATTTTGGGTCCAGAGACCCTTCTCCAGAACTGTTTGTAGCTGGGAAGAGGTTGGTTTATATGTTGAAGACGGGGTGGTGGGGGCTTGGGGGTGGAGTAAACAATATGTAGAGATAGAGCCCAGATAGAGGGTAAATCATTTGGGCAGACAAAGGAAGGAGTAAAGATCAGACTGGGAGAATGACTGGCTGCTAATGGGGACAGTTAGTAATTGACAAGGGATTGTTTATGGTAGCAGCCCATTTGATGACAAGGTCTGGTTGGTGGGGGTAGGAGTAAGGTCATGGGAACAGGTGTTCAGTTCATAAAATTGTTGAACTCAGTATTGAGTCCTGAAGGCTGCAGGGCCCCCAAATGGAAAATGTGGGACTGTTCTTACAGGTTATGCTGAGCTTTGTTGGAGCACTGCAGCAAGCCTGAGGTATTGGTAAGTCTTGGGAGAAGTGGACCAAGGTGTCTCAGAGGGAACGCTCCTTGCAGAAGGCTTACAAGGGAATGGAGGGGAACTTGTGACTAGTGGTCGTGGCATCACATTAGAGGTGGTGAAAATAGTAGCTCATGATTCTTTGGATGCAGATGCTGGTGGGGTGGTAGGTGAAGATGAGGGGTTCCCATTGCTGTTGCGGGAGGGAGGAGAGTGGTGAGGGCCAAAATATGGGAGATAGGTTGGACACAACTGAGGGTCCTGTCAACCATGCTGGTGCTGGGCAATTCTCAGTTGAAGAAGGAAGTGGATATTTTGGAGGCCCCCTTGTAGAAGCTGGTGTCATCTGAACAGGTACAACAGAGACAGAGAAACAGAGCGAATGGAGTACAGTCATTACAGGGAGCAGGGTGGAAGAACGTATAGTCAAAGTACTCAGGGAATTGGTGGGTTTCTGTGGATATTAGTGCCTGTTCCCAAAGTGGAAGCAAAGATGTCAAGGAGGGGAAAGGAGGAGTTGGAGATGGACCAGGTGAAAGTAAGAGTGGAAAATTGGAAGCAAAATTGATAAACCTTTCCAATTTCAGGCAAGAGATGGAAGCAGCACCCATGATGTCACCAATATACCAGAGAAAGAGTTGTGAGGAAGGACCCGAGTAGGGTCAGAACGAGGAATGTTCCATCTACCCCACGAACAAACAGGCATAACTGGGTCCATGCAGGTACACATGGCCACGTCTTTGATCTGAAAAAAGTGCGAGGAGTTAAAGGAAAGGTTGTTTAAAGTGAGGATGAGCTCATTCAGGCAGAGGAGGGTTGTGGAGGATGGAGATGGTTCAGACCTTTGTTCATGAAGAAGCAGGGTGCCCTGAGACCATCCTGACGGAGCCTGGGCAAGTAAAGGATTGCATGTTCATGCCTAGCACCCGCAAACTGGAAATTCTGAAATAAGGGATGTCAGAAGTGGGAAGGGACTGGACAAGGGAAGAAAAAGATTTGAGTCAAGATAATCTGTTAATTATGCCTTGTGTTTAATTGTAAGAAGGTGGTGGGCTTTATCTTACGATTCACTAAACTCAGTGTAAACAGACACAGGCTGAATGTGTGGTGATTGGTTAGGAGGTGAATGTTTGTATTGTATAACTCAAAATGAATAGGAATATGTAAATGTAAATTGATTGACTCCAGTTCTATTCTCCACTAATTAGTTTTTTGGACAATAACATTTTAGGCATTTGTTTCTCCACATTGAACTGCATCCATTTATAAAGCAGGGATTTGGCTACTTAGAGAAAAAAAAGTTAACCCCATATTTAATACCTTAATGTTTGTACTGTAGAGTTAATTAATACTGCTTCTCTACTGTAGCCGATGCTTTTTCGATAACAGTTGGTGGCTCAGATAAAATACTTGGAATAGAGGTCTCACAGGTCTGTGCCCTGTAAAGTGCAATATTGTTTCTCTTAAGCCCCAACATCAGTAGTTCTGGCAGACACCCCACGTCACAGATTGATTCACTTACCCAAGCACAGCAAGTGTGGTTGCAACCATTTATATTCCCATTTTAGAATTTAGTTTTCCAGTGCACTCGAAGGTGGCAGTGAGTACTCCTCAAACCCTGTATGTGTCAAAAAGCCAGAGCATCTAGATTTGAAAAAAAAAGTGAGAGGCCAAATAAAACAAACAGATTGATGAAGCCAATCAAGAACATGTGTTCAAGGAGTATAATATTTTATTATTACCTGGGAATTTAGATTTCAGAACAGGGGAAAATACATTTATGGTTTCAGTTCTGATACGTGATTCTTTTTAAAAAAAAGGTCAGAATGTCATTTGAAAGAGTAAGCTAAAGACATCATTTCCAAAAAGGTTATGATTTTTAGGTTAACAGCCTAGCAGGATGGCTGTGTAGTAACTGATGACGTGTTTGCAACGTTGCATATTTAGGACATGTAGAGATAACAGACCAGACGCAACTAGTAGTTTGGATTCAGAATGAGGTTTCAGTCAGGAACAGAAAGATTTTAGTTTGTTAGGTTGCCAAGCTATGAGAGTTTGTATCGACATTTTCAAATTGTCAGAAGTAGAAGGAGGTTCAGGCCATCAGAACTGGGAAGAAGTCTCTAGGCTGTGCAAACTAGAAAGAGTCAGTTAAGTAAGAGATTAAAAAGGTACAGTAAGAATGAGACTTCACTGGGATTGAGTATCTTTATGGAACATTGCTGGGAGACAGGATGAAACCTTGTTATGCTATTTATGTTAAGATCTTTCTAAACTGTCTATGTTATTTATAGCTTTGTTTTTTGTGTATATTGTAAACTTGTGTTCTCTTGTCAAATATTGACAGTCCTGTCTGAATATATTTGTTGACGAACCACCATAGTAATCAAATGCAAAAATTAAACTCATGATATATCAAGCCTGGTTTTACATTGGGATCTGCCTTGTCCAGTACTACCATAAGCTGGACAACAAGACACATAAGATGATATCTACTGGAAAACCTTTAAAACTATCATATTGATCATATTGGATAAATAAATGCTTAAAATCAAAAACTTAAGACTATATGAATTTGACTCCAAGTAGATTAACAAACGTATTCTAGAGAATAAAAATGGAATAAAAATTTTAAAAATGGAAAAATAAGATCGACAAATCCTTCAAAGAAAAGGAGGGCAGATTTATTAAGATTACCAAAAGAAAATTCAAGAACTTAGCAGAAGCATGGTTGAGGGAGCAAATAGAGTCCAAGAAAGAAGTTTAGCAACAGAAGTTGAATATAACAACAAAAAAATTAAATTACACAATTGCAAAATAGCTGAATGCCTTGAAAGATGCAAAGGGTTTGAAACAGAGACTGTGCCCAACGTAGTAATAACTTGGAACAATTGGTTCCTCGAAGAACTTACGAAGCAAGGTATGAGCAACATACTATTCTCAAACAAAAACAACAGACAAAATTATTGACTTCAATATAGATGAGATTAAATTCGAGAGAGGCCAACTTGGCTTGAAACTAATAAATCTCTAGTGATACATAATGTATATCCTGACAAGCCTGGAAAGCCACATAAAGTTTTAAATTTAAACTCATAAAAGGTATTTTATGGTGATTCATGCTAAACCTTCAGAATGGATAAGAAATTTGGTAAAGAGCAGTAAACATCAAGAATCCATGAAGGAGTTAGATGGGTATCCCCAGAACTTAACATAGGGATAACTACTTTATCAAAATATATAATTGACCTGAAATCTAAACTCACTTGCAGTCTGATTTGTAGAAGATGGAAAGCTAGAAATGGCATTGGAATTGAAACACACAATTTCAGTATTGTAGCTTGAATTAGATAAATTATGTACATTGGTAAAACAATAGTAAGTGAAGTTTAATGGAATCTAGTCTATAGAACTGCAAATAGGGCATCCCATGGATGGTGCTGAATAGCTGAAAAGCAATCTCAGATTCTGATTGGACTGAATGATCTAAATGTCCAACTATAAAGAACAGTAATCAATATAGCCAATAGAATGTTGAATATAATTTGTAGGAAATTATAGTGCAGTAAATGTTATAGCACTCTGCTCCAATGGCACCTTGAATGCTGCAACCAGGATGATTATGAAAACACAAGGGAGGTGTTAAAGCACTAGAGTCAATGCCACACAGGATATGCGGAGCTATACAGCACAGCTAATAAAAAGAACGATGAATCCTGTAACTTCAATTTAAATTGAATTGTGACAGTAGAACAAGGGGACATAAGTTTACAAAAGCAAATGGAAACTGTATGATTGATGTCAGGAAATTCTTATTCACACGAGAAATGATTAGTGTTTTCAATAAAATTACAGGTATTGTCATGTAGGAAAAAGAAATCCTGAAATTGTTTAAGAAATAATGAGATGTCGCAATTTGGGCTTTTAATTTCTTTCCAATACAAGAATTAAGATGTATCAAATGTCTTTCTTCATGCATCATTATTTTATGACACTGGCCCTGGAGGAAGTTACCAAATGAATAGTTGAAATATATGTAGAAACGAGATCGAACAAATTGTGAACAGATTTGTGGGGGCTGAGTGTGGGGCTGTGTGTGGTGGTAGTTTGGAGTGGAAATGAGCTGTGCAGAAGTGCTCAAAGTGGTAAAATAGCCAAGATAAAGGTGGAAAGATCATTTCCATTTGTAGGTTAATCAAGGCAAGTGGACATTATCTCAAGACAAGCACTAGATAAGGAAAAGCTCAGGAAGGAATGTTTTCACATAAAAAAATGATCAAAAGATAAGATTTATCCCAAACTAGTAATCAATGCTGCATTGGCTACAATACAGAAGAATGTAATAACATAAAATATAGGAGCAGAAGTAGGCCATCTGGCCTGTTGAGCCTGCTCCACCATTCAATAGGATCATGGCTGATTTTTTTGTGGGCTCAGCTCCATTTACATGCCAGTTCACCATATTCCTTAATTCCTTTACTGCCTCAAAAACATTCAACAAGGTAGTGTCAACTGTTTCACTGAGCAGGGAATTCTACAAATTCACAACCCTTTGGGTGAAGTTCCTCCTCAGCTCTGTCCTAAATGTGCTCTTCCTTATTTTGAGGTTATGCCCCCTCACTCTAGTTTCACCTGCCAGTGGAAATAATCTCCCTGTTTCTATCTTACCAATTCCTTTCGTAATTTTATACGTTCCCTCATTCTTCTAAATTCCAATGAGTATGGTCCCAGTCTACTCATAAGCCAACTGTCTCAATTTAGGAACCAATCTAGTGAAACTCTTCTGCACCCCTTCCAGAAATAGTACATCCTGTACGAACAGTTGAAAAAAAACTTCACAGCAAATTTTCCTTATCACTTTTCAATGTCATATTTGTTACTTCCCTTTATAAGTCATTTTTAAGACTTTTCTGTATGTGAGTCCAACATGGCATTACTGTAAACTGTTAAGAAACTTTTAATAAGAGTTGATTTTTCATTCTGTTGGACTGAAGTAAATTTCAACCTGTGTGCAGCTAGAAATACGGCAACCAGCATAACCAATAGGCACTTCACACAAGCGCACTGCTGGTTTAGTATGTAATCAGTTGAACCAGGGAAGGAGTTATACTGGACCTTGTTTTAGGAAATGAGCTTGGCCATGTGAGTGAAGTTTCAGTGGGGGAGCATTTCGGGAGTAGTGGCCATAATACCATGAGTTTTAAGTTACTCATGGATAGGGATAACAGCAGTCCTCAGGTGAAAGTGTTAAATTAGGTGAAGGTGAATGATAACAATATTAGGTAGGAACTGGAGAGTGTTGATTGGAGGTGTCTGTTTGAAAGTAAATCCACATTGGACAAGTGGGAGTATTCTAAACAGCAGTTGATAAGAGTTCGGGAGCAGTACGTTCCTACGGGAAAGAAGGATAAGTAGGCAAATTACATGGAGCTCGGATAATCAGGGAAGTTATGACCTTGGTCAAAAAGGAAAAGGAAGTGTATGTAAAGTCTAGGAGGATGGGAACTGCCAAAAGCCCTTGAAGTATTTAAGGAAAGTAGGAAAGATCTTAAGTTAGGAATAAAAAGGGCTATAAGCATTAAGAAGCAAATCAACTGATGGGTGATAAACAGCATGGCTTTGTGTAGAAGAGTTTATGTTTCACCAACTTGTTTGAGTTTTTTGAGGAGCTAACAAAGATAATTGATGAGGGAAAAGCTGTTGATGTCTGCAGGGACTTCAGTAAAGCCTTTGACAAGGTCCCTTACAGCTGACTGGTACAAAAGGTAAAGTCACATAGTATTAGGTGTGAGCTGACAAGATGGATACAAAACTGGCTTAATCATAAAAGACAAAGGGTAGCAGTGGAAGGATGCTTTTTGGAATGGGAGGGCTGTGTGACTAGTGGTTTTTGACATGGATCAGTGCTAGGAGCTCTGCTATTTGTGATCTACGTAAGTGACTTGGAGGAAAAAGGAGCTGGTCTAATTAGTAAGTTTGCTGATGATACAAAGATTGGTGGAGTTGCAAATAGAGAGGAGGATTGTCAAAGGATACAACAAGATATAGATCAGTTGGAGACATGGGCAGAAAAAATTGGCAGATGGAGTGTTATGAGATGATGCATTTTGGAAGGTCAAGTACAGGTGGAAATTATACAGTGAATGGCAGAACCCTTAGGAGAATTTTCATGCAGAGAGGTCTGGGTGTGCAGGTCCGCAGATCACTTAAGGTGGCAGTACAGGTAGATAAGTTAGTAAAAATGGCCTATGGCATGCTTGCCTTTATTGGAAAGGGCATTGAGTATAAGGATAGACAAGTTATGCTGCACTTTATAGACCTTTAGCTTGGCCACACTTAGAATATTGCCTACAGTTCTGGTCACCAATCTATCAGAAGCATGTACATATTTTGGAGAGGGTGGAGAGAAAGTTTACCAGGATATTGGCTGGTATTGGGGATTTTAGCTACCAAGAAAGGCTGGATATACTGGATTTGTTTACATTGGAACACAGGGTGTTGAGGGGCGACCTGAAAGAAGTTTATAACATTGTGAATGACAATGGATAGAATAGACAGCATGGGGCTTTTTTGCAGGGTGGAGGGGTCAATTGCTAGGGGACAGAGGTTCAAGATGTGAGGGGGAAAGTTTAAAAGAGATGTGCAAGGCACATTTTTCATACAAAGGGTTCTGAGTGCCTGGAAGCAGACACAATAGCAGCATTTAAGAAGCACCTGGACAAATACAGGAAGAGGAGGTGAATAGAGGGATACGGATCCTTTAAGTAAAAACAGTTTCAATGTGAATGGGCAAAATATGTCAGTGTAGGCTTGGAGGGCCAATAGCCTGTTCCTGTGCTGAACTGTTCTTTGTTTAACTGTTACTTCCCTTCAACTGTTGCTCATATCCTTGTTACTCCTCTTCCATCAGGTTTCTGCTTTGCTGGACAATCCTGAAATTATTCAGTTCCTATCTGTTCCTTGGATAAGGTCAGTTTAATCTTTCATAAGATTGGAAATAGTTTTCCGCTGTCTACACAGTATACCATACCATTTATGGCCAGCTCAGTTGCTCACACAGAGTGTAGGCATGGACGAGACGGTGGTGAAGCCATTCTATAATAATCAGAAACTGAGTGATCTGTGCTCACATACAGCTGGATCTCAACAATGTTAAGCCTTGGGCCTCTAAGTGACATATTTTGTTTGCATCACACAATTGCCATTCACTTTTTCCAACAAGAGATGATCAAACCATGTCTTTTTGAAGTTCAATAGCATTACCATCTCTGAGTGCTTCACTATCAACATTCTGGAGGCTTACCATTGATCCTCCAAGCCACACATGACCCTGACTTGCAAATGTATTGCTGTTCCTTCACTGTTGTTCAGTCAAAATCCTGGAACACCCTTTCTATCAGCATTGTGCGTGTATCTAAGAAGATGCAAGGCAAGAGTGAGGCCATATTCTTTGATAACTGGACTGACCAATCCTTTATCCCCTTCGCCATCAGGACAGATTACCAGAACGTGCTGGGTTTATCGTTTAGAGGAGGTAGGGCATGTGCCAAAACTCAGGAGGAGCGTATTGTCAAGGTAAGGCAGAAACTGGGCGGATGGGAGCACCACTCCCTTTCCATTGCAGGTCAAAACCTGGTCATCAGGTGTGAGCTACTCTTGGTGTTGCTGTACCTGGCACAGGACTGACCTATTTCCTCAGCCTGTGCCACTGCAGTCACTCGAGCCATCTTCTGTTTCATCAAAGGTAAAAGAATGATGTGTCCACAGGGACAGAATGTACAAAGCTATGGATAAAGTGGTGAAGAATGTACCCTATGCAGTCCTCATCCTGACAGTCACTTTTGTTTATGGCTGCATCAAGCTATGCATAGACCCTTGGTAACAAACACAAAGTGTCGCTATGTACTGAAGTTCTACCTCTCTCCTGCATTACAAAGGATGTTCCAAGTTGTTGGGCCTTTCTATATCACCTGTTCTTCATGGAAAAACTTGTAAAGGAATAAACCTTTGACCACAAGTCCATCAGAGAGTGGTCAGCACATGGCATCCTCAAGGCCCTGCAGGGAGAGGGTCGATCCTGTTGGGTGATTCACTGAGTAGACTTCTCAACCTCAACAAAGAGCATTAAGTTCCTCAGAGTGACAACAACCGACGACCTGTAGTGGACTTCCCAATGTATATGCAACAGTAAAGAAGGCACAACAATGCCTCTTCTTCCTCAGGCAACTCAGGAAATTTGGCATGTCCATAAGGTCCCTGACCAACTTCTACAGATGCACCATTGAAAGCAAACTGTCCAGGTGCATACCAGCCTGGTACAGCAACTGCTCTGCCCAGGGACATAAGAAGGTGGTGGGTAAAGCCCAGACCATCACAGAAGCCAACCTTCCATCCACGGACTCTATTTACATGGCTCGCTGCTGCGGAAAGGCGGCCAACATCATCAAAGACCCACCACACCCTGATAATGACCTCTTACAATCTCTCCTGTCAGGTAGAAGATACAGAAACCTGAACACATGCACAAGTAGGTGCAGGAACAGCATCTTTTCGGCCATAATCAGACTTTTGAATGAATTCTAGCCTCAAATAATGTAAGCTGCAATGTAACGTGAGTGTCTCTAAGTCTTTTTGATCTGTACATCCTTTGCTTGCTGTGATTTGCCTTTACTGCTTGTTTACAAGCAGTAAACAAAGCTTTTCACTGTATTTTGGTATGTGACAATAAATCAAAGATCAAAGAAAGTCATTTGGCAGAATGCTTCATTGCCAGAACTTTCCAACAAGGACCAAGACACAGCTTGTCAGGTGATGAGGACGGCATTGCCTGTCACATGCTTCATGCACACCTAAACTGTCTGTGCCACTACACACTGCCCTCGAAGCAGCTATGGGGAGGAAAAGGCAGTCATAAACCTCCTTCTGGAATGTGCTTTTGCAAAGAAGGTCTGGAGAGAGATATTCTGATTTTTGCTGAGGTTCGTCCTGTGTAGCTCTGTGAAGCAAGACTATCAACTCGATGAAAGATGCTCTTTGGTCTGCTTGAAACTTGTTGGTCTTCCAGTGCAAAGAACTAACCTCAACCAAGTGCTGCAGACTGACACATCCAAGGTCCAGGACTATGTGCTGAGGGACATGCTAAAGCTTGGGGCAGCTGCTGCCAAGGCTCAGTAGGGAAAGACCACTGTCTAAGGTCTTTGTGCCAAAATTATAATGAGGGTCCATTCAGTTATCAGATGTTCACTTTGCCCCAAAATGTGTGTGAATAGCGTCCTGCATGTGTAGGAAGTGTATTTGGTTCTGCATCTGCAGGGAATGTCAAATTCTAATGCTTGTTTTTCTTTATAACGCAAAGATCTGTGCAGAACTGCTCAAGTACCCATGTTTACATATAGATTTTTTCAAGAATAAAGTATATTTTTGCAATCAGAAATGAGCTACACCACTTCAAGAAGCGATAGTAAGAACTGCTGATACCGGAGTCAGAGATAACACAGTGTGGAGCTGGAGGAGCACAGCAGGCCAAGCAGCATCAGAGGAGCAGGAAAGTTGACATTTTGGGTCGAGAAGAGTCCCCACCAAAACGTCAGGTTTCCTGCTCCTCTGATGCTGCCTAGCCTGCTGTGCTCCTCCAGCTCCACACTCACCAGTTCAAGAAGGCTACTCACCACCACCTTGTCAAGGACAATTAAGGTTGAGCAATAAAAGATCACTTTGCCAAAGATGCTCACATCCCATGGATGAATAAAAAGGGTGACTAACCCCATCCAGCTGAGGCTATTACATATCTCAATTGTCATTAGTTCTATTGTTACTTATTTCCGTCATCTTTCCCTTATCAGTATGTAACTGCATTTACTTCTACTATAAATGCAGGTAGCCAAATTTTGTTAAATGTTTTTGATTATTGGATAAATTATTTTCATCGGCTGCAAGATCAGGAAGCAGAGCAAAATTGACAAAGCAACCAAAAGTGAAATGAGAATTTTTTAATGCAGTGATCCTAAATGCATTGCTTGAAATAGTGCAGGAAACAGATTCACAAACAACTTTTGAAAGAGAATTGGATGTATCGTGAAAGAGGACAATATTGCCAAGTTATAAGAGAGTGAGCAGAGTGGGATTAATTGGTTGGTGCTAAAAACAGCCAGTATCAGCATAACGGATTGGCTTCCTTCTGTGCTGTTTGAATTATTATGCACGATTTCTTGTCAGCCTATAGTATGAACTTCAATGTTTTATAATCAAGTCCCTCCCTTTTTGGTAATGATTTTACCTTTATTATGACAGACATTGAGGTTTGTACACTGTGAACATATGTTGGGAATTGGGTATGTGCCCCAGTAAACTGTCCAGTAATTTTAATGAATGAAGAATAATGCACAGTATATGTCCAAATTTCTATATTTGTTCTTTGCATGCAAATTCCTATGCTAGGAGGCCTAAGCATTAAGACTTAACTCTATTCAATTATTAACCGATGACTATTGTTACCATCTTAAGTAACTTCTCTCACCTAATGCCTTTAAAACTTTAATCTCTTTCACTGAAGGTTAGCAGCAGTTCAAAGTACCTGATACCAACATCTTTCATGTTGGGAGTGTGTTAGTGTGAGGAAATAAAAATATCTTTGCACTTCTGCCAAGAATTGCGAACGTTAAACACTCACAAACAACAGACAGTAAGGCGGGAAGCAGTCATGTATAAAATTGCTGGATGGAGAGAAATACTTAATCTATTGTTTCTAACTCAAAATCAGAGGAATAACCCATTTTGCAACAAATAAAAACTTGCTTTTTTAAGTTCTCTCAACATCAGGGCCTCACTGACAGATCTAATGCTTTCCTTCTTGTTTGGTGTTCTTCTGCCTACCTTTTTTCCAATGTTAAGCTTCACTCAGTTTTAAGGAAGGTTTACTCGACCCCGGTTTACTCCCCCGCACGCACCCCCATTTACTCCCCTGCCTCACCCCCTCACGCACCCCCATTTACTCCCCTGCCTCACCCCCTCACGCACCCCCATTTACTCCCCTGCCTCACCCCCTCACGCACCCCCATTTACTCCCCTGCCTCACCCCCTCACGCACCCCCATTTACTCCCCTGCCTCACCCCCTCACGCACCCCCATTTACTCCCCTGCCTCACCCCCTCACGCACCCCCGGTTTACTCCCCTGCCTCACCCCCTCACGCACCCCCGGTTTACTCCCCTGCCTTACCCCCTCACGCACCCTCCCGGGTTTGCCCCCCGGTTTGCCCCCATGACGCACCCTCCCCCGCCGAGGTCAGTGAGTGCCGCGCAGCCGCAGTGCGGTTTCTGATGACGCTGACGGCCCGCTTCCTGCCATCAGGCGGCGGGAGGGCGGGTGTGCGCGAGCGGCAGCGGCGGCGGCTTCAGTTATAGCAACTGTTGCCTTGTGAATAAAGCGCCGTAGTCCTGGCGACTGTTACCCACCAACAACTGCTCACAACAACAGCAACCGAGGTGAATATTATTGGTATTATTATATATCTGTCGCTCCTCTCAGCCCCAAACTGCTGTTACCGCCTGCAGCAGCGACAGCTCTCTCTCTCTCTCTCCCTCCCCCTGTCTGGCCGCTCGCTTTTCTTTAACCGTCTGTTTTTCTCCCCCCTTCACATCCCAGAAATGGTGGATCTGAATAATAAGCTGTTAATATTTAAACTGTGTGCAATGTGGACCTCTCCCTCTCTCTCCCCCCCCCAACCCCTCTCTCTTCCCCCCCCCAACCCCTCTCTCTCCCCCCCCAACCCCTCTCTCTCCCTCCTCTATCTCCACCTTTGCACCACAATTTTTCCAGGCTCCTGCTGCTAATTTATTCCTAATTTTAATTTATGTCGACTGCGGAGGGTCAAAAGAAGAAAGAGGATTTTGAATAATGATAAATTACTCGATCTAATTCTCTCTCTCTCTCTCTATAAAATACCCAAATGTGATTTCACCTTTTGATCCTGGCACGATTTAAGGAGGCCTTGTGTGTGAATCCTACATGGTGCCTGTTTTTTTTTGTCTGGTTTCCTGACATTAATTATCCTCTTCTGTATTGTTTACTAGGTTTGTTGGTAATGGTGTTTCCCACTCTTTGTAATGCCTTTATTATATAATATAGATTGTATATGTAAAGGGGGGTGTGTGCGCCCATGCATACAATACAAATGTTGGTACAAGGTGGAAACTGACTGTTTTTGTAAGAATGTGTCACTTTCTGTTGAAAACTGATGACTATTAATCTCACTGTGTTTGTTGTCAAGGGTGATGGTGGTGGTTATTGTCTATGCCCTCTCCCCATCTCCACTGCTGGACACTTATTTCTTATTCCTTTAGTTATATGCTTCCCCAGATTTAACTGTCTGTTTTGGGAGGATGCTCTAATAAAGAGTTAACGCATGGTGTGTACATAGCTGTTATGTGTTGGTGAGTGTGGTTGTTCAGGTGTTTGCCCTCTGGCCTTGAGTAATATTTGATGGTGTTGCATCTCCTTGGAATGGGTTTAATTGTCCCCCCTCTCCTGGACCGTATTTGGTGGGTATAAATTGTTTTAGGGGCATTTCTCTTGAGAGTGTTTTAATTAAAATGAGCAAAATGGCGGTGAGTTGATAGAAATGTTCTTAGAGTGCTCATATATTACACCTAATTTTAAAACCAATTTTTAAAGAATGAATGTCTTGATTTTTTTTTAGGAAGGGAAAGTATCACTACTTTTTGCAAAATGGTTAACTGTTTCAGTTTAAATCACATTAATATTTGATTAGCTGTCGGAAAATGATAATGTTTGAGATTTGGTTGAACTCTAGTACTGACTGAAGATTAGTTGCATGTTGGGTTTTTTTCAGGGAAGGGGATAGGATTGATTTTATTTGTTTTATGTGGCTTTTTGACAACAAATTGCTATTGATTGGTCTGTTACCTAGACGTCTGGAGCAGCGAGCATTTGGTTTTAGTTTGTTTTATTTACGAGGATGGTGGTGTTTAACTTTGACTTTTAATAGGCGATTTGTCTCTTCGTGCTTTGTGAGCGGAGGAAAAGGTTTACGATATCTTTAATATTCCAAAGGATGGTGGGATATTTAATTTTAAATGTAAGGGGCTTACCTTCACACATGTTAGTGTTTTATATTCATATATGTAAAATATAATGAATGCAAGATTGATTTAATTATTTTTAGATATACCTTTAGTTGACATTTTTGTCCAGTCTTATTTTGTGTAATATGATTATTTAAATCTTGTGGCTAGCATTTTGTAATCTACGTTTTCTGTTAACATATTTGAAGATACTTGTTTTGTGGTGGATTTGTATTTTGATTTGCTTATCACTTCATGTTGTATTCATACATGCATTGACATTACTTGTTCAGGTGTTTAGTACAATAATTTTTTTTGATTCACAAAACAATTGCATAGATTCCTCGTGTCTGTGTGTACAGAACCGTACTTAATGTTTACAGATACTATTACTCTGTGTACACCACTGTGCTATTTCGTTGATGTTCCAAAATAAAGTGACCTGTTTTTAGCCTGAATTACATTGCTACATAAACCTGAAGAAGAAACCACAGTTGTGTGTAAATGTGTGAAGTAAAGCAATGGCATTTGAGGAAATCTCCAGATACTATTTTTTTTATTGGTAAAGATAAGCACAATTTATGAATTTAAAGAAATGAACTTGCATAGATAATTCAGTATTTTAAATTGGAAGATTAATTGAATGTCAACGTTTTAGCAAAGCAGAAATTTTCAGTTTTTTGCTAGAGATCGGCATAGATTTTTGCAGGTTGAGCTTCTATCGGCTGTAATGGAGTAAACATATTTTCTTAAAAACAATGAATGGACGAGATATTAGAATAGGAGAATAGTATTTAAAATAATGGAGCTGATTTTTTTTTCAAGTGTGTCAACGTTTAAAAAACAATTTTTTTTCCAATTTGTTCTTGGGATGAGGGCATTGCTCATCCTGAGTTGCCTTTTGAGAATCTGCATTCATTTTGGCTTATGTAAATTGCAGCTGATCATAAAAGTATAAAACATTTCAATGTTCAACTTTTCAATTAAGATAACTCAAAAGCTTTACTTTTTTTTAAATGGGGAAGACATGCTTAATGTGTTGGGAGCATCCTCACTGCCAAATTGCTAACTGCTATTGGTTAAAGAAATCACACTTTGTTCCATTAGACTAATTAGGATAATCTTAATTCATTTTCAGAAATTAATCTCATTTTCGTGACTGACTTCTAATAAACATCACTGCGATGTGTAGCTCAAATTGATCTCTGCAAAGCAGATCTATTTGGAAGACTAAATTGCTCATTTGCATTGCTGGGTATTTTTTCAAGTGCTCAGCAGAACAGTCACCACTATTATTTGTTAAAATCTGAATTATTTATTTTTGATTTGATTGTCGACAATTTTTGAAGCCACTGGATTATAAACTTCTCAGTGACAGACATACTTGCAAGTTTACATGCTTACTGAGTGTAATGCATTCTGATGTGCTATTTGCATGCAGGCATTTAAAAAAAACTGCCCAGCATTCACCCAAATATAGCGTCTTCAGGACTGATAGTGACCATTAAGCATTTGTATGCAGATTTTGTCTGGTGGCATTTCAGTTTAAATGAATTTAATCTGTATATTTTGTATTAAAACATCTGAGCTGTGAAACTGATTAATTGGGCAATAGAAGAGACAGTGAAGCAAGGAAGGGAACTTTATGGATATAGGTTAAACAGTCAAAGATGTAAGTGCTCTGGGAAGTTTGCTTGAACTATTGATTTTGTTTAAGTTGAGTGCATTAGCTGTTTACATATAACCCTCGGGAGAGATGCGTTGCTTATTAACATGTGGAAGTCGCACAATCTGAGTGACATTTGAATACACTTTTAAACCTCGTGCCACATCTACAGGAACCCTGGGATACCTAAAACTTGTCATTTTAAAAGAAAGGCAAGAACACAATGTCTATTGAGGAAGTGGATTTAAAATGCTTGACAATGCATCAACAATAAATACACGTTATTCACAGTTGCTTTCTTGCTAGTGTGTAAGCACTTTTTGAGAGTTTTGTAGATTTTCAAAGTAACATTCTGTGTGGGTGACACCTCGGTTAATGTCAGTTTTGATCTCAGATGAACAGCTTTATGACCAACAGACTGTGCTGCTTGGTGGGCTGTGTCTAGACAATGAAGGGGGTGCTTCTTGTAAGAGGCACCATTCAAATCTGAAACAAGCAGAGGGTGAATTTCCATAGTGCATCCGAGCACCAGTGTTTCAAGAGGCCCAGATTGTCACGTCAGTTTCTGCACTTCCTTGAAGACTTACGATCTGTTTGACTTAGCCTCATTTTAAAAGTAACAATAGCCACCCTTTGTTTTCTTTGCACCTTGGATCCTTTTAGGGTTCTGACAGATACACATTAAGAATCTCCCAATTTACAGTCCATCGATGCATACATCTAATGGCTGGTTGATTGCCAGGACTGGCAGTTATGTGAACTTTGTCCGTGATGATGCCAGTCAGAATAAGCAGGAGCTCCTGTCTCTTGTTTGGTTTTGCAGGTGCAAAGTATAATTGTCTACATATGTGTGGTAATCTGTGTGCCCAATATTCACAATACACCTGATTAATCATAAAGGTCTCCATTTCATCCATGTGAAGTTTGTGTACAGCCACAAAAAATATATTTGTGTAGGTGTGTACACAAGCTCTGGCTTTACAGAGAAGTTGCAATAAAGCTTTATTATATTATCCTTTATATGAAATATCCTTTATTATACTAAATAGTTTTACATGCATTCAAATTTCATTGGCACAACTGGACATATTGAAGTGGTTAACTGTGACATTTGGTGAATAGCTGAAATTTGTAAGAAGCAAAAATCAAAGCACCTTCCTGCGTTACTAACACTAAAGAGAACATCATTAATTCTTATGATTAATTTTTTGGATTCTGTAATGTTTATTTGGACAAATAACACCAGTAATTTTTGCTAAATACTGGAGATCTTGCACACTGAAGTGATTGCTTGTGTTTTATTCCCTTGTGAGATGTGCATATCACTGGCTGACCAGCACTTTTGTTGCGCCCAACCTGAGTTGCCATTGAGAATGTTCAAGTGCCTTGAACCACTGTAGTCCATGTGCTGTGAGTTGACCCACAGTGCCCTCTGGGACAGAAGGAACAGCGATTATATTTCCAAGTCAGGACAGTGAGTGCTTGGAGGGGAGCTTGTAAGTGGTGTGCTTCTATATATCAACAGTCCTTTGTTCTTCCAAATGGAGGTGGTTATAGATCTGGAGGGGGCTGTGTAAGAACTTCTGTAGTGCACCTTGGAGATAGTAGTAGCAGCGGCGTGTACAGAGCATCAGTGGAAGAAAGAGTGAATGCTTGTGGATGTGCTGCCAACCAGGAGGTCTGTTTTCCATAGAATCCCAACAGTGTTGTAATAGACCATTTGGCCCAACAAGTCCGCACTGACACTCCGAAGAGCATCCCACATAGCTCTGGGAAATGCAGAGTAAACGCACCTAATATACATCCTTAATATTATGGGTAATTTAGCATGGTCAATCCACTTAAGTTGCTTATCTTTGGACTTTGGGAGCAAGCTGGAGTACCCGGTGGAAATCCTCGCAGAAAAGGGGAGAACATGCAAACTCCACGCAGACAGTCACCCAAGGATGGAATTGAAACCAGGTCCCTGGCGCTGAGGCAGTTGTGCAAATCGCTAAGCCACCCTGCCGCCATACATGGGAAGTTTATTTTGGAGAATCTGACAAAAGTCTGTTTCAGTATTACAGGCGATACATTCAAAAGTGTTTTTTTGTCTGGTGGGGAAATTGAAATTCCTCTGCCAAAGATCACAAATTAGGATTATGAAAATAGATTGGATTGATTTTTTAAAAAAAACTTTGATTTAATAGTTTTGAAGTTTAAATTTCTTCTCTTCAAGCTATTCCTCTTCTTCATATTTTCTTGGATTTCTTTGAACATAAGGCCAGGCATTTCTTGTAGCTGCTCCATCACTATTTCAATAACTTTGTCAGACTGTGGCAGAATCCCAAGTTAGACAAGTAGACAGGTTTTCTGATGCACTTCTAGCAATGCTAAAGTGCTGGAATGAAAATTTCTTGGAAGAATTCTCTTCATGAAAAAAGAATGATGGCTGGAGACCAATTCTTAGTTTTCAATTGACAGTATGCAAAAATAACCATTCAGAGATTTGGGTATGAAATAGCTCTACAGAAGCTAGTATCCTGTCACCAAGTCACCCTTTATTTACACGTGAATAGTACGTGGCATTGGTCCTGCTTCGTCAGAGCCAGCTCACAGAGTAACTCAGAAGTTCTGAGGAAGGGTCACCTGACCCGAAACGTTTAACTGATTTTTTTTCTGCATGGATGCTGCCAGATCTGCTGTGTTTTTCCAGCAACTTCTGCTTTTGCTCATCTTCTGTGAGATCCACCTAGCTGACCTCATTTCAATCACTACAAGGGACAGCAGTGAAAAAAATAACATTCTGAAGTTCTTTCTCCTTGTGGAAATTTAACTGGTATCTGCTCAGTGCTTCCGTGGGGTGGCACTGCACGTTTTTAAAGCCCAATGCAGCAGACAACTTTGCAGCACTCAACCTCGTTGGTAAATGTCACATGTTTAGATGCAATTGCCAGGGCTTCCTGCATAAGATACTCAGAATTGATGAAATGCTATTTTCAAATCATTACAGAAACCCACCGGCCATCTGATGCTTTACCCCCCTTCCTTGTGCACCATTCAGAAAGTGCTCAGTGTACTTACTCAAATGTAAGTGGCTACTGAAGGGAGATGGATTGCATTGAATTACCATGTTTGGCCCTTGCATCAACTATGAAATTACAAGATCCCCCGAACACAGTCAAACTACACTAGCTCTGGATGGTTACAAGACTCTTTTTAATGTTGTTGGAGCTGCACCTAGTCAGGCAATTGAGGAATGTTCCATCACACTTCTGACATGTTAGAGATAATAAAACTGCAGATGTTGGAATTCAAGGGAGACAAACAGGAGACTGGAAGAACACATGAAACCAGGCAGCATTTGAAGGAAAGGAGCAATCACCATTTCAGGTATAACTCTTCTTCTGGCCTGGAAAGGGTGGAGGCAGAATGGTGGTGATAGGTAGACATTGGTAGTAGGTACAACCAGGTTGGTCACTGGGAGGGCTGAATGATTGGCGGCTGGAAGGTTGAGTCAGAAGGTGGAATGAAAGGGAGGAGGTCCCCGGCCTCCTGTTTGTCTTCCCTGACATGTACCTTTGTAGATGATGCACAGGCTTTGGGGAGTCAGGAGATGAGTTACTCGCCATGGTATTGGTAGTTTCTGAACTGTTTTTGGAGCTACTATATACTTATGGTGAGTCCAGTTGTGTTTCTGGTTAGTGGTAACCCCAAGAATGTTGATGGTGGGTAACGTCCGGTGGTAACACCATTGAATGTCAAGGCGCAGTGGTTAGATTGTTTGGCATTTATGTGGCATGAATGTTACTTGACACGCCCATGCTTAGATATTGTCCAGATCTTGTTGGATTTGAACATGGACAGTTTTAGTATCTGTGGAGTGTCGTATGGTGCTGAACTTTGTACAATCATCAGCAAACATCTCCACTTCTCAAGTTACGATGGTGGGAAGGTCGTTTGATAAAGCACCTGAAGACGGTTGGGCCTTGGACACTACCTGTAGAGAGGTCCTGAAGCTGAATAACTGACCTCCAACAACAAAGTTCGCCCTCCTATCTGTCAAGTGTAATGCCTTCGCACAAGGGTCTTTTAATCTATTGGATAATTCTTGGTTTTTGGGCCTTCTTGTGATGCAGGGTAGCATCCCCCACTCTAGAGCTGGAGAGAGATAGCGGGAACTGCAGATGCTGGTGAATCTGAGATAACAAGGTGTAGACCTAGATGAACGCAGCAGGCCAAGCAACATCACAGGAGCAGGAAGGCTGCGTTTCGGGCCTAGACCCATCTTCAAAAGGCTTCATTTTCTGAAGAAGGGCCTAGGCCCAAAACGTCAGCCTTTTCTGCTCCTCTGCTGCATGGCCTGTTGTGTTCATCCAGCTCTACACCTTGTTGTTCCAGAGCTGGAGACCTGAGTTTTGTCCCACCTGCCCTGGAGTTGAGTATTAACATCTCTGACCAGGTTGATTTAAAAAGAGAATTTAAAGCTAATGACTTCAGCCTGTAGAAATTTTGCTGCAGATACCCATTGATTCCAGTTTTGCTAGGGCCTCTTGATCCTATACTCGATCAGATGCGGCCTTCATGTCAAGGGCTGTCACTATCACCTCCCCTCTGGAATTCATCTCTTTTGAACGGAGATGGGACCCAAACTGGACATCGCTGAGGAGGTCCTGCTTGATAGCATTGTTGATGACTCTTTCCATCGCTTCACTGATAGAGTGTAGACTAGGGTGTTAATTGGCCAGCTTGGTTTTATCTTGCGTTTTGTTTTCAGAACACTAAACAGGCAATTTTCCACATTGCTGGATAGATGCCAGTGTAGTAATTGTACAGGATGAGCTTTGTTAGGGGAATAGCAAGTTCTGGAGCACAAGCCTTTAGTATTATTTCTGAAATCTTGACATGGCCCATACCCTTTGATCTCACAAGGAGTGAATTGAGTTGGTAAAGACTGGCATCTTTTTAAAAACCAAAAGAACTGCAGATTGTGTAGGGTGGCTGGCTGGGACATGGGAGAGTTTGGGCCGTAAAATTATTGAACTCAATATTGAGTCCGGAGGGCTGTAGGGTCCCCACGCGGAAAGTGAAACTTGTGTTCCAGTGAAGCCCAACACAGCAAGCCAGAGATTGAGTTGTTGGCCACGGAGCAAGGTGGTGCGTTGAAGTGGCAGGCAACAGGTAGTTCAGGGTCTTTTTTGCAAACAATGTAGGTGTCTGCGAAGCAGTTGCCAAGTCTACACTTGGTTTCCGTAAAGTAGAGGAGGCCGCATTGTGAGCAGCGAATGTAGTAGAGTAGACTCTAGGAAGTGCAGGTGAAGTGTTGCTTCACCTGGCAGGTATGTTTGGGCTCTTGGATACTGGGGAGGGAGTAGGTAAATGGGCAGGTGTTGCACCATTGCCAGTTACAGGGGAGAGTGCCGTAAGCTGTGGGGAGGTGTTGGAGGTGAAGGAAGTGTGGACCAGGGTGTCCCGGAGGGAACAGTCCCTGCAGAAGGTGGACAAGGGAGGGGAGGGCAATATGTGTCTGGTGGTGGCATCTTGCTGGAGATGGTGGAAATGGCGTCTGATGATCATCACCAGTCTGATCCTGGCAAACCACTGGAGGAGACTGAGATGGATCGTTCACTTGGCAATGCTGGCTGATGTTTGTTGCAAATGCTTCAGCCTCATCTTTTGCACTGATGTGTTGGCCTCTTACATCATCGAGGATGGGGATATTTGTCGAACCTTCTACAGTAAGTTGTTGAATTGTCCACCACCATTTACGCATGGATGTGGCAGGACTGCAGAACTTAGATCAGGTTGCAGGCCTATCTCTTGCTCCTTATGATGTTTGGTGTGCAAATTGTCCTGATTAGTGGCTTTAGCATATTTGACACTACATCTGTATATACTGGTGTTGTTCCTGGCTTATCCTCCTGCGCTCTGCATTGAACGAGGGCTGATCCCCTGACTTAATGGTAATGGTTGAGTAGGGGAGATGTCAGACCATAAGATATTGGAGTACAGTTCTGCTGTTAATGGTCCACAATGCCTCATGGACGCCCAATCTTAAGTGGTTACATCTGGCATGGTGATAGTGCCCTCAACGCTAAAGAGAGTGTTCTCAACGCGAAGGTGGGACTTTGCCTCCATAAGGACCGTGCAGTGGCTACTCTTACCAATATTGTCATGGGTGCATCTGCAGCTGGCAGATTGATAAGAGTGAGGTCAAGTACGTTTTTCCCTCTTGTTGATTCTCTTACCATCTGCTGCAGACCCAGTCTAAAAGCTATGTCCTTTCCAACCTGACTAGCTCAATCATTAGTGCTGCTGCTGAGCCACTGTTAGTGTGCGTTGAAATCCCCCACCGAGTACATTTTGCACCTTTGCCAACACCAATCTTTCTTCAAGTGTTGTGCAACGTGTAAGAATACTGATTGATCAGCTGAGGGAGGGATGGTAGGTGGTAATCAGCAGGAGGTTTTACTGACCATGTTTAACCTGAGGGAGGCCATGGGAGGCAATGTCAAGGACGTCAAGTGCAACCCCTTTCTGAATATATAGCGCTGTGTTGCCACTTCTACTGGGTCAGTCCTGTTGTTGGTAGAGATGGTGATGTTGATGTCTGGGACATTGTCCGGTATGATTTCATAAGTGAGACTGCTTTTCCCAATTTTGGGACTAGCCTTCAGATGTTTGAGGAGGAGGACATTGCAGGGTTAACAGAGCTGATTCTGCTGTTGTCTTTTCTGGTGCCTATGTCAATGCTAGGTGATCTGTCCAATTTAATTTCTTTGTTGAGACTTGGTAGCAACTGATATAACTAATGGCTTGCTCAGCCATTTCAGGAGTTGAAAATCAACCATATAGCTGTGGTACTGGAGTTGCATGTCAGCCAAACCAGGTGAGGATGGTTCATTTCCTTTACTGAAGGGTTTTTCCAACAGTCAACAATGGTCATCAGTAGCTTCTTAATTCCAGATATTTTAAAAATTGAAATTTCAACTTGACGGGATTCTAATCTGAGTTTCTAGCAATAACACCACCAGGCCATCACAACTTTCCACAATGAAGCTCCTCTTCTTTGCAAAGCTGTGCTGGTTTAGGAATGGTAAACCCTGTAATTTCTATTTGGCTTTAGTGTTTGACCCTTGCATCAACAGTTGTGCTTATTCCTTGTCTCTGCATCTTGTCACCATATTTATCTACTCCCTTTTCATCATCCACCTATTTGGCTGTTCCTCAGTCTGCTGCTGAGCCTGTCACTGGCCACTAGTTATATCAATACAGCTCTTGTTTCTGGCGTGAAACTTACTGAGGCCAAAGTCCATTACCTGACTCCTCTGGATTTAATGGAAGTCTTCAACTTCACTATCACATGCCTTCCCTGCAACTGATTCTATTGAAGTAACTTCAACTCCACATTCTCCCACACTTTGCCCTTAACAGTTTCACATTATTATTGAGCAGATTAATGTAAGGGCAAGAGACTGCAGATGTTGGAGGTCTGAAATAAGAATGGGAAGTACTGGAAAAACTCAGCAATTCTAACAGCATTTGTAAAGAGCGAAGCAGAATTAAAGTTTTAAGTCCAATGACTTTACTTCAGAACTGTTTGTCTCTCCATAGATGCTGCTGGACTGTTCTTTGTTCTCATTTTAACTGAGTCAACAGTTGGTGATGCTGTATGCTGACTCCATCCTCCATACATCAACTTAATTCCATCACAGGACCCTGATTTTTAATTCGGAGTACATCTGATCAATTTCCTGTTGGTGTCAAGTTTTGATAAATCCTAGAAATTTTTCAACACATCGCTGGAGCAGATTGAACCTGGGTCTTTTGGGCTCACTACCACTGTGCTTTCAGAACCCCTGGAATTTATCTTTGGTCCCCTCTTTCTTTTCATCTCAATGGCACCCCTCGGTGACATCATCCAAAAACATTGCACTAGTTTTTACACATTCCTGGTGACACCTACCTCAGCGCCACTTTTCTCAACTCCTGTGTTGTTTCCGAATTATCAGGTTTTTTTTCCCAATATGTAGGGCTACTTGCACAGAAAATTGCCTCAGTTAAATAATGGGAAGACTGAAGTTATAATCTTTGGACCTGCCACAGCCTTTGTTCTCTAATTGCCAATCCACCCATTTCCCTTGCATCTGTCTGAGCTTAAACCAGGTTGTTCACAAGCTTGGTGTCAGACATTCTGAGGTAAGCTTACAGCCCACGTTACTGCCTGTAAACTGTTTACTTCCACAACTGGAACATTCTTCACCTAATCAGCTGCTGAAATCATCTTTTTGTTAGCTTGGGTTTTTGCCTTCAGGTTCATTTGTTGCTCTCACTGATACAGTAATCCTGAAAAATTGCATGCCTGCCCCTCTGGTCCAGTATCCAAATCATTGATACACACAGTAACCATCAACATCTTGGGGGTTTCTAGTTACCAGAATCTGAACTGGACCAACCAATTAAGTAGACTGTGATTCTCAAAAGCCTATTTTCTATTGGATTAGACACAAAACAAAGTGCGTTTTTTTAAAATTCATTCGTGGGATGTTGCCATTGCTGGCTGAATCTTATGGCCCGCCTTTAATTGTCCTTGAACTTGCTATACTATTTCAGAGGGTAGTTACAAAGTAGCATTGCTGTGGGTCTGGAGTTACGTTTAGGCCGCACCAAGTAAGGATGGTGGATTTCATTTCCTAGAGGATATTAGTGAACCAGATTAGTTTTTACAAGATTCAGCAGGAGTTACATGACTGACATTGTAAATCTTCTCTTTTAGCACATTATCTTTTCTGTAGATTCCTGCTAAATATTAAGGAGTTGATATATAAGACACTCCCTGTTTTTGGAAGTCAGAATGCATGATTAAACTTATAATTGATCTTTAAGTCAACACTGTCATTGTTACTTTATAAGTGCATGTTTAGGGTTGTGCTCTCATTTTGACTCTGCATTACTTAAAATCAAAGTTTCATAAAATTGGACGTTTTTCTTTACTTCCAGTATATGAGCTGTTGTAGTCATTTCAGTATGCACTCATGATGTGATTTGAGGTCATTCAAATGAAAGTGAAACCAATGTGCAGAGTCTTTTAAAATTTTAGAATTTCACCAGTGAATCTCAACTAAAGTTTTACCTTTTATTTTGGAGCATTTCTGAAGATAAAGTTAATTACTTGGACCGAATCAATAATTACCTTGCCCTCTTGATCATGAATTTCAAACTTGTTTTTAGACTGTGAAATCTTGTTGTAAAGTTAGTGGTGTTGAAGTTACACTTAAATAATAAGAAAAAGTGTTTGAAATTCCTTTGTTGTGTGGGCATCAGTCTCTTTTAAAATGTGAGTACTTTTGTCAAGATAACACATGATAGAATTTCATGCAAATATCATTCCAGATCGTAATTTCAAGGTCAGTGTTTTGGGCTTCCCATATTATTTGTATAATAAATAGGAGGGTTGTGATGTGTGTGAAATCATGGAATTCATGTTGAATTTGAGTGTTGTGTTCCATTTCTTCCCTGGGCAACTGAAAAGTGGAGAGCTGACTTGTATTACTGCAATGTAACCTGAACCCCTAATAGTGCATTGTTTCATGTAAATCATTACTTTGTAACTCATATGGAACTCGCTGTAGTGTTGTACTATTTGGTAATGTTGGGCAGCAATGTTTTTTGCACCATCTTGGGAGAAGTCAGGCAGATGGGATGTGGAGCAAAGTATACAATTGACTGGCATATGAGAAGGGTCTAGACCCGAAATGTCAGCCTTCCTGCTCTTCTGATGCTGCTTGGCCTGCTATGTTCATCTGGCTCTACACTTTGTGACCGTAATTTATCCAGCTTTGCTGAAATTTTCTCACAGGGGAGATCAGTAGGTTTTCGGCATCTTACATGCACTGTGAAATCAATTTAAGCCCTTGAGTGACCTACTGATGGTCTTCAGGAGTATCTTCCCACCGTTACTAATGAGCCATGGTCCTGCGGTTCTAAAGGACGTAGGTGATTTTCTCTTACAGACTGCTAGCAGACATGATGAGCCAAATGGCCTGCTTCTGTGCTGTAACTACACTACAATCATTAATTGCAAAAGAAACCTGCTGGCATCCATTCGTCAGGACTAATGCAGGACGAACTCATTCTGTTTTAAATGCAGAATAAATTGTTTATTTTTTGAAATTTAGTATTTTTGTGTCCGCCCAAATGGACGAGAAGAAACATCATTTTTCAGCGGTACTCAGTTCTATATTATCAAGAGACTTCTATTAACAATAGATATGAATTCCAGAGGTGGTGACAGACTGATTGCCTTTGATATCAAGGGCAATGTTTCTACAGAATAAAGTATTAAGAAATACAATCAAAATCTAAGTGATTGGGAATAGGGAAATGTCTTCACTGACTGGAATCATGCCAACAATAAAGGAAGATGCTTGTTATTCTTGGAGGCCAATCCTCTTAGTTTCAGGATATGACTACCTGAGTTACACAGTGCACTGTTCTTGTACCAGATTTATTTCAGTTTTCTCAGTGATATTATCTTTATAGTAATGGGAAGTGGAATTGTTAACTTCAAAGTCTTCCATTCCATTTACAACTAGTCAAATCATAAAACGGTCTGCTTATCTGCTGAAGGACTTTGATAACATGGAGATTTGGCTGATTAATGCCAAGACGTTTTTGTGCCGTGGCAAAGACCATCTCCAAAAGAGGGTCTAACCATCTCCCCATGACTTTGAATTGGATTACTATTACTGAATTCTTACCATTGACCAGAAACTTAATCAGCAATATTAAGCATAATGGCTGCAAAAGGAAGGAGAAACTGGATATTCTGTAGTAAATAGTTCACTGTGAGACTGCCCAAAACCTGTCTACCTTGAAAGGTGCAAATCATGAGTGTGATGGAATTCTCAGGCATTTACTTCCTCCATTGTGGCGATGTGTATCAACTACAAAATGCACAGCTGAAGCACAATAAAATGTAATTGACTCTACTTTTCAACATACTTCCTTGATACTGTAGAAATACGAGGAATGCAAAAATTTAGAAACAGCCACCACCAACATGCACTCCCTCAGAGTTGCATACTGTCTGGACTTAACGTATTATCAGTTTATCCTTACTTGGTCAAGAACCTGGAACTTTTTACTACCAGCATAACAGATGCATCAACACTATTCACTAAGATTGCTTATTACTATCTCCTTCAGGACAATTAGGAATGGATCACAAATATTAGTCTTGCTTGTCATGCTGTTATGCCACAAATAATTTTTGTTTATTTAATCACCAGATCATTAGTGAATCCAAAAATAAGATTAAATAAATATGCAACTTAATTATGTAATTGTAAATCAGTGACCCTAATCTTATCTGTTACAAGGCATAACTACGAAGGCTACCAGACGCTTATTTGAAACTAAGGGATTCCTGAGGTTGGCAGTGGTGGATGAATCATAATCAGTAGGGATGAAAATGTATTAATTAGCTACAGATAATTGGCTTGTCAGCTATTTATACCTGACACTAATTATGCACCCACTTTTAAGAATATAAAGTTTAAACTGACCAAACTGCACTCAATAAGTGTCTGCTCTTAATTGTTTAGTAACCTTTTGTTGTGAGTGATTGGTTTCATAATTTGCTTTAAATTGACAATGTTGCTGATGTGATGTAAACAAATAACGTGCATTGGCTGTGAACCTTCCCGTTGAAATTTAGAATGTAATCGGCACTGCTGCATAAATCATACTTTGGGGCTGCAGATTACAAGTTCGGGGCGGCACGGTGGCTCAGTGGTTAGCACTGCAGCCTCACAGCGCTAGGGACCCGGGTTCAGTTCTCGCCTCGGGCGACTGTCTGTGTGGAGTTTGCACATTCTCCCCGTGTCTGCATGGGTTTCCTCCGGGTGCTCTGGTTTCCTTCCACAGCCCAAAGATGTGCAGGTTAGGTGGATTGACCATGCTAAATTGCCTGTAGTGTTCAGGGGTGCGTGGGTTATAGGAGGATGGGTCTGGGTGGGACGCTTCAAGGGGCAGTGTGGACGTGTTGGGCCGAAGGGCCTGTTTCCAAACTGTAGGCAATCTGATCTAAGCCCAAACACACTCTCTCTCTCTCTCTCTCTCTCTCTCTCTCTCTCTCTCTCTCTCTCTCTCTCTCTCTCTCTCTCTCTCTCTCTCTCTCTCGCCACAGCTGAGTTATAAAACATCAAATGGATTTCACTGTTTCATTATTTAAACAAAAATTAGACTCCATCATGAATATTTTGAATTCTTTTCCCCAGCGGGCAGGGACTATCAAGTCGTTATTGTATTCCAGAAAGAGATTGATAAGATTTTTGAACAGTAACGGAATCGAGTGATTTGGTGATACCAAAGGAATTGGAGATGATACAGGAGTTCAGCTAAACTTTTTATTGAATGGTGGTACAGGCTCAAGGGCTTTATGGCCTCCTGCTCTTTTTTTTTCAATGCCCCTATGTCTAGTTTTATTAGCAGTTAAAACTCAAAAAGCTAGTAGGTATTCTTATATTCTTTTTGTATTTTCACTACAAGAATACTGATCTTGCGAGAATATTTTAGTTTTATGCATATATTGCTTTGGCTGATTTCCTTGTTGGAAGACATGCGATAGTAACCATCCTCCCCAGCTTCACGTGTTTTCTCAAATTGTTTCAATCTGTAGACTATATCATCACTATATGTTGACATTAACAAAAAAATGTAATGAGGTAATAAAAGTAAAATTTCCTTTCAATATTACATGGTATTTTATTCATTGAAGAGATATTCTGTGGACTGTAGGTAAATGAATTTAAAATGTCTTCATGTTAAGTGTTATCTTTGCATTGTTTCTGGACGTGACTATTTTAGTAATATTCACACGTTTCAGCTGGTCCAAGAATGCTCCCTGTAAATTATTCCGTTACCAAGTCCAGCTCACTGACGTATAATTGGCTCCCAGTTGCCCCAGTACTTTGAATTTTGTTTTCTTCGATTTGTACAAAATCCTTTGTGGTCTCAGCCCCTCCCATCTATGTAACCTCCTCCAACCATACCACACTGAGAACTCTGCATTCCTCAAACCCTGGCCTTTTGTGCATCACCCACTCCTTCCTACCATTATTGGCAGATGTGCAGTTGGTTGCCTAGGTTCTTTGCATTGGAATTCATTCCATAAAGCTTTGTATCTTTCGGTCTGTGCAAGAGACTTTTGTAACATTAGCTAGAAAGATTTTTTGATTGCCCTGAATATTTTTCATTTAATGTTTTTGCATGTGCTTTCATGTACACTTTTGTAAAGAGTCTTGTATGTTATGAAGTGTGCTACATAAGTGGAAGTTTTGTTTATTAAATTGCTGTAAATGGGGATGCCATTGTGAAGCACATTTTAAAATAGCCAAGTGCTAGAAGCTATATTGTTATAACTTATGGAATCACAAAATTTGATTTTACTTGTGTCAAAATGGCACTGGATTAGCAGTAGATTATTGTAATGTTGCAGCAATAACTTTGTAGATACTTTTTGATTTGAATTTGATCCATTCTACAGAACCATTTTGCAACAATATTTATTTTAATGAATCTTTTGAAGACATTGGCAGATTCTGTGATTTGTTGGAGCTATTGGCACTCCACATTACTATGGAGTAAATAGTATAGCAATATCTGACATCTAAACATGTACTGTTCGATGCAGAAATCTCCATGTTCCTGTCTGATTTGCCATACTTGTCTACAAGCTTCGCTGCAGTGATACTGCACAAATTTGGCATTCAAACAATGGGCATAAAGTAGAGGTTCTTACCCACCATTACTCTTTAGACATGCAGAAAATGTTAAGGATAATGCATTCATGCATGTGTTTTTGTTTTGATAGCCTGGTAAATCATACTGTCACCTTTAAAGTACGTAGTCTCATTTTTCCAGAGTTAGCTGATGTTACTCATTTGAAGAACTGGTACAGGCATGATGGGCCAAAAGGCTTCCTTCTACAACAGAACAACTCCGTAAGAATTCTGAGAAAAATTATAACTGGATTTATTTTATTTTTTAAAAATCCTGATCTCTCTATCCATTTTCCATTCATTTCTGTACACTATTTTACATTGCATTAAATACTCTCCTTAATTTTTGGTTTGGACTCTCCCTTGAGTGTTTTTCAATGTCATTGCTTGAACAAACACACTGTTGACTGCCCTGTTCTCCTGAAGGTGATGCCATATTAACACAACCTCTATATACCAAACGGTGCTACTTAAAAGTCCTCAGGTAACTGTGCATATTATAAACAACAAACGCTTACTTTGTCTTTGACTGCAAAATATGGGCAGTGTTGCATGCACAAATGTAAAATGGGAATTTTACAGCTGGGATTCACTGCATTTGAAGCTCTTGTCAGAGAAGACTTGTGCAGTACAAAATAGCATCTGAAACTCTATTGGTGATGAATGCTTGTTTTATATTGTTGCTATGTAAAATAGCAAAAATACATCTGAGTAAGTAGGAAGCATTCTGAGAGGGATGTATCAACCTTGGCTATCCAAGGTCATTAAGGAGACTATTAAGTTGAAAGATAAAGCACATAAGGTAGGAAAAGTCAGTGATAGCTCCCAAGACTGCAATAAATTCGGAATCCAGCAAGGAAGGATTTAAAAGATGATAAAAGAGAAAATAAACTTGGAGAGCAAACTAGTAAGGAATATCAAAGCTGACAATGAGCTTCTTTAAATATATTAAAAAGGAAAACAAACCAAAGTGAACATAGGGCCCGTTTGAAAATGAATCTGGGGAGATGGTTATGGGGAGCAAGGAAATAGCAAAGGAGTTAATTAGATATTTTGCATCAGCCTTTATGGTGGAAAATCCTTTAAACATCCCATTAATACTAAGAAATATGAGAGAGGAGGTGGAGGTGAAGACTTAGTGATACTATCATTAGACTGTTAGTCCAGAAATCCAGGCAATGTTTAGGGAGCCTAGGTTCAAATCTTGCCAATTTGAATTCAGTAATTTTTTTTTAAAAAATCTCGAGTTAAAAGTCTCACGATGAATGATCACAAAACTATTGTCAGTTGTTGGAAAAACCTTTCTGGACACTAATGCCCTTTAAGGAAGGAAACTGTTATCCTTCCCTAGTCTGGCCTACCTGTGACTCCAGACTCTCTGATGTGGTTGACTCTTACCTGCCCTCTGGGCAGTTACAGATGGGCAATAAATGCTGGACTGCCCAGTGATGAGTAAAAAAAATGAATTAAGTATAACCATTACAAGTGTAGTATCGGACATGTTAATAGGCCTAAAGGCAGATAAGCCCCGTAGCATCCTAAAAGAAATAGTGACAGAGATGGTGGATGCACTGGATGTAATTTTGTGAAAGTCCTTGGATTTTGGAAAAGTACCAGAGAATCGGAAAACTACCAATGTGGAACCCCTATTCAAAAAGGGAGGGAGGCATAAAACAGGTAACTATAGGCTGATTATTAAGGAAGTAATAGCACATTTAGAAATTTATTAGGCAGAGTCAGCATAGCTTCATGAAAGGGAAATTGAATAACTTATTATTAGTGTTTTTCAAGGAGGTTTTTATCAAATTGGATAGGGGTAAACCAGTAGATGTGGTGTTTTTGAACTTCCAGAAATCGTTTGACAAGGTACCTCTCAAAAGATATGTCATAAGATAAGACCCCATAGTGTTGCAGGTAGTATATTGGCATCTTTAGAGAATTAGCTAATAGGCAGGAAACAGCAAGAAGGGCTAAGGGGTTCTTTTTCATCTTGGCGATCTGTGACTGGTGGGGTGCCGCAAGAATTAGTGCTGGAATCGCAACTATTTAACAATGTACATTGGCTTCTTCCTTGAAGTCACTAATGTATTGTAACTAGCTTTGCAGATGACATAAAAATAGATGTAAAGACAAATTTTGAGAAGGATACAAACTGAGATATTGATATGTTCAGTAAGTTGGCAAATAGAGTGTAATATGGGAGAATGTGAAGTTATTAATTTTGGAAAGGAGAACAAATGAACAGTATTACTTACGTGGAAAATAGCTAAAAGCAGCAGTACAAAGGGAGTTTGGGGTACTTGTGGACCAACCTCCCAAAGCTAGCACAAAGATGCAGCAGCTAATTAGTCAGGCTAATGAAATGTTGACCTTTTATTTCATAGGGTGTGGGTGTATAAGAGGGAAATCTTACTGCAACTGTACAAGGTGCTAGTTAAACCACGTCTGGAATACTAGGAGCAGTTTTGACGCCCTTATTTAAGGGAAGATGTCATATCATTGAAGGCAGTTCAAAGAAGATTCACTAGGATGATCCTTGGTATGGAGATGTCTTATGAGCAAAGATTAACCATGTTGGGATACCACTCACCGGAGTTTACAAGAAAGAGAGGTGATCCTATTGAAACATGCAGGATTCTTAAGAGGCCAAACAGGGTAAATGCTGAGAGGATGTTTCCCACTGTGGGAGAGTCTAAGACCAGAGAGCATAGCCTTAGATTAAAAAAGTAGTGCCAATTTAATTCGGAGATGACCACTTTATTCTCTGGGGGTTGACTGTCTTTGGCACTCCTTGTCATAAGGACTCTGCCCCCACAGCTCTTTATGTATATTTAAGGTAGAAATAGCTTCTTTAACCCTCGATTCCTCTACAGATATAGGGAAATGCAGGGAAGTGGGAATGAGGAATACTGGATTAGTCATGATCCTATTGAATGATGGAGCAGGTTTGAGGAGCCGAATGGCCCACTTCTATTTCTATCTCTTATGATTTACCACTGAGCTTTGACTTTCTTTTACTTTCTTTACTGTCTTTTACTGCCCTTTTTTAAAGCTCCATTTTTAAACTTTTTTTAACTCTCTGAATAGACTGAGACTAACTGACTAACTTCAGCAATAAAATAAAACAAAACTGTGGATGCTGGAATCCTGAAACAGGAACAGAAATTGCTGGAGAAACTATTCAATATGTTAAGGGTTTCTCTCTCCTCAGATTCTGCCGGACTTGCTGAATTTTTCCAGCAATTTCTGTTTCATACTAATTTTGGTAGCCTGCGTAACTCAGTGTTAAGTTTTAGCTCTCCTATCTTGACTATCACCAAATCTGCTTATTTTCATTTTTGAAGATTTTAGTAAAAGAAACAACACACGCTTTCCAAAGGGAGGCATTTTGCTAATTTGGGAACTGCAGATGCTGGAGAATCCAAGACAGCAAAGTGTGGATCTGGATGAACGCAGCAGGCCAAGCAGCATCTCAGGAGCACAAAAGCTGACGTTTTCGGCCTAGACCCTTTATCAGCTCTGATGGGTCTAGGCCTGAAATGTCAGCTTTTGTGCTCCTGAGATGCTGCTTGGCCTGCTGCGTTCATCCAGCTCCACACTTTGTCATTTTGTTAATTTGCTTTTTCTTCTGGATGTGAGTTTGCTCGCTGAGCTGGAAGGTTCGTTTTCAGACGTTTCGTCACCATTCGAGGTAACATCATCAGTGAGCCTCCGGTGAAGCGCTAGTGTCATGTCCCGCTTTCTATTTATCTGTTTAGGTTTCCTTGGGTTGTTGATGTCACTTCCTGTTCTTTTTCTCAGAGGATGGTAGATGGTCTCCAAGTCAATGTGTTTGTTGATGGAGTTCCGGTTGGAATGCCATGCTTCTAGGAATTCTAGAAGAATTCTAAACAGATAAATGGCCTCCTCTATCTTTTAGGTCATGTCCTCAAAAAAACTCAATCAAGTTTGTGAGACACGATCCAACATATTTTCTCTACACCTTATTCTCACTAAACTGCTAACCATTCAACTTCCTGTCTTGGCTCCTGACTTGTGTGACATTGTTAATAATTTTCTCCTCAGGCTTTGTTTTTCTTTCTGTATTAAACCTGCTGTCATGACTGTTCTCCCAGGGAGGAAAAAAAGTACTATGATATCCTTTCAACATATCATCGCATCTTCTACCTCCCTTTCTTGTCAAATCTTTGAGCATATTTTCACCTTCCAATTTTGTGCACATGTTTTATGGAACTCCCAGAATTGAATCCTCCCTAATTAAATTTCTGACCCTGCCACATGCTAAATGTTTTTCCTATCAAATGACACCCCTCATTACTAAACAAAGACACCCAAAAGCAAAATACTGTGGACGCTGGAAATTTTAAATAATGGCAGCAAGTGCTGGAACTAGATCTTCAGAAGAGATTCTGAATAAAGCATTGAGCTGCATCTAACTATCTCTTCAGGGATGCTGCCAGGCTTGCTGAGTATTTCCTGCATTTTCACTTTTTTAAATTATAAAGATGAAGTATTCTTCCTCTTATATAGACTATAAGATATAGGAACGGAATTTGGCCATTCAGCCCATTTGAGTCTGTTTCCTCATTCGATCATGGCTGATATTTTTCTCAAACTCATTGTCCTGCTTTCTCCCTGTAATGCTTGATTCCTTACCAATCAAAAGCCTAGCTATCTCTATCTTAAATGCACACAATGACCACTACAGCCATCTGGCAATGAGTTGCAAACAGTCACTGTCCTCTGGCTGAAAAAATTCCTTGATACAGTTGATCACACTTAACATCCTTGTATGCCTTTTCACTGTTGCCGAGTGGATAAGACTGCACTTGTCTGATTCCATTCTCATCTAATTGTGACCAGAGAATTAGCATCATGGCTTCTCTTTGCTCATCTGTATTATTACTTCTCACGTTCTTCAAGGGTCTAGCCTTAAATCCCCTCTGTTTCTCAAGTATGTTCAGCTCCTTGATTTCGTTGTGTGAAACGTATATCAAGTTTCAAGCATGCGTTGACCCTGCCCAGCTTTGCCTTCTCACCTCTGTTGATCTCTTCACTATCACTAGGTGTCAGATTGCTTGTCTTGGATTCTGCATTACTAGATAGGGAGAAATGTCCTCCCATTATATTTTGAGAAGTCTGAAGCCATTGCCTTTGACTTGTTGCCACTGACTCTTAGTCGGCTTGGTACTTTTCCAGGGTTGAGTTAGACTTGTTGAATTGTGCAATCTTGGTGTTAACTTTCAGTCTCACATTTGCATTATCATTAAAACTACCCTTTTCTTTTTTCATAATACTGCACGTTTCTCAGTTCTTCTCCTGCTCCAGCACCTGACCCTAAAAATTTTGGTTGACGCTCCACTGTGGCACTCGGGGAGTGCAGCACAGTTGAAGGTGCTGTCCTTCAGATGAAATATTAAAACGAGGCCCTCTCTGCTTGGATTGATGTAAATAAAAAAGCTGTGACACTGTATTGAAGAGCAAGAGAACAATGTGATATTGAATGTGAAATTGGCCATGGCTACCATATGGCAATAGATTTGATAGACTGAAATCGGTCTTTATATTGTATCAGAACCATTTGTAATTGTGCTAGCATTCTTCACATTTATTTCCCACTTAAAAAGTATTGTTTTGGAATGTTGACCTAATTTGCTGTTGCTAAAAGCTGGAATAGTCACGGTGGGCCAAATGGCCTCCTTTTACACTGTAACCATTCTTTGATTCCGATTGTGTGTTCCAGCTGTTTTTCAGAAATAAACCACCAAGGGGCGCTGACCATTAACTGATGAGCATAGTACACACGATGGAGTTGTGAGAACCTCAACAGAATTGGTCTTTCATGATACAACCAGAATATATTAATGGAAGTGCATGACGTGGAGTGAGGTTTCCATTTTAAGTGTATATCAATTTTTATATTTTGAATTTTGGCTATTAATGGCCATCTGTAATGGAAATTGTTGTATGCGGTTTGCTTCAGTATTATGTGGAGGAGCCTGCCATTTCTGAGAGGTGGCAGTAATTTGTTTTAAGCAAAAGCATACTGTCAGTAATTATTTTATCATTTTCCCTTCATTGTAAATTTGTTTTTCTCCAATTTTCTCACCTTTATGTTGAAAATGCTGATACGTTTTGGTTTCTTGATCTAATCATCATTGTCCATGTACAGAACCAGAAACTAAGGAGTTGAATTTTCTCTACATTTGTGCCCAGAGGCATGCAAAAATTGGGTACAAATTAATCATCTGGCTTAAATATTTGTAACAATTTAAATCCATTTATACACGTATCTTTTGATGCTTTTTTGTTGTTTGGCTATCTATTGAGCCCTATATCTGGGGGAAAAATATACTGGCATTGGATTGTGACCAGAGGAGCTGAGCAAAAATGATTGTCAGGATGAAGGACTTGTCAAATGAGGAGTGGTTGAGGATTCTGGGTCTGCACTCAATGGAGTTTAGAAGGAATGGCGGCAGGGATCTGCTTGGTACAGAATTCTGGATAGAATGGATGTGGAGAACTTTGCACCAGTAGGAGAGACTAGGACCTAAGGGGACAGCCCTTTGACCTGAAATGAAAAGGAATTTCTTCAGCAACAGGGTGGTTAGTCTGTAGAATTAATTGTTTCAGAGGGCTGTAGACCTCAAGTCAATGAGTATATTTAAACCAGAGGTAGGTTCTTGATTGGTAAAAGATTGGTCAAAGATTAGAGGGAGAAGGTTAGAGAACGGGATTGAGAAACATACCAGGCATAATGGAACAGACTTGATGGTCTGAATTAGTTCTGCTCTTCTATCTTACGGCCTTAACAGAGAATATAATAGCACAGAACAGGCCCTTCAACTCACCATATCTATGGTGACCATGATGCCATTCACAACTCATCCAATCCTGCCTCTTCATGTCGTCTTGCAGTTTCTGAGAGCTTTCTTTATTTATCTTTTGGTTTCTGCTTTTTAATAAAATTTTATTGTATAACCAACAATAAGACATTGAACTGTGACCAGCAAAAACAAAGTTCTGAAGAAACTTGCAACATCTATGCAGTGAAAAATAGAATGAACATTTTGGATCCAGTGACCTTTCATCAGAACTGAAAGCTGGGAATTGGTGGTATTTATGCTGATGATGGTGTAAGTTGGCATGAGGACACAGTTGTATGTTGAAATGACGGGCAGCTGGAAGCTCAGGATCATTTTTGTTTTTGTAGATAAAGCGGAGGTGTTTGGCAATGTGGTAATCCAGTCAGCATTTTGTTTTCTCCAGGGAAATGTACAGGGAACTGCATTGTGAGCAGTGGATACAACAGACTAGATTGAATGAAGTGCTGCTTCACCTGGAAGATGTCTGGGACCTTGGATAGTGAGGAGGTAGATAGGCAGATATTACACCACCTGCGATTGGGTGGTAAGTTTCTTGGGCTGAGAGCAGGAGTTGAAAGTGGACTAAGGTGTTCTGAAGGGAACGGCCCCTGCAAAAGCTGACAAATGAAGGGAGGAGAAATGTGTGTCTTATGGCAGCATCCCAGTAGAGATGGTGAAAATGACATCCTTGTGATCCTTTAGAAATGGAGATTGGTGGGGTGAAAAGTGAGGATAAGGGGACCCTATTGTTGTGGGAAGGGAAGAGTGAGGGCAGACGTGTGGGAAATGTGTATGACACCGCTAACGACCCTGTCAGTCCTGCTGGTGGAGAATCTTTGGTTGTGGAAAATCGTGGACATTTCTGAGGTTCACTGCAGAAAGTGGTATTATCAGAACAGATGTGATGGAGACACAAAAGCAGGGAGAATGGAATGGAGTCCTTGCAGGAAGCAGGGTGTGAGGATGTATTGCCAAAGTAACTATGGAATTTAATGGGTTTATAGTGGATATTGGTGGCCAACAATCCCCAGAAATGAAAGCAGGCGTTGAGGAAGAAAAGGTAAGGCTCCGATGAACCAGGTGAAGGTAAGGGAAGGATAGAGATTAGAAGCCAAATTGATAACCTTTTTCCAATTGCAAATGGGAGAGGAAAGTAGCTCTAATTATGACATCAATATAATGGAGAAGTAGTTGTGGAAGGTGAGTAGGGGGAGCCTGAATGGGATTGAAACAAGAAATGCTCAATGTACTCACAAAGGGACAGATATAACTATGGCCTACGTGGATACACATAGTCACATCTTTGATATGAAGAAAATGAGAGGAATTAAAGAAGTTGGTTGGGTGAAGAGGAGCTCATTCAGGTGAAGGGTGGTGCTGGTGAATGGAGATGGTTCAAACCTTCTTTCTAGGAAGAAGTGGAGACCCCTAAGACCATCCTGATGGGGGAAGGACATGTAAAGCAGTTGAATGTCCACGGTAAAGAGGAGGCAGCTGGAACCCTTGAACTGGAAATTTTGGAAGTGATGTAAAGCTTCAGAAGAAAGATGGATGTAAGTGGAAAGGGACTGGACAAGGGGTGGTGTGAAAGAATTGAGTCATTGTAGGAAGAAATAAATTCTGTGGTGCGGGAACAGGCTGAAACAATGGGTTTGCCAGAGCAGTCCTGTTTGTGTAGATTTTAAGAAATTGGAAACGGGCTGTATGGGATTGAGAAAGTTTGAGCTGGGAGGCTGTATGGGACGACCCCCAGTTAAGATTAAGCTAGTGAAAGTTGTGGGCACGTTACTTGATGTTTCCTGGTGAGGTATTGGTCCGGAGGAGGTGTCCGAGAACTTGCGCTCAGTCTCTGCAAAGTAGCTGTCTGTACATCAATTAAAATAGTACCACTCCGTTTGGCAGGTTTGATTACAAGGTCAGGATTGAACATGAGAGCGCAGAGTGCAGTCACTTCAGAGGAAGATGAATTAAAATAGGTGACAGGAACAGAGAACTTAGAGCTACGAATATCAGCTCAACCATTCGCAGCAATGTTTTTCACTGATGAATCTTATTTATTTGCAATGTTATTATTAGATACATCTCTCAACAAAAAAAAGTTTCCCAGCTTAGCTTATTTGAACCTTCCGCAACTCTAACACTTCAACATAGAGCCTTGCAAACACTTCTGACTACTTGTTCAGATGTCCTTAACCTAAGATCTCTCTTTACTAAGCTTCAAGTTTCACAACTAAAATCCATGGACAGGCCAAGTGGGAATGTTATTATATCCATTTTCCCTCATCCAACCTTGATGTCCTATATTGCACCTTCATCTCCCTAACGATATGTTACCAGTTTACTTTCTTACCTGCTCTTAGACGCCAAGATTCTTTTCAAGACTTGAAACCACTACTACCCCTCAAAATTACACTGCCCACTCTCTCTTGCAGCTATGCTTTCTCTACAAGCAAAGTTCTGTCTAGTTTTCAGTTGCAAACATAGAAACATAGAAGATAGGAGCATAGGCAGACCATTCGCCCCTTCAGGACAGCTCCGCCATTCATGATCTTGGCTGATCATTCAACTCAATTGTCTAATCCTGCTTTCTCCCCATAACCTAATCGCCTCTTGAATATTTTGAATGGTTTGACATCAACTACTTTCTGTGGTAATGAATTCTGCGGGCTCACCACTCTTTTTGGGGTGAAGAAATGTCTCCTCGTGATATGTTTTTCTCCACTCCCACAGACTTTACTCACAAGCTCTTAGAGCAGAAGTAGAGTTCAGGTGAGTATGGCAAGCCAGCCAGTGCAATAAGGATGCTGAGATAATAGGAACTGCAGATGCTGGAGAATCTGAGATAACAAGGTGTAGAGCTGGATGAACCCAGCAGGCCAACAGCATCAGAAGAGCATGAAGGCTGACGTTTCAGGCCGAGACCAGGAACGTCAGCTTTCCTGCTCCTCTGATGCTGCTTGGCTTGCTGTGTTCATCTAACTCTACACCTTGTTATCTCTCATTAAGGATGCTATTGCATTTCTTCTAACAATCCCTTTAAGAAAGAAAAAAGACAGGCAAGGTGCACGTGCTAACATTTACAGTTAGAAGTTCTACCAGTTGTTCAATATTCATGGTCGCCAAGAACAATTCCATGTTTATTTAGGACCCTATAACTAATAACAAAATCATGTTTACTGCAACATGACATTCGTCTTTGGATTGGATTAATTTCCAGGTGTTCAATAGATACTTTCCTCTACTCAAAGATTATCTTGAGTGAGTCTAGGCCGGATTTGCTAGATTTTCTTTATGATCCCATTGGTGATTTTTCACTGCTACCTCAGCATTTCCATCTATCTTGATATGATGTATGGTATTCAATTTCCCCATTCTGTGTGCAATGTCTGAATTATTCGCTCATGAACTAAGAGCTATTGTCACTCATCACACTGCCTGGAATGCAGTAGCAACTGAACTCTGCTCTCAGGTATTCTGCAATCTCATTAGTAGCAGTTGATATCAGTTGACCTAAATCCTACTAATCAGATGAGTAGTTAGTGTTGACAAGATAATCAATTCCTACAAAGGTGATGAGGTCTACTCCAAGTTTTTATCTGGTCTTTCTGGGATGTCATTCGTCTTGCTTAGCTTGGTATTGTAAGTACTTCACTGGCTGATGTGATCTTTAATCTGATTGTTCATCTTTAGCTGGTAGAGCATTTCTTTTACCTTCCTTAGTCTACACTCATTTCCTTGATGGCTTGTGTAGATGCACTGCAGCATCTGTTCTCATCTCCTTGGGGATAATGACTCTGTTTTCTTTAGTACAAGATGTCATTTTATCACTTCTCTCTTACAGCAAACATGTCATTCATGCTTTTAGGTCAATCATTCATCACCTCTTCCTGCAGCACATCTTGTTGTATAGAACATAGAACAGTACAGCACAGAACAGGCCCTTCAGCCCACAATGTTGTGCCGACCATTGATCCTCATGTATGCACCCTCAAATTTCTGTGACCATATACATGTCCAGCAGTCTCTTAAATGACCCCATTGACCTTGCTTCCACAACTGCTGCTGGCAACGCATTCCATGCTCTCACAACTCTCTGCGTTAGGAACCTGCCTCTGACATCCCCTCTATACTTACCTCCAACCAGCTTAAAACAATGACCCCTCGTGCTAGCCATTTCTGCCCTGGGAAATAGTCTCTGGCTATCAACTCTATCTATGCCTCTCATTATCTTGTATACCTCAATTAGGTCCCCTCTCCTCCTCCTTTTCTCCAATGAAAAGAGACCGAGCTCAGTCAACCTCTCTTCATAAGATAAGCCCTCCAGTCCAGGCAGCATCCTGGTAAACCTCCTCTGAACCCTCTCCAAAGCATCCACGTCTTTCCTATAATAGGGCGCCCAGAACTGGACGCAGTATTCCAAGTGCGGTCTAACCAAAGTTTTATAGAGCTGCAACAAGATCTCACGACTCTTAAACTCAATCCCCCTGTTAATGAAAGCCAAAACACCATATGCTTTCTTAACAACCCTGTCCACTTGGGTGGCCATTTTAAGGGATCTATGTATCTGCACACCAAGATCCCTTGTTCCTCCACGCTGCCAAGAATCCTATCCTTAATCCTGTACTCAGCTTTCAAATTCCACCTTCCAAAATGCATCACCTCGCATTTATCCAGGTTGAACTCCATCTGCCACCTCTCAGCCCATCTCTGCATCCTGTCAATGTCCCGCTGCAGCCTACAACAGCCCTCTACACTGTCAACGACACCTCCGACCTTTGTGTCGTCTGCAAACTTGCTGACCCATCCTTCAATCCCCTCATCCAAGTCATTAATAAAAATTACAAACAGTAGAGGCCCAAGGACAGAGCCCTGTGGAACCCCACTCACCACTGACTTCCAAGCAGAATATTTTCCTTCTACTACCACTCGCTGTCTTCTGTTGGCCAGCCAATTCTGTATCCAAGCAGCTAAGTTCCCCTGTATCCCATTCCTCCTGACCTTCTGAATGAGCCTACCATGGGGAACCTTATCACATGAATTTGTATAGTTTGCATGATTTGAGCAGAAAGTTTGTCTTTCCAAATTCACTGTTTCCAGTGGATTCATATCTTCCAGAGCATATTGAACTGTTGCTCCTAAATCTATTTGGAGGATTTCGTACTGAGTCTTGGCATGTTCTGAGGAAGTGTCACCAGACCCGAAACGTTAACTGCTTTCTCTTCCACAAATGCTGCCAGACCTGCTGAGCTTTTCCAGCAACTTTGTTTTTGTTCCTGATTTACAGCATTCGCAGTTCTTTTGGTTTTTACTTAGCATGTTCTACTTCTATTCATAGAAGTGCTGCTCTCAAAAGCATTCCAGCAATGTATATCTCTTTCCGTTGTATGTCATGGCCAAATAGCAAAATAGCATTTTTTTGCAAGCTCTTTGAAGCAGATAGAAGTGGCTTGTGCAGGATATTTTTACTTGAATTTTGGTTGCGCTCCACTGTCGATTTGTCTCCTAATTAGATATTGATTCAAATATTCACAAGTGAAGACAGCAACTAGATAGTCTTTCTGTAACAGAATGTGTGTTAATGCCCTCGACGTGGGTGCAACTTGCTGCGTAAGATTTGTTCCAAATCCTGATTTGGCTCGCTGGCATCTAACTGCGAGGTAACTTCATCATTAATATCATATTACCACAGTGCTGACATTATCAATAGCTGTTTGATTCTGGTAAAGCTGTTTCTGTTCTGTTCTCCAGTACCCCTATATGGAGCATTGAATTTGCCTAAATGCTCAGATTATGATGAAAAATTAAATTAGAACTTTGGTAAATAGTTTACAAATCCAGCAAATGTTGCAATACTTTCATATTTGTTGGTTGCTACATCTTTACTAGTGCTTTCATCTTGCCAGGATTCAGTAAAGTCTATCTACTTGCAGTACATGACCTGTATGTTTGACTCCACGCATATTCAATTGCATCTTCTTGTTCAGCTCAGGTTGGCTTCTGCCATTGTAGTTTCTTACCACAGACTATTAGAACATCATTATAGTTTCCTCTTCTGAAAAATTGACTATCTTATGTTGTCTGCACTGGTGCTCTTCTGGAATAGTGGAAATGCCAAAAGGCATGCACAACCATTTGTATCCTCTAAATGACATCAGGAATGTAGTTAGAAAAATGGTACTTACATTTAGCTTCAGTCATCAGTAACCATCCTTTCCATCAAGGATAGTAAAGACCTTCGCCTGAGCAGGTTGTGGCAAAATTTTTTCAGTGGTGAGCATAGCTTAATACAATTTCTTCAAACATTTATTGAGATTCTTTAGATTTTTGCATATTGTCAGGTTTCCAGTTTTTCTTTCACTGCCTCCTGCTGCAAATCCAATCTAATAATGATTGCCACAGTCTTGATTTTTGTCTTCTTTTCCAGCTATCAGTTTTTGTCTTTCAGGGCGTACTTGAGGCCACCTGAACTCTCCTCCACAGATGCTGTGCTGGTTATGAGCTCTCATCATTTTTGGAGGCAATATTTGTCAGGAAGGCATGCAAGACCTGTAAAAAAAATTATCTTGTAATTTAAGATCTACTTGGGAGTCAATGGCTTATTTGCCTAGAAAAGGCTGATTGCAGTATCTGACATGTTTAGTGTTGCTAAGTCAGACTTTAGACTTGTTTCAGCTGAGATGAATGAATTTTGCATATTGTTTGGAACTCCAAATGTTCATTCTTTCCATTGCATTGAGCTGCCTGCTTAATTTAACCTTCTTGCCATGTCTATCATTGTCTCATATAGCTTCAGCCATATTTCAAGGGCCTTCATTTTTAGGGTACCATTTTAAGCCACCCTGTAGTGTCTGTAAGACTCTCAATGCCGCATAAAGTGCCATTGTCTATCCGATACTTCATGTTCACTTGATGCGATCCTTCTGTAATCATTATTCTAAAATTTACAAACTATTTGTCACATTTTAGATCCAATGGTGACAACGCATTATATGAGGTAAAGTGAATCCTTGTAACCATTGGCTGATATCTTGCTGATAGCTATTTTTATGGTCCTAATTTTTCTGCCTTTTTTTGCTTCTTTCTAAATAAATACAGGTGCAGGAGTGTTTCTTCTTTGTGATGCCCTCTGCAATATTTACAACTTCACTGATCGTGATTTGCTGATAGGTTTCTGTAAATATTTGTTCCTTTGTTCCAAATGTGTTCTTGTTTGGCTTGGAATGTGTCTCATCACAATTCAAAGGCCATGTCTGTTCTTCCACTGAGTTGCTGTGGCTAATGATTAACTTCAGCTTCTGCACCAGTTAGAAGCTTTCTTGAGAGTAGACCACTTGTCTCAGCAGATGTCCTTTCGTGGCAGATCAATTTGTGATCATCTTTCAGTTGTCCAGACCCAAAGGCTCCAGCTCAATGTATCAGTGCGATCATGTATAGACTTCGTCTTTCCTGGGGAGTCCAAAATTTGTCTTCAAAGCTGCAAAATCTCTCCTATGATTTTTCTGCTTCTCAGTGAGATCTAGCAGTGCAATTTGTAGCAGTGTTTTTTAAGCAGTAGCAGTAGGGCTGCAGCTTTTGTATGTTCAGGTTTTTAAAATTTGTTCTGTTGCAATGTTGTTTTTATTTTCACTAATCCAAAAATTGGAACAAAAATCCATTTCAGTCTTTTTTCCATTTCCACGTGTGCAGAGTATGGAAAATGGACAGCTCTTTGACTTGCCCTGCAATTCACAGGGGCACACTTTTTTTTATATGACATGCTGCTTCTGTCAGTAATTTGCTGTCTTAGCTCTGAAAATTCACATTTTCAGCTGGACATTCAGCGCTTAAATTTGCACATTTTCGGCTGCACCTTCTGACACTATATATTTTAAATGATTTGTGTCTAATATCTCCAACAGTCTGCATGCCGGTAGATAGAGATCACATGATTGTGGTGTGCTGACTAGTTCACTAAGGACACAATTGCTTTTCTCGAAGCAAACTTAGAACACTAATTCCTATAAACTGGGATAAAGAACTTTTCATGTGAAGTAGAGAAAAGACAAGTCTGTGGAGGAAAGCAAAAACACATGGATGAACTACAGTAAGGAATAAAAAGCAGGTAATAGAGAATGGCATAATTAGGTAGGATGTGTACCACCAACAGTAAAGCAACAGAGTAGAGAGTAATCCTCCATGAACCAATGCCACGGGAATTTTATTTTAACTCCAAATCAACTTGTTTAAATAGGATTCAGTTTCAGGTTTGGTGACAAAATTACAATATTTTGTAAGGAAATTTAAGATGCAACTTAATTCTTAAGAATTTGCCGTTGTAAAGACCACTTCATTTGTTTTGGACTGTGGGCTAAACAGTCTGTCTTTTTTGTCTATTTTCACACCGTTAAATCCTTACCACCTCATGTTTGTGTGTGTATGGGAATTTTTATAAAGAGGCAGGGTTTATGTTTTAGAATCCAAGTGACTAATTCATGCTTCTATCTTACCATTAGTTAAAAAGAGCTTAATTACAGGGAGTTAGACAAGTTGGGTAAAATTGGGCTATTCTGCATTTTAAACCAACTTTTACATTTGTGACAACCCATGGAGTAGTGGGGTTTGATTTCCCACAGACTACTGCAGTGAGTCATGACCCTATTGCTTAAAATCTCCCACTAAACTTTACTTCATTATTCAGTTAAATGCTTTTAAAAATGTGCAGATCATTGCTGTGTGCTAACATACTTCATTTCTGAGGTTTTACTGTACAAATGCAATATTTCAATCCCTAGCTTTGTTTCATATTATCGATTGCTGAGCATGAACAGAAGAAAAATATAGCCTCTGAGATCTTGCGCTCTTAGTGCTGCATTTCTAGATAACAGAAAATGTTTCACTGTGTAGTTTTCAGTGATTTCTGCAGTATGGTATTCATTGGCATCATTTTAATAAAATTGCCATATTTCTCCTCTTGTTCAAACAGTGAAATGTATGATATTAAAATGTGAGGCTGGATGAACACAGCAGGCCAAGCAGCATCTCAGGAGCACAAAAGCTGACGTTTCGGGCCTAGACCCTTCATCAGAGAGGGGGATGGGGTGAGGGTTCTGGAATAAATAGGGAGAGAGGGGGAGGCGGACCAAAGATGGAGGGAAAAGAAGATAGGTGGAGAGGAGAGTATAGGTGGGGAGGTAGGGAGGGGATAGGTCAGTCCAGGGAAGATGGACAGGTCAAGGAGGTGGGATGAGGTTAGTAAGTAGGAAATGGAGGTGCGGCTTGGGGTGGGAGGAAGGGATGGGTGAGAGGAAGAACAGGTTAGGGAGGCAGAGACAGGCTGGACTGGTTTTGGGATGCAGTGGGTGGAGGGGAAGAGCTGGGCTGGTTTTGTGGTGCAGTGGGGGGAGGGGACGAACTGGGCTGGTTTTGGGATGCAGTGGGGGAAGGGGAGATTTTGAAGCTGGTGAAGTCCACATTGATACCATTGGGCTGCAGGGTTCCCAAGTGGAATATGAGTTGCTGTTCCTGCAAACGTCGGGTGGCATCATTGTGGCAGTGTAGGAGGCCCATGATGGACATGTCATCCAAAGAATGGGAGGGTGGGGAGAAATGGTTTGCGACTGGGAGGTGCAGTTGTTTTATTGCGAACCGAGCAGAGGTGTTCTGCAAAGCGGTCCCCAAGCCTCCACTTGGTTTCCCCAATGTAGAGGAACCCACACTGGGTATAATGGATACAGTATACCACATTGGCAGATGTGCAGGTATAATATGCTTAATATGGAAAGTCATCTTGAGGCCTGGGATGGGGGTGAGGGAGGAGGTGTGGGGGCAAGTGTAGCATTTCCTGCGGTTGCAGGGGAAGGTACTGGGTGTGGTGGGGTTGGAGGGCAGTGTGGAGCAAACAAGGGAATCACGGAGAGAGTGGTCTCTCCGGAAAACAGACAAGGGTGGGGATGGAAAAATGTCTTGGGTGGTGGGGTCGGACAGTTCATCCACTTCACCAACACCTTCCACCCCAACCTTCAGTTCACCTGGGCCATCTCCATCACATCCCTCACCTTCCTGGACCCCTCAGTTCTCCATATCAGGCAACCAGCTTGTAACTGATGTCCGTTTCAAGCCCACCGGCTCCCACAGCTACCTAGAATACACCTCCTCCCACCCACCCTCCTGCAAAAATTCCATCCCCTATTCCCAATTCCTCCGCCTCCGCCGCATCTGCTCCCACGATAAGGCATTCCACTCCCGCACATCCCAGATGTCCAAGTTCTTCAAGGACCGCAACTTTCCCCCCACAGTGATCGAGAACGCCCTTGACCGCGTCTCCCGTATTTCCCGCAACACGTCCCTCACACCCCGTCCCCGCCACAACTGCCCCCAGGGGATGCCCCTCGTTCTCACACACCACCCCACCAACCTCCGGATACAACGCATCATCCTCTCTCCACCTATCTTCTTTTCTCTCCATCTTCGGTCCGCCTCCCCCTCTCTCCCTATTTATTCCAGTTCCCTCTCCCCATCCCCCTCTCTGATGAAGGGTCTAGGCCCAAAACGTCAGCTTTTGTGCTCCTGAGATGCTGCTTGGCCTGCTGTGTTCATTCAGCCTCACATTTTATTATCTTGGATTCTCCAGCATCTGCAGTTCCCATTATCTCAGAATACACTGGTTGGCCCTTGGAGTCTGGCTCATGCTGGGAGGGAAGGTACATAGCAGGCAGTGTGACTGACTTTCATGCTTTCATTTTATTATGAATGTGATTTGCCGAGTTTAAATAAAAATCCTTATTTGTTTTTCAAAACCCTATTCCTGGGCCTGGCTTTCAAGTCTATGATGTACAGGTTATAAGTAAGAAAGCAATAAATAAGAAATAATAGCATTAACATCTCTCCAAGGATTTCCTTCCTACTTTTTTTTCCATTTGGCCAGTAATTTATTTTGAATCTAGTTTAAATTGATGAGGTCTGGGCTAGGAGGAGAAAAAGGTTTCTGTATCTGTGTGAATGTTGGGCGGGGAGGTGGTGTGGTGATTTGTAGGCAGTAGGAGAGAGGATTTTCTTCTCATGTTTTTGGTTTGAAGAGTTCATGTAAAAGTTTCTTCGGCTATCATTTTGCATGTGTATTTTGTCAAAAAAGGTTTTGACGTTTAAAAATTGTTGAGGCTAGTTGGTCCAGAAGACTGACCTTCCAAAGCCTTGCGTTTGCTTCAGTAACAATTACTGGAGGGGACAGAGGGAATATCTATTTTAAAAAGAAACCCTGAAAACGAGAATGTAGTCCTTGTGATAGTTTCAAAAAAGTGATGCTGTCCCCATCCTCAGAATAAATATTTAACCCATAGGTGTGATTCACTCTCTGCCCTTTTTTTAGGAAAGGGTTTGATTTTTGCAATGTTTTAGACTAAGAGTAAAATTCTTCAATCTAGAACTTTAATGTAAATAGTAGTAACTGTTTATAGCACCAAAGGAGGTCACTTGGTCCATCGGGTACACACCTGCTCTCTGTACAGCAATCCAGTTAGACCTATTCCCCTAGTTGATCACTTGAACCTCTAAGTTTACTTTCCTAAAATTCTGATTTGTTTGTTTTTGGGAATCATTGTTTCTGCTTTTATTACATTTGTGGGTAGTGTGTTCCAGGTCATTGTACCTCACTGCTTAAAATTCAACCTCTTATTTGACCTGCATCTCTTGCCTCATTCTCAAATTTGTGTCTTGGTCCTTATTCTAACAGCTAATGGAACTGCTTTTCCTTGTCTACCTTACTCAACACTGTCAAAGTCATCAAAACCAAATACCTATTTTATTTTTAATATTATAATCCCATTTTGCAACACTTGTAGTCCTTGGAATCACACATGCACATCTAAGTACAACTAAAATGTCATGAAGGTTTCTGCATCTGCCAGCCTTGCAGGTAGTGAGTTCCAAGTTCTCACCCATCATTTTTTATCTGCTTAATGTTTTCTTTAGATGCATTCACAATGCAGTCAACATGTTGTCTGTGTTTTTGTGCTTCAGTATGAAATCCTGGAGCATCTCAATGGCCTTTGTAATTTCAACTGGGGAAATGAGTGGGTGAGCAGTTGGGCGTTCATCAGGCTTTTCATGGTCTTTGGTGTTCCTTTTCTTTCATTGATACGTTTTATCCGTTTTTCTTATTCACGCCTCAAATCTGCTGGAAGTCATCCATGTGATTTTATTAACCTCACTGCGTTGATTGTGCATTGACCTTCCCAAAACAAAGCGGCCTTTGGACTTCACTATTACGAGACTGCAGCCTTTTTGGTGCCATCCATGTTTGTACAGACCAAACATAACACAGATATGTTCTTTGCTTTCTACCAAGGCATTATGCCTGACTGGTTGTGATGAAAAACAGTAGCTCGTAGGAAATTATGCAGTGCCAAACGATCTCCCAGTCCCTTGCAGCTTCATGACAAGATGACACCACAGGAAACTGCTTCTTAAATGAAGTTCATGTTTTCCTTATCTCTCTCACTCTGAATATTCTTCAGCAGCACGTCAACAACAACTTTATAACAGCCAAAACAAAATGAATTTAAATGCAATTGTATTGTTGTGTACATTGTTATTGCAAGCTTGAACAGCAAGAGCCATATCCATTCAACTTCTTGTACAGGTTTAGACTTGCCTTAATAAATAGCTGATAATGAGGTTGTGCAATATTATTCAGTGGGAATTGCTGTTGCTTGCAGGGCTTGAGTGAAGATTATGTGTGATCTGAAACTATTGACCTTTTGAGGTATAGTGACAACTTGACCAAACAAATGAAATTATTTGCCTGCATCTTTTATGTTTAGTTTCTTCTTGGTGTTTGCAAAGGAAGCCATGTGCTGTATATTCTACCTTTTGTTCTTAAACTAGAAATAAAACATATTGAGATCAATCTGTCATTAAGTACAGAGCTACTTATAGTCGAACGGATCATAATCCAGCGACCTACGGATCACATCTTTGTTCTCATTCTACACGTGCTGTTTCAAGTAGTGATGACCTTTGGTGTGGGCCAGTTTTGAGAATTCAGTCATAGAAATCTCTTCCTCATGGCTCGTCAAATTTGGTACATGCTGCCGTGCTATTTATCCTTTTGAGCAAAGACATAAGTTTAGGCTACCTGACTCATTATAGCGCCCTTTGTGCATATTCTGGGAGAGAAGACTGGAGTGGGTTGTGAGAATGAACAATTGTGATTTAATGCTCCTGGGTTCACAGGAATATTTTTTAGCCTGCCTTATGTTGAGGGCTACTGAAGTATCTTAAGTGATTTCTTTGCTCAGTATCAACTTATTTCTGTCAGGCATAGTTCAATAGACATATTAGATTATAATCTGTATAATTAAATTATCTAAAGGCAAATGATGCTATCTGCCAGAATCATCTCTAAACATGATTCCTTTACCATGAGCACCCTGCCAGCTAGTAAAATATCCTCATTAAAATCATTTATGGAAGAAGGTTTATATAGGCATGGCTTGAAATACCCCAAAAGATTATTTTATTTTTGGATTAGGATTATTCCACGGCATAACATCGTGGGCCGAAGGGCCAGTACTGTGCTGTACTTTTCTATGTTCTATGTTAATATCTGATTTAACTGATATTGAAATGATTGTGGCTTCTGTTAGCCTTTTTTTTTGTCTTCTGATGTCATACAATGTATTGATACTGCCACCTGTATTTGCTGAATCTATTAGCCCAGAGATTGCTTTGTAATGAGGACAACAGTGATTAAAGAGCCCAATCCCACAACATGCAGAATGAATGTGGTTTACAAAATACCATGCACTGACTGCTGCAAACATTACATCGGACAGACAGGAAGAAAACTCGCCATTAGAATACATGAACATCAGCTAGCAGCAAAATGGCACGATGAACTCTCCTTAATATCGGTACATTCAGACAATGAAGGCCATCAATTTAACTGGGACAAGGTAACCAAACTAGTCCAAGCCAAACGTAGACACGCACATTAATTCCTAGAGACGTGGTTCTCCACCCAGTGATAATGGGAACTGCAGATGCTGGAGAATCCAAGATAACAAAGTGTGGAGCTGGATGAACACAGCAGGCCAAGCAGCATCTCAGGAGCACAAAAGCTGACGTTTCGGGCCTAGACCTTCATCAGAGAGACTCTCTGATGAAGGGTCTAGGGCCGAAACGTCAGCTTTTGTGCTCCTGAGATGCTGCTTGGCCTGCTGTGTTCATCCAGCTCCACACTTTGCAGTATGGGTGGAAAACCAAGATAACAATCAACAAACATATAGAATTGAACCCCATATACAAATCCACATAGATCAAAACCAGAAATGGCAGTATTCACCATAACGGACCGGACAGTATATATTCCAAGCGGAATAGAATAGTATTGCTTCATTGGAGGCTCCACTGATGACATCACCTAGCATGGTGATGAAACGTATGAACAAAAACAAACTAGCTCGGCGAGCAAGTCAACAACCTCATCCACAACTCGAGCTGTAGATCTTTGCCCAAACTTTAAATGTTATACCTTCATTTTAAATGCTGAAGCATTTGCATACTTATTGATTTGATCTCTTGTGACTTGATAGGATCTTAATTCACCCATTTATAAAGGGATGATACTTAAATGGCATTTCAAAATACATGAAAAAATTATTTTATTAAGTAAGAATTCACTAACAGTCCTTGCTATTATTTATCAGTTGATCCACCCCAAAAAGTGATGATAGGAGAGGCAAATTATTTGATGTGAGCTGATCTAAAGGTTCAGTCATAGGTTAGAAGCTCAAAAATTTGAACAAGCATCTAAAGAATGACTACATAAGCTTAGTGAATGATAGTCCTTATTTTCTGCCTCTTTTAAAGACATGCCTGGCTTTTTATTAAAATATTTGCTTTTTGAGGACAAATTTCAAAAGATTGATTTGGATAACATGGGAATTGGTTAGCTCAGTTAGTTGGCCACTTGGTTTGCGAATTAAATGCAAATTAAAAGCAGCAGAAATACAAACCATGTTGTTAATAATTTGTATAAAGGAGAAAAAGAATTCAAATTAGCAATGCATACTATGAGTATCTCTTTCTCCATCAACTTTATATATTTTGTAAAGTCAGCGCATACCTTCAGAGTTAGAAGGTTGTAGGTTCGTGTACTATTCTTGAGACTGGAGTACACCACCATTATTGATTCTGTCGGATGACTGCTGACAGAAATGTCATACTTAAGGCAAAATGTTATGATTCCACTGTATTTGAAGAAATGCAATTTGATTTTCTGGTGCCATGTCCAACATTTATCCCACAACTAAACTCAGTTATCTAGTTATTATCATTTCATTTGTCTATGTTAATTTATCACTTATCAGGTCTGTTGTCTCATTAGAGACAACTGGTGAGGGTTTAACTTAAGGGTCACCTTGCCACAGGTGAGGGACGAGTTGGAGATGAAGAGTCCTTCATGATACCCTCAGCTGGTGCAGGAATTGAACCTATGCTGTTGGCGTCACACTGCCTCACTAACTGACCCCAATCTGTCTTTCAGTTTATACCATCTCTCTCTTGATCCTTTAACATCACATTCTTCAGCTCATTCATGATTCTGGAAATTTCTGTCTGATCTCCTCTTAGCCTTCTGTCCAAGGTAAACAGTCTGAGCTCCAATCTGGTTTAATTCTTTGCACCACTTTTATAAATTGCAATTGAGAGATTTCAGAAGTAATCACATTCTTTCTATATGTGCACATAACTGTATACATTACTCTGGCAGAGCACTAGCAAATTCAATACCACCTCTTTGCTCTTGTACTCTGTGCCCCTATTAATAAAACCGAGAAAATTATATGCTATAATGACTGTTCTTTCTGCTTACTCTGCCACTTCAAATAATCTGTGCATGTGTGCATCCAGTTCTCTTTGGTCTACCACTTTAGAATTTTATCCCTCATTACTTTGATTTGTTTTTCCTACGAAAATGAATTGCCAGTCACTTTTCTGCTTTGAACTTCATCTGTCCATTTCACTGATCTGTCAGTGTCCTTTTAAAGTTCTAAACTGTCTTCCAGTCAGTTTGCAATGCTCCCAAGTTTTGTATCATCCTTAAACTTCAATATAATGCCTTGCACACCAAGATCTAGATCATTAACATATACCAGGAAAAGCAAGGGTTCCTACACTAACCCCTGGGGAATTCCATCGCAAACTTTCTTCCAGCCTAAAAATTCTCCATTGATCGTTTGTTTCCTATCACTGAACCAGTTTTGTATCCACATTGCTGCTGTTGCTTCTGTTGCATGACTCATACATTTTTGCTCAAGTCTGTTATATGGCACTGTATCAAACACCTAGAAGTCCTTGCAAAACAGCATTACCGCCATCGTACCCCCTGTTACTCCTTCAAAATACTGCAGCAATTCAGTTAAACATAATTTCTCTTTAGAAATCCATGCTGACTCAAATCAACCCAAATGTTTCTGTGAGACAGCTGGCTCTATCCCAAATAATTGCTTCCAGAAACTCCTGAAGTTAAACTTGTCTTCATTTCTGCATTTATTCATATAAACCTTTTCAGATGTGATGTTTGCAACTCTTCAGTCTTCTGGCATCCCCTTCCTTGAGTCTCCCAAAGACTGCAAATTCTGGTCATTGCCACTGTTCCCATCCTCACTTCCTTCAATATTTTTGGAGTACTCTCATCCAGTTACAATGCCTTGTCAATTTTAAGTACCAACAGCCTATCTAACACTATACTTTATCAATTTTGAACCTTTAAAGGTGACAGAGGAGGAAACTGTCACCATTAACAGGACACATCTACCTTCTTGGTAAAGACAGATGCAGAGTATTGATTTGATACTTCACCAATGCCTCGATGTTTAAATCTCCTTTTTAGTCATTAATTGACTCTGTTCCTCATTTTACAATAATTATTTATATGCATATAGAAAACGTTAGTGTTTCCCTTTATGACAGTTACTGTCTCTTCCACTCTTTTGTCAATTTTTGAGCATTTAATAAGGTTAGAGCTATTGTCAGTCCCAAACTACACACAAATAAGCAGGTTATCAGTAGGTGCTGCTAGATAGCACTTTTCAGTAAAGTCTTTCTTCGATGGTTGAATGTAAGCTGATGGAGTGATAATTGATTAGTTTGGATTTGCCCTGCTTTTTGTGCTTAGGGCGTAGCTGGGCAATTTTCCCCTTTGCCAGGTAGATACCAGTTTTGCAACTCTACTAGAACAGCTTGGCTAAGCGCGTGCATAGTTCCTGAGCACATACCTTCAGTACTATTACCAGAATGTAGCCAGGGCCCAAAACCTTTGCAAAACAGGCTCCGGTTGTAAGCGGTTTCTGTTCTGGAGTCCATTCACAAGCTGATTTGTTCTCAAGTCAGAGAGTGGAAAGCAGCGATTCATAAGTACAGCAAATGTTTGTATAAATTTTAAAATTACAACCATGTATGGAATCATGTTTGTAAGTACAAGCGTTCGTAAGTTGGACATCTGTAAATCAGCAGCACTTTGTGTCCCATGTTTTAGCCATTTTTTGCTAACACTTAAGTTGAATTGAATTGATTGAAGCCTAGCGTCTGTGATGTTAAGGACTTCAAGAGGAGGCCAAGAGGGATCATGCACTTGCTGCTTCTGCCTGAAGATGCTTGCAAATGCCTTATCTTTTTGCACTGATGCACTAGGTTTGTCAATTTACTGACTATCTGCTAGCTGTAGACCTGCCTCCAATGAATTGTTTAATTGCCCACCACAATGCATGATGAAGTATGACAGGACTCTGAACTTGGATCTGATTCGTCAGTTGCAGGATTGCTTAGATTTGTCTATCACTTGCTTATCTTGCTTGGCATGCTGGTAGTTCTTTTGTTGTAACTTCAGCAGGCTGACATGTCATTTTTAAGTATGCCAGTTGCTGCTCCTGGCATGCTTTCCTGCACATTTCATTGAATCTATTGAGGTTGATTGTCTCACTTAGTGGTAATAGAGTGGAACAAGTACAAGGCCCTGAGATTACAGATTGTGGTTGAATCCAATTCTGCTGTTGATCATGTCCAATTTTGAGTTGCTAGAGCCGTCTTAGCCTGTACTTGGTTGTTCGTCCTCCATGAGCCTCTTTTCATTCAATCTAGTTATCTCGCTCAGCCTTTGCCTATTTTTTGCACACACTCACCTTGTTTTCTTTTGAAAGCATTTGATATTTGCATCAGTGACTTCTGTAATATTAGTGAGTTAGAAAATATAGTGTAAGTAATAGTTTGAATACAAATGAAAGGGAACAGAGGAGTGCAGGCAAAGTGAGAGCAAAAAAGTGAAGTCATTTGACTAGGTGATGCATGTAATGAATGAATAAGTAAGACATTAGTGCAAAAGGACAAGTTACAGTAGTGATCCAAATATGCATTGTGTGTGCATATGCATGCATTATAAGTATCAAACTAATTTACAGGTACAAATTCAACTTGGTGACTATTACCAAGAATACCGTTGGGATTGGGAACTTAAAATATCAGGCTGCGTGGTCTATGCGAGGTTGAGCAAATTAGGACTAGCGTTTTGTGATTAAGCATGAAATCACTTCAGCAATCAGATGGACTGGATGATGAGCTTGTAGATTGCGTTTTTGTGACAATTTCCTGGAACTCACTGCAAAAAGAACTATTTTAGGTTTTGTATTGTGCAAGGTTAATTAACCATCTCATACTTAAATGTCAGCTGGGAAAGTGTGACCATAATACAATCCATTTTAAATTTGAGCACAACACAGTTTATTCCCAAATAAGAATATTAAAACCAGTTATGTTTGTATTAGGGGAGATTAAACAAAGTTGATTGCGTAAATAAACTAAAAGATATGGTGATAAACATATTAAATATGTAAAAATGTTCCAAAAATATATTCTATTCAAAAATGTTCATGGAACAAGCTAAACAGGCTAACAGCACTACTCTAGCTCCTGTATTTATTAGTTCCATATGCTAGGGTGTCAGAAAGATGAATTAGATGTACCTTTGGGCCTGTAATGCCATAAGAATTTTTTTACATTTCTATAACGCATCATTTTAAATCTGAAAGTTATTACTACTTAAACAGTTTTGCTGTCACTTTTAAGATAGCAATTAAAGTGTGTTAATATTATAATATGATTTCCCTTCAGATTGGTAACTGAAATCAACCAATTAGAGCAAGGAATGTGTTTACGTATTCAAGAACATAAAAATTGAGCCATTTATCATTTAAATCACAGGCAATTATCATTATGCCAGCATTTATATAATTATATTTTGAAAATATTTTTACAATATGATCACTGACCGATTTACACTTGTGATTTATTGGTACAAGATAAATCAGACTTTTAACTAGGCTGGATTATTGGGAAACAGCATCGTTGCACATTTTGAACTCTTCACTCCCATCCCACAGAACAAGTAAAGCTTTGTTTTATTTACCTGAGAAATGGCTTGAGCATGAAATATCATTATGCAAATTTGAATTCTGAGATGTTCTACGTTAATGCTGTATAACACACCATGCTGCTATTTATTTTTATCCACTAACGGTTGTACTCATACTGTTCCTTGCCTTAGACTTATCATTAATGAAATTGGAACATGCCTTCCTTTCTGCAAGAATAAGTTAGTACTTTACTCTTAAATCAAACCAGTCCATGAGTTTTTCTTTGCGTTTCCAGGGAACTTTAGCATTATCCAGTTACAGTTGACACACCTCGGGAGAAATATTGAAGTATAGGACTACCTTTATTAGGGAAAGCACAAAAGAAATCAAATGTGGTAAATTTCATTTAACTAAAAGTTCAACTACTTTAAAAGAAAATAGCAAAGCTATACAAGACAACAAAATGTGAGGCTGGATGAACACAGCAGGCCAAGCAGCATCTCAGGAGCAGAAAAGCTGACGTTTCGGGCCTAGACCCTTCATCAGAGAGCTATACAGTTTGCTCAGCAACTAAATTGTTGGTTGTGGGAGGTAATGCCCAAATGGTATTATTTGGATTGTTAATCCAGAGACCCGGGTTAAAATCCTGCCATGACTGATGGTGGCATTTGAATTAAGTTTTTTTTAAAATAAAATCTGGGACCGAGTTTAATGACGAGCCCTAATGATTGTCAGAATTGTTCAGTAGTATCCTATAGAGTGTCCTGTAGTGTCCTATACTGCCATCCTTACTTGGTGTGGCGTTTGTGCGACTCCAGGCCCATAGTAATTTGGTTGACTTTCAAATGCCGACAGAGCAATTAGGGATGGGCAACAAATGCTGGCAATAGCCAGCGACGCCCTCATCCTATGAATGAATTTTGAAAAAGTGGTTAATTTTATGTCCTTCAGTGAGCAAATAAAATACAATCAAGCTATGAACAGCATTAGCATTAACAGTTAAACTTACCATGAGAAGGCATAATCTTATAAAATAGGTGGAGGGACAGGTGGTATTGAGGGGATGAGGAGGCTTCAGAAGGATTTGGACAGGTTGGGAGAGTGGGCAAACAAGTGGCAGGTGGAGTATGAAGTGAGAAAGTGTGAGGTCATGGGGATGGGGCTTGAGGTGGGAGGAATGGCTAGGGAGGCAGGGATGAGCTCCAGCTGTTCTCATATTTTGCTTGGGAATCCTGCTGCCCAAAGGTACCAATGTGGACTTCACAAGCTTCAAAATCTCTCCTCCCCCAATCGCATCCCAAAACCAGCCTAGCTCATCCCTGCCTCCTTAACCATTCTTCCCACCTCAAGCCCTACCCACTAACCTCTTCCTACCTACTTGACCTCTCCATCCTCCCTGGACCGACCTATCCTCTCTCTAACTCCCCACCTACATTCACCTTTACTGGCTCCAACCCTGCCTCTTTGACCTGTCTGCCTCGTCTCCACGTTTTTTTCTCCCTAACCCATCTTCTATCCTCCTCCCCCCCCCCCCTCCCTATTTATTTCAGAACCCCCTTCCCCTCCCCCATTTCTGAAGAAGGGTCTCGACCCGAAATGTCAGCTTTCCTGCTCCTCTGATGCTGCTTGGCCTGCCGTGTTCATCCAGCTCCACACCTTGTTATCTCAGATTTTCCAGCATCAGCAGTTCCTAGTATCTCTGTAACATTTTTTATTGACCTTGTTTTGACTTGGATAGTGGCTCATTCTTGACATTGACAATACTTATTTAGGCTTTCGTATCTCACTGTTGATAAACTGAGCCTGCATGTTTGCCTTTAGGAAAGTGGACTGAACCTCATAGCAAAAAAAATAGTTAGGTCACAAAGCTAATTCCCTAGAAGACAGTTTAGAACAGAACCAACGTAAAAAGATATTTTCTTGAATTTTATTGCTATGTCTTTATGAAGATCTGCCAAATGCTTTAACACTGAACATAATGATGCTGTCACTGACTCTAATAATTTTTTTAAAAAATTGACCATCAAACTTAATATTCTAGTTCAACTTTGGCTTCAGAAAGTGCATAAATGTACCAAGTACATGTTTCAGACCTGAATTCCAATCATGGTAAGTCTAAGGAATTCAATTAGGCCAGTCAGGTAATGTTCAATACTTTCTATCACCAATTTCTGCTGAGGGTTTAGCAGTGGCAGTGAGCAGCAGGCCTGTTGATGATGAGATTGTAAAGTTTTACTGTAAGTTGTGCTGAGAAACTTAAAAAATGTCACTTTATGCTGTGTAATTGCTGCTTGACATTATAAATTAATTCACCAATTAGATTTTAGAGAGTTCAATAATGCTATTTTATACCTATGCTTTAGTGAAAGCTTGATTATTTTTATTCTGCCTTCACTCCCAAATTTTGAAATATATTTAACATTCACGCATAAAGAAATGAGCCAAGATGCAGTGAGGCATAAGGTGATGGCATAGCTCAATATATTGGGAGACTTAGGATTTTAATGATGATTCATCTTATGAGAAAGTAAGCTAAACATTGAACAGATTTAGTTAGACAACTCTGCCATGCATGAATCTGTGTTCACCTCAGCGCTGTGCTACAGAAAATCTGAACAGCATAAGTAGGAGGGCATGCAAGAATGAGAAAGTTGCTTTGACTGGGGACCTCAGCAATCAACTAAAAATAGGAATATTTAAGTGATTTAGAGTCAAGATCTGACATTTATTACAATGTGCCAAGAAAGTAGCAATAAGCATTTCTCATCTTGACTTGGAATTTCGAAGTGACATTAGCGACATCCAGCAGTTAGGATTCACCATATCTCTTGAGGATTTGACTAAATGAAGTTCAAAATCACCTGGAGTTTAGAAATGGTCAAAATTCAAAAGTATGTCAGTAACTTGAACTAGATGACTGGAAAGGTTGTTCAGTGATATTTTAGTATTCAGTAAATTAAACATGGATAATGTGGAGTATGCAGAATGAATGCATACATAGAATCAACAAGTGTGGCCCTAAGACAAAACATAAACCCCTACAAAACCACGTGGAATATGGGAGAGGGGTTTTACTAGGATGATTTAGTACATTCCTGCTGTACATTATGAAGGTCAAAGTGACAAAGAAATACCTGGAAATAATGTAAAGGCTGAGCAAAGCTCGTATATTTAGCAATCAGAGGGGATACAGAGAAGAGGTGAAATGTGCAAAAAGTATGAGGAGGTTCAAGGTGGAGAATGAGGACACCAGAAATTTTTTTTTGCTGGTAATGACACAAAAAGACCTCATTCATAGTATATCGTTTGTGAACTGGCAAAATTAATGACTGCACTATGTATAAGTTTTTGGTAGATTACAATTTTCAAATGCACTAACTCCCTTAAAGGGAGGGGAAAAAAGCAATTACTGATCTGTTAATCTTACATAGAAATGAAAATGGACAATACAAACATCCCAAGAATTGTTAAAATAGCTAATGCTGAAGCTGATAGAGAGATGAAAGTTTGTCTGCTTAGGGACCCTAATTTTCCAATTGGAGGATGGCGGTTAAAGATTTGTAGACCAGAATTGTACACTGTGACCATGCTGGGCCAACTCTTTGGGAATTACTTACAAAATAAAATTTCCTTGGCAACTACTCTGGAACTCTCCAAAAAAAGTCAGCTATTCTGAGTTAAAATCTGACACTTTTGAGGGTTATGCATTAAAAGAAAATAAAGAACTGCAGATGCTGGAGATCTGAAATAGAAACGGAAATTACTGGTCAAACTCAGCAAGTCTGGCAGCAACTGTGAAAAGAAGAGAGTTAACAATGAAAAGTCACCAGACGTGAAACATTAACTCTGCTTTCTTTCCATAGGTACTGCCAGACCTGCTGAATTTTCCCAGCAATTTCTGTTTTCACTTCAGAGGGTCCTGACTGATTTAAGATCACCGTTACCAGGAAAGGTTATCAGAATAAAATTTGTTTTAACTCTTGGCTGTCTATTAAATTGAGCCCTGACTTATCACTGATGTGTTCTTCCACCATACAACCGTACTTGTCTACATAGCCCCCAGTCTGCCCTGAAGTCCTTGATCTGACACCTAGGCTCTGAACTTACACTGTAACCCTCTCACTCACCTAGCCACCTAGCCTCCTATCCCCTGACCTACCTGACATGTTTCTTTCAACGGCTTTCAAAGCAGCCAAAGACTTTTAAATCATAGTGTGGCACTGACTGCTAAACAATGGTGTTTCATTTTCGCACTGATGCACCCCACTCTCTTTACTTGGTGGATTCTTGTATTTTTAGATTAGTCTATGATGCTTTGGGCAAGAAGGCTTCTGTGTGGACATTTACAGGGAGAGCCCTGTGGAGGTGAGTATCTTTCTTTTAGAGATAGATGCTGGAGAATCTGAGATAACAAAGTATGGAGCTGGATGAACACAGCAAGCCAAGCAGCATCAGAGGAGCAGGAAAGCTGACGTTCTGGGCCTAGACCCTTCTTTTGTCTGATCAGACCTGCTGAGTTGTTCGAGGACTTTGTTTTTATTTCTAGCCTCCATTTTCCCTCAACATAAACTTATGCTCACCTAAAAGCCCCAGAGCCTACAGTTCAAACCAAGTTTCATTTATTCGCAACAGGATCTGTATTGGCTCCTAAGCAGATCAACACCTCAATATTAGAATGTTTTTTCAGGATGCTTGATGATCTCTCCCCTCTCAACCGTGTAGCCTTCCTCAAACCCTTAAGTCTTAAATCTCCACACTTGTTCAGTTTATTCTCTTATTCATCTTTTGTCTTAATTGCTGTACCATTGATGAAGTATTTTCTGCTGTCTGCCTTTAAGCTTTGTAATTCCCTCCTTTCTATCTCTGTGCCTCACTTCTTCTCTTTGGTCAAACTTTTGCCATCTCTCGTGAAATTTATGTCCATAACTCATTGTCAAAATTGGTTTTTGATAAATACCTTGGATCTTTTTACAGTATCAAAGGCAGTATTAAAATGAGATAACAAGGTGTAGAGCTGGATGAATACCACAGGCCAGGCAGCATTAGAGGAACAAGAAAGCTGAGGTTTTGGGTGTGGACCCTTCAGAAGAATTGAGAATATTCTTCAGAAGGGTCTAGACCTGAAACGTCAGATTTTCTGCTCCTCTGATGCTGCCTGGCCTGCGATGTCCATCCAACTCTACACCTTGTTATCTCAGACTCCAGCATTGGCAGTTCCTGTTATCTCTGAGTGACTATTAAAATGATGTTGTTTCAAAGAACCTCGCGCTGAAATTGAAAAGACGAGATTCATCAGTAGATACAATAAATTGTTTGCACCAACCTTAGAAAATGGGTGTAAAGTGTGATAGTGCTGTGGCTTTCAAGAGATTATTTTCTCCTTTTTTTGAAGAGAGATTGTAAGTCAGAGGCACAAAGCTGTGTCTAAGAAAGTAAACAACTCGTTCTGTCTTCGGGCTTTTTAAAAATTGGTACAATGGAAGCAGAGATAGTAGGAACTGCAGATGCTGTAGAATCTCTAAGATAACAAGGTGTGGAGCTGGATGAACACAGCAGGCCAAGAGGCATCAAAGGAACAGGAGAGCTGACGTTTCGGGCCTAGACCCTTCTTCAGAAATGGGGGTGGGGAAGGGGGTTCTGAAATAAATAGGGAGAGAGGGAGAGGCGGATAGAAGATGGATAGAGGAGAAGACAGCTGGAGAGGAGACAGACCAGTCAAAGAGGTGGGGATGGAGCCAGTAAAGGTGAGTGTAGGTGGGGAGTTAGGGAGGAGATAGATCAGCCCGTAGAGGACGGACAGGTCGGGGGTGTGGAATGAAGTTAGTTGGTAGGAGATGGGCGTGGGGCTTGAGGTAGGAGGAGGGGGATAGGTAGGAGGAATGACAGGTTAGGGAGGCGGGGACAAGCTGGGCTGGTTTTGAGATGCGGTAGAGGGAGGGGAGATTTTGAAGCCTGTGAAGAACACGTTGGTACCATTTGGGCTGCAGGGTTCCCAAGCGGAATATGAGTTGCTGTCCCTGCAACCTTGGAGTAGCCTTGCTGTGGCACTGCAGGAGCCCAGGATGGACACGTCATCGACAGAATGGGAGGGGGAGTTGAAATGGCTCGCGGCTGAGAGGTGCAATTGTTTAATGCGAACCGAGCGTAGATGTTCCGCAAAGCAGTCCCCAAGCCTCCGCTTGGTTTCCCCGATGTAGAGGAGGCCACAACAGGAACAACATATGCATTAACAGATGTGCAGGTGAACATCATCTTGATGTGGAAAGTCATCTTGGGGGTGGGGGGACGCGGATGTGTAGGGGCAAGTATAGCACTTCCTGCGGTTGCAGGGAAAACTGATGGGTCTGGTGGGACTGGAGGGGAATGTGGAACAGACAAGGGAGTCACAGAGAGAGTGGTCTCTCCGGAAGGCAGATAGGGGTGGGGCAAGAAAAATGTCTCTGGTGGTGGGGTCAGATTGCAGATGGCGCAAGTGTCGGAGGATGATGCGTTGGATCCGAAGGTTGGTGGAGTGGTACGTGAGGACGATGGGGATTCTGTTTTGGGTGTTGTTGTGGTGAGGGGATGTGAGGGATGAGTTGCGGGAAATGCAGGAGACATGGTCAAGGCTGTTCTTGATCACTGAGGGGGCCGGGTGGAAGTTGCGGTCAGCCTGGGTGTGGCCAGCACACTCAGAGCAGGCTTTTTGTTTAGTTTTAGCTCTAAGAAAAAACTATTGGGATTTCAAAAGTGTTGGAAGCTTCAGTGAATGTCACTTGGCTGCTACTCTCTCTGAATCTTCTCTTGACCTTTTTTCCTCCTGCAGCAGAGAATTGCATGTGTGAATGTGTCCAAATTCACCTTTTTGCGAAGGGGTGTGTTTGTGGGATGTTACTATATTGGAACATTAGTTAATAATAGTTATGGTGTCAATTGTTCTGTTGTTATTTTAAGTTCTTCTTTCTTTGGTTTCTATTTCAACATAGTGTTTCAATAAATTGTTTTGCTTTACATCGAGTAGTTTGAGAAGTCGCATTGCATCTGGACCTTTACATTTGGCTTTAAAATAAGAAAAAATAGAGCCTAAGCTATCTTAAAATATTTTGAGGGGATCTGGTCTAGTCCATAACGAATATGTGACAGTCTAGTCAAGTGGGGACGTTTTAGAGTACGATGCCAAAAATATTGCTTCTTATGTTTAGGAATGGTAACTACAGGATTCAATTTTTCTGTTGATTATGAGAGCCTGTTTGCTGTTGATGTGCTTATTAACAAGCCTACATGTGAGCACCGCACAAGTAAAAGAATGTAGAAATTGCTGGCAGCATGTGAGATTTGCAAACATGGGACACTTTTTTTTTAAAAAATCTTCTGTAAATAAAATTTCTACACCAGCTAGTATGTCATCTCTACACGGCTTAGCGATGTAATATATACAACAGTGATTTGATGTATTTTGAGCCTCAAAACTAAAACCGGGTTTATTATAACAAGCCAGGCAGCATCAGAGGACCAGGAAAGTTGACATTTCAGGTCGGCACCCTTCTTCAACTTTCCTGTTCCTCTGATGCCTGTGGCCTGCTGTGTGTTCCTCCAGCTGTACACTGTGTTATCTCTTACTCCAGCATCTGCAATTCTTACTATCTCTATATAGCAAGTTTTTGGTAATTGTATACCTGTTGTAATCCAATTTTTAAAATATTGGTAATGGTTTTTAAGTTATACACAGAACCATTCATCACATACGTTACAATACGGTGATCTGTTTCTTGGTATGTTAAGAAACATTTAAATCTTATAATGTACCTACAAATGCCTTTGCACCTCAAAGTCTGCAAACAAATGAAATCAGCAGAAACTCTCAGTATTGGTGGCATCGTGGGAATGTGGCTGGGTATGTAGGCAGGCTTGACTGTACTCTCACTTCGAAAACCAGCTGAAAAATCACATGGTACTAGGTTGTAGTGCAACAGGTTTATTTTGAAAATCCCAGTTTTCGAAGCTCAGCTCTCTCTTCAGGCGTAGTATGAGAGAAGGGGTATAAAACGCATAATTTCTAAAACAGAAAGGCACCAACCCCAAAATTGATCACCTCTTGTTGAATCTTTAATCAGTTAGGAAGGAAACTGCTGATTAAAATGCAAAATCCAGATTCCACTCACGTCATTGTCCCGGATAATTAAAAGTTTTATCAATGTATACAAGAGGTAGCCTCTGGGTCATTTCAGTTGTGAGGTCTCGCTTAGAATCCGTCTGTGTTTTAAACTGGGGTCAGGTTTTAATTTGAGCAAAACGAATGAAACTGCAACTAAGCAAACATCTTGGATCAATGTGTGTGTGTGTGTGTGTGTGTGTGTGTGTGTGAGAGAGAGAGAGAGAGAAAGAGAGTGCGTGGTGGAATCACCTGTAGTGCAGCTTGATATCTGCAGGTACTCATGACTGGGCCAACGTTGTCTATCTCACGATGAAGGCGATGATGCTCCGAGGCATGGTATATTGGCGAGACCATACAAATACTATGCCAATCAACGAATGGACCCAATGTGACGATCACTGGAGAGGGGTGTTCTCTCCCAGTAGGGGAGCACTTCAGGCATCAAGGGCATACAGCTTCTAGTCTTTAGGCAAGTGTCCTCCAAGGTGGTCTTTGTGATCACTACAATGCAGAGTTGCCGAGCAGAGGATGATAGCCAAGTTCAGTACTCATGAGTACAGCCTCGTTGGAATCTTGGATTTATGTCGCACTGCAGGTGATCTCACCGCGCTATATACTGTCTTCCACATGTGGACGCATACACACTCTGTTTGTCTCTCTCTTGCTATGTGTCTTCCCACCCTCCTCTCCCGTGTGTGTGTGTCTCTTTCTTGCTCTCGCGCTCTCTCGCTCGCCTGTACACTCATGTACACACGGACCCACATGAATTATTTCATCCAAGATCATGTTGCTGATACGCTCTGTTTTGCTTTTAAAGAAAAACCTGACTCCAGCTTAAAAATATAGACAGATTCTTAGCAAAACCTCATACTTAAAATGCATTGTCTGACCCGAGATGCCACGCCTTGTCTACTTTGATAAAAAGTTTAATTAATTTGGGACAATAACTTGAGTGGAGACTGGATTTTGCATTTGCATTTTAATCAATAGTCTCCTTCCTAACTGATTAAAGATTCAACAAGAATGGCCTTTTTTTAAGGCTTTTTTTCTTATAACTTCTGTGTCTTATACCCCCTCTCTCTCTCTCTCTGCCTGAGGAAGGAGTTGAGCTCAAAAAGCTTGTGTTTCCAAACAAACCTGTTGGACAATAACCTGGTATTGTGTGATTTTTGACCTGGCCCACTTCAGTCCAACGCCGGCATGTCCACATTTTGAAAACCAGTGTGAATAACTGCTAAAATATGATGTAGCTGAATTTAATTTGCGGTTCAAATTCACAGAATTGTTCCAGAGTAGAAGAGGTCATACAGCCCTTCACGTCTATACCAGAATTACCAGTCTACTGACACTGCCACCACAGGCAGCGCCTGGGTTCCAAATAAGTTCCATTCTTGAGTACGTTTCCAGGTCAATTTCTACCCAAGTAGAACGGTATAAAATAGTTATGTTAGTACAAGAAACGTTTGTCTGCCTGATCTTTAAAATCGCACCCTGTGTGCGATTACATCTATTATGTATGAGGGTTCGTAAATCAGGGACACGGCACTACTGTCTTCCTGCGATCTTTTGCATGATCTAAGCCACTTTTGCACAAAGAAGTAAAGAGCCAACACTAATATTTATCTCTGTAGCACATTCTTTGAGTTGCGTAGCAACTGACTCCAGCGGTATAGAACTTTGGATCTCCCATAGCAACTGTGCTGAGTATATCTGGAGAAGCATATACCATTTCCTAGTTTGGCAATTATGTAGTGAACAATTCTATACAATACAATATACGACATAATTCTTATTGGTTTCAAGCAGAATGAAACCAGTCTAAAGCTTGTTATTTTTAAAGGCAATTCTATGTGTTATGAAAATGTGGCATCCAAACAGTCCTCGGCGCCTATGAGCAATTCAGCAATGTATATTAAGATTCCAAAGACTTGAGGCATGAATTCAGGATTGAAAATTTGACTTCAAAGCAGTGCCTGTTTAAAATTATTGCGAGCCTCAATATTTTAAACAAAGTGATTCTGTGAATAATTTCAGGATATTTCAGTTGCTGCTTTCTAGAAGTTAATGTGAGTCATACTGTTAGAAGTCTGATCAGGTAGAATGGCAAAGGCTAGTTGCAGGCCTCTGAAAATGTCTGCATAAGTGAACGCAAGAAATAAATTAAAGAACTGTGGATGATCAAGATCGGAAATGAAAACAAATTGCTGAAGAAATTCAGCAGATCAGGCAGCATCTGTAGACAGCAAAACCAAATTAACATTTTGAGTACATTGACTCTTCTTCAAACCCTTCCATTCTCTGCTTCTCTCCCCAGAAGATATTGAACCTGCTGAGTTTCTCCACTTTCTGTTTTGGACCCAGGAAAAGTTGTTCACAGTTAATTCAGCGTTTTCCATATAAGTTGACCAGAATTGATTGCAGACTCATGTGATAAAGTGCCAAAGACACACTTCTTTCTATTCTTCATCATTGTCATTGTCTCGTCGTCTTCTTCGACTTGGTCGTCTTCTTCGACTTGGTCTTCTTCTTCTTCTTCGTCTTCTTCTTCGGGAAAGACCCTTCGGAAAGGATAGAACAGATGCCCTAAAAAAATTCTGCTGCACATCCAACCTGCCTGGAAAATTGTATACAGTGGACTTAAACAACTGCAGTCTGAAAATCAAAACTAAACTCAATCACAGAATTGGATTATACAAACCCTCATGCATAACGACTAAGAGTAGAGAACTACCCTTATTGCCCATGAATTCAGGCATTTCTACATTAACATTTCTGTCCTGCAGGACAATCTGAGCAGGCAGTCGGCAGCTGAGGGAAGGAGGTGGCAGTTCTTATGGAGGGGAAAATCTGAGGGTCTGCCCAGGGCACCATCAAGAAAGTCAGTTTCCGGGGAAATAGTGGCATGATAGTTTGTTCCCTCTTTTTATTAGGCTTTCAGTTTGATCTGTATCAGATGAAGGGGCACAGATCATATCAAGCTGTGCATAGAGTAAACAAAGGGGTTCGCTATTAGATTATTATTTTCAGGGGAGGCAATAGCCTAGTGGTATTATCGCTGGTCTGTTAACCTGGCGACCCAGATGTCAATCTGGAGACCTGGGTTCGAATCCCATCACAGCAGATGGTGGAATTTGAATTCAATAAATATCAGGAATTAGGAATCTAATGATGACTGTGAATCCATTTTCGATTGTCATAAAAACCTATCTGGTTCACTAATGTCTCTTAGGGAAAGAAACTGCCACCCTTACCTGGTCTGGCCTATGTGTGACTCCAGACCCAGAACAATGTGGTTGACTCTGAACTGCCCTCTGGGCAATTAGGGATGGACAATAAATGTTGCCTAGCCAACGATGCCCTCATCCTGTGAATGAATAAAGCAGGTCATGGAAAGTTTGTGTGAGTATGTAGCCAGTTTGGTAACAAAATTATTTGCCATTACACCCCTTCAAAAAAAAATATTGCTGTGCAAAATAACTACTAGTGACCTCCTGAACAACTTCATTGGATGCCTGCCATTGATTAGTGATTCCTGTTCCCGCAGTCTCTTCCTATTTTCCTGATCCCTTTGCCTTCAAGCTTATCTTTGCATGACCAATAAAATTCAGCCAAATGTTTTACCTGTTATCTTTTTATCAGAATTCTGACATTTGATTTCTGCATTAACTTTCAACCTTGTTCTTTTTTTATTGCTGAATACTAATGAGCATTTCCTGCAATAATGAAAGTTCAACTTTTTCCTTTTTGTGGTTAGGTTAAACGACTTCTGAATAGATTTAAGTGTTTGAAGGAGGTACCACTCATGAATGTGTTTGAAAACCACACGTGGACAGTGTATTCCTGTTTATAAATAGGCTACCTGACTCAGCCTATTAGGATGACACTTATAAAAAATAGGGTTGTGATATTGTCCAAAGGGCGGCACGGTGGCTCAGTGGTTAGCACTGCAGCCTCACAGTGCCAGGGACCCAGGTTCAATTCCACCCTTGGGCAACTGTCTGTCTGGAGTTTGCACATTGTCCCCATGTCTGCGTGGGTTTCCTCTGGGTGCTCCTGTTTCCTCTCACAGTCCAAAGATATGCATGCTAGGTGGATTGGCCATGCTAAATTGCCCAGTATAACAAAGTGTGGAGCTGGATGAACACAGCAGGCCAAGCAGCATCTCAGGAGCACAAAAGCTGACGTTTCGGGCCTAGACCCTTCATCAGCCCTTTGGACAATATCACAATGCTATTTTTTATAACAGTCATCCTAATAGGCTGAGTCAGGTAGCCTGTTTATAAACAGGAGTACACTGACCATGTGTGGTTTTCAAACACATTCATGAGTGGTACCTCCTTCAAACACTTAAATCTATTCAGAAGTCGTTTAACCTAACCACAAAAAGGAAAAAGTTGAACTTTCATTACTACTGCAGGAAATGCTCAGAGATGAAGGGTCTAGGCCCGAAATGTCAGCTTTTGTGCTCCTGAGATGCTGCTTGGCCTGCTGTGTTCATCCAGCTCCACACTTTGTTATCTTGGATTCTCCAGCATCTGCAGTTCCCATTATCACTAAATTGCTCAGTGTTCAGGGTGTGTGGGTTATAGGGGGATGGGTCTGGGTGGGATGCTTCAAGGGGCGGTGTGGACTTGTTGAGCCGAAGGGCCTGTTTCCACACTGTAGGAAATCTAATATAATCTAATCTAATGATACATTTGGTGTTTGGTTTTTGTTTTAAGCCCACCTACAGGTCCAAAGAGGACACTGATTAGCATCTTGTGTATTGGTGCTTAACTTGGAAGTGTTTGGCTGACATATATTGCTGTGAGGGGTAAAGTGTTCCATTTTATTGTCCTAGGACTTTTTAATATTCAGTAATCTAACATTTCTATACAATACTGAATCACAGCTTCAGGTATACTCAAGTTATTTCATCTTTGTATATTTTTCCAAACAATAAATTGTTTTGAGATCTAGTGCCATGATTGGCAGCTTTCTGATGTAAGTGGCTATTTTTAAAATTAGAACCTGTTCGTTGGTCATATCGGAGCAAAACCCTGTTTTGGTACCATTTGACATCCATTCTTTCCATCATGGTTCACAGAATTAGGAGCCTTTTGTAATTTCCTCTGTATCTTCATGCAATATCCAGGAATACCAAACAAAATAATAGTATCTTTTGAGATCCTTAATTAATCGAGAGCAGGAATCAGATTTGGGGGCGTACTGTTCTTTTTGGCTCAGCGCCCTGCCACATTGTGCAATTCAAATGTTCGAGTGCACAAATACAAAATTTAATAGAGGAAAGCCGAGGGGCAAAGGAAGCTATAAACTGTATATGCATTGTGCTGAACATGTCATTCATGGTCTGTGTATTCTAGTTAGAATGAATTTTGAAGGGGCAAACTGGATTCAAATTCCCGAACAGAAGAGTGAAATAAATTTTGAAATTGAAAATATGGCCCGGAGGAAACCATTTGGCCCTTCTAGTCTGCTTTGCCAGTCAGTATAATCATAGCCGACCTCGGTACCCCATTCCCACTTACTCCCCATATCCTTTGATCCCTTTAGCCCTAAGAGCTAGTTGCCATCTGAAATATTTTGCCACGTTTTGTTATTTATGCATTAGCTCCTGTTTCCCTTGATTACACCAGTGACCTCTGCTAGTAATCCTCACTCAAGACAAAAATAATCCAAGATTAACATTCCAATGCACTACTATGGGTGATTTACAGAAATGTAGAAAATCAGAGCAGGAATAGACCTTGCAACCATTCATACCTGCTGCACTATACAGTTTGATCCTGGCTGATCCTTCAAATCAGCACCCTGTTTCTACTTTCCCTCCATACCTGTTGACCCTTTTAGCCAGAGAACTGTATCTAACTTCTTGAAAACATTCAGTGTTTTGGCCGTAACTGCATCAGAGAATTCCCTGAATCTTTAGACTCTGACCCCAGGTTCTGGACTCCCAGCCATTGTGTATATCTTTCCTGTGTTTATCTTGACTATTCCTGTTAGAATTTAATCAGTTTCAATGGTCATTTTCTCTAAACTCCAGCTAATATAGTCCGAACTGATACAGTCTCTCTAAACATGCCAGCTCTGATATCCCAGGAATCAGTCTGGTAAACATTTAGTGCATTCCCTTTACAGCCATAACATCCTTCCCCAGATAAGGAAATCAAAACTGCACACAATACTCTGGGTTTGGTGTCATCAATTCTATTATATTATGGTCACTGTTCCCCAAGTGGCCTCGTGCAAATAGATTGCTAATTATTCCTTTCTCATTGCATAATAATCTGTGTAGAATAGCCAATCTGCTTGTTTTTTCTACATATTGATCTCAAGAACTATCCTGTACACATTTCGGAAATTCCTGCTCAACCATATTGATAGTGATCGGAGATAATGGGAACTGCAGATGCTGGAGAATCCACGATAAGAAAGTGTGAAGCTGAATGAACACAGGCCAAGCAGCATCTCAGGAGCACAAAAGCTGACATTTCGGGCCTAGACCCTTCATCAGAGAGCTCTCTGATGAAGGGTCTAGGCCCGAAACGTCAGCTTTTGTGTTCGTGAGATGCTGCTTGGCCTCCTGTGTTCATCCAGCTTCACACTTTGTTATCTCATATTGATGGTGATTTGCTTTGCTCATTCTACGTGCAGATAATGTGGCTACGTAATACTTTATCAAGTGTTGTAAAAGGCCTATGTGTGATTTCATATACATAGTAATGTGGCTTTCTCTTTACTGCCCCTTTGGGCAATAAATTCTGGCCTAGCCAGCAATGCCCAAATCCCATGAACAAATAAAGCAAGTGTTACAAATCTGAAATAAAACAAAACGAAATTATGAAAGTGCCAAGCTGATAGAAAGACCAAAAAAAAGATTTTTTTTTAACAAAGCTGAGAGAAGATAGAGGAAATAATAGTCTTGAAGCAAGTACAAAGCCAGCAAATTTCTCGAAATTGTGGAATGGGAGCTCGGTTAGGAAATAACAAAAGGAGAGTCTGTGATAGGCTGTTGAGCAGGTGAAATTGAATTGGCAAAATGTCGATAGCACAAGGCAGAAAGGAGTGGCGATGTGCCAAGTTAAGAGAGGAAAGTGGATCTGGAGGAAGTCTGACTAGCAGTATCATAAACAGCTCTTGTCCAAAAACAACAACAATCTTAAACTGGGGAGAAAACAGGTGAGTGCCAAGATTATGCTGTGAATTTGTTGAAATTAATGTTAATTCTCAAGTCTGAAACAATCTAATTGAAAGATGGGGTGGTGATCCTCCGGTTTACATAGTGTCATTGGAACATGAAGAAACAGATCAGAGTAGGGTTGGAGTAGAGAATTAAAATTTTAGATCATAATTTCAATTGTCATTTTCTTCTCTCTTTTCCTTACTTTATTCTTTTTTTTGTCTTCCATCCAGTCACAGCTCTTTTCTCTCTCTCTTCTCTCTCTCTTCTCTCTCTCTCTCTCTCTCTCTCTCTCTCTTCTCCCCCCGCCCCCCCCCCCCCCACCATTTTTCTTTTGCCTTCTTCATTCATTTCCCTACCTCTGTGTATATATTTAAACCTATTCTATCTTGGGGTTGTCCCAATTCTGATGATGAGTCATTAGCCTTAAATTTTAACTGTCTTTTTTTCTCTGTCTCACTGTCTCCAAGATGCTGTCTGACCTGCTGAGTATTTTGTGGAATTTTTGTTTTGACGCCATCAACACTTTGCATATTTATACCCTCCTTTTTTATCTGGGAAAATCTGAATGTGTTGTCGCCCAATTCTGAATCTACCTATTCCCCATTCCTGGTTAAAATTCTTCAGTTTGTTTTTGCCCATATCCGAGATAACAAAGGTAGGTAGCCCAGGTTCTGCAGTAGATACTTGTGTGATACATCATGTACCAGTGATAAGCCATATGCTGCTTGATTATATGGCCCTCAGATTCTTTGGTTATGACATTTATAGTAGCTTGCAATATGACAGTAAGACTTTTTGGGATCTGGTAGGAGCACATGAGCTCAAGGTAGAGTTCAGAAGCAGCTCATCAGAGGTGACGTACCTTGGCACATGAGAGAACTGTAAGAAACTGGCATAGAAACTTCATGTTAGCTATTACTCAAAGTATAATTGTTAAGAATTAATTCTAACAGTCAAGCTCTTAAGATTTAAATTTTTTGTTATCCAATTTTTTTCTTCATGTTTGAGAGAAAATCTTTCTCACAAAACCATGCTTGCTATCCCTAATCAATTTTTGCCCTTCTAAACGTCCTGTTGGAGGTGATTATGAAAGATAAGATTTATGGACATTGAGAGGCAAAACTTGATTAGGGATAGGTAGAATGGTTTTGTGCAAGGAAAGTCGTGTCTCACAAACTTGATTGAGCTTTTTTTAAGAAAATTACCAAAAAGATTGATGGCAGAGCTGTAGACATTGTTTATTTGGATTTTAGTAAGTCTTTGACAAGGTTCCGCATGGTAGACTAATTAGTAAAGTTAGGTCACGTGGGATACAGGGTGAGCTTGCCAATTGGATATATAATTGGCTTAACAGGATAGAGAGAGTAATGGTGGAGGATTGCTTTTTGGACTGGAGGCCTGTGACCAGCAGTGTTCCACAAGGATCAGATCTGGGTCCTGTTTTGTTTGTCATTTATATAAATGATTTGGTTGAGGAAATAGAAGACATGGTTCATAAGTTTGTGGATGGCACCAAAATTGATAGCACAGTAGACAGTGAAGAAAATTTTCTAAGATTACAAAGGGATCCTGATCAAATGGGCCAATGGTCTGAAAATTGGCAGATGGAGTTCGAGCTGGGTAAATGTGACATATTTGGTACAATTAATGCTAGTGTCTAGGCTAGTATTGTAGAACTGAGGGACCTAGGGATGCAGGTACATAATTCTGGGAAGTTTACATCACGTATAGACAATGTGGTTAAAAAGAGATTTAGCGCGCTTGCCTTCATTGCTCAGTCTGTTGAGTATAGGAGTTAGGAAGTTACTTGGAGGTTGCACAGGACTTTGGTGAGCCGTCTTCTGGATTGCTGTGTCTATTTCTGGCTGCCCAGTTGTAGGAAGGCTATTGAGTTGGAGAGGGTTCAGAAGAGACTTACCAGGATGTTGCTGGGAATGGAAGGATTGAGTTATTAAGAAAGGCTGGATAGCTGGGATGCCTTTCACTGGAACATGGGAGGTTGAGACGCGACCTGCTAGAAGTTTATGAAATAATCAGAGGTGTACATAAGAGTTAATGTAGTTGTCTTTTCATGTTATGGTCATTGTCTCTGCAAGGAGGTGAACAAAATGCCCTGATTTGCCTCTAAACTAAAATAGATAGGGAGACTACAACTGTGTAGCTGTCTCTGGACCAGATGATCTTGATTCAAATCCCACCTCCCACCAAGGTGTGTATCAATATTTCTGACAGGCGATTTCAAGGCTAAGGGGCACATTTTTAAAGTGAGAGAAGAGAGATTTTAAAAAAGACATGGGGACACTTTTTTTTACACAGGGTGGTTTGCATGTGAAATGAACTTCTTGAGGAAGTGGTGAATGAGGGTGCAATTATGATGGTTAAAAGATATTTGGGTAGATACATGAACAGGAAAGATTTGGAAGGTATGGGCCAGGAAAGGCAGGTGGGACTAATTTAGCTTAGGATCACGTTTGACACGGACTGGTTGGACCTAAGTGTCTGTTTCCCTGCTGTATGATTCTGACTCTGAGACAGGATGAGATAACGCTGTCTAGGGCAGTATTAATTGCCTATTGCAGAGGGCTGTTAAGAGTCAACTGCATTGCTTTAGGTCTTTAATATGTCGACACATTATTTATTTTGCATTGTTTTTTAAAAATAATCTGGGGAAGTGAAAAGGGACAACTCAATCCAGAAGTTCATAAACAGGCATATGAACCAAGCTCAGGCAGGTGGGACTAGTTTAATTTGGGATTATGTCTGGCATGGACCAGTTGAATTGAAGGATCTATTTCCATGCTGTCTGACTCTGACACTATAAAAACATTTCTGCTTTCCAGAAGGCTTGTTTTTGATAAGACATAATGCAGTGTAGTAGTGAACCACGCTGAGTACGAATCAAAGATGTTCTATATTGTTTCTTTTTATTTTCTGCTCGGTCAACTGATATGAATTGGACCAACTTTTCTAAGGATCACCTGTTCAGTTCCCTATTTCTCTTCCAGGTTTCTGCCAATTTCAGTGCCAGAGCCTAGAGGTAAAGAGCAGAAGTCACAACGTGAGTACACAGTGTTGCTTTGCTGATGTCTGCTGTGTACAACATCTTAATTGATTTGAAATGTTGCGTGCCTTCTATCCTTGGATCCTTTAGTTAAATAGCCCTGCAGCCAATGTGATAAGTGAGCAGCTTCCATGTTTTGGTCATTGTTCGCTTCCTTCCAGATAGCTAGAGACAAAGTTCCCTCAACGATAGCAAGAACTGCAGATGCTGGAGTTATAGATAACAGTGTGGAGCTGGAGGAACACAGCAGGCCACGCAGCATCAGAGGAGCAGGAAAATTAATGTTTCGAGTCAGGACCCTTCTCCAGAAATGGGGAGGGGGAAGGGAGCTCAGAAATAAATAGAGGATGGATGGGGCTGGATAAAGTAGGTCAGTGCAGATGGGGAGTGGTGGGGATTGGTCAGTGAGGTGGGAGAGAAGATGGACTGGTTGTGTCAGGCCAAGGAGGTGGGAATGAGAGGAAGGATTGGACATGGGATGAGACTGGGGTGGCTTGGGACACGATCTTAAAGCAGGTGAATTCCATGTTTAGGCCATCGTACTGTAGACTCCCGAGGCGGAATATGAGGTACGGCTCCTCCAGTTTGTGGGTGGTGTCATTCTGACACTGGAGGAGGCACGGGATGGATATGTCACCCAGGGAGTGGAAGAGGGAATTAAGATGGTTCACGACTGTAAGGTGTTGTCATTTGTCGGGTACAGCATACAGGTGCTGTACAAAATGGTCTCCAAGTCTCCACTTGGTCTCACCGATGTAGCGGATGCCACATTGGGAGCAGTGGAAGCAGTAAACAAAATTCCCTGATTTTGCTGCCACAACTAAAATAGATAGTTACGTAGTTGTAGTCTCCCTGTTTCTAGACTGGGATGATCTGGATTCAAGTCCCACCTCTGACCGAGTTATGTCATACCATTTCTGAACAGCTTGATTAGAAATTAAAAACACAGCAGCCTTAGAATGTTTAACTCTCATTGCATCTCCCCCTAAAAAATGCGTAGTAATAATATTTTCCAACATTGTCATTATATAACATTATTGACACTTTAACCACAAATTTAATGTATGCAGTGCAGCGTATATACTTTATCCTTTTATCCTATTTCACCATCAAGCATCCTGTTGTGGCAGCATCCTGATGCTTAACCTATAGCAATCAATTGTATGTGACAGTTAGGGTTTATGTTCATTATTCATGTTTCTTACTTTCTGTAATCCTGCGATGGAAATTACAGTTTTGACTGAAGATGTGTCCAAACAGTTAGTTGCTGAAACTGCTGATGTTAAAACAACATCAGAAATTTAGACTGGCAACGAAGGGTTGATGACAAAATTAATGGAGTTCTTGGAGTTTCAACTGGTATGATTTTGTCACTGGTGACTTCCATTCCCCTGTCTGAACAATTTAGTCAAAAATTATGACAAACAATTGTGATAAAAGGCACTTGAACCTGGATCATCTGGTCCAGAGGTAAGGAGACTACCATTGTGTATCCATCTCTTTTAATTTGAAGTCCAGCAGAATTACTCGAAATGCAGAAATGGTGTAAACTTATGTTGAATTCTACCTGATATAATCTCTTGACACAGTGTCCAAGTCAAAACTTATTGTGTACTTTTTCTAGCTTTCACATTTCTTTCCTTAGAAAGTTATGTGCGTACTTCAGTCTTATTACTTTTGTTAAGAACAGGTGTGAATTGTAGACCTGAAGAAATCCTGTAACATAATGTTCTTACTCTCGGATTCATTAACCTCCTTCATAATGTCTAGTTTTAAAAGACAACATTGTCGGCAAAAGTTTTGGCGTTTTAAACACAGTATTCAAGCAAACTTGTTGACGCTTTAAACTCCTGATTTCTATTCACTGGTATCACAAAGATGCTTCATACTTAATATATCTGAAAGGGATTAGGTTTTGGAGGATTTTTGAAGTATGGATTTATTTCACATTTGATAGAAATACTGAGCAGTTTCTTTAAAATAGTCCAGTGAAAGGTCACCGTGGGCATTGGTGATTTTTGTTTTAAACAAGGCATCTTCAAAAATCACCACTCATGTGATACCTGTCCTTGTTCTGCTTTAGCTGTTTAGTAACTGGAGGAAGAGTGCTTTTAAACTGGAATTAGCTGAGGTGAGGCAAGAAGCCTGAGAGGAAGAGCTACCAGCTGATCTCTCCTTTCCTGAAAAATACTCTCTTGAGTTCAAAGTGAAGCCAGTTTGTGTTTTGTTCTCCAATATTGAAAAAGATAATGAATTCAAAGGTAAGAAATGTTGTGATAATGGGCTTCTTGTTAGTTTACAATTCTCAACTGTTCTTATCAAAGTTAATCAGACCAAACCAACTGCACAGTTTTATTTGTTTTAGAACATAGAACGTAACAGCACAGTACAGGCCCTTCGGCCCTCGATGTTGTGCCGACCTGCCATACCAATCTGAAGCCCATCTAACCTACACTATTCCATGTACGTCCATATGCTTGTCCAATGACAACTTAAATGTACCTAAAGTTGGTGAGTGTACTACCGTTGCAGACAAAGCGTTTCATACCCTTGCTCCTCTCTGAGTAGAGAAACTACCTCTGACACCTGTCCTATATCTTTCACCCCTCAATTTAAAGCTATGTCCCCTCGTGCTCACCGTCATCATCCTAGGAAAAGGGTTTCCCTATCTAACCCTCTGACTATCTTATATGTTTCAATTAAGTCACCTCGCAACCTTCTTCTCTCTAACGAAAACGGCCTCAAGCCCCTCAACCTTTGCTCGTAAGACCTTCCCTCCATACCAGGCAATATCCTAATAAATCTTCTCTGCACCCTTTCCAAAGCTTCCACATCCTTCTTATAATGCAGTGACCAGAACTGTACACAATACTCCAAGTGCGGCCGCACCAGAGTTTTGTACAGCTTCGCCATAACCTCTTGGTTCTGGAACGCGATCCCTCTATTAATAAAAGCTAAAACACACTATGCCTTCTTAACAGCCCTGTCAACCTGGGTGGCAACTTTCAAGGATCTGTGTACATGGACACCGACATCTCTGCTCATCTACACTACCAAGAATCTTACCATTAGCCCAGTACTTTGCATTCCAGTTACTCCTACCAAAGTGCATCACCTTACACTTGTCCGCATTAAACTCCATTTGCCACCTCTCAGCCCAGCTCTGCAGCTTATCTATGTCTCTCTGTAACCTACAACATCCTTCGTCACTATCCACGACTCCACCGACCTTCGTGTCATCTGCAAATTTACTAACCCATCCTTCTACGCCCTCATCCAGGTCGTTTATAAAAATGACGAACAGCAGAGGACCCAACACCGACCCTTGCGGTACACCACTAGTAACTGGACTCTAGGATGAACATTTCCCATCAACCACCACCCTCTTGTCTGTCAGCGAGTCAACTTCTGACCCAAACTGCTATATCTCCCACAACCCCATTCCTCCGCATTTTGTACAATAGCCTACTGTGGAGAACCTTATCGAAAGCCGTGCTGAAATCCATATACACCACATCAACCGGCTTATTCTCATCTACTTGTTTGATCACCTTCTCAAAGAACTCAATAAGGTTTGTGAGGCATGATCTTCCCTTCACAAAACCGTGCTGACTATCCCTAATCAAATTATTCTTTTCTAGATGATTATAAATCCTATCTCTTATAACCTTTTCCAACACTTTACCAACAACTGAAGTAAGGCTCATTGGTCTGTAATTACCAGGGTTGTCTCTACTCCCCTTCTTGAACAGGGGAACCACATTTGCTATCCTCCAGTCATCTGGCACTATTCCTGTACACAATGACGAGTTAAAGATCAATGCCAAAGGCTCAGCAGTCTCCTCCCTGGCTTCCCAGAGATTCCTAGGATAAATCCCATCCGGCCCAGTTGACTTATCTATTTTCACACTCTGTAGGATTTCTAATACCTCTTCCTTGTGAACCTCAATCCCACCTAGTCTGGTAGCCTGTATCTCAGTATTCTCCTCGACAACATTGTCGTTTTCTAAAGTGAATACTGTCGAAAAATATTCATTTAGTGCTTCCCCTATCTCCTGTGACTCCACACACAACTTCCCACTACTATCCTTGATTGGCCCTAATCTTACTTTTGTCATTCTTTTATTCCTTAAATACCTGTAGAAAGCCTTAGGGTTTACCCTGATCCTATTCGCCAATAACTTCTCATGTCTCCTCCTGGCTCTTCTGAGCTCTCTCTTTAGGTCTTTCCTGGCTACCTTCTAACCCTCAAGCACCCTAATTGAGCCTTCACATCTCGTCCTAACATAAGCCGCCGCCTTCCTCTCGACCAGAGATTCTACTTCCTTTGTAAACCACGGCTCCTGCGCTCTATAGCTTCCTCCCAGCCTGACAGGTACATACTTATCTAGGACACACAGGAGCTTTTGCTTGAATAAGCTCCACATTTCTAATGTGCCCATCCCCCGCAGTTTCCTTCCCCATCCTATGCTCCCTAAATCTTGCCTAATCTCATCGTAATTGCCTTTCCCCCAGTTATAACTCTTGCCCAGTGGTATATACCTATCCCTTTTCATCACTAAAGTAAACATAACAGAATTGTGATCACTATCACCAAAGTGCTCACCTACTTCCAAATCTAACACCTGGCCGGGCTCATTACCCAGTACCAAATCTAATGTGTCTTCGCCCCTTGGGGGCCTGTCTCCATACTGTGTCAGGAAGCCCTCCTGCACACACTGGACAAAAACTGACCCATCTATAGTACTCAAATTGTAGTGCTCCAGTCAATGTTTGGAAAGTTGACGTCCCCCATGACAACTACCCTGTCTCTCTCACTCCTATTGAGAATCATCTTTGCTATCCTTGCCTCTACATATCTGGAACTATTTGGAGGCCCATAGAAAACTCCCAACAGGGTGACCTCTCCTTTCCTGTTTCTAACCTCAGCCCATACTGCCTCAGTTGACGAGTCCCCAGACATCCTTTCTGCATCTATAACACTGTCCTTGACCAACAATGCCACACCTCCCCCTCTTTTACCATCTTCTCTGTTCTTACTGAAACATCTAAATCCCGGAACCTGCAACAACCATTCCTGTCCCTGCTCTATCCATGTCTCCGAAAGTCCCAGGTCCCAACCCTTGCTGCTAGTTCACCCACCTTATTTCGGATGCTCCTGGCGTTGAAGTAGACACACTTCAAACCAGCTTCTTGCTTGCCAGTGCCATGTTGCGTCCCTGAAACTTTATTTCGGACCTCCCTACTTTCAACCTTAAACCAGGGCATGTAAAAGCTGGAAAAGTGCACAATAAAGTTTGACCTGGGCCTGAGACCCAGTGGCAGCAAAGTCACATGAAAAGGTATCAGAGATAATGGGAACTGCAGATGCCGGAGAATCCGAGACAACAAAGTGTGGGGCTGGACGAACACAGCAGGCCCAGCAGCATCTCAGGAGCACAAAAGCTGATGTTTCGGTCTAAACCCTTCATCAGAGGGTCTGGGCCCGAAACGTCAGTTTTTGTGCTCCTAAAATGCTGCTTGGCCTGATTTTATTTTTCATCCTGCTCCACACTTTGTTATCTCACATGAAAATGTCCCTGATCAGTTATGTCTTCTAGGACTCCAGAGATGACTATGCACTTCCTTCACTGCAGGTTTTCAGTCCAAGTCTATGAACTGCGCTTAAAACAGTCATACCTCCAAATTGTGCCAATTTTATGGTTAATACAAAATTACTATTATCGTTGAGATTATTTTTTGATTGAGTCCATCAGTGCTCTTTGCAGGAAGGTGCAAATTTAACATAGCCTCCTTTTGTATAAGCAGTTGAGTCTTCTGTTACTTAAAATATAGTAAATAATAAATATAAAATAAAGTAAACTACTTTAAGAGCATTGCTAACATTTTGCCAATGATTCAACAGAAATTTTGATTATCTTTCCAGTCAGTTTATGAATTCTCTTGCACGGTTTTTACTTTTTCTTTTCATATTGAATACTACCGGTGTCAGCTTCTTTTCTAACAAGCAATAGCTGCTACGTCCAGAATTTTAAATTTTCATTCAAAAGCATGTAGCCTTCCTCGCATCTGTATGGTATCAGTGGAGCCATTTGATTTGAAAGCAATGCTTTCCTTTATTTCATTACTAGTTTTGAGTACTGTTGCTGTCTGCTGTGTCATCTCTTGCATAGGTTTTACCTGCTTATTTAATTCACCAATTCTAATTCATCTCCAGCTGCCATTAACCCGTTGTTGTCAGTCAAATGGGCTGCACCACTTCCAGAAGACAACTCTACCCCATCTTCTCAAGCGCAAGTAGCAATTGGCAATAAACACTTGCACAGCCAGTGATGTCCACATCCTGTGAAAGAACTTTTTTCAAATAATTTTTTTTTAACATTTGCATGAAACCATAAGATCATCAGAAATAGGAGCAGGAGTAGGTTGTTGGGTCTCTTGAACCTGCTCTGTCATTCAATAGGATCATGGCTGTATCTCTACCTTTTCTATGTGGAGAAATAAAAGAAAATCTCTTATCAGCCAGCTGCTTTTCCTTGCTTTTCTGTGTGAGCAGTTCTCTCTCAATCCTTTGTTGAAGGGAAGAGAAAAACCACCTTCAGAAACACTGAAATGCCGAATCCTCAACCAGTGAATGAAAGTCAGAGAATCGCTGTATCCTCAATCTCCTATCATCAACACAATGTTGGAAGGAATTCCAGAAACCCTAAAGGAAACAACTTATCAATGCCTGTGATCAGGTCCTGAACCGAAATTGTTCTTCTCTAACATTTTTCCTTTCTTATTATTTGCTTCTCTTGTGTATAGGAATTTTAAGCAAGAAGTAGTTTAATGTATAAATTGTTTGTACCTTTTGCTGTTGGTTAAAACAGTTTGATTGCAATAAGTAGCTCTTTTCACCTAATGGGGGAGGGGGAAGCCTGGTGTGTGTATTCTTATAACCTCAACTAGACAGTTAGGTCAAATTGGGCATTTTACTGGTTTAATCAAACTTTCACATTTGTGACGACAATAGGAATGGAGAGGCTTAGTTGCCAGAGCGCTGTCCTGGTGAGTTGAGACACAGCTGCATTGGCTTTTTGTGAAAGCCTGAGAGACTAGAGACTTTGTGCACAGCTTGATTTTGTCCTCATAGAAAATTGGCATCTTTAAAAGGTGACTGGGATACAGTAACTACAATTACAGTACAGACAATTCAGCCACATTGTGGATTAAGCTTGTACAAAAGAACAGATAAACTTTCATTAATGCCCTGTATCAATGCATATTTATGTAGTGAATTTTCTTGAGGGAAATTCCTGTCACTTGCCAACGTAGCAATTGATCTGGCTCATGCCTGTAAGGATATTAATTTTTTTTGCTTGTTTTATCTACAGAAGTTGGGTCATGATGACCTTGACACACAACTTTGATAATTTTATGTGCTCTGATTTAATTCAAGGGCAGATATGTTCAAAGCTACTAGTTCATTTCGAACTCCTCTTAGTACCGCATTTTCAGAAGATGCACCATACAATCTCTCAACTGCTACAGTGTTGCCTTTTTAATTTTCAAGCATTCAACTTTTACATGTGCTTTCATGTGATAAAAATTACAAATTGGCCCCCTTGAGTCCTACATATTCTCCATTTTTTTTTCAAACAAGTCCAAGGAGTATCTTTTAATGTTTGTCATTTCACTTGCAGTAACCAGAATTCAATTCTCTATGGTTTTCAAACAGCAACTTACTGCTAGTGTGCTTAGGAGACAATTACTCTTTCTACATGTATTAAAAGTAAAAGTGGACGCGTTTAAAATTGGAAATGGGTTGCATGTGCATTTTTAATTTACTGTTATTTTTTACCACGCCAAACTGACTCATTAGGATTTAAAATTGCTGCCTCCGTGTAAAGCTTGATATTTGTAGATACATTCGAAGACAAGGATTCTCTCAGTCTGGGCTTAGAAACCCCAGTGATGAAGCAGAACAAACAGATCGGGTCATGAGCTCTTCCTCATGTGAGGCAGCAATGAACAGTGTTGAAACAAATTAGGCCCTAACACAATTCTTACAGTGGCTCATGTTAATGAAACTATAACTTCCAGTGTATTCTGTGACAAGAATCTGGCTGGGTATTGAGAAATTTGCTGGAACATGTCACTATTTTCCTACAATTTGAAACAAAGAACTGTGGATGCTGGAAATCTGAAACATAAATTACTTGAAAAACTCTTTAGAAGGGTCACTGGATTTGAAATGTAAATTCTGTTTGCTGTCCACAGATGCTTCCAGACCCACTGAGTTTCTCCAGAATTCCTATTTTTGTTCCATTTTGCTACATTGAGTAAAATTTAAAGGTATTCACTCCATGGCCTTGAACTGCTTGTCTTACTGTGGCCTGCAGTACCTCTCCTTCCCAGTCACCACTGTCCTGCTCATTACTTACTTTCCCAAATGTGCTACTTGATGCTGCCTCCTCAGTCCTTCTGTTGACTGAATTCCAACCTATTCCAACACTATCTTGCTTGCATCCTCTCATCTCAGCACTACTCCCCTAAGCCTCCATCACAGCAATGGTTCAGCAGAAAGAAGCACTGATTGACTAAGATACTCAAGGACAGAGTAATGAGTGGGAAAGTCAGAGTGAAATTGAAGAATTCATTAGGAGAGTCAGGCAATGAAATGGCAAGTGGGGGAATTGGGGAACAGTACTGAAGTAGCAAACAGGCAGCAATCTGGATGAGGCAAACAGCAAACATGAGGTAAGTTACTGCAGTTAGTAAGGAGTTTTGAGCCAGGCAGTTCAAAGCAGCTAATAGATTTTTGTTTTCTTTATTGATTCACGGTATAAGGGTATCGCTGACCAGGCAGCATTTATTGCCCATCCCTAATTGCCCAGTCAACTGCATTGCTGTGGGTCTGGAGTCACATATAGGCCAGACCAGGTAAGGATGGCAGTTTCCTTCCCTAAAGGATATTGGTAAACGAGGTAGGTTTTTCGGACAATCAGCAATGGATTTACGGTCATCATTTAGATTGAATTCAATAAAGATCTGGAATTTACAAATTCCACCATCTGCCATTGTGGGATTCGAACCCCAGTTCCCAGAACATTATCTGGGCCTCTGGATTAACGGTTCAGCGATTTATACCATGAGGCCATCGCCTCCCCCTTTCGAATGTAAATATTATGTTATGACTATAACTCCTACTTGTTTAATGCCTTGTTGAAGCAAAGTAATTTCTACTTTTCATGCCATTCTTACGAGTTCTTGATAAGGGACGGACATATAAAGCTGAGAAAAGTAGAGAAGTTATACTCAATGTATTTCAAAGCTTGATTAGATCACACTTGATGTACTATATTCAGATTATATGTTCACCTTCTATAAATTGTCTATACGTGCTCAGTAAACATTTTCTTGAAGAAATAAGTTCTGCTAATGATTGATTGAAAATTTCACATCCCTTTTGACTGATCCATGTGTCTGGAGGTTTGTATTAATATTCCTGTAATTGTGAAAGGAGCAGCTCGAGATTGCACTGTCAGCTTTAAGCAACTGAATAAATTTGATATGATAGAGGGAACAGAAGAATTCTTTCTTAGTTGCTCAGAACCCTGCTCCCACTTTTCATGACTTTCTTTTGTAACACCTTCTGTCCTCACTCCTCTACCCCTACTCAGCCTATTCTCACAACTCCCTCTTCCCTGCGGTCGCTGGTGGCATGACAATTTAAGATGACTAAAATGGGGTCGCAATGGGCAAAGTTTTAGCACTGTTCTAAGAGATTAAATACATGACATGACCATTTTGCTCTGTCAGTTGCTGTTAGAAATGTTCACATTGTGTACTGTAATAGCTTCAACGTTCACTGCGTTGCATTACTGGTGATCAGGATTTCTTGAAAAGTAGTGTTAGTCGCCAAAAATTACGCAGCTCCTCTCCATTTCTTTTCTCTGGGTGAGGAATGAGAAATGCATTCCCTTATAATTAATTTGATTCTGGAACAATGTGTCTATTAATCAACTAGGTTGAAACTTTCATAACCTAATCTACACTTGTCAACTGTTGTGTGCCAGAATGCAGGCAGTATTGTTTTGTTGTATTTATCACACCCTTATAGTAAAACAAATTTACGTTATTGAGAAAAAACCAAACTGCCCCTGTTTTAGTCTGGTGGAGCTTAATGTTAGTTTAAATGGTCCTCAGTTTTTATGGTCGACAGCTGCAGGTAATTGGCTTTTTTTTTCCCCCTCAACAAAAAAGACTAAAGGAGCTGCACAGCATTCATTGCCTTTTAACCCATTATAATAATAATGTATTTAACTTCAGTTTTTAAAATTTGATTTAGTGCAAAGCTGCTTATGGAACAAGTAGCAGAAATGACAGGCAAATGGTGCCAAGTGTCTTTCTGCTGCAAGGGTCACGCGTGAATGGTTGCCAGTTTCTTCATTTTAATGAAAAGATTTCCTGTGACTGAAATAATATTTTGTACAGAAGTACATTGTCAAATTTTCATCTGTGAAATCTTGAGTAAACTGACAGTCAGACCTAAAAGTGCTAAATTTCTTAATGACTCTTCCTTTGTTGAGAAAATTGCAGCTGTTTGATGAAAGAGTTACTGTTAGAAAAGAAATTCTTTTGGGTAAAATTCTTCAATAACATTACCGTAAAGTATGTGGCCCAAGAAAATAGTTCTGCCTGTATTTCAGTAAAAGTTATATCATAATGGCTTCTCAACAGATTACCATTTATGCTCCGTCTCCAAGTTGAAGGTGCTAAAATAAAACACATTTTGGAAACCAAGCAACACACTTCTTCATTTCTTGTGTGCATGAATTACATGCGTGGCAAGTTAAAGGGGCTGACTAGTGTGCGACTGTTGGGTTAGCATGTAGCTACACGTCAACTTGGTCAGTTGGAATAATCAGCTTTCTGGCTTCCCGTTTCACTAATGCCAAGCATATCTTGTAAAGGTTTTTTTAATGTAAGTGTAAATATAGTGACAACATAGGTGATATTTCTTACCGCGGCCCATTGATTTTATTCTGTGTGATTCACCCAAAATCAGCATAAAACTTAAATGCTGCAGAGTTTTAAACACACATTCTAAGTGACACAGGTCTAAAATTAAGTGCTCCTTTGCACTTGTTAAAGTTGTGTTAGAAGCCATACTTACCGTATTGTTGTGGGTGCTGCTAAGTAAGCGGGTGAGCTTCTCTCCACAATAGGACGAAACGATGGAATGTACCACTGATATGCTAGGGTTTACGAACTGAGTCCACACAATCAAATGAATTTGATCAGAAACGTTCCTACTATTTTCATCTATGTCCTATGCCTTTTTTTTAAAAGAAGGAAAAGATCAAATTAAATATACAAATTGACTGGTAATTAAGCCCTCTGATTTAGTGCCTGTGTAGATGTGGATAATCGTGGAATTTATCCAAAAATATCACTCTTGATGAAATAAATAGTAAAGTTAATTTGCCAGGTCATTACAAATCGGCAATCATAATTTGAATAGCCTGTGAAGTGTTATCTGTATAGCATGTTTTGGGTTTCCTGCCCACGTGTGAATCCAATTGAGAGACTTAGCTTGTGGATTGCATGGTGTAATTGCAAGTTGATGTGGGGTCCGAGCAGGTCAGTCATCTTAGAAATCTGACTGTAGAGAGAGGTATAACCAAGCTTAGGGGCTGGGCTGTTCTTTGCCAAACGCACCAAACCATCGTTTTGGGATAAGGATGGGATAGTGTAGGGGGAGGGGCTTAGGTTAATTCACAGGTCGGCGCAACATCGAGGGCTGAAGGGCCTGTTCTGCGCTGTATTTTTCTATGTTCTAAGTAGACCTCTGCTTTGATCAGCTCAAATATGGAAATTGAAATAAAATACCTTAAAATATAAACACGTTGAATTGTTGTCACAAAGAAAATCTGACCTTGAAGAACTTAGAATGTTTCTACAATCATAATAAATGGATTTTGACTAATTTTCTTAAATGCTATTTGTCTGCTGTCATATTTGCTACATTAACTTCTCCATTAGTTTTCTTTCCTCATTTCAGCAATTCTTTGGTAACTGAAAGGATGTGCCTTCCAGCAGCTGTTTTCAAGACGCTGTTTGCAGGGACTTTTGTACCATGTTACTTGAGAAATTAATTGATTTTGGGTGGGGGCATTTTATAATGTCACCTAATCTAGAAAACGGGAATATGGCTTAAGAAAATATGAATATGCACATAGCTACTTGACATCTAGCAGTGTGATTGACAGTCTCATTCATTATTCAGTAAAGCTTAGGTGTTGTAATTCATCGTCTAAAGTCACATTCTTCACTCTGAGCATGCATTCTAAGTGTAGCCTTGATAATGATACAGCAAATAGAAACCAAAGCGAAAGCCTGAATAAACATTTGATGCTATCCTAGAAGTATGTATTTTAGAAATCTATGGATTTCATGGTGATGAAAAGTTTAAATGCATCATCATCATTAATTTTATCATTCATCTTATGCTGACTTTGCAATTATTCAACCACAACATTGGCAACATCAGTAGTCTGCTCACAGTCTACATAACGTCACAGGGTTCAAAATATGTTCTTTTTAAGGGTACTCTTGAGATTTTTGCGAGGACTTTTTGTTTTCGTGGCTCCATTTCCATTTTCATAAATGCCCTCATTAAGTATTGCATTCACATAAATTCAACAAAAATGGTATTCTTCTAGGATTTCCTTTTAAGAGAGAAATTGTAGTTAAAAGTACATGATTAGTTGTTTTAGCTGGAACCCTTCTTGCTATTCTCGACTGTTCCAACACAGTCTTAGCTGATGTCTCATGTTCTGATTTTTTTCATTCTTTCACACTCTTTAATTTTGAAGTTTTGTAATGCTCCAGTGGGGCACCTTGGAAAATTTCATTAAGGTTGATAAAGGCAAGGTTGTTGATGTAGTGCACTTTGATTTCAATGGCAATAAATTCAGAATTAAGTAAGTGATCGGAAACAGAGTAATGGTTAATGGATTCTGCAAGAAAAGTCATTGGACTAAAAATGTCACTGTTTCTCCCCAAATGCTGCCAGACCTACTGAGTTTCTCCAGCATATTTCCTATTTGTATTTGTGTTTAATGAGAAATCAAGCCTACTATTCCCTGACACACAAGTTAAAGAATTTGTTAAAGTGTGCGAAACTCCTCCATTTAACTTGATGTTAAACCCAGGTTGAGAAAAAGTAAGGACTAGGTTTTCTGTACTTAACAAGAATCAGTGTTTATTACAAATAAATAGATTCTAGCTATGGGTAAACAATAATTCTACTGTTTAAAACTGAACCCCTTAAAATCACCCCTACACATACACACACACACACACACACAAACAGATGCAAAGAGAAAGGTATCATGGGCAGAGAGCAAGATTGGAAAGATACTTCGATGATTCTTGTCTGCAGCTTCACTGGATGATCCTTTGGCTTGTTAGGACTTGCTGCTTCTCAATTTATCTTCTCAAGATGGCAGTGGAATAGCAGGGCTGCATGCGGGCTCCTGCCCGGGCACATCTGCTACCACATGCTTGCGTTTTTTTAAACTTGATATCTTTCTTTCTTTGGTTTTGCTTTTTCTCTTTGGAGCCTCTTGCGGCAGGCTATTCGACAAATTCGACATATAAGTTAGAGTGGGCCATCAACAGAATGGCGACTCTCCCAACAACTGGAGGCAGTGGCGAATGCGTTTCCTCACAGCATCTGGAGGCGGTGGTATCTGTGGTAGCATTCAGGGCTGGTGGCAGCAGCAATGGATTTTGCAAGATGGCAGCACGGGCAAGGAGACATCTCAGAGGAGGGTGGCTGAAGTGGAACTCATAGCGAGACCAAGGTGGCTTGGACTAGCATTAGATATAGGGGCTCCTGGCATTGGCAAGGTGGCGGCTGCAGCAGCAGCAGCATGGTATGTCCAGAGCCAGGACTGCTTGTTTTCTTTAATTGTTAATGGGATGAGGGCATCACTGACCAGGCAGCATTTATTGTCCATTCCTAATTGCCCCAGAAGGCAATTCAGAGTCAACCACATTAGTGTGGGACTGGAGTCACATGTCAGCCAGACTAGGTAAAAACGGCAGTTTCCTTCCCTGAAGGACATTAGTAAACCGATGGGTTTTTCCTCAACAATCGACAATTGATTCATGGTCAACAATAGTTTCTTAATTCCAGGTATTTTTATCGAATTCAGATTCCACCATCTGCCCTGGTGGGATTCGAACGCAGGTCCCCAGAACATTATCTGAGTTTTTGGATTAACAGTCTAGCAATAAGAACACTAGGCCATCACCTCCCCATTGAGGCGACTGCAGCCGGGACTCCTGGTTACAGGCAAGTGTGAGCTCAGCATGAGATGCAGCATTGGTGGCGGCACTGTAGGCCCCATGGTGAAGAGATGGCACCTAAAGAACAAAGAAAATTACAGCACAGGAACAGGCCCTTCAGCCCTCCAAGCCTGCGCTAATGGAGATCCTCTGGCTAAACCTGAAACCTATTTTCTAAGGGTCTGTATCCCTTTGCTCCACGCCCATCCATGTACCTGTCCAGATACATCTTAAAAGACACTATCATGTCTGCGTTGACCACCTCCGCTGGCAATGAGTTATAGGCACCCACCACCCTCTGTGTAAAGAACTTTCCACACACATCTCCCATAAACTTTCCTCCTCTCACTTTGAACTCATGACCCCTAAGAATTGAGTCTCCCACACTGGGGGAAAAAGAGTGGTGACTTGCATTGGTGGGTCAGGTGCAGGTGCCCTAGGTGAGTCAATTTAGGACCCTGTCAGTTATCCTCTTTTTGTGGTTTTTTTTATTTTTAAAGTATTCAAAATGGTGATGGGTTGTGAAGCTTTTCATTGTATTTTACTATGTTATTCACTGTAAAATGCTAGTGACAATAAATAAATCAAATTATTTACTTTCACTTGCTGCAAGCACAGAGATTGTGCAGACCACAGCATACCAGCATGATCTGTGATGTAGCATTGATGCAGGGGTCACCCTGATCTATCCAGATTTGCATATTTAACCATGTAATCAGTTCACATGGCAGCAATGTTACATATCCACTCCCTTTGCGCTGAGATTCAACAGAGGTGTAAGTAGCCATATCTTTAGAACATACTTTGAAGCCATTTGAGTGTAGCGAAGAGCTAAGGCACCGAAACTGCTCAAGAATATATAAAACCTGACAATTCTCAGGAATGCAGAATGTTTTTATGTTGTTACAGTCTGGTTGAACATTCAGTGAGTGGATCTCCTCTTTCACAAAGGCTCTGGACTGCTCTTTGGGAGCTGTGATGACCACAAGAATATAGTTGATTGTTTCCCTGTACCTAATGAAATCCAATGTGGCTTTGAATCCCATCACACTTTCCAGCTGTCTTTCGCCATTTTCCCACTGTCATGGACATGGGGTCTTCTGCTGATTGGAATAACCCACAGGTGTGCTCAGGCAATCATTAGAATTCTAATGTCTGGGTTGAGTGCCTTGGCCACCTCTGTCTTCCACAGCAAATAGGCATCCAACAAGCAAGAAAAGAATGTGAAGTTACAAGGGGAGCAGGAGAGAGAGGCTGAGGCTGCGGGACTTGGGGACCACTCTTGTAGGGAAAATGCAGTGGATTCTTTTGTAATGAACACTGCCAATTATTAGCTTTATTTTGGAGATCTGAAATATAGTGGAAAAGATAGGAACTGTCTGGTTAAAATGCTTCATCTTTTTGAATATGCAACAGATGCACTAACTGTGATCTTAACAATCTTTAAAATGTAATTAGGGTGATGAAGATTTTTATTTGAAACTCTTGTCAGTTATTTTCAAAACCACATTTGTTGCTTTCATATATAGTCCTGTGCCAATTTAAATACTGCGGTGTCTAAGAAATTAATACTCTCCTTGTATAATATACAGAGAACAGGACCACACAAGAACAAGTCCTTTGGCCCTCTCTGTGTGCTGACCTTGATACCATTTTAAACTAATACCATGTGCCCCTCTATTCCCTGCCTGTTCGTGTGCCTGTCAAAAATGCCTCTTAAATGTTGCTGCTATATCTGCTTCTGCAACCTCTCCATTCTAGGCATCTACCACCTGCTATATTTAAAAAAATAAATTACCTTGTACATCTCCTTTAAACTTACCCCCTCTCACCTTAAACCTATGCCACCTGGTTTTTGACATTTCCACCCTGGTCAAAAGACTCTGACTATGCACCTTTCCTTGCTTGTCATAATTTTATATATTTCTATCAGATCGCCCCTCAGTCTCTGACACGTGAATGAAAACAATCCAAGATTCTCCAACCATTTCTTTGTAGCTCACAGAGTTGTTAATTATTGAGAATGTTGATGAATTTTCAATAAATTCAGTGTCTACTCTGTACGGAAGATTTTGTTACTATGTGACTGCGTTTGTCTTATCATGAGTTAAAGAGAATGATTAAAAGAGCCCCCAAAAAAATCAAAAAGCAGCGCTGGTAAGTGAAAATGTAGCTTCTACATCTCAAGAACCTTGTCGTTTGATATGTTTACCCAGTACGTCATTGAAATAACCTTAATTCCCCATGTAACGATTCCTACCAATTGTTAACAGTTTTTAAAACCTACTACATTTTTTGAATTTTTGAGTTGATAAAATCATTTTGAGTTTTATTAACTTAACACAATGAGTGTATTTGTTCTTCCTTGTCATGGTTTTATTGTATCATAAGATATCACACATATTTTGTGCTCCTGAGATGCTGCTGGGCCTTCTGTGTTCATCCAGCCTCACAGTTCATTATCTTGGATTCTCCAGCATCTGCAGTTCCCATTATCACTATTACTAGGTTTTGTTTGGAGGGCCAGTATGAAAATGTGTTATGGCAATATTCTATCTATACTTCTCGCTGCCTCAGAAAGGCACCCAATATAATCAATGATCCCTGCAACCTCTTCTGTCGGCAGAAGGTACAAAGCTTAAACACGTTTACCAACAGAGTCAAGAACAGTTTCTTCCCCATTGCTATTAGACTCCTGAATGGGACCCTCAAATGTTAAATTTAATGTTGATCTCCCTCTTTTTGTGCACCTTCTCTGCAGCCAAAACATTGTATTCCTCATCCTGTTCTATTATTCGTGTGCACTTTATATGATATGATCTGCCTGTACTGCATGCAAAACAAAACTTTACACTGCACCGAGGTACATGTGCCAATAATAAATCAAATTAAGTCATAGATATTGTTGTCTATGATTCAGAATGTGCCACAGTGCAGGAAAACTCCGAAACAAGTATTCCTTTGTGCGTTGCCATTTTTCACAGACTGTACTGTTGTGTTAGTTAGATAATCAGCATATTTGAAAATGAAATCTCCTTGCTGTTGCATTTTTCTCCTATAAGTTCCATTTCTTTCATTTCACTCCAACCCTGCCCTCCCCCATTTAGAGTACATATTGTAGTTGAAGCTATCACCTTAAGCAGAGGACCTTAATGGAAGGAAGATTTGTCTTGGATGTATAACAGGTAACTGTTTAAATATAATCCACTTTACAACATGAAAGTTCCATCTTAACACCTAGTTTCAAAGGTGAGCAACTGACTTGCCTCCAAATCTTTGCAGCATCCTGCCTGAATCCTGAATGGTGAAGAAGTCCCAGTAATATTTCCCTTCTTCTGGGAGACAAAAATCTAGGGAGTCTTCAGTGATCCATCCTGCCAACCTGTAGAATTGTAGTATTTGTAGATTGAAACCTGCTCCCCCACAATCTTGTGATGCTGAGTTGATGTTTAAAATGCACTATTTTAATCTGAGGGGAAAAAAAAATCACACATTCAAAGTCTTGTTAGTAACATGTCATGTTTTGTGTAATTTTTTTCCATTATGGTTTATTTATAACTTTTTTTAAACACCATATCCTCATGCTTGCCATTATGATGCCTTTGAGATCATATAACCAATATTATTCTAATGACCTTGTGGCTTATTTGTACTTTAGCATAGATCATTCTGGCAGCTTGTCATATGTCAATAACTGCAGTGCAAGCTGTGGCTTTGTTGGTAGGACTGTAACCTGTGAGTCAGAAGCTTGTGGGATTATGTTCCAGAGGCATAAACATGAAAGCCATGGTTGATATTTAATTATTTAGTAAAGGAGGCTTGTTGTACTCTAGGTGCAGCAAGAAATTAAACATGAAAAGCAAACCAAGTCTGTTCTCAGTTAGACATGATAGATCCACAGCACTATTTTAAAGAGCAGGGATGTTGACCCTCTGTGTTTTGGCTAATATTTTCCTCAATTCACATGACAGAAACAGATAATCTCATTCCTCGTTTTGGAATTTTGTGCTAATTGTGGCTGCGATGTTTTTTCATATTACAGCGGCCACACTTCATAAGTGTTTTATTGGCTGTAAGATGCATAATGTTGTCCTGAGGTTGTGGAGGCAGTATATGCATTCCTTACTTTATCCTGTCTATCGGTCTGTCCCATTTCCAGTCAAATATTCTTTTGGTACCCACTGGTCTGGGTTATCCTTCTAATAAGTAGGTGGTGCCGTACAATGCTAGAATCATATCCCAGAATAAGTCACTGTCCACATGATGATAGAGCTAATTGGTTATACAATACCTGTAGCATTGAGACCCTCGAAATCCCCCTATTGTGAAAATTGGTTTGCCTCTAATTCCTTGTAATCTCTGATACTAACTGTGCTGTTTGCCATGGTGTAATGGTGAGCACGCCGGTTCTTGAGCCCTGCAATCCGAGTTCAAGTCTGGGTGCAGCCTATTTCCTGGTCCGGTTAGTGCTGAGCCTCAGGAAGTCTCGTTCTAAAAATCTTTTCTGATGAAGGGTCTAGTTCTGAAACGTCAGCCTTTGTGCTCCTAAGATGCTGCTTGGCCTGCTGTGTTCATCCAGCCCCACACTTTGTTATCCTGTTTTTCATAAATGCTCGGTTATCACAATGGGCTAGGAGAAACTTGAGACAAATTGGCATATGTTCCAAACTGGGTATAAACCTCAAGTGATATTGCAGTGGTTCAGTAAGCCCTTTAACATGTTGATTCCAAAATCCATAGCCATCTTTGCAGAAGTTCAGGGACACAATTGTGGAAATCAGGTTTCTGTTCTCTAGAACTGTTGTTCTTTTCAAATTTGCTGAAGCCTTGGACAAACTATTCTCCAGTAGTTCCACGTGCTTATTATCCCTCGCATCATAAGCTGGTTGTTAGGATTGCAATTAATGGTACCTGTGCCCACCCAGACAACATTATTTCCACAACTGCACAAGAATCTACCATTGGCCCTCTTCTTCATTTAATCTGTACACGTGACATTAGCTTTGTGCTGTACTTACCCACCACCACATTTCCTGTGTTGTCAGTCTACTTGTCTGATAACTTTTCCATGGTCCTTCTGTTGAAAAGGTGTAAAAATTAGAAATCCTTTTGAAGAGGTTGCAAATTCTTTAAATTAAGCACTGAAAAAAACAAATCTATTGATTTTTGAGCTGTGGCCACAAACTGTGTACATAACAATACTTCTATCCTCTGTTATTGTTGCCAGCTGTACCAGACAGCTGGCAACAATCTTATTTAACTGCAAGCTGAGTCTCTGGCTTTGTACCTTTTCTACTGCAGAAACTGCCCATTTGATCTCTTACCTGACCTCCTCTGATACTGAAGCCCTCATCTCCAGAGTGGACTATTCCAGTGTTTTACTGACCTGCCAATCTCCAGCCCCCCCATAAATATAGTTTCCTCCGAACATCTTGCACCCATCTTCTCCCCCCGCAGAGCTTCAATTTAAAATTCTCGACTTTGTATTTATTTTTTGCTCTTGCTGTTGCTGCAAGCTTCTCCTGAATGTCCAATCAATATTTTTAACTGTTCCTTTACTCACCAAGGGTTCATACTCCTGAACTTACTGCTTTAACTTGCCTGACACCTTCATTTATGACCATGTATAAAGCCTGTATTTTTTGCCCAAGTGCTGGGACTGTGGGCTACTGAATCGTCAGATCCAGAATGATTTCATTCTAGGGTCTTAAAAGTGGTTGCTAGTGAGGTAGGAGATGTATTGATGTTAAATTTCCAAAGTTTCCTAAGTTCAGGAACGATTCCATCAAAATGGAAAGTAGCAAATATAAGCACCTTCTTCAAGAAAAGGGGAGCCAGAAAACCAGAAACAATAGGCCCGCTAACTTGACAGCTGTCGCGGGAAAGTAACTATAGTTGCACATTTGAAAAAAAAACAATTTATCAAGATAGTTATGAAGAATTAGCATGGTTTCATCAAGGGGAATTGTATTTAACAAATGCATTTAAGTTCTTCGAGGAATAATATGCATTGCAGACAAAGGGAAGCTTGTAGATGTCATATGTTTGGATTTTCAGAAGACATTTGACAGCTTGCTATGTCAAAGGTTATTGTGGGGACAAAAAGCTCATGGTGTAAAGGATAACATATTAGCATGGAAAAAGTAGGTTGGCTGAAAACAGAGTATATGCATAAATGGACCTTTGTCTGATCAGCAGGATATGATGAGTAGAGTTTCTCAGGTGTCTGCTGGGGTCTCAACATTTTACAATTCACATCAATGACATGGATGAACGAAGTGATAACGCTGTCGCTAAATTCACGCACAGCATCAAGGTGGTATAGAAGTATGTTGTGGAAAAATTTGAGGTTTGTAAAATCATGAGGGGCATGGATAGGTTGAGAATAGCCAAGGCCTTTTCCCCAGGGTAGCGGAGCCCAAAACTAGAGGACATGGGTTTAAGGTGAAAAGGGAAAGATTTTAAAAGGAGCCTAAGAAGCAGTTTTTTCATGCAGAAGGTGGTTGTGTGTATGGAATGAGCTGCGAGAGGAAGTTGTGGAGGCTGGTACAATTATAGCGCTTAAGAGGCATCTGGATGGATACATGATTAGGAATGGTTTAAAGGAATATAGGCCAAGATGTGGCAAATGCGACCAAATCGATTTAGGATACATGGTCAGCATGCTCAAGTTGGACCAAAGGTTCTGTCTGCTATACATCTCTATGACTCTAAGACATAATGCACTTGCAGGTGGATGTAAATAGGTTAAGTGTTTGGGTAAAATTTTGGAAGATGGAACATAATGTATGAAAATGTAAAGTTCACTTTTTGACAGGAAGAATAAAGTAAGTAGAGTTTTATTTAAATGAAGAATGACTGCAGAATTCTGAGGTGCAGAAGGATCTACGTGTTCTAGTACATGAATCACAAAATATTGTTGTGCAGACACAACATGCAAATCAAGAAAGTTAATGGGTTGCTACCATTTATTACAAGAGGAGTTGAACATAAAAGTGGGAATATGGACCTTTTTAGTTTTGCAGGACATTGACGAGACTGCATTCCAAATGGTTATGCAGTTTTGGTCTCCTTATTTAATGAAGGATGTAAAAGAATTAGATGTGATTCAGAGGAAATTTAAGGGATTGACCCCTGACGTTTGCAGATTGTCTTGTGTTGATTGGTTGGATGGGCTCGACTTGTTTTGAAGAGTGAGGGATGACGTGGTTTAAGTGTGAAGTCTGAATGGTCTTGACAAGTGTGGATGTAGAAAGGATGTTTCCTTTCATGGATCAGAGCAGATGAGAAATTTTAGGAACTTCGGAATTCTCTACCTCAGAAAGGAGTAGAATTAGGGTTGTTGAATATCTTTAACACAAATGCGGATAGGTTCATTATTAGATAAGACAATCTTGGTTATCAGGGGTAGGCGCGAATGTGGACTTCAAAATGCAAACAGAACAGGTGCTCTTTTATAGGACAGTGAAGTAGGCTGAAGGGACCAAGTGGCCTGCTTGTACTCCTGTTTTGTATGCTCAGATAAACAACCAGTCTTGTGCGTGGAAAGTGTTACCTTTGAAAAAAATCATAGCCTTTAGAAGAAAGGAAATCTTGCAAAACTAAATTTGTGCCTGGTATCTACACTTGATCCAATGCACTGTTGACAAAGTGCAGCCATTAGCAGGGTTGACTATTTGACTCTTTTGTCAAATTAGCATTTGTTGCTCTCGTTAATTTAGCAAAAGATGTTTGAACTAAAATTGAATATGTTTCTTCAGATGATAATGACTTATTTGAATATGTGCAGTGTTGCCATACAATTGAAATCTTGGCAGATGAAGTGATGCTTCGCTGAAGCATATGGTGAATTGAAAACGGAAGCTACAATGCAAGCAGCATTGGGTCTCTCAGGAAGCATTTTGAATAATGTATTCTGTGTGTAAATGGCTGTTTTCCCAGTATACTGCTTTGTGTAAAATGAATGTGTTAGGCAAAAATAACTGTAATAAGCAATATCTTTGTGATAGTGCCTTGTGTAATATTCAAGTATGGTTAGGCATAAGTGGAATGCATTTCGCTTGTACAATATTGTACAGGGATTAAAAATACATCAGTATATGAAAACATAGCAAGGATTTCTCTCATAAATTATGAACCAATTTGGCACCTGTACAGGTAAACATTATCTCCTTCATGCCTTTAAGACTCATCTTTATATCTTGTGCACAAATTTAGCTGTACAACGTCCGTTACCAACGGACCACATGAAACACCAGTGGGTGCCACTACCTTCCAGAATCAGTCAGCTTGTTTCAGCTTTCCCAGCTTAAGTCTTGAGCCTTCAGTTCTTTAATTTATTTTCTATCTCCTAATAGACAAGATATCTCATCCATTTGACCCACTTCTGCCTCCCTTGCCGTCTTTCTCATTTAACTGCTGACCATTCAACTCCCCATTCCGTGCCTGCCTCCCTATGCACCCTGCACCCAGCCCCCGCTCCCAGACTAGCTCACTTGTATGTAACCTTCATTCTTCAGATAGTAACTTCCCTTTCAGATTACTGTTATTATCCCCCCCTCAAAACAACCTGCCATTGATCCATCTGCCTCTGAAATCTCTCCCATGTTCATGTTGTCATCTCCAATATCCTTGTTAATTTTTTCTGTCCATACCCTTTTGAATATCTTCAATCAAGTTTATTTCACTGCAGCAGCACTGATATGCATGCAGGATGAAGTGTAAGCTTGAGGTTATCAACTTTGATAGCAAGAATAATCATATTATCTGAACGGCAGTAGATTGGGAAAAAGGGCGCAACGAAAACTGAGTCACTGACAGTAAACATGCAGGTGCAGAAGGCGATGAATAGGGAGAATGGTATATTGGCTTTCATAGCAAGAAGATTTAAGTACGTGAGCAGGGATGTCCTGCCTCAATTGTATCATGCCTTTGTGACACCATACCTTGGGTATTCTATGTAGTTTGGTCTCACTGATGGAGGAAGGACATTCTGGCTGTGGAATGACTGCAACAAAGGTTTACCACATTGATTCCTGGGATGGCAGGACTCATGAATAAAGAGAAATTAGGACTGTATTCACTGGAGCTCAATGAGGGAGGGATTTCATCAAAACCGATCGAATTCTAACAAGACTAGACAGTAAACATAGGAAGGATGTTGCTGGTGAGTAGGCAATCTAGAACCAGGGATCACAGTCTTAAGGATGTGATTAGGACATTTATGACTGAGGAGAGATTTCTTCACCCAAAGAGTGGCTCACCTGTGGAATTCTCTGCTCAAAGTGTTCGAGTCCAAAACATTGAATATTTTCAAGAATGAGTTAGATACAGTTCTGAGGGCTAAAGGGATTAAGGGATATACGGAGAAAACTGGAACAGAGTATGGAGTTGGATGATCTACCACTAACATGATAACTAGTGACACATTTGCAGGGTGGAATGGCCTACTCCTACTCCTTTTTTCTCTGTTTCTATGTCTAAGCAAACCACAGATGACATTGTGATTGCATGACTTTATTCCTTCTTGACATTTGTGCTTTGTTTGATAGGGTTGATCTCAACATCTCCAGAGCCTGCTCTGTCCTACAGCAAGTCTCTTCCAATATAGCTACAACACTGCCAATCTATCTGGCAATGCCAAAATTGCTCAGGTATGACCTTTCCAAAAAAGCAGAACAAATCCAAAGCATCCAGTTACTGCTCTATCAGCTTCCTCTCGATCATCAGTAGAGTGATGGCAGATGTCATCAACGGTGCTATCAGGCAACACCCACTCAGCAATGACCTGCTCAGTGATGCCTGGTTTGGGTTCTAGCAGGGTCACTCATCTCCTAATCTCAATACTGCCTTGGATTAAACATGGTCAAAAGAGCCGAGTTCCAAAGGTGATGTGAGAGTGACAGCCCCGACATCAAAACCACATTTGATGGAGTTGGTACCAAAAAACCTTTGCAAAACTGGAATTAATGGGTATCAGGGGGCAAACCCTGCTGGTTGTAGACATACCTGTCACAGGCGAAGATGGTTATGGTTGTTGGTAGTCAGTCATCTCAGCTTCAGAACATCTCTACAGGAGTTCCTCAGAATTCCTAGGAATGCCATAGGCCTAACTATTTTCAGCAGTTTCATCAATGACTTTCCCTCCATGGTAAGGTCAGAAACTCTCTGATTTAGATAGTGTTCAGCACCATTCATGACTCCTCAGATGCTAAAGCAGTCCGTATTCAAATGCAACAAGATCTGGAAAATATCCAGGCTTGGGCTGACAAGTGCCAAATAACATTCCAGCTACATTAATGCCAAGCCATGACCATTTGTAATAAGAACTAACCTAACAATCGCCCTTTCACTTTCAATGGTGTTACCATCATTTAAATCTCCTATAATCAACAATTGACCAGAAACTCAACTGGACTTGTCACATAAACACTGGCTACAAGAGCAGGTCAGAAGCTAGAAATATTGTGTGGAGTAAGTCACCACCTTCCCAAAGCCTGTCGACCATCTACAAGGCTAAAGTCAAGCATGTGATAGAATACTCTCACTTCCCTGGATGGGTGCAGCTCCATCAACATTCAAGAAGTTTGGCACCATCCAGAACAAATCAGCCCACTTGATTGACGACCCTCCTCGCTGATGATCGGTAGCAGCAGTGTGTACTATCTACAAGATGCACTGTGTAAATTCACCAAGACCCAAGAGTTCAGGAACATTTTTCCTTCAGCGTGCCATCGCAAGTGGATAGGGTGTCAATGAAGGTGTTTGGTTTGCTTGCCTTCCTTGGTTAGGGCAGTGAGTAAAAGATTTAGGACGTCATCTTGCTACTGGACAGTGTGTTGCTGAAGCCACTTTTGGAGTACTGTGTATCCTTCATATAGCAGGGCGACCAGAACTGTATACACAGTACTCCAAAAGTGGCCTCAGCAACACAAGTTGACATGGTTGCAGAAAAGAATTACAAAGATGTTACTAGGACTGGAGTGTTGAGCTGTAAGGAGAGGCGGATAGGCTGGAACTTTTTTCTCTGCAGTGTAGGAGATTAAAGGGTGACCTTAGAGAATCTTTTAAAATCATGAGGGATGTAGATAAGGTGACCAGAAAAGATCTTTTCTCCAGGGTAGGGCAGTTCAAAAACTAGAGGGCATAATTTTAAGATGAGAGGAGAAAGCTTTAAAAGGGACCTGAGGTGCAACTTTTTCACACATGTGAAATGTACTGCCAGAAGATTGGTAGACACAAGTATAGTTACCACATTTCAAAGACATTTGGACAAGGACATGAATAGGAAATGCTTAGAGGGATAGGTGCCAAACATAGAAGTGGGACTGGTTTAGTTTGGGAAACCTTGTCAGCATGAACAAGTTGGATTGAAGGGTCTGTTTCATTGCGGTATGACTCTATGACTCAGTGACGAGTAGCAAATGCATGGGAACTCTACCACATGCAAGTTTCCCTCCAAACACTCACCATCCTGACTTGGAAATATTTCACTGTTGCTGGTCAAAATTATGGAATTCTCTCCTCTACTATAGACTTCAGAACTTTAATAACTGTTCGTGGGTTAAAAGAATCAACAAAAATGAACTGTTACATGTCAAAAGAAGCAGCAGTAACTCTGTCTGAAACAAACTATTAAAGCCAAGGACAAATTTACACAGGAATTGAAAGCAATTAGTCATGTCTTTGAGAAGGAAGAGTCAAAACTACATAACCAGAACTATTTTATCAATTGCTTGATGAATGACTGCCTCAAGCTAAAGGACAAATGATTTCCCTGCAGAAGTATTTATGGAGTTAACTGGAGGAAAACTGCAACATTAGATAGTGCTAAATGTGAAAGGAAGCTACTTCTGACAAGAAGGCAAGCTGCAGTCTTGATGGTTTTGGAGGAGTAGTTAATAATTTGGATGAAAGAATCTAAACAATCATCAATTCTCGCAGCATAGGCCTGAAAAGGGTGAAAATCTGTACAAGATTCCACCAGCAGAATCTCAAAGGACAACACTGTACAAAGATCAAACCCTGGACATCAGAGACAGATACTGCTGGTCAGAATTGGAGCTAAATTCCACCATTAATCGGGCAATAGCCAAATTGAGTTTTGAGGATTAACTTGCCTACTTGAGTTTTGTTTTGGTTGCGACATGCAATAAAGTTTGTCATTGTTTTAGTTTTGATTGTCTTTGAGACTTCTTAACAAGTAATTGAATTAAAGATAACTTCATAGAATCATAGATATCGTAGAATCCCTGCAATGTGGAAATAGGCCATTCGGCCTAACAGGTCCACACTGCCTGTCGACAGAGCATCCCACCCAAACTCATTCCCCCTACCTCTGATTTCCCATGTCTAACTCACCGAACCTAAACATCCCTGGCTGCTATGGGCAATTTAGCATGACCAGCCCACCTACCCTGCACGTGTTTTGTTTGTGGGACGAAACCGGAGCACCCCAGAAGAAACCCACGCAGACATGCGGAGAATGTGTAAACTCCACACAGTCACCCAAGCCTGGAATCAAACCCAGGTTTCTGGCTCTGTGAGGCAGCAGTGCTAACCACTGAGCTACCGTGTCATCCTACTTGTTTGATACTTGCCCACAACAGTCCCTAAAGGCATTGTGGGTCACCTTACAGTACGGGGCATATGGGGGTTCAAGAGTGCATCTCACCACTACCTTCTCAAGGGCAAGTAGGGGTGGGCAACAAAAGTTGGCCAGCCAATGACACTTGCGTCCTACGAGTGAATTTAAAAAAGGCATTAAAATAGTTTAACTACACAAATGTTAACTGACATATTTTCATTGTAAGGTAGAGAGAGCAAACCTCTTAGACTGCAGCAAGGAAACCTTTCTGCTGGCTACTGCATAGAAAGCGCAGCAAGGGAGAGGACAGTTCTCGACCTAACGTTTGGAAATAAGTTAGGGCAGAAGAGCATTCTGGAAATAGTGACCACAACTCAGTTAAATTTAGGATAGTTCAGAGAGTACTAAAAATGTTCATGTGTCAGGGGAACTCTTGTTTACCTTAGTCCAGAAATCGATGTGCCTGTAAATGTAATATTTGTGCATGTTCAGTAGCTGTAATAAACATCTGTTGGATCATTCAATTATACATTTATCAATAATCTGCTCACAGCAAGTAAGTTAATCATGAAAAGCTTTTGAGGAGGTTGCAAACCTTAATTTTAACTTGACATGCATTTTTAATATGTACAGGTTGGATTCCCAGGCCTCAGGAGTCCTAGCAGATGAAAAGAGGCAAAATGACTGTTCCATGATCAATAGCAAGCAGGCATTCATGAGATGTTGTTTCCAAATTAATATTTTGTCCATAAAAACTTGAAAGTTAGAAAATGAATGCAGTACTTCACCGTGTCCTTTAAAGTACTAATTACTTAATTGTACTGACTATTCATTGGAAACCGCTTCAACCATATGTACAACTAGAAATCTAAATTCTTAACAACCTAATTTCAATGACATATCTTTAAACCTGAAACATTTTTAAAAAAAACCATAGTTACTGCATGAAGTCCTGTGAATTCAATGTAAATCTGTGTTTAAAAGGAACTTTTCAATAGTTCAAGTAATTTTAAGAAAAGAGCCAGTCTTTTATTAGTCATGCGCTTGAGAAGATGGTGATGAGCTGTTGTCTGTTGCTCCAGCAGCTTATGGGATGGATGCAGACTCTGGGCTGGCAAGTGGGCAGTTCCAGGGTCTCGATCCAGCCGAGATGAAAAAATGACTATATATTTACAATTCTAGACTGTGCATGACTTTAAGGGGAGAATGCAGGACGTGTTGTCCTGTGAACTTTATACTGTGTTTGTTTTTGTAGACAACCAGTGCTGCGGGTTCCTACAGTGCTTTGAAGGAGCCTTGGTGAGTTGTTGCAGTCCATTCTGACGAAGGACTAGGCTGCACTCATAACATGCATCAGCTGAAGGGTATGAATGCTTTAAATGGTAAATAGAGTGCCAGTGAAGCAAGCTTTTTATTTACCTTGGATGTTGTTAGAGCTGCAGTCATTCATCCGGTGGAGGTATTCTGCCACAGCCATAGAGACCTACAGTACAGGGAAAGATCCTTTGACCCATTGTGCCCACACCAGTCAAAGGCAACCATGTAACTTGTGCCTTGTAGAAAGTGGAAGGCTTTGGGAAGTTAGAAATTAGTCACAGAAAAATGCATTCTCTTGCTGCCACATCTAGCTGATCCTGTGAAGTTTCTGATTAATAGTGACCCCCAGCAAGTTGATTGTGGTGTGGGTAAGCCTTGACTATTCATGCCCCTCACAATTTTATAAACCTTTTTATAAGGTCACCTCAGCCTCCAGCCCTCCAGGGAAAATAGTTCCAGCCTAGTCAGCTTCTCCCGATAGTTCAAACCCTCAAATCCCAGCAACATGCTTGTAATTATTTCTGAATCCTTTCAAATTTCACAACACCTTTCCTATAGCAGGGAGAGCAGAATTCAGCGGAGTATTCCAAAAGTAGCCGAACCAATGTCCATTGCACTGCCTTCATCAGTCCTGTCACTTCAAAAAATTTCTGAAGAAGAGCCTAGGCCTGAAACGTCAGCCTTCCTGCTCCTCTGATGCTGCTTGGCCTGCTGTGTTCATCCAGCTCTACACCTTGTCATCTCAGATTCTCCAGCATCCGCAGTCCTTACTACCTCTTAAGTAATTTACTGCTCTTCTTCAGCTGTCCTAGGCATTTTCAATTGATGAAAATTAGATTTCTGCTTGAGTAAAAAGAACACTTTTTTGTCTATGTTTAGACTCATTGTAGGGATTCTATGTGGAAGCAGGCATTTGGCCCATCCAGTTGACACTACCCCTCCTAAGAGCATCCCAGCCAGTTCCCCCTGCCCCCTGCCCAGACACTATGAACAATTTAACATAGCCAGTTCACCTAACCTGCACATTTTTGGACTGTGGGAGGAAATCAGAATATCTGGAGGAAACCTATGCAAGTACGGGGAAAATTTGCAAGCTCCACACATTCACCCGAGGCTGAAACTGAACCTATGTCCCTGGCACTGTGAAGGAGCAGTATTAACTACTGAGTAACTGTGCTATTCATTAATATTGAGGATATTTTTGGTCAAATAATATTTCTTGAAATCAATGGAAGATTGAGTAGAAAGGTACAAAGGCTGTTGATTGGTAATTTCTATTTTACAATATTACCCAAAGCTAACATTACTCCAGAGTTAGGTTAATAGGAGCCTATGAAGTACAGTGCATTCTGCCAAAAATTCAGTTACAAGTGATATCTGAGGGTTATTTAGTGTGAGCCTGACAATTTTTAGCCTTTATATTTTGAAAATAAAATACATAATCTTTATCACCATCTCAGTTTATTTAGTTTTTGTCTGCTCACACTGTTCTGACTCGATTGATCGGCCTAGCCAAGCAGACTCATTGGTATTGAGCTTGGTGGAGAAAAAGAACAATGTCGAGCTGGATGAATACAGCAGGCCAAGCAGCATCAGAGGAGCAGGAAGGCTGATGTTTCAGGCCTAGACCCTCCTTCAGAAATCCATTTTACTATAATGGAAATACAATGGAAAGTTAATGGAGCCCAACAAGGGCACCCCTGAGTAGAGCGGTGCAGGAGAACTGCATAAGATGGACATTGATGGCAGTGTGGTTAGTGGCCAATAATAATGGCAAGGAAATTTGCGGATTGGTGATGATGTGGGAAAAATGGGATAGCATGGAAATTATAAGACCATAAGACATAGGAGTGGAAGTAAGGCCATTTGGACCATCGAGTCCCCTCTGCCATTTAAATCATGGCTGATGGGCATTTCAACTCCACTTCCCTGCACTTTCCCTGTAGCCCTTGATTTCTTGTATAGTTATGAAGTAAAGGTATGGAAATTGTGACACTTGAAGGGGGAACATGATGGAGTTGTTTAAGTGTACTGATTTCATTGAAAAGTGACAAAGAAAATCACTATTTTAGCCTTTCATAAATAATGATTAATTGTGTATCACCCATAGGGAAGATGCTGCTGTATATATTAAGCTGAAGGCGCAAATTAAATACTATGTAGTAAAGCTGAGTAATGTTCTTCTGACTTAGACCACAGTTTATAAAATTTGAGAAATGTAAATTGGATCCAATTTCAATTTAAAAAATGAAGAAACAGACTATTTTTATAACAGCTTACAAAATAAGTCTGCTTTAATTTTAAAATAACTTTCACATTTAAAACAAAAATTGAAAGCAAAAATATGTAAATATTTTAGCGATTAGTTTTACCCTTTGATCACAGCATGTATTTTTATGCTGTTTGTGAGGCTGTGAGCAAAAATATCCTGCCTTTATGTTCTATCCGAGTTCTTTAACCTACACTTAGTGCTGAACTGGCAGCAGTAGAAGTTTATCTGCCACTGCCAAATTCTCAGAAGCTGCTATGTAGTTTGTGATTTATAACAAATTTTTGGCATACTGTACCTAGTATGGGAGCCAGGACTCAAAAGTGTTCATTCCTAATATTAAACCCAAAAAGATTTGGCAGAACCACGTGTTTTTATAACGTCCTCCATCCAACCTGTATGATTCAATGGTTGCTCATGGTTCCCAATTAATTTATTTTGCAATATTTTAATAAAGTTAGCAATTCCTCCTTTTGTTGCTTACTGTGGGTTGAAGGAATCCTTGATAACAGGGTACAGAGCTGGATGAACACAGCAGGCCAAGCAGCATTGGAGGAGCAGGAAAGCTGACGTTTTCTGAAGGAGCATCTTGACCCGAAACGTCAGCTTTCCTGCTCCTCTGCTGCTTGGCCTACTGTGTTCATCCAGCTCTACACTTTGTTATCTCAGATTCTCCAGCATCAGCAGTTCCTACTATCTCTGAGGGAATCCTTGTTTTGGCAGTAAAGAAGGAAAATGGGCATAATTATGTGATTTGAGAGCACCAACATCTCAAGTATGAACAAGAAAAGATGTTGGAGAATCAGAGCTGCAGTAGGAATCTTGATAGCATGTATGGTTGGGACCAAAATGTTGCTATAGTACTGATACTGGGAAAGTACTAGTAAATTTCCATGGCTTCACAGGAGAGCGAGAAAGCGAGCATGAACACATCATAGGAAAAACACGAGTCACAGTATCTGGAAAGAAAGAACAACATAAATTTTTACTTTTATTTGGGAAATATAAGTATACTTTTATTTCATCCTGAAATGCATTATAACATGTGGAGCTTGTTCAAGGAACATCTAATGCGTGTCCTTGATAAGCATGTACCTTTCAGGCAGGCAGGAAGTGGTCAAGTGAGGGAACAGTGGTTTATTAAAGAAATTGCATCTCTTATCAAGAGGAAGAGGGAGGCTTATGTAAATATGAGGCGTGAAGGCTCAGCTAGGGCACTTGAGATTTATAAGTTAGCCAGGAAGGACCTGAAGAGAGAGCTAAGAAGAGCCAGGTGGGGACATGAGAAGTCTTTTGGCATGTAGGATCAAGGAAAACCCTAAAGAAGAGGCACTAAATGAATATTTTTCGTCAGTATTCATACCGGAAAAAGACAATGTTGTTGAGGAGAATACTGAGATACAGGCCATTAGACTAGACGGGATTGAGGTTCACAAGGAGGAGGTGTTAGCAATTCTGGAAGGTGTGAAAATAGATAAGTCCCCTGGGCTGGATGGGATGTATCCTAGGATTCTCTGGGAAGCTAAGGAGGAGATTGCAGAGCCTTTGGCTTTGATCTTTGTTGTCATTGCCTACAGGAATAGTGCCAGAAGACTGGAGGACAGCAAATGTTGTGCCCTTGCTCAAGAACGGGAGGAGTGACAATCCTGGTAATTATAGACCAGTGAGCCTTACTTCTGTTGTGGGTAAAGTGTTGGAAAAGGTTATAAGAGAGAGGATTTATAATCATCTAGAAAGGAATAATTTGATTAGGGATAGTCAACACGGTTTTGTGAAGGGTAAGTTGTGCCTCACAAACCTAGGTGAGTTCTTTGAGAAGGTTACTAAACAGGTGGATGACGGTAAAGCGGTTGATGTATATATGGGTTTCAGTAAAGCGTTTGATAACGTTCCCCATGGTAGGCTATTGCAGAAAATACAGAAGCATGGGATTGAGGGTGATTTAGTGGTTTGGATCAAAAATTGACTAGTTGGAAGAAGACAGAGGGTGGTGGTTGATGGGAAATGTTCATGCTGGACTTCAGTTATTAGTGGCGTATGGCAAGGATCTGTTTTGGGACCACTGCTGTTTGTCATTTTTATGAATGACCTGGATGAGGGCGTAGAAGGATGAGTTAGTAAATTTGCGGATGACAGTAAAGTCAGTGGAGTTGTGGACAGTGCGGAAGAATGTTGTAGGTTACAGAGGGACATAGATAAGCTGCAGAGCTGGGTTGAAAGGTGGCAAATGGAGTTTACTGCAGAAAAGTGTGAGGTGATTCACTTTGGAAGGAGTAATAGGAATACATAGTACTGGGCTAGTGGTAAGATTCTTGGTAGTGTGGATGAGCAGAGAGGTCTCGGTGTCCATGTACGTAGATCCCTGAAAGTTGCCACCCAGGTTGATAGGCTTGTTAAGAAGGCGTACAGTGTGTTAGGTTTTATTGGTAGAGGGATTGAGTTTCGGAGCCATGAGGTCATGTTGCAGCTGTACAAAACTCTGGTGCAGCCACACTTGGGGTATTATGTACAGTTCTGGTCGTCGCATTATAGGAAGGATGTGGGAGCATTGGAAAGGGTGCGGAGGAGATTTACCAGGATGTTGCCTGGTATGGACGGAAGGTCTTGTGAAGAAAGGCTGAGGGACTTGAGGCTGTTTTTGTTAGAGAGGAGGAGTTAAGAGGCAACTTAATAGAGACATACAAGATGATCAGAGGATTAGATAGGGTGGACAGTGAGAGCCTTTTTCCTCTGATGGAGATGGCTAACACGAGGGGACGTAGCTTTAAATTGAAGGATGATAGATATAGGACAGATGTCAGAGGTAGGTTCTTTACTCAGAGTACTCCTGCAACAGTAGTATACTCGCCAAGTTTAAGGACACTTAAATGGTCATTGGATAAACATATGGATAATAATGGAATAGTGTAGGTTAGATGGGCTTGAGACTAGTTTCACAGGTCGGTGCGACATCGAGGACCGAAGGGCCTGTACTGCACTGTAGTGATCTATTTTCTAAACTACTAAACCACTTTTGGAGCGCAGTTATTGTTGTCACATAGGCTAATCAAGACTGCTAATTGGTACATAGTTAAGCTGTGCAGATAGAAGTGAGATTAATGATCAGAATTTGTATTGTTTGAGGTTGACCTTTTTGACCAGGAGAAAAACTCATCTTGGCTCTGGATAGTACCTTAAAAATGAGGATGAAGCATCATTTTGTCAAGCTATCTGATTGTACCTCGAACTATCTAGTGCATCCTCCATACTTCATTGAATGTCATTTTAGATTACTTGCTCACATTCTGGAATGAGATTGATAAGTGCTTCATGAAGGGAAGAAAGGGTTACGTTTCAAATCCATGAGGAAGTAAATAGCTTTAGCGATGAATTTCTACCACTGTGCTAGTGCTAAAGCCTGAGGCACATCAAAATGTCTGTTCTTCAAATCAAATTTGTTTTTCTAAGTAGTCTTATTTAACAAGCAAGTTATATTTGTTTGGAGTAGGATGGCATGGCCCTCTATAATAAAAATGATGTATCCATCCGTTTATATACAGTCAAGAATGGGAGTGCTATTGTCTTGGAAATTCATGGTGAACAGCTACTTTGTGACATACTTGATTGTATATTGGTACATCCAAATAAAAAATCTCCTGTTGAAACGCATGTATGTGCCATTAAAAGTGTCATTCAGACACTTGGTTGGTTCATAGAATATAGGAGCTGTGATATCATATTGTGGCTGTACAGGACATTAGTTGTGTCACTTTTGAAATGTTGCATTCAGTTCTGCTCTCTCTGCTATAGAAAAGATGTTATTAAACTTGAAAGGGTGCAGAAAAGATTTACAAGGAGATGCTGAAGGGTTTATGCTATAGAGAGAGCCTGAATAGCCTGGGGCTATTTTCCCTGGAGCATCAGAGGCTGAGGGGTGACCTTTATAGAGGTTTATGAAATCATGAGGGATATGGAGAGAGTGAATAGCTAAGGTTTGTTTTCCAGGCTCAGGGAACCCAAAACTAGAAGGGAAAGGGACCTAAGGGGCAACTTTTTGTACACTGGTGCATGTATGGAATGAGCTGCCTGGGGAACTGATGGAGGTGGGTACAATTATAACATACAAAAGGAGTCTGGATGGGCACATGAATAAGAAGGATTTAGAGGGATATGTGTCAAATGCTGGCAAATAGGACTAGATTAATTTAGGGTATCTGGTCAGCATAGACGAGTCGGGCTGAAGAGCCTAATTCCATCCTGTACAACTGTGTGTTTAAAAACCTCACTCCGCAGCTGTTTCTCAATGGCAGAACGTAAACCTGTTTGATGAGGTGGTTCTTTTTAATCTTCTTACTGCACACAGCCTTTGTGGATGTGTGTTAGTGGGGAAGGAATGGTGCAACAGTAACAAAACAAGTTTGGGTACAAACTTTGATTGTAAATTATTATTCTTTCAGAGGTAAATGAGAATTTTTCATAAAGGAGGAAGTGTAATTTCCTTATCTACAGGTTAAAAAGGGACAGGTAGATTCTTTACAGGGCAAAAAACATTGATTTTTATGTTTTCATTTTTATTAAATTATTTTCAGAATCAAAAGTCTCCCTTGATCCTGTTCTGTACCTATTAAGGAATCCATATACAAAATCAGTTCATTTCATGTATTCAAACTAGAATTTTTTTTTAGCTTAGAAGCCTATGATTTTCAGTCCATTTATTTCACTAGGGCATGAATTCATGACGTATGACTGCAGAAATGGAAACTATTCAAGCCTAATAGTTTAGAGTAGTTCAATGATTCTGTGGTGTTTTGTTGATACGTTTGTTTCTCCTCTTCCCAGAAGAAACAACAAATATCCATCAGAGCTCATTTTGTCTCATACCATTACTTCACTATTTGAATGATTTGCAATCTGATCCATTTTTTCCCCCTGTTTCTTCAGAGCCCAATATGCAGACCTCTGAGGCTGGTTCAGATACCACATCAACAGTGACTTTACAGACCTCAGTGGCAGGACAGCAGGCAGTGCAGGCCCAAGTTGTACAACAAGTACCTGTTCAGCAGCAGGTAAGTCTTACAGCTGGAATGGCAATGTGTTTTGTCTTTTTCTTTCTCCACTGCCCTGATTCTAACGTTAAAGTGGAGAAATAGATGACCTACTCTTAGATAGTTAACAGAGCCGTCATATAAAGATTCACCGTAGTTGCCTTCAACTTTGTCTGAAGAGATTCCAAACATAATAGTGTGTGGAACTTGGAAAAATAGAAACTTTGAATATAGCATCATATGAAAAACTTCCACCTTCGGCCGCCACCAGACATGGGAATCTTGCAACTTTATCCTCCGATTTACTTTCATTTACTGTCTTAAGGAGTAAATTTTAATTTAGTAAAGGATAGCCTTGCGCGCAAAGGAATGTATAATCCGTCATTACAAAACCCAAATGTATATTTTTCAGACTTAAGCCATTATTATAATTTTTTTTATTTTTGCTGTGGAAGATGGGGCTTTCAATTTAATCAGTACTAGCTGAGCAAGTTGTCAACTGGTGATGCCGTTGATTATTTTGGATTAGGTGATTTTTGCCAGTCTGACTAGGCCTTTTAAAAAACACTGTTAGAACTGGTAAGTTCTATCAGTCATGTTTGGGGAATTTTTAACAGTTGACCTGGTTCCAGACAAACTAACATTTTTTTGTAGTTGGTAAATTGATTCTAGACACCACTGTAAATTATTTTGGGGGTGAGAGTGGGTGCAAAAGAAGGAACGGGTCTAAACTAACAGTTAGATCTCAGTCAACTGAGTTTGAATCATTATTCATTTGCAAGGGAGGAAATTCAACAACTCCTTCAGTTCATACAGATGCATCAGGTATATATAAGCAGGAAAAAAAAGACTTCTTTGATAAAAGAGCAGCGTGTGCACATGGTTGAAAGCTGTTGTAATTCTGAAGCAGCATTTACAGTTATATAAATTCTGTATTTATTCAGGCAAAACACCTGAGATTAATGCAGTGAACAAAATTTGTTATAGAAAACTGAAAACAGTAAAGCCATACAAATTACGAAAACACCTCTGCAAATTTACACTTTATTGCCTATAATGTGTATTCCATTTTGCATTTTGGGTTTTATTATTCAAATCTTGAATCTATAACACAATTGTTGAGATATGCAAGCTCTTTCATGTGGAGGTGATGGGTGAAGCAAGCTGCATCAACTAGGCAGAGGTGGTGAGGGGAGAAAAATAAGATTCTTTGAAGCACTAAAATCACAGTCGAAAAAGCTCGGGTAACAACAAGTAAACATTTTTTTTTAAATCACTAGGTCAGAAATCTGTTGCAGCAAGTCAATGTTTTTTTAAAAGAAAAAGAGCATGTAAGTTTGACTCTAACAGCATTCATACTCATTGCTAAGTGTTTTTTCCTTGAGTGGGAAAGTTCCATGGAGCATACATTCCCATGTGAAATTGTCTCTGAACATGGTGAACCTTTAAAAGGCAGCCACCAGGGACTTGACAAACAATAAATTGATACTTAAGGTGTTTATAACAGTCCACTGTTATGCAGGAATTTGATGTCACCCTGCAGTTGTAACTGTAAATAAACTCAGGGAAGTATTCAGTATCCTGCATTTAAGAATGGATAATACAGACTGTAAAGAGCCATAAATAGAATGAACCCTACATGAGCGTAGAAAATGCCGTGGTTCAATCTTAATGAATGACTAACAACGTGGGCACATCTAACACTTCACTCACAAAGGGAGACATTACAAAAAAAAGTGTAAAAGTGCTGTAGGGAAGTTGAGGAAATGGTCAAGGGTCAAATGGTCAAAATGGACCATGTTTTAAATGGGAAAAAATTGCAGCACGCTGCTGTGCATGAAACGCCAAAAGTCGGATTGCAAGTGTAGTAGATAATTAAAAAGGCAAATGGAATTTTGTCTACCATTGCTAGAGGGATGGAGCTTAAAAAACAGGGAGGCTATGCTGCAGCTGTATAGGGTCCTGGTGAGGTCGCACCTGGAGTCCTGTGTGCAGTTTTGATGTGCTGACTTGAAAATAGGATATACTAGCACTGGATGGGGTGCAGAGGAGATTCACTAGGTCGATTCCAGAATTGAGGGGGTTGGATTATGAGGAGAGACTGAGTAAGCTGGGCTTATACAAATTTAAATTCAGAATGAGGGCAGAGCTTGTAGAAACATAAGATTATGAAGGGAATAGATAAGGTGGAGTCAGGAAGGTTGTTTCCATTAGCAGTGAAAGTAGAACTAGGGGGCACAGCCTCAAAATAAAGGAGAGCAGATATAGGACTGAAGTCAGGAGGAACTTCTTCAGCCAAAAGGTTGTGAATCTGTGGAATTCCCTGCCCAGGGTAGCTTCAACCGCTTCATTGAATGTGTTTAAGGCAAGGCTAGCTAAATTTTTGAACAGTAAAGGGTTATGGTGTGCGGGCGGATAAGTGGAGCTGAGTCTCAAAGATCAGCCATGATCTTATTGAATGGCTGGGTAAGCTCGAGGGGCCAGATGGCCTACTCCTGCTCCTAGTTCTTATGTTATTATGTAAGGGATCAGAGGTACTGAGTTTGAAAGCAAGGGAATTATTATGACCCTTCATGGAACTCCAATTCAACCTCACTTGGAGTATTGTGCTAATACTGGCCATTCTTTATAAATTTGTGTGAAGGCAAAGAAGAGAATGCAGAAAAAAATTGATGGAAATGTTTTCAAAGGTTAGAAGTTTGTCACTGGGACTGATTAGAGAAGGTAAAGCTTTTCTCCCTTCAGAATGTGACAGTTAAGAGATTTGATGAAGGAATTCAGAATCATGAAGGCCCTAAGCAGGACTGATAGAAACAATTTGGATTTTTAAGAATCAGTGTATGTAGATTCAGGTGAATGAGAGAACAGTTTTACCATGGAGAAAAATGTTTTATCCTGCAAGTTAAGACCTGGTAAGTAGTGAGAGTATGATGGAAGCAGATTGAAGATTCAACTGTGGCTTTATCGGTCTCTCTCTATGTTCTCACTCTCTCAAACACAAACACACACACAGGCACATACACACAGTCTGTCTCGCTCTCCTCACTCCTCCTGTCCCACACTCATAATACATAGCTAAATTTCCAAAATGAGGCAAGTGTGTTTTTCTTTAGTATTAGTGTAATTTTCACCTTCAAATGTGAGGTATCAAGTGAGCAGGAGGTGGGGAGCATTTCTCTGATAGTTTCATTTTCCTGGAACACAATTATTAGCAAGATCCCAACAACTTTAAGCCTTAGGCTGACAGGTAAAAAATAGTGTTTGCACAAAAACATTGATCATCTCCAAGAGACCATAACAACCTTCCATGACAGTAATTGGGATTGTCATCCCAATTTACTCATCCTCATCCCAAAGTGGTTCGGTGCAGGTGTGTAGTGAAAGTTGTGTGATGATGTCACCATTGACCAGAACATCAACTGAGCAACAGATCACTTTTGTACCGTAGCTACTTAGAACAGAGATAAGGAGAAACTTCTTCAGCCAACTTCTATGAAATTCACTGCCACAGAAGGCTGTGGAGGCCAGGTCATTAAGTACATTTAAGACTGAGATAGAGCGGTTCTTCATTTATCAAGGGGATCATGGGTTATGGGGAGAAAGCAGGAGAATGGGGTTAAGGAATATATCAGCCATGATTGAATGGTGGAGCAGACTCGATGGGCTGAATGGCCCAGTTTCTGCTCCTATGCCTTATGGTCTTATGCCCTCAAAACCTGAGTGTCTGCAGTTAATGGCTTACCTCCTGACTTTCGATCACCTGAAGTATACAATTGAGGAATATGAAAAAAAAATCAACATCCCTGGATGAATGCATAAACTGAATTAGACTTTATAAATAGCCGGCTTTAAAAGCAAGTCAGAAGCTAGGAATTCTGTGACAAGTAAGCCATCTCCTGACTTCCCAAAGCCTGTCTACTCAGCACAAGTCAGAACTGTTATGGAATCCTCTCCACTTGTCTGGATGAGCGCAGCTTTGGTTTGAGTTTGTTGAATGTAACCATTCAGATCCAAGTAGCCCTCTTGATGGGCATCCCATCCACAACTTTCAAGCTTGTCTCCTTGCACCACGTTGAAGTAAATTGCCAAAGTAAGTTAGTTTTCTGAGAGGAAATGCTGGACTTACTTAAGCTTTTAAGATGTTGCAATTATATATGTTGGTTTAAAAAAATGTTTATTTTTCAGGTACAACAGGTGCAGCATGTTTACCCAACCCAGGTGCAGTATGTGGAAGGGAGTGATGCTGTTTACACCAATGGAACTATGTGAGTCACTCTTTCATAGACAATGGGACTAACATCAGGCAAGCCTGCCAGCTTGCTACTGTCTGTTTTATGAAACTGCCCATGATAATTTCACTAGAATCATTATTGGGTAATGAGGACAGATAAATTGCAAAGGTTGCCTAATTTACCTGATGGAATGCATCTTAAGATATTAAAGGAAGTAGATACATTATGAATGCAATGGTAGTAATTGTCCAAGAATCCTCAGATTCTGGAAAAGTCCCAGAACACTGGAAAACTGTCCTGTAACATCTTTATCTAAAAAAGGAAGAAGACATTAAACAGTTGGCTATGGGTCAGTTAGTTTAACCACTGTTATTGGAAAAATGTTAGCGTGTTATAAAGAATGTAATAGCAACGTGTTTAAACATGTATAATATAACTAAGTAAAATCAGCACAGCTTCATCGAAAGAAAATCATTCCTGACAACTTTACCAGAATTCTTCTGACAAGGCAACCAGTAAGCTAGACAAAGAGGAAGCAGTGAATGTAATATTTTGAAGGGAACGAAGTATACGTGTAGAGAGATATTGCTAAAACTATTCAAGACACTTATCAGACCACACCTGGATTGTTGTGAACAGTTTTCGACCCCTTATGTAAGGAAATGTAAATTGGCATTGAAAGCAGTCCAAAGAAGGTTCTATCGGGTATGAAACAGGCTATCAAGAGACTGTGTCTTATGAGAACAGATAAAGTAGTTTGGGCCGACAATCATTGAAATTTAGAACAATGAGGTGACCTTAATGAGAAATCCAAAATTCTTCTAGGACTTGAAAGGGTAGATGTGGAAAGGTTGTTTCCCTTTGTGGGGGGACAGTCTAGGACCAAGAGGTCATAATGTTGGAATAAGGTGTTACACATTTAAGACCTAGACGAGGAGGAATTTCTCCCCCTGAGGGTAGTGAATCTGTGGAGGGCTGTCAAGGTTGGGTTGTTAAGTACGTTCAGGGCTTAGATAGGCACGGCCATTATCAGTAAGAGAATCAAGGATGATAGGAAATTTGAGTTGAGGATTAATCAGATCAGCCATGACTGAATGGGTTGAATGGCCTACTTCTGCTACATCTAATAGTCTTACACCAACTTTATTTCTTCAAAATGGCAGAATGTTCAAAGCTTATCATGCTACAGATGGCAGAAGAAATTAAGTTAAAATTAAACAAGAAAGTGAGATTTAGGAGAAATGTTGAAAACAAAGCTCAGTTAATAATGTGCAGGTGATTACGGAACGATTATCAGGGTATTGAAAAGATAACGAGTTAGTCAAAAAGGGTTCTATGATCGGAACAACAGAAAAGACTAAAGCAAATCTCGTATATTTCATAGGCTTTGATTAACTCTCATATCTCTGAAAGTGGTTGCAGGGAAAGCAATGATTAACTCTGCCCGTTGACTGAAATGCATGCAGCATGCCAACTTCAAGATGCTGATTCGTTATAATGACGTTTGCATGTGACCAGCACTAACTGCTCTGTTATTTGACTGTCAAGAGGCCAAAAAGCATAACTTCCTTTATAGCACTTAAAGCTAGCCTGCACTGCCAAAAGGGATGTGCTTGTTAATTGGACCAGATGCTGGGAGTAAAGAAGAAAGTAACTCTGCCTTGGGAAAACCTCCAAGGATAATGGCAGAAAATGGGAGAGAATGAACACGGAGGTTTACAGATAGAACATTACTGTACCAATGGAGGAAATGAAAGGAAGGAGAGTTGCCTTGAATCTGTATTGGGTCTGTAATCCCTCCAGACTCTGAATCCATAGGTATTGTGAGGTGACAGAATTGGAAATCAGTGCCAGGACTAAAGCCCTGTGGAGTGGAATGCAATGACTCAGGAGGTTCAGTGATCTCCCATGAATGGTTAAGGTCAGTGAATGCATGTCTAAGTGTCATAACTGACCACTAATCTAAGCCATTGCTTGATTTATCGCACCCTCAACACTCACCCTAGCTACCATTCAATACTCACACTTAACATTCAGGAGCTGCTTTGCACACTCATACATTGTACTGCTGTAATTCTCACATCCACATCTCTCAGCTTACACACACTGCCAGCTGTTAAATCATGGTAGCCATATAAACCAGCAGTTGCATCACACTCACTGACACAATTCCATTTTTCTTGCAGGGCGAGGTGGCACACAGCTCAAAGCAGCAGGAGCTAACTGGATGGGAAAACAATCATGGAGGATAAATAATTGCTTGGTAGTACCAAACTTAAAAATTGTTGAAAGGAGACAAGAAGTCAAAGTTTTTCATTTTGTACTTACCAGGACACATCCTCATATACAATCTACCGTCACACATTCCGCTTTCCAGTCATCACGCAGTCCCTTTGGACTTAGAAGCTACAGAGCTGGTGGGCTCATGCATTTCTGAATGTCCCTTCCTGGCGTCTTGCTGTCAGGTACCCAGTGGTGCAGTCTGAAAGGCAGTGGAGAAACACCTTGAAGAGTGTGATCATGAAAACTAGTACATCTTTAGAGAAAGAAAAGTTAACTGTCTTTCTATTTCCCCCACATAAGCTTCCCACCTGCTGTGCTGAGTATTTGCAGCACCTTTTTTTTATTACAGAATGACATTGATGGATATGCATAACAAAATACTTGGTGTTTTGGGAGCCCTGCCAGAAAGTCTCTATTAAATATCAAACAGCACGGAAGTGTACACTGCTAACTTGGCACAGTTTTGTGCAGAATTCAGTGTATCCTTCCAGTCGTGGAAGTGATAGCCAACGCTATTCACGTACTTGTGGACACAACCGTGATGCGGACACAGAGTTTATAAGTGAAAGATCAAAGGGTTGTGCCACTGATCAGGATGTATTAAACAAACCTGCGATGCTGTTAAATCTTTAATCAGTTAGAAGGTTTTAATTGATTAATATGTGTATGGAAATCCCTGAATTCCTTTCAAATCACTGTCCTGAGAGAACTAAAGGCTTTGTCACTGTAAAGAAGAGGTGACATTTTAGGTCAGACACCGTGTGTTAGGCTGAGGCCTTGTTCAGACACTGTATGTTTTGGCTTGAAGTCACACTGGTTTCGCTTCTAAAGTAGGAATTTATAAAATACCACTGACAATATATTGTGTGCTTTTTGAACAAAATAGAATGTATCTGCAAATACAGCTTCACCCCATACATTCACGCGTTTGAGAGATTGAGAGAGGATCTGTGCCTATGCGTGTGTGTGTGTGTGTGTGTGTGTGTGTGTGTAGCGTGGTGGGGTCACCTGCAATGCAACATGAACCCAAGATCCTGGTTAAGATTGTCCTCATGGGTACCGAACTTGACTATATGCCTCTCTTCAGCGACTCTGTTGTTGTGTATCCCAAAGGCTGCTTTGCAGGATGTTTATCCGAAGTAAACTGCTTTCTCTGAAAGATCCATGTCAGTTGTGTGCTATAATCCAGGAATAGACTTTGTTCCAGAAATTGGTTACTATACTGCAGAATTAACTGTTCAGTCTAAGTCAATTGATTGGACCTAGATATTCATAAAGAGAGGCAACAAGTCACAAAGATTAAAGATCATAGTTATTAACTTGTTTCTAACTTCCTCAAGTTCCCTCACCACTACTGTGGTAACTGAAGTCTCAGGAAGCATTGCACAATTTAACTACTGTCACAAACCCCATGAAGAAACCATAAACCAAAATAAGCAGATTTACCAAATGAAAAATATATGAAAAATACCGGCATGATTTCATTTTTTATAACTTTTACTTTCATTTGAATGAGAGCTACGCAAGTTAACCATGAATTAACAGGTATATGATTCATCAAACAAAGTCACTTTAAATAGTTGATACAAAGATATATTTTATAAGAACAGGTATTCTCCTTTAGCACACATGGCATTACATAGCCGCACCGTTCCACAGAAAGCTGTTATTTCTTCACTCGGGGTAGTTCTGGTAACAACAGCTTTAACCTGCAATTTCACAGGCACGACAGCCGTCAGCAAAGGACACTTTCACAAATCTCTTTTCATCAGGTCATGGCAATCCTGATGGTGTAGCTTTCCAGATTTAGTTTCCAACCAAACAACCTGTCTCTGCACCTTTCAGCTCCGCTGCTTGGACTTAACCTTTGTTTCTGCAGCTCTCTTTGTACTTACCAGTCATACAGCTTCTCAACATCCTTCCAGTTGGTACTTCTTCCAGGTCAAGTGCTCCAGATTATATGAACCAGTGTTCATTATCCAAGAAATCACGACTGATCCCTTTAGAATTGATGCAACCTCTTAAAAGTCCTTTTCAAAGATTCCTCAAAACAATTCAAGACTCCTCTAGCCTTTTAAAGAATTTACAAATTTTGTCATGGTATTGCTTCTTAGTCCAAAATTGTCAAACTAATCTTAACTCCAGACAGGGTCCTTTCAATAAACAGTTTTCTTTGCCAGAGTATGGGTCATCAAGCTTATGTTTGGCGATTAATCAGCAAACCCAGAACTAGTGTAATACTGTCACATTGAGTTAGAGAACCATGACAAAGCCCACTTCTTTGACACATCAATTCCCATCCATCTGCCACTGTAAGCAGGCCTACTTCAAAAACCTCCATTCAGTGGCTTTGGTTTTGCCAGTATTTAGCTGGAGGATGTTTCAGCTCATCCAGTAAAGGATGCTGGACAAGCGGTCTAATGATTTTGACACTATGGAAGATTCAAGAGGAATTACGCATTAACCAGGACACAGATGGAAACTGATACTGCTTTCTCAAGGATAACAGCAAGGGCAACATGAAAATAGAAAATAGGAGGTGGGTCAAAGATAGACCCTTGAGCATCACCAGAGGCAGTGGTATGAACAAAGGAAGAGACGCTATTACACGTGGTCTTGGCCACAGCTAGATAAGAATAGAACAAGTGTAGTCCCATCAGCTGGACGATAGCTGAGAGGTGTTGAGATTGGTCTGGTCAACTCTAGCTGCAGACGGGTGGAGAAGGTTGAAGGGTAATAGTTTACTCAGGTCATTGTCAAATAAGATGTCATTAATGGCTTTGTTAAAAGCTGTTTTAGGACTGTGACAGGACTGGAACCTAACTGGACAGATTCAAGTGTGGATTTCCTTGACAAACACCTAGGAAGCAATGGCACACAGAGGGATTTGTGAGTGGAAAGAAAGGTTGAAGACGGGATGTAGTTTTCAAGAACAGAGGGGTCAATATTGAATTAGTGAGAAGAAGTGTGATGGCAACAGATTGGAATCAGAGGTGCACAGTACCTGAAGAGAGAGAGTGCCAGTAACAATATCAAGTAATGTGGGAACCATTAAAGTAGATTAATGGTTAGCAGTTAAGTAAAAATAAGATCAGGAGGGTAGTGTGGGTCCTATAGGAAAGTGAACGTGATAAAGTTCTATGAGAACTAAAAGAACTAAGCACAAACCTCAGCTGTATGGGACCCATGGAGTCCAGAGAATCCCTCCAGTGTGGAAACAGGCCCTTCGGCCCAACGAGTCCACACCGACCCCCATAACATCCCACCCAGACCCATCCCCCTATAATTCACCTAAACTCCACACCCCTGAACACTATGGGCAATTTAGTCTGGCCAACCACCTAGCATGCAGGTTTTTGGACTGTGGGAGGAAACCAGAGCACCCAGAGGAAAGCCACGCAGACACAAGGAGAATGTGCAAACTCCACACAGACAGCTGCCTGAGGGTGGAATTGAACTCAGGCTCCTGGTGCTGTGAGGCAAAAGTGTTAACCACTGAGCCGCAGTGTTGCCCAGATCTGAGGAAGCTTTTACCCAGATGGGATCTGAGGGATTTAAGTGAGATGCTGCTTTCTGCAAATAGGAAGGAAATGCCTGCCATTGAAGTCAAGCAGAGGTAGTGCAAAGTGGCTAAGGAAATCAGCAGCAAGATTGTTGTCCATTAAACCTGAATATATTAAATGTGAGGTGCTGCATTTTGGAAAGGCAATCAGGACAGGACTTATACGGTTAATGGTAAGGTCCTGGGGAGTGTTGCTGAACAAAGAGACCTTGGAGCACAGGTTCATAGTTCCTTGAAAGTGAAGTCACAGGTAGTGAGAAAGGCTTTGTTTATGAGATAGTAGGAACTGCAGATGCTGGAGAATCTGAGATAACAAGGTGTAGAGCTGGATGAACACAGCAGGCCCGAAACATCAGCTTTCCTGCTCCTATGATGCTGCTTGGCCTGGTGTGTTTATCCAGATCTAGACCTTGCTATCTCTGGCATTTTGTATGCTTGCCTTCATTGAACAGCGCATTGAGTACAGCAGTTGGGAGGTCATGTTGTTACTGTATAGGACATTGGTTAAGCTGCTTTTGGAATACTGTGTGCAATTCTGGTCATCTTGCTGTAGGAATGATGTTGGGAAACTTGAAAGGGTTCAGAAAAGATTTACATGGATGTTGCCGGGCTTGGAGGGTTTAAACTATAGGGAGATGCTGAATGGGCTGTGGGGCTATTTTCCCTGGAGTGTTGGGGGCTGAGGAGTAACCTTGCATAGGCTTATAAAATTGTGAGGGGCATTAAAAGGGTAAATAGACAAGATCTTTTCCCTGGGGTAGAAGAGTCAAAAAATAGGTGGAGTGGGTTTAAGGTGAGGGGGGAAAAGATTTAAAAGGGTCCTAAGGCGCAAGCTTTTCACACAGAGGGCGGTGCGTGTATGTAATGAGCTATCAGGAAGTGGTGGAGGCTGGTACAATTACAACATTTAAAAGGCACCTGTGTGGGTAAATAAATAGGGAAGGGTTTAGAGGGATATGGGCCAAATGTTGGCAAATGGGACTAGATTAATCTAGTATAACTGGTCAGCATTGATGTGTTGGAGTGAAGGGTCAGTTTCCATGCTGTACATCTCTGATTTTATAATGCACCAAGAAGTTTATTAAGGGAAATAAAGCTGAATGGCTTGATAGGTGCTAACTTCAAACTTTCTAGACAATTCCCAATGTTCCCATGAACCTTTCTACTCCACTCAGCCCTTTAGCTTTCGGCACCTCTTCATATCTCCAACTCAACAGTCAATATATTCAGTTGCCTCTATCTTAGTGAAATATCACACTCCTGCTTCACAGTCAGTGTCCACAATTGATGTATTCCCACTTGCATTCAAAATCGTTTTCTCTAATAACTTTTGTTTTGTCTCCTTGCAAAGAAAGATATTTCACATGAGGGAGAGAACAAAGGGCAGGGCGGCAAAGGCCCACTGGTCAAGTCATAATGTCAGCCACTGGCAGCACATGTCTTACCTGGTCTGCTGTGATAGTCATCTTACCGCCAAATGTTGTGCTGTCAACAGTGACCTGTCACAGAAGCCTGAGCCGCCTCAGAACTAGTGCTCAGACAAGTTGTGTGTGTTGTGCCTGTAGACTATGCGATGGAGTATTACCTCTTTCCAGCTGGATCACTGTGTGCATCTCCTCTGTCTTAAATAGCATCTGGCTAAAAAGAAAATTGGTGCTGGTGCTGCAACTGCCGGTTTTGCTGCTGGACCTGATGCTTATGTTGGTGGTGCTGCTTCTGCTCTTCCTCAGCAGAGATCAAAAATAAAACCATAAGTTGTTTCTGTGCCACAGTATTGATTGACAGTAAACAGTGCAGATCAAGTTGTAAGAAAAGTAAATTGGCTTCCAAAAGGTTGAAAATCATCAGTCGAACAACAAGAGTGCACTCTTAAAATGCAATGAGCAACAATTTCTCACCTAGGTATGGCTGCAGCTGTGCAGTTTCACTGCCTGAGGATGGACCTATCTTGTTATTTTCATTAAACATGTGATTTCAACTGATTGAGGCAAGTTCTACATTACTTGCTATACCTGCTTCCTGGCAGTTAGTCAAGATTCAGGGTTGCAGACCTAGTTACTTGATTATTCAAATATTATAAACACCTGGACTCTTGAGCATCCTATGTTACCTTGAAAGCTATTAATGAATGTGTTCAAATAATGATGTTCACTCATCCATGTTAAATGAATTAGTAGTACTGTGCCAACTTAAAAACACTTGTGCAATGCAAAAGCCAAAGTCTAAATTTTGTTTAACAATAATGTTATGCTTTGTAGTGATTATTGGTTAGCTTATTATTTAAAAGTTGAGACAACTGAAGATTCAAATCCTAATAGACTAAGCATTGAAAATGGAAATCTGGAAGACTATTTCAGTAACCAATTAACACTTCACAGCTGTTGTATGATCCTGGATGCACGAGACATGTCTGATGCCCTTCCTTTTGTAAACACTGGAAGACTAAAATTCACAACAGTTATTTTTAAACACAGAAAGTTGGAATATCACTCTTGCCACATTTAGGAGGGAAAGTGAGGACTTTTGACTGTAAAATTTAGTTTTGAAACCACTATATTTTTGGTGCTTCAACTCCCTTTGGGCCAAATATAGCTAGCCTACACACTCCCACTTGTAGTATTAATAGTGCTGGACTCTAGTTTGATGTGGTCTTTGACATCGTCAGTCCTTGTCAGAGTGATGGTACTATGCAGTTGTGATGTCACTCAAATGTATGGTGGTGACCTGACTCTAGTAGTGTCCATTTTTGACATCAGTGATCCAGCCAATACACCCTCCTAAAGACTCATCATTGTGCATACATTTGTTATCAGAAAGGACATGCCCATCAGCAATAATTAAAGGAATTTATCAAACATAGAACCTCTACAGTGCAGAAACAGGCCATTCTGTCCATCGCGTCTGTACCGACCATCCAAAGAGCACCCACCCAGACCTCCACCCTATCCCTATAACCATGCATTTACCACGGCTAATCCACCTGGCCTTTACATCTCTAGACACTATGGACAATTTTAGAATGGTCACCCTACCCGACCCACACGTCTTTGGACTGTTGGAGGAAAGTGGAGAACCTTGAGGTGCAGCCACTGGACAAAAATGTAAACTCCACACAGGCAATCACCCAAGGCTGGAATTGAGCCCAAGTCCTAGCAGTGCTAACCACTGAATCGTGCACTAACTTTTAGATTAGTTGCTGATTTATTTCACTAACGTACTGAGTTATTTGGCATGTTTTGGTGGTTTGTGTACTACCATGCCGGTGAAGGCAGAGACTGCTGCATCCTGCACAAATTCAACATAATGAGGCTGCCTGGAGTATTGCAATCAACTGAGGATGAAGAGAAGGAACAGGCAACCAATGCACAATTTTTCCGGCCAGAATGTTCCTAATCGCTTTATCTGACTAATGCACGCAGCTCTAATTCCCCATTTGGCCCACACCTTGCCATCTCTCTGGTAGTGATCATTAGTAACTTCCAGGTCACAATACTGAAATAAAAGCCTAGTGTAATGTGCACAGTTGAATAGTCAGCTGATCACTAATGTGCATTCCCTTAGTGTCCACTTTATCTGTGGTGTTGCCTGTGCTATTGCTTAGAGAATATTGTTGCAAGAAGTGCAGCATGATAGGTTGAAGGCTGTTGACTTTCAGCGATGGGAATGAAGATGGCCTTATGAAATAATCTCAAGCATTTTTACTCCTATAAGGCCCAGCTTTGCACTGCGTCACCTCTACATGAATGGCAGCAATCGAGGGTTGAAATTTTTAAAAAAACAGGAAGTGTGTTATAACTGTACATGGTGTTGGTGAGACCACACCTGGAGTACTGTGTACAGTTATGTTTCTCTGCTTAAGGATAAATTTGAGATGGAGAATGTTCGAAAGACATTGACTATTGGGGATGATTCTAGGTTGAAATGGTTGACTATCAAGAAGAGCTAATAGGATAAGCCTTAATTCATTAAGGTTTAGAAGAATGAGGGATGATCTAATTGAAACATTCAGGATTATCGGGGGGCCTGACAAGGTAAATGTTGAAGATAGGATTGCAAACTAAGGAGGCACTCTTCAAAACGGAGATTCAAATTAATTTCTTCTCCCAAAGGGTAGCACATGTCTGGATTTGTCCCTGAGAGTTGTGGAGACTAGATTACTGGAAGTATTTAAAGAGGAGGTAGCTAGATTTTTGAAGCATCGGCAAGTTGACAGCTATGAAAGTGGACAAGAAAGAGGAGTTATGGCCTACTCCTGCCCCATTTCTAATGTTCTAAGGCTAGCTGACCGCAGAGGTATGGGCAGGGATAATGGGAACTGCAGATTCTGGTGAATCCGAGATAACAAAGTGTGGAGCTGGATGACCACAGCAGGCCAAGCAGCATCTTAGGACCGCAAAAGCTGATGTTTCGGGCCGAGACCCTTCATCAGAAAGCCTTCTGATGAAGGGTCTCGGCCTGAAAAGTCAGCTTTTGTGCTCCTAAGATGCTGCTTGGCCTGCTGTGGTCATCCAGCTCCACACTTTGTTATGGCAGAAGCATGGGCACTGGCTTTGGTGGGTGAAAAGCTGTTACAATGATCAAAATGTCATCAGCTTTTTACCCCTTAATGCCACTGCCTCTTCCCTGGGACAGTGACTCAACAATCCCAGTAATCTGATGGAGTATAGAATGCAGGACTGCTGTGAGAACCAGCATGCCTTTCTGAACACTGTTTCTATCATAGCTATGGATTCCAGTCTGAGCCTAGATGATAAGCCAATTTACAATATGAGCTTTCACTGTAGCACAGAGAAATTGCATGGCTTCTTCCTGTGTTGCCATGGAAGCTGTGATAGTGAGCTGTGATTGTTGTATTGCTACTGGATCAACAGTGATCATGGAGTTGAGATCGTTGATGTTGGTTGGTTCACCGAGCTGGTTTCTTGTTTCGCAGGCATTTCATTTGCTTGGTAACATGCTCAGTGCAGCCTCCAGTGAAGCGTCAGCATGCTTTCCTGCCTAGTTTTTAAACTCTGGGGTCCGTTGGCATGGATTGCCTCACTTCTGGTTTTCCTTCGTAGTGGGATGTACATGGGGTCGAGTTCAATGTGCTATTAATAGCCTGCTTCATAGAGTGCCATGCTTCTAGGAATTCTCGTGCCTGTCTCTGCCTGGCCTGTCCCAGGATCTTGGTGTTGTTCCAGTCGAGGTGGTGGTGGTTCTTGTCCATGTGGATTGAGATGAGTGAGTATTGGTCGTTTGGTCTTTGGAGATATAGCCCCTTTTAATCAGTATCACTGCCATGTGCCCTTTGTCTGCAGGTAGTATTGTTATGTTCCTGTCCTTCTTCAGTCTGTCCAGGGCTTGTCTTTCCCGTGTGTTGACGATGTTGAGTTTGCTCCTTCTGGCTAGTGTTGGGACTACTGTCTGTTTTGTAGTTGTGTTTCTTTGTTGGTGGTGTTGGTCTTGAGAGTGGCTTCCAATGTAGCTAGGAATTCCATTTTATTGGCATTCCTGTAGTTGTAGTTCAGCCTTGCGATGAGAACGGCTTATTTTGTGTTTATCATGTTTCCTGTTGGAGAGGTTTCTTATCCATATGTCTGTTCTGTTGTTGTCGTTTTTGTGGGTAAATGTGACTAGCTTGTCTTGCAGGGTCTGTCTTTTCTTGGTTCTTGTGGTCTGTTAATGGCTTGTCCCGTGTCAGTTGTCCAGTCTTGATTGGTAGCTTACTGGAATAACATTTCTTTGGCACGTAATTTCTCTGTTGTATTTGTGGAGCCGGTTGTGTGCGTCATTTATCATTACCCTTACCATCTTATTGTTTCGTTCTGCTGTTTTTTGGGCCTGTAGGTTGTTGATGGGTGGTTTGTATTTCACACTGCTTGGTAATACCTGGTTCCTGAGGCATCCATGTAGGAAGTAGAATTGTTCGCTGGTTGCGCTGTCTCGTTTGGCGTAGTTTTCCCATTTTCTTGGCAATTTGAGCATGTTGTGCATGTATGTCTTCAAGGTTTTGGAGCAGATTTGTAGCTTGGGTTGTGGGTGTTGAGGTTGTTGAAGTTGGTTGGCTCGCCAAGCTGGTTTCTTGTTTCGCAGACATTTCATTACCACGCTTGGTAACATCCTCCAAAACCTCAGAGACCAAGGAGTTGCACACAGTGGAAAGGACGAGCTTCACATTTGGCTATGTTAGAGCCAAACTTCCTGATGCTTCTAGCAAGTAGTGAGTATTTTTGGCAGGCCCGTTGATATACCAAATATCCGTCTGTAAACCTATCGTTATGGAGCTAAACTGGAAGCGTTGATTAGGTGAGCAAATGGGTGAGTTTTGCATTAATTTTATAGCTTAGCTGGTTCAGTCATCTTGTGTAGTTATTAGAAGTTTTACTCAATTACTAAACTTAAACATACTAGATATAGCTTGGCTGATGATGTGTGGCAGCTGTGGGATGTAGTGGACACCAGTGTGATTCTCACAACCACATCTACAATAAATGCCTGCAGCTCGAAGAATTTCAACTCCGGTTGGATAAGTGAGAATCTGAACTTGAGACACTAAATGTATTTTGGAGGAGCAAGTTACCTGGAAGTCAGTCACATTCCTTGGGTTTGACTCTGTTGGCTTTTGCCTGCAGTCAGGGATGAGGTTGTATAGCTACAAGCAAAGTCACATGTAGGATCCAGAGGTAGCACTGAAGGAGACTCGTCCCTTGTTATTTTTCAATAAATTCAAGTTTCTTGAATATAAAATTAAGGAAAGTAGGAGCTGCAGTGTGCATCCTTGAACTGATCATGGCACTAGAATGCAGGAATTCATTTAAATGTAGAGAATAAATCAGTATGTAGTGTCTGGAGCAGTGTAGTTGGGGGGTGTGGGGTTTCAATTTAGTTCTCTGCAGCTAACAGTTCAAGTCCATAAGGCTATTTGACCTTCCTGATGCCAGGGTTATAGGCCTTCTGCTTATTGCTGGAGAGTAACATGCAGTGTTGGGGACGATGCAGTTTCCGCATGCAGTACCAATGATATTGGTAGGACTAGGAAAGGGTTTGTGTTTATGGTGTATAAGCAGGTAGGGGCTAAACTAAAAAGCAGAACCACAAAGGTAATAACTTTGGAATACTACCTGAGCCACGAGTGAACAAGATTAAGGAGTTGAATGTTTTGCTCAAGGATGGATGTCTGAGACATGATTTTGCTCTGAAGTACCAGCAACAGAGTTAGAGAAAGTGGGAGCTGTACATATTGCAGTTGTCTTGAGACCAGCATTCTCATGAGCCATATAACTGTGACAGTAGCGAAAACTTTAAACCAAATAGTGGGGCAGAGGGATCACATAAGGCAAGATGCCATAAGTTAAAGAAGAAGACTAAGGCATTAGAGCAGGGTAGCAATATTGGCATTGAAAACCAGAGTATGGGAATAAAGCATAGCACATAAACTTGGGTGTGCCAATTCTTAAGATCAGGGTTTGTGAGGATGATAAAATGCCTATATTTAAAAACATGCAGCAGTTGCAACAAAATAAATGAAACGAAACCACAAATTTAAAAAAAGTACATATAAAACCTGAGATAACAAAGTGTGGAGCTGGAGGAACACAGCAGGCTAGGCAGCATTAGAGGAACAAGAAAGCTGACATTTCATGTTGGGACCCTTCTTCAGAGGAGTTTGGACCTGAAACATCAGCTTTCCTGTTCCCCTGATGCTGCCTGGCCTGCTAGTTCCTCCAGCACCACATTTTGTTATCTCTGACTCCAGTATCTGCAGTTCTTGCTATCTATATATGACCTGACACTGATTTCATAATTAAAGTTACAAGCTGACCAAGTCTGAAACTAAATACTCAAGGTATTTGGCATCTTAGAATCACGGGAACCTCACAAAAAGTTAAAGTGATGGCTCTGTTAATAGGATTGCTAATTAAGTAATGTGAGATGTCCTTAGTTCAGAAGATTAAAATGTAAAGTTGGTTTGGGTAACAGTAAAAAATAGCCAAGGTAAGAAATCACATTTATGGGTTCCCAAATATGTTGAGACAGAGCTTACATGAAGAAATAATGAGCCTTTGTAAGAAGATTACTGCAATAACTGCGCACGTATGATTTTAATTTTCATACATATTGGATGGATCAGATTGTTAAAGGTAGCTTAGAAGATGCATTCATAGAATGTATTTGGAAGACTTCCTTAATGAAATGCATTCTGATGCCCATCTGGCAGTGGGCTAATTTGGGCCTGGTTATGTGTAACCAGACAGGTTTAGTTAATAAACTTATGGTAAGGATCTTTTAGGTGATTGTGACCATAACATAATGGAATTTGACAATTAGTTGGACAGTGACAAAGTGCTTTTAATCTAAATAAAGGCAATTACGAGGGTATGAAGATAGAGTTGGCTAAATTGAATTGGGAAAGCAAGGTAAAAGGTAAATAGTAACAGCAGACATTTAAAAAGATATTTCGTATCCCTTGGAAAATATATTTTCCGTTGGGAAAGAAACTCTCTCTAAAAAATACACTGTCCATGGCTAACTAAGGAAGTTGAGAATCATATCAAATTGACAGGAAAAACATACAAAATTGTGAAGATTAGTGGTAGTCCAGAAAATTTAACAGATTTTAGAAACCAGCAAAGGAGATAATAAGGGGGAAATTAGAGTATGAGCGAAATCTAGCTAGAAATGGAAAAACAGGCACTTGGAGTTACTCTAAGCATGTTAAAAGTAACCACAGTGAATGTTGATAACAAAGTGTGGAGCTGGATGAATACAGCAGGCCAAGCAGCATCTCAGGAGCACAAAAGCTGACGTCTCGGGCCTAGACCCTTCATCAGAGGTTGGTTTCTTTGGGAACGTCATGGCCTGCATTCAAGGCTCTGAGAAGAAGCAATTGTAAATGCATTGGTTAGCTACCAAGAAGTGGAGAGTAGTAAAAAATGGATCATTTTTGGATTGGCATGTTACTGCCCTCTCCATGCAGTGCCAGTGTTTGAGCTGGTGGCTGCAAATATCAGATGCTGCAAATGCTTTGTGTTTTTGAAATGAATGATAGATTAACACAACATGTGTAGGAGTTTCCTTGAGCTTGTTCCAACGTTCACTTGAATTACGGCTGATCTGTACCTAACTCTTGGTATATTTTTAACTCCACATTTTTCTCAGGTATCTTATAAAAATCTATTGATTTCAGTATTGACAATTTCAAGTAACCAATTATGAGATGATAGTGTGGTGATAAACTTACTGGACTAGTGATTCAGTGGCTTGAAGGATAGGTATTTAAAACCCACAATAGTTGGTAGAACATAAATTTACTTAATAAATCTAAAATATAAAGCTAGTTCCAGAAATGGTAACCGTGAAAGTTATTGATGGTAAAAATCTATGTGGTTCACTCATACTTTAGGGCATTACCAGATGACTGCAATGTGGTTGACTCTTAAACTGCCTTCTGAAATTGCATAGCAAGCCTCTCAGTTCAAGGGCAATATGAATGGGAAACAAATGCTTGTAGCCTCTACATACCATGATAAGCGAAAGATATGAATGCGTTTTGTTGGCCTGAGTTCCAGAGTTCCACTTTTCAGAAAAAATTACTCAAATTTTGTTTCCAGTATCTTCAGCTGGAATTTTAAGATTATATATTTTTTTCTGATTTCTGCCATCACACTACAGAAAATCAAGAAGGATGAAGCTGTGTCAGAAAATGCACCCATATCTCCAATAATTTTGAAGGAGTGGATTCTTCCTAGGAGACAGAGCAATCAAGTGAATTACAATAACCCTAACAGAAAAAGTGAGATGATTTGGCTGTGGAGATAGACTTTCTGTTGCAGGCTAGACTGTGTCTCCCGAATTATTTCATGTCCTTTGGTGTGTGGTAAGAGATATTTTGAAATGATCGGAACTCATTTAGATAAGGAAAAAGAACAGTGAGACCTTGTAGCGTGAAGCCTTTCAGTATTAAGGTATTAGAGAATATTAGGATGCAGGTTTATGAACAGCATTTCAGGGGTGTAACTCTGGGTTGCTATCCTAGCCAGTTGCTAGAATAGAGAGGTTATGAATTTTTAGCACTTTGCTGGATTTAAAGGGCATCACTAAAGTTTTGAAGTAGATCTGTAGATCGGGTTGTGGGTGTTGAGATTGGTTGGCTCGCCAGCCTGTTTGTTGTTTGGCAGACGTTTCGTTACCGTGCTTGGTAACATCCTCAGTGCAACCTCACATGAAGTGTCGGTGTGTTTTCCCGCCTAGTTTTTAAACTCTGGGGTCCGTTGAGATGGATTGCCTCACTTCCGGTTTTCCTTCCTAATGGAATGTATATAGGGTTGAGTTCAATGTGTTTATTAATAGCATGCTTCATGGAGTGCCATGTTCCCAGGAATTCACATGCTTATCTCTGCCTGGCCTGTCCCAGAATCTTGGTGTTGTCCCAGTTGAAGTAATGGTTCTCCTTGTCCATGTGGATTGAGATGAGTGAGTATTGGTCGTGGCTTTTTGTAACCAGTTGGTGTTCATGTACCCTTGTTGTTAGTTTCCTTCCTGTTTGTCCGATGTAGTGTTTCTCGCAGTCTGCGCAGAGGATTTTGTAGATGACATTGGTCCTGTCCATGATAGGGAGTGGGTCTTTAGTGCTCATGTAGGCCCTGATGTAAGATAGTGTGAAACCTACGTGAATAGCGTCAGAAAGATTCTACATGCCCTGACACACGCATCACACTACCCTGCATAAGGAACACGTCGGAACTCATCACAGGACACCTTCGACCACTGGGTTTCAGAGTGGCACTGAAGCCCACATCAACTCTACGACAACTGCTCACCCGAACTGAAGACCCACTCACCGCCATGGACAGGACCAATGTCATCTACAAAATCCCCTGCACAGACTGCGCGAAACACTACATCAGACAAACAGGAAGGAAACTAACAACAAGAGGGCATGAACACCAACTGGCTACAAAAAAGTATGACCAATACTCACTCATCTCAATCCACATGGACAAGGAGAACCAACGCTGTGACTGGGGCAACACCAAAATACTGGGACAGGCTAGGCAGAGACAAGCATGAGAATTCCTGGAGGCATGGCACTCCATGAAGCAAACACATTGAACTCTACCCCATATACATTCCACTACGATGGGAAACGAGAAGTGAGGCAATCCATCTCAACAGACCCCAGAGTTTAAAAACCAAGCAGGAAAACACACCAACGCTTCATCGGAGGCTGCACTGAGGATGTTACCAAGCATGGTAATGTCTGTAAAACAAGAAACCAGCTCGGCGAGCCAACCACCCTGAACACCCTTAAAGTACATCAGCACCAGTTCCAAAAGTGATGGTAGCTTTTCAATGAGGATTGGTATTAATATGCTAACAAATTGTCCCAATACAGATGTAATCCCCAAATATGATCATGTAAAACTTTTGCACTTTACAAGTATGGGAGTAACTCTCCTAGTATTCCTAGCATCTGCCTACACTTTTCATTACACGTATGGAATATACACCACATTTGGCTCAGCTAGTGGTGTTTATTCTACACGCAAGGCTCTTCTATTCCATCTACTTCATCTCAGCCTTTCAGTATATTTTTCAATCCCCTTGTTCTCTCATTTACGTATCTAGTTTCTTTTGGAAAGCACCTAAGCTGTTTGCCTCAACCATGTCCTGTCTTTTCATTTACTAACCATTCTGAGTAGAGAAATGTCCCCTTAGATTTATGAGTATTTGTCTTCTCTGTTTGGTCCTTGTTTTTGAATCTATCGTAAGTGGAAAAAATATTCTCTCCACATTTTCCTCTCCAACCAGTCATAGTTTTCAATACATCTAAGTCTTATCTTTTCATGAGACATACATCCCAACTTGATCAATCTTTCCTGATGGCTTTAATGCCTCAGTTTTCTGCTGTTGTAAATCTTTTTCATATTTGGCATTGTGTTTCTATGCCTCATTTTGTATATTAAGGCAACCAGAGTACTGTTGGTGCACATTACTGTGTTAGTCACGATCCCTATCAGTATAGTATAATTTAAGATAATTAATACTAAATATTTCCGTGCAAATTGATTGGCTTGATGTAAACAACAAAATAGCAGATAAGTGGGTTTGCAAATGCATTGAATTGTTCAACTATCAGGATTAACAAATAAGAATATAATGATATTTCAACCTGTTGTCACCACTGAAAGATTCAGTAGCGAAGATCTAGACAAGTATGAGTGGCGTAAGTGTTCACGCACCATTAATTTATGAATTCCTATTGTTAATCTAATAAATGAATTTTTTGTTTAGAAGCATTTATGAAACATTAAAATAAATTATAGTATGCAACATTAGAAATAATTATATTAGAGGCTGGAGAATTCTGTGCTTCTGAAATACGTTTAACTTAGTATACCATGAGATGTGATCCAAGAACAATAAGTTTAATTTCAAGAAGCAGACTGAGCTCCTGCCTGACATTTAAACAGACTGTTTTCAGTCAGTGGAAAAGTCACTACCTTAAGAGCACTGACAGCACAGGTAGAAAACTAATTGAGTCAAAGGAAAATGGTGGGGGGAAACACCACTGTGTTCAGAATTTAAGTCCATTAGACACAAAATAAATGTTTTACAGAGATAATGGGAACTGCAGATGCTGGAGATTCCAAGATAATAAAATGAGAGGCTGGATGAACACAGCAGGCCAAGCAGCATCTCAGGAGCACAAAAGCTGACGTTGCCCGAAACGTCAGCTTTTGTGCTCCTGAGATGCTGCTTGGCCTGCTGTGTTCATCCAGCCTCTCATTTTATTATAAATGTTTTACAATGGTTTAGCAAATTTAACAGGTAGGACTGAAAGGTTAACTCCTGAATTTAGAATGCCATAGACAATGAATGTCCAAGTGTTAAAAAACGGAGTTAGCCTTGTCCTCAGATGGCTTGTTTACTCCCAAATTATTGTTTTTTCTGCCGTCGTCAGCTGTTTTCATTTGCTTGAAGCTTAACTGAGAATTCCGTCGACATTTTATTCAATATTTTTCAACTTGAGTTATGCGTTCAAGCCCAACAATAATGACAACATGCATTAATTAACACTGGTACTGTTGATTATATTTTTTATTGTTAAAATTTTTGATGACTAAGTTATAAACAAATCTGACTTTTGATCCTTCATCTGTAATGCCTCACATTTGGATTATTTAGTTCCATATTGGCAAGGAAGGAGGCAACAACTAGGAACAGTTGTGATGAAAATATCTCTGGTCAGGATCATGTATTCCTGTGTTCAGTATAACTTTGCCAAATGGATAAGTTATGCATTTAAAAACAAAACCCGTTGGCCCAGTAATATTGTTTTGTATCCAATTAATATAACACTGAGTAGACCATTCTTGAATTTCCTTACCCCATGACATGAGTTTTGCCAGTGTTGAAATTGAATATCGATCAACTGAGTAGATTATATTTCTATTTAACTATTGTGTTTTCAGTAGCACTTCTATAGATTACACATGATCAAAAATCTGGAGGACAAGTTGCATAATTATCTTAATGTATTTGGAAGGGATGAAACATGAAGAAAGGTGCTCTTCGTATCTGTATATGTTAATATTAACAGTCGCATAGAAGTGCTGCACAGCAATCAAAAGTGATTTGTGAATGAATGCCATACATTTTGCTTGAGGCAAAAGATGATTAATCATTTTATTGATCAGTATCTGAGGAAAAAATTAATGCAGTTCACTATAATTGCCAGGGTTTCCATAATAGAAATTGATTCCTTATTAATTAATTGTTTGCTATGTATGCATTTAAGAAAGTTTGCTTTTTTTAAAATTTGCATTTATTTTCCAATTTAAAAGCACAAAACATTGGCCTAGATGTTATATCAGTGGCAGTAATTATCGTAAGTGGGGAGGTGAGTAAGAGAAAACGGTAGATATGTGACTGAGGCGGGTAGATGTGAAATGTAGATGGGAGGGTGTTTCGGTCAGGTATAGTTGGATGGTCAGGATGGATTGTGAGGTCGCTGAGGGGGAAGCTGGATAATTGGATGGTTGTAAGGTTAAGATGCAGTTGGGGACATAGCGTGTTTAGTCATGATGGTGCAGTTGAGTTGGGTCTTGAGATTGTTGCCTGGTTTGGGGTGTGATTTGTTGGTCTGGTATGTAGTCAAGAATTGATGGCATGTAAGGACAGTTGTGAAGGATTCAGGAGGTGTAATTTGGGGATTGGTTATTGTTGTTGAGCCAGGTTTTAGTCTTTCTAATTTGACCTTGGTAACTACCGAAGGTACATATCATGGGACTGTCCAAAGGTAATTCAGGTTAGGAGAAATTCAGAGGGTCCTGGGGGACAGGGAAATTGCCCCTGGGAAGTTTCAGCTTCCAAAGCACTTCCCACAGAGCAGCATGTTAGGACTAGAAAATTTGGCCCATTATATTCATTTTAATCACGTGTTATCTACAATGTTATGTTATGAAACGGCATGCATTTTGCAACCGAAAGCTACATCATCTGAGCCATGGCAATGCTAAACAGATTGCCACTTCATTTGAAAGTACTTTCAAATTGACGCTGCTCACATTCATCTGGGAGCCTCCAAACCCAGCTGTCATAGAAAAGCATGGCATAGTGCCCTTGCGCACCGCTATCAGACCAGAGTCGAGGCAAAGCAGGACATGTCTCCCATTTATCTGCCATCAGTCAAGTTTAAAGAACCTGCCTTTGAATGGTAATTAAGGGGTGAGTAGATGAATGAGTGAAGTGGGTAAGTTGAGCTAGATGGTAGATTGTGTGGTTGACTGGTCATGGGTGGTGGTCATCCAGTTGGTTTGGATGGTGGTATGGGTGTAGTAAAGCTGGTAGAATCAGCCAAGCCACAGTCTGTGCTCGGGAGTGGTAGAGTCATAAGTTTGGTTTTGGTGCAGTGAGGGGTGATGTTGAGAGTGTGTAGCTGAGTCAGATCAAAGGGTAGTCTATTTTGGGGAGGTAGTTTGGGGGTCAGAATTGGAGCATCAGTTGTGAAATTACCCAGATATTTGATGAAATTTAGACATTTTAAAATTTGCTGCACAACTGAAGGAGTATGTGGACTTGCCCTACAATTTTGCAATCAACTTAGAGTTAGGAGGATTGTCAATTGGGCATTGGAAGTTCTTAGGCCGTTCCTACATAGATCTGTACATTGGAATACAAAGAGGCTCAACATTCATCTTGGCTGTCTCTTGTCTGGCCTCTGATGTCTAGAGACCAGAAGATTTTTCTCTGTCTCAGCTTTTAGTTGGAAAGTTACGTTAAAACATCAACATATAGCTTTAATCATTTTTTCATAATGTCAATTTTGATGTATCCAACTTTCTACTGTTGAAAATACTGCAGGAAGATCTACAGTGTAAGAGTACTAAATTTTCCTTTTGATGCTTCTCTTCAGACGCTCAACTACCTATCCTTACTCAGAGGCCCAAATGTATAGCCAGAACACGGGAGGAACATATTTTGACTCCCAAGGAAATTCTGCCCAGGTGACAACAGTGGTCTCGTCCCACAACATGGTGGGCACTGGCGGTATTCCAATGGGCGTTACAGGCGGTCAGATAATCAGCAGCTCAGGGGGTGCCTATCTTATAGGCGGCTCAATGGATGGAGCTAATCACCCAGTCAGCCACACAACACGTGCTTCTCCAGCAACCGTAAGTACATGTAGAAAATAATGCATTATGCTTTGGTTTGCTGCAAGGTTTAATTCATGTTCTGTGTTGCTTTCATATAAATCTTTTTGAACCAGGGATCAAGGATGAATTATCTAAAAACAGATGCTGACACATTGTAATTTGTAATTAAAATTTTCCAGCTGGAAATGATTAGAGCAAAGCTTTTGTTCAGTTCTTTGCTTGATTTGTGAATCTTTCTACTGTCTGTCTGTGTTTTACAAGAAGAATTTTAGAAGTGCAGTTTCCATGATTGCTTAACACCCCGCAGCTCGCTGATGTATATTTTAGCATAATTAACTCATACAGGGGTCTAAGCCCATAGCATGGCTTGGTTATAGGGAGCAATCATTAGACCATATAATGACTGATCTAAGTATTTTGTTACATTATCAAGAGAAGCAATCACAGGAGTCACAGGGAGGTTAAGCAGTGACCTGCAAAAGTCTTCAGGAAAATTGCTGCACCTAGTTTCCCCAGGATGTTTCTATGAGAAAGTGACTTACATTATTTATGTCTCATTAGTGGCCAGTGGGTCCAATGAAGAGTGCTGGGGGGTGGGCACAGGCTTGTCACTAGCTCAGCTAATTACTAGCGTGTTTTGGCAATAGACTTCCGTTTTCTATGATGCAGACCTAAGATGTGTGAGTTATCTTCGAGAGACACCTAAACAAATTTTGCAGTGAGACCAATGCAGAAAATTAGCACAAAGCAAACCAGTTTCTACCCCCTTCCTACATTTTAGTTACCTTTGTATATATTTTCAAATCTCTGTGGTGTTCAGAAATAAGCTGTTACATAATTCCATCATTATTCCTGTTGGAATTTTTAGTGGTTAAATTAAAGCCTATCTCACATCCTTCTATTAATAGTCAATTTAGTTAATTTAACTCTCTAGACTGCTTTGGTTGTTAATTTAAGGAGTGGTCTTTTGTTTAGATTATTTGTAGGCAGTGCCTGGCACACATGGGGTGCGCAAATGACGCGTGCGTGTTTGTCCTTGCAGCTGCAAATTTTGTTAGTAACCATGGTTTCCTCTTACCTTGCACTGTTCTTGTTCTCTTACCCATTCTCAGCCAATCAGGAGAGGTGGTGTCCTTGAGGGATACAGCTGGGTTTATGTGAGTGATAGGGATATTAAGAGCTGAATGTGAATGACATGGAAGAGATGTAGCAATGAGATGGAATGCCATTAAAGATAACGTGGAAGGGAAGGATCTGATGTGGGAGAGATGGCACATTGGATGTGTTGATCGAAATGGTTAAGTGTGAGAAAATGGCACTTTAATATGCTGAAGAAGAAATTTCACTGAAGGAAAAATGACCAAAAAAAGTTGTCAGATGACTTTTTTAAAATAAACTAGTCAGCACTCTCTTATGATTCAATAGATGAAGATTATAACATCCTACACTCTCCAGATTTTCAATCAACCTAAATTCACTGGACAATATCACCATACAAACATAAATTCCAAGAACGAACAGCTATAGATTTTTTTTTGCAGAAGATTTGAATGTATTATCAAACACCTGTAGAGCAGGTATGACTTGAGCCCAGCCCTTCTGACCCAGAGTTAATAACACTTCAATCACTTCACGACAACACTTAAGGGGAAATTCTAAATTTGTTCGGAATCCTAAAACCTAAACAAGATCTTTACCATGGCACAAAATTAATAGTTAATGAGCTGTTTTGTTCTGTGAAAGATGTTGCAATTGTAACAGAGGAATTTCAACATAAGCAAGATCGGATTTATGAATTCATACTGATTCTGCAGACCTTTGAAGAATGGCTGATGGGGATTTCTAAATCTGAGGATTTTTAAAAACTCACTGGATTGTTTTGACTGATTGGCATAGTTGAGGGAAAAAGTTGCATCTGCCTATGCAGTCTCAGTAGACACTTTGATATCCCTTGGGGGAGAAATGTCAGCATTATGTTGTGAATGCTCAGCTGATAATGAAAAGCTGGAATTATCTCAACAAGGGCTCTTTGAGTTCACAGTTTGATTAATTGTTTTAAGACTGTTTTAAAACATTAGCTGTCTTTGTGGGTCTGAACTAGGTTTTGTTTGTTTTTATGAAGTTCACGCTTGAAACTTATGACCTGTGAATGGGTTTTTTGAATTGGGAGTGTTTTTCAGATTTGTAAGACTAAGAGTTACCTTAAAGATTATTCAAAAATTATCACCTTCCACTTTTGTGTGTACCCGCGTGCATTCCATTGTGAATAATTGTATGAATGGTTATAGATCTATGGTTTAAGAGGCCTTAGATCATGTAACTGATGGCTCAGGAACATGGATTAGCATTTACTTGTTATGGAGCATATCATGCAGCAGTATCTGTTGAGCAATGTTATTTGATTGAGGAAATAAATGTAATGAGGCAGGGCACACAATGTTTTTAAAAAAAATTAAAGACAAGGATTCATGTTGAACATGGAATTACCCATTTAAAATTCCCATGTCAGCTAACATGAAAATCCAGAAAGGTTCATTTCAAAATTAGGATGTACCCGGTAGAGAACATAGAGATAAAACACATATGCTATTAATTAAGTTAATAGACTCGATCTCAGCACAGACAAAGCTAAAAGGTATAAACAATAATTTCATCACACAGGAGGTGGCCTGGAAAGAGACCTGACACTATCCCATCTAGATGTGAAAATAAGATGCTAACTACAGGAGCAATAAGGAATTTAAAATCTTTAAGCATCCAATTGATGGGATGAGATCGAAGACTCTTAACAAATTAATACCATTGGACTCCAGGATCAAACACGTATCAAAAACAGATGAAAATGTTAGCTAAAGACAGAGAAATGAAAAATGTTTTAACTGATAAACCTTTAGCAAAATTCAAGGGAAAAATAAAAGAAATCCTCGTATCAGTGTCATAAGCCCTCACAAACAAATTGTTGAGATAAATGCTCTCAACTTTATAACGGAATCCACACCAAATAATTGAGAATTGCTGGTTATACAGCATCACATGAAAGTGGGAGGAACCTGTACAGAAGGTTAACACATTTGCAAAGTGGAGGAACCAGACAATATAAAAATAAGATCTATTCACTAAAGATTTGGAAGTATGAGAAACCTACAGATAATACTCCTCTAAAGATTTCTGCTGGCAGAAGATAATTTACTCCCTTGGAGCTTTACGGTAAAACTTTAAAGGTCTGTGAATATTTTGTTCTTGGGTATTCCTATATGTTTTGAATACTTCCAAACAACATCGAACTGATTTTATTGGATTTGTTATCATATCTTTTGATTTTTTTTGGCATAGCAGTTAATGTGCAATTTTGTAGATGTCCAAAAAGATTTGGGAGTTCAGGTGCCTTTAAAATGCCACAAAACCGATGCAGATAACAATAAAGGTTCAGGGATTTCTGGCTTTTATATGAGTGAACTGGACTACATGGGTGCTGAAATAATGCTGCAGCTATACAAAACCTTGGTTTGACCCCACTTGGTGTACTGAGAGCTGATCTGGACACCACACTTTTGGCCTCAGATGGAATATAATGATACCTGGTCTTCAGGAGCTAGGTTATCAAGAGAGATTGTAAAATTAGATTTGTTTTATTCAGAATTTAGAAGGTTAAGGCCTGATATAAATGAAGACTTCAAGATAGTAATAGGAAAAGATAGAATAAGTAAAAATAAACCATGTCCTCTTGTTGGGGATTCGAGAACTAGGCACCAGCGTCGTAGAATTAGGGCCAGATTGTTCAGGAGAGATGTTAGGGAGCACTTCTATACACAGGTTGGCATGTGTTTGGAACCCTCTTCCACATATCAGTGGATGCTGGATCAGTTATTAATTTTAAATCTGAGGGAGAGAATTTTTCGTTAATCAAAGCTATAAAGGGATTTAGACCAAAGGCAGGCATGGAGAGTTAGCCACAATTCGTCCATGATCTTCTTAAATGGCAGAACAGGTTCAAGGGGCTGAGTGGCCTACTTCATTCCTGTGCTTCTTAGCCTATCCACTGCTTGCTAATTTCTATTAATAAAATTAGCGAATGTCTTATTCAGGTAATTTTGTTAGAACTGAAATTAATCCTACTGCCCTGCATATTCCTTTAGGTAGGAAAGTATATACTCCTCCAGGAGAGAAATCAGAGATCCTTAAAATATCTGGGACACTTACAGCATACCTAAAGCTTCCTAAAATTAAGAAGGCTGTTTGAATACCATTCTCGGATAGTTTCTTCCCATATGGGATAGTTATGGGATTAACTGGATTGAATTCAGTGCACAGAGGTTACGTGAGAAATCCTCCTGGTCAAGGTTAGCTGTAACTGAGAGTTTAAAAATTCAAATCTTTTCACGAGTAGGCATTGGGATGGGGAGTCTCAGAGAACCTAGATAAGGCTTCTGAACAGCCATTCTTGGCACTTATTTGTTCCTGTGGCTGCCTGTGCTCTCCTGCTGGGTTCAAAAGGCCTAGTTTTAATTCAACTTGCCCGTTTGGAGCGAAAGTTGCACTTTTCAAGACACTTGTTACAAAGGTAGGTCTGGCGCTTTCGGAAAGTTCACTACTTAAACCAGCTGCGTCTATTGCCAAAATCCACAAAGTGTGTTTATACCTTTAATAGTATTAAACCTATCACATGTAAACCTGCCTTTTCAACCCAGAATAAAGTAGTTTTCCCATTAGACTGTCAAAATATGTGAAAATAATCAAGTTACATTTGAGTTAATCATTTCAGAATGTATTTCCAGACTTTGTTGAAATATAAATGGCCAGCACAACATTTAGACCTAGCCTATAAGATGATAAGTGCCTAATTAAGGTGTCAATCTTTTCCACGCAGTAGTGGTGTGGAAAAATGCAACAGTCCGTTATCGAAGGTGTAATCACAGAATAATATGGTGGCTCAGTGGTTAGAACTGCTGCCTCACAGCACCATGGACCAAACTTTGATTCCAGCCTCGGGCGACTGTCTGTGTGGAGTTTGCACATTCTCCCCGTGTCTGCTTGGGTTTCCTTCAGGTGATCCGTTTCCCCTCTCAGTCCAAAGATGCACAGGTTAGGTGGAGTGGCCATGCTAAAATTGCCCATAGTGTTCAGGGATGGGTGGATTGGGTAGGTTTATAGAGGGATTGGTCTGGGTGGGATGCTCTGAGGTTCAATGTGGATTTGTTGGGCTGAAGAGCCTGTTTCCACACCATTGGGATTCTGATTCTATAGATAGGACTATAGTGATAAGATCAGACAAAGTCAGCATTGACTTAAGAAGGAGAAACTTGATAAATCTGCTGGAACCTTTTGAGGCTGTAACTAGTAGAGTGGATAAGGGGGTGACAGTGGATGCAGTTTACTTGGATCTTCAGAAGGCTGTTCATAAAGTTCCATACACAAGATTAATGTAAAATTAAATGCCGATTACAAGTTGTGTACTGAAATGGATCGAGAACTAGCCAGCAACTAGGAAGCAAAGAGTGGGAACAAACCTTTCTCCAACTGGCGGCCTTTTTCTAAGTGACATATCGCAGGGATCTGTGCATGGACCCCAGTATTCACAATATATTAATGATTTAGATGAAGGAATTAAATGTAATATCTCCAAATTTGCAGATGATACAAAGCTGAGTGGATGGCTTGAGCAATGAGAAGGATGCTTCAGTGTGGTTTGGGCAAGTTATGTAAGTGGATAAATACATGGCAGATACAGTACAGTATAGATTGGAAAATGTGGGAGGCGAATGAAACATGGATGTCCTTGTACACTGTTGAAGGTAGCTGTACAAGTCCATCAGGTGGTGAAGAAGCAAACAATATGTCGGCCTTCATAGCAAGAGAATGAGAGTACAGGAGCAGGTGTGTCTTGCTGCGATTGTATCAGGTCTCGGGATCACACCTGCAGTTTTGTGTGAAGTTTGGCTTCCTTATCTGAAGAAGAATGTTCTAGCTATTGATGGAGCGCAGAGAAGGATTACCAGAGTGATTCCTGGTATGGTGGACTGAGAGACAGGGAGGGACTGGATCCGGTAGGACTATTTTCAGTGGAATTTAGAAGAAAGAAGGAGATCTCATAGAAAACTAGAAAATTCTTAACAGGATTAGACAGGCTAGACACAGAAAGGAAGTTCTTGATGTCAGGTAGTCCAGGATCAGGGATCAAAGTCTACGGATAAGATGCAGACCTTTCAGGACAGAGATAAGGAGAAATTGCTTCACCCAGAGAGTTGGTGGTCCTATGCTATTCTCTACCATAGGACACTTTAGGCCAAAACATTGAAGACTTTCAAGAAAGATGTAGATGTTGTTCTTAGGACTAAAGGGATCATAGGATATGAGAAGAAAGCAGTGACAGGGCATCATTAAGTTTGATTGTAGTGAATGGTGGAGCAGGCCGTAAAGGCCTATTCCTGCTCCTGTGTTCTAATTTCTCAGTTTTCATGATACCTATATAATTACCAACACAAAATTATGTATATTAAATCAAAAAAAATTGCATCATCGTTATGAAGCTGAAAATCATTGCCCAAATCAAGAGACATATTGTCGTTGCCAAACTTCCATGTAGACATCTGCTTTACATAGTTGGGGATTACTGAATCAATGCTTTGTGGTGGCTTTAAAATTAACAAAATTTGACAAGGAAATCCCACAATGCTGACAGTAAGTCACTCAGGCTGTATTCACACTGCTTACATCTCTGAAACCTGAGAGCATATCCATCTCCAGTCCTATTTTTCAAGCTTGTGCTAAGGGGTTATACCACCAGTTGAGTTGAAATACTTATTTTCCCTCCTGCCACCAAACCATTATCCAAATGAAGATTGGAGTTAGCAAAACAAAAGGTTGGCCAAATTCAAGAACCAGGATAACGTTTTGTAAGTTAACATGAAAAGAAAATGATGGTATGCTGGTGGAGCAGCTGCAAAATTATTTCCTGCTGAATCAAAGATCCCTGTATTTGGAGCTAATTAGACACTGACAACGTGAATGCAAGGCTGAATGTGGTTCCTGAGATCAGATATTAGCCAGTGTCACATACCAAAACCTTTACAACATCCATCAAAGAGTAGATGATGACAATGACAACACAAAGACTAGCCTGTCCAGCCTTCCCCATAAGGTAATCTGTTTATTCCAAGCATAGACTTTGGAAACGTCTGAACTGTTTCCAATGTATTAACATTGATCTGTAAGTATGGAGACCAGTACTGTACATAGTCAACCTGAAAAAAGTCTCATTCCTACTCTCTGCTTCCTGTGAGCAAGACAAACTTTTTTCCATGCTAATATTTTACCATCAAAACCATGAGTTTTTAATTTCCACAAAAACCTTGGATGTGGCACCTTATCAAATGCCTTAATCATACTAGTATTCTGCAAGAGTACAGGTTACTGTTTGCTGTTTTATGCCCACATTGTATCATGAAATAAAATCTTGTCATTATGACAAAAGCATATGAATCATTACTCTTCCATGAAAATCGTGTTTTGCATAGATCTAAAGTTTAATACAGTAATTTAGTAGATGCTTAAAATGTCCAGTGGTTCATCTTAGGCATGTAATTGGAGATGAACGATAGTTCAAATTTATGTATACATCTTTTGGAAAATATCACAGCTCACGTGTATTGAATAGCTAGGCCAGCTTAATTATATTTTGCCTCTTATCTTGCATCAGGTGATGCTGTTTGAGACCTTGTAACAGTGTGTATTTTAAAATTGATTATAAAATGGATAATTGGAAAGTTGTGCTCTCTTTGTTAGATAGTAATCATTTTCCCATTATTATTTGTCTCTCCATTTTTCCGGTCCCATGGGCAGTACCTTCTATAACAGGGCGGATGGCTTACTGTCTGCTAGTGAGAGTGTCCAAAACCAAGCTTGTGAGCATCGCCCACAGACTGTATTCGCTCTTATTTACTTTTGACAAGGTTTTGTTAAGCATCTCAATGCTGTAGTACCTGTGAGCATAAATGCAAACTACACAACTTCCTGACTGCTATTATCTGAAGATCAAATGAGCAGTACCACAGCAAGTGTATTCTTAAGCAAAGCACCAACTTGTGTAACAAAGTCATGGCATTTTATACAGAGTGGCTTCATCAGGCATGGCGATTCATTTGTTGGAATGTGAATCTGTAAAGCTTTAAATGCTAATCAGAATTTGATCAATTAAACCAACCAATGTTATTTTTCTAAAGCAAGGTACTGTGCATGCTGGCAATCTGAAATAAAAATGTAAAAAGTTGGAACTGGGCATAGCCTAGTAGTTATAAGACACTTGCCTGCTCCTCTGCTGCCTGGCCTGCTCTGTTCCTCCAGCTCCACACTGTGTTAACTCTGATACCAGCATTGGCAGTTCATACTGTCTCACAGCCTGTGTGGTTAGGTGCGTTTTCCATCATTTGTTTTTTGTGTTGTGTGTGAGTACGTTAACATAAAGGGGCTGAAATGTCTGCGCGGTAAATTCTGGATTGCCATGTACAATGGCATGCCGAGATTGCTGACAGATTCTACGGAGTGAGAAACAGAGTGAAAGAGCAGAAGTTCCTGGCAGGTGTTGGGACCACACCTACACAATTAACAACCTGCTTCTGGAAACCCTGACAATATAAGGATCGTAGGGAGGCAGCTTCTTTATCACACAGAGGATGGTGCTTGTACGGAATGAGCTTCCAGAGGAAGTAGTGGAGACTAGCACAGTTAGAATATTTGAAAGACATTTGAACAGGTACTTGGATAAGCAAGGTTTGTAATGAAGGATCAATTTGTGTGTTAATTGACTAATTGTCTTCCTACCTCTGGAGCAGGCTACGAAATTTCGCCTTCCCCAGCAAAACTCACCCTGCAGCAGAGAATGCATCAGGGGATCACCTAGATTTGGCTCACTATTTTCCTGGCCTCCAAGATGTCTCAGTGGGGCTTGGAAAATACAGCCCGAAATATTACTTTACAGTAATCTTTCATCAAAACTAGAATGGATGTAGACATATAAATGAAATGGTCAAGAACAAATGGGGAGATATTTGATAGGGAGAAGACAGAAGAGATGAACAAATGAGAGGTGACAGTATCAGGTAAAATGGGATGGTAATGGGACAAGCAAATAAAATGTTGTAGAGGCCAAGTAGGAAAAACACAAATCATTGCCAACAGCTGGCATTTAAAAACAAAAAGAAATGGAGAAAAGAAAAATTAGGGCAGAGTTTATAACCTAGGATTGTTGAATTCGGTGTAGAGCCCAGAAGGCTACCTAGAGCTGTTCTCTGAGCTTCATTGAAATAATGCAAGATACAGAGGATAGAAATGTAACAGTCATGACGGGAATGGAGTGGGGAATTAAGATAATTGGCAAATGAAAACTCAGGGTCACACATGTGAATAGAATGGAAGAGTACTTCAGAGCATTCACCGATCTGTGCTAAATCTCCCTAATATAGAATGGATCATGACCAGTGAATACAGTATTTTAAATTGAAAGAAATGCAAGTAAATCATGCTTTATCTGAGAGCTGTGTTTGGAACCTTTGCAATAAAGAAGGAGAATGTAAAAGCACAGGTGCTGTGTGAACAGGAGTGGATGTTGAGAGTGATATGAGAAAGTGTCATAGAGAAGACAGTCCCAACAGATCCCTGAAAAAGAAGGGGAAAATATGTTTTGGAGCAGCAATAGCAGAGCATGACATAGTAATGTAGAGATCTGGTGAGGAAGCAAGAGAGGACAAGGAAAATTGTAACATGTCACTGTATCAGGGACGATACAGTGATCTGGGATTGTGAGCAGGAATAGGATGAAATAGATTGGATGGTTTCAAATGTGTTGGAAGCATAGGCTTATGAACAGCAAGTTAATGTAATGTCTTTAAGTGGTTAGAAGTGTAACTTGTGCAAAAGTCTGGAACTTGCAATGTTTTATATTAATAAAACAAACTGTGGACACTGAAGATCTGAAACAAGGACAGAAATTGAGAGAAATTCAGCACATATGGCAGCATCTTTGAAAAGAAAGCAGTGTTTTATATGAGTTGCCTAGCAGGAAAAGAGGTTGGGAAAATTTGAGTATTCAATCAAGTTTTGAATGGCATACTAGCCCTACTTTGTTCATAAGACCGGAAAAATAATACTACAGAAACCAACAAATGTTGCGTGGCAGGGGATAAAGTGTACTATACTATTTTTGAAATAAGACAAAATGTGAACAGGCTTGGCAATTAGCTTATGGCAATGTGGGTGCACAGTGGTTGTTTCAAGGACCCCAAAACTTCACAGTTGTTGTGTTAATTTGCATTTTGAGCTGAATATTCAAATTCGACTTGCTATTTAGTGTGAATTCAGACAAAACAAACACACTTTCATGTGATTCCCCAAGTTATGAAAGCAAGTTGTTAGGAAATAGAGTCTGGCAATGGAAGGAGGACCCACTTGAAACCAATTTAGCTCAAGCCACCCGGTGTTTCTGGATTGGAGAAATTCAAGCACGTGCCTTTGGGTAAAAAAAGCTGTGAAAATTAATCTCAAATCCCTTTAGCATCATTTTGGAAGAAGTTTATTACGTGTACACAAAAGGCTCCACAGGATGATTTTATTAGGGAGTTGAGATGTTTCTAGCTGACGCTGAGTAAATGCTATTTGCGTCAAAAGATAACACCACTGAGAGGGTGGATGTTTCCCAGTTACTGAAGGATCTCCAGTAACTGCAGTGTCTAGATTGCTGATACTAAGAAATAGTGTAGTTTGACTGTGTTCTAGGGATCTCATAATTTCATGGTTGGTGCAAGAGCTGAACTTGGTAATTCAATGCAGTCCATCTCCTTCCAGTAGCCGCTTGCATTTGAGTAAGTACACTGAGCACTTTCTGAATGGTGAATGATAAAGCATCAGATGACTGGTAGGCTCCCATAATTATTTGAAAACAGCATCTTAATATCATATCAGTTCTGAGTATCTTATGCAGGAAGCCCTGACAATTGCATCTGAACGTGATGTTTACCAATGAGGTTGAGCACTGCAAAGTTGTCTGCTGCATTGGGCTTTAAAAACGTGCAGTGCCACCCCATGGAATCATTGAACAGATACCAGTTAAATTTCCACAAGGAGAAAGAACTTCAGAAAGTTAGTTTTTCTGCTGATTGTCCCTTGTAGTGATGGAATTGAGGTCACCCAGGTGGACCTCACAGAAGGTGAACAAATGCAGAAGTTGCTGGAGAAACACAGCAGATCTGAGAGCATCCATGCAGGAAAAAAAATCAGAGTTAATGTTTCAGGTTAGGTGACCTTTCCTCAGAACTTCTGAGTTACTCTGTCAGCTGGGTCTGATGAAGCAGGACCAATGCCACGTATTATTCACGTGTAAATAAAGGGTGACTTGGTGACAGGATACCAACTTCTGGAGAGTTATTTTATACCCAAATCTCTCAATGGTTATTTTTGCATACTGTCAATTGAAAATTAAGAATTGGTCTCCAGCCATCATTCTTTATTCGTGAAGAGAATTCTTCCAAGAAATTTTCATTCCAGCACTTTAGCATTGCTAGAAGTGCCTCAGAAAACCTGTTTACTTGTCTAACTTGGGATTCTGCCACAGTCTGATCAAAGTTATTGAAATAGTGATGGAGCAGCTACAAGAAATGCCTGGACTTGATGTTTAAAGAAATCCAAGAAAGTATGAAGAGGAGGAATAGCTTGAAGAGAAGAAATTTAAACTTAAATTATTAAATCAAAGTTTTTTTCAATCCAATTTATCTATTTTCATAATCCTAATTTGTGATCTTTGGCAGAGGAATTTTAATTTCCCCACCAGACGAAATAACTTTTGAATGTATTGTCTTCAATACTGAAACAGATGAATGTGGTTTAAAAATTAATTATTTCTATCAGTGCTAAAGGGAAATTGAGCAACAGACTTTTGTCAGATGTCTATGTATGGCAACACTGTGGCTTAGCGATTTGCACAGCTGCCTGTCAGCGCCAGTGACCCGGTTTCAATTCTACCCTCGGGCACCTGTCTGTGTGGAGTTTGGATGTTCTCCCCATGTCTGCGTGGGTTTCCACAGGGTGCTCCAGCTTCCTCCCAAAGCTCAAAGATGAGCAACTTAAGTGGATTAGTCATAGTATTCAGGATGTGTAGGTTAGGTGTGTTTGCTGTGGGAAATGCAAGGTTATGGGGATGGGTCTGGGTAGGATGCTCTTTGGAGGGTCATTGTGGACTTGTTGGACGAAATGGCCTGTTTCCACACTGCAGGGATTCTACGTACCATAATCCTCATTGTGAATTACAAATATGTCGGCTAATACTAAATGTGAGCAGTCTTGCAGCGTTCTTACCAATTCTGCTATTTCCATCTTCATTATGCTCAGTACGTATAAATCTAACCATTAAAATAGTAAAATTCTTGCATATTTGTTAAATTATTTTTCATAGAAGTTTTTTTAAACTCCCCTCTGTTTTCATTGAAAATTAGAAAAGACCCTAATGAATCAGCATGCTTTCCCGAACATCGTCAGTTATTATGGTCGACTTGAGTTAGCTTTCCAATTTTCTGCCTGTTTTTTGTGCATCATAGTGCTGTAAGAGTATGCTTAAGACTACCTGACCTTACTTGATGTTAGGACATTTTCATCAGTTATGGGACAGGAGAAGAAGGAATGTTTTGACTGGCAAACAACCCAATAATCCCCTTCAACCACCGTTAACAGCCATCAGGGGACGTCTTGGCAATCCATACCCAGAACTGCCCTGAAGAAGGGCTACCAGATCCAAATACGTTAACACTGCTTTCTCTCCATAAATGTTGCCAGATCTGCTGAGTTTTTTTACCAGCAATTTCTGATTTTTTTTTCTCTGATTCCTAGCATCTGTGGTTTTTTTTTTTGTTTAGTCATTCTGCTCAACTGTTCATTTTTCCTGTCAGGCCAGAGTTTAGAGATGGGGCGTGGTCTTACACTAGAGATCAGCTAATAGTTGAAGAAGCAATTAGGATTCCAGTATTTTTCAATTTTCTCCTGATCCTAACAATGAATAAGTTGTTTTTCCATTTTTCTGTAAATGATTGAAGTTGCACTTTTATAAGGCATTTTAGCATTACAATTTGTCAACTGAGAAAATCTTCAAGCACCCAAGAATGTGCCCGTTAATTTTGTTTTAACTCATTTGCAAATTGAACTACTGCTGAATCTCATGCTGCTGTCAGATTACTACTATTCTCCTAGTTCAGTGAAAGTGACAGTAATGGTTAAAGCAATCATAATCCAACAAATTGGAAATCACCATTTAGTTATTAAAACTGAATGATTTCATTGTATTGGCGAAGTTTGAGTCAGATTGGGGCACAAAAAGAATTAATATCATTTAAAGTGATCTAAATCATTCGTATCAAAATTTCCTAGAAGTTATAGTGATGTGTGCTGTAGATGCATCCTTGCAATGGTACAGGTCTTCAGCAAATCCTGGCCCAATGTTTACTGCAATCAAAATTTTAACTTCAATCTAATGACTATTATGAGGACTGGGTGTAATTTCAAAATTTTACTTTATATGTCAATTAAGTGTGATTAACATGATGAAAACACCATTATCACTTGTGAAGTTCTCGTTCCTCCTTCCAGTAAGAAGATTGAGAGGCTTAAATCTTGCTATGTGATTTTGATTGTGTGAAATAAGCAATCAGTAAACCGGGCAGTTACATTTATGACATGTATCTAGTGCTACATGTGAAAGGTTCATAAGTTTCTATATCAATACTTTTATTAGATATTGGCAGTTTGTAGTACATTGGAGTACAAGGTTGCAATGATTTATCACCCTGATCATACAAGTCATAAATTCAGACAGAAGGAAGCAACTGTAATTCTATCTTTTGATTTTCAACTCCTTAAAACATGTAATTCCACTACTATATCAGCAATAGGGTTTCAACGTTCTACTATGAGCCATTGTTAGTGCAATGCTTCAATCTTTTATTTTCTTTTGTGGAGATTTAAGGAAATTCTGTTGTGCTGTAACTAGCTGAATAAAACCATGATATTTTTATATAACTTCCTTGGAGCGTTTACTCCATTAACTTGATGCCTACAATCAATTAACTGAGCTTTAGTACTATTTAAAAGGGCTGTTGTGGCAAAGTGGTAATGTCCCTACCTCTGAGCCAGGAAGCTTGGGTTCAAGTCTCACCTGCTCTGGGGGTGTGTACTAACATTTCTAAATAGATTGATTAGAAAATATCCACAGTTAAAAAAGGGAGTTGATTTAGATCATGTTTCACATTTGCTGAAACATTACCACCAACCCTTCTAGGATGGAAGACACTAGCTGGGGAAACATTAAAGAATAAAATTCTCACCATGAGAAGTTGATCAACTTGCATTGAAATTTGATTGTTTGAATTGAAACTTCAAAAATTGGCATGGTAAAGGAGGAGAGAGATAATGGGAACTGCAGATGCTGGAGATTCCAAGATAATAAAGTGTGAGGCTGCATGAACACAGCAGGCCAAGCAGCATCTCAGGAGCACAAAAGCTGACGTTTCGGGCCTAGACCCTTCATCAGAGACAGAGTCTCTCTTTAAGTGAACGTTTTAAAAGGGAAAGATTTGTAGTGACGTTACATTGTTCATGTATTCAATGTGCACCCAAAACACTTTATAGCTACTAGTTAAAGAAGGAAACCTTAGGATTTTCAACCTTAATCTTAACCTATAATCATTGTAAATCCCTAACTACAGGTAGTCAGCCAGGTCCATCACTTCCTCATGTTGGAGTCTGAATAACAGATTTTTGCACACTTTGTTAAAACAACTTATAATTATAAGACAGCATTTTTTTAACTTCCAATATAAGAAAGTAAATCACTTATTAGTTCAAAACAACAAAATTGGCGAGAAATTACTGTTGATGTAAGTAGGAAGCAAATACACAGCTATTTCATTATATATACCTTTGTTTGTTATTTTAAGAGGACATCAGTTCATTGATATGTGTTCCCTTTTCAAGCCTCTTTTAAGTTCATTCAGTTACTTTCATATTTGAATTATCTATAACCCTTCCAGCAGTAACTATTTTTGCCACTGGATTACGATCAGTTCTAAAGTGCATGAAATAAAATGTTAGCAATCATTTTGTGGACTTGTCTCAGATCGGCCAAGAAGATGAATCTGACATTTTTAATGCACAGATATTTCTTCAGTAAAGACAAAATTACCATTGTTGTTAATTGTATGTTTGTGTATTTTAACTTTTTTTTACAATTGTAGTTCAAAATGTGACTAACTCAGATCTTGCGTACCTTTATTTCAACGTCTAATTTCTGTTTAGTCATAGAGTCTTAGAGGTTAGCAGTACAGAAAAAGGCCATTTGGCCCAGTGATACTGTGCCGGTCAAAAATAACCACCTAACTATTCTTATCACATTTTCCAGCACTTGACATCACAAGTGTACATCTAAATACTACTTGAATGTTATAAGGGGTTCTACCTTTGGGACCACCCTCACAGTCAGTGACTTACCACTCTCTGGGTGAAAAAGTTTTTTGTCGCATCTCCTCTAAACTATCTGTTCTCAAGTCTATGCTCTTGGTCATTGATCCCTCAACCAAAGGGAAAGCTTTGTCCTGTCAGCTTCCCATTGCCAGGGGCCGGGGTTCAACATCAGCCTCAGGTGTAGAGTTTGTGCGTTCTCCTTGTGTCTGCGTGGATTTCCTCCGGGTGCTCTAGTTTCCTCCCACAGACCAAAGATGTGCAGATTAGGTGGATTGGCCATGCAAAATTGCCCTTAGTGTCCAGGAATGTGCTGGCTATGTTGATTAGTCTCAGAATTGTGGGGATTGGGTAGGGGGGTGGATCTGGGCTGAATGCTGTGTGGAGGGTCGGTGCAAACTCCATTGGTCAAAAGGCCTACCTCTGTGTTGTCATGATTCTATGATACTCTGCTTATTCAGTCCATAATTTTATAAATCACAATCATGACCCCCTCAGTCTCCTATGTTCTCAGGAAAACAACCCAAGACTATCACATCTGCCTTCATATGTAAAACTCTCTAATCCAGGCAAAATCCTGGTAAATCTCCTCTGCACCCTCTCCAGTACTGTCACATCTCTCTTATAATGTGGAAACCCAATCTGCACAAAATACCCCTGTTGTGGCCTAACCAACTTTTTATACAGTTCCAGCATAATCTCCCTGCTCTTAAATCTCTCTGCCTTGGCTAGTAAAGGCAACTATACCATATGCCTTCTCAACCACTTATTCCACTTGCCCTACTACCTTAAGGGACTGGTGGACGTGCATACCAAGGCCCCTTTGATCCTTGGTGCTTTCCAAGGCCCTTCGTTCATGACCTCACACTTACCTGGATTGAATTCCATTTACCACTGATCGGCCCATCTGACTAGCCTGTCTGTATCCTCCTGTAATCTAAGGCTACCTTCCTCACTATTTACCATATCTCTAATTTACATATCATTCATCAAGTTATTGATCAAGCCTCCTACACTCGAATCTAAATTGTTTAAATATGCCGTAAACAGCAAGGGCTCCAATACTGAATTCACTGGACACAGGCTGCTAGTAACAAAAATACACCTTGGCCATTACCCTCTACGCAGCTACTTTTGGACCCAATTAGTGAAATTTTCCCTGGATCCTATGGGCGCTTACCTTTGCTGTCAGTGTCCCATGTAGGACCTCATCAAAAGCCTTGCTGTAGCTGGTCACCTGTACAAAAAATTCAATCAAGTTGGTCAGACATGACCTCCCTTAACAAAAACTATGCCGAATGTTCTTGATTAATTCCTACCTCTCCAATTGCATTTGCCATGATGCTTATATTCAGAGTTGTTTTTGACTCTTCTGGACTTGTAGCAGTTTTTAGAAGCTGTTGATCAATTTTTATTGATTTTTGAGTTTGGCATGTATGACTCTGTTGAGCCTTAGCGGGTGATACTGGATAGAATGCTAATTCTCATATTTCTTTTCAGGAAATCTCAGTTGGGAGTTCAAATATAGACACATCCTGTGGCAGATGTTTTGGCATTGCTAATGCAGGATTTTATTTGTCTCTTTACTTGGAGTTTAAAGAAACAAGCATTAAAAGAAAAGCCTAAGAAGGGATTATTTTGTCTTGAAGGGCTTTCTTGCCCACAGACTCTCAGTCCTAGCATACTGCATGACTGGATTAGCTACCAAAAACATTTCTGATCTAATTCTTTAAATGGGTATGACTCCAGCATTCAATCAGCAAGTGGAATGAAAAGGCTGTGTATGAGAGAGAGAAAAAGAGAGAGAATTGTCCTGTAAAAATTTCAAGGCATTTCCTTGATACAGAGTAAAGGACAACAGTTGTGGAAAGGGCAATGATGCTCATTTTCGGGGACTGTTGATAACCACACAAGTACCAATAGCTTACAGTTGGTTGAATAGTTTGATTACACAGGGACCATAGAAGTATCATACACTTACGGATTTTTATTTTAATCATTGTTCCAGAAATGGATTATTTTAAAAATAGCACATTTGTTGTTTGAAATCTTTTTAAAGTGAATGGAAAAACTATTTCAAATGCTTTGGAGTTGATTACAAATCTAGAAAATTGGACTCTAGATATGGTGTGATAAGTGTAATTTTGCCTCCCGGTGGTGCACTGTTGCAATTCCAGTACAGTGTGCATGAAACACTATCTTGGCCAGGTTGCTAATTCTGGTGTTCTGTCTACACATTGGAAGCATGGGAGGAGACAGATTGTGACATCAGTCATCATATAACACTAACTTTACACTGGTGCTGTTGTTTTTGACATTGTCACATCATTACTACTGTCTTCACAGTTGAAAATGAATCACTGTTGACAGTTTAAAGAGATTATCAATCGTTCTCAAGTAATTTGCTAGCTACTTGCTCTGTTTGATGTTATAAATGAGTTTGGTGGTTTGCAGAGTTACAGTTAATGAGACCTACAAGCAGTTATGTTGTACATGCAGCGGATCTTGGTTCTGATTTCAGGAGATTTAAGCCTTCTCAGTACTGGGTGCCATGTTGTCATCCATTTTGGGTTACAGAAAGAGGGAGATGGGCATTTGCTCATAGTGGGAGGAAGCATCATCCACCTCAGGTCTTCAGGGTCTCTCCCACCACCAGGATCAGTGGAAGATAGTTGCAGAACTCTGCTACCCTAGACTTCAACCTCCAAACAGAACAAGAACAGTGTTGTGTCTGTGAACCCAGTTGTGGCTCTGATTTTCTTCTTGTCAGAATCCTGCTTAGACTGGGGCTGTTAGGATACGAATCATTTCCTGATTCACTATAGACTGCGTTGGAGAAATTATTTTCTTTCCACCAGGAGAAGGGAGTGTCCCTCAAGCAGTATCTCTAAAACGAGTTATCTAGTTATTTTACTCATGGCTGTTTGTGGGACCTTAATCCGTTCAATTTTGTTGTGGCGTTTTCCTACACTGCAGCAGTACATTAAGCAACCTTAATTTGCTGTGAAGTGTTTTGCAAGATTGTTATGAGTGTGATCCATTATGGGTTACAGAAAGAGGGAGATGGGCATACTGCTCATAGCGTGAGGAGTGGAAGCCAAGCCCATAGCAGGAGGCATTATCCACCTTAGGTCTTCGGGGTGCATCTCCCACCACCAGGATCAGTGGAAGATATTTGCAGAACTCTCTACCCTAAGCTGCAGCCTCTGAGCAGAACAAGAATAGTGTTGTGTAATAACCAAAACGTTGACTGCTCCTTTCCTCCAGATGCAGCCTGGCCTGCTGTGTTCTTCCAGCCTCATGTTTGTCTACCTCAGATTCCAGCATCTGCAGTCTTTAGTTATATAATTTGAAGTTATTTTTATCTCTTTCTCACAATCTCTTGGTTACCGACCATTACCTTTCATGGCTGGATGTGACAGGACTCCTGAAATTGGATCAGTGTCAGTTGTGCAGTTGTCTAGTTCAGTTTTTCACATGGTACTTCCACACTTTGCTATCCTGTGTCATGGCTTTACTGAATTGACAACTCATTTTTAGCCTTGTTGGTTTGTAAATTTGAACAGAGTAGAAAACCAAACAATTTATAATGAACCTCTGTATTTTGGTATTGTGTTCAATTTTGGTCACCACCTTACAAGAAGCACGTGGAAGCTTTGGAGAGAGTGCCGAAGACATTTACCAGGATGCTGCCTGGTTTAGAGGGTATAAGGTATAAGGACAGACTAGAAAAACTTGAGTTTTCTTCTCTGGAGCATTGGAGGCTGAGGGGAGACTTGATTGAAGCCTATAAAGTTATGAGATGCATAGATGTGGTTGACAGTCAGCTTCTTCTTTCCACAGTTGAAATGTCCAATACTAGGGGGTATGCATTTAAGACTAGAGGGGCAAAGTTCAAAGGAGATGTGAGGGGCACGTTTTTTACAGAAAGTGATAGGAGTCTGGAACACACTGCCACGAGCGGTGGTGGAGGCAGATGCAGTAAGGGCATTAAGGGACTTCTGGATAAGCTCATGAATATGCAAGGAATGGATAGATATGGACCAAGAGCAGGTAGAAGGGATTACTTTCATTTGACATTATGTTTGGCATATTATTGGGGGCCAAAGAGCCCATTCCTGTTCTATGTACTCTATAAAACCCTATTTTGACCTCAAGTGGAACGTTACGTCCAATTCTGGGCAGCAGACTTCAGGAAGGATGTGAAGGTATTAAACATGGTGCAGAAAAGATTCAAAAGGATGATTCCAGGGGTGAGAAACTTTAGTTATGAGGATAGTTTGGAGAAGCTGCAATTATTCTTCTTGGTGGAGAGAAGACGGGAAATTTAATTTAAGGTATGCAAAATAACAAGGATTGTAGGCGGAATACATAGGGAAAAACTGTTCATGTTGGCATACGTATAAAAAACAGAATCACAGAATTCCTATGGTGTGGAAACAGTCCCTTCAGCCCAACAAGTCCTCACTGACACTCGAAGCATTTCACCCAGACCCGTTCCCCTATAATCCACTTGATCGTCACATCCCTGAACATTATGGGCAATTTAGCCTGGCCAATCCACCTAGCCTGCATATCTTTGGACTTTGGGAGGAAACCAGAGCTCCTGGAGGAAACCCACGCAGACATGGAGAATGTGCAAACTCCACATAGACAGTCGCTTGAGGGTGGAATCGAACCCGGGTTCCTGGTGCTGTAAGGCAGCAGTGCTAACCACTGAGCCACAATGCCGCGGTTTGAGATTATTGGCAAAGGTAGTAACAGTGATGTGGGGAAAAATTTAATTCTATGGGGTAGGTGGTTAGGATTTGGAATGTTGTGCAAATGAGTGTGATGGAAGCAGATTCCTCAAGGCCTTTCAAAGAGAATTGAATATTTATCTGAATTATAAAGTTTCAGAACTGTAGAGAAAAAGGAAATGGAATGGAAATTGGTGATGTGCAGTTCCAGAGACCTAGTAAAGGTACAATAGATTAAATGGCCTTTTTTGCTGTAACCATCGCATGATTCAATAGTGTTAACTTTGTCCACTTTTATCATTGAGCAATAATGTGGGAGATCAATGAATTGGAAAAATACAAACAAAATATGCTTCATAGGAAAGAAGCAATGTATTGATTCCAAAACATACAATTCATATAAGCAAAATCTAAAATGCTTTAAATGGAGTTGTTGTTTGTATGAAAGTAAGGAGATTCTTATTTATTGATTTCTAAATTTTATCCAGTGCTGCTGAAATTAAGCCTCTGAAATAGTACTATCCTATGACCTGAAAAAGACAGTTATAGGAGTTTATTAAAGGAAATGTCTTGCCATTTAATTAATTTTTCCAGATTATTGCATTCCAATATTTAATTAAAAGATTAATTAGTTATGTAAGTGCTTATTTCATGTTGAACAGAGAAGTATTTTAATCTTTATTCCTTGCTTTTACATATGTTTAATTTATTTTGAAGATTTTTCTAACATTTCTACCTCACAGGTCATCTGCCTGTATATCATGGTCAGGAGTGGCATATGTTGAAGCTTCTAGCTACCCTGCCCTATTTAAAACCCGGTAGAAATGTTCAAGAGCAGGAAGGGGCAAACTTTCTTTTATACGGAAAAATCAAAATTATGTTTGGAATCCCCTCTCAGTGATGAGGCTGTGGTCAGTAACATTTTATTTGAATTATGCACTCACATTTGGATCCTTCTCACCTTTATGTGCATTGCATTGAAGCATCAAAGCAATTTGTCTTCATGTTATCCATAAGCTTACACTACTTATACATTCCTGTTTTTCTGATTTCTTTTTTGGAAAGGAGTTATTTCCCAATTTTCCTCGTTGATCTGGAATATCAAGTTCACTTACATTTAAACAGACACTACAGAAAAAGAAAATAAGTACACACCTCAGCTGAATGTGAATGCAGGTATCATTAGTGAATGTGTAATGGCCTGAATTTTCCAATTGCCAGTTGGCTGTTTCTGCAGCATCATGGTGTCTCTGTAATTCCATAGATTTATCAAAGAACGGATTGATGGTGCTAAAAGTTGCATTAGGACCCAGCAGACTCCAAGGGAATTGTCTGTGAAATTGAAGATTCTGATAAGCAGTTTCCTTTTACCTGAAATCCTACAAGGATGTCTAGTTAAATTGGAGACTTTTGAGAGGTCTGCTGCGGTTAGCTGTTACTCAGAAAATGTTTGATTTTAAAACATGGCTAACTTCTAGATAACTATTAATTTGACTCCTCAACTCACTATTTGCCCCTAAGTAAAGATTCCCAAGATCCCTTAGAACCCTTGGTGCTTAACCTGACAATCCTATCCACTTGGCAGCAAGGCCTGATGCAGCATAATGTTCATCTCTGTGAACCCTATGAACAGGGGCCCATTGAACCTCCTTCCCATTGTTTCTCTCAATCCATAATGGACATTTTCTTTTTTGCGTCTGTCTGTATAAGAGAGTTAGGGGAGTTTTATAAGGAGTTAGAGTTTTAACTCGTAGAATTATATGTTGAAAGTTCATAAATGTTTACTTGTAGCCAGAAATTAGTTATTTGGAATAAATTATAATTTGAGTCAAGTGCAGAAACCCGGCCCATCAATTCTGTCCAACGGGTTATAAACAACAGCTAAATTGGGAAATTTTGGTACTTCTATAAAATCTTTAACTTTTCAGATGACCCTTGAATGGTGGTGCAAGTCCAGTGAGATACAACATCTCAAAATCCATCAATATCCTTCCCCCAGTTCACAATGGTCTTGTATCAACCACTGCCTACCCAAGTCAAGATAATTAATAGAACTGAACAAAATTAGCAGTCCCAATACGACTCCTGGAGATGTCTCTTGCGTAGGTTTCCTCCAGCCTAATAAGTAATTGTTCACCATTCTCTTCCATTTACTGTCACTCAATCAACTTCATGTTGATGTTGCTACCGACCTTTTTATTTCCATGGGTTTTGTCTTTATTGACAAATCTTTTTGTGGCAAGGGTTATCCATTCATGACTCCAGGCCAGACCTCTTAGCTAATGCAACTGTGGGATACAGTGAGAAACGTGCTTCCTCAAGGAACATTTTTATAGTGCCTAAAATGCTGCCATTTCCTGGACCTCTGATGAAGCCCTGAAGTACTCAACTGATTTGAGATTGAATGTTGCATCACCTAAGACCATGAAGGAACAGCCAATTCCATCATTTACAAGGATAGAAGCTGAGAAGGAGGAGGACCGGTGCAGAGGCAGGATGAGGAAAGTGAACAGCCCCTTTCCATGTAATCTAATAACTCGAGCAATGCAAAATGACTTAAATTGTATCTCTCCATTCAGCAACAATCTTTATGCTCTTCATCTTTCCTTCTATAGTGTCAGGTCGATAGCAATGTAAAATAAAAATTAGCACAAAGTAAACATTCTAAATCAAATTTATGACTAACATCATGCCATTCTGCATATTAATGTCAATAATTCACATTCTTGTGATACTTGTCTTCCATGTGCATTGGTTTACCTTAGTCCTCCAACGCAGTATTACCTCTGATAGATGAAGCTTGGCTCGAAAAGGTTGCTGACCTCCAGTTCAGAAGATTGTAGATGGATTTGGAGTATGAAAGGTCAGAAGTCACACGACACCAAGTTTATAGTCCAACAGGTTTATTTGAAATCACAAGCTTTCTGAGCGCTGCTCCTTTGTAAAGTGAAGTATTGGAGTGTGACTGAATAGCTTTGAGCTTTAAAAACTGGGCTTCATGCTGCATCATATTGACCAAATTTGAAGTGGTTTGGGTAACTGGATGACTGATCACAACAAGGATGTCAGTAGAGTTGGAGCAGGACTGATGTTTCCTTGAGAAGATGGCAGATTCATGGTTCATGGAGACAAACAGTTTTACTGGATGGTGTCTCTGTAATTCCATAGATTGATCAAAGAACGGATCGATGGTGCTAAATCCCCAATTACAATGATAACAGTCAGATCATAGCAACTAGTTTTGTGGCAATGTGACATTGGCCAACAGGTGCTGTATGTTGTTATATTCCAGAGTATAATGATGAAATTGACAACATATCTACTTTGGTAAGCAAAGCTGTAAGGCCTGCACAAAACTCTTCTGGCAGGTTTCCTAATGCACCAAGAATTTTATGTTAACTATCAACTTTATATTGTAGCCTAATGTATCAAAGACACCATCAGATTCCATTGTGGTTGAACTAGAGTGCAATCCATCAGACGTTAAAATATATAGGTTGATTGTTCTCCTCCAGTTCTTAGCTTTTTGACCTCTCTTTATGCACCACCAGCTCCAACAAGAAAAATGAATGTTGTCAATGAGCATCCTGCAATTTGTTTTAGTCCTGAAATTGTCAAAGTTGAATAGGTAACAGTGCATGTAAACTGAGTTATGGATGTAAGATTTGCAAACTTACTACGTTTGTAAAGATGAGAGAAGCACAAGAACTTTCAGTCTTAGAAATTGATAGCCAGTGTTGGTAGCCAATGACCCGTGGAGAATTGAGCAGAGGATAAAGCTAGTGATGCCTTTGGTTGGATATGCCATTCGAAGGTGAGCTCACTTACGTTGACCAATCTGGTAAGATTATTAGACTTCTTCCAGTGATTCATCACTTTTGGAGTAACACTCCTCCTGACATAAACTTCTGTCACTACTTTTATCACTGTCTGCTGAGTAGATTTCTAGAATGTCTCCTGCCTTCCTTGAGATAGCTCTTCTTTCCTGCTCTGTTGCTAAGATCTCCAGTGCATTGTGTAAAAGCCAGTATGCTTGTGCTCTCATGTATTCAGCCATAGCTGAAGTATCACAGCCCAGGTTGATTACTGAGTTCAAAATCACTGATGTTTCTTGCTTTATCTCTGTTATTTTCATGAACATGGAAGTTATGTTTGCTATCTTAAAATTTAGAGGAACCATTCTAAAATCTAGAGAATGAAAATCTAAAACCAGTGTGTCAGCTGTCTCTGTAGCTTTTAAAACACCAGAATCTGCCAATGCATTCAAAACTTGAAACTGTTAAAAATAATTCTTGAATCTGCAATCTGGCTTGAATCCTGATCAGATGACTCGATGCATTAATACCTTCCTGTAACTACAGTGACCAATCCTGTACTCAGTACTCCACATGTAACTTCCCTTCTATTGCATTCAATTCCCTGGCAATAAACTGTTATAGTTTATTAGCTTAATAAAATGGGAGGCTGGATGAACACAGCAGGCCCAGCAGCATCTCAGGAGCACAAAAGCTGATGTTTCGGGCCTAGACCCTTCATCAGAGAGGGGGATGGGGTGAGGGTTCTGGAATAAATAGGGAGAGAGGGGGTGGCGGATCGAAGATGGAGAGAAAAGAAGATAGGTGGGGAGGTAGGGAGGGGATAGGTCAGTCCAGGGAAGACGGACAGGTCAAGGATGTGGGATGAGGTTAGTAGGTAGGAGATGGAGGTGCGGCTTGGGTGGGAGGAAGGGATGGGTGAGAGGAAGAACAGGTTAGGGAAGCAGAGACAGGTTGGACTGGTTTTGGGATGCAGTAGGTGGAGGGGAAGAGCTGGGCTGGTTGTGTGGTGCAGTGGGGGGAGGGGACGTACTGGGCTGGTTTTGGGATGCGGTGGGGGAAGGGGAGATTTTGAAGCTGGTGAAGACCACATTGATACCATTGGGCTGCAGGGTTCCCAAGCGGAATATGAGTTGCTGTTCCTGCAACCTTCGGGTGGCATCATTGTGGCAGTGCAGGAGGCCCATGATGGACATATCATCTGAAGAATGGGAGGGGGAGTGGAAATGGTTTGCGACTGGGAGGTGCAGTTGTTTATTGCGAACCGAGCGGAGGTGTTCTGCAAAGTGGTCCCCAAGCCTCCGCTTGGTTTCCCCAATGTAGAGGAAGCATCATCCTCCGACACTTCCGCCATCTACAATCTGACCCCGCCACCCAAGACATTTTTCCATCCCCACCCTTGTCTGCTTTCCGGAGAGACCATTCTCTCCGTGACTCCCTTGTTCGCTCCACACTGCCCTCCAACCCCACCACACCCGGTACCTTCCCCTGCAACCACAGGAAATGCTACACTTGCCCCCACACCTCCTCCCTCACCCCTATCCCAGGCCCCAAGATGACTTTCCATATTAAGCAGAGGTTCACCTGCACATCTGCCAATGTGGTATACTGCATCCACTGTACCCGGTGTGGCTCCCTCTACATTGGGGAAACCAAGCAGAGGCTTGGGGACCGCTTTGCAGAACTCCTCCGCTCGGTTCGCAATAAACAACTGCACCTCCCAGTCGCAAACCATTTCCACTCCCCCTCCCATTCTTCAGATGATATGTCCATCATGGGCCTCCTGCAGTGCCACAATGATGCCACCCGAAGGTTGCAGGAACAGCAACTCATATTCCGCTTGGGAACCCTGCAGCCCAATGGTATCAATGTGGACTTCACCAGCTTCAAAATCTCCCCTTCCCCCACCGCATCCCAAAACCAGCCCAGTACGTCCCCTCCCCCCACTGCACCACACAACCAGCCCAGCTCTTCCCCTCCACCTACTGCATCCCAAAACCAGTCCAACCTGTCTCTGCTTCCCTAACCTGTTCTTCCTCTCACCCATCCCTTCCTCCCACCCCAAGCCGCACCTCCATCTCCTACCTACTAATCTCATCCCACATCCTTGACCTGTCCGTCTTCCCTGGACTGACCTATCCCCTCCCTACCTCCCCACCTATCTTCTTTTCTCTCCATCTTCGATCCGCCTCCCCCTCTCTCCCTATTTATTCCAGAACCCTCACCCCATCCCCCTCTCTGATGAAAGGTCTAGGCCTGAAACGTCAGCTTTTGTGCTCCTGAGATGCTGCTGGGCCTGCTGTGTTCATCCAGCCTCATTTTATTATCTTGGATTCTCCAGCATCTGCAGTTCCCATTATCACAGTTTATTAGCTTTCCTGATTACTTTCTGTACCTGTATACTAATTTGTGATTCAAGCATTATGACACCAAATCTCTCTTTCTCAGGGCTCTGCAATTTTTCATAGATTCCCCTTGTCTAGTGGATGTAAAACTAGGAGTCAATTTAAAAGTAAGGGTATGCCCATTTAAAATAGAGATGAGGAAACTCGTTTCGCTGTGAGGGTTTTTTTTTAGATTAGATTAGATTATATTCCTTAGTGTAGAATTTCCTTCCTCAAAAGACAGTGGATGAGAATGTTAAGATATTTTAAAGGCAGAGGTAAATAGATTGTTGATAACCAAGCAGATGAAAGATTATCGGGGATATGCAGGAATGTAGAATTGAAGTTAAAATCAGATCAGCCATGATCTTACAGCATTGCAGAGCAGATTTGAAGGGCCAAGTAGCAGGAGGCGAGGGCTTAATGGTATTATTGCAAGACTATGAACCTGGAAACTTAGTTAATGTTCTCAGGACTTGGCTTTAAATCCCACCATGGCAGATCGTGGTATTTGAAATCTGTGATAATCTGGAATTAAGAATCTACTGATGACAAGAAACTTACTTATTGTCAGGAAAACGCATCTGGTTCACTAATGTCTTTCAAGGGAGGAAATCTGCCATCCTCACCTGATCTGGCCTACATGTGACTGCAGATCCACAACAATATGGTCGATTCTCAACTCCCCTCTGAAATGGCCTAGCAAACCATTCGGTTCAAAGGCAACTAGGGTTGGGCAATAAATGCTTGCCATCCAGCAATGCCCATGTCCCACATGTGAATTTAAAAAAAACTGTTCCTTGTTCATAAATTCAGATTGCACTCTGATAAATTACCTGCAGGATGTTATCTGTAATTCTTTGTAATTTTACTTTCAATAGATTTTTTTAACTTTCCAATGTCCGAGCTCAAACACAAAATGTACAATAAAGTAGGCACTTAAAGTGAATTCTGTGTCTGATACAAATAGCAGAATATGCTGTTGATCTTTGAAGTGTAACATGTAGCTGTTACATATCACGTGGCATACAGATTTGTTAGTACTTGCAATGCAATGCATAGCTGTTATTCTATTAGAATATGCAGTCAAGTACAAACTGTTACATACTGAGAGATCATGGCTGATCTGCACATATGATTTACCAGATTTGTTAGATTGCATAATTGGCAGTTGGTCTGCAATCCACATACCTCCTAAGTAGCCCATTGTACTGCAGTATGATTTAGTCTTTTCCCTGAGTTCACTAAAATAAATTGCTCTTTAGAAAATGGTTTGCTTTAAAGTTGTATAGAGCTAGACTACTCTGTATAATAAAGTTGTCACTTAAAACTTGCTCATTTAAGAAGTTCTGTTGTGCTTTTTATTTGTTAATTTTCATTTATTTCTAGTGCATTAAAATCTGCTTTCACTGTCTTATCTTGAGCTCTTTTTAATGCTATCTATCATCAGATTGAAATGGCGATTGAGACACTCCAAAAGTCTGATGGTTTGACAGCTCACAGAAGTACTCTTCTCAACAGCCATGTAAGTTGTCTTTTCCTTCAAAACCACCTGAATCTTTCACCTGTTACAAATATCTTTTTCTGAATAATTCTGCTGCTACTTCTGCTTATTTTGTTTGTACTGACTTTTTGCATCATGTATTAGCATTTTGTATTGCATTCCTTCCCCTTACTGGGATGAGCAATCAATCGTGTTGAAATGTGATGTTAGAAAAAAAATGAAATGAACATTTCTGAGTGATTCCACTGGTTTCTGACCACAACTTTGTCACAACACTGGGAGATCCTCTAGGGAGAGCAGGCAATGATCTAGGACAGAATCTTCACAGGCTGATTTCTTTTTGCTCACTGTTTTTGGCCCAAACTTCCAGTATGGGCTAGTTCAGAAAAATGGAGTGCAATTATGTGGAGATTTTTCAGTGTAGTGCAGAATCAGCACTGGGAGCCAAACCATGCCCCTTTTCTGCAGCAGTAACTGTCATTCACCTGGTTTTAAAGGTCCCAAAGCTGCTTTGACAAAGAGAGAGTGGTAAGTAAATAAGTGGGTAGAATGGCAGATGGATGCATGTTGGATTATGGTGGAGTTGGGTGAAGAGGTAGAGTGACACATGGGTAAAGGGCAAAGTGACTGAGACAGTAGGTGACAAAGAAGGTAAGTCCCAGGTGAATGGATAATTGTCAGGATAGCAGGTAAGTGGGTGAAGGAATAGGATGGGCGAGTACTGTGCCAGGTAATTCGAGTAGGTGATCAGGTATCATTAGTGGGTATCGAAACAGGCCCTGCTGGGGGTTGGATCCTGTGTCGGTCAGTTTTTGGGGGAACCACGAGTTAGTAGGGAAGGTAAAGTTGGGTGCTAGAGGGGGTTCAGTGGGGAATTACTACGAACGATTGGCAGGTCATTGTTAACCAGGGTTGCAGCAGGTTTTAACTCCTCTAACCTTTCCTGACTAACTATTAAGATAAGTAAATTAGAACTCATCAAAATTCTCAACTCTGACACACTTTCAGAGGTTTCCGGACACCGGGTTTATTGCCTATCAGAGATTTTAACTTTGGACATCCTGTACTCTGTGCATCTGGATTTCTGAGGGCTTCTGTAGCACATTTGCCAGTGTTAGCCTGGACCTTAACCATCTAAAAGTGGGAAAAGTTTGATCCTGGTTGTATCTCTGCTATTCCTGGAATGTCCGTTTTGCCTTAGAAGAGCTCCAGCCTGCCTGTTAGAAGTCAAATGACACCAAGAATGATAGAGGCAGAGGTTTCAGCGATGTTGCAGTTCTCTCAGCTCAGTCAAATCTAGCGTATTTGTAAAGAACAGTAAGGTGACACTCACCAGCCTGTACCTGAATGCATGTGGACCTCATCAATTCGATGCAGACCACAGAGCAGCTTGAACACCCTGAATTGGATCATTCCCCTGTAACTATTGAGAAAAAGGGAAAATAGCACCCAATCTACCCAACTGAAGACTTTAAAAGAACAAAACTTACTAGGTCTCTGTACTTAACAAGAAAGTAAATGTTTATTATAAAGAAATTGTCTTTAAAGAATAGCAATTATGAAATGTAAATTGCTAACTTATAACTCTAAACTTAATCTCTATCCCTTCTTAAATTTCCTCCTTCAGAAGCAGTCAGATACACAGACAGGACCATAGATTCAATGAGTTTTTTCTTTTGGCTGCTTCCAATTTCTTTTAGCTCTTTGCTGTTGACACAAGATTGCTTGCACATTAATGCTCTTTTTCATTTCCTGGTTGAGAATTTGTCTTTTCACTGTCCTTAAAGGCGTGTTATTCCTCCTTGAGCAGAAAGTTTAGCAAAAATTTAGTCAAAGACTGCTAGCTGTCACTGAAGATACTTTGGTACTTGCACATGAGAGAAAGAGAGATACAAAGAGAATTTTGCCAATTGCTTTCTCTTTATAGCTTGGTACTTGTGCGCTCTGCTGGCCTCACGCAAAACATGGTCATCCGATTGGGAACCAGTCACTTTTCCTTTGGTTGAGAACCCATTGGATCTATGGTTTCTGTTTTTGTTTTTCCTGTCCTAGGGTAAAAACAGCATTGTATACAATTCATGTTATGTTTCAGTGAATGTGATTCTTAAAACTGCAGCCGTCTGTTTGCACAGTCTCCTATGTTTAAAACAGTATTTTCCTTTTTTTAAGTCCACTGCTCAAAAATAAATAGAAAGATGTAGTCTTTACATGATTAAATAGGTGAACAAATAAAATTCATCACTGTCATAAAAGTGTCATAAAATAAAATAAATTTCTGTTCCGTTTTCTTAATCTGGTATTTATAAATAGAATCTCAACTACTCTGCCCCTATCGCATGTTGTTGGCCCTTCCAGATATGACTGCATCAATACCTGTTTGCTTTCTTTCCACTTTTCATGCTTCACATTTCCACTTCATATTTCTTTCCCTTTCCAACTTTATCCTTTCTCTCCTGAGTGCTCTGATGCTGGATAAAAGTCTGTAGATATTATACACTCTCATCTGAAGCAGCGAGAATCATTACTTAATATGAGATATATAAAAACACAAATATGTATAGATGTTGCTCAGCCAGTTCTAATGCTTCAGCTGACTAGCAAAATGTGATACAAGTTCTCTTTTGCCGTTAGAAATTTAGATGAATTCCTAACTGGATTATGTTTTATTAATAGGCGAAGTATTCACTGCCCATATATGAGGACAGTTTGTGAAACTAATTGTTTCAAAGTGATGATACTCACAGCTTAACCAATCTTTTCCTTTACTTACGTGTATGTTTTGGGCTGGGTTTTAACAACACTCTTCCTCCATGCCTCTAAACCACCTTCACTCACCACGCACTGCCTAACCGTCCCTGGTCTCCAGATCAGGCATTTGTTATTGTGACTGTTGACTAACAGTGCTCACTACTCTACCCATTGGCTGCAAGCTATCCAAAAGCAGGCTCCTGACTTTCCAAATGACAGTAGACATGATACTAGTTAATTGGTTGCTGGATGAGCCTGAAATGCAGCCTGAGGTTCCCCACACAGGCAAGGTGGGATTTCCGCTGGCTATTGAGATGATTGTGGCAACTGCTGCACCCTGACAAAGTCTAGCCCAATATGGTATTTTTATTTCAGGAATGCCAATTTTTCTCCCTTCCCAACCCATCTAATTAAGTTAATTGTGTGACTCCAGTTGCTTAATCCAAATAACTAATAAAACATTTTAAAGAAGTAGAAAAGTACCGTTCGTTTTTCTTCCCCTTTAATTGTACTCCTTAATTGCTCAGAGTGACGTTCAGGAGACTTTAATGTTTAGTTCCACAAAAGCCCAGGACATCCTTTGAGAGATTGCCAACCTACAGTTTATTCATTATTTATGGGAAATCCAGTCTGAGAGTTTAGTGGGTAGTGTGATTTAGTTCTGCACTTCACTGCTCATTGACAAGCTGCTGCAGTAGGCCAAACATGTTCTTAAGGTTCTTTAATGGTTTCCAATACCACCACCCAACTGGAGGCAGAGTCAGACGAACTGTCACAATTAGTTCAGCATTGCTGTTTTTGATGCTTTTTTTTAACAACTATATCCATAGGAACATAACACTGAAATTCTAGTAAAATCTATGTAATATTAAGATTCCAAATGGATTAGTCCTTTTTGTTTTATGTTGTTCCTTGTTTAAGTCATTTATTTCATTAAGGCAGTGTGAAATTGAACTCTGCAGATCAGGAAGTTCCAAGGTTCAATCTTTGTTGTTAGTGATTTGCGGTAAGGTTTAATGCACTGTTTTTTTGAGTTGGAAAAGTGGCCAGTGATTTATGTTGCAAGCAAATACATGCAGACTTTAGAGCAATGTCCAAAAAAAATTGTACATTTATGTAATGCTTTTCATGACCTCTGACATCCCAAAACACTTTACATCCAACGAAATACTCCACTTTTAAAAATATAGTCACTGTTCTACATTGGAACAGAGCAGGTTTGTTCTTTGACTTGGTGTCTGTTGACTGAAATTGAATACACTGTAAAAAATGGCGCAGGGCTTGTGATCCACAATTGCCCCATGCCCATTCACTGTGATGCAGAACTTCGCACTGCCTGATAAGTACAATACTGCCGTGCAGCCAGATCTAATTACAGTTTTGAATGATTACAAGCCTCAGCAGAAGGCCTAAAATCATTAAAGGCTCGTACCAGTTAAAGTTAGGCTGCAGTACTTAACCAAGTGTTGTAGTGAGGTTGAAGCAATTGGTTCAAGTCTTCGTACAAATCATCTTATCATCAAAGAGAAGTGAATAATGATTCAACTTCCAAGGTTCCGAGGTACTGCATTGTGAACTTTGTCAATGAAGACTTTTCAGTGGTGTTACCATAGTTGAATCCCCCAACATGAATATCTTGGAGGTTCCCATTGACCAAAGCCTGAATTGGGCAAGCCACACAAACACTGTAACTGCAAGAGCAAATCAGACTCTTTGGAATCCTGTCGTGAGTAACTCCAGCTCTTGGCTCCCCAAAGCCTTCCTTTTTTAGCAACGCTCCCAAGACCTTACCATTAAGTGTGTAAGTCCTACGCTGATCTGCCTTTCCAAAATGCTGCACGTCGCATTTATCCAAATTAAACTCCATCTGCCACTCCTCGCTGATTGGCCCATCTGATCGAGATTACTTTCAGCTCACGTCACTGTAGGATTCAGTGCTTTGCCCATGTTTGAATCCAGGCTGTAATGAAGTCAGGAACTGAGTGGCACTGTACTGAAATCTCTACTGAAAAGAAAAATTGCTGGAAATCTCAGTGGGGCAGGCAGCATCCATGGGTTGTGGGGGGTGGGGTGCGGTGTTAGTGAAAGAGAGAGAGAAAACAATCTAATGTTTTGAATATGATGACTGTGAAGTGTGGAGGGGACAGCATTTATGCAGTAGTGGTGGGGCAGAGTGCTGCGGGAGAAAAGCTGTTGATAGTATAAATTAAGTGATTGGAATGTAAGAATGGCAGAATAATGGGGTGTTTAACTGCCAAACTGGAAAGAACAGATAGTCACATTGGTATGGGAGGAGGTTAGAGAAGGCAACACGTAAAGCTTAAAAAAAAAGAAAGAAATGGCAGCGAGTTCACATTCTGAAGGCAGTGCGCTCAATATTAAGACCAGGAAGTTGTAAGTGCCTTGTCTGAAGACAAGATATTCCTCAAGTTTACGTGAGATTTGCTGAAGCATGCCAAAGACAGACAAGTGGACATGCAGTCAGGATACTTTGTTAAAATGACCGGCGACAGGAAGTCTGGGGCCTTCCTTGTGCACGGACCAGTGGTGTTCTGCAAAGCAGTCACCTACTCTGTGTTTGGTTTCTCCAGTGTAGAGTAGGCCACATTAAGTGCAGCAAATACAATAGACCAGGAGGTACAGGTGAAATGGTGCTTCACCTAAAAAGACTGTGAACAGGGAGGAGGTGAAGAGGCAGGTTTGCACCTTCTGCAGTTACATGGAAAGATGCAGTGGGAAGGGGGGTGGTATTGGTGGCCATGAAGTGGACTAATGTTTTGGAGGGTACAATCCCTGCTAAATATGGGGTTGGGGGTGGGGGGTTGGGGGGTGCGGAGGTGACAGGAAGATGTTTACTGGTGATGTTTTGCTGGAGTTGTCTGAAATGGCCGTGGATGATCCTTTGAATGTGGAGGCTGGTTGGATGAAAAGTGAGAACAAGGGGGACCAGATCATGCTCAGAGATAATGGGAACTGCAGATGCTAGAGAATCTAAGATAACAAAGTGTGGGGCTGGATGAACACAGCAGGTCAAGCAACATCTCAGGAGCACAAAAGCTGACGTTTCGGGCCTAGACCCTTCATCAGAAAAAAGCTAGATCATGCTGTTGTGAGTGATAGGAAGGGGCAAGGGCAGATGCACGGGTAATAGGTCAGCTGCAGTTGAGGGCCCTATCAACCCTGTCAAAATCTTTTTGACCGTTGTGTCAGAATGTACTGACAACAATTTGATAATGATAATAGCTATACATTTTAAGTTATTGTGGAACAGTTTGAACAGTGTTAAATTTCAGAAGATTTAGTATGTACGACTTGCCATGGGAACTATTTATTGGATGCCTACTACACCACTTAAGAGATTTTGACAGACTTGCAGCAGAATATTGGTTGGCTGGAAGTCAGGCTTGCCACTGCCCATTGAGGACTACATTCTGCTGCAGAGCGCTGCTGTCTTATGTGACTGTCTGTGTAAAAGAATTCTCTACTACTAGTAGTGCCACCAGAGTCGTCTTTTATAATTCCTTCACAGGATGTGGGTGCCACGCCAGCAATTAGTGCGCATCCTGAATTGATCACAGTCATCATGTGTAGATCAGACCCGGTCCTTCCCCAGTGGGAACTGGATGAGTTCTTACAACAATCGACAATGGTTTTATAATCACCATTAGACTCTTAATTCCAGATATTTGTTGAATTCAGATTCCACCATATGCCATGCCAGGATTCAAACCTGGGTGCCCAGAACATCAGTCTAATGATAATACCACAGGGCCATCACCTTCTACATGTAGTCACAGGAATCTAAATGCCAGAAGCCCCATGACCAGGAAAATGTGGGGCTGTCACAGCAAGAACTGGATAAGAGTCCAGGAGCAGATGCTCCATTTTGGAAGGCCTGGAAAAGAAGGACATAACTCAGATTGCAAGACCTCAAAGGAAACAGCCCATTTCTCATTAGAGGCCCAAGCAGTAAAAGCAGCCAAACTTACCCACCCTGCCTGGCCTCCAAATCACTGCTGGGCAGGAAGAAGCCATGAAACAGCCTTTGTTTGACCATTAGTTTAAGGCTTGAAATGAGCAGGCCTTGCTGTGAAGTTACTGAGAGATTGGGGACCGGTTGGTTAGGCAGAGCAAGAAGGCCACCCAGGGAATTTTGCTGTCCCTCCAAAATGCGAGCCTGCCATTGAGGGCCATACAATCTGCCCCAGAAATTTAAACTTGTCAAGATTAGAAAATTTTTAAATGAACCAAAACCTTAAATCTTTTCTGGTTGTGGCAGACAAATCTTATTTTTTCCAAAGTTAATTAACACACATCTAGCTGCATGAAGGTAGGCTGACAGTTTAGCTATTGTGTTTATTTATTCTGTTTATTGTTTTTTTTCTTCTGCCTGAAGAATGTAGCTTATTTAACACCTCAGATATCAGATGGTACCAATTAAATTATGCTTATGCTGATAGTTTTGAATTGTAAGTAGCTATAGTATGAAAACATGCTCTGTATTTATTTACATTATCAAAAATGTGCAAACATTTAAACGTGTAATTAGTTTGCATTATTCTGATTTAAGGAGAAATATAAATTCAGAATTGTTTTGTAAAATTGTTTCTCAAATTCTGTATCAACCTTCAGTGTGGTACAAGGACCAGCATGTATAGATTTTGTAAGATTACTATTCTGTTGGTGAGTCAAATAATTAAGGAAGTTCAGTCCTTAAAAGGTTGAATGAATTCTAGCCATTTCTTGGGAAATGCGTGAACTTGAAAAGTAAATAAAGAATAATTTGAACACTAAATTGCAAATGGCTGCAAAAAATGTTTTATTGTAGCTTTTGCGTGTTAATTAACAGCAATGATCATTGCAAGAAAAGGATTTGAGTGTTATTTAATAAGAGGTAACTTATAGGGGATGAAGCGATCTTTATCACTGAGTTGTTTCAGAGCTAAGTTTGGATCTCCTTTTTGGGGAATGGGATGTAGGTGTTTCTGTGTTTGTCTAAATCAGAGTTCAAACTAAGGGAAATGCTTTGGATAGACTCTGAAAATGGGTGCAGGATTGTGATGTGTGATTAAATAGTAAATTTGGTTGGTTGCAAGACATGCAGCAGAACACCCTTCTCTCATTTCCATGATCTCTACAACTTTGCTCATTAGCTGGATACATTGTCCAGAGAACTAAAGTTGTGAGCACTAGCACAATTTAAAGTTCATTCATTTCTTTTCAGTGGCAGATTATTATGGCTGAAGCATATGAAGAGGAGTTGTCAGTAGAGAGAGCAGGCTTTCGGATATCTGGACATTGCATTGAAGGTTGTGATAGAGTTGGAAGGGAGAAGAGCTGCTCTGTGTCCACAGCGGGACAAGAAACCTGCCAAACAAAAATGGTCAAAAGGCATCGTAAGCAGATAGTCATCAAGGCCAATGTCGGGAGTCTAACCTTAGATGTAATGCTGCAAGAAATTCAATTACATCAGAAAAACAGTTAAGATCAATTAATGGATCTTAATGCTATAATCCCATCAACTAACACCCAACCAGTGCACATTTCTATCTTCACCTCACTGTCACACACATTGCAATGCTAACGCCCACATCTTAGCAGTTCGCAGCCTGTGAACCTAAAAGGAGATGTGATGGCCTAGTGGTATTATTATGCAACTGTTAATCCAGAGACCCTCTTAATGTTCTGGGGATTCAGGTTCGAATCCTGCCATGGCAGATTTTAATTTTAATTTTAATTCAATAAATACCTGGAATTAGAAGTCGAATGACCATGAAACAATTGTCAGAACCATCGTTCACAAATGCTCTTCAGGGAAGGAGTCTGCCAACCTTACCTGGTATGACTATTCAATTATAAAAGCCACACATTTTCAACAACAAAAAAAGTGATGGCGCAGTCATAAAACCATTGGTGGATTTCACACCTGACAGGCAACAGCCCAAACACTGTAAATAACTTAGAGGATACGTTTGCAGTGAAATCTGGATATGGTGAGATACCAGGCATGCTTAGGCCACAGCTGCAACAGTTTGCAGGGGTTTTGTGGGTCCTTGGAAAAATCAAGATCTCTCAAAGATTGCACTGCAGAGTGCTTAGGTGAATATTTCAAAAAGGGCAGCTAACAAAACAAAAGCTGAGAGTTATCAATTATGAAACGCATGGTGCAATGGGAAGCTTCCCAGAGACCCTGCAGGCCATGTTAAGAAGTCTGGAAGTATTTATTTTGAGTTGAATTTGATTTTGGTTTATGGCAAGTGGACATCACAATGGTATTATACGCTGATGAATTCTTCAGGCATAGAAAGGGGTGACTACATTATTTTCTGCCAAATTCTGTTCTACCTTCTGCTACTCTTGCTGCTCCTTAGCTGCTTGCCATATAGCTGATGGCAAAAGGGCTAAGTACTTAGGCCTCACAAAATGGATCAACGTGAAAATTTGACACCCAATCTGCTGTGTCACGCAGGGTACCTCTAGAGGATTCCAAGTAGCAGATGGATTGTTTCAACAAGCCAGAGGCCTGTTCTATCATATTTCTTATTGCAGAATGTCTTTCATTATCAGCACACTGTGCATATGTGCACGGATTGTCTGCCGGAGTCAACTGCTATCTTGTCAGTGACGAGGTAAGTCTGGAAGAACACAGCAGGCCAGGCAGCATCTGGAACAAAGGAGCAGTCAACGTTTCAGGTGCTACCCTTTTTCGGGAATGGATGCGGGGTTAGAGGGCGCTGCAGGTAAAGTGCGGAGGTGGGTGGGTGTGGATGGGGGTGCAGGGGTTGGAGGCACACTGGTAGTGATAGGTGGATACTCGTGGCAGGGACAACCTGGTTGGTCAATGTGAGGGATGAATCTGGTTGGTGGCTGGAAGGGAGGGTCACCGTCGCCGCCTCCACCTCTTTGCGCACCCCCCCCACCCCCAACCTGCTTATCTGCAGCTCCCTATCCCCACAACCTGTACTGAACAAATTACCAGAAACATTGACTGCTCCTTTCAATCAGATGCTGCCTGGCTTGCTGTGTTTTTGCAGCCTCCTGTTTGTCTATCTTGGGTTCCAGCATCTGCAGGGTATTTTTTGCCTCTTGTCAGTGAGAAGCCCTTGTTGCTCGCTAGCCACTCTTTGGTTTGTCATGGTGGCTTAAAAACAGCTGGCACCAAGGACTGCTTTGGAAGGAAGATATTCACACTTGCTGCAAGGATACATTGGGCTTTGATTCAGCCTCAGTGTTCTACATAAAAGCTGCACTTTGAGGGACTGGAATCCCTTTTGGTTCTGAAATAGAACATAGTTGGTGTGCATTACGTGCAAAGTGACATGCGGGCAGTGTTTGATACAGTACGCTGTAGGTAAGCGTGCAGTCTTCACAGAGCCACATGCTTGCTCCTTCTGCATACAGTTGGTGTTTTTAAAATAGAGAACCAAAGTGACCTCCTCACTCGAGTGTGAACAATAAACTTTCAAGATACTGCAAGCATCTCCAGCTTCAACCAGGAAAGAGCCAGATTTATAGAAGTCCATTGCTTCACTCACCTTCACAGACTTTGGTAATTTGGCCCTTACCTTGCTCAGAGGTTGCATTTGTGGCTTCAGCTAGTTGTACATGGAGACATTCTTAATGGAGGTCCAGATTTGTCATTATTTGTTCTTTCCTGATGTAGGAAAATTTCTGCCAAGCTTAGCAAATACCACATCCTAATGAAGACTCTTCTCCCATTCTTGGAGTCTCTTGTCTTGCTTTTGGTAATGTCTGTTAATTTTCCAAGTCATGCTGTATTCTGAAGCCAGTGGTGACTGGGATAACAAAGTGTGAAGCTGGATGAACACAGCAGGCCAAGCAGCATCTTAGGAGCACAAAGGCTGACGTTTCAGGCCTAGATCCTTCATCAGAGAGGGGGATGGGGAGAGGGTTCTGAAATAAATAGGGAGAGAGGGGGAGGCAGACTGAAGATGGATAGAGGAGAAGATAGGTGGAGAGGAGTGTGTAGGTGGGGAGGTAGGGAGGGGATAGGTCAGTCCGGGGAGGAGGGACAGGTCAAGGAGGTGGGATGAGGTTAGTAGGTAGGAAATGGAGGTGCGGCTTGAAGTGGGAGGAGGGGATAAATGAGAGAAAGAACAGGTTAGGGAGGTGGGGATGAGCTGGGCTGGTTTTGGGATGCAGTGGGGGAAGGGGAGATTTTGAAGCTTGTGAAGTCCACATTGATACCATTGGGCTGCATGGTTCCCAAGCGGAATATGAGTTGCTGTTCCTGCAACCTTCGAGTGGCATCATTATGGCACTGCAGGAGGCCCAGGATGGACATGTCGTCTGAGGAATGGGATGGGGGAGTTGAAATGGTTCACAACTGGGAGGTGCAGTTGTTTATTGCGAACAGAGTACAGATGTTCTGCAAAGCAGACACCAAGCCTCTGCTTGGTTTCCCCAATGTAGAGGAAGCCACAAGGGGTACAGCGAATGCAGTATACCACGTTGGCAGATGTGCAGATGAACATCTGCTTGATATGCAAAGTCACCTTGGGGCCTGGGATGGGAGTGAGGGAGGAGGTGTGGGGGCAAGTGTAGCACTTCCTGCAGTTGCAGGGGAAGGTGCCGGGTGTGGTGGTGTTGGAGGGGAGTGTAGAGCGGACAGGGGAATCCCAGAGAGAGTGGTCTCTCCAGAAGGCAGACAATTGCACCTCCCAGTCGCAAACCATTTTAGCTCCCCCTCCCATTCCTTAGACGACATGTCCATCCTGGGCCTCCTGCAGTGCCATAATGATGCCACCCGAAGGTTGCAGGAACAGCAACTCATATTCCGCTTGGGAACCCTGCAGCCCAATGGTATCAATGTGGACTTCACAAGCTTCAAAATCTCCCCTTCCCCCACTGCATCCCAAAACCAGCCCAGCTTGTCCCCACCTCCCTAACCTGTTCTTCCTCTCACCTATCCCCTCCTCCCACCTCAAGCCGCACGTCTATTTCGTACCTACAAACCTCATCCTGCCTCCTTGACCTGAACCTCCTCCCCGGACTGACCTATCCTCTCCCTACCTCCCCACCTATACTCTCCTCTCCACCTATCTTCTTTTCTCTCCATCTTCGGTCCGCCTCCCCCTCTCTCCCTACTTATTTCAGAATCCTCTCCCCATCCCCCTCTCTGAAGTGTCTAGGCCCGAAACGTCAGCTTTTGTGCTCCTGAGATGCTGCTTGGCCTGCTTTGTTCATTCAGCTTCACACTTTGTTTTCTCTGATTCTCCAGCATCTGCAGTTCCCGTTATCTCTGATCAGTGGTTACTGGTGTTGTCGTACGTGAAATTGATTTGAGTTGACACATTGAAATCAGCAAGAAGCCCTCCTCCACCCACCATGTCATTCTCTCCGGAGAATGCAACTTGAAAGAGTTGTAGAACGTACCAACTACTTAGCGAATAATAACAATAGTCAGAATAAATGAACTGATACCAACTTATAAAAAGTTGATCCTCCTGAAAGTATTTCATGTGGCAGGATAATGCTGGTAGGGGTGGTCTGTTTCCATCTGCTGAATGCACATTTGAAATGTACAAGAATAAAACTTTGCAACTTTGAACTTTCAGATCGCAGCACATTCTCAAATGAATGTGCTATATGATGTCACAACTTGCTTGCTGTGCATACTTTCAACAGATATTTACTGCAAGCATGCTAACTCCTGTTCCAACAGACTGTCCAGGCAGTTCAGCTCACAAATGCACACAGGTGCCCTAGGTACCTTTTTGGAACTGCAAAGGCACTCCATAGTACAGAAATTTCAGGTGGCAACAGGCATAGTTTTTCATTTTAATAAAGCATCATGTAAAGTGAGAATTAATAGTATCAATCATTTGAATTGTCGTCACTAGTTTTTACCAAGTCCTGTAAATTTGACTTGCAGATTCTGAATTTACTGTTTCTGCAAAATTGTTACTAACTTCTTACTAAACAACCCCTTCTAATTTTATAGCTGCCTTCACATGAAGTAAGATGTTCCAATGTGGTATATAAATCAAAAGAATGATGTTTCAATGCCCAAATAGTAGAGAGAAAAAGCAAAGTGGAGAGTGTCCTTGTGCTATACCAAACATATATTGAAAAGAGGAGTTTTGAGCAGTTTATTGAGCAGTGGGGAGAAAGGCACAAAAATAGAAAAACTAGGAAGATAGTTTCTGAGTGCCAATGTGTAATGGCTGAGCAAGTGGCTAACAATGCTCAAACATAGGGTGCAAAGGATACGTGGTCGTTTAGTGTTAATGGGGAGAAAAGAAAGTTGCAAGAAAAAAAGTACAAAATTAGAGAGGAGTGAGCCAATTGATTTTGAAGTTGATAGGAATGCAGGTAAGGATACAAGCTGCAGCTTTTGGGATGATTTGAATAATGTAGAGGATTAACCCTTAAAAGTCTGTTATGAGACTATAGGAGAGATTTGAACTACGTGATGATCAAGGTCTGTGCTAAGAATTAGAAATGGAATCAGGCAATGTTGTAGAGGTGGAATAAAGACATGCACTTATATAACGCTTTTGATGTCTTCAAAATATCCCAAATTGCTTTTCAGAATTAATTACTTTTTGAAGAGTAGTTACTGTTGTTTTGTAGAATAACAACCAAATTTGTCCACAGTAAATTCTCACAAACAGCAATGAAATGAATGTTGTAAGGATTTGTTTGGTTGTGTCAAGTAAGGAGGATTGTTGGGCAGGACACGGGTAAAATTTCCATTTGTCAAAGTGCCCAGGCAGTTTTTGTATTCATCTGGACAGCCAAGCATGGTCTCTATTTACATCTCATCACAAATATGCTGCCTCTCAATGCAGTCCTTCATCAGTACCACACTGAAGTGTCAAACTAAATTAGTATTCAGCTGCTGATATTGGACTGGTACCCACAATCGATTGACAATTGGCCAGATCATAGGGGACCCTGATCAATATTTATCTGCCAACAAACATGACTAATACAGATTATCACATTGCTGTTTGTCAGATCTTACTCTGCGCAAATTAGCACATGTTTTCTACATTAATACAGTAACTGCAATTCAAAAGTACGTTTAATTTGCTGAACAGTACTTTGGAATGTCCTGAGGTCATGATAAGTGCTGTATAACTGCAAATGTTTATATTTTTTTTCTTTTCTAACTCAGGCAGGGATGCTACCACTGAACCAAGCTGATACATTGAAGAAAGTGGAAGTGGACACTTGGAAGAAAGCTGTTTTGGTAATGGTGTAGTTGTGGGGAAGGGGAAAAGAGCTTAGGGGCAAATAGTTTGTCCATTTCCCCCATTTTTGAAAACCTCAATCTTGTGGTCAGGGTGCTGATGTAGTCAAGGACAGACATAAATGGGTGCTAGTAGGATCCACAGAACATAATCGTACTGTATTTTGCTGGCATTAAGCTGGAAGAAATGTTGTCTTGATGTCAGGCAGCTACCTCAACTGCATTGAGACTTGAGGCAGAAAGTTAGGGCTGGGTATCATCAACATGAATGTAGAAGCTAACCTATGCTCGTGTAGCTGACAAAAAATAAGAGACTGAGTGCATCACTGGAGATGAATGTGTAATTATAGGGGAACAAAGTCATTGAAAGCAGAGTTATGGTTGGGTTGAAACAGGCATAAGCAAATGAGTGTGATTGGTGAATTTAGCTAAAGAAAGACCAGAGGATAGAATAATCATTGTTGGAAAGGATTTAAATTAACAGGTCTATGGAATTGTAGCTGTTACCAAACATTGCTTAAGATTTTGAGTAGTTAATTAGCTTTGATGAAAACCACATTCAAACGATCTTAAGAATAAATAGCAGAAATTATGGTGTTGCTGTGGGACAATAAGTTAGCCTGTAATTTTTCGAAGAAAGGAATGGTTGAATTTCCAGTGGCATCTGGAGAATTATAAACTTAAATAATAGACTTTTTAGGAAGTTAATAACAGCGGTCTTTATAGAAATATAAAACAATTATAGAACAGTAGAAATTCATTCATCCTGCCTTACCCCTACCAGCTGCGTGGTAGAACTACTCAGCTGGGCCCTCTCCATTGTCCTTTATCTTTGACCCTGCACTTTTTTTTTCCTCCTCAGAGAATTTATCCTATTCCCTGTTGAAAACCACAATTGAATCTGATGCTACTTGCTCCCATGCAAAGCATTTCAGAATCCAATCACCTCTGTTTTAAAAAAATGTGTTGCTTCTTTCACCAGTCCTTTAAATTATCATTCTGGTTCTGGATACTTCCACTATTGGGAACAGTTTCTTCCCATATACTCTGTCCAGACGTCATATGGACCCCTCTATCGTTTCTCCTCTAAACCGCCTCTTCTTTAAAGAGAACCACCCAGACTATCTTTCGTTAAATATGAAGCCTGTCGTAAGCTGAGTTTCTCTCAGACTTTTTTTTCTGACCTCACTCCAATGCCTTCATGTTCTTTCTAAAGTGTGGAGGCAGAATTGGTTGCTGTAATGCAGTTGAAGCTTAACCAGCCTTTTGTAAACGTTCACCATAATTAGATTAGATTCCCTACAGTGTGGAAACAGGCCCTTTGGCCCAACAAGTCCACACTGCCCCTTGAAGCATCCTACCCAGACCCATCCCCCTATAACCCACACACCCCTGAGCACTACGGGCAATTTAGCATGGCCGATCCACCTAGCCTGCACATCTTTGGACTGTGGGAGGAAACCCACGCAGACACAGGGAGAATGTGGAAACTCCACACAGACAGCTGCCCAAGGTTGGAATTGAACCCGAGTCCCTGGTGCTGTGAGGCTGCAGTGCTAACCACTGAGTCACCATGCCGCCCAAATAATGTTTTCCTTTCGTACTCCATGTGATTATTTATAAAGTCCATCCTCCCATTAGGCCTATTGATTATTTATAATGAGATTGGTGGTCTCTGCAGGCATGTTGCTGAGGAAGTGATCGTGTCAGAAGAGTGTTTATGGTTTAGCTGATAGGTTTTGTGCGCAGATAGAGACTAATGGTATAGAAAGGACAAGAGAATGGGAATTGCTACAGGCTGGAATTGAATAATAAGGGATATGGAAAGGGAGAAAGCAAAGGTAGAGTTGCCTTATAGATGGACACAATTTTGATCGGCACAGAAATAGGCCTTTTGACCCAACTCGTCCATGCCAACCATGTTTTCTAATCTGAACTAGTCTCATTTGCCTGCATTTGGCCCATATCCCTCTGAACCTTTTGCTATCCCTGTACTTATCTAAAAGTCTTTTAAATAAATACCCACCTCTACCACTTCCTCGGGCAGCGTGATCTGTGTATTCACCACCACCTTCTGTGTGAAAAAGTTGCATCTCAAGTCCCTTTTAAATCTTTTCCTCTCTCATCTTAAAACTATGCTGTGTAGTCATGGACTGCCCCACCCTGGGGAAAAGCCCTTGACTATTCACTTTACCTATGCCCCTCATGATTTTTATTATCCTCTCTAAGGTTACCCCCCAGTCTCCCACCCTGCAGGAAAATTGTCCCAGTCTATCCAGTCTCTCCTTATAACTCAAACTTTCCAGTCTCAGTAACCTTTTTACACCCTTTCCGGTTTAATAATACCCTTCCTGTAGCAGGGTGACCAGAATTGTACTCAATATTCCATATGTTGCATGCTTTGTGTTCAGAGTCTTACAGGTTTATTGAGTAGTCTCAGGAACGTGGTTGTTTTCTATTAGGCAATGGTTGTATCGCACTAAAGTGTGGAGGCAGAATTGGTTGCTGTAATGCAGTTGAAGCTGAACCAGCCTTTTGTAAACGTTCACCATAATTAGATTAGATTCCCTACAGTGTAGAAACAGGCCCTTTGGCCCAAGTCCACACTGCCCCTTGAAGCATCCTACCCAGAACCAGCTTAGTTCAACAATGCACTTACAGCTTTATTTTCCTTTGGCCCTCACAATCTTGGGAAGCATGACCTGAGACTCTGAGCCCCCTATCACATTCAGTGATTTTAACAAACAGACATACTTATGGAGGTGATTGCAAGCCACCTGATTCCTGTCTTATTTTGAACTAAAACTATTAACGTTTTCAAGAAGTATATAATTTACAAGTGAGCTGAACTGGGAGAAGTATGTATTCTTAGGAAGGATCTGAATGCTGGATAGTTATCTGTAACAGTACCGCAGAAGGCCCTTGAGTGATAAAATAACTTTATGGTTATGTAGTTTGATAAAATGTCATCGCAAGGAATGTTTACAAGAATGTCAGGATTTATAAAGTGTAGACTTTGTGATTTAGCTAAAGAGGAAGAATGTTATTATTTTGTGAGATGTATAAACATATGCCTTGCCTTCATTTTCATGAAGATTGGACTCTGATTCTTTCTATGGTATCCAAATCAATGACAGTCACATTGGACATTTCGCTTCACCTTGCACGCCTTTAATGTTTGTCTTTCATAGGCCAGTAAACCAACCAATTTAAGTATTTATTGTGATTAATCAACTGTGCCAGCCCCAACGTGATATTTATGTTCAAATTGTATGTTCACAGTAGTCTTATAACAATATTTTCACGTTTATTTTCAGCTTCAGTGGTTATTGGACAACTATGAGACAGCAGAAGGTGTCAGCCTTCCTAGAAGTACTCTTTACAACCACTATCTGCGTCACTGTCAGGAACAGAAGCTTGATCCAGTCAATGCAGCTTCTTTTGGAAAACTCATTCGTTCCATTTTCATGGGTCTGCGCACTAGGCGTTTAGGCACAAGGTTAGCTATTTATCAGACTGCATTCTGATTTCCAAAGATTATTGCAGTGATTCATTTCACTTCTTTTGTTTTGAAACTTTTTTTCTCTCTCAGGGGAAACTCTAAATATCACTATTATGGCATCCGAATTAAACCAGACTCCCCACTAAATCGCTTACAGGAGGACATGCAGTATATGGCTATGAGACAACAACCAATGCATCAAAAACAGAGGTAACAGAGCTTTAAATATGCACACCTGTAACTTTGTTACATTCCAAGAGTGAGCATTAATGTTTAAACAGAAAATCAAACACCCAGTGATCAACTGAAAGAAATAATATCACAAGATTCCATGGATGAAAACAAATACGTTTTACTAATTTGGAAACAAGTGAAGGAAAAATTACTAAATCAGCAGTTTCTTAGGTTAATGCTTATACTTTATAATGTAAAGCATAATAAAATGCAATAATGTATACCACTGAACAACTGAACCTCACCTTATTCCTTATAAATTCCACCCCCAAAATCTTTGGTTACTTGCCAGATTCTTGATACTTTGCTTACTGTACTAAACCAAAGTGCCACAGCTCTCAGGAGTTCATTCTGTCACCAGTATTTGAGCTATTCTTCATGTTATAAAATTATATGAACACCCTTCCGTTATTTTTGGTGATCCTTAAATATTTCTTGAGAACCTCATGACTATGGACTTCTCAACTCAAGCTTGAGCTTAACTGTTGCTTGGTGCTCCACCACAGAAGTACTGCTTTTTCTTCTTTTTCCCTGTATGCTTTTGGTATACAGTTATTTTCAACTCTACAGAGTTTTCGTTTCTGCATGCTGAACTTGGGATTTACACCCACCAACTTAGGACTGTTGAAGCAAAATTGTAGTGTCCTGTCTCTGAGGCAAGAGGTCCAGGTTGAAATCCCACCTGGCCTGGCAGTCTTTAGTAACATGTCTAAGGGCTCTTGAAGCGTAGTGATAGTGTCCCTACCTCTGGGTCTTGAAGGTGTGTTTGAGTCCCACCTGTTCCAGAGGTGTGTTATAATATATCTAACCAGGTTGATTAAAAATTTCTAGATCCACCAACTTGGGTGCTTTCAGCTCAAACCCAGAAGTCTTTCCGACCTAATCTCAGATAACTTCCCCAAATTACAACCAAGACTATACCTTGAATTACCCACCTCTGACAACAGAAATTTGTTTTCTGAGCAATGCTAATTTCCCATTAGCTGCACTAAAAAAGACATTTCATCCTTAACCTCCCTGTGGTTTTAGGACCTTGGGTTTTCTCATTGATTACACATTAAATTTTGCCTTATAAAGCTAAGTTTTTCCATTATTGTCTTAAATTTTTGTTAAATGTTTCCTAGTTTTAATATCACAAACAATTCTCCTGGTATCTATCCTATACAGCCCCCTCAAGATTTTATATGTTTCAACAAATTCACCTCTCATTCTTCTGATCTTCAATGGACATATGCCTAAACTTTCTTCATAAGTCAAAGAACCTTCTCTGAGCTCTCTCTAAAGCAATTAATCTTTTTTTTTCAAAAAAGACGACCAAACTGCACACAGTATTAGTGATGTAGTCTCAGTAACATTCTGTACAACTGTCACAACGACCTTCTATACCCCATTCCCCTTGCAATAGGCAAAACACTCCATTTACATTCATCATCACTTTCTGTACCTTTATTTGATACACTTTACACTTATATTGTTTTATATGATTCTTGTACCTGAACACCAACCATATCCTCTGATTCTCCATTTAAAAGCTGTATTGCTCTTGTGTTCTTTCCAAAATGGTTACCTTCACATTTACCCACATTATATTCCATCTGCCAATTTTTTTGTCCACTTCCGTAACCTGTCTCTATATCCCTTTGCAGAGCATCTTCCACCTCGTGACACCTTGCTTTCCTACCTGTCAACAAATTTAGCCATCAATTTTTTTGTTTCTTATATCCAAGTTATTGGTGCAGGTTGTAAATAGTTGAGGATTCAGCACTGATCCCTGTAGCACTTTGCTAGTTACAATTTGCCAACCCAGAAAAGACCTATTTATCCCTACTCTCAGTTTCCGTAAGCTAACCAATTCTTTAACCAAGCCAGTATGTTACTCTGTATACCATATGCTCTTGTCTTATGCAGCGACCTTTGATATCGTGCCTTATTTAGTACCTTTCTGAAATCTAAGTACAGTACAAGCTACCAAATCCCTTCTAACTACAGTGAACATTACTTCATGCAAAAACTCCCCTACCATGTTGGCCATGCTTGATCACATTGTGATTTTCTTGCTATAACTTCCCTAATAATGGATTCCAGCATGTTCCTTATGACAGATGTCATGATAACTGCCTGTGACTTTTCTGCTTTCTGCCTCCTTCCATTCTTGAATAAAGATATTACATTTGCTACTTTTCAAATCACCTCCCTTCCCAAATCCATGCACTGTTATAAGTTTATAACTAATGCATCTGCTGTTTATGCTGCCACTTCCTTTAATCTTTTAAGAAACAGGCCATAAAGTCATACGGACTTATCAGCCTTTAAGTTCAATATATTTCCCTACAACCTTTTCCGACCATAGTGTTTTAAACTCGCCTCTCAGCTTTTCAATAATATTTGAAAATCTCCAAGCCCTCCATCAGAAAGATTGCCACAAAATATCAGTTCTGAGCCTCTGCTATTTCTTTGTTTTCAATTATCAAATTCCGAGAGAGAGTGAATCGGCACTAACTTCAGTTACTACAGCCTGAAGCTGGAGGTACACAGCAGGCCAGGCAGCATCAGTGGAGTAGGAAAGCTGACGTTTCTGGTCAGGACTCTTTTTTTTTTCCCGGAAGAAGGGTCCTGAGCCGAAACGTCAGCTTTCCTGTTCCTCTGATGCTGCCTGGCCTGCTGTGTTCCTCCAGCTCCACACTGTTATCTCTGACTCCAGCAACGGCAGCTCTTACTATCTCTAACTTCAGTTAATCGTTTCTTCTATTCATATACTCTTTTTTTTTGTTCATAGCTAGATTCGCCTCATATTCTGCATTCTAACTCTTTATTTCTTATTTTCTGCTGGTTCTTTAAAGTCCAATGCTCTGACCTGCCACTACTCTTGGCAGATATGTGGAGTGTTTATTCTGATTAATATGGCGCTTAACTTTCTTATTTAGCCATGAATGAAGCAACATTCTCAAACAGATTGTTGTATGATAATAGCACTCCTTTTAAAAAAGCATCTATCTTTAGCTGGTACAGAAAATCATGGATAACCTAAATGTGATTGCAAAACAGCTGTTTAATCCATTGAGGTCAGGTGGCATCAGAAGCTGCCCATTAGGTTATATGCATCCAGATTTCATCATTATACCGGCTTTTAAATCATTTTAAGCATACTTTATTTGTATTTTAATGTAATTTTATGCAGACTTGTTTCCGTGTTGTACAGTGTTTCTGCTCAGTTTTCTCATTTAAATTTTTCTCTGACATATGCCTGTCCAGTTTCCCCATAACTGTGCATCAAGCTGATGGCATCATAGTAATACCACTGGAGACTCAATCAAAAACTCCAGGCTAATGCTTTGTGGGCGTCCATTCAAGTCCCACTATAGCATTTGTATTCAATTAATGAAAATGTGGAATCAAAAGCTAATCTTGGTAATCATGGCCATGAAGCTACTTTTTTTTGTTGTTATAAACCTATCAGGTTCATTAATGCCTTTTAAAGAAGTAAATCTGCTACAACAATTTGGTTGCCTTTTAATTGCCTTCTGAAATGGCTTAGCAAGCCACTAAGTTCAAGGGTGGTTAGGAATGGGTGACATCACCTTGCCAGTGACATCTATAATGCATGAAATTAAAAATGCCAACGTTAGGTTCACATGGACCGTCTCCGATACTTCTCTCTTCCCTTCCTGGACATCTCTGTTTCCATCTCCTGGTAACCAGCTGGAAACCAATATCCATTTCAAGCCCACTGACTTCCACAGCTACCTAGAACACATCTCCTCTCACCCACTTTCCTGCAAAAAAGCCATCCCCTATTCCCAATTCTTTTGCCTCCACCGCATCTGCTCCCTAGATGAGGTATTCAAAGCCCAGACATCCCAGTTGTCCTCAGATTTCAAGGACTGCAACTCCCCCACCCCCACCCCACAGTGATCGGAAATGCCCTCAACCATGTCTCTCGCATTTCCTGCAACTCATCCTTCACTCCCCTTCCCCGCAATAACAACCCAAATAGAATCCCCCCCATCCTCACATATCTCCCCAACAACCTCCGGATCCAACGGATCATCGTCCAGCACTTCTGCAATCTGATCCCACCCTTATCTGCTTTCCAGAGGGACCACTCTCTCGGTGACTCCCTTGTCCGCTCCGCACTCGCCACCAGCCCCAACTCCTGTGGTACTTTTCGCTGTAACCACAGGAAGTGCTACACCTGCCCCTACACCACCTCCCTCACCCCCATCCCAGGCCCCAAGAAGACCTTCCCTGTCAAACAGATGTTCACCTGCACATCTGCTAATGTGGTATACTGTGTCCACTGTTCCCAATGTGGCCTCCTGTACATCAGGGAAACCAAGCAGAGGCTTGGGGACCGCTTTGCAGAACACCTGCGCTCGGTTCGCGACAAACAGCTACACCTCCCAGTCACGAACCATTTCAACTCCCCCTCCCATTCCTTGGATGACGTGTCTATCATGGGATTCCTGCAGTGCCACAACGATGCCACCCGGGGGTTGCAGGAACAGCATCTCATATTCCGCTTGGGAACCCTGCAGCCCAACGGCATCAATGTGGATTTCACAAGCTCTAAAATCTCCCCTCCTGCTACCGTATCCCAAAACTAGCCCCGCTTGTCCCCGCCTCTCTAACCTGTCCTTCCTCCCACTTAGCCTGCATTCCACCTCAAGCCCCAGCCCCATCTCCTACCTACTAGCCTTATCCCACCTTCTTGACCTGTCCGCCCTCCCTGGACTGACCTATCCCCTCCCAAACTCCCCATGTACATTCACCTTTACTGGCTCCAACCCCACCTCTTTGATCTGTCTGTCTCCTCTCTACCCTCTTCTCCTTTTATCCATCTTTTATCCGCCTCCCCCTCTCTCCCCATTTATTTCAGAATCCCCTTCCCCTCCTTCATTTCTTACGAAGTGTCTAGACCCAAAACATCAGCTTTCCTCCTTCTCTAATGCTCCTTGGCCTGCTGTGTTCGTCCGGCTCTACACCATGTTATCTCAGATTCCCCAGCATCGGCAGTTCCTACTATCGCTGTAACATTTAAAAATGCTGTTTGCTTCAGTCACAGCCTGAATGAGATGCTTCACATCTTTACCACTCTTTAGGAAATACCTTATTTTCCTGAATTCCTTATTGGATTTCTTCGTATTATTTTTTATTGATGGCCTCTTGTTATGCTCTTCTCCGGAGGAGATATTGTCCGTATGTCCGGTTATCAAAAGCTTTCATAATTTTAAAGACTTCTATCAGTCCACTTCTCAGCATCGATAAATCAGGAGAAATGAGACCAAACCTGTCAGTCTTTTCCTGATTCGTGTGCCCACATTCTTGTTTCACCCATGTTGATCTCCTTTGTACCATCTCTTGTGTTTCTATATCCTTTTCATAAGGTAACAGCCCAAACTGCATACAGTAGCTCAAGTGTTGTGTGATTTGCGTTTGATACAGGTTCAAAGTAACTTTCCTACTTTTTAATTTTATCTTTAGAGGAAAAAGTGCCTTGTACTTTTCTGTGGCCTTGCCATCCTGTTGCTCAACATTTAGTAATTTGTGTATTTGTTAAATGTGACCCCTTTGTTTTTCGATCTGTGGTTGTTGAATTTTTTTTGCCAACTCCAGATATTTTCTACGCTACCTTAAATAAATTATTAATTCTAAACGTACTTTTACGTAGAAGCTAATTCAATTATTAGGTTCTTACAAAGAGAGTGATTTTGTCGATAGACTACTGCAGTGTAGAAACAGATCATTCAGCATATCAAATGTCCTTTGTTTCTCTACTTATGAAGAACTTCATCTAATACCATTCTCCTAATTACTCCCAGAATCCACAGATGCTTCTTTTACAAGCAATTCTCTCATTTATTTTGTTATTTACTGATCCTGCTTCAGAAACATTTGTCGCCAATTATTCTGCATTCATAAAGCGATTTTATTTTTCTAACTACCAAGTTACAATTTTTGATTGTATTCATGCAATTGCAGCATGTTTATGCAGACTCAAATAATATCTTATTGTAAGCTATTCTGTTATTTAAGACCACTGTATCAATTTACTTTTCAAATTTCATAGCTGTGCTGAAAAAGAAAACATTATTTACAGTTTCGGGTTTCATGTGTACCTGGTGCACAACCATTCTGTTCCTATACTCTGCCTAATACTAACTTAGGGTGTATTTTTTTCTCTCTGTTGTTTTTTTTCCATTGGTTCAATATTGTGCAGCCTATTCCATTAAACTATCTATGTCACCATTTAGTCATCCACAGTGTGTACCGCAACAATTAAGTTTGATGTTATCATGTTGCTAATTGTTCCTTGTATCCCTTGGTTTAGATTATCATTTATGTAATAAATGTGAGTCACTATGTTACAAACTTCCAATGATTGTCAAGATCAGTGGCTATTCCTGAGAAGCTAAATGCCAACAAGGAGATAATAAAAACTTTAATGTGACATTTCCATCCAGGATATTTATTGCTACCTAACAACCCCGTTGATCTCATTCAAACGACCTTTGTGCCAGAAATTTGCAAGCAGGGCCAACATGCCCCAACTGCAAATCACTCTTGCGTTTCCCTACAATATAGATGATGCTTCTCATCTTTCATTGTCAGAAAATGTGACAAGATAGAAATATGGTGCTCCATATATCCATTCACCTCTCCAAATGGCCACTGCTGCAAATGAGGGAAATATACACTCAACATTCTTGAAGGATTCTGCTTGATTGGAGTTCTTATTAAGGTGCAAGAGATAAGATGATGCAAAAGCAAACTATTGCAGATACTGTGAATCTAAAATCATAACAAAATGCTGAAAATAATCAAGTTAAGTAGCGCCTGTTGAAAGAGAAGCAGAATTAATTCTTTTCAGGTCTGTAACTTTTATTTGGAACTGAGAGAAGTTATAAATGTAATAGTTTTTAAGCAAATGAAAGGAGGAATGGCATTCAAGAGAATAAAAGGGAGGATCTTTGATTAAGTGAAAGACAGGAGAGATTAAACAATAAAGGAGTTGGTGTTGCAGGAACAAAGGGAGTAGTAACCAGTTTCCTCTTGTAGAGAGGTTAAACATCACAGTTTAAGAATAAGACATTTCCCTTTAAAGTAGAGGAGAAGAATTTTTTTTTCTGAGGATCATTATGTGTGAAATTTTCTTTCCCAAAGCGATGAAAACTAGGCCATTGAATTGGGTCGAAGGAAAGTCCAAGGGTCGAGACCCCAGTGGATCAGACTTATTTTGTTAAATGGTGGAGCAAGCTCAAAGCCCAAATGACCTATTCCTAAATCCTATGTTCCAAAGTAAAGGAACAAAATATGTATGTAGGGGAGGTCAGAATGGCATAATCACAGAATATTATGATGCAGAAGGAGGCCATTCAGCCCATTGTGCCTGCACTAGCTGCATTATCTAATGCCAATCTCCTACCTTTTCCTCATATCTCTGCACATCATCACTATCCAGAAGACCGCCCAGTACCCCTCTTGAATGCCTCAGTTGAACTTAACTACCTCCACGTTTCCAAGCAGTGCATTTCGTACCTAACAATCTGCTGAGTGAAAAGTTTTTTTGCATTACCCGTGCTTGGTTTGCACATCACTTTATGTCTATGTCATCTTATTCTTATTTCTTTTACAAGGGGAAACAACTTCACCCCAACCACTCTGTCCAGCCCTTTTATGATTTTGAAAACTTCAATCAGCCTTCGCTCCAGGGTGAATGGCCCTGATTTCTTCACTCTATGCTAAGTTGAAGTTTGTCACACGTGGAAACATTCTACTAAACCACTTCTCTGAAGCTGAACGATGAACAAGTACTATTGAACCGCAAAACATGCTGCTAGATAGAATATTAAATGGTTTCACAGATAATTTTACTATACTGCAGAGCTAATAAAATGAGAGTAAAACAAAAATCTGTTGGGAAAATGCGCCAGAGGTTAGGTGTGATGTTGTTGAAGTCAGTGTTGAGTTTGGATGGCTGTAAAGTGACACATTGAAAGATGTTTCTTTGAGCTTTTGGTGAGCTTCATCACGGCAGGATGTACTGAGTGAAATGTCAGTGAGAATAAGGCAGAGAACTAAAATGAGACACAACAGAAATTTGTGGTCCTGTTTTCGGACTGAATGTACATGTTCTACAAAGACAACATCTAAACTGGATTTGATCTCTCTTTACATTTAACGATAAATGCAACATACTAAATTGAAAGTACTACTTTCAAATTATTATTTCACTTGGAAGAAGTGTTTGGGGTTTTATGTAGTGAGGAGAGACGGTGTGAATGGGCAGTTGTATTTCTGCACTTGCTTGAGCAGAGGGTAAGGGAGCCAAGCTGTTATAGGTGGAATTGTCCTTTCCAAATGATGAAAGAGGAGGAGGCTGGAAGAGGTGCTTGCTGGAAATGGGGGACAATGATCCTTTGAATAGGGAGGTTAGTGAGGTGGAAAGTGAGGGCAAGAGGAAATGGTTCTGAGTGGCAGAGGCAAAGATGAAAGCAAAAGTGCATAAAACAGATGGATATGATGCGAGGTGACTCTTTTATTGAGTGAAAACAGTCACGTGTCAGAAATGCAGTTATGGAACATTGTATCATTAGAACAGGTATAGAGTATGCATAAGCAGCAGCTGGGTAATTGAAATGCACAATATTATTTTAAATTAAACCTGGAAAGTTGGAATGGTAACTAATTTACATTAGTCCAAAATTAAGGTCAGGAAGAAACCCTTTAGTTGACAACTGCTGAATGTTTGGCATGATCTGCCAGGTCGGTGGCAAAAATAAAATTCCTAATAATAGTTGAAACATAGTTAAATACTATGATGGGAAAGCTGCAGCAATATGTCAAAAAAGGGGGTTTTAATGGACTGATTTCCGTTCTTGCTCATGTAATTTTCTTAATGTATGTCTGTGCTGCCTTTGCACACAGAGTAATGAAGTTTAATTTAGTTTGACACTCCAGTATGTTCTCTGTTCTTAATTCTTTTTTCCAAGATGTTAGTCTTGGGAACTTTAGATTTTGCTAATGCTTTAATTCTAGTGACATTGATAATACTGTTTCTTAGATATAAACCTATGCAGAAGTTGGATGGAATGGGAGATGGCTTCGCAGGAAGTGGCCAACAGATTCCTAATTCTGCAGAGCAAACCATCGTAGCACAGAGTCAACACCATCAGCAGTTTCTTGGTAAGCTGAGGTTATTTCGTAGAGCCCTACAGCACAGAAACAGACACTTTGGCCCAAACTGGCCCATGCCAACCAAGATCTCCATCCGTGCTAAGCCCATTTCCATGCTCTTGGCCCATATCCTTTATTTGTCCAAGTGCCTTTTAAATGTTGTTAATGAACCTACATCAACTGCTTCCGCTGGCAGCTCATTCCATACGTGTACCACTGTCTGGATAAAAAAAGTTGCACCTCAGGTTCCCATGACAACAAAATGTGAGGCTGGATGAACACAGCAGGCCAAGCAGCATCTCAGGAGCACAAAAGCTGACATTTCGGGCCTAGACCCTTCATCAGAGAGGGGGATGGGGTGAGGGTTCTGGAATAAATAGGGAGAGAGGGGGAGGCGGACCGAAGATGGAGAGAAAAGAAGATAGGTGGAGAGAGTGTAGGTGGGGAGGTAGGGAGGCTGGACTGGTTTTGGGATGCAGTGGGTGGAGGGGAAGAGCTGGGCTGGTTGTGTGGTGCAGTGGGGGGAGGGGACGAACTGGGCTGGTTTAGGGATGCAGTTGGGGAAGGGGAGATTTTGAAACTGGTGAAGTCCACATTGATACCATTAGGCTGCAGGGTTCCCAGGCGGAATATGAGTTGCTGTTCCTGCAACCTTCGGGTGGCATCATTGTGGCACTGCAGGAGGCCCATGATGGACATGTCATCTAAAGAATGGGAGGGGGAGTGGAAATGGTTTGCAACTGGGAGGTGCAGTAGTTTGTTGCGAACTGCACCTCCCAGTCGCACAGTTCACAACAATCTACTGCACCTCCCAGTCGCACAGTTCGCAACAAACTACTGCACCTCCCAGTCGCACAGTTCGCAACAAACTACTGCACCTCCCAGTCGCACAGTTCGCAACAAACTACTGCACCTCCCAGTCGCAAACCATTTCCACTCCCCCCTCCCATTCTTTAGATGACATGTCCATCATGGGCCTCCTGCAGTGCCACAATGATGCCACCCGAAGGTTGCAGGAACAGCAACTCATATTCCACCTGGGAACCCTGCAGCCTAATGGTATCAATGTGGACTTCACCAGTTTCAAAATCTCCCCTTCCCCAACTGCATCCCTAAACCAGCCCAGTTCGTCCCCTCCCCCCACTGCATCACACAACCAGCCCAGCTCTTCCCCTCCACCCACTGCATCCCAAAACCGGTCCAACCTCCCTACCTCCCCACCTATACTCTCTCCACCTATCTTCTTTTTTCTCCATCTTCGGTCCGCCTCCCCCTCTCTCCCTATTTATTCCAGAACCCTCACCCCATCCCCCTCTCTGATGAAGGGTCTAGGCCCGAAACGTCAGCTTTTGTGCTCCTGAGATGCTGCTTGGCCTGCTGTGTTCATCCAGCCTCACATTTTGTGGTCTTGGATTCTCCAGCATCTGCAGTTCCCACTACCTCAGGTTCCCATGTATTCTTTCCCGTCTTACCTTAAACTGATGCTGTCTAATCCTTGATTCCCGAACTCTAAGGAAAAGACTGAGTGCATCCACCCTATCCACGCCTGTCATGATCTTATATACTTGGATGAGATGCCTCCTTCAGTCTCCTACGCTCTAAAGAAAAAATCCTAGCTTGCCCAGTCTCTCCCTATAACTCAGTCCCTTGAGTCCTGGCAATGTCCTTGTGAATTTGTTCTGTACTCTTTCCAGTTTAAAACATCCTTCCTGTTGCAAGGTGACCAAATCTGAACACAATACTCCAAGTGCGTTCTCACCAACATCATGTACAACTTCACTATAACTTCCCAACTTTTATACTCAGTGCCCTAACTGATGAAGGCCAGTATGCCAGAAGATGCCTTCGCTGTCCTGTCTATCTGTGACTCCACTTTCAGAGAACCATGCACCTGGACTGCAAGGTCCCTCTCTTCCACTGCAGCCCTTAAGGTCCTACCGTTCACCACAAAACTCCTACCTGGATTTGACTTTCCAAAATGCAATACCTTACACTTACCTAAATTAAACTCATTTGTCATTTCTTGGCTCACTGCCCCAGCTGATCAAGATCCTGTTGCAATTTCGGATAACCTTCCTCTCTGTCCACAATACCGTCTATTTTAGTGTCATCTGCAAACCTATTAATCTTGCCTTGTACATTCTCATGCAAATCATCCATATAAATAACAACCAGCAATGGGCCCAGAACCGACTCCTGAGGCACACAACTAGTCACGGGCCTCCAGTCAGATAAGCATTCTTCCAGTATTACTCTCTGCTTCCTACCATCAAGCCAATTGTGTATCCAGTTTCTCAGCTCTCCCTGGATTCCATGTGATCTAACCTTCCAGAGCAGCCTACTATCTGGAACCTTATCAAAGGCCTTACTGAAATCCATATAGACTACATCTACTGCCCTGCCCTCCTGGTCACTTAATTAAAGAACTCTATCAAATCTATGAGACATGATCTCCCACGCACGATGCCATGCTGACTACTCCTTATCAAACCCTGTTTTTCCAAGTGCGTGAATATCTTATTCCTCAGAATCTTCTCAAGTATCTTACCTATCGCAGATATTAAGCTTACTGGTCTATATTTCCCAGGCTTTTCTTCACAACCCTTCTTGAACAAGGAGACAACATTCGCTACCCTCCATCCTTCCAGTCTCCAGCCTATCAGCCAGGGCCCCATGATTTCTTCCCCAGCCTCTTGCAGCATTCTTGGATCTATCTGGTCAGGACCAGAAGATTTATGCACCTTCGTAAATTCTTACATTTCCAGCACCATCTGTACTGTGATATGGACTGTCCCCAAGATATCACAACTAACCTCAGCAAGTTCCCAAGTCATTTGAGTCTTTCTCCACAGTAGACAGAGTAGAAGTATTCGTTGAAGACCTTGCCCATCTCTTGCGGTTCCACACATACATATCTGCCTTGAGGGGGCCTGCTGTCTCTCTAGTTATTATTTTCCCTTTAACATACTTAAAGAATCTCTTTGGATTCATCGTAGCTTTGGCTGAGAAGATCATCTCATGGCCCCTTCCTGATTTCCTACTTCAGTAAACTCCTGTATTCCCTATATACCTCCAGAGATTCCCTTGATCCTAGTTGCCTGCTCCTGAGCCATGCCTGTTCCTCTTTTCTGGTCAAAGCCACAAATCTCTTGTTATCCGGGGTCCCTTACTCCTGCCAACCTTGCCCTTCACCCCCACAGGAACATAAAGATCTTGAATTCTAGCTAGCACACTTTTAAAGGCCTCCCACTTTCCAGAGGTCCCTTTGTCTGCAACCAAATTACTCCAATCAACCCCTATGAACTCCTGTCTCAGTCGCCTGCCCTGCCCTGTTTTCCCAAAGGTAGGTCACATTTTGCCCCTTCCTGAGCAGTTCCCTCTATATATTGCTTAAGGAAACTTTCCTAAACACATTTAACAAATTCAACCCCATCTAAGCCCTGAACACTATGGCAGTCCCAGTCTATGTTAGGAAAATTAAAATCCTCTACTGTGACAATCCTATTGCTCCTACACGTCTCCCCAGTCTCCCTGCCTATTTGTTCCGTTGACTATTTGGGGGCCTATAGAACAACCCCAATAATGTTACCATCCCCTTCTTATTTCTTAGCTCCACCCACAAAGCCTCACTGGATGATCTCTCAGGTATTTCATCTCTAATTACTGCTGTGAGACTCCTTAATCAAAATACAACTCCCTCTTTCCTCCACCTCTGTGCTGCCTAAAGCACCTGTACCCTGGCACATTAAGCTACCAGTCCTGTCCCTCCCTTCGCCATGTTTCTGTAATGGCTATAATAACCCAGCCCGACATACCTATCCATGCCCAGAGTTCATCGGCCTTACCTGTCAGCTCTCTTTCTTGGAAATAGATGTAATTTAATCAAACAGGCATTCGTCATTCTCTGCCCTGTCTTTTCAACTTGCTATTTCTGATTACTGTATCACCTTCCAGCCTCACATTTGCCTCCCTGCTGTTGAGGATCTGACCCCCCCTGCCAATCTAGTTTACACCCTCCCTTGCAGTACTAGCAAATTTGCCTGCCAGGATATTGGTCCCCCTCCCATTCAGTTAAGTCAGCTTTTAATGTTGCTTTTCATTTACAGCTTTCAAGGTAATTTTATATTGTGCACATCTGCAAATAAAACATCCTTACAAATTTCTAATGAGTAAGGAAAGATATAGAACCAGGTGCAAATGTTTGGATTGCAGAAAATGAACAACACGGGAACAACACCAGTAATATCACCATTAGCAGTTGCCTTTTCATCAGCTAAATGATGCTCCATACAATACAGCAAAATGAAGCTCAAAGGGCGTAGTACCTCAGAACAAGGCCCACTGGTGACTTACTGGATCTGCAATACTTTAGGAGGCTCAGGCTTTCACAGCCGATCATGACTGACACATACAGCCTCCTGGAACAAGACCTACTTCCAAGACAGGCAAGTGAATACTCATTGCCAATCAAAGTCCAGTCACCACGGCCCACGTTTTTTGACCTGATTCTAACCCCAGATCAGCATTCCAGTCTACCCTGATAAATTTGTTTTTAAGCATGGAGTGGAAAGCTATCTACCTCTCCCCTAAAAATATGCAAGGACTCTGCTTCTACCACCTTTTCAGGAAGATGAGTCCAAAGACTTATAATTCTCTGAGAGCAAACTGTTACGGACAGACCAAACCCCTTCAAATATACCAATGAGGTAGCCTGGACCGTAACTCTTTCTTATCTAAAGGCAGTGTAAGGTGCTGTGTTCCAGATGTCGTTCAATTGGATACACTACTCGGTTTTAAGCAAAACACACTTTATTCTTACTCTACACTTAAAATGTGAATAAAAGAAAGAAGAATTGATCTAACTTTAACTTTATTTGAAAACTTAACTGAATAATAGATTATATAACTACTAAACAACAACTGTTCCAATATAGTAAGATCCCATAAACATACCCTTGGCCAAAGTCAGTATAATATACTATGTCACAAGCAGTTCTAGCATCAGAGACAGTGCAGGTTTTTAGCTGTAGTGAAGAAAGAGAGAGATCTAGCAACTTTCACAATCAACTTCCAAAAACCCAGTAACTACTGAAAACTAAACTAAAACCCTGGCTCTGTGGAAGCCTGACTCCACTCATTCATGCTGCTTCTATTGTTTCAACTTTAGAAACCAAACCCAAGGCCTTGTAAATTGTTTACTTTATTGTCTGGAATAGACTGCTTTTCACCTCTTTGTCCTTTTTCTTGTTGAAGAAAAATTGAGAAAATACACCTCTTAAAGTGTAGTATCGTGACAGCTTCCGCCTTAAAAATAATGCATCATCAATATACAACAATGGTTTTATTTTTAAAATCCTTTAGTCTTACGCTGTTAATACATACATTACATTAACTTGATGCATTCAAACATTCACTACTACAGTCCTGCAAGACCTGCCTTCATGCAGTTTGGCACAGTGTGAAAGATCAATAAAAAAGAAACTAATAGAGCCAAAATCATTCCTCCAGCCCATAGCCCTCATACTTACCTTCCCTACACTCGCCATGAATGATCCTTGCTACCAGTTGCCACCTAATGTGCCATACCTACCCGAACGATGCTTCATACCCTCTGCGTTCCTCTATTTTCCTATTACTCCTTATAGCTTCCATGGAACTCTATGGCCTCGCACCTTCCCCATATTCCTCACACCATTCTGTGCTCCTGTGCCTGGTCTGGACTGCACATAACTGTATACCCACAGCAATGTGGTTGACTCTGGATAATTGAGGCTGAACAGTGGATGCTGGTCAGCCATCAATGCCTACTTCCCACGAAAAAAAATTTAAAACAATTCTCTCCTCTTTAAGCCTCTTTTGTAGTGTTTTCTCCCTGCCAAAATGAGGTGCAAAATAGCCTGTTTCCTATTTGACAAGAGAAGTAATAAAAGCTGGGTCTAGAGTAGATGTAGATGAGGATTGCAGAATCATTATCAACAGTGTTGCCCAGATGATCTGAAATTGTTGAATTCAGTGTTGAGTCCAGAAAGATAGGATGCTGTGCTTAATTTTCACTGGAACCATGCAGGAAACTGATAATGTGTCTTGAGTGACTTCTGAGGCAATTAATTCATGTCATTTATAATCCATGAAAAGTGCAGTTTCAACAAATTAAGTAATCTAACTACTAACACATCTCCAAATCCATTATTAACTAGAAAATTGCAAGTCACCATATAATAAAGAGCAGGTCAGAAGTTGGATTTTGTGTTGCATAACCCTCCAAAATCTTTCTCGTATCTGCAAGGCACAGGTCAGGAATGTGATAGCTTACTCTCACCACCTGCTGCTCCAAACCACCATAAAGCAAGCCAGTTCGTCGTCATCCTACTCGTTACTCTGAACATTCATTTACTACACCATGACTGAATGACAACATTGTGTACCAGCTAGAAGGTGCACTTCAACTTTCCAAAAACTTGATTGACGTTCCAAAGACTTTCAAAGCCAAAACCTCTACTACGTAGAGGAGTAAGGGACTCAGGCACTTGGCAACACCACCACCAGCAGCAAGTTCTCCTCATATTCAAATTGGAATTCAAGATCTAAAAGCACTCTAGGTTTATCTATACCACAGTGACTGTGGGAATTCAAGATCACCTTCTCAAGGGCAATTAAAGATACCTGATAAATGCTGACTCTGCCAATGTCATCTGCATCCTATAAATAAATAAAACAAATGTTCGTATTGTGTGAGTACATATGTAAGAATAGTCTGTCAGCATTCTTGGTGAAAGAAGACCAAAATCGCAACACAGTTGGCTGCTTCATTGCCTTTACCCTCCAAGCTCTGAAGGCCTTTTGATGTCAGTAAATGAAGCATGGTTTGGTGTCTCGGATGACTAGTGTTAATAAATCTTGTTTTTGATTCATTTTAATAATAGATGCCTCTCGCGCTCTTCCTGAATTTGTAGAGCTTGAGGTTGCAGACATTCCATTATTGGATGGCATCACCCTTGAGGATATCAGAACATTACAGATTCTTTATAGAGAGCACTGTGAGGTAAGGGATGTAGTACCTCTAATTTAAAATTAGTTTTGAATTCTAATATGCACAATTTAAAAGTAAATTATTAATTCTTTTATGACTGCAATTTCATATTAAACTTTGCCAAATCTTTACTAACGCAAAACAAATCACAGAACTGATCTCTTTGTTTTTCTAAAATAAAATTCTGCAGACGATGGAAATAATAATTTAAAAAATAGTGCTGGGAGCATTCAGCAGGTCTGGCATAATCTGAGGAGAGAACCACTCAATATTTTAATTAATCAGAACTGGCAAATATTAGGAACATAAGCACTTTTATTGCTGTTCTAAGGAGGTATGTGGTTAGTCCCTCAGAAAATAAAATTATTCTTGTTCATGCCAAGAGCCTGCTGGTCCAGAGATAGGAACACCACCACTGTATCACAAGACCTCTGTAAATGGAGGCAAGTAGAGAGAAATAAGGGAAAGGTCTGAGATTTGGTTAAAGATGGAAGACATTAAATGACAAAGCAATAGCCAAAGAGTGGCAGATAGTGGCATAGTGATAATGTCACTGGCCTCATAACCCAGACACTCAGTTTGTGTTCTGGGATAGTTGATCAGATTCCACCATGGCAGCGGTTGGAATTTACATTAATTTAATAAACAAAGAAACATATGAAATAAGAACAGCAAAAGACAATTCCGCCCTTCAATCCTGCTCCACCATTCAATATTATCCTAGCTAATCATCAATTCAGTACCCTAATTCTGCTTTTTCCCCATATCCATTAATCCCTTTAGACCTCAGAACTATATCTGTCTATTTTTTGAAAATATTTAATGTTTTGGCCTCAACTTTTCTGCGGCAGTGTGTTCCACAGACTCACCACTCTCTGGGTGAATAAATTTCTCTTCATCTCAGTCCTAACTGACCAACCCATCTCCTTAGCATGTGAAACCTGGTCTGGAATTGCCTGGTCATTGGAAACATCCTTCCTGTGTTTACCCTGTCCAGTCCTGTTAGAATTTTAAAAGTTTAAAAGGGATATCTTACCATCATCTAAACTTGGGTGGATGCAATCTGAATAGATTCATTATTTCTTTAAACATTAGTCCTGCCATCCCAGGAGTTAATCTGGTAAAACTATTGTTGCACTCCATCCATCGTCAGAACATCCTTCCTCAGATAAGGAGACCAACATTGCGCACAATACTTTTATGTATGATCTCAGCAAGGCCCTGTACAATTGCAGCAAAACATCCCCCCCCCCCCCCCCCCCGTACTCACTTCCTCTTGCTATGAAGGCCAACATATGACTGCCTGCTGCACTTGTATACCTTCAGCGACTGGTGTACAGGAATACCCTGGTCTTGATGTACCTCCCCCTTTCCTAACCTATCACTATTCAGACACTAACAAGCCGCCTTGTTTTTATTACCAAAGCAGGTAAACTCTCATAGCCACATTATACCTCATTTGCTATGCATTTGCCCACTCACTCAGCTTGCCCAAATCACAGTGACACATCTCTGCATTCTCCTCACGTTTCACCCTCCCACCCAGCTTTGTGTAGTCTACAAACGTGGTGATTTAAATTGTTGAAGAGATACTGTGAATAGCTATGATCCAAGCATTGATCCCTGTGTGGTACACCACCAGTCACTGGCTGCAAGTCAAAAATGACCTGTTTATTCCTACTGTTTGTTTCCTGTTTGTCAGTACACCACCCTCAATCCCATGTGCTTTAGATCTGGAATATAAAGCTAGATATCAGTAACAGTAACAATGAGGCCATCAACTGAGTGAAAAGGAATTCTGCTATCCTTACTTGACTTGGTCAATATATGACTAAATGTACACAAGTTCACTCTTAAATAGCCAATTTGAGGACAAATAATTAAGGGCAACAAATTCAGGCCATACCAGTGCCCACAGTTCATGAAAAAAAAAGTAAAATGAGGACAAGAATTGAAAATACAGATTGATCCAGAAATGGTGTGATTGTGAATGACTGCTGTTGAAAGCAAAAGTGAAAAAAACAAAGTTATCACTGGAGAGTGAAACTAAAGGAAAAGGGGGTGAGGGCAGTGGAGTCATTTGCAGTGATTGAAGTCAGAAATTGTTAAACTTAGTATTTGGTTTAGAAAACCACAATCTTTCAAAAGATCAAGTGCTGCTTCTCAAGCTTGTTTTGAGCTTCACCCAATGCTGAGAACAAGGATAAGTGCAAGGTGGAGATTTAAAAAGACAGGTTATCGGAAACTTTGGGTCATACGTGTGGGCCAAGCAGAGGTGTTCTGCAAAGCAGTCACCTAATATAAATTGCTTTTCCCAATGTAGAGGACCCCATATTGTGAATAGCGAGTGCAGTTTGCTAAATTGAAACAAACACATGTAAATCACTGTACAGTCTGGAAGAGAGCAACTGGGGCCTTGGACACTGAGGAGAGAGCAGGTAAAAATAGCATGTGTAACACCTCATTCATTTACATGGAGAGGTACTGAGGTAGGAGATCAGGTGTTGTGTTTGACCATGCTCCATTTCATCTCCGGATAAGTTATGTTTTTAACATCTCCCAATTCAAATGAAAGGCCTTGAACTGACATCTTGACCAATAGCGCCCAAGAGTAGCAATCTCTACATTTGTACACTTCTATTAAATAACAACAAATTACTAGACACGCTAAGTGACATTGACTATAAAATACAGAGGCAAGAAACACACTTGACCTATCTTAACTTCTGCCAGTCATTCTCTTACTTCCTTCGGTAGTTCACTTAAACTTTTCCAATTACTATTTCTAAAAATAGAGCATGCAGTGATAGATCAACATTTTTCAGATCTGGGTGAATAACCTTCAGTTCCTCATCCTCACATTAGCCCAGCTTCACAAAGCATATCAGTTTAGCAGAGATAACAAAGTGTGGGGCTGGATGAACACTGTGTTCATCCAGCCCCACACTTTGTTGTCTTGGATTCTCCAGCATCTGCAGTTCTCATTATCTCAGTTTAGCAGAGAGCTGTTTTAACTCAGTATGCAGATCTCACAATCCAAGTTTTGCACAGGTAATCTTGCTACAATAACCAAACCAATTAAGTTAGCATATGCATTTGTTAAAGCCTCCACTAAAATAATAGAGTTTCAAATAAACTTCTTAGTGTGCATGTTCTAATATCTACGATCTAATGTAAAAATTCTAACTTCCGATACACCCACACCTCCTCTGAAGAGCTTCTGTTTTTAAACTGCAAAGAATAATGCATTTTTTAAACTGTTTTTTGATTGAGCCATACCTTCTGCTTACAGAATGCTTTTGTTGCTTATAGGCGATACTGGATGTTGTGGTGAATCTTCAGTTTAGCCTAATTGAAAAGCTATGGCAAACATTCTGGCACTATAGTTCATCAACTTCAACTGAAGGGACAACTATCAGTCAAACCAGGCAAGTGTCTACTCAGATCCATTTGACTTTCACAATATGACCAGTTATGTTAATCAGAGTGAGATTAGTTTAGGCCCAGTTTAAGTGATGTGTTGCAAGCACATTGCTGAAACCTGAGGACTGACATTCTCCCAAAATACAAGCTGCCCTGTTGTACCTTTGGAGGCAACGAAAGTAAAGGTGACAATGAAAAATGAGCTGTGTTCCTCACTGCCAGTGAATTTCAACTAAGTTTCTGAGGAGGAAACTGGAGAGAGGACACTTCAGGACAACAAACGTACCATTGCACAAGATGATAATGCTGACTGCCCCTTTTGTAGAATTGTGCCAGGTGAATATCAAGAGCATGACACTGGCAAGTCAACAGTATAAGACAGAAGTACAGATTGCCCGATGTACCAGGGACAGTATTTTGGACAGATAGTGCTGTTGGAGAAATCAAGTGCTTTTGATGATGAGTAACCAAGCATTTGAAACATTGTTTGGCCTTTGCAAGGGCATCGTGAAGAGAAATGTCGTGAATTATGAAGAACGACTTGTGTCCGTGTTTGATATCAGATTGGACTTGGGGAATCCTGTCAAAATTATCCACACACAAATAAAACTCCCCATGGGGATATAAAAGTGCAGCGATTGGGCAAAGCAGCATTTGTGGCAGTGGGGCAGCTACCATTTAATGATAAAGTACATGACCGACCAGCCAAGGGCGGGAAAATGAATGGTATATGTTTGTTTTTGTTTTCTTGGGGTTTAAAAGCATTTATTCTCTTTCTATTTTTTCAAAACCAGACAAAATATTGATTTATGAAATATCAAACTGAACAAAGACATATTAAAAGTAATTTTGGTAAGATGTGAAAAGAATATGACTGTGTAAGTTGCAGGGACTGGGTCCCACAGAACTGCACATAGAGTAGTTTGCTGCTGCTGCCTGCTGAATGGGAATGTAATTTCAAGATAAGCGGTAGGAACTGTTTCTTAGACAGCAGAAATCCTACCAAAACGTGGGTAGTGGGGGCTTGATACTCTGCTCCACATGAAATTGATCAATGTTGAAGAAGGGGTGTTAACAAGCATTATATCTCATTAGCAGATATATAAGAACCGATGCCTCACGTCATATTTCAGGTGTTTTTGGGGAACAATACATAACCCTGTGGAAAATTTTACATCATCTGAAAAATGGATGCAAAGACCACCAATTTCTAACCTGATTTATGTTGTATATTTATGTTTATCTTTATTTTCTACCTCTCCTACTTTCCTATCTCCCTCCCATGCAAGTAAAATATATATCCTTCAACAATTTTGAAAATACCGCATAGAATGCATCTGTGAGAAGCCTGAGGCAAGTCTGTTCCATTTTCTTCCACACTCTGATGTGGAAGTGCTTGGCCCCCATTTGTTGGCATGGTGGGTATTAGGCACTTAGAATGCCAGAAATTCATATATCTTCACTTGCTAACTTTAGGAGATGCAGAAAGTATGTCAGTTAGCATTTTAATTGATTGTTTAGGAGGCTATTTGTAGCCTTTTCCTTTAATCATCTGGTAGTGAAATATGTATAACTGTAAATCAACACTTTTGGGGCTATTTTTAAAAAAATCAAAAATTTAAAGAGTTTAAAACTTTTTTCCTTAAATATCCAGGCTCATGTATTTCTCGAACAGCATCTGGGACAGATATGTTTTATTCCCATAAAGCTTGGTTCCATATGTATAACTTGATTATCTCCTTATCTATCGCTTTTTGTAATGCCACAGTGGAAAAGAAAAATTGCACTTTTCACTGCTGGAAATGGTCTGACTAAAGCAAGCTGTCTCTTAAAATTACTTTCTAGTGTGTAACTAATTTATTTCTGATATTTTTGTTTCTTAACATCAATATTTCTTGATGTTTATTAAGTTGATTTGCATTTATCCTGAACCAGAATATAACTTGCGGATGAGACGAGGAGAAATGTCTTCAAACGATTGTGAATGTTTGGAATCCTTTACCTTCCTGGAGTGTGAATCCTTACTCATTGAGTGTACTTGAGGCATTGATTGATGAATGTTTAGATGCTGAAGAGAATTAAGGAATATGAGGATATTGCAGCAAACTGGATTTAAATAAAAGATTAATCCTGGACATATTGTATGCTGAAGCAAGCATGTTGGCCATGTCCTTTTACATAGGTTTATTCAGAAAATCATTGGTTTTAGATATTGAAGAGCACCCCCAGATTTGTCCTAGCACCTGAGATACTTCATCAGCAATCCAGTGCTTTGCTCAATGACAACTCTGCAAGACCATAAGATATAGGAGCAAAATTGGGCCATTCGCCCCATCGAGTGTGCACCTTCATTTAATCTTGGGCGATGTGTTTCTCAACACCATTCTCCAACCTTCTCCATTTAACCCTTGATTCCCTTACTAATCAAAATCCTGTCTGTTGCTGGCATAAATACGTTCAATGACTTAGCCCTCACCGTCTTCGGTGATTGTGAGTTCCACAGATTCACCACTGTCTGGCTGAAGAAATTCCTCCTATCTCAGTTCTGAAGGATTGTGCCCTCTTCTGAGGCTATGCCCTCAGGTCCTAGTCTATCATACATCTTCTACATGTCTATTCTATCCAGGCCTCCCTGATGTAGTTTCTTTCCTGCGTGTCAGTGAAGGGACTTCTTTTAGTGTCATCAGCCACAACCTTTGTGAGCGTGCCTAATTTTTGAGGAGCCATAGGCTAATCCTGCTTGGAGTTTGTTGTAGGAGAATTGACTGTCACAGGATGAAGGAATCTTTACAGCATCATGATCTTTCAGTTGTTGCAAACCACCTGAGAATTGATGGAAATCAGTCCCTTTCAGTTTATGAATACTCCTGAAAGATCTAAAGGTGCCTCCAAAGATGTGCAGGTTAGGTGGATCAGCCATGCTAAATTGCTCATAGTGTTCAGGGGTGTGTGGGTTATAGGGGGATGGGTCTGGGTGGGACGCTTTAATGGGCGATGTGGACTTGTTGGGCTGAAGGGCCTGTTTCCACACTGTAGGGAATCTAATCTAATCTAAATACAACATATACATACTTGGTGGCTCGCTGAACCTGTGAAATGTCAAACCACAACAGTAAATCTCTAATATTGACTAACCTCATCAGTATTTAGGTAAATTCAAGTATTGTTGAGACAAACATGGCATCTGGGAGAAGCATTTAGGGACAGCAGACTGAGAGATTTCAAAAATATCACAAGTGGATCTCAGAGAGCTAAGAAATTAAGAGCTCCAGTGACCTTCCCCAACCACAGTGCATTTTTGCCCACCCACTCCACTTAGAGAGAGGAATTTTTCCAAGTGACTACAAATGGAAGTGATTGCCTTCAAGAAAAGTCTGGGTCTCCTGCGGCACTTAGCATTAGGCATTTCCAGAATTCTGTTCCTCTGTTCATATCTTGTGTTAGGAATATAATCTCCTGCAAAGTAGAACTCATTGCTCATCGCCTCTTCTGCAGCAACAGTTTGTAAGGGAGAAAGCTCTTGGTGCTGCTCTTGCTGTGACTATCATTGCTTGTGCCAATCCTCATGTTCTTTATCAGAGGCAAAAGATGGATCAATCCTCAATGGCTCCTATGCTGCTAATAATGACAGCTGGAGAGTGTAACTCCAAGGCAGAAAACTGCTGAGTGGCAGAAATGACTACCAGCTATTGAAAATTGCTTCCAAGTCAGAATACAGCTTTAAAATGAAACCTTTCACTTAGCCAAGGTAGAAGTTGTCAAATCTTAGTAATTAAAACCTTGCTTGCTTCTCAGTTGCTGAGTTTCCACTGTCTTCCCAACTTATTTTGCCTAGTGAAATCCAGGAAACCTGTGCACTCTTGAGTTAAAGGCAGAATCCTGGGTAGCAACATTATTTCATTTCCATGGAACATATTTACATTTTCTGACCCTGCCCCCATCTCATGGGGGAATTCCAGTAGCTAATGCATGCACTCGGGTTAAATGCGAAAGCCCACTGTTAAAGAAGTACATGGTTCTGAAAGAGTTAATGTTCCTGTTGCATTGGCTCCACCCATTTTTCTGTCTCTCTCATTCTTTGGATGGAAAGAAGGGGCAGATTCTTAAAGGGTTTTTAGAAGAGCAGGCAATGGAACTTGATTTCAGGTTGAATGGTAGCTATTAAGTTCTCAGAAACCTGCAGGTGGGTCAGATTTCCCAGCCTTCGTTGACAGGAACTGTTGTGCATTCATTTGTATGTCAAGAATGTTCTTTAATATCCCAAACCACAGAAACCGCATTCATAGGCATAATCCTATTGGTATTGGTATTATTGCAAGAATATTAATGTAGAAACGCAACTAACGTTCTGGGGACCTGGGTTCCAATCCCGTCACGGTAGATGATGGAATTTGAACTCAGTAAAACAAAAAATATGGAAATAAGAATTTGCTGATAACCCTGAATCCATTGCCATAAAGATGACTTTGCAGGGTCGACTGGGCTGTGTCTGCTGTTATCTATCTTGGTGCCTGGGTCACTAGCAGGTGATCTGTCCTGTTTCATTGCATCGTTGAGACTTTGTAGTAATTCATATCACTGAGTGACTTGCTAGGCCACTTTAGAGGACAATTGAAAATCAACCACATTGCTGTGGTTCTGGAGTTACATACAGGTCAGATGAGGTAGGAATGGCAGTTTCCTTCCCTAAATGACATTAGTGAACCAGATGGGTTTTTCCAACAATCGGTAATGATTCACGGTCATCATTAGAATTTGCTAATTCAGTTTTTCTTTGAAACCTCAAATCTCCAGCATTTTACCTGAGTTTGTGAATTAACTGTCCAGTAATAATACCACTAGGCCATTGCCTCCCTGTTAATACCAGAATTTGAACATTTGAATACCAGAAAGTGCCATGAGTGATCCTCTAGGAAAATATGACAATGACAGGGTCCCTTCCAGTTTCCCAATCTGTATGCAGTCTTTTTGCTTCTTTAACCTGCTGTCTGCACAGAAACCCAAGCATTTTGGAATATTAAAATATCATCTTTTGTCTCAAATTTCACATTACTTGGGAACACAGTCACTGTTGAGACTTGTTAAATTGGACCTGGTGAGGGTATAAAAATCCACCATTTAATTTCAAACAAAATCTCTCTCTCAGCACTGGTATTTTAATAATCATTGATTTGATTCTACATCTGTCCTCCTGCAGTGAGAATGAGATAGAAGGTAGACTTCCGAAGGCAAAGCTCACTGCTCTGTGTAAGAATGACTCCGTCCTCAAGTGGATGTGTACCTGCGATCATATAATGTACCAGGCTTTGGTGGAAATCCTTATTCCAGACGTCCTTAGACCTATTCCTAGTAAGTACTACTGCAAGTTGCTTGCTTTTCTAAATTTGGAAATTCACACCTAAGAAGCATCAAAGGCGTAACCCCAGATCGCAACATTTAAGTCAACCAAGGTTAAAGACAAACCTATTCCTCACCTCCAGTAATAATGTTTTATATATGTGTTCAGCCCATTTTAGCGCCGCTTCTCATACATGGCAACTGCACTTGCTTCATGCCTCAATTTGAAATCTGACAATTGCATGTTGCTTAGTGTTAGCATATAATTGTGTGCAGGCAATACAGGTGGTGTTGCAAGACAATATGGGAGTTTAACACATTCCCAAAGAGAGCAGACCTCACATGGAAGATGACAAAGACAGTGGCCAGCCACAAATATGTAAGCTGTTCACTTTTATACTTGATGTTTAAGTTGACCCCTGTTTTGGGAAAGGTTTTTCGAAGCTTCAAAAATCAACTTGTATCATCTATGCGAAGTGACATGCTGATTGGAGTTACTGTCTCTTGGAGAATGTTAGCAGGCATTGAGGCATGTAAAATTGGGAAGTTTCCTAATGAATTTGGTGCTTTGACTTTGAAGAACCCAAAGGCTGAATAGAAATGGGCTTATGCCTTATTTTTTACATAGACCGCCCTCTCCCCAAATTCAGCTCTGTGCTAATGATGTAGCATCGCTTTCCTTTATTAGATGAGTTTATTTGAGCACAGAATTATCCAGATGGATGTGTTTTTATTCCTGTCTCTGAAATTATCTTAGCATTATGACCCTTGAGGGTTGTAGGTAGCAGATGCTCCACAGCCTCCCATTTCCATTTTCAAATGGAAATAACTTAGAGATTGCTTTACTCATCTTTGTGTTAAACTGTTAATCTGATTTAGTTGAAAATGTGGCCTTACAAATATGTTGGTTCATTGTAATAACACAGGACCAGTACACATTATTTTTGCACTTCAATTACATATTAATTTTTCTGTTCTGGCAAACGATTCTGTCCTGTAATAGAAATGCATTTGTTGTCAGTCAATTTAATATATGTATTCACAGTTATAATGCACCTCAGTGGCATTTCCATTTAGCTCAGAAAAGGCACCAAGTGAAAGGAATGCTTTTCCCAGCATGTCCTTTGTTGTACTTCGTGCTGTCAATTAAAGAGCAGCAATCACAGAGCCCTGTTAATCCTTGCTTGGTCTCTTCATAAGCGTTCAGGAGTGGCAGGAACATAAAGGTGCACCAAAAATTATTTGAGATCTGTTGTTTTATCGTGCTGCAAATAATTAAGTTAATTATTAACTGTAATAATTGAAGCAAATTAAGGATTTTTTGGTTCCCTATAGGAAATAAGATTTGCAGTTTTTCATTTTTGTTGTGATCTGCTTCTCTAAATTTGACTTTTATACTGTTATAATCACTGTAAAGTGTTATTTGGTTTTTTGTGAATGATGATTTAGATTTGTTGGCCCTGATTCTAAGGGACTGTCTTTGGTGGGAGTGGGGCAGAATCGCCCCAAAATTCATGATTCAAACTTGGTGCCTTGTTTTGGTGCCAGTCCAGCTACCGTCATTTTATTTGGCGCATTCAAAAGGATAGTCATGGCACCTGGCTAAAGGAGGCAGAACCTTTATTACAGTGTTCAAGTCTGAATCCCAATGACAATTTAGCCAGACAAAATATGAGTACTGGTATAGGGTTTAGCTCATTAGGCAGTACAGACTAAAATAATCATTGGAAGCACATCTTAAAATACATTTAACACTACAGATCATTGGAATTTGTTTGACCAATTACCTTCTTCTACTGTCACGTGCTCAATTGATTAATTTGGATTGTAAATGAGTGCTGCACAAGTTCTGATTCTTTCAGTACAATAATAAGTTACAGCCTGCCATCTCAAAGTGCATTGTTGATTGCTTCTGTTTTCAGTTGATTATTCAACTCTCAACCCATGATAATACATTATCACCAATAGGCGTAATACCACCTATTATAACAAGAAGTAAAATAACCTCTTTTTTAAGACACTGTTTTGAATGTCTTTTGAAAATGCAGAAACGTTGCACCCAACTGGTTACATTCCCAAAAAATTCCAAAATTATCAAATGCAATTCTCCTTTCATAAATCCATGTTAGCTGTAGTTAATCATATTCTGATTTTTCGAAGTGTGCTGTTCTGGCATGCTTAATTTAAGTTCTAACAATATACTTACAGAGGATATTAAGCTAACTGGCTCCTATTTCCACATTGTCATTCATTGGTCTAAAGTGTGGTGTTCTGTTTCCTATCTTCCAATTCTTCGGAACTCATCTAGAAGTGAAAGAATATTGAAAGATCTTACTAATGCATCTACTATCTCTGGTGCTATCTCTTTGAAAATTCAAAGGTGCCGATCTTCTGGTTCAGGAGATTTGTCACTGTTTAGTCCCATTGGAAGATGCTGTTGAAGGAGCCTTGATGGATTGTTTCTGTGTATCTTGTAGATGGTACATGCTGCTGTCACAGTGGCTTTGTGGTGGAGGGAGTGGATGTTTAAATTGGCAACGGAGATGCCAAATAAGGGGGCTGCTTTATCCTGGATGATGTCGAGCTTCTTGAGTGTTGTTAGAGCTGCACTCATCAAGGCAAGTGGAGAGTATTCCATCGTACTCCTGACTTGTGGCTTGCAGTTGGTGGATGGGCACTGGGAAGTCAGGAGGTGAGTTAGTCATCCCTGACCTACTTTTGTAGCCTCGACATTTATATGGCTAGTCCAGTTCAGTTTCTGGCCAACAGAACCCCATGTTGATGATAGAAAAATTTAGTGATGGTGATGCCATTCAGTGTCAAGCAGAGGTAGGTAAATTCTCAAACAAAAATAAAGTTGCTGGAAAAACCTAGCAGGTCTGGCAGCATCTGTAAGGAAAAACATAGTGTTATTGTTTCGGGTCCAGTGACCCTTCTTCAGAGCTCTCACGTTTAAAATTCTTGTTTAAATTCTCTCTTGTTTAAAATTGTCTAGCATCTGTGTGTCATGAATGTTGCTTTCTACTTATCGGCACAAGTCTGAATTTTGCGTCAGTCTTGCCTATGGTGAGTTTGCCATTGGAGAGAATTTAAGCAGGTGTGAGTGTGGCAGGAGGACGTGCAACTGCCTTCCCACCTCTTCCCTGCTCTTCTCGCATGCTGCCGTTGAATCCTTTATATATGCAGGTAATACCCAGTTCAGGATCACATCCCATCACTCACCATGAAGAAAGCTGAAAAGTAAATACGGCCACAGAGACTCAGAGAATCCCACCAGCAAAAGCACTCAATGCTAGTACTGAGAGGTAGGGATTGGCCAGGCTATTGAAGAATTTGTAAGGGAAGATAAGAATTTTAATCAGTTGTCAATGCAAATCAGGGAGCATGGGAACAAAAGGTCAAGTGGATTTAGTGCAAATTAGGACCTGGGCAGAAGTGTTCAGGCCTCACATTTATGGAAGGGAAAATTTTGGACACGAGGTATGAGTGCAGTGCAGCAGTGACATCTGGAAATATCAAGCGTGGAAGTGGGTTTTATGTGAAATAAATTAGTTTAAAAATTGTGATTTTTTTTTCAATACAGTATTTTTCTATCTGTCTTCCTTAAAGAAAAAGTAATATGTGATGTTCAGGAACTGGTATCTAGCAGTGGTTCCCTGTTACGATTCAGGGCCAATCTATCGATTAACAAAATTTTGGATAGTAAAGAAATTATGTAGTCCTGATTACAGAGAATTTGAGGTCTGCTTAATTGTGATACTGGATTTATGCAAATTTCAGATTTTTGCATTATGTTTACTTTTGCAAAACCAAATTTAAGGCTATAGTTTAAATTCAGAATTCAGGCCTGTGGTTCCATGATTAATTGAACGTTAAAATGAAAGGTCAGAAAAGCACTGTGGCCAAATTTCCAGGATGCATCTTTGCCCACCAGGGTATATTAAGGAAAACAATTTTGTAAAATCATCATTTGTTACTGGTAATAAAACAATTGAACATATTTTTAAGGAATATGTTTGCCCAGTATTAAAATTGTCAGTGTAATTGAAGTGATTATCGGTGTTAACTTTTTTTATGACCACCTTCAGCTAAGCATACAGCACTGATAACAAAATCACAGGATAATTGCTCACAAACTGGCTTTTTGTCTCACTGGATAGGAATTCTTTAAGATTCTTGTGAAGATTTGTAGCTTGGGTTGTGGATGAGGTCGTTGGCTTGCTCGCTGAGCTGGCGGGTTATCGTACGGACGTTTTGTCACCATGCTAGGTAACATTATCAGTGCAGCCTCTGATGAAGCAATGTTGTTCTACTCTGCTTGGAATTTATATGATTTGGTCCGTTAAGTTAGATTGTGTCATTTCCGGTTCTTTTTTGCACGAATTTGTATATGGTACGTGTTTGTTGATTGCAATGTGGATTGAAAACAAGGTTTGTCGGAATTCCCCTACGTGTCTGTGGCTGCCTTGAGCTACGATGTTCACGTCGTCCCAGTTAAATTGATAGCCTTCAATGTCCGAGTGCACTGAGATGAGGCAAAGCTTGTTGTGTCATTTGCTGCTAATGGGTGTTCGTGTAGCCTAATGGCTAGTTTCCTTCTGGTCTGGCCAATGTAATTTATGATGCAGCCATTGCACGTTTTTTTGTAAACTGCGGTGTTCCAGCATGTCATGGGTATGGTCAGAGATAGTGGGAACTGCAGATGCTGGAGAATCCAAGAATACAAAGTGTGGGGCTGGATGAACACAGCAGGCCAAGCAGTATCTTAGGAGCACAAAAGCTGACGTTTCGGGCCTAGACCCTTCATCAGAAAAGGGGGATGGGGAGAGGATTCTGAAATAAATAGGGAGAGAGGGGAAGGTGGACTGAAGATGGTTAGAGGAGAAGATAGGTGGAGAGGAGAGTATGGGTGGGGAGGTAGTGAGGGGATAGGTCAGTCCGGGGAGGACAGACAGGTCAAGGGGGTGGGATGAGGTTAGTAGGTAGGAAATGGAGGTGCGGCTTGAGGTGAGAGGAAGAACAGGTTAGGCAGGCGGGGACGAGCTGGGCTGGTTTTGGGATGCAGTGGAGGGCCTACTGTGTTCATCCAGCCCCACACATTGTTGTCATGGGTATGGGGTCTTTGTTCCTTGTGAGTGATTGTGGTAGTGTGACTGTGGGTTTGTGTGCTACCATGATTCCTAGTGGTTGTAGGAGTAGTTGTCAGTTCTGATATGTTATTGATATAGAGTAATGTTGCCAGTGTCTTGGTGCGTACTGTGTCCTCTTGATGTTGTCCATCTATTAGGCACCATGCAGATGAAGTTGTTGGGATATCCGTTATTAGCAAATACCTTGTATAGATGTTCTTCCTCCTTCTTGCATAGTTCTGGTGCATTGCAGTGTGTTGTGGCTTGTTTGAATAATGTCCTAATACAGCTTTGTTTGTGAACATTAGGGTAATTCCTATGGAAATTGAGGATTTGATCAGTGTGGGTTGCCTTCCTATATACTGGCATTTGGAACTCCCCGTTGGTCATTCATTCTACCCTGACATCTAGGAACAAAAGTTGATTGTTGTCTTCCTCTACTCTCGTAAATTTGATCACCAGGAAACCCTGTGCAATAACTAGCTAGCTCAGCGAGCCAGCCAACAACCTCAAGAAATTATTTGTCAGAATGGAAGGAAATGGTGTTGATGTTAAATATTAGTGAATTTTTGGTTTTGTCTTCAGAAGAGCAAATTATAATTTATTATATGCCCTTGTAATATTTTCTTGGACTTTTATCATTTACCATTTACCATTTTCCTCAATCTGTGTAACCAAACTGATATGTTTGCAGAATCTCTGAGGTTTTACTGCGCAGGAGAACATTCAGCCCATTGCTCCTGCCTCTTGTTCAAATGAGCATCATTACCTGCTGCTGATCTCCTGTGTTTTCCCTTAGTCTTTGCACATTTATTTTTGTCCAAATAATTATCTAATGCCCTTTGGGATATATTCTATTCTTCAAGGATTCTATAATTAAATTCTATAATTCTACAATTCTAAACACCAGTCCCTCAAAGTTTAAGTACTTTGAGATCAAAACAGTTCTGCCCATTGCACTCATTTTGAATTCAGACACTGATATGAGCAAATTTTTGCTTCTATAGATAATGGAGCCATAATTCTTTGCTTCCATTTAGCTTATCTTCATTATACCAATCATTGGCAGCTGAATGCTAAATGCTCCGCCGTCTATATATCAATATAAACATTTCAAATTTAAGTTCACAGTTGATGAAAGACATGTGTTGTTCAATCTTGTAAAAGTTAAAACATCCTTTCGTGTCCATCATCTTCTGTGTACCTTTCCTTTCACAAATTACAACTCATTCATAATTCTGCTGCACGTCTTTACAAGATCCAAAACTCTCACCTCCATGACCTGGTCCTTACTCAGCCACGTCTAATTCTTTGTACTAAGTTCAAGATTCTTCTCCTCCCCTTCACTTACAGCAATGGTACCATCCCATCTACTTCAGTGTCCCCTTGACTGTTAATTCACTGCTCTCTGACTCCTGTTTGCCTGTACATTGACAGCCAACATACCTTTATCCTTTTTCTCCAGATCACTTCTTAATGTAGCCCAGCTTTCAAAACCAAAACCTTTTGAGGTGATTTTCTGTGTTTGTGTTTTTCAACTCTGCATTCAGCCCTGCCCCTGAATTCAATTCCATATTATGTTTTTCTTCACACTTGGTGCAAGTACTTCCCTCCGATTTCAAAAATATTCTGCTTTATCTTTCTGATGTAAGTGTGGCTTGCTTGACACTCTCCCTGCTTGGAATACAACCAAATGAAGCCATAAATATAATAGTAAATAAAAACCAAAAGAACTGCGGATGCTGTAAATCAGGAACAAAAACAAAGCCGCTAGAATAGCTCAGTGATAATGGGAACTGCAGATGCTGGAGAAGCCAAGATAATAAAGTGTGAAGCTGGACGAACACAGCAGGCCAAGCAGCATCTCAGGAGCACAAAAGCTGACGTTTTGGGCTTAGACCCTTCATCAGAGAGCATCTCTGATGAAGGGTCTAGGCCCACAACGTCAGCTTTTGTGCTCCTGAGATGCTGCTTGGCCTGCTGGAATAGCTCAGCAGGTCTGGCAGCATCTGTGAAGAAGAAAGTAGAGTTAACATTTCAGGTCCGGCAACCCTTCCTCAGAACATGTCGCTTAATAACGAGTGGAATCCAATACCTCAAACTCTATCAATAGCATATCTTTCCTAATTTTACTCGTTGTTATTTCCTTTGTCCTTCCTCCGTTCTGAGGAAGGGTCACCGGACCCGAAATATAAACTCTGTTTTCTCCTTCACAGATGCTGCCACACCTGCTGAGCTATTCAGCAACTTTGTTTTTGTTCGTAGATAAGATAGACTCAGTTATGACTGTTTAAGGAAAGTGCAGTCAGAACAGGGTCATGGATTGTTGACCGTTTATTTCATGCAACATGTGGATGAGATGCCTCTACTGGAGAATTGGAGTTGTTTCATCAGAAAAATAGAAATATATTGAAAATATTAATATAGAGGTCATTTAGTTATGGATTAGATTATACCAACATATATGTCTGGACAGTAAGCAACAATTTGAAAATTATTGCTTCTATTCCCTAATGTTTAAAAATACTGACTAATAATTTTATTGGATGTAAAAATAGTTGTGCAAAGGTCATTGTTCAGATAAATTACTGTTACCAATGAGACCATTTTTATGAAGTTCAAAACTTTCCACAGACTGTAAGTGGGCACTGAGTCTTGCAATATTTTCTCACTCCTGTGTAAATATGACCTAATCAAGTATTCTTGCAGTGTTCAAAGTACATGGTGTAATATGAAGGGAAATCACCAAATTTAATATCGTTAAGAAATGCTGTATAATAATGCTGTTACACAAAAACAAGCAAATACTTTCATTGTACAGAAGGGGTTAGAATACTTGCTATTTCAGCACCTAATGGCAGTAGTAGTCATTCTAATGTCATATGTAGCATTAGCAGCAAAGTCTGTGCAACTCTGTCTAAATGATAAGCCTTCTCTAGAAAAGAGAGACATTTAATCCAGCAGCGTGCCTTCTTTTCAATATGTATTTCACTTACCAATCTCTCATAACATTATCAGTTAATGCCAATAAGGAAAATTATTTTTCCTGTCGGTTCATGTCGTCTATGAAATGGATTGAGCTGTACAAACTCAATTTGTACGCAACTTGTATTCTGACAAATTGAGAAAACTTAATTCCATCTGGGCTACATAAGTAGCTGATGTGAAAGGCTAATATCTAATCCTTGGCACTGCCCAGTTCTTAACACTTAGCAACATTTTACCAGTTGAATTGTGAAGTTCTTCCATTCTAAAATCTGTGTAAATAGATATTGAACTATAGACTTCAGATAAGAGTGTAAATTTCTTATTGAATTATATTCGTCTATCTTTATTCACTTTTGTCATCATTAGGTGCCTTGACCCAAGCCGTTCGGAATTTTGCAAAAAGCCTCGAAGGATGGCTGACAAATGCCATGAACAATATTCCGCAGCAAATGGTTCGCACCAAGGTGAGTCAAATGGAATTGTTATAGACTAAGTTAAATTGTAATCCCAATTGTTTAAAATAGAAGCTTTAAGGCAGCTCTTCTACAATGTGTGAAAGCAATATTTGGGTATATAATTCCTCAAATATCCTAGACTGATAAATACTGAATGGGTGATCTTTGCCAGTCAAGAGTTCCAAAGCTCTTGTAGACTGCCAGATTGATTTCAATTCCTCTCAACTAAGGACAAACCTGAAATGGGAAGGGGAGGATCCAATTGTAATATTCCACAAAGGAAACAACAACATGAGCAGAATTAAGAATGGTATTCTACTGATAGAGTTTGAGGTATTAGATTCCACTCAGATTATTAAGTGACATGTCAATTGACATAAAAAGGAATGGAGTAGAAAAATAGCGAAGTTTTGCTAAAACAATGCAAGGCGGTACTTAAACCACATATCGAATATTGTGAACAGTTTTGGTCGCCTCATCTAAGAAATTATATATTAGCATTGGAGACAGTCAGGAGAAAGTTCATTTGGTTAATCCCCGATATGTAAGGATTGCCCCACAAGGAGGTTGAGTAGGTTGGGTTTGCATTCAATTGAGTTTGGAATAGAGAAAAATGACCTTAATTGAAACATAGAAGAGGTGTAGGGAGTTTCTCACCGGGTGGTGATGAGTTTCCAATTCAGGAGGATTGTTACTTGTTAACAGACCAACGAGCCTCATCATTATTAAGTTCCGATCTTGTCAAATGCACCAAACAGGTTAGATGTCAAGAAGACTGAAATGGAATTGGTAAGGCTATTGTAGTTAAGTTTTAAGTTAAGGAAATCTCTGGGATATTGATGGGAAAGTTTTCGCAATATAATCCAATTAAATATCAAGGAGAACTGTTTCTGTCTTTGTGGAGATGGCCATTGTCAGGTGTTTGGGTGGCAAAAATTTTGCTTGCCACTTGTCTGAATCTTTCCCAGGCCTTTCTGCTCATGGACGTGCATTGCTTCAGTATCTGAGCAGTTCCAAGAGGTACTGAACAGAAGAATGGTTGTGTGGGGTGGAGAGAGCTTTTCCAATCTTCCCATGGTATTTTGGAGATTTGGCAAAGATTGGAAAGCGGCAAATGTGATGTCCTGTTCTGAGAAACGGTATGAAGAAGTTCCCAGTAACTGTAGTTTACATTTAGCGCAGCAAGGGTTTGGAAGCAGTAATCAGGGGACAAATTCAAAGACACTTGGAAAGTTTTGTATTAGTTAATGAGAAGCAGGACGGCTTTGTAATATGATGTGGAGGTACTGGTGTTGGACTGGGGTGGTCAAGGTCAGAAATCACAAAACACCTGCGATAGGCTTAGTCCAACAGATTTATTTGAAAACACAAGCTTTCGGAGCCTCAGTCCTCCTTCAGGTATTAGTGGGAGAGGTAGTATCAGACATAGAATTTATAAGTAAAAGATGAAAGCTTCACACCCTTGATGGCCCAGAGTCTGTTCCTCTTGCACAGAAGGGAAGGGGGGGATAGGAAGAGAGTGTAGTCACTGGGGACTCAATAGTTAGAGAGACTAATAGAAGGTTTGCTGGGAACGGAAGAGACTCACGGTTGATGTGTTGCCTCCCAGGTGCCAGGGCCCGTGATGCCTCGGATCGTGTCTTTGGGGTCCTGAAGGGAGAGGGTGACCAGCCCGAAGTCGTGGTCCACATAGGCACCAACGACATAGGCAGAGAGATAGGGATGTCAGGCAGGATTTCAGGGAGCTAGGGTGGAAGCTGAGAGCTAGAACAAACAGAGTGGTTATCTCTGGTTTGTTACCCGTGCCACATGATAGCGAGGCAAAAAACAGGGAAAGATTTCAGCTGACCATGTGGCTACAGGGATGGTGCAGGCAGGAGGGCTTCGGGTACATGGACAATTGGGGCTCATTCTGGGGAAGGTGGGACCTCTATAAACAGGATGGTCTCCACTTGAACCGGAGGGGCACTAATATCCTGGGTGGGAAATTTGCTAATGCTATTCGGGTGGATTTAAACAAGCTCAGAAGGGGAATAGGAAATTGAGGTGTAGTTCTAGTACACAGTAGGATGAGCGTAGGGAGGACATGGACAGGACCTCACTGTCACAGGAGTGTGCTGGCAGACAGCAAGCTGAATTGAAGTGTGTCTACTTTAACGCCAGGAGTATCCGGAATAAGCTAGGTGAGCTTGCAGCATGGATAGGTACCTGGGACTTCAATGTTGTGGCCATTTCGGAGACATGGGTAGAGCAGGGTCAGGAATGGATGTTGCAGGTTCCAGGGTCTAGATCTTTCATTAAGGACAGGGAAGGTGGTAAAAGAGGGGGAGGTGTGGCTTTGTTAGTCAAGGACAATATAACGGTGGCTGAAAGAACTTTTGATGAGGACTCGTCTACTGAAGTGGTATGGGCTGAGGTCAGAAACAGGAGAGGAGAGGAAACACTGGGAGTATTTTATATAGGCCTCCACAATGTTCCAGGGATGTGGAGGAGAGGATTGGCAAAATATTCTGGGCAGGAGTGAAAGAAACAGCGAAAGAAGGTGGGAAGTTGTGTGTGGACCCTGTGAAGATCGGAGAGGTGCTAAATGATTATTTCTCATCTGTTTTCACTGAGGAACAGGAGAATATTGTAGAGGAGATGACTGAGTTACAGGCTACTAGGAATAAAAGGATTAAGGTTAGTGTTATCAATTCTAGAAGGTGTGAAGGTAGATAAATCCCCTGGGCCGGGTGGGATTTTTACGAGGATTGCCTGGGAAGCTAGGGAGGTGGGTGGCGGAGCTTTGGCCTTGATCTTTGAGTCCTCATTGTCAACAGGTTTAGTACCAGAGGACTGGAGGATTGCAAATGTTGTGTCCTTGTTCAAGAAGGGCAGTAGGGATGACTCAGGTAATTATAGACCTGTGAGCCTTACGTCTGTTGTAGAAAAAGTTTTGGAAAGTATTATAAGAGACAGGATTTATAATCATCTAGCAAACAACAATTTGACTGGAGATAGTCAGCATGGATTCGTCAAGGGCACGTCATGTCTCCCAAACCTCATTGAGTTTTTTGAGAAGGTGACCAAGCATGTGGATGAGGGAAGGGCAGTTGACGTGATGTACATGGACTTCAGTAAAGCCTTTGATAAGGCTCCACGTGGTAGGCTTTTGGAGAAAATACAGAGGCATGGGATTGAGGGAGATTTAACAGTTTGGATTAGAAACTGGCTTTCTGTAAGAAGGCAACAAGTGGTGGTTGATGGAAAATAGCCTGGAGTCAGGTCACTGGTGGTGTGCCTCAAGGATCTGTTTTGGGACCACTGCTGTTTGTCATTTTTATAAATGGGTTAACAAGTTTTCAGATGACACTAAAGTCAGTGGTGTGGTGGAGAGTGTGGAAGGATGTTGCAGGTTGCAGGGAGACCTGGATAAACTGCAGAATTGGCTGAAAGGTGGCAAATGGAGTTTAATATGGATAAATGTGAGGTGATTCACTTTGGGAGGAATAATAGGAAGGCAGAATACTGTGTCAATGGAAAGCTTCTTGGTAGTGTGGATGTACAGAGGGATCTTGGTGTCCATGTACATAGATCCCTGAAAGTTGCCACCCAGGTTGATAATGCTGTTAAGAAGGCTTACGGTGTGTTAGGTTTTGTTGGTAGAGAGGTTGAGTTCCGGAGCCATGATGTCATGCTGCAACTGTACAAAATGCCAGTGAGGCCTCATTTGGAATATTGCGTGCAGTTCTGGTCGCCCCATTACAGGAAGGATGTGGAAACATTGGAAAAGGTGCAGAGGAGATTTAGCAGGATGTTGCCTGGTCTGGAGCGCAGGCCCTATGAAGAAAGGCTGAGGGACTTGGGTCTGTTCTCATTGGAGAGAAGGAGGCTAAGAGGGGATTTAATAGAAACATGCAAGATGATCAGAGGATTAGATAGGGTGGACAGTGAAAGTCTTTCTCCGAGGATGATGACTTCAGCTTGTACAAGGGACATGGCTACAAATTGAGGGGTGATAGATTTAGGACAGATGTCAGGGGCAGGTTCTTTATTCAGAGAGTGGTAAGGGCGGGCGTGGAACGCCCTGCCTGCCGATGTAGTTAACTCAGCCACATTAGGAGCATTTAAACAGCCCTTGGATAAGCATATGGATGATGATGGGATAGTGTAGGGGGAGGGTCTTAGATTAGTTCAATATCGAGGGCCTAAGGGCCTGTTCTGCACTGTATTGTTCTATGAGGATGTACTAAACAAACTTGAGATGCTGTTAAATCTTTCATCAGTTAGAAGGTTTTAATTAATTTTTATATATATAAATTCCCGAATTCCTTTGAAGTTACTCTCCTGAGAGAACTAACCAATTTATCAGTGATCCCACCACACTGTACACCCTCTCACACCCACACGTGCACATGAATACACACACACTCACACAGATCCTCTCTCATACACATGTGCGCACACACGTTTTCTCTCTGTCTAACCCCCAGAAACATGCACATGCACACACTCTTCACCTCCCCCCCCTCAATTACATGCACAGACATATTCTGTCTCTCCCTCACAAATGTGCATGCACTCGCACCCTCACCCACCCACCCAGAACTAAACAGATTTTGATTGAAAAGGAACTCGGGTGCTGGAGGCAAGCAGGAAAGTCAAGCTGAAGCTATAGTCAGATTAGCCATGATCTTATCGAGTGCTAGAGTAGGCTCAAGGCCTACTGGTCCATTTCTTAGATAATTGCATTAATTTTAACGTCACTCTCAAAATGACAGATGGGGCATTGTTTAATACCTTTTGTTAGACCGTGACCTTTGGTTCAAAGACATTTACGTGTTTAGTTCTTGATATTTTCTTTCCCACTTGAATGATCTAGAGTAGTTCTTTGTTGTATCATACACAGATTGTTTTCTAATATGATATTTATGTCTCAAGGTATTATCCATTCCCATTGTTCAGTTTCTTAGAATGATAGGGTTTACAGTGATGATATTGTTGTTCATCAGATTTTATTTCAGAACATCATTCCTCTCTTTAATGTACTAGAGCCTGAGTAATTGTGCTTCAGACCTATTGCTCTTCATTTTCATTTTCCAAACTGTGTGCATTAATATGGATGTAAAGTCATGTGTGAATTGCTCCATCTGTATGCTGAAAGTTTCCTTTCAAGTAGGAGGGTAGAATTATAATGTTGAATCAATAAACAAATAAGGTTAACAGTGAGGGGTTGCTGGTGTTAGACATTCGTTCTCTTACCTGAATTTTTGGCTTTGTCCTGTTCTTTGTAATATTCTGCCCTTGCTTTTACTCGGCGTTACAACCCGTGATTTGGTTTCAGAGTCAACTGACTATACAAAATAAGGGAGCTTCAGGATTATGATCGAGCTTTCCTAACATCCACGTAATTGCATTAAAATTGACAATACACGTGTGTTAATCTGCGTTAGAATAAAATTATGCTGTTGTATTACGTCAGCTATGGCTCAGTTAGTAGCATTCTCACCTGAGTCAGAAAGTTGTAGGTATCAAGTTCCATTCAAGAGATGAGAACTGAAAAATTCTAGACTGATATTTAAGAGTACTGCACTGTTGGAGATGCCAGCATTTGGAGAGACTTTAAACTGAGGTCTCCCCTTGTCTCTGAGATGGATGTAAGAGTCCCCTGGCAGCAACATATTACTGACATTAAAACAGTAATTATAATTCAAATATAAGAAATTATTTATAAATTGCTGAGGGATGCCCTGAATTCAGGGTCCACAATTCCCTCACTCATGCCTTCATCCCTCCTTAGCCATCCATCCCTCCCTCCATAGGTCGGGCTAACTAACCTACCCTCCTCTCAACCCTTTATCCCTCCCAACATGTAGCCTTTCTTCCATTCACCGCTCCTTCCTGCCATCAATCCAAAGATACAGAAAAGCCTGTAATAATTTCAAGAACCACATGCTTTAACTTTCTTTGTATTTGCACATTTTTTGATAGGTTGGAGCTGTAAGTGCCTTTGCTCAGACACTGCGTAGATATACGTCCCTTAATCATTTAGCTCAAGCTGCTCGAGCTGTGCTGCAAAACACATCTCAAATTAACCAGATGCTCAGTGACCTCAATCGTGTAGACTTCGCCAATGTCCAGGTAAGCTTCAAGACTGTGGAGGATCAGTTTTTATCCAATGTGTGCAGGAGGGTTTCCTGACACAGTGTGTAGTTAGGCCAACAAAAGGTGAGGCCACATTGGATTTGGTACTGGGTAATGAACCAGGCCAGGTGTTAGATTTGGAGGTAAGTGAGCACTTTGGTCATAGTGACCACAATTCGGTTATGTTTACTTTAGCGATGGAAAGGGATAGGTGTATACCACAGGATAAGAATTATAGCTGGGGAAAAGGCAATTATGAGGCAATTAGGCAAGATTTAGGATGCAGAGGACAGGGAAGGAAACTGCAGGGGCTGGGCACAATTGAAATGTGGAGCTTGTTCAAGGAACAGCTACTGCTTGTCCATGATAAGTATGTACCTGTCAGGCAGGGAGGAAGTGGTCGAGTGAGGGAACCTTGGTTTACTGAAGAAGTTGAATCTCTTGTCAAGTCGAAGAAGGATGCTTGTGTAAAGATGAGGCGTGAAGGCTCAGTTTACGGCGCTTGAGAGTTACAGGTTAGCCAGGAAGGAGCTAATGACAGAGCTAAGAAGATCCAGGAGGGGACATGAGAGGTCTTTGGCAGGTAGGATTAAGGAAAACCCTAAAGCTTTCTATCGGTATGTCAGGAATAAAAGAATGACTAGAGTAAGATTAGGGCCAGTCAAGGACAATAGTGGGAAGTTGTGCGTGGAGTCCAAAGAGATAGGAGAGGCACTAAATGAATATTTTTCATCGGTATTCACACAGGAAAAAGACAATGTTGTTGAGGAGAATACTGAGATACAGGCTATTAAAGTAGATGAGACTGAGGTTCACAAGGAGGAGGTGTAAGCAATTCTGCAAAGTGTGAAAATTGATAAGTCCCCTGGGCTGGATGGGTTGTATCCTAGGATTCTCTGGGAAGCTAGGGAGGAGATTGCAGAGCCTTTGGCTTTGATCTTTACGTTGTCATTGTCTACAGGAATAGTGCCAGAAGACTGGAGGATAGCAAATGTTGTCCTCTTGTTCGAGAAGGGGAGGAGGGACAATCCTGGTAATTATAGACCAGTGAGCCTTACTTCTGTTGTGGGTTAGTGTTGGAAAGGATTATAAGAGAGAGGATTTATAATCATCTAGAAAGGAATAATTTGATTAGGGATAGTCAACACAGTTTTGTGAAGGGTAGGTTGTGCCTCGCAAACCTTTTTGAGTTCTTTGAGAAGGTGACCAAACAGGTGGATGAGGGTAAAGCAGTTGAAGTGATGTATATGAATTTCAGTAAAGCGTTTGATAAGGATCCCCACGGTCAGCTATTGTAGAAAATACAGAAGCATGGGATTGAGGATGATTTAGTAGTTTGGATCAGAAATTGACTAGCTGTCAGAAGACAGAGGGTGGTGGTTGATGGGAAGTGTTCATCCTGCAGTTCACTTACTAGGGGTGTACCACAGAGATCTGTTTTGGGGCCACTGCTGTTCGTTGCTGAAATTTACAGGGACTGATGTCACATGACTTTGCACTGACTTTCAGGCCTGGTGACACAAATCGCCTGCTCTCAGTATGGGTCTAGCCCTGTGCAATCCTTTGACCTGCAGCTATTACACAGACATAGAGGTGGCATGTTTCAGGACAATTGCTGCAAAAAGAAGGGGTAAGAAAACTTCTGATAGGTTTACTACAGGCTGAACGTTGCAACTGCCTCCATACACCTTGCTTTACAGCATGGAATGTTCCCTGTGATTCATACCATAACAAAACAGAATTTTTTGCTGCCAGTTGGTATGTGACAACAGGTGGAGAATCATGCTCGTCAATTCCAGTCGCATTGCCTTTGTTCAACAGCAGTCCCCTGTACCGTCTCAAATGAGGTAATTGCCTATGCTCTATCATGCAGTTACTTACACTCTTAATCATGCACTTACTCTGTCACTCTTATTTTCTCACATTTGTGCCTGTGCACCTGCTGTCACTCTTGCACAGTCTCGTTCTTGCACACTGACTCACATTTGTCACGCTTGCTCACATATTCCCTCATTCTCATATCAGCTCATTCTCTCTCTCTCTCTCTCTGACAATCTTGCATACTCTCATTCGATCTATCCTTCGCATTTGCTCACTCTCCCTCATTCTCCCACTAGCCTATATTCTCCTTTGCTCTTGTGTACTCATGCTCATTCTCTCATTCCCATGCACTTGCTCCCCTGGTCCACACGTTCACTTGCTCCTTCATTCTGCACCAGCTGGCTCTCGCTCACTCTTTCCCGCTCATTCACTTACCCTCTTTCTCAAATTAGTTCATATACCTCTCATTCTTTCGTGCGCGCTCTTACATTCATTCCTCTCCTCCCTCGCAAGGGCCCAGGGGTCACTGTCCCATTTAGTGCCTGCCAGTTCCACTTGAATGTTTTAACTACACACTTTGACCATTCAGATTAGTAAGCTGCTGGCTTCCTGGCTTCTCTGGAAGTGGACGCTCCACTGTTTGGCATTGATTACACCCTTGTCTCCTGAACATTGAGTCTAAGGAATACCAGAAGATTGCTAGGCCATTGGCTGACCATTTTCACTCTCATTTCCATTAGCAATTTTGGATGAATCTTGTCTGGTGCTGCTGTCTTTATCAGCTTTAAGTACAAACTATCCAGAACACCCTTTGTCACCAATTTTAAATCCTTCAGAAGTCTGTAATTCCACCACTTTCACCATGACCTGAACAGCTTGATCTTTTGTTTTTGATGAAGACAAACGTATGATATGCATTTAATACCTGAATCCTGACTTTAAGCCTAATCTTTTTGATATTTAATTGGTCCTGCTGCTCCTTTTAGCATATTCATATTTGACTGTATTTCCTTCTTGTGTATTATGCCCGTAGTCAGAAATTGCATGACACCAGCTTGTAATTCAAAAGGTTTATTTGAAGTCACAAGCGTCCAAAGTGTTGCCTCTTTGTCAGGTGGTGTCACAATTGGCAATGGTCAGCCAATGGCCTAGCAATCTTCTGGTATTCCTTAGACTCAATGTTCAGGAGACAAGGGTGTAATCAATGCCAAACAGTGGAGCGTCCACTTCCAGAGAAGCTCTGAAGGCTTATGATTTCAAATAAACCTGTTAGACTCTAACCTGGTGTCATGTGACTCCTGACTTTGTCCAATCCCAGTCCAGTACCAGCACCTGCACATCATATTATCCCCAAGTTAGTTGTCAAACGTACATTTTCTTCTTCCTAATCTTGACTTCTTTCACAATCCAGTAATTGTCTGCCCTATCCGTCCAACTCATGGGAATACACCTTGACTATGTGCAAAATATCACAACTTTGAATGCAGCACATTGTTCAAGTACTGTTTTGCTTGGCCACTTTTGATTCCAGTTTATCCTGTCCAGATTCAGTGTTACCTCAAGTTGACCTGGATAATGATTATACTTTAAACATTTCATACTCTTTTCCAGAGCCAGCCTAACCTTAACGATAAAATGGTCACCATTCCCGAAACGTTTCCACCTGACACTTAATCCATACCGCCCACCCCATTCTCAAGAGCTTGGTCCAACAATGCCTCATTTCTTGTTGGACTGGAGGTGTACTGCAATAGAAAATTTCCACTAACAGATTCTAGAAATTCCTGCACTTTCCTGCCCTTTACACCACTACGATCCCAGCCTATATTCAGAGAGTTAAAAATCTCTGCCTTGAATCTGCCTAATCCATACTACTTGCATCTTTTGAATTTCCTTGAAATTTTTATTCTGTACATCTTTTTAACTCAGTGGCCTTTGGATAATACCAAACACTGTTATTGCACTGGCTTTTTTGTTGCTTCGCTGTCACCAAATGGATTTTGTCCCTGACCTTACTAGGACAGTCCATGTCTCTTCAGGAATCCAGTGTTATCCTTATTCAATAAAGCCACCCCATCCCTTCTTTACCTGCTTTTTCTGAACATTTTAACACACTGCTACAGTATACTGCTACATGGAAAATTTTACATTCACCGAAACGTAAATGACTTCAAGCAGAAATTGAACTTCGAAACTGAGCAGAAACTGTTGACAAATGTATCTAGTCTACTTAAAGATTACCTTAAATTCTGACGAAAAATTACTAAGTAATCAGAATCTACACACAGCACAATTTGAACGGGAATTTTTTTATATTTCTATGAGAAAGTTCTTTCTGAATCCTGTTTTATTATATAGATTCATTGCTTTTAGTATTTTATGCTGCAATTTTGAACCTTTTATCATTGTAACAAAGTTCTTAATGTCACTGATGTATACAGCCAGTAGGAACTTTGTCTACTTTGGTTCAAAGTTCATAAATCATTTGCATAAAACTTTACTTACCTTCTTTCTGCGTTGGCATAAAGCCCAAATCTCTCTCTGGTAGACCTTGTAATGTTTCAGTCCTGAAATCTGAACGTCAGATCACTATATCCAGATCGTGACACTTCACATCTCCCTGTCATTAAAATTAATTATCAGGAAACAGGAAGCATCACAAAGCAGGCATACTGGCATCTGCATCTGGTTCTCTAGTTAACAATTCTGTCAGTCAGAAATCCCCTCCAGGTGCCTTGCCTCACAAAAGGAGTCAGTTCAATTTCTTGGTTAAGCAATAATCTATTTCTATATTATATACTTTACCTAACTTCACATTCACCACATTGCTGTTCCATAGGTTAAATCTAGGTTGGCATGAACTTAGAGACTCCTACATGGAGGTCAGCACACTCAGTCCGTGGCACTTTTGCCTTTCTGGCGATTGATTTTTATGAAGAGAACTTTTGCATCTTTTTAAATGCATGATCCTTTAAGCCAAACATTGATTAGGTTTTTGGTAAGTTAGCCCTGTACTAAACAGAATTACTCCTTATTGGAGTAGGAAAGTCTGTTTTTCATTGCAAGTAGTCCCCAATTTAATTTTAATCAGTAACAGTAGGCTTCACATTTTTAGAAAAGTTTTAATCTTATTTCCTGTACAGAGATTTCTGAGGCCGCTTTAATGACCTCCATTATGTGCCCATTCCTTTACCAAGCAGAAGCATGGTTTGCCAAGATGTCAACCTCTGCTACAATCAGTAGTGGCTGAACTGTTATGTCGTTGGTATTGCATCATCTGAAGGCACTCCAATTGACTTCAGCAGCAGCAAGTTTAGAATAATCAGGATCTTCCTTTTTTTTCGTTAAATTGTCTTTGAGTAAGAATTCAATAATAAAACTTTAAATTATTCTATGTTTGGCAACTTTCTTTCTTTGAAGGGCCCAACAGAGAGAACCCGTTTAAAATCTTTCATGTTGGAAATATAATTCTGAAATTAGGTTTATTATTGGACATAAAATACTAAAATTTACCCAAAATTGCTCTTTCCTGGATTGACTTGCCTGTTAAAAACCTATTTACCGAACATTTGCTAAGCTTATCAGCACCGCTCTTGTTTTTCTTCTTCTGCAAAGAAACTCTGCAAAAAAAACTACGAAGAGCTGCACCCTGATGCCCCACTTGTTTGTAATTTATGTGAATTCTGTTCTCTAATGCCATAAGCTAAATGAAGCTGATATTGTGGGTATTGCAGTGCATGACAAAGGTATTGTTGTAATTATTTCCAAAATCTGAAAGCACTCTGTACCATTAAATTGAAAAAAGTACTTGTGACTTTTGAAAGGAACCAAGTTTAGAGCAGCAAAGTTGCCTCAACTATGGCAAAATAGTCAGTGATTGTAGGTTGACAACATTCATAGTGGAACTAAATTGTTCGCGTGAATGCCACAGCTGTTTGTAAAGCTACATCTGAATTTTAGAATTCCATTAGTGTGGACTGTAAATTTGTTTTAATTTGCTGCTTTCTCACACTGGGTCAGATATGATTTTGGAGTCAAACCAAATGCAGCCTTTTTAAGATTATATGTGATAAAAGCATAATCTGTGCCTATTTGTAAATCCAGTGCTGTTAGTATTAGACCATAACACCATAAGATATAGGAACAGAATTGGGCCATTCACCCCATTGAGCCTGCTCTGCCATTTGATCATGGCTGATATGTTTCTCAAACTCGTTCTTCTCCTTTCTCCCTTAACCTTTGGTATCCTTACTAGTCAAGAACCTATTCATTTCTGTCTTGAAGACAGTCGGTGACTGGGTCTCCACAGCCTTCTATTGCAGTGAGTTTCACAGGTTCACTTCTCTCTGGCTGAGAAATTTCTCCACATCTCAGCTCTGAAGGGTCATCCCTTCACTCTAAGGTTGAACCCTCAAGTTTCAGTCTCTCCTACTAGTGGAAATATCTTCTCCATGTGCACTGTATCCAAGCCTCTTGGTATGCTTTAAGTTTCAATAAGACGGTCTCCCCCCCATCTTTCTAAACTCCTTAGAAATCTTGCTTAGAAATATTATACCTGTACAGTTGACAATATTTTCCTATGGCTGGGGTTTGAGCACATTGTTAAGACAATATGGAGGAAACTTTATTTCATCTCGAAATATTTTATCCTTGTCCACTATAGTCAATGGATAAATAGCCAATAAAGTATTTCATTCTCTGATATTAACATTCTTCAATTTGCTGTAAACAAGAATTAACTTTTCAGCAAAACAGAAAAGAATTCAGGTGGGACCTCCCTAACCTGTTCTTCCTCTCACCCATCCCTTCCTCCCACCCCAAGCCGCACCCCCATCTCCTACCTACTAACCTCATCTCACCTCCTTGACCTGTCCGTCTTCCCTGGACTGACCTATCCCCTCCCTACCTCCCCACCTATACTCTCTCCACCTGTCTTCTTTTCTGTCCATCTTCGGTCCACCTCCCCCTCTCTCCCTATTTATTCCAGAACCCTCACCCCATCCCCCTCTCTGATGAAGGGTCTAGGCCCGAAACGTCAGTTTTTGTGCTCCTGAGATGCTGCTTGGCCTGCTGTGTTCATCCAGCCTCACATTTTATTATCAGGTGGGAGCAGGCAGTGTTTTGTGTTCTAATGCGTTCACATATTTAGTGGTAGTTATATTTTCAGTTACAGTTTAGATATATGATTCTTCACAAACCTAAAGAAGAAAACAGAAAATTACTCCTTCTCAACTGTTATCGAATTTTTTTCTGGTGAAAACAAACAATCATTCTGTAGAGGAATGGAAACTGGATTTCCTCAAATCACTTCAGGGTCTCTTTAAGAAATATATATATATTATTTTTAAATTTATAAATTAAATTTTGTTTTGAAACTTCATCGGTGTTTCCATTGAGGTTACACACTTTGGTAGGAAGAATCAAAAAGCATGACAGTTATTTAAATGGAGAGAAAATCCAAGAAAATGCCACATACAGTGATCTGGGTGTTCTTGCATACGAAACACAAAATATAGGATGCAAATGCAATAAATAATTGCAAAGGCAAAAGGAATTTTGGCCTATAATGCTCAGGATTTGGAGTTTAAAAGTAGGGGCATCCAGTTCTGGTCCCTGTATTTTAGGAAATGACATACTGGCATGGGAGGCAGTTCAAAAGGGCTTCACTTGGCTGCTTCCTGGGATGAAGGGGGTAACTTATCAAGAATGGCTAAACAGGTTAGGCCTTTATTCCTTTGCATTTAGAAGAATTAGGGATGATCTTATACAAGATGCTGAGATGATTTGATAGGGTAGACGTTGAGAACATGATAGGGAATGGAGAAGAAGTTATGGAATAAGATGACATTTGTTTAAATCCAAGCGGAGACAATGGCCTACTGATATTATCGCTGGATTTTTAATCCAGATACTCGGGTGATGTCCTGGGGACCTGGGTTTGAATCTTGCCAAGGTAGATGGTGGTGGTTAAATTCAATAAAAATTGGATTTAGATATTGATTTATTGTTACATGTTTAGAAAAATACAGTGTTATATGCAAAGCATCACTGCGCTCCAGTGCAGTGCTGAAAACGATGCAAGATTTTACTGCAGTAGAGTACATCTTTATCTCTTCCTGTTCCTCCTCTGCTGCTCCTCCAGTCACTGCTTGACATTGGCCACAGTCTCCGAAACAGGCTCCTCTGTCTCAGAGACAAGATCTGGGGTCTCGGTTACAGGCCTCTTGCTGTCGCCACAGTCTCAATTCTGCATCCGGGCTGGAGCCATGGGCCTGGGGATGCACAGGTTCTGTACTTCCTGTCCCTCATCTGATGCTTCTCTAGACGCTGCCACCAGTCATCGGTTGTAGGGGTCTTCTACCGTCCCTTTTGCCAACCATTCCACTCCTTAAGGTGTCTGAGCCTAACTGCATACCTGGACCATCAGCTCAGCCTGCAACTTCAGGCTGGGGGCTTCAGCCCAGGACTTGCTCCTTACGCAACGTGCTGTTACTGCTACCATCACTGGAGGCTTCCTCCACCACCACTCTCCAGGCTTTAAAGGAGAAAGGGGAAAAAAGAAAGCATCTGGAAGTAAGAGTTAATTGACAGCTGGGAATCCATTTTCGATTGTCAGAAAAGCCCAACTGATTCTTTAAGGAGGAACCACTAATGTCCTTTTAAGGAAGGAAACTGCATCCTTATCTGGTCTGACCTACACGTAACTCCTGACCCACAGCACTTAACTGGCCTCTGTGCAATTAGGCATGGGTATAAATGCTGGCCTAGCCAGCTTTGTCCTATTCTGTGAATGAAAAAAAGATAGTTACAGCATGGCATCTGTCTGACAAAGTTGAAGAGAGGCTAAGTGTATCCTGTGATAAACAATAAACAGAACAAATCCTTCTCTACCAATTAACACCTATCAGTCTATTCTCAGTCATCAGCAAAATGATAGCATTGTCGATGACATCTTCCATTAAGTGGTACATACAAAACAGTACCTGCTCATTTGAAATCAGTCTGGCTTTCACCAGAGGTTAATCTCATTGGTCTGAGCTTGGACTAAAGAGTTGAACTCAAGATGAAGTGAGAATGACTGCTCTTAATGTCAAGGCAATATTTAACCAGCTGTGATATCAAGGAGACTTAGCGAAACTGAAGTGAATGGAAATGGGATCTTACTGTTCACAAAAGATGTGGTTCATCTTGGGCAATCGTCTGAGTCTTAGGACACCGCTAAAATAGTTCCTCAGGGTCCTGTGCTAGGCCCCAACAAATTTGCAAGTTAACTTTATGCTTGGCCAGTACTTGTGGATGAGGTAAAATGAAAAACAGATGACTGGGAGTATGCCAAGGCAATTTTCCATTATCGAGCTAATGTAGCTATCCAAGTAGATTGAACACTCAGCCTTTCTTTTTTCTGTAGAGATCAACGTTGGTATTTTTCTGCTCATGAGTGAATTATGCTTGAGACCACAACTAAGTTACATTCCCGAATCAGTCTCATCATTTCATCACAATGTCGAATGCTCCCAGGAGAGATGCAACCACAGCTACCTGCAAAATTTTTCACTCCTTTCACCTTTTTTCCAAATGAAGTTAGTCTAAGGGCTCCATGACATGGACTAATGTGAAAATAAGCAAATGGTTACATCCATGGGAGGAAGAAAGTAGGGACTGACTCAAATGCAACAACGCAAGCAAAAAATATCCGACTCTGTCCCAATAGGTTGTCATCATTCTGAGCTAACGGGAACTGAGATTTTAACCATTGGTGAAAGATATCCATCCTGTCAGTATTTGAACAAAATCTGCAGTGTTAGAAAAATGACAAATTTAGGAAAAAAGTAGGTTTCTTCCCACTCCCCAAAGATGTGCAGGCTAGGTGGATTGGCCGTGGGAAATGCAAGCTTATAGGGATGGGGAGGATTGCGTGGGGGATGGTGGCGGTGTGGTGGGCATTGATCTGCTTTTTGGATGTGGGGGCTCGATGGGTCGATTGGCCTGCTTTCATAATGAAGGTATTCTTTGATTCTAAATCAGTTGCTTCAACAGTGACCTCACCATCTTAACTTTGGAGTGGAGATGTTTGCTGCTGATTGTGTAATGTTCAGTACCATTTGTGACAACTCAGATTCTGAAGTGGTCCTTGTCCAAATGCACCAAGATCTGCAAAACATTGAGGATTCGGCCACTTTGTGTTATACAAATATTAGGAAATAACCGTACATAAGAAGAGATCATCTAATCATCTCAAAGTTGTACAGCATCTAGGAGAAGCAGCCCACTTGATTGATACCCCATTGACCACCTTAAACATTCACTTTGTCCACTACATTTACACAATGGCAGCAGTGTGTGTCATCTAAGCTGTGTAACAGCTCATCAAGGCTTCTTCAACAGTACATCCGCAAACTGTAATTTCAAGCACCTAAAAAGACAAAGGCAACAGATGCATAGTAACACCACAATCTGCAATTTTCCCTCCAAACCACACAGCATCATCAGCTGGAGGTATATTATTCTCCTTCACTGTCTCGTTGGTATGCTGAAATTCCTTAATAGCACTGTGGCTGTAGCTATATCACATGGACTGCAGTGGTTTACGAAGCTGGCTCACCAATAGCTTAACAAGAGCACAATAGCATAGGCGACAAATGTTTCCTTGCCAGTGAGACCCATGTTCTACAAAATGTTTAAAAAGAGGTCTCCTGATGAGCAGGCTGTACTGCAGCTCCAAACCCCTCAAACTAGAAATTACACTTCAATTTCCTTCTTGATATTCAGGTGGGAATTGCAGCCAGGGTGTGGGCATGTGTAGCCATGCTATGCAAGTAAATTTGATCAAGAAAATCACTGGCTGTCTTTTTTTAATGATAGCCAGAGCATACTGGCTGAACACGATTGACGGTTATGAGGGAAAAATCTGCAGTTTTGAATCTGAATTGAAATCTCTAAAGCACCGTCATACCCACTCACTGTTAGGAAGGAGTCTGTACTCTTTATTAAGGGGACTTCGATGTGACGACATAGATACAAAATTCACACAGATCATGTATTTATGTGCAAATTTTTCTGAGTATTAAGGTGCAGAATGTCCATGTTGAAAAAGTGGAAGAATTTTCCACTTCTGTTCCTCAGAATGTGCTTCAAGTATTCCCACAGCAATTATATCATCATAGTATAATTTGGGCTTTTTCCACTCTAATATAAGCCTATGGTTCTCTAATACAAAATTTAGAAATCATTGCATGTGTGAACAGAAAAACGTGCCATATGAGTATCCTTCTTACTGAGGTAAGTTGCATGAAAAATTGTAAGGTTTTTCCATTATGTATCCCTTGATGAGATGATAATTAAGTGACCCAGGTCTCCATTATCTGTGAAAGATTACATATTAGCCTTGAGTGGGGCAGAAAAGTGCCATGCTGTCAAAACCTTCTTTCAGGATGAGGTCACACAGAAGCAAAAGAATACTTCAAGATACCACCAGTATAAGTGCTTGTGAAACGACAAACTGAACCAGTTTGAAGAGTTTAAAAATATCCTCTTCAGACTGTAATTTCAACAAATGCCATACAGGAGATCCTACTTTTTTTTTTAAAGTGGCTGTAATAATATGCTTACCCTTTTATATGTAACTTAGGTTTTGGAAAGAACTGAAATTACAGGAGACAAGTACCAGGTCGCTAATCGATAGCGCTGTGTTAACAAGATAAAGATGCTTCGCAAAAGCATCTTTGGAGAAGGGAAAAATCAGCTGCATACCACACAGAAGTATTAGGTGAAATAGTCAAAACTTTGGGCAAAGAAGTAAAAGTTTTGAAAAAGAGAACTTTGAAGTGGAACTAAGTGGTGGTGTAAGAGTGTTGGACACTGATATTTTCCAAGATTACAACTACATTCTCATGAATGGCTACTTCACGAAGTTCCCTTTTCTGAGACTAATCAAAGGTCCCACTTGTGCAGCAATTATTGGCATAATAACTGTCATTCACTATGTTTGTTCCTCAACAAATTGTGTCCAATAATGGCCTGGAGAAACAGAATCCTAATGGTTTGGAAAGAGGCCATTCGGCTCATCAAGTTCGCACTAACTCTCTGCGGAACCTAACCCATAAATCCCACTAGTATATGAGTGCACCCTTCCAAAACATGCAGGAAATGTGGTTTACAGGGCTAAGTTCATCAGAGGGGTCAATACAGACTTGATGGGCTGAAAGGCCTCTTTCCAAACCGTCTTTTTCTGACTATCATCAATTTAATTGTCCCTCAGAACATGCTGTCAATGTGATAAAGTTCATCATCATTAATACACAGCTGCTTGCCAAGAATTTTGGATAGCCGTAAATTTACCTGCAGCTACTCAAGGTAATATTTTATCCTCACCAGCAGTTCCTGTTATGAATGACAGATCCCCACAATTATTCCTCCACACCGTCACTTCAGCATTGTTGAAAACATGAGAGAAAATCTTACAAAAGCATGATCAATAAGTAAAGAGACTGATGTCCCAACTTGAACCTGGATAGATCAGCAGTGTTTGAGATCTTGATAAACTTGCATTCACGGAATGATATTACAGTGTTATTGTTCAACTCGAGCGATGTTGTCACAAACAATGGTCAAATTCTATGATAAAACAGATAACACATCCAAGTTGTACATGACCCAATTGTCCATCATACAAGATGACAAGATGCACCTCTGATACTGCAGATATCATATCAAACATCAATGTTGCTTGCACGCACACCCATCCACAATGACAGAGAGCACACTACAGTGTGCTTCTGTCAACAAGTCATGATAATTGTATAAAGATTTATCTGGCCATATTGCAAAAACATTATCTTAACATATAAAAATAATGTACCAATGTGCATCCTTGTATGTATTAATCAGAATAGTTTTCCTATTCTTCAAAGAGAAAAAGGGTTATTGTATTAATGCACAAATCTCAGGCTGTACCTATGAAACAGTTAGATAACATCACCACATGTACAAGAGGTCTCCATTCTACTCTCTGTACAGAAATTCAGCAGAAATAGCCAGACAATTGAACTACTGGTTAGCCAGCCACCCGTCCAACGATCCCAGACCTCAGTATTGAGCTCCTCCCTTTCCCCAGGACTGCACAGACTTCTCCATAATACGCACCCAACCATTAATGTCCATCTCTCTGGACTGCCTTAAGTGGGTTGCTATGACCTCTCGTTCTTTTCTTCTGTGTGGATCTTTGCAGTCTGAGCGTGGTAGGGACTTTCAGAACTAGAAGTCAGTGCTCCAATTCGTAGAGCACCAAACATAGAGGTGGCTGCGTGCATGCACAACTATGCAACTAAGGGTGACATTGGCTGTGACTGAGGACAGCCCAGGCCCCAGATGGATGTCTCCACAGCACCCCAACTGACATACCTATGATCTGTGGCTTGGTTGCACTTCAGCTGTAGGACAGACCTTGGCCCAATCTTCAGAGCTCAAAAACACTAAAGTTTTTTCCATTCAACTGTTGCACAGATTATGTCTAGTTATTTGCTAGTATGATACTAATGATAAAATAAACTTGATTTTTTTATGTTTTGGCAGGAGCAGGCTTCCTGGGTATGTCAGTGTGATGACAGCACGGTACAAAGACTGGAACATGACTTCAAGATGACCCTTCAGCAGCAAAGTACCCTGGAGCAGTGGGCCGCTTGGCTTGATAATGTGGTAACACAGGTGTTGAAGCCATATGAAGGAAGTCCTAATTTTCCCAAAGCTGCCCGTCAGTTCCTGCTTAAGTGGTCCTTTTACAGGTAGGTTTGGAGAATAGTAAGAAACAAACAGTTATAGTGTCATAAATAATCTAAAATAAAATAAACCAGAAAGGTGATCTATACCATCTGAGTAAAGTAGAGGTCAAGCACTTTCGCAGGCTATCTGAGCTCTGAGTAGGGCTAAGGACTCCCCAGATATTAACAGTGAAAGAATACCTTTCATTTATACATTACCTCAAAAAACTATTAATGCACCACACTGCACTTAAATTGTTTTGAAATGCAATGATTGTTCTTTTGTATCTGTTGGAGAATAGTAGGTTTGAGGCAGATCTTAGAATCTTTAATGAAGGTTGAGTTTATCCGTTCCTTAATTATTTAATATAATGTAAGAATTTGTAGCAGATCATGAATAAACCTGCACAATAGGCCAATAATTAGTAGACAAAGTTCAAAACCGATGAATGTGAGGTAATATATTCTTACAGGAAGATTAGGGTGTTTACTTGTTGGATACAAATTCCACGTCCAGCTGAAATAGAGGGACAAAAGAATCTCCAAAGTACAAATATGTCAATCACAAGGAGTTTCACCACAAGTTAACAAAGCTAATAAAAAACAAGCTCAATGTTAGGCGTATTTTCTAGCTGGATTAAATTGAAAAGTGGGCAAATTATGGTAAGTCTGAATCAAATCTTGGTAGACTTCAATTAGTGAACTCTGTAGCTCTGTCATCATATTATTGAAAAGATATGCACACTAGAAACTGCTGTAGGAGACATTTACAAAGGTGACGACAGAATGTATGGCTAGGTATCTATCGTTATCGCTAGACTATTAATCCTGAAACGCAACTCATATTCTGGGGACCAGGGTTTGAATCCGGCCATGGCAGATGGTGTAATTTGAATTCAACAAAAAAACAAAGAATCTAGAATTAAGAACTATTGGCGATTGTCGGGATAAACCATCTGGCTCACTAATATCCTTCAAGGAAGGAAACCTGCCATCCTCACCTGGATGTGACTTCAGACCTACAGCCATGTGGTTGACTTTCAGTTGCCCATCTAAATTGGTCTAGCAAGCCACTGAGTTCACTGACAGCTAGGGTTGAGCAATACCAGCCACTGATGCCCATGTCCCACAAGTGAATTTAAAAAAAAAATAAAATATTCGGTATGCCACGCCTTACATTACACTGTTAGTTCCAACCTCAAGCTTTGATCTACTTGACAGACCTCTTAGATTCAAATTTGGCTATTGTTCTCTTTTTATACCTTTTATGCTTCCCTCTCTGAAAGGGCACAATATGCTTATGTGTGATTATATGCCAGTAACTACCTGATCCTTCATCCACAGGTGCGTCCTTTCACTATTAATCTAAATAGCGAGTATCACCAGTTTGCCACTGTGAGGGATTATCGCAACCGAATCTCATTCTACCAATATGTTGTATAGATTGTTTAGCTTTGATTGTCAATAGAAAACATAGGTAATATTATTCCTCCTTAGACCATGAACAGTGAATCCAATCATAGCAACTCATTACCGTCCAAGATGAGATGAACTATTCTGCCATAGAGGAAGGTTGTTGAATTTGAAAACTCATGATCTGTGTGACTGAGTTTTGCACATGTGGTGTATGAACTACTGGCCTAAAAGTTCAAGAGACTATTGGCTCGTATGTCACTTGATGAAAGTGAAGGTCACTTAACCTCATAACTTATTTGTTGCAATAGTTCCATGGTTATCCGAGACCTGACCCTACGGAGTGCAGCAAGTTTTGGTTCCTTTCATCTGATTCGTCTGCTGTATGATGAGTATATGTTTTATCTGGTGGAACACAGGGTGGCTCAAGCTACCGGGGAAACACCCATAGCAGTAATGGGAGAGGTAAGAACTTTAGACTTGAAACTTTGTGCACAGTATATTTTTGCTATTAATTTTCTGCAATGTCAAAGCATATTCAAATTGTCTTAAAGAAGGCGCAATACCCTTTAGTATCCATTTAAGCATTTCAAAGTTGTACAGTGATGGCAATACATAGTTTATCTCAAGTATATAAAAAGATCTATGGTGCTTACACAAATCTCCATCATCTGCCTACAATTCTTTCACTGTCTTCTGCCCTCCTTTTTATGTTGGCTTTCTTTCTTCTACTTCCTACAGTTGGAGTATTTCCATGTTCTGAAATACATGTTTAAATCAAAGGAAACTGTTTTGTGGCAATCAACTCTTGACCCTCTTGGGGAAAAAAAGGTTTTCCCTAATAGCTGCTACAAGTGGACAAAACGTGATCTGTATTGCTAGATAGTCCCCAAAACAGGAAACATTCTCTCCACATCAATCCTCTTCAGGATTTTGTGTGTTCCAGTCGAGACAATTCTTAGTCCCTGGAGGGTTTTGGAGAATGTACACCTAGACATAAGACGCACACGCGCGCACACGCGCACACACACTCACACGCCATCCTGAACGGTGCACTTCCGCTGTCAAATACGGTGACCGGTACTGTGCACTATACTCCGGATGTGGTCTTACCAGTGCCCTGCATCATTTAATCCCCCTTATGTCTGTAGTCATTCCCAACGTGATAAATGATAACATTCATTAACTTTCCTGTTTATTTGCTGTACCTGCTAGCTGGACATGACAAGGTGAGTAACTCAGTTCCTGACACTCAAACCCTGTCCAGCATCTACAGTGCATGGTCACAGGTATGATGGAATGTTCTCCACTTGCCTGTATGAGTCCAGCTTCAATGATACTCAAGAAACTCAACACCATCCAAGACAAAATAGCTCATATGATTTGTGGCCCATCTAACACCCTAAAAGTCATTTGTAGACTGTAGAAACAATGAGTTTTAGGTTACAAGGCACCATGATCCCTGTCCGACACCCAACTCTCCAAAATGAATGGACAGCCTGGAGAAAACACGCCACCTGCCACACATCCATTTTACATTTGTTACAGCATTAATTGTGTCAGGGCAAGACATTCACCCCTGCCTGGGATATTTTAGAGAGTTGGGCAGTCAGAGTGCTCCACAGCTCCTAAGTCCCGTCAGCACCAGATTTGAGTGGTTGTCCCTACTGGGGAAGGTTTGGGATTATGAAAGTCAGACTTGTGTAAGTCCATATTTGGGTGGGTGGGAGCATCCTAGCTGGCCAGGTCCATGTGAAGAATCACAGTTGCCAATAGGGACTTCACCAAAGAGGTTCCCCGATATCCCCCTCCAATTTTCTCACTAAAATCTATCCACCTAGTCTGGGATTCCCTCTGCTGTGATCTAAAATGGGGGCGGAAGCTGATGGAAGCAGTCAAGTAAACATTAATTGGCCGCCTGTGGGCTTTCCTCAAATCACAGAATGCGTGCCGCCTAACTCATCTACAGTCTGTGTAAAACAGGAGACAGGCTCGGCAGGCAGGTCACACACAACATTTTACTCATGCAACAAGCTCCTCCCCTCTACCCACCTTCAGAAAGACCCAGCCTAGTGTGTGCTTTCTTCAAAATGCAGTGTACCAATCTGCCGAGATTATTTCAACACCATCTACCAAATATTGACCCCTACCATCTAGAAGAAAAAGGGCAGCAGTCACAATGAAACACTACCTGAAAATTCTCCTCCAAGGCATGCTGAATCCTGACTTGAAACCAAATCACAGTTCCTTCATTGCCAATGGATCAAAATTCAGGAACTCCAGCTCTAACGACACTGGGTGCACCTACATCATTTGTGCAGCATCAGTTCAAGGAGACATCTGACCACCAACCTCAAGAGTTGAAGTTTTGGTCTTGCAAGCAACTTCTGTATACCATGAATGATAAACCCTGTTTTTATTTTGTCTAATATCTGTACTGAGATTTAAGATTAATAAATCTAACTTATTTGTGTTTCAGTTTACTGATCTCAGTGGTATGTCCCCAGTAAACATGGATAAAGGTAAGATTATGTACACTATTATTAATGTTAGTAATGTATTGTATCAGCAAAGTAATCAGTCTGTCTTTTTTTTTTGGAACTACCACTACTTCGCACTTGGTAGAACTACATGCAGTTGGAATATTTTGCAAGCATTAAAGTTACTGCATCATGTCTGTAATTAATATATCTCAAAAACTGATGAATTAGAAATAGGATTATGCACTAACAGTTGTGTCCTACAGTTTTTTAACAAGCATAAAATACTCATTATTAACAAGCACCATTAACACAAATAATTGTTGCATGTAAAAGAACCAAAGTGGTGTGGTGTTTGTGGCCTGTTTATTTTGTCTTAAAGGTATCAGAATTTCATTGATAATATTTGTAAGGAGTGATTTAGGTTTCCTGTTATATACATGAGCTCAGAATGATGTGTCTATCTTAACTGTTTCTCAGCTATTAGTTGTTCATTTAATCACATTATCAAGCATTTTCAAAGATGTTTAGGAATATAGTAAATGGAAGTTTTTGTCAATGAACAATTGTCATGATGTAAATACACTGGATACTGTCTTAAAATCATTGAATGATGTGGCATAAAAAGAGACCAGTTAGTCCATTGAGCTTTTGCTAGTTCCTTGAAAGGGTTCCAATTGGCTTCACTTGCCAGCTCATTTCAAAAATAGGTTTGTGTATATTATCCAAGTTTGTTGCATTCTAGAGTTCAAATTGCAATGATATCAGTAAAACATGAGGATTTAACTTGTAACAACTTCTTAACTCGATTTTGTGCTATTCTTAATATATTTCTGTTTGCAGATCATGTTTCACATATCCACAATGCTCTCTCAAATTCAAAATATCTTTTAACCCTTGAGACCATTTATAATTGCAGATCCTGTCTTCTATGGACCATACTGAAATGTCTGAATCTATTGTCCAATATAACATGTTTCAGCTATGTTATAATCAGATACTAATTGCCTTGTTTTTTTCCCTTTCCTTTTGAAGATGAAGGAAGTGAAGTTGACAGTGAAATGGATGATGAATTGGAAGATTCTGGAGAACCACCGTTCAAGAGAGAAAAAATAGACCTGAACCAGACACTACAGGGTGTCTGTGTCGCACCATCTCTCAACAGCAGCATGCAACAAGACCCTCTGATCCCTCTACACGCTGAACAAATCATTACAAGTGTGGCTAGTGCCAGGCATTGCAGCACCGCTGGAAGCACATACACGGCAGTCTAAACAATAATTTGACCATTCATTGATTATCCTTCTCTTCTGTACTTCAAGCTTGAAGTCTGACTGTGTTGTGGCTTCAGCCATTGAGATGACAGATACTGCTATGCTGAATGTTACTCTCATACACTAACTAGGTGTATATAGGTTTTGTTTTTGGATTATGTTTGGTCCCATATTGATCATATCGACTCAAGGGACTCAGTAGACATTACAATTGTAATTGATGAATTTCTATCAGTATAAGTTGTTTTGTTTAGTTCAGTTTTTGATTGAAAATATATTCTTATACATACTACAGGATATGCTCACTTGACAGCAGAAGTACCTAAAGGTCAGGGCTAGAATCCAACAATATCCTGTTATCTCACTGCTAATTTTATCTTTCTTTTGGTTTGAATCTGTTTCAAAAGGATCCAGGAGTGATAGTTCTGCTGTGTTGTTTGAATGCACTTGAATAAGTTGCAATATGATAAAGCTGTACTAATCACTACTTATACATTAGGTGGTTGCATCATTCATGCGTTATGTGTATTTTTAAAACAACTTAAGCCAAACATTGTAATGAATGAGTAATGGTTACTTTTTGGATTGGAGACATAACATGGTAATCATCAACAGCATTCTTGACCAAAGTGTTTGCTTAAGTAACAATTCTGTGCCTCGCCACCATTAATGCCTCAGATTTCTAGTAATTTTGGTGTTACCTCAAAGGTTAGTGTAACTACATTCTATTAATTTATGACCAGAGTACCTAAAATCCTCAATGTTTCTGCCCATGTTATTCCAGGAAATATTTCTTTGTTGCAAGCAATTTTCCACAAAATTGTAAGTTCCCTTTCAGAAGTTACATGTAGAAAATCACCTTTCTGCCTTTCATCACAATTGTTGATCTGAGCAAGTAACTGGGTTGTTGGACTGGATTCTAACCATGAAGCAGTTTATTTCAGCATATTGATGTGCTCTAAGCTTTGACCACAAATATTTGACTGTTATATGTAGAGGAATCTAATTTTCTTTTTCTTTCAAATTAATGGACGAGACTTCTGCTGTTGAAGATTTTGGAATGTAGATTTATGGTTGAAGTTGAAAGCTTGAGAGAGGAGGCAGTGTTCATTGTTACTAGCCTCCTAAAACTGTACTGTATTTAAAATTTGTCAAAAATCAAAATCTATTCAATTCTTTAAACAACTTCCTACCTTCGCAGAAAGTTCAATGGAGTTCCCTTTGAATCATCGAAGTTTTGAATGCTACTGATTTGCAAAGTAGTGCAGCCATATTTAAAAACTAGATTAGTTTAATAAACATTTTTGGGACAAAGTGTTAATGATAAAGGCTGCAGTATGTCATAAAATATGTTGCATTTGTTCCAGTTAAGACTATACTTTCTAGGTGAGGTCTTACTAGACCAACGAAAAGTATACTGTTTCATTTGAAGTCCACTGTACCTGTGAATAATGTTAGGACAGACAGAAATCAATCATTGTGAATTGATTTTTCTGTTCCATCTGTTTTGCTGTAGTGTCTTTAGCTGCTATGATAAGACTTTACAAGGGGTTGACCAATACTACCTGTTGCCAGTACTTCAATACTTTTTCATTGGTTAAGTGAAGTAACTATGGCTGTTTGTTTTCCATTCAGTAAGACAACAACATTAAAAAATTGGATTGAAATTTTAAACATAGGAAATTTTAAGATGGATAAGCATAGAAATTTTATTTCGTGAAAATTCTGAATATGTTTTAAATATATATATATTCAAATTTGTTTAAATCCAGCATGATCGCTATTTAAGTAATGTGACATCCTAGCTGTTTTCAGCAGCTGTATTAGCCAACTCCTCAGTGTAACTACAGAACACAAGAATGTAGCACTCAGCATAGTCTTGGCAGCTTTACATTGAGTTTTCTATGTGGTCTATGTGGTTGTCAAAGATGACGAGACCAAAAGTACTGTAGCTGGCACACCTCACACATACTCATCAATTCTGTAGGAACAGACTTGGTAGGCAATTAAATGCCACTTCAGGAATGTACGTCAGGGATTACTGTACCTCGGCTATTACACAGTGCCTTAAACAGTTATGGAAAGAGTTAATTTTTGTAGTTCAGCAAGGTGTGCCTGCTGTTTTTCTACTACCCACAGGGGAAACTATGGAATGGAAGCTCGAGTGGTGATTCTTAGTTAGAAACTTATGTCTTTTTCTTATACTAAGAATGAGTATATTTGTCTTATGAAGCCATCAGGAATGAGTAAGTATATGCATTAATCAAGATGTGAGACACATTTCAGTTGCATTATCCAGGAAGCATAGTGTCTAAGGATTGTAGAAACCTGGAAATTACTAATTAATGCAAAATACTTGACTCATTTTTAGCATATTCTATAGAAAAACAAATTCTAAACATCTATTGACAAAGGCATTGCGCACATTTTTTCTCGTAATTGCTTAGAATTTAACAACACTCAGTATATTCTCTACATATTGTGACTATAGATCCTGAAGAAATGAAAGTGCAGTTTGCTAATGGTCATTTCTTTAGTTAAACACATTATAAACCATCCTATATGATACTTACAAATGTTTTCACAAATTTGTCTCAATTTCTAAAAATATAGAATTTCCTTTTGGGGGAGGATGGAGATCATTGGTGATTATACTTTACTGTGCATTTGGAGAAACCTGCTGTATGATCAGTTATTTTTTAAAAGTTTAAAACAAAAGGAAATCCTGCTTCCTGGAATGCACAATGATTTCTGTTCATTTTCAGATGAGGTACTTCCCAGTGCTGTGAGAAAGTAAGACATATATATGCCATTAAGTAAAATGGCAAATAATTGAGTGTACATTTTGAAAAGGGTTTCTTTGAAACCAGTAATGTTTACAAACTTTGTTGAGGTACAATTAAAAATTCTGAACACTCCAACCACCTCCCAGCTCCCTCTTTGCCTTCCTAAACTACAAAAAGTACAAAAACATTGGTCATTTTGAAATAGTCTTCTCAAACAAATTAAATTAGGTTTATACAAACATACTCATTCTTCTCTATATCATTGATTTTGGTGCTGATCAGCATCAAAGGTCATGAGGCAGCTTCACCTGTCCCTTGGGGAGGATTGTCCTTGATCCTGTTTTCTGTGCTTTAACACCAAACATCAAAGGTTTGTTTTTCAATATATTTAAAGTCTTAATGATATTCAACACAATTTGGGGTGTTTGTTTCACAAAGATTCTGCCCCTTCAATCTTCAAAACTGAAACAAACCTTATTTTACTTATTTCTGTCTTATGTTAACATTTACATACTGTTCTGGACCAAAATGTGTTTGTGTGATGTATCTGGTGTGTTTGTAATGGTTGAGAAAAGCCTTCTACGTGTTTCTTTTCTTTGTACTTTTTTTTAAGTGTTTAGTTTATTGTGCTGCAGATATGTTTGGATCGTAATGTGCAATTTAGAGTTGTTAAGGGGCTGGTGGGGGAATAGGGTTGTTCTTTACACCCCGTGTTAACAACGAACTGTAGTTCTGTGGAACAGAACACACATTGCTCTGTTTAATCAATAGACTCCTTGAACATTGGTAGAAATGGGCATTTTACCTGGTATAAAACTGGAATTGAAACATGACCTTTATATTGAGCTTCAGTACTGATGGATAATGGTCCGGTGAATTGTTCTCATGCGTGAAGGTATGCAATGAAAGCTCTGTGTTTTGGCAGTAGAAGTGCTTCTCAGTCTGCATGCCTTTCTATATGCTGCTAGATTGTGGTTTTTGTTTTGGTGCCAGCTGGGTAACCGCATTTTAATTTTTCGCACTTTTTTCCTGCTTACACCATCACATTTCAAACAGCCACTTAGTTTGAATTATTTCAGCCTTTATTAAAAATATATACATAAACAAAGTACAAATCCATTTACGCCTTATTGTAGAGTTTACTAGTGTGCTTAAACAACTTTTTTTTTGCCAAATCATATGATGTGGAATACAGAAGCTCTGAATGGTGATAATATTTTGACTTGCTTACACAGTTATGGTATTGCTAGTTATCAATTTGTTTAAATTTCAAAATTTAAAGGAGTATCCAGTGATTATGATTCAGAATGTTATTGTTAAAGTTCAACTAATTTGGGAATAATTACAATTTATTTTTAAAAATCTGTCATTAATAACTTCATTCTTCCAGTTCTTGGATAATTTTGCTGTATGTCAGATTGGGACGTCTGGTCAGCGCGGTTGGGTTGGAATGAAAGGTCTATTCCCACGCTGTATGACTCTGACTCCTTTCTGTGTCAAATGCACATACCTGCTGACCATGAACTCACCAATGTCATGAATTCAAGCCTTTTCTGATGGTGTTGTTCTAGCCATTAAAAGGTGTGTAAAAATGGCATTCTAGCCATCAGATTCATGATAGAGAAATTTTACTGTGCAGAGAATAGGATTAATAGAAGAAGACAATATATTTCTCACTGTTCTGTGACCCAGCAGAGAGTTCAACGTTATGGAGAGCCAAGCAGAAAAGGAGAGTTCAGGTTACCATCTGAGAGGCTGCTGCAAAGGACATACTCCTATTTCAAATCATTGTGTAGCATGGCATTAGTACCTGCTCCATTCCTGTTTTTGAGATGCTTAAAATAAGTTTCAATGATCAGAAATACCCTGGGAAGTTTTAATCAAAGAATCAGAGGCCACATGTTATGTCATGAAATGTTTTTCCAGTTAGCCTTTAGATTTAAGAAAAATGTTACTTTGCTGTTTACAAAATAAAATGCCAAGTCTTCTTATCTTTCATTGAACAAATACAGTTTCTGAATTTTGCTCGAAAGCATGATTCTTGAAAACTGAATATTTAATTCATGAAATTTAATTCTTTCATAGCTTAGTTTGTCTCTTGAAATATGCTACCATGGTAATTGCATTCCTAGGAGGGTTCATGGAATCAATCAACTTATTCCTTTGAATCCACTACTAGTAATTGCACTCAGATTTGGAAGCAGTTCAAACATTTAGGGGACTTTTCATTATATTTTCCAGTCATTGAGTATCTATCGGGAGCATTAAGAACATATGCAATATATTTGTTTCAGGTTTGGATATTAAAATAGACAGTGGTTCCAGCATGGTTTTGTTTTTGTAATTTAGGTTGTTTTTAACAACCCACACAGGAAAGATTTTGACAGTATTTTTATTCATGGGCAAAGCATGAAATTGTAAGAATGAACACTTCTATAATGGCAAAAATATTTTTTCAGAACATTTTTCAGAATGCAGTTACGATAATACCTGATTGTGGTTTTTGCTTTGGTGCCAGCTAGATAGCCGATAGTTTAGTTTAAAAAATAGTTAAAACAAATAAGAAATTCTATTCAATGTATTTCAGAATTGTGCATGAGTATATTCCTTTTCCTTGTTTATGTTCCCTTCTAATGATTTCATTTCTTCTGGCAGCTCCTTGAGCCAAGAGAGAGCACACGAAATCTGTTTCAATGGCTCTCTGTCCAAGCTGTCTTATCACTGTTAGAATGTGAGAGAGACTGGCTCACGTTCGCAGCCTTTCATAAAGAAAATTACCTCTGAGTGCAGCATTCATCTGTTGTATCTCGTCTTTCCATGTCGCCACCATAATACCTGGTTGCCCCTCAAATAAGTCCAGACCATTTGCCTCCACTACCCTGCCTGAATAGACAATTCCAAATATTAAATTACTTTTTGCCTAAAGAAGCACACATTAACTTCAGTGCTGAACTTTTCTATTACCAGATTGTGTATGCCTCTTTGACCCACAATTGAATTGGAACTTAATAATACGTTGAATCTTATTTTTTTTTCTCAGTTATCATCTTTATGGTAATAAGGTGCCCACTCATACACACTGTTTGACTTCAAAGAGCCAAAAATATCATTGTAACATTTAACTCTGTCAAGTGGCATAACAGACAATGTGAAATTGGCTTGTCCATTTTCAACTTGATTTTCCCTGACAATAACTCTAATTTGGAAAGAGAAATGGTCTTTCAGCATCTTTAGCTAGCTATACTCTAACTCAGGGCCCAGTCTGACATACTTCTCCTAATTTAGTTCTTTGTTTTTTTATTCAGTAGTTGTTTGGGTTGGACGGTGGAGGGCAGTGTAATGGTATCAGAATATAAGAGTTCAGTAGTAGGTGGGGGCATTCTGGGAGCTTAGGGATTCAAAGACCTTGTTGATGTTGATGAAGGCAGAAACCCAGCCAGATTCACTGCCTATCCATTTGACAGCAGTAATGGAGAGGCAGTAGCCTAGAATCGATGGGAGCAATCTTTGGGACTCCGATCTGAAAGCAAAGAGTAGTAATTCCATCTTGATCAGGAGGAAGCTGGGACTTGGGAGGGCCAAGGAATTCTTGTCAGCCTGAATGGAGCACTACTGTTCTAGCCTGCAAGGAATTTAGAATCATAGAATCCCTCCAGTGCAGAAAGAGGCCATTCGGCCTATTGGGTCCACACCAACCCTCCAAAGAACATCCTATCCAGACTGTCTCACCCCCACCCTATCACTGTAACCTTGCATTTCCCATGGCTGATACACGTATCTTGCACATCCCTAGACACTATAGGGCAATGTAGTATGATACCCTGGACGTCTTTGGACTGTGGGGGAAAACAGAGCACCCAGAGGAAACCCACATAGACACGGGGAGAACATGCAAATTCCACACAGTCACCCGAGGGTGGAATGAAACCCGGATTCCTGCCGCTTTGAAGCAGCAATGCTAACCATCATTTAAACAGAAGGTGAAAATTTCTAAACTTATTTTGACCTCATGGACATGAACTCCTTCTGCTGTTGTATTGTTATTAAACTCAAAGACATAACACTTCACTGGCTTGATTAATTCTTCACAGTGCTGGTAGCATAATTGCACTGTAGTTTTGGAAAGTCTTTGAACCTCACTGATGGCGGGAACTGCTGTCATAGTAATTACAGCTCTGGTAAATGCAGTGGCTGGAGTTAGTTCAGCTCCTCCCATGCCCAATTCTTATTGTTGGAGGGAGTAATAACATCCCATATTTTATCCCAGTTACATGATTTGTCAAGATTGGATGCCTTTTTACTTCTTTATCCCAGTTGCTTCCTCCATGAAGTGTATTTAAAACTAGAATGTTATAGCAAACACATCATTCTCACCTCAGCACAAGTTAGAATTCCTCGCTTAGAAAAAACAAGACTCCAAAACAAAGAATGTAATGTAAAGCCCCAGTATACCAAATATATAAATTATTATTTAATAATTGGCCTTGAGGAGACAAGTGAGTGCCTTTTAAAAACACTGGTTAATCTTGTGCCTGAATTGTAGATATGCACCCAGGCTGCAGAACAACACTGATTCACTGCTTCCTTGAACTCCACATCATTACATTTTGTTCTTAAAATTGAGTAATTCAAAAATCATGCATTTAACTCCATTGTCCCAAGTCTCTCAAAAATAAAGATACCTGTACTGTGCCTGAATTGCCCCTTGTTACAGTGTTTTAAGTTTTATAATATTAAGGACTGAATATAGAACTTCACTTTACAAGACAACATTCTACTCCAACAACAAGAATTGAATAAATGGACTGAAGTGAACACTCTCCCCTCATGGCTGTATCACGATATCATGTTGTGACAGGAAGTATTCTGTGCAAAATGCCTGTTGGCAGATTCCTTCATGTTGACAATTCATGAACACAACTGAATGCAAATGACAGACTCCTGTAACTACAACCTTTAACACTGAGTCACTAGTCGGCAATTCAGTCAGCAACATTTGCCCCCCTTTAAATAGTTTTTCAGTGCCATTTTAGAATTCACTAAGTGGCAAATTGGAGTATTAAGATGCACAAGCACATAAAGGCCCAAAATATTGGGGATTTTTTAAATTGGTCTAATGATATCTCAATTGTGTGAATTAATAATGTAAGAGTTAAGATTTTCAGATTTTTTGTAGAGAACGTATTGTGAAATTATGAATTTTTCGTTTTTTTTTGAATGACAGCTGCATATAGTTTTAATTATTTAAAAACCTATGATGTGATTTTGAATAATGTTCAATTATGTAAATATATATTTCATGCTGTGATTTTGTGAGAAATGTTTTATGAAATCTTTCGATATATCATGACCTTTATAAACTGGTTGGAGCAAACTGATCGTGTGCGTGAAAGGTTTGTACTGTGTACTGTACAACAGGAATTTTTTGTAAACAGGAATATGAAATCTTACAGTGTGTTCTTACATGTAGACAAGCAACTAGTATATACTGAAGACACTTGTGTAGAAAGTTTTTTCTTAATATTTCAGACTTGAACTCAGGCTAGCTTTTCTTGTCGTGTTTCTATAAGCTGTGGCTTGTCTGTAAAAAAATCAATAAAAATTTGTTTTTCTTGGTTAAAGAGAGTTTTATTTTAAATCTTGCCTGTTGCATTTGTTTGTACATAGAGTATCTACATTTTTTTTTCTTTATTCATTCACGGCATGAAGGCATCTTTGGACAGGCAGTATTTATTGTCTATTCCTAATTTCCCAGAGGGCAGTTAAGAGTCATCCACATTGCTGTGGGTCTAGAGTAACATTTTGGCCAGACTGGGTAAGGATGGCACACATAACAAAGTGTGAAGCTGGATGAACACAGCAGGCCAAGCAGCATCTTAGGAGCACAAAAGCTTTGACATTTCGGGCCTAGACCCTTCATATGACCCAAAAGATGTTAGTGAACCAAATGGGTTTTTATTTTCAAACAATCAGCAATGGGTTCATGATTACCATTAGACTCCAAATTCAGATTTTTTTAATTGAATTAAAATTCTCCTGTCTGCCATGATGGGATTCTGACCCAAGTCCCCAGAACATTATCTGGGTCTCTGGACCAGTACAGAGATAATACCAATAGGCCATCACTTCCCCTTAATAACTTCAGCAGAACAAAAAAAACTGGTGAAATTAGTGTTTCCAGTCCCTATCAATATGTAGGTGAGATCACATCTGACTTTTCTCTTTGTGCTCAAGGCAATACAAAGGTACCCGTACCATGTTTGCTGCTCCCTGCTGCTACAAATCATTTTCCATACACTGCTTAGAATAAGCAAATGTGTCATTCTTATGGCAGCCATAGATCTGATTTTAATTTTATATGTAGCAATATTTTATAATTTAATCTTGACTTTATGTGGGGACTTATTTTTAGTAACCCTTTCCTTTTGATGCCTTTATCCATCCTCTACCAAAAATGCCACCCCATCGACCTTTTCCTTCCTGCCTGTCTTTTTGTATAACCCTGAATATTTAGCTCTCAGCTTTCAGTTCATTGTAAACATGTCTGTGTTATGGCTACAAAATCACACCCATTAACTTTGATTTGTGATGTTAATTTTTCATTTTGTTTGAATAGTTCATGCATTCAAGGAAACAGCCATGAATGTTTTCCTTGTTTTGAATTTACTGCTGTTTTTCTTTGTTTGTATCTTCTGTCTCACCCTATCATACTCTGGGTACTGTTAGCTAAATAGCTGCCCTGTAATGCCATTGTATTCTTTTGATTTATAAATGTATACTTCCTCTCTCCCAAACCCTCCCCCCCCCAATCAGTTTAAAGCCTGCTCTACAACTCGGGTGGTGTGATTCAAATGAAGTCCATCCGCCAGGAGCAACTTGCTTCTATCACAGTGCTAGTGCCAGTGCCCACAAACTGAAAGCCATTCCACACCAATCCATGAGCCATGCATTTAACTCCTCAACTTTATTTACCCTGTGCCAGTCTGCCTGTAGTTCTGGTAGCAATTCTGAGACTTTGAGATTCTGCTTTCTGATTCAACTCCCAACTGTTCAAATCCCTTCAGCAAGGTCTCCTTTCGAGTTCTACTCCCCTCCTTCTCCAGGTTCTCCTTCAGCCCTAAGGAGATGTCCTTAACCCTGACTCCAGGCAGGCAACACTGCCTTCAGAACTCCTGCTCATAGCTGCGGAGAACAGTACCTATCTCCCTAATTATACTAGCCCATACCACAATTACATTCCCATTTCAGGCCCCCACTTGAAAGGGACAATATCCTGCGTGAATGAGCATGGAGCTGAATTGATGGGTCATGGAAGTCATGCGGAATGAGCAGAAGGGATATTTTATGTTCAAACTTTGACCAGAGCACTGGAACCCCATAGAAGGCTTTCCCTGCAACCAATTGCAGTAACCAGCAGCTTTCAGGTCACCTGGCCAGATGCCCAAATTCACACCGCGCCCCCTCAACCCTCACCACCAGACCGAAAATCAGATGTTCAGGCAGCCAGGTGAGGGGAGAGATTGAGCAAGAGAGTCCTTCATGGAGGATCATTCCAGAGAGGTGACCGGGTCTCCATGGGGCTCTGAGAGATTATGGGCGATCAGGAATGTAAGGCGGACAGCCATGGAGATATTCAGGTAGAGAGTGTCCTGTTTTGGAGCAGAATGGTAATTCTGCAGGTAACTGAGCAGAACAGTATGTCAGCATGAAAAGATTAGGGTGGATGATAAGCACAGTGCAATTATGGTTAGAGGCTAAAGACTATGGTGTATATTACAGTGCATTCTCACTAGGTGAAGAGCTATATCTTCCTGTTTCCTTTTAGTGTGTCACCAAGGGTCTACAGCTGCTCCACCCATTCCATGGCCTGGCCTGGCCCTGAACCACCACATCGTAGAGTCATCTGAAGCAGAAAGTGGCATCCAAAGAGTTACCTTTATCTCACGCGTATTCTACCAAAACACCCACCAACATATTGCAGGAATATAGCGTGTGTGCAGTTATTTTTAAATGGTAAATATTGTTGACAGCCATTAGCACAGCCTTTCTTAGAGGAAGGGGAAAGTCACAGTGCTGTATGGACATAGGGTTTCAGGTGTAGTCTTATGAGGCACAGTATTGGACCATCAGTGCCATACGTGTGGACATGTAGCTGAAATCCCTGAGGCATTACAAACTGTCACACTGACTGAAGCAGAAAACGGCAGTGATGGACTCAGCCTTGTGTCAGGTTTCAACCGAGTGAACTTCGAAACAAGAAAATGGTCCATGTCATGGAGAGATAAGTACACAGCATCAGTCCATTACAAGATCCGCTCAGTAACCTAGAACAGTTGGCTCGGTTTAGGAGAAGTGACATCTGTGGGATATATTAGAAATTGCACTTCCTTGATAAGACATTGGCACCAGAGACACTGAGGTTGCTGGGCTGGATGATTGTCATTCGCCAAATCCACTTGAACCTCCAGCTCTGGAGACTGGTGAGAAAGAAACTGAAAGTTCTGAGAACACCTCCATGTCCTTGTCTTCTAACCCCTCAGCCCCTCTTTCAGAACCCATGTCTACTCTACCTGTGACAGTAACAACAGCTACTGCCCACAATAATGCAGAGGCTGCATTCTGAAGTATGTAGAGCTAACAGAGAGCTACATAATCAGGCTTGTTGCTAGACTCCTCACTGCCATGTAGTGTGAATGCTGAGTGGTATATCCCCCAACTTCCAAGACTATTCAGTTGGGAGTTCAGAGTATTTATGAGAGCAGTGCACTGTGATGCCTTGATGACTGATATGTTTAACCATGTTTCATTTCACCTAATCCATCTGATTTGCTAAGGCCCCTTAGGAAAACAACTCCGCCACCGTTACCCAGTGCAGCATTTGTGTGGCTCCAGATTCATAGTAAAGTGGTTAGCTCTAAACTGCTCTCTGAAATACCCTCAAGGCTGCTCAGATGCATCAAACTACAACAGAGTCTCAAAAAAGGAATGAAACCACATGGACCATCCGATATTAACCAAGGTATAAGAAACAGTAATCACAAATGAAGCCTTGTCAACCTTGCCAAAACGTTCTCACATTTAGAGGCTTTGGTCAAAATCTTGGGGAGCTGTCCCACAGGCTAGTCAATGATCAGCATGACATAATCATACTCTCAGAATCATACCTTATAGATAAAGTTCCAGGTGCCACCATCACCATAAATAAAAGCTCCTTCTCATATAGCAGCTCCTTCCCACAGTCTGAAGATGTGCAGGTTAGGTGGATTGGCCATGCTAAATTGCCCATAGTGTCCAGGGATGTGCAGGCTAGATGGGTTAGCCGTGGGAAATGCAGGGTTACAGGGAAAGGGGAGCGGTGGGTCTGAGTTTGAAGGTATCACTGTGGACTGGAAGGACCAAATGGCCTGTTTCCACACTGTCAGGATTCTGTGATTGTATGATCGAGAATAATTCCTACAGGCTGAAAAACAATGTGGAAAAACATAGTAAAGGAGCAAACCTTGCTCTTCCTCCCCCATCATACTCCCTTCATCATACAATTCCCAGCACTCTATTTTAAGTTGTATTTAAGTGCGAAGTCACACTAGGTTGGCAAATGTTATGTTCTCCTAATGTGAAACGCCTAGCTGATTCAGTTGTAGAGGACCATGTTTCAGCCACTTCTTTATTTAACTAAGACCAACTGATTCACCAGTGGCCATTGTGTTACAAGCCTGTGCAAGGCTGAGAACTTTAGAATTTGAGCTGTCAAGTCCAGTTTAGTGCTAACTAATGCTAACTTCTAACAAAATTAGATTTGTGCAACAAGATTAAAACTCACTTACCCACAACTTACAGCATTCAATCCACAAAGCTTGTAAACCAGGACAGCAAGTAAAGTTCACAGTTCCCTGTTAGTGTCTGTGGTTTTCTACCTCTTGGCTTTTGAATGTCCTCCTCATTGTCAGGAGCTCCTGGCAATTGCTTGTACTGTAGCTCCTCTCTCTGTCACACAGGATTCTGCTGGCAACCAGCAGTTGTCAGGCTCCCAGATATTCGCTGCTTCTTATTTCAACGAATGGCCATGAGTTCATTGTAAAAGGTCCCACTCCAGCCTATACCATCAGCAAGGGGGCCTGAACATTTACTTCTAGGAAGTAACGATGACAGCACAGGATAAGCTTGGAGTAAATTTGAAGTTTTGTTTTGTGTTCACTATACATCTGATTGAACAAATTATTTAAGAAAATGTTAGGGGCAAGTTGTAATTTTGTGTAATTGCCACTTTCTGAAGTCGTGCTTTTGTGAAATCTGAGAGAAACTATAAACAATTACTGAACAGTTGGCTTTGGATCTGCAAATTGTGTAAAGAACAAAAAAAAAAGCAATGACTGTTCCTTCTAGTTTATGTTGGTTTGCTGTGAAAGCCTGTCTAGTACACTGTGTGGTTCCTTTAAGATTGCTATGCTGCACCACACATCAACAATTCAAGGGGACACTGCTTCATCACAGATAACAAGGTGTAGAGCTGGATGAACACAGCAGGCCAAGCAGCATCAGAGGAGCAGGAAGGCTGGCGTTTCGGGCCTAGACCCTTCTTCAGAAAGGTCTAGGACTGAAACATCAGCCTTCCTGGTCCCCTGATGCTGCTTGGCCTGCTGTGTTCATCCAGCTCTACACCTTGTTATCTCAGATTCTCCAGCATCTGCAGTTCCTACTATCTCTGAAACTGCTTCTTCACAGCCGGTTTCTTTCTGACTGTTGCGCACTAACATTGAAACAACTGTGACTGAGGGTGAATCAGCTTGCAATGCTTCTTTAAATTGTCCAGCATGTGTCTGATTGCTGGTGGGATGGTGGGCATCAGATTCCTCAACCCGCTAGAAAGAAAGGAGCTTTGAGCTAGCCAGAACTTTTCCTGTGAGGGAAGGAAAATACTAATGGGACAGAAATCCAGGCAGAACACTGTGTTCTGGGCTTCTCGGTTGGCCATAATGGGCTTGATAATAGGAGACAGAGGGTGATGATGTAGGGATGGTGTTCAAACTGGAAGCCTGTGACCAGTGGTGAGCCACAAGGATTGGTGCTGAGTCCACTGTTTGGCATTTATATCAATGATTTGGATGAAAATGTAGGAGAAATGGTTAGTAAGTTTGTGGATAACATCAAAATTGGTGGTAGACTGGACAGTGAAGAAGGTAATCTCAGAGTACAAGGAAAACTTGATCAACTGGACCAGTGCGCAGAGGATTGGCTGATGAGTTTAATTTGGGTAAATGCGAGATGTTGCATTTTGGTAAGTCAAACTAGGGAGGGATTTACACATTTAATGGTACGGCTCTAGGGAGTGTTGTTGAACAAAGAGACCTAGGGGGCCAGGTACATAGTTTCTTGAAAGTGGAATCACAAGTTGACAGTGTGGTGAAGAAGGCTTTTCACATGCTTTCCTTCATCAGAGTACTGAGTACGGGAGTTGGGACATCATCTTACTGAGATACAAGACATTGGTGAGGTCACATTTGGAGTACTGTGCACAATTCTGGTCACCCTGATAGAGGAAGGATGTTATTAAACTGGAAAGAGCACAAAAAGATTTATGAGGCTATTTCTGACACTGGAGGGTTTAAGTTATAGGGAAAGGTTGGTTAGGCTGGGACTCATTTCCCCTGGAGCCTAGGAGGCTGAGGTGTGACGTTATAGAGATGTATGAAATCATGAAGGGCATGGATGGGGTGAATAGCCAAGGTCTTTCCCCCAGGGTAGGAAAGTCCAAAACTAGAGGGCATAGGTTTAAGATAAGAGGGGAATGATTTAAATGATATCTGAGGGGCAACTTGTTTGCACAGATGGTGATGCGTGTATGGAACGTGCTGCCAGAGGAAGTGGTAGAGGCTGGTTAAAACTACATTTTAAAGAGACTTGGATGGATACTTGGATAGGAAAGGTTTAAGGGATATGGGTTAAATGCAGGCAAATGGGACCAGTTCAGTTTAGGAAACCTGGTTAGCATGGATGTGTTGGGCTGAAGGGCCTGTTTCTGTGCTGTATGATTCTATAAGTCTCTTTGCATCTTCACTAAGTAAATCGGTCCCTTCTCTTCCATAGACACTAGTGGCACCCAGGCACCATCAACAAAGGAAGAGACCACAGCCTGAGCCCTATGCCTTGGAGGAAAAAGACTGTGAGCCCTCAAAGGTATTGACCAGCTGTGATGGCCAGCACACTTCCACAGGTTCTTTCCCGACACTGCATCAGGGTCACTGGCTGTTTAGTGTAATCACTGATACATCTCTGCAGCTGACAGACAGGAAGAACCAATCAAGGTCTTTGACATTGAGCGCGCGGCTGGAGACGCAAGACCGGTGCCTGGCAGAAGATTTGCTCTGTACTCAGCTGTAAGTTATACATAGGATTAACCTCCAGATTGACAGGTTGGGGAATATCAAGCAGTATATCAGTATATCAGTGGACTGGAGCTAAAGATAAAGACGCTAATCTGTGTTTTCATTGGTGACTTTGGCATGTGAGTACTCAGATCGCTCCATGGGAAATCACAGTCATACAGCACAGAAATAGGCCTTTTGGTCCAACTCCTCCACCCCAACCCAACATCCCAATCTGGCCTAGTCCTATTTGCCAGCATTTGGCCTATATTGATCTATTCATGTACCTATCCAGATGCCTTTTGAATGTTGTAACTGTACCAGCCTCCTCCACTTCCTCTGGCAGCTCGTTCTATACACGCACCACCCTCTGTGCAGAAAAGTTGCACTTTAGGTTCCTTTTAAATCTTGCCCCTCTCACCTCAAACCAATGCCCTTCTAGTTTTGGACTCCCCCACCCTAGGGAAAAAGACCCTGTCTATTTACCCTACCCACGATCCTTGTGATTTTGTCAACCTCTATAAGGTCACCCCTCAGCCTCAGACACTCCAGGGAAAACAGCCCCAGCCTATTCAGCCTCTCCCTGTAGCTCAAACTTTCCAACCCTGGCAACATCCTTGTACGTCTTGTCTGAACCCTTTCAAGTTGAATATCTTTCCTATAGCAGGGTGACCAGAATTCCTAAACAGGTGTAACCGATGACCTGTACAGATGCAACATGACCTCCCAACTCCTATACTCACCTTGGAGACTCAGGTTCTGCAGAATAGCTGCAGATTACAGTTAGGACCTGTCTTTACTCAGCTCAGCATCAGGTTTTAGATCAAAGGGAGACAAGAAAGCTCATTCTGTGTCCAGGAGTTCCTTACTCTCATAGAGACAGGGCAGGCACCTACAGAGAGGGGACACAACACATGAGCATCCAGTTAGCTAGACACAGATGCTTTCTGAAGAAGGGTCTAGGCCCGAAATGTCAGGCTTCCTGCTCCTCTGATGCTGCTTGGCCTGCTGTGTTCATCCAGCTCCACACCTTGTTATCTCAGATTCTCCAGTTCCTACTATCTCTCAGTTGGCTGGACAGCTGGTTTGTGATGCAGTGTAACACCAACAGCACAAGTTCAATTCCCCTCACTGGCTCAGATTACCATTTACCAAACATTCACCAGTTCCAAGTGGGAGAGGGGTAAATCTACAGATTGTCACACAAACAGAAATCTCAGATCTCCACAATCAGCTGTTCTAGTTTTATTGTACAAATTGCAGATCCATTTCCCCTAAACATTGCCGATGAAGGGTCACTCGACCCGAAACACAAACTGAGCGACCCTCGCTCAGCAATCTGGTCTCTCTGCACAGATGCTGGCAGGCCTGCTGAGTTTTTCCAGCAATTTCTGGTTTTGTTTCTGACTTCCAGCATCTGCAGTTCTCTTTCGGTTTTCACCAGAGTTCACCAGCAGGGGACAGGAGATATCCAGGTTTCTGTAGCTTGGGGACGGTACAGCTCCGGTTACCGTCGCCCTGTGCTCTCGGTAGCCTCGCTGGCGGCTTGTAGCGAAGGCTCTTTGTTGTCGGTTCTGTCTGCCGATGGCTGGCTCGGTGCAGGAACACAGTGTGTCACTGGTCTTTGTGAACGAGGATCAGAAAGGAGGGTTCCAGTTCGCTCACTCCCCGGAGAGCCAACAGCCCCTTAAACTGGAAATGAAAGCAGAGGAGGAAGGAGCGGCTCTGCGTCTGATTGACCGTAAGTTTTGTGTTTTTTTTCACTCTCCCCCTGTTGTACGAAACAAACCTGGCCTTGGGCTTGCTTCAGTTTGAATGGCAGGGCCGCAGGAGGTTTACTGCAGTGTAAATCAGTCCAGGCTCAATACATCTTCAACCACATACTACCTTAAAACACAACTCACCCCACATTGCTATTGATTTTTAAAAAGCTCCTGCATGTAATGTACTGAAGGCGTTGCTTTTATTTTTCACTACAACAAGGGCTCAGAATGGAGTGTACAAAGTTCTGTAACAAAGAACTGCAGATGCTGGAAATCTTAAACAGGAATTGCTGGAGAAACTCAGCAGATCTGGCAGCATCTGTGGAGAAAGCAAGAGAGTTAAAGTTTCGACCCTTCTTCAGATGTTTACAAAGTTGCCTCAATATGCAGTGGATTGAATTCAGACTGAAATTAACCACAAAATGGTACAAGTTCAGTCTGTGTTACTAAAGGCAATCTAACTTCACACAGGAACCTGACCATCAAGGTGAATTATCATGTGCACGGTAACATTGATGGGATTGGTTAGCTCAGCTGGTTTGCAAAGCAATGGGAGGAACACCAACAGCTTAAATTTTATAGCCTAGCTAGGTGAGTTTTCAAAAATATGCATGTATTCATTGAATCACTTAATTTGGCTACACTTCTGTACTTTAAAACTGTAAAACAGTGTTAGTATTCCTGCCATGTGATGTGACCTTATGTGACTAACCGATAACCACAGTCACATCACCGCTATTTCAATTTACCTACAGTGGATCCTTATTACTGATGTGGTAAGAATACTGTTAGCTTGGATGGCGGTTTCTGATGCAGAGTGAGGCCAAAAGCAGGCTCCAGTTCCCACACCAGCTAAGATTACTATGAAGGACTTTCCTTCTCAACCTCTCCCCTTGCCTGAGGTGTTTTGACCCTCAGGTTAAATCATCACCAAGTGTCTCTGTCTGATGAGAGAGCACCCCTGTAGATCTGGAGGGTGATTTTGTGGTAGCACAGTGAGGTCATTGGATTTATAATCTGGAGACTTCATTTCAAAAACCATCTTGGCATAATGAGGAATTTGCCCAGTTAATTCCATACATCGGAATGGCAGGATGACCATGAAACTGCTAAATTGTTGTCAAGCAAAACAAACAGTTCACTTTTGTCCCTTTTAAGGAAGAAAATCTCCCACCCTTATCCAGTTTGGTCAGTATGTGATTCCAGACACATGGCAGTGTGGTTTTATGCATGGAAAAGACGATCGAAGTTGCAAAATGACAGCCAGTGGGAATTATTTTGTTCAGTGTTTTAAGATCAGATTTAGAGTAACTTTTAAAGATAAAAATATATGTGGGAAAAATCTGTGGAAGTAGCATAATGACTGAAACTGAGAAGGCCATTGATAAATGGTCACTTAAAGTGTTAATGTAATTTCTGCCTTCATAGCTGCTTGGGAGGATTTCGGGTATTCTTATGTGAAATCAGGGTAATTGTAAAGACTTAACTAAATAAAGGTGAGGACAGCCACATATATATCCAAAAACACACTGCAACCCCTTTCCCTAACATTTACATTATTTCTTAAACTGTTTCTGGCTTTTTGCCTCTGCCACTGCGTGGAACTGTATTCCAAGTTTTGATCACTCGTGAAGAATAGTTTGGTCCTGAATTTAACTTTAGTTTGAATTCAGTGGAGGGAACCCAGTATGTAGGGACTTTGGCACTTAAAGATATGGTCAGCAAGTAATTAAGTAAGAGGCTAGCAGCAGAGAAGCGCAGAGAGATCATATCAATGGAGGGGTTCGGAGACAGGGACCATTCAGATCAAGAAGGAATTAGTTGCAGACTCTTAGGTGAAGACCATAGATTTTTCTTTTAAAATTCCAGAATGTGATTCAGTGTTCCATGAATGTTTGACCCTTTACGCAGCTTGCTCACACACATTTAGCTTTCTCTCCTAACACAGCATGGGACCACCAGCATCCCTAATGTCCTGTTAATCAGCTAATGCATAAATCTCAAACTCGTCCTGCAAGATCTAAATCTTGTTTGCTTGTTTTTTTTCAGAAAATGTGAAGCAAATTAAAAATTCACTAAAGTTCAGAATTGTAGTGCAGCCATCTCTGACACTTGCAGGGATGGCTGAAGCTACTTAAAAATAAAATCATTCAGTAGATGTGGGCATTGCTAGCTGGGCCAGCAGTTCTTGCTCATCTCTGTTGCTGCTGGTATTGATTAATTTCTCATGCATTGGATTTAATGACTGAAATAATTCCACAGAGGCTGGTATCCCATCAACAAGTCAGCCTTTATTTAGACATAGATGGTCCTAGACACTGATATGCCTTCCTCAGAGTGAACAGAATCTCTGACTCAAGGTGTAGAGCTGGATGAACGCAGCAGGCCAAGCAGCATCAGAGGAGCAGGAAGGCTGACGTTTCAGGCCTAGACCCTTCTTCAGAAAGTTTTCCAAAGAATGTTTGTTCAGAATTATTTAACCAGCAAAATTGGGAACATGACAACATATTTAAAGTTGAGAAGTGTATTGACAGTTTTCATATTGCTGATTTCTCGCCCTAACTTGATAAAGCTCTCACATAAATCACTGTCCAAACAGTACTTACATATTAGCATGGACTCTCTTCATAGGATTTACCAATAACACATGAGTGAAAGTAAATACATATTTCTTGTTTTGTAGCCATGCAAGGGGAACTGGGCAACAAATAATGGGATCTCATTCATGAACTCATGCATAATAGTTTCTGTGCCATTCATTTAAACGGTCAAAATATCATCAACGCAGACTAGAAAATCAAAATGGAGAGGCGAGTGTGGGGGAGATGTGGTGATGAGTCGGGAAGCAGGGATGGATTGGATGGCGTTGGGGTGGAGAGACAAGGTTCAGTAATCCTTCTGGACTTAAAATTTCCCACTATGTGACATGGCTTATGATGCATGCAACAGAATAAGGTCACTATGTCAGAGATGTAGCTGTTTCCCATGGTCTTCTGCGGCAAAGCACACTGTGTTCCACTGCACCAAGCACTTTAAACCACCACGTATGTGTGATATGAACATTGAGTGCTAACGGTACTCCGGACCTGATGTGTTGCTCATGTTCCCTCTGCAAGTTCAGCAAATCGAGCCACCGCAGGGATAATTGGCATTGTGACTGCGATACAACAACAAAACAGAGAAATTGGGAAGCAACAGTTACACTAATAAACCCAGGATCAGCAGGATCCTCAAGCCGCTGGCAAACATCCTGCACATGAAGTTGTCTGAATGACCCGTCAAATTGCAAATGATGTGCACAAGGCACAGAATTGATTGGCCTTGATGCCATTTGCTCCAAATGAGCAAGGTATAGTGTTACCACAGAGGGAATATGTCCCAGGACACTGTCACTGAACTGTGTCACCTGGTGGAGTGGGCTTGCAGATCCGAATGTGTCGGTGGATGAGGCCAGCAATACTGGGGGCTAAAGGTGACCACTTTTGTAAAGTTTTTTAATAAAACCATTGTTGAGTGTTGGGAAAAACCCATCGGGTTCACTAATGTCCTTACTGCCATTCTCACCTGGTCTGGCCTACGTGTGGCTCCAGACCCACAGTGATGTGTTCGACTCTTAATGCAGTCAGTGATGAGCAATAAATGCTGACCCAGCCTGCGATGCCCACATCCCGTAACTTAACTTTAACGAAAAGTTTCTGAGGTCAAATTGCATTTCAGAAATTTGGCACAAAATCTTGACTCGCCTCTCTGAGCAACACTGAAGAAGGGCTGCACTGTCTTTCAGAATGAGATGTTAAACCAAGGTCAGGTCTTCTTTCTGAGGTGGCTGTAAAAGATCCTACGATACTATTTTAAGTCTTGTCCCATGTTACCGAGGATCCATGGATAAAGTCTTGGCCTGTTCAGTCACATAAAGACCTGAGGCAGAGAATCCCAACCGGCAAATTGAGCTCCAGACAACAATTTTGAGAAGAATGTTGGGGTCTTTCCTAGTTCCCTGGCCGGTATTTGTCCTTCAGTCATCACAAAAACATTCATGTAGTCATTATTGCGCACATCATGTGTGCCTATTCCTGAATTACAATAAGGATATGCTGTGGTCAAGAAGGACACTATAGAAATATCAGTGCTCTGGAGGTGAAATGTCACATTTCCATGGACCTTGACATTTCAGAGGAGCTTTGTGAACTTCTTAAGCGACAATATTGAAAGCACATTTGTTCTGGTAGAGCTATTTACTGTATCAAGGTTCCATACAAAGTGTGATTAAAAATGTAGGAAAGGTTCTATTCTGACCTTGATGAAACCTTATCGCAAACTCCTAAAGAAGAAAGAAAATTATCCTTTGGAAGGATTTGTTGTCAACGTTACCTGTGATTCTGAAACCTGGGGAGCGGCTATTGGCTTTTACCTGCCCACATTTTCCAGTGCAGATGGAGCCCTCCTGCTAATGTTTAACACAGCCTCATGACAAGCACACTCTTCCAACAAAAGGACAATTAACAGAACTACAGGGAGGCACCCTGGATTGAGCATTAACAGCTCCTGAATCATGTAATTGTTGGAGTGAAAGATCGAGGTGAACATCTGGATCATTTACTCCATGCAAGAGACTGCATGCTGCACCAATCGTCAACTTGTTAAATTGACAATAGATGTTTGTCAGCAGCTAGAATAATGCCAAATAAATAATGCGTTGGAAGTGTGTGAATTTGTGAAGGGAAAATTCAATCACTTGATATAAGTTATGTTGCGATCCAGAGAGGAGAATTGAGAACAATTCAGAATAAAACGAGGCTGCACTGTGGCTTATTTTTTCATTAGAAGTGAACTGAGACAAATCTGGCTCTGATTGCTTTGGAAACTACATTTCACAAGCTTGATCATGAATGCTGGGCTTTCTTTGTTTGCCGGCAGAATTCTGTCCAAAGATAAATAATACCAGAATGGAATCAAAATGATGTTTTATTGAAGATAAGGTGCGTAATCGTTCTGGATAATCATTTCCCTTGCATGCTGGGATGAGTTTATTGGCAGAGGTAGTAGGAACTGCCAATGCTGGAGAATCTGAAATAACAAGGTGTAAAGCTGGATGAATTTTTAAATTCTCCACACCCCCAAAAAAATTCAGTCCTGACTCATTGCCTCCTATTATGGGAAAATTACCATAAGCTACTTACTAAGACATGTCACAGACAATCAAAACTGAAGTACTTATTTAAACTTTACTGCATGAAGCAATCAAAATAACACCCCTTAAGTGATCAAGCTAAGCCTCACAACACAATTTAGCTATTACCCAGTTACTGGTGGAATTTAGCTACGATTCCAATCAACAGTGTCTGTCTCTGGATGTGTCCAGGGTTCAATCCTTGTGCAGTATTGTTCTTTGAAGTACTACAGCTGAAGGTTCCTGGGGTTGAATGCTTGTACAGTTTTCAGTGCTTGTACAGTTTTCAGTCCTCCAAGTTTATGATGATTGATGATCCTTTAGATTCTTTCATCCAAATTATGGAGTACTCCTCTGGAGCCATCCTGTCTGTAGCTTGCTGCCTTATCAGAAGTAGCTTCCCTGTTCCTTGTTACATTTGGCATCAATTGTCTGAAGATGCAGCTTCCCTGCAGTTAACTCCTTAACTCTTCTGCAAGGTACTCAGTCGTCCCTGCAGCACAAGGTTGCTAAACATCAGTAGTTGTTAAAACAAATGTTGTTTATGTAGCTTTTGACTTTTTCCTCTCCCAGACATGGCTAATTGTTGTCAATTCCTGTATAGGTCTGTCCTTGCCTCTTGACAGACAGAGTTATTGCTGCTTCTTTCAAATTATTGAACTTCTGAAGTTAGACTATCACACTATCACACTCCTACCAAGACTCTAGACTTTATTAAGCTTATACTCGGAGCTGCTAAAACTTGATTAAAATCTGTGGGTTTGTATCTCTCATGTGTTAATGCCTTCAAAGTAAAATATTAGACTTATCCTTTAACCAAACAAGTCACTGTCACTGAGTGCTCTGTGAGTGAGAACGGAAGTATTCCAGTTAGCCAACCTAAGCCAGTATAATATTGAGATCACTGTATTTAATCTGGTGACATAGGGCCCTCTTGAGGCACGGTGGTAGTGTTCCTACCCCTGGACTGAGAGTCCCACCTGCTCTAGAGCTGTGTGATAACATCCACGAACAGGTTGATTGGGAAAATAGGTCTGAGTGGAGTGTGAAATCAGCCATGTTTCTCGTTACTGGTTACCTCACTGTTGGTGAGTAAATGATTTCATTTGGTTTTGATGGCTACCGTAGTCAAATAACATGCTGCCAGTAAATATTTTGACTCACGCAGTATGAAGTGATTTGAAATTGGTGTCAGGTTGTCTGTAAAGTCAGGCAATGAGAATCTTCAGGAGAGGAACAATATCGAAGATCACTGCTGACATTGGTGGGAATTCAAGAAGACACCTCAAGACAAAAGCTTCCCCAGAGAGGGAGGAAGAAGAATGGAGTTGAGAGGGACCAAGTCCCCTTCAGACAGCCCAATGGGATCATGTGAAGGCCTTCCCTTTGTGGGCCCTCCCTCCTTGTAGCATGAAGCCTCCAGCTCCAATATTCCCTGATTGGAAGTCAGGGGGCTGTCTCCAGGAATCCAGCAGCTTCCCCATGTGGAGGGCTCAGCTCCCGCAGAATGCCGACTGCCTGGGGCAACTGTCATTCACGGGCCTTAGCTTCATTTCCATTGGCAGTCTTCTTTCGTTTGGCAGGTTCTCATTCTCATCTGGTCTCACTGCTCGAACCCATTTGGATGAAAGAACTGCATCAAGGAGGATTCCCAGTGCGGCTGCCAGATCTCTCTCAACCCAGCACACCGGATCGGGACTGGAAGAATCCTGCCCAAACGTTCTTGTGGATTATTTCATTTTAGCTGTTTCCCTTCCAGTTCTCTCCTGTGATGACTCCTTGCGCAATGATGGTTTAATGAGTGTTCAGTCCCACTTTACCCAGTGCCCATTCTTCCTGTGTGAGCTTTAAACGGTTACTCAGCTGTAAGGCAACCCTGTCCTGACCCAATGTTCCCGTGATAGTACTTCCAACAGGGTCAGCAATAGGCAGCAATCACAAAAAGGAAAGCTTCCCTCTCGAATTCAGGGATATGGGAGCCAATGGTCTAGTGGCATTACCACTTGATTATTAACACAGTGACCCAAGTAATGTCCCGGGAGTCAGGCTCCCATCACGTCAGGTAGTGCAATTTGAAATCAATAAAAATCTGGAATTAAGAGTGTAATGATGACCATGAAACCATTGCTGATTGTTGGAGAGAGATAACCCACCTGGTTCACTAATCCCCTTTGTAGTGCAGCTTGGGTCTGGATAGCCAATTTTATTCCCAAAGGGGCTGATAGGTGTTTTACAAGAAAGGGATAGTTGTTTCAGATCATCAGCACTGAAGCTAGCTTTTAGTTTCAGATTTAGATTCTAATCAACCCATTCAGCAATGTCTCTGGACCAGGAGGGACTTGAACCCACCTCTCCTGGCTCAGAGATAGGGACGCTACAATTGTGACACAAGAGCCCTCTCAAATTCAGACTTAAGTAATTGAATGTAACTCCCACCGGCTTCAATGGTGGGATTTGTCTGATGTCTGTAAAGCATGAGCCTGGAATTATCATGATGTCACCATCTTTATTAATGCTCACTAACTGAAACTAACAAGAATGTAATTGAAACCAGTTAGCAGCTATTAATGTCCAGCTATAAGATCAACATAATTTATGTTTTCAGTCCCTTGTTTTTATGTAATCTCTGTTGCAGCGCATGCAATTAATGTATTGTTTTCTCAAAAATTCTGCAAGGCTGTATCTCTGACTTATAAATAATGCATTTGTCAGGCAGTGCTTCTTTACTGTAGTGTGGAAGGCTTTGCTGCATCATATGGTAAGTCTCGAGGGACAGGCAGGTGTTGTTAAGCTGCAATGTTATTTTAGTGCTGAGGCATTTTAAGGATGGATAGAGTGTGACAACAGGCTGTCGAACTCTTGAACCATGGCTTGTTAACCCAGTTCCCTCGGTGATTTCTCATGTTCGAGAAAGCAGAGGCAACTCCCTGCTGTCATATTGCTCTGGGGAGTTGTGTGTGTTGCCTGTGAATGAGCTAACATGAGGATCACGAGATTAGCTTGACTCAGTCAATCAAAAAGATTTACCGAGGCAAGTGAAATGGTTATTAAAACAAACAACCTCCTCTCATCAGGGAGAAGGAGACTGTCTTGGTGTATTTGTTGGTACAGGCAGATATGAGTTTCCTACACAATTGCTGTGTTTGCTGAGTACCTCACAATTTGCAATTAATAGTTGAGTAACAGCATGACTGCAGCATAAAAACAAGGCACGCTGTGGATGCTGGATATTACTGCTACGGTTTGCTGCTGCATTGTGTGTTTTGTAAAATACAAGTGCGCACACTGTAGTTTCTACACTTGGTAAATTCCTCACTGCAGCTGTGAAGGCAGGAATAATACTGAGCGCAGGTAACACTTGCCTTCAAGAAACTGAAAAAGCCAAGTTGAGATACATAATGATAGAAGGTGGGAATGCACCATTCACAACCCTTAAAGCCTTCTCCACTGGTCATTATGATCCTGGCTTGTCTTCCCATACCGTTGGATCCCTTTAGCCACAAGAACTATATTATTTTCTTCTTGAAAACACAATGTTTAAGCCTCAACCACTTTTTGTAGTAGTGAGTTCCACAGGCTCACTATTCCCTGGATGAAGAAAATTCTCCTTGTCTCAGTTCTAAAATGTTTACCCCTCATCTTTAATCAATGACCCCTGGTTCTGGATTCTCCCACCCTCAGTAACATCCTTCCTGCATCTAACCTGTCTAGTCCTGTTAGGAATTTTATAGATTTCCAAGAGACCCCCATCATTCTTCTAAACTCCAGTGAATAAACTGACTATATAATCCCCTGGTGAAATGTGGTGACCTTCACCCGCAGGTAGATGGCTGAAACACTTCTGTATGACTTGTTACAACCTTTGCTAAGCACTCGGGATCGCTTTATTTTATAGAATTACGGAGAATGTATAGTCCTGAAGCAGGCCACTTGGTCAAATTAATCCATATCAGAGTTTAAGCTGCATGTTAGTCTCCTCCAATTCCACTTCATTTCATCCTTTCATCATCATCGTCATTGCTGTTCCCTTTTTCCTCCCAAGTTAATATTACCCTGTTTTAAGTTTATCATGTGCTACAATTCTAGCCACTTTCTGGATAGAGGATCCTTTGCTAGATTTATTACTAACAGGTATCTAGTGTAACGGTTGTGTTACAGAACTGACATGCTAGCAGCCTCCATTAACGATCGGACACACGGCTCAAAATGTTAGCATGGCACTTTGGGAAAAGAGTTAAATTAAATGGTCATAGATAACAAACTGTGGAGCTGGATGAGCACAGCAGGCCAAGCAGCATCTTAGGAGAACAAAAACAGGCCACCTGGCTCATGAATGTCATCGAGAGAGACAACCTGCTGCTGGTCCTTGGTCTGTCCCATATGTACCTTCAGACCCATAAAATATGATGGACTATTAACTGCCCTCTGAAATGTGCTAGCAAACTGTTCAGCTGGATCAAGACTACCATGAGTAACTTCAATAAGATTAAAACCGAAGAGATACCTGGTCCAGTTAGACATGACAAATGCGCCCCTAGTCCACTGGACACTGGCATATTCTCCACACTAATGTCTGGTGACAGGTGTCAACAAGAGAGAGAGCTGTTTTCTGGTCTATGCAAAGAACAGTCTGACATAATCATTCTCACAGAACCATATCTTTCAGCCAAGATCCTAGACTCCCTTCATCGCTGTTCCTGGGTACAACATGTTGCTTTGGGAGTGGCCAACATTCGTTCAGTTTTCCATGATGTCTCATGGCATTGGGTCAAACAAAGGCAAGGAAACCTGCTAATTACTACCTAACTCATTCCCTCAAGTGATAAGTCAGTTTTCCTTTGTATTGAATACTCCCTTAAAGAAGCACTAAGTCTAGCAAAGGCACAGAATTGGAGGATGCCAATGCTCATCAGAAAGGTTCTAAAGGACGTAGCTGCCAAATTGGGGCCTGTTTTATGCCACGAGAAAACAAAGACATCTAATTGACCTCACCTTCCTCATTCTTCCTGTCACAGATGCATCTGGTTGTAGCATTTTTGGTAGGAGCGGTCATCGCACAGTCTTCATGGAAACCAAATTTGTGTATTCACAATCTGAACACCATCCATCCTGTTTTGTAACACTAGCACTATATTGAACAGAGACAGCTTCAGATGGCTCAAACCGTCCACGTGGAACTGTGAGCTGCTAACAACAACAGAATTATGTTAAACCACAATTTATAACTTAGTTATAACTTAATCAACTTTAGCATGTAGAAGGACATACTTGGAACAGGATTTGGTGTAACTAAAGTTAAGATGTCAATCTGGTGAAGACTAGCACTACACATTAAACATAGAAACTAAGACCAGGAGTCAGCCATGCAGCTCCTCGACCCTATGTAAACAGCAGAAGCATCATGTTCCAGACAGAGTTTTGGTAGAGTTTCAATCTCCTTCCCCTTTCAAACCCACTTATATGCCTTTTCAAACCCATGCCTAATCTTAAAGATCTCTGCTGAGATATCCCCTCAGCTTTTACATTGGCTAATTGTAGCATTGTTACGACTTGCCTCTTGATGGAAACAGCTAAATGAGCCGAACAAGTTGATTTCCTTGGAAGAAATCATGATACTTTGGTTCTGTAAATAAATCAACTACCAAAACATCATCTGTACCAAGAAATGTGTTTCATATTTCTGTGTGCGTGGAAACAATAAATTTAAAATATACATAAATCCAGAATTATGCAGAAAGGCTGGAGCAATAATTTTACTCTATTTCCTGATGTTCTCGTAAATTTCAGATGTTACTAAGAAATTGACGATGCAACTGGACTTAGCTCAACCTATGGCAGCCAAGGATGTGTTCTGACATAAGATGTCTTTCCTTGCAGGAAATGGAGCTTGCGTATTCAAGTGTTCCATGAACCAGGAGACGGAAAGTTGTCGCGTGGGGAAACAGACCTTTCTCATTACAGTGGGATGCAGCAGTGTGCTACTTCAGTTTCAGTCAATAAATGGTAAGTATGTGCATTAGGGGCTCAGTCAGGCAGTGCTCTGTGATGGATGTCAAATTTTTATAATATATAATCATTAGTGGGATGAGAGCGCTGCAAGCATTTATTGTCCATCCCAGAGGGCAGTTAAGAGTCAACCTCATTGCTGTGGCCAGACCAGGTAAGGATGACAATTTCCTTTCCTGACGGACGTTAGTGTGAACCATATAGAATTTTTCAAACAGTGGATTCACGGTCATCATCAGATTCTTAATTTCAGATCTTTATTGAATTTAAATTACACCCTCTGCCATGGGGAGATTCGATCTCAAGTCCCCTGAACATTACTGGGGTCTCTGGATTAATAGTCTAGCAATCCTGCCACTTGGCCATTACCTGCCCATAATTTTCATGATTCTGATCTGATGGTGGACCGAACTCTGGGTCAGATACCTGGCACTAGCTGTGGTGTGATCTGAGTGGAGATATTTGAGGAGACATCCAATGATGAGGTCACGCCTAAAACACTAGCATCCTTGAAAACAGGCCTGGGAAATAGAATACGTGTCCTCAGGCCTACTTAAGCCTTGGGATGGAAATTTAGCCCATTATATCAAGATGTAATAAATTGAACCACAATGCCTTTTGGTGAGAATCATTTCAATTATTTGTTGCATTTTGAAATTGGATTCAGCTTTTGCCTTTTGAGTAATCTTCACTTTTTTTTTGGATTGAACCACAGACCTTTCAATCTGAAAGTTTTGAGTGTGCATTTACCACAGTAGGCATCATGGGAGCCTGACCATTTGACCATCTGCTGTGGTGGGATTCAAATCTGAGCCTCCAGAACATTGCCTGGGTCTCTGGAATAATAATCTGGTGATAATACCGCTATGCCATTGGCTCCCTCCAAAGTTGTGGCAATAATTATCTTGGCCATTTATTCAACTTTTCACTTGGTAGATGAGGCTCCTTCACCTCTCAGAAATGATGCATTTAGAAGATATTAACAAGAATTAGTGGATATGGTATTCACCAGACCACGTTAGTGCCCAGATTTAGATTATGCTTTGCCAAATGCTGACTTGCATGGTGATTGAATATAATTTTATGTTGTTACTTTCTTTTGCTCATTGATTTTTGTTGGCAGACCTACATCTAGGTTTGTTCATTGCATCTACCCAAAAGCCATGCGTTCATTCCCATCCCATGTGTTCAGGGCTAGAGAATGAACAAATTCATCAGTATTGGCCGTCGTGAATGGTTAAGGAAGAAATTCATTTTCAGCTTAAAAATACCAAAAGGAAGGGGCGTGGGGCAGCACGGTGTCTCATTGGTTAGCACTGCAGCCTCACAGCGCCAGGGACCCGGGTTTGATCCCACCCTCAGGCGACTGTCTGTGTGGAGTTTGCACATTCTCCCCTTGTCTGCGTAGGTTTCCTCCGGGTGCTCCGGTTTCCTCCCACAGTCCAAAGATGTGCAGGCTAGGTGGATTGGCTGTGCTAAATTGCCCGTAGTGTTCAGACATGTGTAGCTTAGGTGGGTTATAGGGGGATGAATCTGGGTGGGATACTCCAAGGGGCCATGTGGACTTGTTGGGCCGAAGGGCCTGTTTACATACAGTCAGGATTCTCTGAAAATCTCTTTCTTTCTGTATGTTTCCAACTATACATAGACTTGCAAAGAAAGTATATTTTTTTAAAGAAATGATGGAACAAACCATTTATTTTCAATCCTGCAATAAGCTGATGGCTAAGATTTTCAGAACTTCCAGAAATATATTTTTAATGTAGTAAATTTGCAGTTTACTACCAAATCCAATTTGCTGAATGGATGTTTGACCTCAGAATGGTACGAAAGAAAAGCAAATAATGAAAGCAAAGAATAAATCTGATATTTATCTAGTTAAGGATACAATTAACCATTATGACAGTAGGTGTAGATAGAGGTCCTTTATCCATTAACGGAATGAGAGTGTTGCTGGCTAGGCAGCATTTATGGCCCAGAGAGCAGTTTAGAGTCAATCACATTGCTGTGGGTCTGGAGTCACCCGTAGGCCAGACCAGGTAAGTATGACAGTTTCATTTCCCTAAAAGAATTTAGTGAACCAGATGGGTTATTCCAATAATCAACAATGGGTTAATGGTCTCATTAGAATCTTAATTCCAGATATTTTATTAATTCCACCATCTGCCATGGTGGGATTTGAACCCGGGTCCCCAGAACATTATCTGGGTCTCTGGATTAACATTCCTGCGGCAACATCACTAGGCCATTGCCTCACCACTGATTAACGTACTATAGGTAAATATTGTTCTACTGCTGTTGAGACCATGGGAAAGTCTTCTGTGGAATGCAATCAGCCATGGTTGAATAATGCAGGTTGTCAGATGTAATGCTGTGTTAGGTTTCTGTGGAGGTCATGGAGAAATTTCAGGAACCATCTCTTTTTCTGTAAGTTGAGCATTCCTTGGGCAAGTTAAAGAGAGAACATAAGAAAAAGAACAGGAGTAGACTATCGACCAGACCCCTCTAGCCTCCATACGTGGGCTGGATAGCGATAGATTGTAACGTAAAATTTGCATGACCCACCCATTGCATGGGAAAGTTGCAAATGCGTCTACGCAAAGGGCAGAGCCTGTTTTCCCCAGACAGCAGTGGTTTACCTGTTAACAAGCCTGCCTGAAAGTACAGCTCTGAGTCGTGAGGGTCAATCAGGTGACAAAAGGACCCCATGATTTTCATCCACCATCTGTCTTTTTGTTTGGGTGACAGATGGGTGGTCTTTTATTTGAAAATTGTCCCTGTAATGTGTTAGCTGTACCAGGAAAGGCAGCATACAGTTTTGGCAGGAGAGTGTGGTATCAGTGAACTTGCCAAGTGTTCGATTTATTGTAGAGAGCTTTTTATTTTACTTAAATCTTTATGAAAATACAGAAGAAAATTAGTCATTCTAATGTGAATGTGCTACAGTTTATTTGCATTAATTTGTAACAGCTGTTGTTGATAGTTAATAGTTTAATTGAATTCTGAGGAAGGATCACTTGACCCTAAATGTTAATTCCAATTTCTCTTCACAGATGCTGCAGGACCTGCTGAGCTTTTCCAGTAATTTCCGGCTTTGTTCTGATTTACAACATCTACAATTTTTTTGGTTCTTATTGTTAATAGTTGTCTGTGTTTCGCTTGTCCAGTAGAATTGGAGTAAATTTTCGCTGGAACCATGAGTTCTTTAAGTGATTTAAAATTAAATGGACAGTCAGGTTGTTAGTTCAGAAATCCTACTTACTGTTTCACAACCATATTTCCACAGGCACCAAAAAAGAGTAGGATATTTTTATTCCATGCAGACCTTACACGGAACGAAAGCATTTGAATGTTGTTTTCATTAAGCACTTTTAATGTAAGAAGATTGAAGATTCTACGCACAAGGGGCGCTTGTAGCTTGGAATTCTTCTGCAAACACTAATCAATGTTGGATTAGACGTTAATTTCAAAAGATAGAAAGATACATTTATTGTTCAGCAAAGGTATTGAGGAAAGGGCCAAAAGCGAGCATATGGTGTTAGACCACAGGGCAGCCATGATCTCATTGAATGGTGGGACAGGTTTGATGGGCTGAATGACCTACTCCTGTTCCAATGTATGAAGATATCCCCATTGTTGCTGTTTGTACCTGCTGAACTATCTTGTCTAAATAAGGACCAAGCAATGTTCTACTTGAATGTTTCTGTTTGCACGTTCCTTGCTCACCCTGACACAAAGTCACTCCTTTCCGAGGAATTTACCTTCAGTGGGGGTAGAAATCCAGCCTTTGGTTTCAAGCAGGGTTAATGATTGTTGCTGACAAAAATAAAAAAACGCAAAGAGAAAAACCTTGCAGTAACAAAGTCGAAATACAAAGTGTTACTGTGTAACCTGTCATAGAAAGGTGCTTTTAACTCTTTTAAGCTTTCAATTAGAGGACGGCAGGGTGTGAATGTAATGTTCTCCTGCCCAGTCCAACAACAGAAAATCAGGCCGAAGGTCCCTTCAGTTCAGCTGGAGTTTATTACCAACTGTTGTAAACACATGCAGTCTACTGCATACCCCAAAACACAAGAAAACCCCAGGCAGTATGAAAGGAGAGAAAAAGCGAGTGTACAGGTAGTTCTCCCATAGTACAATAGTTGCATTCTTGTGCAATCTCACGCTTTAGAGAATGATACTGGAGAAAATTGCCCTGAAAAAAATCACATTGTTGTGATATCACTATACCTGTATAGCAGAAAGTTTGCATTATCCAAACTGCGTCAACTATTTATCAATCACATTACAGCCAATTTGCATTAACAAAACACGCGTTACAGCAGAGCTACCTACAGTAGATCTCCAATACCTTCCCTTCTCCTTTGTGGCACGCTGTGCACCAGCATGGAGCCTTTAACAGGACCTTGGTTGGTTTTCAGATATTTAGCGCACTGTAGAAGCGCAGGATTCTAGCTCACGCTAGTGCAGAGTCAGCAGCAGCAAGAACTCAGGTCCTCCTGAGACTCCAGGCCGTGACTCAGCCTGGGCTCCTGCATGGAGATAAGACTTAATGGACATCTTTGTTCCTTTCGGCCTTGTTTCCTTTATTTCTGCTGGGTTTTTTAAATTCTAGATCTGTAATTAAGTGTGTGATCAAGATGGTGCTGGTTATATTAGTGGAGGTGCGATGGTGTTGAAGGGAAGTCACTTCCATTCCTATGGCCTGGTGAAGGGCCTGGCCACCAGGCCCATGGCACATGGCAGACCAGTTGACAAGAAGGACTGCAGAGTTGGACACTTTTTGTATCTCGTCATTTTTCTGCCTTTTTCTTCTATATTTTGGCTTGTTTTTCTGTGTTTTAAGAGAGAACCAGACAGCTGCACACAACATCAATTTTCACATTAATTTGCAACAAGATATGTGTGACAATAAATAAGAAAGTCAATGTTTGCTTTTAAAATTCTCAAGAGTTTGAAGAAATCACATTGTTCATTTTATTGGCAACTACCTACAGCAATCATTGATGGGGTGGGGGTGGGGGGGTGCAGGAAGTCATGTCCAGTTACCATGCAGGATTGCAGTCAGGACAGAGGAAATAATGGAGTTAGAATGACACCAGACAAAGAGAGTTCATCGCCCTTTCTATTTTTAAACTACAGGAGTTTGGACTCCATTAGGAGCTACTTGCTTCAAGACAAATGCTGTAACCAATAGTGCTTGTGCTAAACATTTTCGGAATTGAACAGAAGGGCAGTCCCAGGAGGGGATTGATACCAGGACTTCAGAGCATCATTTCAGCTACAGGATTTCGGCCTGTCCATTTAACTTTTAAAACACCAATGATTCTAGTGATAATTTGTTCCAAATCTACTGGCCAAGCAACATACAGAAAACTGCTAAGGTTTTGTTTCATAATTGTCACAGAGGTTATTGGCAATGGAACTGACTTTGCCTAAAGTCGCAAGGTGTGGAGCTGGATGAACACAGCAAGCCAAGCAACATCATAGGAGCACAAAAGCTGATGTTTTGGGCCTAGATCCTTCATCAGAAATGCCCGAAACGTCAGCCTTCCCGCTCCTACTATGTTGCTTGGCCTGCTGTGTTCATCCAGCTCTGCACCTTGTTATCTCGGATTCTCCAGCATCTGCAATTCCTACTATCTCTTTGCCTAAGGTCATGTGATTTGAAACAAAACTATTTTGTGGCATTGAGCTGACTTCATGATAGATAATGAAAAAAATTTCTCCAGGAGAGAACAAGATGTCATTGTGTTAACCAGTTGATTGTTAAATGACTGAAGTAATGTTATAACTTCAGTACGGTGAAGGCCACAGGTAAATTATATCTGACCAAAAAAACAGTGAGCGTGAATGCAAGTTTTCTTGATCCTGTCAGGATAGAGTTGTGTGTATTTGTTCATTTCTAGATTTTTCTTTTTATATTTATCCTTTATCCATCCCAACCACCCGCTGTTCAGTTTTGATGCATTTTTCATTGCATATATTCCTAAACTGATGGGATTGGCCCACTGGTGTTGCAGATTCTGAAAACCCACTTACGTATTATAGGTAGATTATCATATATTAAAAACTGGAGAGGAGTAGTACATTTTTTTCGTAACTGGTATTAGCTTGGATCGGTTTTTAATCAGTGACAAAAATAGAAACTGCTGAAAAAGCTCAGTAGGCCTGGCAGCACATGTGTAGAGAAATCAGAGTTAATGTTTCGGATTGAGTGACCCCTCCTCAGACCAAAAGAACTGCTGGTGCTGTGTTCTGCCGTGCTTTTCCACCAGTTTCTATTTTTGTCACTGATTTAGAGTGTCTACAGTTCTTTCAGTTTTATTCAGTTCTGAAGAGGCTTCACTGTGTCAACATTTCCTGTTGTAGCACCAAACAAATAGCAGACTTGGTCAAACCGGTATAAAAATGCTGATTCCGTTGCACCAGTCACATTGTACTCAGTGGTGTAATCAAAGAATGGCAGATGCTGGAAACTTGACACAAGAACAGACCTAATGCTTTTTGATCTGTACATCCTTTGCTTGCTGTGATCTGCCTGTACCACTCGTGAACAAAGCTTTTCACTGTAGCTGACAGACCAGGTGAATTTATCCAGCAATTTCTGCTTTTTGCTTGCACTAAGTGGTGTTGTGTGAACATTTCTAAGACTGGTGTGAGTTGATTTTTAAAAAACTTCTAATGAATCCGATTTCGGGTGTGTCAGAGGTGCTGTTAGATGATAGTTGTGGTCATAATGGTCACTGTATAAGCAAGGCTTGTAATTTGAGTTTTCACAAAATCTTTATCTTTTTGTTTTCAGAGTTTTTTACTTTTTACAATTCCTTAAACATGTTTAAAAACTCCAATAAAGCTTGTTCAGCATTTAGCCAACGAACAGAAGATGCATCTGCAATACAGTATTTCCAGGTAAGGAACTAGTCAAGTACCCAAGGAAGATTACAGACCATATCTTACAATGGCTTAGATAATTTAACCCATGATAAATGAAATGCTGTTAATTTGAAGTAAAGGCTGAACATGACTTGGTTCTGGTTGTCATGGTGTAATGGTGAGCGTGCTGGTTTCTGAACCCTCTGATCTGAGCTCAAAGCTAGGTGTAGCCTTCTTCCTGGTGAAGGGAGTGACAAACCTTGGAAAGTCTCATTTTGGGTGGCATGGTGGCTCAGTGGTTAGCACTGCTGCCTCACAGCATCAGGGACCCGGGTTCAATTCCACCCTCGGGCGACTGTCTGTGCGGAGTTAACATGTTCTCCCCATGTTTGCATGGGTTTGCTCCAGGTGCTCAGGTTTCTTCCTATAGTCCAAAGATGTGCAGGTTAGATGAATTGGCCATGCTAAATTGCCCATAGGGATGTGTTGATTAGGTGGGTTATAGGGGGATGGGTCTGGGTGGGATACTCTGAGGTTCGGTGTGGACTTGTTGGGCCGAAGGGCCTGCTTCCACACTGCAGGGATTCTATGAATCAAAAGTTTAACTGTTTATTCAGCATCTTTAATGAAATAAGAACAATCGAATGATTTCAATGGTATCTATAAACAGAACTCCTTTCAACAAACATGAAAGGAACTTTATATATATATATGGGCCAAATATTGGCAAATGAGACTAGATTACCTTAGGATATCTAGGATATTTAATTCTAGTATAGAAGGGCAAAACATGTCAGCACAGGTTTGGAGGGCTGAAGGGCCTGCCCCTGTGCTGTGTTTTCTTATCTGGTCAGCATAGATCAGTTGGACTGAAGGGCCTGTTCCTGTGCTGTATAACTGTATAACTTGAAAGTAGCCACATTAACAATTGTTTTCCGAAAATCTCTGGAAACCAAATTGTGGTGAAGGTGTGGGGATGTCCATTGTTAAAATCCTGCTCAAAGATAGGGTTAAAACATAATTAAAAATACATTAACATAATCTTTCCTCATTCATTACTAAACACTGGACTACTGGACTATTTGTTGATAGAAATGATAGATCTCAAGAAGGGTCATTGGATGTGAATCCTTAACTCTGTTTCTCTCTCCGCAGATGCTACTAGGCTCGCTGAGTTTCTCCAGCAGTTTCTTTTTTTCTTAGAGATATGACAAATCGTGACTGACAATTTGAACTTCAAATCAAAGTGTGTCAATAAATGGAAAGAATTGAATGTGAAATTTTACATAATATTGAAAAGGTACATCTGCAATCAAGGGTAAAGATCAGATGGATAGAAATAACTATGATTTATCATTGCTAAGCTTGTCAATAACCAATCTTAATTTCAAAAGCTTTAAAATAAGCTGAACTCACAGATGTGCACACAGTGTTGCCAGTAGCATATAGATGAACAAGGTGAGCTAGGCACAGATGGATCTTGGCCTGAGGCTGGGAGGAGAAGCTGGATAGATACTCTAGATTTTGCTTTTATCTATCCCATTGCAGCCAATGAGTTGGAAATGTCAGAGTGGTCTTTGAGGAGGAACAATGCAGCATGGCCACTGTCATTTGGAATTTTAGTCATTCGGGAAAATGGGCAAGGTTAATGCACTCAGTTTATGGAGAGTTGAACATGGACTCTCTGAAAAGATGGACACAAATTTATAAAGTAACAACATCTTCAAGAATTGTGGAGAGGAAAGTAGAAAGTACGATTCATGTAGAAAAGCCCAAACAAACTAAATTTAAGCAGATTGTAGCTTTGCTAAAAATTTTTAACATTTGAAGGTTTATATTACATAGTGATTGGAAGCAGGTGGATCCATGTACTGTGAAGATCCTTGATTGAGGTTGTTAACCTGGACCAATCAGGAAGCCCTGGCTGACCAATATAATCGGGAGATTTAGAATCTCCTTAGTTCAGGGAGATTAACTCCGAGCTGGCTGGGCAAGGCCAGTGTACTGTGCACAAGTAAATAAAGGGTGACTCGGTGACAGGACATCAGCCTCTGTGCAGTTATTTCAGATTAATTCTGAACATTGACGCTTACCAGAAAACAATTCCCACCATGTTAAACAACTCTTCATCGGCTCCCTGGCATCTGAACATTTCTGAACCATTACACCTTGATTTGTCTTATTCATATTTGTGAACTGCTTTGTCACTGTTGAAAATGTTAATTATTTTGTGGATTGACTGTCAGTTTGATTCCAATTCTCATGAGCTAATGTTTAGTTGATGGAAACTTTGTTGAATTAAAGGGAGTGTGGAGTTCTGACAGTAGCAGCAAACAGAAGAAGATCTGAAATACTGAAAAAACAGGAAATCAGCTTGATCAGATATTGTTTAAAGCCATGCATTCTTTTTTTTAGTTTTATGGTTGTTTATCACAACAACAGAATATGATGCAAGACTATATAAAGACAGCTACTTATCAAAAGGCAATGCTTCAGAATCATGATGATTTTAATGGTAAGGTGAGTGCATTTGAGTTAGTGGGGTAGGGTAGGGTACTGTTTTACTTTCTCATTACCTATTGGTATTCAGTCCCACAGTTGGCTAGTACTACATTTTGCTTTAAAATTAAATGAAGCTAACAGCTCTGATGAAGAGAGATCTAGACTCGAAACGTTAGTTTCCTTTCTCTCCATGAATGCTGTTTGACCCGCTGTGATCTCCATAACTTTTTGTTTTCAGTACAGATTCCAACATCTGCATTAATTTGCTCCGACATTGTGTTTAATTCGACATCTCTTTGAGGAATGCCAGATGACGTTTTGCTCGTCACTCCGACAAGAATTCCCAGCTCCGATGAAAAGTTATCCAGCCTCAGAATGTTAGCTTGCTTTCTCCCCATGGATGCTGCCTGATTGGCTGTGATCTCCAGCTTTTGTTGTTTTCAGTGCAGCAAATATTTGATAATCTCTGACAACACATGACTTTCTGGTTAATTGAGTTACCTGATTAATATGATATTTATTTTTAAACATTTATTGCAAGATCGGATTTGGCAATTTGATCATAGCCGTGATTTTGCAGCAGCATAGTGAAACTGACAGCGCTTACTATCATTTACTCCTGTGAATCTGATAGTAACCTTTTGTCTCCCTCCCCACATACATAATTAAACTTTTCTATTGCATGAAATGTTGGGGTCCATGTAATCAATTAGAAATAATTGAACTGATGAGAGATTAATATGTTTGTGGATCAGGCATTCTCTATCAGAAAACTTAGACAAACTGCACAATAATTTCCTCTTACCAGCACAAATTACCAATCAAAGCACGTCCTTTAATTTTTTTAGTCAAAAAAAATCCAAATTATTCATCGGTGTGACACTATCTGCCAGTACCAGCCTCACATCAACAGTAAACCTGCAGAGAAATTACGAATTCAGCCTCTAAGATTGCACTGCAGTAGGCACTGAACCCAACGAGTTGTTTCTGTAAGAAAAACAGAAGTTGCTAGAAAAGCTAAGCATCTGTGGAGAGAAATGAGAGTTAACGTTTTAGGTCCAGTGACCCTTTTTGAGGACAGTTTTTGTTTCTGATTTACAGCATCTGCAGTTCATTTGGTTTTTATTTAAGTTGTTTTTTACACGCACGCACATGTAAATGTATTTAAGGGATTTGATACCTCAGATCCAAACTGTGTAAACACTGCACATTCACAGCAAAGGTTCTCATAACTTTTAAAAACGTCTAAAGTGTTACACCAACTGAGGAATGGTCTAGACCTGAAACCTCAGCCTTCCTGCTCCTCCGATGCTGCTTGGCCTGCTGTGCTCATCCAGCCTCACACTTTGCTATCTCAGATTCTGCAGCATCTGCAGTTCCTACTAGATCTGTCATGCTTATCTGCTCACACGTGGGATTTGATATGCACAAGATTTATTGTGTCAATGTAACTTTGGCTGTCAGATGCCAATGGTGATGGTGTTTGTATAATTTTATGACAGAAATTAACTTGCCTTACACTGTACAGAAATATCCAATTTTTGGTCATATTTGCCATTACTATTGCTCAAAGATTGCAAAGACTTGTGCACATAAACTTAGGTCCCAACCACTTGGTACAGCGGTCAATTCTGCAATAAAATTTGCCACCTTACAACCTTCTGAAAAAACCATAATCTTAAATTGTATTAGCTTGGGTCTAGCCTACTCAGCCAGGCACAGATTTTTGATGTGATTAAGGTTTAACAGTACCAGGGTGCTTTGGTTCTGATTATTGTGTTTTATTATGTTTAAAGGTTGTTCTTGATGTGGGGTGTGGGTCAGGAATCCTCTCGTTTTTCGCAGTTCAAGCAGGAGCTAGGAAAGTCTACGCTGTGGAGGCCAGCTCAATGTCAAAATATGCAGAGGTACCACACAAATACATCATCAAGATTAATGTCAATACGTACACTGCTGATTGAATTGCTGTTTTCTGATGGTGTCAGGTTGGATTGTTTGACAAAGATTTATTGGGGATTTTGTCAGAGAACCATTCTCTATGTAAGTTATTCTGCGCAGCATTCGGGACCCCATTTGCTGCTGAGTCAACATGCTGAAGCCTCAAAACCCAGGCCCAGGAAAGACACGAGGGGCAATTATTTTATACAGAGAGTGGTTTGTGTGTGGAGTGAACTCCCAGAGAGAGTGGTGGATGTGGCTACAGTTACAACATTTAAAAAGCATTTGTAGAGATACATGAATAGGAAATGTTTGGAGGGATATGGACCACAAGCAGGCAGGTGGGACTAGTTTAGTTTGGGATTATGGCCGGCATGGACTATGTAGACTAAAGGGCCTGTTTCCGTGCTGTACAACTCTATGACTATGACTTGAAAACTTATCACTTGGAAATGATGTTGAACAAATCCCTTATCTGCCAATCAAACAAATGTAAAGTAACTAATGAAAAAGACCAATGAATCCTGTCATTGATCCTACAGTTATCATATCTGCTAACTCTGGGATCTTGCTTTGTGCATATTTACTGTCATGTTCAATGACCCAACTTAAAATAATTTATTGGATGTGAATAGATATGAAATATCTGTAGGATAGCACAGTTTACTATTTAAATCCATCTTCTTACACATTTAAAAATCTTTTAGTGTGTTTTGTTGAAAGGCTTCTGTGCAGTTTTAACACAGGAGGTTATGGGGTCATAGAATCAGTTCTCTTTCTGACCTCTGCTTCCACCTGAAAACGCACCACAGCTGGAACTGAGCATTGCTCAATTGCTGTGTTGTGTGTGCGTGTGTGTGTGTGTGTGTGTGTGTGTGTGTGTGTGTGTGTGTTTGTTTGTGTGAGAAAGAGAGAGAGAGACAAAGAGATTAAAAATGTGTGCATTCAGAAACAGAGTATTTTGTTGGAACAAACTAGGCTACTAATGGTTTCCCAGAATAAGCAAAGATGATAATTGACATATTTCTGCAAAAGTATTTTAAAAAGCCCAAATCAGCAGTTTACAGCAAAAGCTATTCATGTAGATTTAATGTAGAAAGTTGCTTTAATAATTGGGCTTCTATAAACTGACAAGGCTCACAGAATCAAATTGGTTGGAGCTAAAGAACAAAAAAGGTGCAATTACATTACTTGGTACAATTTGTAGGCCACCACTCATGAGAAGGATATATATACACAAACAAATCCACAGGGAAGCTACATAGAAGTGCAAACATCATGGAGTACTTACAATAAAGGGGGCTTGAATAAATTGAATATAGACTGGGACAATGGTATCAGCGATAATGGGAACTGCAGATGCTGGAGAATTCCAAGATAATAAAATGTGAGGCTGGATGAACACAGCAGGCCAAGCAGCATCTCAGGAGCACAAAAGCTGACGTTTCGGGCCTGGACCCTTCATCAGAGAGGGGGATGGGGAGAGGGAACTGGAATAAATAGGGAGAGAGGGGGAGGCGGACCGAAGATGGAGAGAAAAGAAGATAGGTGGAGAGGAGAGTATAGGTGGGGAGGTAGGGAGGGGATAGGTCCGTCCAGGGAAGACGGACAGGTCAAGGAGGTGGGATGAGGTTAGTAGGTAGATGGGGGTGCAGCTTGGGGTGGGAGGAAGGGATGGGTGAGAGGAAGAACCGGTTAGGGAGGCAGAGACAGGTTGGACTGGTTTTGGGATGCAGTGGGTTGGGGGGAAGAGCTGGGCTGGTTGTGTGGTGCAGTGGGGGGAGGGGACGAACTGGGCTGGTTTCCCCAATGTAGAGGAAGCCACATATAATACATTCCACATTAAGCAGAGGTTCACCTGCACATCTGCCACTGTGGTATACTGCATCCACTGTACCCAGTGTGGCTTCCTCTACATTGGGGAAACCAAGCGGAGGCTTGGAGACCGCTTTGCAGAACACCTCCGCTCAGTTCGCAACAAACAACTGCACCTCCCAGTCGCAAACCATTTCCACTCCCCCTCCCATTCTCTAGATGACATGTCCATCATGGGCCTCCTGCACTGCCACAATGATGCCACCCGAAGGTTGCAGGAACAGCAACTCATATTCCGCCTGGGAACCCTGCAGCCTAATGGTATCAATGTGGACTTCACCAGTTTCAAAATCTCCCCTTCTCCTACTACATCCCTAAACCAGCCCAGTTCGTCCCCTCCCCCCACTGCACCACACAACCAGCCCAGCTCTTCCCCCCCACCCACTGCATCCCAAAACCAGTCCAACCTGTCTCTGCCTCCCTAACCGGTTCTTCCTCTCAACCATCCCTTCCTCCCACCCCAAGCCGCACCCCCATCTACCTACTAACCTCATCCCACCTCCTTGACCTGTCCGTCTTCCCTGGACGGACCTATCCCCTCCCTACCTCCCCACCTATACTCTCTCCACCTATCTTCTTTACTCTCCATCTTCAGTCCGCCTCCCCCTCTCTCCCTATTTATTCCAGTTCCCTCTCCCCATCCCCCTCTCTGATGAAGGGTCCAGGCCCGAAACGTCAGCTTTTGTGCTCCTGAGATGCTGCTTGGCCTGCTGTGTTCATCCAGCCTCACATTTTATTATCTTGGGACAATGGTAGTGTTTAGGTGAGTGAATGGCAAACAATTTTTACATTGTGTTCAGGAGAATTTTCTACAGCGATATGTGTTCAACAAATGCTAGGCCGTGTTTTTGGTTAATAATGTGGGCCAAATGCAACAAGTGTCAATGGGGAATATTTACAGCACAGTGACTTTTGTACAATAAGATTTAGGATGTAGTTTAAAGTAAAAATGAACAAGATACTCTAAGAATAATTAGCTGGGAGCAGACATCAATGGGGTAAGAACAGAGCTGAGCCACAGACTGGAATTGAAGATTGATGGGAGAAACAGGAGTTGAACAGTGTGCTACACTCAAAGAGAAGGTGGATCATGCACAATCAACATAGGAACATAAATAGGAATTATTCGGCCTGCTGCCCTACTCAATATGAACATGACTTGATCACTGAGTACTCTCTTCATGCTTTCTCTCCTATATCCTTTGAGCCTTCTAGCTGTGAGGATTATATCTAATGCCTTCCTGAAAACATTCAATGTCTTTGCCTCAAATACTGCCTGTGGCAAAGAAATCCACATGCTCGCCACTCTGAATGGAAAAGGTTCTTCTCATCTTAGCCCTAAAAGGCCTACCATGAATTCTTAGACCGTGTCGCTGGTTCTGGACTGCCCAGTTATCAAGAATAGAATTCCTGCATTTACCTTGTCTAGTTCTGTTCGAATTTTATAGGTTTTTATCAGATCCTTCCTTATTAAAAAGTTACAGAGTCATATAGCATGGAAGCAGATCCTTTGGTCCAACCTATCTGCTTCGATCAGACTTCCCAATCTGACGTAGTCCCATTTGCCAGCATTTGGCCCATATCCCCCTAAACCCTTGCTATTCATATACCCATCTAGATGCCTTGTAAATGCTGTAATTCTACCCACCTCAACCACTTCCCCGGCAGTGCATTTCCATCAATGCATTAGTTGCTGCATGAAAAAGTTATCCCTCAGACCCTTTTCAAATCTCACCCTTCTCATCTTAAACCTATGCCCTCTAGTTTTGGGCTCCACCCATCCCAGGGAAAAGACCCTGGCTATTCACCCTATCAATGCCCCACATGATTTTATAAGCCACAATAAGATCAACCCCTCAGCCTCTGATGCTCCAGGGAAAATAGCCCCAGTCTTCCTTCAATCCAGTCCCAGCAACATCCTGGTAAATCTTTTCTGAATCCTCTTCAATTTACTAATGTCCTTGGTATATAGCAGGGCAACCAGAACTGCACATGGTATCCCAAAAGTGCCCACACCAATGCCTTCTACAGTCTCAACACGATGCCCCAGTGCCTGTACTAAAAGGCCTGAGCAATGAAAGCAAGTGTGAAGGGGAGGCTTTAGCCTCGTGATATTATCACTGGACTGTTAATCTAGAGTCCCAGAAAACATTTGGGGGACCTGGGTTCGAATCCCGTCACAGCAGATGGTGGAATTTGAATTCAATAAATATCTGGAATTAAGAGTCTACTGATGACCATGAATCTCTTGCTGATTGTCAGGGGAGAAGCCCATCTGGTTTACTAATGTCCTTTAGGGAAGGAAACTGCCATTCTTATCTGGTCTGGCCTACATGTGACTCCAGGCCCACCACAATGTGGTTGACTCATAACTTCCCTCTGGGCAATTAGGGATGGGCAATAAATTGCTGGCTTAGTCAGTGATGCCCTCATCCTGTGGATGAATAAAAGAATAAATGAATGCCTTCATAACCACCCAGTCTACCTGCTACACAACTTTCAAAGAATTATGTACCTGAACCCACGAGGTCTTTCTGTTCATCAGTGCTCTCCAAGGACCTACCATTAACTGTGTAGGTCCTGCCCTTGTTCATTTTCCTAAATGCATTACCTTGCATTTATCCAAATTAAGAGACAGGTCTGACGAAAAAAATTACAGAGGGATTTCCTGACTGTTCACCCCACAAAAGGGCATCATGAGAATTCTCCTCAACCACCTCCTCCCAGTGATGGAAGAGCTTCTCCCTCAGTCTTAGTGCAGCTTCTACCCGTCCAGAGGGGCAATGGACAAGATTCTCAATAGACAGTAAACCCCAGGAAAGTGCAGGAACGACACCAACCTCTGTTCAGGGCCTTTTTCAACCTCCCAAAGGCTTTGGACTCTGTCACCCAACAGGGATTGCAAAACACCATTCTCCATCTGATGCTTCACAGAGACATGCAAGCTGTGATCCTCATCAATGGATCCATCGAAGATTCCAATACGAGTGCAGACTGGGGTCAAACAGGGCTGCAGCATCTTTGTTACCTTCCTCACCACAACACTCCACCGTACGTCCACGAAGCTTCCTGTCAGAGTGGAGTTAACCCGCAGGTCGAGTGGGAAACTATTCAACCTTCAACGCCTCTGACCCAGAACCCAGACCACCTTGATACCTGTCATGGAACTGCTGTCAATGCCTGTTGAGTGCACACTTAGAGCTGAGTTTTCAACCATCATATTCAGCAAGGAGTTTGAGAAAATGGGCCTTACGTTTAACATTCAGAAAACAAAGGTTCTGTACCAGCCTCCCCTACCACTCAGTGCCCCCCGCCCACACCACAACCAACACCTCTTCAAATGCAAAGGAGAGCCCCCGGACAATGTGAATCACATCCCATACCTCGGGAAACTCCTCTTGATCCAAGCAGGCATTGACAACGAAATCCAACATCGATTCCAATGTGCCGGTGCTGTCCCTGGACATCCGAGGAACAGAGTGTTCTAAGCCTAAGACCTCGAAGCCTGCAGCAAACTCATGATCTACAGAGCAGGGATCTCAAATCACCGGAGCGTTATCGCCAGTGCTGCCTTGGCAAAATCCTTCCAATCCATTGGCATGATGGGTGTACCAATGTGAGTGACCTCTCCCAGGTCAGTATCCCCATATTGGGGCAGTGGTCACACATGCCCAGCTATGATGGCTGGGTCACATTCAACCCATGTCCATCACAGGGTACCTGAGACAATTGCTCTACTCTAAGCTCAGTAATGGTAAGCAATCACTAGGAGGGCAGGGGAAACACTACAGTGACACGCTGAAAACCTCCCTAAACAATTCCAATATTCCTATTGACATGAGGGAATCACTGAATTCTCAAACCGTGGGGGTTGAGGGGGGTGGCGGGGAAGAAGCATCTGTGATGGCCTTGATCAGCTAAAATGTCACTGATTGGAGTATGTAGGGACCGAGCACAAACTGCGGTAAGAGAACATAGAATCCAGTGTGTCCCTCATCCTCCACCCCAACAATTCTTATCACGCCCCGAATAAACATCCCCCACCCCAACAGTCCCAACCCCTGCAATAAACATGCCCCTCCCCAACAATCCCCAACCCCCTGCAATAAATATCCCCTCCTTAACAATCCCCACCCCCCTGCAATAAACATCACCCACCCCCCCCATAAACATTCCCCACACCAACAATCCCCACCCACCACCATAAACATCCCCCACCCCAACAATGCCCACACCCCTGCAATAAATATCCCCTCCCCAACAATCCCCAACCCCTGCAATAAGCATGCCCCTCCTTAACAATCCCCAACCCCCCGCCATAAATATCCCCTCCTTAACAATCCCTACTCACCCGCAATAAATATCTCCTACCCAACAATCCCCACCCCCCTGCAATATGTATCCCCTCCCCAACAATCCCTACTCCCCCCGCAATAAATATCCCCTCCCCAACAATCCTTACTCCCCCGCAATAAATATCCCCCTCCCCAACAATCCCGACTCCCTGCAATAAATATCCCCCTCCCCAACAATCCCTATTCCCCCGCAATAAATATCCCCCTCCCCAACAATCCCTACTCCCCCGCAATAAATATCCCCCTCCCCAACAATCCCTACTCCCCCGCAATAAATATCCCCCTCCCCAACAATCCCCAACCCCTGCAATAAACATCCCTCACTCCCCCCAATAAACATTCCCTACCCCCACAATCCCCACTCCCCACAATAACCATCCCCCACACCCCAATAAATACCACCCACCCGAACAACCCCCATCCCCCATGTCAACAATCCCCACCACCCCACAATAAACATCCCCCTGCCCAACAATCCCCACCCCTGCAATAAACATCCCCACTCCCCAATAAATACCACCCACCCCAACAATCCCCACCCCCCTCCACAAATACCATTACCCACCCCCCACAATGAACATCCTCCACCCCAACAATCCCCACCCCCGCAATAAACACCTCCTTCCTCAACAATCCCCATCCCCCTACAATAAACATCCCCTTCCCCAACCCCCAGAATAAATAACACACCCCTAATAAACAACTCCCACCCCACCAATAAATACCCACCACCCCAGCAATCCCCATCCCCCATTAAACACACCCACCCCAGCAAGAAACACTCCCATCCCAGCAAGCCCCACCCCCATTAAACACACCCACCCCTGCAAACCCTCCACTCCAATAAACAACAGAACCTCCCCATAACTGCATCCCACTGCCCCAGCCCCACCACGGATCCAAGGTTTGAGGCTCCTCATCCTCCACCCCAATCTTTCTCAAGAAAGATTACCTGAGCTTAGCCTTTGGTCTCAGACCAAGGGATACTGCACCATCACTTGTGCTGAAGCAGAAGAAGAAAGGGAAGGGATTCCATCTAGACAGCACATGTGAAAGAACGGGTGAAACAACATAACTGACAATACCATCAGATCACAGGAGGGAAGAAACTAGGAGATTAAAACAATGCACAGAAAGGCAGTTTACAAAACAATAGGAGAGACTGCTGCTAAACAGAAAAATGTAATTAGAACGGATACACAAAGGTAAATGATGTGAATAACATAGAAATTATATATTCCACCAGCTACTGTATTTTACTTACTTTTTTAGAAATGTGTGATTGTGTTATTGAGATAGAGGATAAAGGAATGTTCACAGCCTGTTTGTACAGGCTGCACAAATTACAATCGGCTTCTCATTTGCTCAGCTCTAGACCCAAATGTACCCTGTCACTTGCTGTCCAGAAATCTAAACTGCTTGATGGGACCTGGACCCTGTTGTTCCTTCTGTCTCCTGAAATGCACTATTGGCCACTTTGGAGCATGGCACTTCTGCGATAGTTAATGAAATATACAAATTAGAATTTCCTTCTCGCCAGAATGCATTGACTTTCTGCTGATCGTTGATCCATATACATAAATAATGTTAATTGACCCATTTTTATTCCGTGGCACACATTGACTTAACAGATTTCCCCCAGAGAATTACAGTGCTATTCTCTGGCTTTGTAAAGGCCAGAAGTTGGTAAGACACAGAACCAGTCCATTAGGTGTATGTAATCAAATATGTGTCAGTAGTAATTTATCATCTTACACTTCTGACTGGATTCTAGCTGGTTCACAACAAGCTAAAGCAGGTAGGGCACTAATTGCACTATTGGAGGATTAAGTTCCTGCTGTTAGATCTTTACCAAATTAAATTGCAAACACAATAGTTTTCAGGAAGAGCAATTTGACCCAAAGGTTTCCAGATTTCTGAAATTTTGACAGCAGCTCATTTTGAATTACAAAGAAAATGATTAAATTAGACTTCGATATAGCTCAAAAACTTAACAGCAGGTACTTGTGCAAAATCAGTTCTTACTTATTAACTAGATGCTGATCGTGTTAATTTACTTTCTGACATCGGTGTTTTTTGCCCTGGAAAAGTGCTGCTTGAATGAATCGGTGATGTGATGCATTTCATTTTTGAAGGATTAAATAACTCAGAACAGGGAGAAATTATGCAAAGCAGTCGAATAAACAGGAAATAGTTTCAGTCACACTGGAGGGTGGTATTCATACTCAGAGGAGATCTTTTAGCGTTGGATTGCAGAAACAAAAAATAACCAAAACTTTTCCAAGAATGCTGGTATTGGATTGAATCTTTAGTCACAAAGGAATTTCAGTAGTTCAGAAAACATGACTTTTTCAATACAAGTTATTCTGTGTAGATTTCCATTAACTTTTAAACGGCTTACGTAGGTCCTATGTATATTTAATTAATGTGTTTGGCATGAAGCAAAAACTGCAATCTATCACTTGTCAGTCATAGTGCATCCAATATTATACGGCAGTGTATCCTATAGATAATAACCGCTGAAAAATCAGACTCAATACTATTGCAAAATAAAAACTGAAACGAATGCAGTATAGAATGCTGGTGCTTGACTGTGCAGAACAACCAACTGAAAAGCCATGATTTGAGTTCGGCATTTTTGTGGCTAAGTGCCAGTTGCGTCATGATTTTTGGAGGGTTACTTGCCATAAGAGCTAGCAAGATTCTTCATGGTATCTTACTAAACAAGCTCCATTAACTCCTGATCCTATCACCATAGTGTCCCTCTCATCCAGATCTATCCACATCTTTGGGGTGACACGGTGGCTCGTGATTAGCACTGCTGCCTCACAGCGCCAGGGAGCCAGGTTCAATTCCAGCCTCGGGTGACTGTCTGCGTGGAGTTTGCACATTCTCCCCGTGTCTGTGTGGATTTCCTCCAGGTGCTCTGGTGTCCTCCCACAGGCCAAAGATGTGCAGGTTAAGTGAATTGGCCATGCTAAATTGCCTGTAGTGTCCAGGAATGTGCAGGCTGGATGGATTAGCCATGGAAAATGTAGGGTTATGGGGATAAGGTAAGGGAGTAAGTCTGGGTGGGATGCTGTTTGAAGGGTCGAATGGCTTGCTTCCACACTGTAAAGATTCTATGATGTTACCCTGAGATTTTCCTATCACAACTCACGACTCAGTAAATATAACCATAAGACCAATGTCTAGTGCCCATGTCATATTTAAAACAAATTAGACCATAAGAAATAGGAGCAGCAGTAGGTCACCCGGCTGTTCAGGCCTCCTCCATCATCCAATACGATCCTGACTGATCCAACATTCCTAATGTACACTTTCCTGCATTTCTTCCATTACCCTTGATTTCCTTGACTGATCTAGAATTTGTCTCAGTCTTAAATGTACACAAAGACTTTGCTCCCCCGTAGCTCTCTGTGGCAAGGAGATCAAAGGACTCTCAACTCTCAGCGAAAAGAAACTCCTCCTCATCTCAGTCTTAAATTGGCGCCCCCTTTATTCTGAGACTATTGTGGACTCGGAAATATAGAGAGGAGCAGGAGTAGACGATTTGACCATTTCAGGCTGAGACTCTCCAATGAGGCCGAACATCCTGGGTGAGAGATGTACAGTGTGAAGAAACTGTAGAAGGGGACAATGGTACGGTGATTCTCCGATGGGAACGTTGAAGGTCCCAGTGCAGAGGGTGGTGCGGAAGAGGGTTGGCCTTTTTCCCTAAGGACTGGAAGAGGAAGCTGTGCCACCTGAGATTTGCAGCCTGGCTCGAGGGCTCTGTGGTACAGAGGAACAGGCAGCAGTGCTAGAAGAACCTCAGTGAGTTGTGCCAGGGTAAGTACCACACTGTTCTCTCTGCTCCCTCACACTCACCCTTGTCCCTGCTACTGCACTTCTCTCTCACCAAGGCTCATACTGTACCACTTGCACTGTTGCTGTGCAATATCTTCTGTCTCTCATCATCACCAATGTCCCCCACTCTCCCACACCATTAACCCTTGCATGCCCTCTCTGCTACCTGTTAACCCACACAGGATCCATACCAGCAAGTGCCGGCATTAACAGCTCTGCCATCCATTATCCTTACACTCAATACCACCCTTTCTCACTCTCCAGGAGCAGTAGGGCACCCAACGGAACGGAGGGGTGTCCATTGTCAACCAGTGCGCGCACACGCGCGGACACCCGCACACACGCACACTCACACACCTCTCCCCCAACTGCCCCCCACACAGACACACGCACTCTCCCCAGCCACACACTCACCCCCATACACACACATGCATTGTCCCTCACACACTCTTCCCCCAATGCACACACACACACTATGAAGAGAGAACCTGTCTCCCTCAGGAGGAGACTGCTCTCATGGCAATGCCAAGACATCCAGCTGGGGCCGTTGGAAGTTGGGTATTCATGAGGCCCATACCTGGGAATTGATTCTGGCAAATCTGGAGGAGACCCTGTGCTCAAACAAATGGCATTTGTTGATTGGTAATTGAGGCCCCAGGAAGTGTCAATCAGTCTAACTGGGTGGAAACAGAATTAAAGTGCATTTTGGAACTGTGCTTTCTGACAAATGATTCTGCGCTGCTGCTAAGACAGCATGAGGAATGCAAATTCTCTGCCTAATCTGATAGGTGATACCAATCAATGTTTCATAGAAAAGTAGCTAAGGAGTCCACGTTTATACCTCTACAATGACGCAGTGTGAAAGCCATTGAAGTAATCTGGCCAGTTTTGTTACTTTATTTTGCTTAGCTTAACTGTATTTGTTTGTGTGAATGGAGGCTGCAAGCAAATAGTTTGGATTTAAAGCATAAGCATTAATTAGCCTAACGTGTTGTGTTATTTTCTCACGACTTGAGATATTTAGGATGGAAGACATATTTAAGTTACAAAGCCAGTGTATGGAAATTAATTATTTACAAAGTCTGGTTAGCCCTGACAAAAACAAAGTTGCTGGAAAAGCTCAGCAGGTCCGACAGCATCTGTGGACGAGAAAGCAGAGTTAACGTTTCGGATCCAGTGGCCCTTCCTCAGAACTTTTGAGGAAGGGTCACTGGACCCGAAACGTTAACTCTGTTTTCTCCTCCACAGATGCTGCCAGACCTGCTGAGCTTTTCCAGCAACTTTGTGTTTGTTCTGATTTACAGCATCCGCAGTTCTTTTTGTTTTTATCTGGTTAGCAATGAACTACATGGGGGTCTTTTATAGTGTAATTTTACTGCTTTGCAAATACAGAGGTAGAAAGGCTGATTTGTTTCAGCTGTCTATCTCCGTGTTGTAACAATGTAAGTAAATCTCCCATTTATGGTCGTTATCTTGCATATGGAGACTACAGATGTGAAGGAAATATCTTACAGTTCCTTCAGGAACCATATAATAATTTAAATATAAGAAGTAATAAAGGTGGAATTTCATTCTTAGGTCTTCAGTTACATTTCATTTGTTTATTCATTAGGATCTAATTACGTTGTGAAATTTTGTTTCTTTATTTATAAATTTCTGATCCTTATACTGAAAACACACCTTAACTGGAATTAGAGTTTCCAAGAGTTGATCCATAATGTGCACCCTAGCTGTTAGAGCACTGAACGTGGTTGGCGGTTGTCCGCATCTCCTTGCACTTTCAGTTGTGCACACAATTTTTCCCAAGCTCAGATCGACGTCCCACCAAAATTACAGCAAAAAATGGAGAGAGGTCCTACAGAGATTGAAGGACTAGAGATAGAACAGTAATGTTTTGTTTGGAATTGGGCATGCAGCATGTTGGCATGCATTCTAACCAGTTTCAGGGGAGCTGGTAGTGACTGGACTAGTAATCCAGAAGCCCAAACTAATATTTGAGCACATTACTGCAGAAGGTTAACTTTGAACTCTTTACAAAAACCTAAAATGGAAACGCCAAGCTAATTGTGTCCAGGTACCCGCTATAAATTGTGAGGAAAGAAAAACCCATCCGGTTCACTGAAGTCTTTTAAGGCAGGAAATCTGCCATCCTTGTCTACATGTAATTTCAGAACCACAGCAATGTGGTTAATTTTTAACTGCCCTCTGGGCAATTAAGGATGAGCAATGGATGCTGGTCTAGCCAGCAATGCCCACATCCTGTGAATGGTTAAAAAGAAATCCTCCTGCATTGAATGATGTATGGTAAGGAGTGAGACTGGGGTGGACAAAGTCAGAAGCCGCAAGACACCAGGTTATAGCCCAGCTGGTTTGTTGAAATCACAAGCTTTCGAAGCACTGCTCCTTCAGGTGTGTTCCAAAAGCTTCTGACTTCAAATAAACGTATTGCACAATAGCCTGGTGTCATGTGACTTCTGATAGAAAGATGCAGACATGGTAAACCGTCTTATTCTTGTGTTCTGACTCTTTGATTTATAAGGACATGTAGATAGGCCCATGAAAAGGCACATCTGTTTGTGATACCAATCTGTGCTAAGATGTTGCTCTCTGTTTGTATCTTCAGATTCTAGTGAGAAGTAACAATCTTTCAGAACGGGTAATGGTCCTGGAAGGGAAGATCGAGGAAATTACTATTCCCGAGAAAGTGGACATCATTATTTCAGAACCTATGGGATATTTGTTATTTAATGAGAGGATGCTCGAAAGCTACCTCCATGCAAAGAAGTGGTTGAAACCAAATGGTAGGTCAATACATGCAGGAGCATGTAATTTGCAGTCTGAATGTTTAAAAGTTGTCCAAGGTTTGGGTGTCAGGTCACTTGATGTGTTAATGGGAGGTCGATTTCTAAAGAATCTGGCAATATTTTGAAAGAGAGGTGAATTTATTTTTGTAGCAAGGCATGTTTGTGTTGGGAGCAAAATATCTTTCTTACCTTTGTCGCCCAATGTTAGCATCGACTTCTCTGAAACCAGTCTAGGAGCAATGTTTTCTCTGTTCTGTCCTAACAGTGTGTTTCTACTCAATTTGATGGTTACTTCACTCCATCAGAAGTTTGGATGTTTTCCTAGGTCAAGTATCTAATTCCCGAGTCAGCGATAGGTTTCTTTAGAGTGGACTTGCTGGTTTTAAGAACTGTTGAGCGCATTCAATTTCAAGGGTGTATTTCAGCTCCTTACCATTAGCTGAAAGTGGAGCAACATTAAAACTCAAATTCATGAAGGAAAAGGGCAATATTCTAACTAACTGTGCCAGGAGACCTAAGTGTTCAGAAAGAAAAAGCATTGTAGCCTATATGTTCTTCCAGAACACACAAGTCTTCACGTTCTTCAATCTCTAATGAAAGTGAAGTATCTTGTGTTTACTTCAAGCATCTGTTCACACTGTGGCATATTGCATTGGACCTCACTCAAAGGACTCAATTTGTGTCTGTAATTTCTTGGTGATAATGTTCTAAAGACAAGGATCCTGCCTTTGCATCAGGAGGCATCAGAAGGTCAGGCTTGCAGACTGTTTTTTTTCACATGTTCAGGCTTTAATGAAAATAAGAATGGCATGTGCTATCCCTTAAAATAAGGCAGTGTACATATTGATAATCATTATTATAGATCTGTTTAAGCTAGCATGTTTATACCCCTGCTGTGTATGTTTTCTTAGGGATGATGTTTCCTACTTTTGGTGATGTTCATCTTGCTCCGTTTTCTGATGAGCAGCTTTACATGGAACACTACACAAGGGCAAATTTCTGGTATGTCCTCATGAGAGGCTCTGGCAATGTTTACCACCGTCTGAAACTATTTGAGGACAACTTGTTTTCTAAAGAAATGGGCATATTATTATGAAATGCTTAGATCACGAGAGGGAAATGTTTTTTTTAAATCTGTCCCATTGGAATGCATTATGATATGGATCTTGTAAGGTGGGATGTTGCATGTAAATGCCAAAATCCAGTTTCTATGTGCAGATGTGTAAAAGCTTAACTTTTTATGAGTTGTGTGTCATGTTTGTGTCTGTTTGAGTAGGGTCCTGTTACAATGCTGCTGATTAATCCTGGTGACAGAGTTTCCAAAAACTCAGCACAGAATAAGTCAGTTGTATTTTTTAACCTGTATTTAAGAAGTGTAAGATTCATCTGCTTCATATTTAAACAAGTTTAATCATGAAATGTTGTCATTTGAGTAGCTGTCCACTGTGTTTGGCATCGCTTCCAATGTCATTTGTTTTCCTTCAGGAACCTGGATCCTACAAGCCTTACCTTTACGGTGGCTCCCTTTACAGCCAGAAGGAAACAGGACCAATCTGTAATAACAACAGCGTATAATTAAAATGTGCCATTTATGTACTAAAATGTCCCAAGACACTTTGCAGATGCATTACAAGACCAAATATGAGGTTGAGCCACATAAGAATTTTTAGAATTAATTTGGTGATGTGGCTGTTTATTGTCCATCTCTGTTTTCCCCTGAGAAAGTGCCACCTCGAACCGCTGCAGTCCATTTGCTATAGGTAGACAAATAATGCCATAAAGGAGGCATTTCCAGGTTTTTGACCCAGTGACACTGAAGGAATGGCCACAAATTTCCATCCAAGTCAGGATGCTGAGTGGCTTGGTGGGGAACTTGCAGGGGGTGGTGTTCCCATGTATCTGCTGCCGTTGTCCTTATAGATGGAAGCGGTTGTGTGTTTGGAAGGTGCTGTCTAGGAAACATTGGAAATTTCTGTAGTGCATTTCTGTCTGGATGTTGGGTAAGGAGTCTGCTCATTAAGCAAAAGGGAGCGATGCTGGTGAGCTACAGCTAGGTGCTGGGCACAGATAAAAGCTGATGTGGTGGTTTTTGATTAAGCTGCCAAATGACAGCATGAGGATGAGAACTAAGAGAGGGCCAAGGATAGATCCTCGAAGACTCCAGATGTAATGGTATGGGAGTGGGACGAAAAGTCACTGTAGGTGAATATTCACATAATAAGTATTGCGGACATGGAGAGTCAAGATAAAGTTCATTCTTTAGATTAGGCAAGTTAAAACCCATGAAATCCAAGTGATGGAGAGTGTATTGGTGTGACACATTAGGAGATTGGCAGGGGAGAGATTGTGAGAAGGACTACAGAAAATGATGGAGTGTTCATAGAACCCCTGCTCTGTGGAAGCAGGCCATTTGGCCCATTGATTCCACGCTGACATTCTGAAAAGCATCCCACCCAGATACATTCCCCAATGCTACCCCTATAATGCTGCATTTTTCATGGCTAATCCACCTTACCTGCACATCCCGGGATACTGTGGACAATTTAGCATAGCCAGTTCACCTAACCTGCACATCGTTGGACTGTGGGAGGAAACCAGGGCACCCAGAGGAAATCCCTGCAAACACAGAGAGAATGTGCAAACTCCACACAGGCAGTCAGCCGAGGCTGGAATTGAACTGGGTTCCTGGTGCTGTTGGGCAGCAGTGCTCGCCACTGAGCCACCGTGCTGCCCTGTATGGAAATGGACCAGTACTGATAGGAGAATGATGGAAATTGGAGAGGAGGGGTGGTCGAGTGCCAGGCAGTGACTTCCTGTCATTGCAAATGCGTGCTGCATCTTCATATCCCAACTCCGTCGTCTCTGTGTTGGAGTTGGTGGGCGTGGAACCTTCTCGTGGGAGAGCATGCGACAGTGCTTTGATTTTATTAACAGAACGGGGAACGATGCAGAGGCTGAGAGGCTGGTTTGGATACAAGTTGTTTCTCAGTGAGACGGAAGGAGCATGTTTTTTACAGGCTGAGTGCATGGATTACTGCAGGAATAGGCCAACATTTGTTGATAACAGGGAATTGGCTTAAGAGAATTCAGCCCTTGAAGTGAAAAGCTGTATGTGTGTGGTGGGGGGGGAGAAATGTCTGAATATTTCTTTGGATGAAGGAAGGTCACTTTTGGAAAGAGGTTTGTAGCCCAGATGTGTCTTCACGATGCTGCCTGCGGTGATTTAATTTCCCTGATACTTCAGGCTAGAAGTTATTTTGTAGATGAATGACATAAGACTGCATCTAACACTGAAAGTTTTCCTTCCACTTGTTATTAGATGCATGGGATATGACGCAGAACATGTAAGTGATCCATCACAGGAATGTGGCGTCCTTGTGAACAAAGCTTTATGATCTGTGTACAGCGCAGGTTTCTACAAGACCAGAAATTTCCAGTACTTGCAAACATTCTAAATATGCTTTCTATCAGACTGTCATTGACAGATGAATGCCCACATTTATGTTAAAGTCAGTGCTGACAACATTTCACCGAAGCCTGCATTTCCTAGTAATTCCTTGGAATAGACTGTGTTGACCAGCACACTCTGCCTGGGTTGGTGCTATCACAATTCAAAAATCCCTGAAATCCTAATCCAATCTAATCTAACATCGAGGTGTTTTCAATGGGTGGATCTTCCATCTTTACCCAAGTTGCTGGCAGCAAATTGTTATCTCCTCTGAAGTTTGATCTCTGTATGAGAGACTCGTTAATTTTTAGTTCTTTGTAAGGGAATGCTAAAAATCTTTCATTTGAAAGATCCAAAATACTGACTTGCATTTGAAATGATGGTGGTCCACTTTATGGGATATATTTTGACTTTGCGCAATGCTGTAAAGCCTGATTTTGTTTTCCCATTGGTTTATATGGAATTAACATTTGGGAGCTGTAAAACCTAGACTTGCTCTGGTACAAAGTCATCATGCACCCATAAATGTCTTTGTTAGACACTGACTTTGTTTATCACAGCTTCACATTTCATGGAAGAAAAGTTAAGAACTTGTACTGGGTTACTCATTCTCTGCTGCAAAGGAAACAAATCAAACACATGAATATCAATCTCAGAATATGGACAAAATGCAAAAGGAAGCCTCAGGGAAGTTGTGGAAAAGTAATGGCTTCAAAGGCTTATAAACCAGGAATTTGCTCTGGAGTTCTCAGAATTGACTCAAGTGACTTTCATGGCTGTGTAAACAGACCTACCAACAATCCTCCACTAAAGTTGTGGCATCCAGTTTGGAGAAACTGCGAAGCAACAGCTGAAGTTAGTTTAAATCAAATAAATAATCTCCTGGATGTCACTTGGCAGATAACATTTAATATGCCCACCAATTAATTTCGTACATTATGTAACTGGCAAAGCTACAGTTTAGGTTATCCTCGGTGAATGTAGAATGACGTATTAGAACTTTGTGTGAGATGCTGAATAAAACACACTCCCACTTGTCCTCAACACTTCATGTGAAACACTGAATTGGTAGCAGATGTGATGTGCTATGAAAGTTACCATTGGACTGAAATATTTTCTGTGAAGCATGAAGCAGTTTGAGACGTTGCGTCATTAAACTGCATGAGTCGAAGTTTGCTTCTATAAATATGTTTGTCTTGTTTTTAGATTGCTGTTGACCTACTACATAATTTATAAAGAGAAAAGGATAGTAATTTGAGGAAAATAGATAAAAAAATCTAATTATATTAAAAGAATTTGTAAGGACAGACATAAAACATAAGGCAAGGAAATACTTGAAATATTCTCGTAGAAAGGAGGATTTAAAACCTTAGGGAATAATGAGGATCAGTTGTAAGCCAAGGAAACAGATTAGTAACTGATTAAGGGGTTTGAAGCAGATGGTTGTTATAAAAGGAACAAGGTCAAATTGGGGGAACAATGATGTAAGGAATCATGCAAATTGGTTTTGGTGTTTGCTTTTCTTCTGTTCCTGACGTGCATAAGTTATCTGAAGTTGCATTCAATTGGAGGAGTAAAATGCACAGACGACAGTAAACTATGGGAAACATGGACCCAAAGCCGATAGCAGTGATCTTACTAAGGAGGGAAAGGCTTGAACACTGTTGTTCATCAATAGCAAATGCTGTTTAAAATGAATAAATACGAAGTCAAGTTTTGTTTTATTGTACGTTCATGGACAGATGGTGATGTGGCCCAACTGGTTATTAGTGATTGTCCATCCTTACTGCCCTCAGGGATGGAGTTGGTGTCTTGAATCACTGCATTCCATATGGCACAGGTATACCCAAAGTGCTGTTAGGGAGAACATTCCAGGAATTTGATCTAGTAACGATGAAGGAATGTGTGTAGTTCCAAACCATGACGGTGTGCAGGAAAACCTGCATGTGGTTGTGTTCCCATGCATCTGCTGCCCTCATCAAATAAGGTAGAAGAGGTTGCAGGATTGGAAGGTGCTACTGGAGTAGTTCTGATGACTGACAGTGCCTCTTGAAGATGGCATCCAATACTACAGATTTACATCAGTGGTGAAAGGGACAAATAATGAAGGTGGTGTCTAACATACCATTCAAACAGGTGCTTGGTCATGGATGGTGACAAGCCTCTCAAGTGTTGTTCGACCTGAATTCATTCAGGACAGTGGAGAATATTCCATTACACTCCCAACCCGTATCTTAAGAGATGGTGGGGCAGGCTTTGTGGAGTCAGGAAGTGAATTACTCACTACAGAATTTCCACCGTCTGATGCTATTTATATGGCTATTCTTGTTCAGTCTCTGGTCAATGATAACACGTTCACCCCTTTTGAGATTCATTGAGAATAGACTGATTGGGTGATAATTGGCTGTGTTTGATCTGTCCTTTTTATGGATAGGACATGTCTGAGCAATTTTCCACTTTGCCACTCGGTTGCCAGTGCTGGCTGCACTGGAACAGGGCATGTCTCCTTCTGGAGTATGAATCGTTAGTACTATCGCTGGAATTTTGTTCGAGCCAATAGTCCTTGTACTACCCAATACCTTCAGCTATTTCTTTGTAACATGCAGAGAGTGAATCGAATTGGCTAAAAACTACCATCTGTGATACTGAGGACCTCAGGAGAACTGACTTGATGATGGATCATTCGTGCAGCACCTTTTTGTTTTCATTCATTCACTGAGACTTAGACATGGCAGGCCAGGCCTGTATTTATTGCTCATCCCTAATTGCCCAGGTAAGGACGGCAGATTTCTTTCGCTAAAGCACATTAGTGAACCAGAGAGTTTCTTTCCAACAATTGGCAATAGTTTTTTTTTCAATTGAATGTGAATTCCATCATTTGCCATGGACAGTACCTGGACATTGACAGTATAGTGTTAATACTATGAGGCCATTGCCTCCCTCTGGTTGAAGATGTTTGCAAATGCTTCAGACTTGTCGTTACAATAAATAAAAATGCATATTGCAAACAAAAAAAGTCATGAATACATATTTGAAGAATGCATCAAAATTTGTCAAGGAAGAATGTTGAAGACACCGTCTCTAAAGGCAGCAATCATGAAACCACATGGAATATTGAGTTATATCCTTAGAATCCCGCCAAAGCTATAGTTGTCATACCTGGAATACAAAATTGGATACTTTGAATTCGGGAGACCATCTAGCCTCTGCTGGTTCCTGAGGGATGAGTGATAAGGAGTGGTGTCTAAAGTTTGGTTTTCAACCTTGACAGGAGGCATTTCCAAGGGTACCAGATTGAGGTATTTCACATACTTAATGCTACAGAAAACCTTAGCTTGTGACAGCACGTTCAGAGGTGCCTAAGCCGCAGGACCTGAGGACACAAGCGTGGAGGTATGAATGACCAGGATATAGTTATTCCAAAACAGCAACTGCTGGAATTGCTTGTTGAAGATGGTTATCCCTTTCAGGAGACTGGACCCATTTAAAGAGTAGCTGGATGTCCTAATGGGAAGAAAGTAAAATTGATATTTTCGATGAATGAGTTCAGATGGCTGTAAGATGTCGTAATGTAAACCCATCCTTTAATAATACAATTTTGTGTAGCTTTTTACGTCTGTCACAATGCATTGTGTTACCAGACTCTCAGATGTGACACTTCAGGTGTTCCCAGTGACATTTACAGGTAAAACCAGAGATTGGACAGTCACAGAAAACTTCCCCACAATACCAAGCCTGATGCCATGATAAAATCACACATGGCATAAGTTAAGCTCCTTCGACCAAACGCATAATTACTACTGGAATAACAGTTTTTAATTTGTTACCCATGTTGACATGCTGACCCCCTTCCCTATTCCAGGTACCAGCAGTGTTTCCATGGGATTAATCTGACTGGGCTTTGCAGTGCAGCTATGGAAGAGTACTTCAGTCAGCCAATCGTAGTGAGTATGACTGTCAGCCTGTATGTGCAGATGAGAATTAATGTCAAAGATATTAATGGGAAATTATCATGTGTATACACAAAGTAGCAGCAAGAGTAGCCCACATTAGCCCCTTCGCATCTCCTCTGCCATTCAGTATGACCATTGGCTAGTGTTGAAGCCCAGCAAACCCTGGCTTCAGTTATTGGCTCTCACAGAGCGGGGAAAAGTTGCTTTACCGTAACTCACTAATCTCTTTTATTCGCGTATTATGAAGAGCCACACCGTATGGCTTATCCATTAGACAATAAGCATGTAGTTCATACGTTTTCCCAAAAGAACTGGGACCTATCTGTGCCAACAAAAGTCTCCTAACACTTCCAGAATGGTCGCAGAATGTAAAAGCGAATACCCGGGCAGTATAGCTGCTGTCGCTGCTAAGGATCGATGTTGGTCAGACGCTGTACTCGATGCCAGGGTCACCAAGTCCCTGACCAGGGGTGCCCGTCTGCAGAAGTTAATCTCTGGAGTTTTCACAGGCTGCATGCCTTGAGGGTTGTCTTTTATCCTTTTTCCTTATCTCTCTCAAGCTGTGTTGTCTTTTTCCTGTTGGCTCAGGCTAATTCAATTATCGCATGCCTTTACTTTAGTGGCCCTGGACCAGAGACTTAGGTAGCATTACTTCGTTGCACCTCATCCAAATAAGGCTTTTCCATTACCTTCCTTTTTTTTTTGCAGAGCTTGGTTGGCAACACTTGGTTCTGATTGGCTCAGGCCACCTCCTAGGTCTGGGTTATCCTCAGTCCATATGCTATTTCTTTCTTTATGTCAGCATTTTTTTTACATCTAGTATCTTCTGTTAGCAATATCAGCAACTGGCACCCCCCGTCTACACTTTTCTCCCAGGCAGCAATATCAGCAGCTAGTCTGCCTGCCTCTCTCTCTGCAGCCTCTGGCCAGCACTAGTCATCCAACTCAACACTCTGTTCCAGCTTTCCCCCCAGAGTCTTAAGACCCATATCTGTCTCCTTCTTGAAAACATTCAGTGTTTTGACCTCAACCATTTTCCAGGGCAAAGAATTCAACAGGCTCACTGCTGTCTGGTTGAAGACATTTCTGCTCATCTCAGTTGATGATTTCTCTCTATCGCCTCTTATTCTTCTAAACTGAGCGTATAGCGCAGAGATTACAGCTGGGAACTGCATGTTGCTATTGCATTCACCTCTTTACTGAAGCATACTTCAAAAGGACACTGCCCTTTTTCTCTGCAGAATATATTTATCATCCAAATGCAAGTTAGATTGCTGCAAATCATGTTTTACTTCATAGACTTCAAGACACTATTGTGCTTTACCAGGTTCTAGTGGAAAATAGAACAAAGTATTTTCAGGCCATCAACACAATCTATTTGGCACTTCCTACCTAGGATACCTTTGATGTTGTCATTCTGATGGCACGGTCTGTCAAGTACACAGTGAATTTCCTGCAGTCTGATGAGGATGATTTGCATCGGTAAGTGGAGGCTGTAATTGAAATTCTAACTTGTTCTGTGATAATGGCTGTAATTAAAACCTTGACTACAATTTTTTTTTTCTTTGCTCTCATCCCGTGAACGAATATCACTGGCTAGGCAACATTTATTGTCCATCCCTAACTGCCCAGAGGGCAATTAAGAGTCAACCACATTGCTGTAGGTCTAGAATCACATGTAGGCCAGACCAGCTAAGGCTGGCTTCCTAAAGGAACCAGATGGGTTTTTCCTGACAATCGACAGTGGATTCATGGCCATCATTAGACCCCTAATTCCAGATATTTTATCGAATTCAAATTCCACCATCTGCCATGGCAGGATTCGGACCTGGTTCCCCAGAACGTTATCTGGGTTTCTGGATTAACAGCCCAGCAATAATACCACTAGGCGTTCGCCTCCCCATGATATGACGTACATGCATTTGGTGCTGGGTTGGTTAGCATGGATGGCTGGATTACAATGCAGAGTAACACTGACAGTGTGTGTTCATGGGCCGCACTGGCTGAGGTTACCATGAAGTATTTTCCTTCTCAACCTCTCCCCTCGCCCGAGGTGCAGTGACCCTCAGGTTAAACTACAATCAGTTGCTTCCCTCTCCCAAATGAGAGAGCAGTCCTGTGGTCTGGTAAGACTACGAAAAGAATTAAAATTAGAAAGAGCCATGATTTTCTGTGAAAAGGATATTCCACTTACCTATGCCTTAAATGGGCAATCCCTTATTTTGAAACAGTGACCCCAGTACCACATTCTTCCTTTCAAATATGGTATCTGACAGAAACATATAAAATTGTGAAGGGAATAGGTAAGAGAGAAGCAGGGAGGTTGTTTCCACTGGTGGGTGAAACTAGGACTAGGGGGCTTTGCTTCAAAATAAGGGGGAACAGTTTTAGGATTGGATGTTTGGCTAGGCAAGTCCAAAGGGTCTTGGGCAAACCAAATGTGTGGAGGGTGCCAATGTCCTGAGGTGTTTCTTCCTTGCCCACACACACAGATGAGTGGGCGATATCATAGAATCCAGCAATGTGTTGTTGCCGTCAGCGTTCCGGAGTGCACGGGATGTAGTGATCCCCCATGATAGTCAGAAAAGTCAAGGTACTCTCATCTACACAAGATGGGCTGGTCTGTGGGAAGATGGGTCTACCTGTAAGACAAGAATTCACACCCTCCCCCACCGACACTCAGTAGCAGCAGTGTGTACTCTCTACAAGATGCACTCTAGTGGCTCACCAAGGTTCCTCAGAAAGCACCTTACAACCCATGACCACTTCCATCTCGAAGGACAAGGGTACCAGATGTTTCTGAACACTACCACCTCCAAGTTCCCCTCCAAGCCACTCACCAGCCTGACTTGGAAATATAGTGCCATTCCTTCACTGATGCTGGGTCAAGTTCCTGGAATTCCCTCCCTAATGGCATTGTGGGTCACCCCACAGCAGGAGGACTGCAGCGGTTCAAGAAGGCAGCTCACCACCACCTTCTCAAGGGCAACTAGGTATGGGCAAGAAATGCCGGCCAGCCAGTGACACCCACATCTCACAAATGAATAATGAACTTAAAAAATGCAGCCATTGGTTAGTAATGGTGTTTAAGACCATCAGAAATAGGAATAGGTCATACGGACCATCGAGCCTGCTCTGCCATTCAGTAAGACCATGGCTGATCGAACATCCTCACATCCACTTTCCTATATTTTCCCCTTAACTTTTGATTCCCTGACTAATCAAGAATCAATCTGTATCAGCCTTGAATATACACAGGGAATCTGCCCCCATAGCTCTCTGTGGCAAGGAGTTCCAAAGATTCACAAACCTCTGAGAGCAGAAATTCCTCCTCATCTCAGACTGAAATTGGCATCCCTTTATTCTGAGATGATTCCCTATGGCCCTAGTCTCTTCCGTGAGGGAGTACATCCTCCAGCATTTACCCTGTCAAGCCCCTTAAGAATCCACTACATTTCAATGAGGTAGTCATAGTCATAAAGCAAGGAGCAGACCCATGGGTCCGACTTGTCCGCACTGACCAGACATCCCAATCTGATCTAGTCCCAGCTGCCTATGTTTGGCCAATTTCCCTCTAAACCTTCCCTATTTGTGTCCCTACTTTTAAATGAGTTCTAAGCTTCAATGAGTAGAATTACAACCGGTTTAACTTATAAAACAACCCCTCCACACTTGGGATCATCCTAGTGAACCTTTCCTGAACTGCCTCCAATGACCCAATATCTCTCTTCAAATAAAGGGACCAAAACTGCTCACAGTACTCCCGATGCAGTCTCACCAGATCCTTGTACAGTGACAGTTAGATTTCCCTACTCTTAGGCTGGTTCCTGGTTCATGTGATTGTTGCAGTAGGGTGACAGGTGTCACTCACTCAGGTTCAGGACAAAGGTCCACATCCCTATATCCTGACTCGGGGAAACAAACCTTTGCATGAAGGGATGGGGAGATGGACATCTGGCCACCCACGCTTGTCTGAAGGCACAGGCTCATGATGAGAGTGCATGGCGAAGCTATCAGGGCTAGACCCTTGGAGTGAAAGTGTTGAGTTGGTCTAAGAGCATGAGGTGGCACTGCAGAGGGCATATGGGGTTACTGGGGGCTAATGAGAGTGAGTGAGAAGAGGCATTTTATGCCACAGAGGAGGTATTAGAGCTTACACCTTGGTGAGACGTGGGCATGATTGCACAGAACTGTGCAGCAGCAGAGGTCAGAGTATTGCACTCAATCTGATGGAGCAGAGAAGATCCTTGACGTTTATCCTGCTCTACTGTCTACTCCTCTCAGCCTGCAGATGGCATTGATTCGGGTAGTAATCGCTGACAATACTGGCATGGTGCAGTGGCTTGGTCTCCTCTGCCAGTCCTCCAGGAAGAGAACTCCTCTCCTCTTCACCACTCTGTTCACAAGGACCTCCACGCCCCTCTCTGAGGAGCACAATACCAGCCTCCCCTTCTCTGCCATTCTCTCACACAGCCGAGTAACTGAACTTGCGGGTGGCAGCTTCCTGCTTTGGAAGAAACTGCATGCCCAAAGGGCTTATGGAGGACCCCCATATGTGAGTTCCTCTGCATGCTTTAATTTGGACAGAAATAGGATGAGATTCTCAGCACAAGGGCTAAAATGGCAATTAAAGCAGCAAGAAAATTTTCTCTGCGTCACAGAGAGAACCATTCCACTAAATTCGCTGCGGATTATACTTCAACGTAAGATTCAGTTCTGCTTTTAACTTTTTAGACAGCAGTAATTGGAATAATCATTGTCTGAGAGTAGAGTCATGGAGTTATACAGCATGGAAACAGGCCCTTTGGACCAACTGGTTCATTCCACCCAGTTATGCTAAATTGATACGGTCCCATTTGCCAGCATTTGGCCCATGTCCCTCTAAACCCTTCCTACTCATGTACCCATCCAAATGCCTTTTAAATGTTGCTATTGTACCAGCCTCCACCACTTTCTCTGGTGGCTCATTCAATACTCATACCACGTTTTGTCTGAAAAAATTGCCCCTTAGGTCCCTCTTAAATCTTACCCCTCTCACCTTAAACCTGTGCCCTCTAGTTTTGGCCTCCACTACCCTTGCTATTCACCCTTTTCATGTCTCTCATGATTTTATAAACCTTTTCCAGTTATATGAGTGACAGATAAATTTCTCATTGTCTGGATGAAGGATGTCAAGGATGGATTCAGCCCGAAACATCAGCTTTTGTGCTCCTGAGATGTTGCTTGGCCTGCTGTGTTCATCCAGCTCCACTCTTTGTTATCAAGGATGGATTCAAGGTGTTTTCTACACTTTGCACCAGTGTCAGAATTTACATTTAGTTTTAGTGGTTTTTTTACTTCTCTTTCAAGTTGAAAAACAACATGTTATTATATAAGAAAGCTTAAAGAACTGCAGATGTGGAAATTAGAAACAAAAGCAGAAAACTCAGCAGTATGGGTCTGAAGGAGACTGGACCTGAAAAATTAACTCTGCTTTCTCTCCACAGATGCTGCTAGACCTGCTGTGGTTTTCCCAGCAATTTCTGAGCATGTTATTGCATCTTTGTAAACTTTTCCATTTCCTCTGCTACACAGTGGTGATATACCCAATTTAATGCCTGTTTTAAGTATTCTCATAATGAGAACTCATACGTTTGCCAGGAACTGGCTTCAAACTGTTGGCTTTTCAGAGAGAAAAGAGATCTAGAAGTAATTTTGGGCAATTAGGAGTGGGCAATTAAAGCTGGCCTAGCCAGTGATACTCTCATCCTGTCAATGATTTTTTTTAAATTGTGAAGCGGTGCAGAAGAGACTTTCCAACTGTTACTTAGATGGACAGAAAATTAAATGCATTATGCACCTGAGTTTCTTTTCTTTTCTTTAAGTGGACAAGACGGCAAAAGGAGAAAGTGGACTTAGAAAATTACTTACTGTTCAATGCAGCATTAAAACCCAACTCTGTTAAGAAAACTCTGCAGCATTCCTTGTGTATTTCTTAAGATAATCAGAATCCTCATAAATAGCTTTTTATTGCAAGGACTAGTAACTATTTATTTTTATTTTGCAGAATGGAGATCCCCTTCGTCTTCCAAATTCTTCAGTCTGGACCTGTCCATGGCTTAGCATTTTGGTTTGATGTGGCATTTGTGGGTACACAGTAAGTGTATTTTGTTCTCATAATGTCTGATTTTCTCTCAAGGATTTTGTACTTTTGTTATAGTAATTCACATCTCTGTTTTAGAAATACAACGCAAAAAGACTAAACTCGTATCCCATGAGAAGTGCATTTTGCCATTATCTATTCTCAAAATGTCATTTGCAACAGAATAATAAAGCCTCTTCTCCAAAATAATAACAACATCTTGCATTTATATAGTGCCTTTATTTAAAAAAAATCCCAAGATGCTGTGCAAAATTTGGTGAGGCCGCAGCTGGAGCACTGTATGCGGTTCTGGTCACAGCACTTATGGAAAGGATGTGATAGCACTGGAGGGTGTGCCGTTTCATCAGGAGTTTCAAACTGGAGTTTCGTCAGGAATCTATCTGGGATGAAGAGAGGCTGGATAAGCTCAGATTGTTTTCTTCGGAGCGGAGAAGATAGAGAGATATGAGGGACACGGACGGGATGGATAGAAAGGAGGTATTCCCCTTGAAGGGTCAATAATTAGGGGACATAATTTTAAGGGGGTAGAATTGAGCCCCAGTACATTCAAGAACTTTTAACAGTGTACTCAGTTACAGCACTGGTGTGGTAAAACCCCACCCCCACTTCTATCTGCGCTCGTCAGTGTCTGTCTTAACCAGTAGAAGAATTGTGATTTTTTTTTAATGTGACAGCAACTGCACTTCAAATATTTATTGGATAAAATCTTGCCTTTTCAGAAAAACAGTCTGGCTGTCGACATCTCCTGCTGAACCCCTCACCCACTGGTATCAAGTGCGATGCCTCCTACAAACACCACTGATCGCCAAAGAAGGTGAAACATTTTCAGGGAAGGTCTTATTCGTGGCCAATAAACGGTGAGAAGCAAAATGCACTGACCTGGAAAATGACACATTAAAGTTATAGTTTTAGTTGGGGTATGCTATAAGATGAACAGATAATAAGTTTGTGAAAATGTATATATTAACCAGAAAAAGAGCGAACAATGTGGAGTGCGCTCTCTTTGAATGTTTGGAGCCTGCGAAATGGGTTAAGTTGGATGGCTCCGTGATTTGGTAGTTAGTTATTATGCTGGGGTGAAGTTGTTGTCTAGATTATTTCGTTGATATCTAAGGCCTGTCAGATGCAATTTTCCTGGTAGACTAGTAAATGAGCAATCATCTCTTCGCCTGTAACTGGCAGATTTAACTATGTGTCCTCTGTCGTGGAATTTTCAGACACAAACATGTGACAACTTTTGACCTGGAAGCAGTAGGGTCATAGAGCTGTATGGCACAAAACAGAACCTTCGGTCCAACTTGTCCATGCCGACCAGATATTTTAAATTGATCTAGTCCCATTTGCCAACCTTTGGCTCTTATCCCTCAAAACCCTTTCAATCCAGATGCCTTTTAAATGTTGTAATTGTCCCAGCCTCCAACACTTCCTCTGGCAGCTCATTCCATACATGCACCACTCTCTGCGTGAAAATGTTGTCCCTTAGGTCTGTAAAGAAAAGGAGTACTTTAAGATGTGTGTGGAATCTGTAATAGCTGAAAAAAATGTTTAAAGAGGACTCTTTTTTTAATAAATTCTGAAAAAATCAATTGTAACTTACCTGCATATTAAAAATGCTGATCCATGTGATTCGGAAATTCTAACCTGGAAACAGTCCTAGCATGAAGGTAATTCTGATATGAAAGCTATGTGGCTGACAGACAGAAGGGAGAGTTTGAGGCACAAAGTGATTAACGCAGTGATGCAGCAATTCCTGGAGGCACGGTGCAAGCAGATTAAAAACCTGCTCGGTGTTATTAAAATAACTGGGTGCTTTATCAGAAGCGGTCAAAGCCTGGACTGGAATATTACTAGTTGGTCAGTTGTAAAGGAATTCTGGATACTACCCAATCGGAGTTATGTTGGCCCAAGGGAAAGAAGGTTCTTGGGCATGTGCCATCCATCTATGTGCTTTCCATCCACCAACGACACTCAGTGGCAGCAGTATGTACCAAGTACAAGACGCAGTGCAGAAATTCGCCAAGGCTTTGTTAACAGCATCTTCCAAACCCAGAGCTACTTCCATCTGGAAGGTACATGCAATCTGCAAATTCTTCTCCAAGCCAGCCACCATCCTGACTTGGGGATATATCACTATTACTTCACTGTCACAGGGTCAAAATCCTAGAATTCCTAATGGCATTGTGGGGTCTACCTAAAGCTCATGGACTGTAGCAGTTCACCACCACCTTTTTACGGGCAATTAGGGACGGGCAATAAATGTTAACCCAGTCGGAGACGCTGACATTCCATGATTGAACAAAACAAAAGAAGCCATATCAATCAATTACAATATTCTCAAAGTATGTATCAAAATAGGAGTGAGAAGACAATTTATCGATAATTTTCCCAGCTTTAATAAAATCCTGTTCCTTGAAACTTTAATGATGACAGTTAAATTACTTGGGTTTTCTTCCACTTTCCTCACAGACAAAGCTATGATATTCACATTATGGGTATGGTGGACCAAACTGGCTTCAAGTCTGGAAACCTCCTTGACTTAAAAAATCCTTTTTTCAGGTAAGCATTTTGATACCATAAAGTACAATAGCTCGTTACTACAGCATCTCTTAAAATACTTCGAACAATAGCATAGAATTACTGGCTAATGAGATGTTTCAAACAAAGGTGTAAACAGTAATGGGGGGTGGCGATGGCCGAGTGGTATTATCACTGTGCTGTTAATCCTCAGACCTGGACAATATTCTGGGAACACTGGTTTGAATCCTGCCACGGCAGATGGTGGAATTTGAATTCAGGTTTTAAAAAATCTGGAATTAACAGTCTAACAATAACCATGAATCCCTTGCCAGTTCTCAGAAAATCCCATCTGGTTCACTGATGTCCTTTAGGGAAGGAAACTGCCATCCTTACCTGGTCTGGCCTACATGTGACTCCAGACCCACAGCAATGTGGTTGACTCTGAACCACCCTCTGGGCAATTAGGCATGGGCAATAAATGCTGCCTGGTCAGTGATGCCCTCATCCCGTGAATAAGTGTGAAAAAGAAATCAGTGTGATTTATTTCTGTTACATAACATAAACTTTAAAAGGTACACGATTTTTCGACTTCCTAATCAAACATACAAAAAAACATTAAACGCTACCCATTTTCTTATTTCTGTTTACCTCCTTTTCAATATTCATGTTAATATTGCTGAGCATACCCTGTACCCTTATGTGGGAATCAGATACTGAATATGGCTCCCAGGTCATGCTATGAATTTATGATGAATTTAATTCCCCTCGTATATTCTATTCCTTCTCCGTTCCATCATTCTATTGAGAATTTCTTGTCCACTCTAAATCTACCCTGATATATTTGCTGAGATCAAATTATTTTTGTGTGGAATTTTTTTTCCCCCAGGAAGCCCTTTTTCAAACACGCTTGATGCATGGCACTGCAATTGAATCAAAAACATTGTCAATAATTGAGGACTGCACTTATCCATCCAAATGAATGGACTTTTCAAAAAGGTTGAATATTTTTGAGAATGCGGAAACTGGTGCTAGAAAACACAGCTACAAGGCTTCTATAACTTTATTAATGTAGACATACAAGTTAAAATTTTTGCTTGAAGTTGAATTATACAAGTTTACTGAAAATTATTGTCGAAACATAAAAACAAGAAGAATGTGAACAAGGTGATGCCAGTTCCACAGTTAAGAGTTCTATATAAACACGTCTGACATTAGAATACATTTATGATAAGAAGTAAAAACACTGCAGGTAGAAAACTTAAAAGCCCGTGCAATGCAGGGAATATGGTGTGTTGGATCCTAAATTGCCTGAGTGACCTAAAACAAAGGGTAGTGGTCAGTGGCTATTTTTGTTAATTGAGAAGTTTCCTGATGTGTTCCGCAGGCCTGTACTGTTTATGATACATACCAATGACTTAGACTTAAATGTGGGAGGTAAAATTGGGAGTGAAACAAGAACTGCCAGTTGATTATGAAGAGGATGGCTATATATTGCAGAATGATATCAAGGGTTTGGATGAGTGGATGGAAAAGGAACAAATGAAATTAAAATCAGAGAATTGTGAAGTAATGGATTTGGGGAGGGCAGACAAAGCAGGGATTACACAATAAACAGAAAGTTTTGAGAGATGTTGGAGTATATATGCTCAGGTGCCTTGAGTGGGCAAGATGGATAGGTAGGGCACTTAATAAAAATATAGGATACTATTCTTCATTGGGCAAGGAATTGAATAGAAAACAGGGATGTTTTACTAGCGATAGTAGGAACTGCAGATGCTGGAGAATCTGAGATAACAAGGTGTAGACGGACAGGTCAAGGGGGGGGGATGAGGCTAGTAGGTGGGAGATGGGGGTGAGGCTTGATGTGGGATGAGGGCTTAGGTGGGAGGAAGGACAGGTTAGGGAGGCAGGGTCAAGCTGGGCTGATTTTGGGATGCAGTAGAGGGAGGGGAGATGTTGAAGCTTGTGAAATCCACATTGATACCATTGGGCTGCAGGGTTCCCAAGCGGAATATGAGTTGCTGTTCCTGCAATCTTTGGGTGGCATCGTTGTGGCACTGCAGGAGGCCCAGATAGACAGGCTGTCTGATGAATGGGAGGGGGAGTTAAAATGGTTCACAACTGGGAGGTGCAGTTGTTTATTGCAAACCAAGTGTAGGTATTCCCCAAAGCAGTCCCCAAGCCTCCGCTTGGTTTCCCCAGTGTAGAGGAGGCCACATCGGGAACAGCGGATACAGTATAGCACATTAGCAGATGTGCAGGTGAACATCTGTTTGATGTGGAAAGCCATCTTGGGGACTGGGATGAGGGTGAGCGGGGAGGTGTAGGGGCAGGTGTAACACTTCCTGCGGTTGCAGGGAAAAGTGCCAGGAGTGGTGGGGCTGGAGAGGAGTGTGGAGCGGATAAGGGAGTCACGGAGACAGTGGTCCCTCTGGAAAGCAGACAATTGTGGGGAGGGAAAATTGTCTTTGTTGGTGGGGTCGGGTTGTAGATGGTGGAAGTGTCGGAGGATCATGCGTTGGATCTGGAGGTTGGTGGGGTGGTATGTGAGAACAAGGGGGATTCTATTTTGGTTGTTATTGCAGGGATGGGGTGTGACGGATAAGTCACGGGAAATGCAGGAGACACAGTCGAGGGCGTTCTCGACCACTGGGGAGGGGGGTTGGTGGTTGCGGTCCTTGAAAAACGAGGACATCTGAGATGTTCGGGATTGGAATACCTCATCCTGGGAGCAGATGCGGTGGAGGCAAAGGAATTGGGAATAGGGGATGGAACTTTTGCAGGAAGGTGCGTGGGAGGAGGTCTATTCTAGGTAGCTGTGGGAGTCGGTGGGCTTGAAATGAATATCAATTTCCAGGTGGTTGCCAGAGATGGAGACAGAGAGGTCCAAGAAGGAGAGAGAGGTATCAGAGATGGCCCAGGTGAACTTAAGGTTGGGGTGGAAGAGGTTGGTGAAGTGGATGAACTGTTCGAGCTCCTCGTGGGAGCAAGAGGCGGCGCCGATACAGTTATCAATGTAACGGAGGAAGAGGTGGGGTTTAGGGCCAGTGTAGCTACGGAAGAGGGACTGTTCCATGTAACCTACAGAGAAGCAGGCATAGCTTGGGCCCAGAGATAATGGGAACTGCAGATGCTGGAGAATTCCAAGATAATAAAATGTGAGGCTGGATGAACACAGCAGGCCAAGCAGCATCTCAGGAGCACAAAAGCTCAAAAGCTTGGGCCCATGCAGGTACCCATGGCCACCCCCTTTATCTGTAGGAAGTGAAAGGAATTGAAAGAGAAGTTGTTGAGGGTAAGGACAAGTTCAGCTAAGCAGATGAGGGTATCAATGGAGGGGGCTGCAGGATAGGAAGAAGCAGAGGGCCTCTAGGCCATCTGCATGGGGAATGCAGGTGTATAAGGACTGGACGTCTATGGTAAAGATGAGGTGTTGGGGACCGGGGAATCGGAAGTTTTGGAGGACGTGATTGGTGTCACGGATATCGGTAGGGAGTTCCTGGACCAAAGAGGAGAAAATGGAGTCGAGATAGGTTCGGTGGGGCAGAAGCAGGCGGAGACAATGGGTCGACCAGGGCAGTCAGGTTTGTGGATTTTGGGAAGGAGATAAAAGCGAACGGTGCGGGTTTGGGGAACAATGAAGTTGGAGGCTGTGGGTGGGAGATCACCTGAGGTGATGAGGTTGTGGATTTGGGAGATGATGGTTTGGTGGTCGGGGGTGGGATCATGATCAAGGGAGTGGTAGGAGGACGCATCCGAGAGTTGGCAACTGGCCTCGGCGATGTAGAGGTGAGTGCACCATACTACAACTGCGTCTCCCTTGTCTGCGGGTTTGATGGTGAGGTTGGGGTTGGAGCGGAGGGCTGCATGTTCCATGGGAGAGAGGTTGGAGTGGGTGAGAGGGGTGGAGAGGTTGAGGCGATTGATGTCACAATGGCAGTTGGAGATGAAGAGGTTGAGGGAGGGTAGGAGGCCTTCGGGTGGTGTCCAGGAGGAGGGGGTGTTTTGCTAGAACTAGACAAGATACTGGTTAGGCCACAGCTGGAGTTTTGTGCATAGTACACATTATGGGAAGGACATTATTGCTATTGAGAGGAGATTTACCAGAAAGTTGCTAGGGCTTGAAAATTGCAAAATAGCTGCAATGAGATTGAAAAGATGAGGGTTTTTTTTCTTAGAACAAAGGAGGTTGCGGGGTCACTTAATTTAGGTGTACAGAATAATGAGGAGCTTAGATAGAGTGGCCAGGGATGACATCTTTGCTCTTGCAGAGATGTCATTTTCTAGGGGCACCAATTTAAGGCAATGATGAGAGGGAATGGAGGGGACACAAGGAAAGACTTTTTCACATAGAGGGTGCATCGTTGCTCAATTTTGTGGTTGAGATGGATACACTCAATTAATTTAAAAGGAATTTGGATCTGCACCTGAAGTGCTGTTACACTAGAGACCAGGTGCTAACAACTGGCCCGACAGTTTAACCGGTGCAGACACGATGGATTGAGTGAGCACTTGCTGTACAGTGACTTTTCTTCGGTTCTGTGGAAACATTTGAACTTAAGAAATATGATGATATAGCCATTATAGACACTTCTACAACTTGATCTCAAGAGTTAAATATTCCAAACTATGAAATCATCAGAAAGAATGGGGATGTTGGGGCAAGATTAATAATATCTATATTGGAATCTGGGAGCTAGTGTTTCCCTCGGGTTTGTACTGGGGCTACAGCTTTTTACCAAATCTATTCATGATTTGTATCAAGGAAAAGAGTTAAACATCCAAGACTAAAGATGCCAGAAAGAAGGAAGCACGTAGGTTCTGTGGGAAGGCACAAGAATCACAAAGTGATATCGATGAACTAAGTGAATTGGCAAAACTGTGGGGAAAGTAACATCCAGTTTTGATACAATCAGGTTAAATCTGGATTAGTTCTTTAAAGTTCTTAACTAGGACTTAGCAGAGGCATAAAGGGATTTAGGTGAACATTAACTCTAAAAACCAATGAGAGTTAACCAATAACAAATGCTGAAGCATCGCTAGCATTTATTTTACACTTGCTGCTCCAAAAATATGTTGATGATGAATGAATTGAAGTTTTCATTACTGACTGGTAGACTTTTATTAAGTAATTGTGTCAAAGGCTGTGAAAACAGGAAGGTCAGTAGATTCAAAGTAAATATCAGTGATCAGCTAATTGAATGGGGACATTTAGACACAAATTTACAACAGATCGAAGATTGGTATGAATTATTGATTGTTTAATTAATGTTTAATAATTCAGTACATTCTTATCAAGATTATTAGAAAAGAGTTATCAATAATATATTATTCAGTTTATTTTCTAAAACAAAAACAGAAAAATGCTGGAAATATTCAGGAGGTCAGACAACACATCAGGAGAAAACAGACTAGTTAACATTTCAGAAAGGTCAGTATTATATGTCAGTGAGACTATGCAGAGGAGCTAGCTAGATGAGCGCTATATCATAAGGGGTAATCCATAACTATATACAGAAAAAAAATCAGAAGAGCTGTGGATGCTGGAAATTAGAAACCAAAACAGAAACTTCTAGAAAAGCTCCGCAGGTCTGGCAGCATATATCGAGAGAAATCAGCGTTAATGCTTTGGGTTGAGTGACCCTTCCTCAGAACTTGGTAATTATATACCCTTGTGTACGCTTCTTACAAAGTATTTTTACAATGGCATCGGTAGACTGTACCACCAGGTCACTTGTGTAGCCTTTCTGTGACAAGCCCAACAAACTTGTGAGAACTTTGCATTTCTCCGATTCTGACTTCCTGTGTATCCCCAGTTTCCTTCGTACCACCATTGTTGACTATGACTTTGACTCTAGAGGTTGAATGCTATAGAATTCCCTCCCTGCCTCTCTATTTGATCATTATTGTTGTTGAGAGTACTGTATGTAATAGACAGGAGCAAGCCAGAAAGTAACCTGAGGTGTGTGTATGAGATGCAGCCATAATTGTAGAATTATTTTTCATTCAGTTCAAGAAACAAAATAAACATTTTGCAAATTGAAAGGGACCTTTGGCATTCAAGAAAAGATTTGAAATTTGTCTTTGCAGAATAAATCTTAAGATTAGAGATAAAAGGAACTGCAGATGCTGGAGAATCTGAGATAACAAAGTGTAGAGCTGGATGAACACAGCAGGCCAAGCAGCAATCAGAGGAGCAGGAAGGCTGACGTTTCGTGTCCAGACCCTCCTTCAGAAATGGGGGAGGGGAAAGGATTCTGAAATAAATAGGGAGAGCGGAGGAGAGATTAAGATTGTTTCTTTTGAATCATCAGTTTCTCCAGTATAAACATTAGAATTCTTTAGTCTCTTATTTTTGCTTTCTGTTTATTCATCAGTTTTTATGAATGAATCCTTGTGAAAAATCCCTCTCTAAACTGACACCAGCATATCTACCAACAAGATACTCAGGTGACCCGTAGGAGCAGGACTGCAATGCAACAACTAGACTCAGATGTTTTTGTGATGCCTCCAAGTTGCATTAACCCCTCTTATAGAACATTTTAACAATTTGTTTTAAAGAATAAATGAACACACATTGTGTGAATTGACATAGTTTCTCTGCGCTCATGTGAAATATCAAATAACGTCTGAAATCTTCAATCAAAAGCAGCCAACCAAACCATCTGTCGACAACTGCAAAGCAGAGAAATAATGTAATAATCATGTAGATATTTATAATTGTAGCCATGTTCATGTGCCTGTGCATGTAGACAGTGGTTGGTACCCATAGAAGTTCAGATCTGATCAAAAATATTATGTAAAAAAGGGCAGTCTTAACAAGCCGGACAGTAATGTAACAATTTTATTTCAACTTTCATAATAATAGATAAATTATATTGAGAAAATGTCTTAGAGCAAAAATCATGATAATCGAATATTTAATAGGTATGGCTTATTTATATCTTTGCATTCTATGTAATATATTGGACATTTGTAGCTATATTACAGTGGAAAATATGTGCTGTATAGCTCTTAGTGTAGAATTATTAACTTTAATAATTAACTTTACACTCGATAAAATTGGGGATGTCACTGCAAGGAGATGCGACATCTTTTGTCATCCAGTGCAACAAACTTATTCCTGGGTTGGATGCTATAGAGTAAATGTACTGTTTCCCAACAATGAACAACAACCTGAAGGTCAGAGGAGTACCAGCTAGAAACCAAACCAGGATAACACAGCATGGGGCTGAATGAACACAGGAGGCCAAGCAGCATCTTAGGAGCACAAAAGCTGACGTTTTGGGCCTAGACCCTTCATCAGAAAACCTTTCTTGCAGTATGCTTAACTAAGACGGCTAGTTTAGTCCTAACTTTTGCCAGGTTATGGGTGATTTTATCATGGCACCTGTCTGAGACAGCCATGAGAAGAGAAAGACCAATCTGCTACCAAACTCTGTATCATATTGTTGATGCTCTTTATTATTATTATTTTCAAAAGCTGTTCAAACGTTACCAGTTCACCCACTTCCAAATCAAAGCAATCAGTCAAATTTATTGTTATTTTTCTTAGACTGTATTTGTAAAAGGAAATCATGACTTCAAGCTAATAATTTGAAGTCAGTATTGATGAATGAGATTTTGAGAATATTGGACGTGTTCTGTTTAATTTTGCAGAGATGCCTAGAAACCATACTTTGTAATGCTTTGTAATTCATACAGCCAAAACAAGGTCATGAGACATCTGCAAGGTCCCAGACCTAAAAGACTCCAGGCCAAGTGCTAGTTCTGATGGTGCGCATGTAAGGGTATAGAAGATCTGCTGGGTTTTCCTTCCAAAGGATTATTCCCCTTGTTTTCTACTGAAATTCATTCCGCTTTACAATCTGAGTTTCCTAGAATATCAGCATGTTGAAAGAAAGTTATTCAGACTTTGCAACTTGTTGTATATGGACTCAAAGTATAGAATTTAAAGGAGATATTTTCTCATGTGTAGGACAAAAATTGTTAGAGTGGAAACTAAACTCTTGCATGTAGACACTTATGTTTCTTGGACTATTTAAAGAATGGAGGATCACAGTTATGACTGAAGCCAGTAGACATGGATAAATGCAGCAGGAGTCGGTCAAACTAATATAATCACTTCTGTAACAAACCTTTGTTAGTGGCAGGCCAGCACCCGACTGCTTACTGAATAACATTGGGTGATATCAGTAACGTAACATCTCATTTGAACTGAATGATATGTGAGAAAGCTACCTCATACCAATGGCTTTTGCTTGTATCATCTAACAGAAAGAAAATAAATTCCAACATTGCCTTATGTTGTGTCATTGGGTCTTAGTATTTATGCTGAATCTGAATATTGAGTTACTTCTGTGGAAAGGAATTCTAACCCCTCAAAAAAGGAAACAACCTTTGAGTTTCCACATTCTCCAGTCAAATCAAGATCTTATATGTTTCAATAAGATTACATCTTCTTCTAAACTCCAATGGATATACACCTAACTTGTTCAACTTTTCTTCACATGATAAGCCCTTCATCCCAGGAATGATCCTGGTGAACCTTCCCTGAACTGCTCGTTTGTTTCAAGTAGGGAGACCAATATTGTCCACAATATCCAGATGTGGTCTCAACAACACGGTGTACAGTTGCAGTAAAACCTCCTTACATTTATAACAAAAACACAAGTTGCTGGAAAAGCTCAGCAAGTCTGGCGGCATCTGTGAAGTTAAAAAAACAGTTAACTTTCAGGTCCAGTGACCTTTACTCAGAGCTGATGGGAAAGCGTCAGTTTATATGCAGAAAACAGGGAGGGAGATGGGCTCGGGAGTAAACAATAAGATAGAGTTCGAAGTGAGAGAAGAGCAGTTGGATAGACAAAAGAGTTGATAACGAACTAGCTAGCAGGGTGAAAAGTTGTTATTGGGGACTATTAATGATTAACAGGTAAGGTGTAATGGCAGGCTATGTGATAACAAAGCTTGGTGTGTGGAGTAGGGGGCTGGGACATGGGAGAGTATAGGCCCTAAAATCATTGAACTCGATATTGAGTTCAAAGGGCTGCAGGGCCCCCAAGCAGAAAATGAGGTGGTGTTCTTTCAGCTTGCGTTGAGCTCCTCTGGAACACTGCAGCAAGCCAGAGAGAGAGATTTTGGCCAGGGAACAGGGTGGTGTGTTAAAGTGGCAGGCAATTGGAAGCTCAGGTTCTTTTCGTGCAAGCAGAATGTAGATGTTCTGCAAAGTGATCACCCAGTGTCCGCTTCATTTCTCCAATGTAGAGGAGACCACATTGTGAGCAGTGAATGCAGTAGACTAGATTCTGGGAAGTGCAGGTGAAGTGTTGCTGCACCTGGAAGGTATGTTTGGGCCCTTAGATTCTGGGGAGGGAAGAGGTAAATGGGCAGGTGTTGCACCTTCACTACTTACAGGGGAAGGTGCCATAGGGCTGTGGGGAGGTGTTGGGGGTGAAGGAAGAATAGACCAGGGTGTCCTGGAGGGAACAATTCCTGCGGAAGATGGACAAGAGAGGGGAGGAGAATGTGTGTCTGTTGGTGGCATCTCGCTGGTCGTGGCAGAAATGGCATCTGACAAACTTATGGATGTGGGTGCTGGTGGGCTGGTAGCTGAGGACAGGGGAACCCTATCGCTGTTGTGGGAGGGAAGAGAAGGGATGAGGGCAGAAGTGCAGGAGATGGGTCAGACCTGGTTGAGGGCCCTGTCGACAGCGGAGCTGAAGAATCCTCGGTTGAGGAAGAAGATGGACATTGCGAAGGCTCGCTTGGTGAAGCTGGCCTCATCTGAACATATGTGACGCACAAGGAGGAACTGAGAAAATGAGAGTCTTTACAGTAAGTGGGGTGTGAGGATGTATAGTCCAGGTAGCTGTGGGAGTCACTGGGTTTATCATGGATTTTAGTGGTCAGTCCATCCCCAGAAATGGAAACAGAAATGTCAAGGAGGGGCAGGGAGGAGTCAGGTGACAGACCAGGTGAAAGTGAGGGCAGGGTGGAAATTGGAAGCAAAATCAAGGAACTTTTCCAATTCTGGACGAGAAAGGGAAGCAGCAGCGATGATATCAATGAATTGGAGAAAGAGTTGAGGGTGGGGGCCAGGACAGGACTGGAACAAAAAATGTTCCATGTACCCCATGAAAAGACAGGCACAACTAGGGTCCATGTGGTAACCATGGCCAGCCCTCTGACCTGAAGAAAATGACATTAGCCACAGGAGATACAATGGCCTGATGGTCCATGGTGGGGTCATGGTCCAGGGGAAGGTAGCAGGAGGTGTCTGAGAGCTGGCGCTCAGCGTCTGCAAGGTAGAGATCAGTACGCCAGACAACAACAGCACCCCCCTTATCAGCAGGCTCAATAACAAAGCCAGGCTTCGATCTAAGTACACGAGTGCAGTCAGTTCAGGGGGAGATAGGTTAGATTTGGTGAGGGGGCAGTGAAATTGAGGCGACTAATATCACGACAGTTCTCAATGAACAGATCGAGTGCAGGTAGGCGAGAGGGAGGGATCCAGGTGGAGGAAGAGTGGTGGGACTGGGCAAAGTGGTCTGTGGGATGGGGAGAGGACTCTTATCCAAAGAAACAGGCACAGAGGTGAAAATGGCGGAAGAAGAGTTTTACATCATGTCGTGCCCAAAATTCATTAAGGTAGGGACGGAGAGGAATAAAGCTGAGGTCTCTGCTGTGTACAGGATGTTCAGCATGAGAGAGTGGAAGGTTAGGAGGGATGGTAATTACATCACAGAAGTTGGGGGGTTTGGGAGAGGGAATGGAGTCAAAGGGAAGGGGAGGAGAGGAAGGTCCCAGAGGGCCATGGGTATTTTTGAGTTGTTGCGTCATGTGAGCCTTGATGACTGAAAAGGAAGAATTCCACTCCCTTGCAAAAATCAACAACATTCCATTTGCCTTCCTGATCACTTGCTATGCCTGCAAGCTATCCTTCTGACTCAAGTGGACATGTTCACATCCTCCAAACCCGCCGAACCGGACATGTTCACATCCTCCAAACCCGCCGAACTGGACATGTTCACATCCCCCAAACCCGCCGAACTGGACATGTTCACCTCCCCCAAACGCACCGAACTGGACACGTTGACACCCTCCAAACCCACTCAACTGGACATGTTCACATCCCCCAAACCCGCCGAACTGGACATGTTCACCTCCCCCAAACGCACCGAACTGGACACCTTCAAACCCGCCAAACTGGACATGTTCACCTCCCCCAAACACACCGAACTGGACACGTTCAAACCCTCCAAACCCACCGAACTGGACATGTTCACATCCCCCAAACCCGCCGAACTGGAAATGTTCACATCCTCCAAACCCGCCAAACTGGACAAGTTCACGTCCTCCAAACCTGCCGAACTGGACATGAACACATCCTCCAAATCCACCAAACTGGACATGCTCACACCCTCCAAACCCGCCGAACTGGACACGTTCACGTCCTCCAAACCCGGCGAACTGGACATGTCCACATCCTCCAAACCCACCGAACTGGACATGTTCACTTCCCCCAAACCCACGGAACTAGACAAGTTCACATCCCCAAAACCCACCAAACTAGACATATTCACATCCTCCAAACGCACCGAACTAGACATGTTCACATCCCTCAAACACGCCGAACTGGACATGTTCACATCCTCCAAACCCGCTGAACTAGACATGTTCACATCCTCCAAATCCACCGAACTAGACATGTTCACATCTCCCAAACCCACCGAACTGGACACGTTCACACCCTCCAAACCCGCCGAACTGGATACGTTCATGTCCTCCAAACCCACCGAACTGGACATGTTCACTTCCCCCAAATCTACCGAACTAGATATGTTCACATCCCTCAATCCCACTGAACTAGACATGTTCACATCCTCCAAACCCGCCGAACTAGACATGTTCACTTCCCCCAAATCTACCGAACTAGATATGTTCACATCCTCTAATCCCCACCGAACTGGACATGTTCACATCCTCCAAACCCGCCGAACTAGACATGTTCACATCCTCCAAATCCACCGAACTGGACATGCTCACATCCTCCAAAACTGCCAAACTGGACATGTTCAGACCCTCCAAACCCGTCGAACTGGACATATTCACGTCCTCCAAACCCGCCGAACTGGACATGTTCACATCCTCCAAACCCACTGAACTGGACACGTGCACATCCTCCAAACGCACCGAACTGGACATGTTCACTTACCCCAAATCTACCGAACTAGATATGTTCACATCCCCCAATCCCACCGAACTAGACATGTTCACAACATCCAATCCCACCGAACTGGACATGTTCACGTCCTCCAAACCCGCTGAACTGGACATGTTCACATTCCCCAAATCAACCGAACTAGACATGTTCACGTACCCCAAACCGACTGAACTGGACACATTCATACCCTCCAAACCCACTGAACTGGATATGTTCACATTCCCCAAACCCACCGAACTGGACATGTTCACGTTCCCCAAACCCACTAAACTGGGCATGTTCACATCCTCCAAACCCACCAAACTGGACACGTTCACATACTCCAAACCCACCGAACTAGACACGTTCACATACTCCAAACGCACCGAACTGGACATGTTCACTTACCCCAAACCCATGGAACTAGACATGTTCACATCCCCCAAATCCACCGAACCAGACATGTTCACATCCTCCAAACCGCCGAACTGGACACGTTCATGTCCTCCAAACTCACCGAACTGGATATGTTCACATCCTCCAAACGCACCGAACTGGACATGTTCACTTCCCCCAAATCTACCGGACTAGATATGTTCACATCCCCCAATCCCACCGAACTAGACATGTTCACATCCACCAATCCCACCGAACTGGACATGTTCACATCCTCCAAGCCCGCCAAACTAGACATGTTCACATCCTCCAAACCCGCTGAACTGGACATGTTCACATCCTCCAAACCCACCGAAATGGACATGTTCACGTCCTCCAAATCCACCGAACTGGACATGCTCATCCTCCAAAACCGCCGAACTGGACATGTTCAGACCCTCCAAACCCGCCGAACTGGACATGTTCACATCCTCCAAACCCACCGAAATGGACATGTTCACATCCTCCAAATCCACCGAATTGGACATGCTCGCATCCTCCAAAACCGCCGAACTGGGCATGTTCAGACCCTCCAAACCCGCCGAACTGGACATGTTCACATCCTCCAAACCGCTGAACTGGACATGTTCACGTCCTCCAAACCCACCGAACTGGACACGTTCACATCCTCCAAATCCACCAAACCAGACATATTCACATCCCCCAAACCCAGCGAACTGGACACGTTCACACCCACCAAACCCACCGAACTTGAGATGTTCACATGCCCCAAAACCGCCGAACTGGACATGTTCACATCCTTGAAACCCACCGAACTGGACACGTTCACGTCCTCTAAACCGGCAAAGCTGGACACTTTGACGTCCTCCAATCCCACCGAACTAGAGATGTCCAATCCACCGAACTGGACATGTTCACACCCTCCAAACGCATCAAACTGGACATGTTCACATCCCCTCAACCCACCGAACTAGACATGTTCAAGTCCCCGCAAACCCACTGAACTGGGCATGTTCACATCCTCCAAACCCGCCGAACTGGACACGTTCACGTCCTCCAAACCCACCAAACTGGACAAGTTCACATCCTCCAAACCCACCGAACTGGACATGTTCACACCCTACAAGCCCACCGAACTGGACGTGTTCACACCCTACAAGCCCACTGAACTGGACATGTTCACACCCTGCAAACCCACCGAACTAGACATGTTCACGTCCTCCAAACCTGCCGAAATGGACATGATCACACTCTACAAACCCACCGAACTGGGCATGTTCACATCCCCCAAACCCACCGAACTGGACATATTCACATCCCCCAACCCGACTGAACTGGACAAGTTCACATCCTCCAAACTCACCAAACTGGACACGTCCACATCCTCGAAACCCAACGAACTGGGCATGTTCACATCCTCCAAACCCGCCGAACTGGACAAAATTTCACATTTACTCTGATTTCCCTTCATCCATCAGATCTTTGCCCACCTGTTTTGCTTGCCTCCATCCCTTTGCAGATACTACACCTCCAATTGACTCCTTTTGTTCCACTCTATCCTGGTGTCATTGGCAAATTTTACAACTACACATTCCATGCCGTTAACCGGATAGTTGATCTGGATTGTTAATAGTTGAGCACCCAGCACAGATCCCTACAGCAATCCACACAGTACATTTTGCCAACCTTCGAAATACCCATTTCTGCTTTCTCTGCTTCCTGCTCACTCACCGACGCTTTATGCATGTTAATATGTAAACAGGGCCCAGGGCTCTGCCCTTCCTACAATGATGCTGTTGCATATCACCACTGCACCCAAAAATTTACATGTTGCCTGTTTTATATTCAGATTATTTCCTAATTATCTTCGGAAGATCCCCCCACTTAAACAGCCCCCAGATCTCTCCCTGCAACGTTTCATGGCCCTACCAATAACACCTTTTGTATTTCCAGAACACTGAATGATGAATTTCCACAGACTCAATGGGCCACAGGTGCCAATGACCAAGTGACCGTCTGAGCAACTCTCCCTTGAATGTGTTGAGGTGATCCTGACTGGTTACATGTGCTGATGTAGCCTGTGTGCAAATGATCCAGAATGCAATCTATGCCTCTCTGTCAAAATCTGAACGTGCCTCTCAATAGGCTGTTTGTGCACGCACATAATTACATTCATTCATGCTTTCTCAGATTCTCCCTCCTTCCCTCTTGTCCCAGTCAAACGTATTGGCGCTGATAAATGCCACGGGTAAACGAGAACACTGGCTTACTATCCACTTGTCACTACTCACTCCTCAGTGGGTCCTAAAGCTTCTTACTACAACAACCAGCTTGTATCATAAGTCATTTTATTGTTAAAGTTTCAGTTTAATAATGGCAGGGTTAGATACTGAGCAGTGGACGAATACAACTGAACAACATAGAGCTGCTTAATGGGAGAAAATGCAAAGTGGTAATGTCTATATGTAAGGCAAGCCAAAAATTTCTAACAATAAATGACTGTATGAAACCAAAAAGCAGATATTAATTATAGAATTATAGGGTGTGAGCTCGAACAACTCTGTAGTTTTATTTCAGCATGACATAAAAATAATCATCAGTGTGAATATATTACACATTATTTAATCACATTAATCTGAGGTTGGAACCGAGAGGTTCAACTGTTCTTGTAGAACGGTCTTCTATAAGAGTGAATTACTATATGTTGTAATCTAATGCTTCTCAAAGTGGAACATAGGAACAAGAGTAGGCCATTCAACCCCTCGAGCCTGGTCTGCCACTCCATAAGATCATGGCTGATCTGTGACCTAACTCCACATATATCTGCCTTTGGCCCGTATTCCTTAATATCTTTGCTTAACAAAAAAATTATCTATCTTAGATTTAAAATTAACAGCTGATCCAGTATCCACTGCCATTTGTGGAAGAGCATCACAAACCTCTTCCATCCTTTTGTGTGTACATGTGCTTCCGAACATCTCTCCTGAACAGCCTGGCCCTCGTTCTCAGACTACGCCCCTCATTCTAGGATCCCCAACCATTGGAATAGTTTATCTTTATCTACCCTGTCTTTTCCTGCTAATGTCTTGAAGATTTTGATCAGAACACCCCTTAGCTTTCTAAATTCTAGAGAAAAAATAAACACAATCTGATTAACAGCCACATTATATTTTTCACATATGTAGTGATTTATTGTGTAATTCTGATTCTGCACAGTGACTATCTTCTCAGTTGGATGCTGGGACATCAATGCTTGTCAGAGAAAATAAAAATGCCACCTGGTGACAGAGGCTTTGCATGTTGCTTTAGATTTTCCCTGCTTTACTTCCAAGCAATCTACTTTCTCTGAACGGAACTTGTTTTTTTCAAAGAAGCAGCAACAAGGATAACAAGGTGTAGAGCTGGATGAACACAGGAGGCCAAGCAGCATCACAGGAGCAGGAAAGCTGACATTTCGGGCATAGACCATTCTTCAGCAAAAAAAAAGAAGCTGCTATTCCTGCTCTCACTCAAAACAAAACCGAGAGAAACTCATCACACACTATTCCCCGAGCAGCCAGCTTCACTTGAAGGAGACCAGAAACTGCCGTGTTCAATTCAACATTCATTCAACATTATCACCTCCAGTCCCATCCCTTATCTGTTATTAATTGAACTCTTATTGAACCAACACAAGAGGCCTTTGTGGTGGATTGTGGAGTCTTTAGGTGTGTGATAACATCTCTGACCAGGGTAATTTAAAAACAAAGTTGAATCAACACATGTTCTGCTTTTAGTGTATCCTAATGCACTATATTATTGTGCTATTCTCAATTGTTTTTGAGGCAGGGATAAATATATTTTTGAACAGTAAAGGAATTAAGGGTTATGCTAAGTGGGCGAGTAAGTGGAACTGAGACTGTTTCTCATGTCTTATCATTTGACGAGTTCAGAAAGTCAGCCACAAGCTGCAAAGGAATAAATGTTATTTTCATTTATTCACTTTTGTGGGATGTGGGTGTCACTTGCTGGCCAGCAGTTCCTGCCAGCCCTGGTTGCCCTTGAGAAGGTGGGGTTGAGCTGCCTTCTTGAACTGCTGCAGTCCATCTGCTGTGGGTTAACCCACAATGCCCTTAGGGAGAGAATTCCAGGATACAGACCCGGGGACAGTAAAGCAATGGCGATATATTTCCAAGTCAGGATGGTGAGTGACTTGGATGGGAACTTGAAGGGGGGTGTTGTTCCCATGTGACTGCTGCTGTTGTCCTTCTCGATAGAAGGGGTCGTGCGTTTGGAAGATGCTATCTGAGGATATTTTGTGAATTTCCACAGTGCATCTTGTAGACAGGACACACTGCTGCTACTGAGCATCGGTGGTGGAGGGAGTGAATGCTTGGGGGTTTGGGGCCAATCAAGTGGGATGCTTTGTCGTGGATGGTGTCAAGATTCTTCAGTATTGTTGGGGCTGCACTCATTCGGGCAAGTGGGGAGTATTCCAGCACACTCTTGATTTGTGCCTTGTAGATGGTGGACAGGGTTTGAGGAGTCAGGAGGTGAGTTACTCGCTGCAGGATTCCTAGTCTCTGACCTGCTCTTGTAGCCTCTGTGCTTATGTGGTGAGTCCAGGTGAGTTTCTGGTCAATGATAACCCCAGGATGTTGAAAGTGGGGGATTCCGTGATGGTAACACCATTGAATGTCAAGCTGTGGTGGTCGGATTGTCTCTTACTGATGATAGTCATATTCTGGCATTTGTATGGCACGAATGTTACTTGCCACTTGTCAGCCCAAGGCTGAACATTGTCCAGATCTTGTTGCATTTGAACATGGACTGCTTCAGTGTCTGAGGAGTCACAAATGGTGCTGAACATTATGCAATCATCAGAAAACATCCCCACTTCTGACCTTATGATGGTGGGAAGGTCATTGATGAAGCAGTTGAAGATAGTTGGGCCGAGGACACTACCCTGAGGAAACCTGCAGAGTTGTCCTGGAGCTGAGATGATTGACCTCCCACAACCACAGCCATCTTCCTATGTGTCAGGTATGACTCCAACCACCGGAGAGTCTGCCCCCGATACCTATTGATTCCAGTTTTGCTGGGGCTCCTTGATGCCACACTCTGTTGAATGCAGCCTTGATATCAAGGGCTGTCACTCTCACCCCACCTCTGGAATTCAGCTCTTTATACCATTTGTGAAACAAGGCTGTAATGAGGTCAGGAGCTGAGTGGCCCTGGCGGGACCCAAACTGGGCATCACTGAGCAGGTTATTGCTGAGTAGGTGCTGCTTGGTAGCACTGTTACTGACACCTTCCATCACTTTACTGATGATCGAGAGGAGACTGATGGGGCAGTAATTGGCTGGGTTGGATTAGTCCTGCTTTTTGTGTACACGACATACCTGGGCAATTTTGCACATTGTCGGGTAGATCCCAGTGTTGTAACTGTACTGGAGCACCTTGGCGAGGGGAGCGGTATGTTCTGGAGCACAAGTCTTCAGGACTTTTGCTGGAATGTTGTCAGGGCTCATAGCCTTTGGAGTATCCAGCGTCTCCAACCATTTGTTGATATCACGTGGAGTGAATCGAATTGGCTGAAGACTGGTATCTGTGATGCTGGGGACCACTGGTGGAGGCTGAGATGGATCATCCACTTAGCATTTCTGGCTGAAGATTGCTGCAAATGCTTCAGCCTTATTTGGACTCTGCCATCACTGAGGATGGGGATATTTGTGGAGCCTCCTCCTCCAGTGAATTGTTTAATTGTCCACCACAATTCACAACTGGATGTGGCAGGACTGCAGAGCTTAGATTTGATCCATTAGATCCGTTGGATCGCTTAGCTCTATCACTTGCTGCTTTCGCTGTTTGGCGTGTCAGTGTTCCTGTTGGTGGCTTCACCAGGTTGACACCTCATCTTCAGGGATGCCTGGTGCTGCTCCTGGCATGTCCTCCTGCACTCTCCATTGAACCAGGGTTGATCCCCTGGCTTGATGGTAATGATTGAGTGGGGATATGCTGGGCCATGAGGTTACAGATTGTGCTGGAGTAGAGTTCTGCTGCTGTTAATGGCCCACAGCACCTCATTGATCCCCAGTCTTGAGTCGCTAGACCTGTGTGAAGTGACACACAACACAGTGCAGGTTGTTCTCAATGTGAAGGTGGGACTTCGTCTCCACAAGGACTGTGTAATGATCACTTTTACAGACACAGATGCAACTGCAGCTGGGAGATTAGTATGGATGAGGTCAAGTATATTTTTCCCTCTTGTTTGTTCCTTCACCGCCTGCTGCAGACCCAGTCTAGCTGCTATGTCCTGTAGGACCTGACCAACCAAATCAGTAGTACTGTTGCCAAGCCACTCTTGGTCCCCCTCCCAGAGTACAGTTTGTGCCCATGCCATCCTCAGTGCTTCCTCCAAGTGTTGTTCAACCTGGAGAAGTACCGATTCATTATCTGAGGGAGGATGGTTATGTGGTAATCAGCAAGAGGGTTCCTGGCCCATGTTTAACCTGAAGCCATGAGATTTCATGGGGTCTAGAATCAATGTTGAAGACTCCCACAGCAAATCAGCCAGGTATACTGGAAACTTCTGTTTATTAAATAATTTCTGGTGTTTGATATGTCTCAGTACAAACAGTCTTCAGAAAAAATTACAGAGAAGTAACCGAGTATTCAAAATGTTTATCAATATAAAAGTAAGGATACAGTCTATTCTATGAAATGTTCTCTGTGTGGGGGAAGTGGGTGAGGAATATGGTACAATTTCAAATCTTGTCCAAAGCTTATTTTAGTTTTAATCACTCTCCGGCTATTTTTATTATTAACTTATTTTTACATACATTGTATATTTCAGTGAGCATTTGAAAAACTAAATTCACCCATTGTTTAAAAACATGTGTCTCGTGTATGATTTAAAGTTCATGATGACACATTAAGGATCTTCCCATTTCTGGCTATTGAATACAGTATTAACCATGGCAATCAAATTATAAGGTGATAAGGGAAAAAGCTATCAAGTAAGCATATGCTTTAAATAATGCATGTGTGGACAGTAAACTATAACAACTAGATGTTGATGAAATCTGAAACAAATTAAACAAAACAAACACCTACACTCTACTGATAATAAAATGTGAGGCTGGATGAACACAGCAGGCCAAGCAGCATCTCAGGAGCACAAGTGCTCCTGAGATGCTGCTTGGCCTGCTGTGTTCATCCAGCCTCACATTTTATTATCTTGGAATCTCCAGCATCTGCAGTTCCCATTATCTCTCACCTACACTCTACTCTCCATCTTCGGTCCGCCTCCCCCTCTCTCCCTATTTATTCCAGTTCCCTCCCCCCATCCCCCTCTCTGATGAAGGGTCTAGGCCCGAAACGTCAGCTTTTGTGCTCCTGAGATGCTGCTTGGCCTGCTGTGTTCATCCAGCCTCACATTTTATTATCTTGGAATTCTCCAGCATCTGCAGTTCCCATTATCTCTGATCACAACATAATCCACAACAAACCAGCTGCACGGAACTGACAGAGCAACATCACCCGGACACTATTCACTGTCGTACCGGCAGTCACTCACCCGGACGCACTTCTCTGTTGTACCGGGAGTCACCCGGACACTATTGGCTGTTGTACCATAGTCACCCGGACACTCAGGGGAAACACACGAGGAGTCGGATCGAGATCAAGGTGGGAGGCCTGGGGAGGGCGATGGGGGTGGACGGTGAGGGGTGTGAGTTCGAGCGGGGGGCGGCGGTGATGGTGAGGGGTGTGTGGGGGATGGTGGGTGTTGTTGGGGAGGTAGGGGTTAGGGATGGTGAGGGGCATGGGGGAGGGTGAGGGGCATGGGGAATGGGGAGGGGTGAGGGGCATGGGGAGGGGTGAGGGGCATGGGGAGGGGTGAGGGGCATGGGGAGGGGTGAGGGGCATGGGGAGGGGTGAGGGGCATGGGGAGGGGTGAGGGGCATGGGGAATGGGGAGGGGTGAGGGGCATGGGGAATGGGGAGGGGTGAGGGGCATGGGGAATGGGGAGGGGTGAGGGGCATGGGGAATGGGGAGGGGTGAGGGGCATGGGGAATGGGGAGGGGTGAGGGGGAATGGGGAGGGGTGAGGGGGAATGGGGAGGGGTGAGGGGGAATGGGGAGGGGTGAGGGGCATGGGGGAGGGTGAGGGGCGAGGGGGAATGGGGAGGGGCGAGGGGGAATGGGGAGGGGTGAGGGGCATGGGGGAGGGTGAGGGGCGAGGGGCATGGGGGAGGGTGAGGGGCGAGGGGCATGGGGAAGGGTGAGGGGCGAGGGGCATGGGGGAGGGAGAGGGGCGAGGGGCATGGGGGAGGGTGAGGGGCGAGGGGCATGGGGAGGGTGAGGGGCGAGGGGCATGGGGAGGGTGAGGGGCATGGGGAGGGCGAGGGGCATGGGGAGGGTGAGGGGCGAGGGGCATGGGGAGGGTGAGGGGCGAGGGGCATGGGGAGGGTGAGGGGCGAGGGGCATGGGGAGGGCGAGGGGCGTGGGGGAGGGGCGAGGGGCGTGGGGGAGGGGCGAGGGGCGTGGGGGAGGGGCGAGGGGCGTGGGGGAGGGGCGAGGGGCGTGGGGGAGGGTGTGGGGGGAGGGGGAGGGTGTGGGGCGTGGGGGAGGGGGAGGGTGTGGGGGTAGGGGCGTGGGGGAGGGGGAGGGGCGTGGGGGTAGGGGCGTGGGGGAGGGGCGTGGGGCGTGGGGGGAGGGGCGAGGGGCGTGGGGGAAGGGCGAGGGGCTTGGGGGAGGGCGTGGGGCGTGGGGGAGGGGCGTGGGGGAGGGTGTGGGGCGTGGGGCATGGGGGAGGGTGTGGGGCGTGGGGCATGGGGCTTGGGGGAGGGGGAGGGGCATGGGGAGGGGTGAGGGGAATGGGGAGGGGTGAGGGGGATGGGGGAGGGGTGAGGGGCATGGGGGAGGGGCATTGGGGAGGGGTGAGGGGCATTGGGGAGGGGTGAGGGGCATGGGGAATGGGGAATGGTGAGGGGCATGGGGGAGGGGTGAGGGGCATGGGGAATGGGGAGGGGTGAGGGGCATGGGGGAGGGGTGAGGGGCATGGGGGAGGGGTGAGGGGCATGGGGGAGGGGCATGGGGAATGGGGAGGGGTGAGGGGCATGGGGAGGGGGGAGGGGCGAGGGGCATGGGGAGGGGCGAGGGGGAGGGGCGAGGGGCATGGGGAAGGGCGAGGGGCATGGGGAATGGGGAGGGGCGAGGGGCATGGGGAGGGGTGAGGGCGAGGGGCGAGGGGCATGGGGAAGGGCGAGGGGCATGGGGAATGGGGAGGGGCGAGGGGCATGGGGAATGGGGATGGTGAGGGGCATGGGGAATGGGGATGGTGAGGGGCATGGGGGATGGTGAGGGGCATGGGGAGGGTGAGGGGCATGGGGAGGGGTGAGGGGCATGGGGAGGGAGGGGGGTGAGGGGCATGGGGAGGGAGGGGGGTGAGGGGCTTGGGGAGGGAGGAGGGTGAGGGGTGTGTGTTCGGGGGGAGGGTGAGGGGCATGGGGGAGGGTGAGGGGTTGGGGATTGTGAGGGTATGGGGAAGGTGGGGGTTGGGGATGGTGAGGAATATGGAGGGAGGAGGTGCGAGGTTGGCGGAGTGGTATGGGGTGTTCTGTGGTTTGGGTTTTTTTCTGGTTGCTGGGCAATGCCAAGAGCCTTGAGCTAACCTGCTGCTTTGAGCAGTTTTGTTTAGAAATAGTGTTCTCTTTACTGTCCCCAGCCACAGAGTTTGTTTGTCTAGATTCAAAATGTCAACTTGCTCTCTCTCTCTCTCTCTCTCCATGGCTTGCTGTGATCTCCAGCTTTAGTTGCTTTCACTTGTTTTTCTTTTGTTTGATATTTGTAATTAAATTGAGTGTGTGTCCAGTCCCGAGCTAGATTCTAGATCGAGAGGTCAGTTTTAGGATCAGAGTTATTTAGGTTTTAAACAAGAGATGAAGATAAATGACTTTTTTCAAAGGGTCGTGAATTTTTGTAGTTCACTAACAGAAGCAAAAGGTGTTGAAGAAACTCTGGTCTGGCAGCACCGGAGGAGATAATGTCTTCCAGTTCTGAACAAGGGGCCATAAATGTTCACTCACTTTTCTCTACATGTACTGCCAAACCTGGTGAGTTTCTCCAGCAATTTTTACTCATTCATTCATGGGACGTGGGTGTCGCAGGCTGGGCCGGTATTTAGTGCCTGTCCCTACTTGCCCTTGAGAAGGTGCCTTCCTGAACTGCTGCCGCCCATTTGCTGTGGGTGAACCCACAATGCTATTGGAAGGGAATTCCAGGATTTTGACCCAGCGATAATGGTATATTTCCAAGTCAAGGTGGTGAGTGGCTTGGAAGGGAACTTGGAGATGAGTCCCATGAATCCGATGCCCTTTTCTTTCAGATGAAAATGGACATGGGTTTGGAGAATGATGTCTCAGGAACCTTTGGTGAATTTCTCCTGCACACCTTCTCGATAGAAAGCCCTGCTACTAATTGATAGTGGAAGGAATGAAGGTTTGTGACATGATGTCAATCAAGCAGACTGTTTTGTCAAGCTTCTTGTGTGTTGTAGGGACTGCACGCACCCAGACAAGTGGGGCGAATTCCATCACGTTCCTGACTTCTGCCTTGTCGACTGTGAACAGGCTTTGGTACGTCAGGAGTTGAAAGACAAGCAACAGGGTTCCTAACCTCTAATTGCTTTTGAACTTAACAGCATTTATTTGGCTGTTCTCGTTCAGTTACTGGTCAATGGTAACCGCCAAGATGTTGATAGTGGGTGATTCACCAATGGTGATGCTATGGAATGCCAAAGGAGGATAGAACATAGAACATTACAGCACAGTACAGGCCCTTCGGCCCTCGATGTTGTGCCGACTTGTCGTACCAATCTCAAGCCCATCGAACCTACACTATTCCGTGTACGTCCATAAGCTTCTGCAACTTCTGTAAAATCGAATTTGTGGTATTATGAGGCGAGTTACCAATTTTTTTAAAATTAGTTGGGGAATTTACATTCAACTAATTAAAGATTTTGGAACTAAACATTAGTCCTGGCAAACGTGACAATGAAATTATTGATGATCACACAAACTCATTAGCCCCTGTGTTGGGGAGAAAATCAGCAGCTGCTCCCGAGTTAGGAGAGTATTGAACAACAGGCCCATGGCAAAGTAGGTGACGCCTACCACTCAGTTATACTGGCCTTATTAACTCACATTCCATGAATTACTTAAAAATGTTTAACTGGGATTTTCACACTGATTTTTAAAGCAAAGCCAGCTAAATTCAAAATCTCAAAGCAATTATGCTGATTAACAACCATGGCACTCCTCAAAGTTCAGTTCCCTATGCACAAAATGGAATTTATTCAACAGCTCCATTCCCATAGTTAGTCTTAGCCCTATGACATCTACCTCTGGTCACATAAGTCTAACACATTCTTCACAGCTCAAACGTCAAACTGAAACCCAAGGTCAACCCAGCATCACTATTAGTTTACAGGTAGTGGGAACTGCAGATGCCAGAGAATCCGAGATAACAAAGACCCTTCAGGTCTAGGCCCAAAATGCCAGCTTTTGTGCTCCTAAGATGCTGCTTAGCCTGCTGTGTTCATCCACCTCCACACTTCGTCATCATTATTAGTTTAACTGGGTTTAAGTATTGCACCAAAATGTCCAGACAAGGAGAGGGAGCATCAGTCAGGTGGTTCTTGGATAAATGCAACAGCAAAATCACTTGTTGCCTTAATAGGCTGGCCTGGCAGCATGTGATAAATTCTACAAAGCTAGTTGGGAAACAATATATGAGAGATGAGAGTAAATTGGTTGATGTGGTGTATATGGATTTCAGCAAGGCGTTCGATAAGGTTTCCCACAATAGGCTATTGTACAAAATGCGGAGGAATGGAATTATGGGAGATATAGCAGTTTGGATCGGAAATTGGCTTGCTGAAAGAAGACAGAGGGTGGTAGTTGATGGGAAATGTTCATCCTGGAGACCAGTTACTCGTGGTGTACCGCAAGGGTTGGTTTTGGGTCCACTGCTGTTTGTCATTTTTATAAATGACCTGGATGAGGGCGTAGAAGGATGGGTTAGTAAATTTACAGACGACACTAAGATCGGTGGAGTTGTGGATAGTGACGAAGGATGTTGTAGGTTGCAGAGAGACATAGATAAGCTGCAGAGCTGGGCTGAGAGGTGGCAAATGGAGTTTAATGCAGACAAGTGTGAGGTGATGCACTTTGGTAGGACTAACCAGAAGGCAAAGTACAGGGCTAATGGTAAGATTCCTAGCAGTGTAGATGAGCAGAGAGATCTCGGTGTCCATGTACACAGATCCTTGAAAGTTGCCACCCAGGTTGACAGGGCTGTTAAGAAGGCATACAGTGTTTTAGCTTTTATTAATAGAGGGATCGAATTCCGGAACCAAGAGGTTATGGTGAAGCTGTACAAAACTCTCAAGGATGATTACGTTCTTTCTTGTTGGAGATTGCCATTGATTGGCGCTTGTGTGGGGAGAATGTTGCTTGCCACTTCTCAGCTCAAACCCGGCAGTTGTCAACGCCTTGTTGCATTTGGACACAGACTGCCTCAGTTAATGAGGTGATACAAATGGTGCTGAACATGGTGCTTTCATCAATGAACATCCCTACTTCTGTTCTGATGATGGAGGGAAAGACATTGAAATAGCTGAAGATGGTTGGGCCTTAGTTGCTACACCAAGGAATTCCCGCGATGATGTCCTAGAGCTGAGATGACTGGCCTCTTCCAACCTCAACCATCTTTCTTTGATGATAGGAACCTCTGTGGGAGACTGAGATGGACCATCGATTTGGCACTTCTGGCTGAAAATTGTTACAGATGCTTCAGCCTTGACTTCTGCACTGATGTGCTAGGCTTCCCATGATTGAGCAGAGGCTCTTTATGGAGCCTCCTTGTTCAGTGAGCTTTCTGCCACCATTCACAGCTGGCTGAGACAGGGCTGTAGAGCTTAGATCTGATCTGTTGGTTGTAGAATTGTTTGGCCCTGTCTGTCACTTACTGTTTATGCTGTTTTAAACTGTTTGTTTCACAAGTAATCCTGTCTAATGGCTTCACCCAGTTAGCATCTCATTTTTGGTATGCTAAGTCCTAGCATGCTTTCCTACACTCTTCAATGAATTTATACCTGCCAGATTGTCTTGAGATGCAGATGTTTGTTTATGTTTGCATTGTTAATCAAACTAGCTAAGCTGTCAATTTGAGATTATTTTTGAAATGTATTTATTTCACTAATGATCTTTAGAATTTAAGAACTAGGAGCAGGAGTAGGCCATCTGGCCCCTTGAGCCTGCCCCACCATTTAATAAGATTATGGCTGATCTTTGACACTCAGCTCCACTTACCTGCCCACTTACCATAATCCTCTACGTTTCAAAAATTTATCTAGCCTTGCCTTAAAAACTTTCAGCGAGGTAGCTTCAACCACTTCACTGGGCAGGGAATTCCACAGATTCACAACCCTTTGGGTGAAGAAGTTCCTCCTGACCTCCGTCCTACATCTGCTTCCCTTTATTTTGAGGCGATGCCCTCTAGTCCTAGTTTCACCTGCTAGCGGAAACAACCTCCCTGCCTCCACCTTGTCTATTCCCTTCGTAATCTTATGTGTTTCTGTAAGATCTCCCCTCATTCTTCTGAATTCTAATGAGTATAATCCCAATCTACTCAGTCTCTCCTCATAATCCATTCTGTCAACTCTGGAATCAACCGAGTGAATGTCTTCTGCACCATCTCCAGTGCTAGTATCTCCCTTCTCAAGTAAGGAGACCAAAACTGCACACACACTACTCTAGGTGTGGCCTCACCAGGACCCTATACAGCTGCAGCACAGCCTCCCTGTTTTTAAACTCCATCCCTCGACCAATGGCAGACAAAATTCCATTTGTCTTTTTGATCACATGCTGCACCTGTAATCCCACCTTCAGCGATTCAGGCACAAGGACCCCAAGTCCCTCTGCACAGCAGCGTGCTGCAATTTTTTTGCTATTTAAAACATAATAATTCCTATCAAAATGGATGACCTCACACTTAGCCACATTGTACTCCGTCTGCCAGACCTTTACCCACTCACTTAGACTATCTTTCTCCCTCTGCAGACTTTCGGTGTCTTCTGCACACTTTGCTCTCCGACTCACCTTAGTGCCATCTGCAAATTTTGACACACTGCACTTAGTCCCCAACTCCAAATCATCTGTGTAAATTGTAAACAGTTGCGGCCCCAACACTGATCCCTGAGGCACACCACTAGTCAATGACCGCCAACCAGAAATACACCCGTATACCCCTACTCTTTGCTTTCTACTGGTCAACCAACCCTCTATCCATGCCAATACATTACTGTAATACCATGCAACTTTATCTTATGTAGCAGCCTTTGGTATGACACCTTGTCAAATGTCTTCTGGAAATCCAGATACACCACATCTACAGGTTCCCCATTGTGCACCATGCAAGTAATGTCCTCAAAGAATTCCAACAAATTAGTTAAACATGACCTGTCCTTCATGAACCCATGCTGGGTTTTCCAGTGGGACAGTTTATGTCCGGATGTCTTACTATTTCTTCCTTAACGATACATTCAAGCATTTTCCCCACTACCGAAGTTAAGCTCACTGGCCTATAGTTACCTGCTTTATGTCTACTTCATTTTTTTAAACAGTGTGTCACATTGGCTGTTCTCCAGTCTGCGGGAGCCACCCCAGAGCCCAGTGAATTCTGGTAAATAATTACTAGTGCATTTGCTATTTCCCCCATCACCTCTTTTAATACCCTGGGATGCATTTCATCACGGCCAGGAGACTTGTCTACCTTTAGCCCCATTAGCTTGCCCAGCACTGCCTCCTTAGCGATAACAATAGTTTCTAGGTCCTCACCTGCTATAACCTTCTTGCCATTAGTTTTCAGCGTGTTATTTCTGTCTTCCACTGTGAAGACCGACACAAAATAATTGTTTAATGTCTCGGCTATTTCCTCATTCCCAGTTATTAAATTGGCCTTCTCATCCTCTCAAGGCCCCATGTTTATCTTTGCCACTCTTTTACGACTTACTTATTTATGGAAACTTTTGCTGCCTATTTTTATATTCTGAGCTAGTTTACTCTCATAATCTATCTTACTTTTCTTTATAACTTTTTTTTGTGGCTTTCTGTTGGCCTTTAAAGATTTCCCAGTCTGCTAGTTTCCCACTACTCTTTGCTTTTTTGTATGTGTTTTTTTTTCAATCTGACACTTTCCTTTATTTCCTTAGACATCCATGGCTGACTATCTCTTTTACTGCAGCTCTTCCTTATCACTGGAACATACTTCTGCTGAACACTGTGAAAAATCATTTTGAAAGTCCTCCACTGTTCCTCAATTGACCCACCATAAAGCTTTTGCTTCCATTCTACCTTAGCGAACTCCTTCCTCATTCCATCGTAGTCTCCTTTGTTTAAGCAGAGGACACAGGTACTGGATTTAACCTTCTCACGCTCCATCTGTATTTTAAATTCGACCATACTGTGATCGCTCCTTCCGAGAGGATCCCTAACTGTGAGATCATTAATTATTTCTGTCTCGTTACACAGGACTAGATCTAGGATAGTTTGCCCCCTCATAGGTTCCATTACATATTGTTCAAGGAAATTATCGTGGATGGATTCTATGAACCCCTCCTCAAGGCTGCCATGACCAACCCGGTTTGACCAATCGATATGTAGATTAAAATCCCCCATGATAATTGCTGTACAAATTTTACATGCATTAGCTATTTCTGGGTTTATTATCCGCCCCACCACAATGTCATTATTTGGTGGCCTGTAGACCACACCTATCAGTGACTTCTTCTCTCTGCTGTTCCTAATTTCCACCCAAATGGATTCAACGTTTTGTTCAGTAGAACCTATATAATCTCTCACTACCGTCCTTAAAAATCAGAGCAACATCACCTCCCTTCCCTTCCTGTCTGTTCTTCCGAACAGTTTGATACTCCTGGATATTTAACCTCCAGTCATGACCATCCCATAACCATATCTTTGTATTGGCCACTAAATCGTACCCATTTGCCATGATTTGTGCTGTCAACTCATCCACCTTGTTTCGAATGATCTGAGCATTCAGATAAAGTGCCCTTATGCCAGTTTTTGCACCCTTTTGGGTCCTATTACCCCCATTACTGACAGCTCATGAGTTCTCCTTCCCTTTAACTTTTTTCCTAATTTTCAATGGAGTTGAAGCTTCCTCATCACCTGCTAACCTGCTGCTTTGCCTTACATTAATTGTTATTCTCCCTGTACGCTCACTTCTCCCTCCTCTGTCTTCTCTTCTCCCCCCCCCCCCCCCCCCCCCCCACCTTACTAGTTTAAAGTCCTAATAACCACCCTATTTACCCTTTTCGCCAGAGCACTGGACCCGGCCCAGTTCAGGTGGCGTCCATCCCAGTGGTATAGATCCCTCCTGTGCCAGAACTGATGCCAGTGCCCCATGAAATGGAAACCCTCTTTCCCACACCACTCTTAGCCACATGTTTTACTCCCCTGATGCTTGCCTCCCTATGCCAATGTACACATGGCTAGGGCAGCAACCCAGAGATTATGACCCTTGAAGACCTGTTTTTTAATTTTGTTCCTAGCTCTTCATAATCCTGAAACAGATCTTTTTTCCTAGTCCTGCCTACGTTGTTGGTACCTACGTGGGCCACAACAACTGGATCCTCCTCCCTCCCTCTCTAGTATCCTCTCAAGCCAGTCAGAGATGTCTCGCACCCTGGCACCGGGCGGGCAACACACCATGTGGGATTCTCTAGCCTGCTCGCGAAGGATACTGTGTCTCCTGATGATGGAATCCCCTACAACTGCAATCTGTCTTTTTGCTCCCCCCTCTTGAATGGCCTCCTGGATCATGGAGCCATGGTCAGTTGACTCATCCTTCCTGCAGCCCTGTTCCTCATCCACGCAGAGAGCAAGAGCCTCATACCTGTGGGACAATGTCAAGGGCTGCGGCTCCTGTGTTCCTGTCTGCAGGGTCCCTCCCGCTGCCTCACTCGCAGTCACACACTGCTGTCCCTGCCCGCCGATTGAATTAACTTTAGTTAATCTACCAGGTGTGACTGCCTGCTGGAACACAGTATCCAGGCATTTCTCCCCCTCCCGGATGTGCCACAGTGTTTGGAGTTTGGATTCCAGCTCATCAAATTTGAGTCGGAGCTCCTTAAGCAGCCAACACTTGATTAAGAACTCAGAAGTTTACTTTCAGAAGCATTCAGATCAAGGGAACACATGTTTGTAGTTGAAGGGGTAGAGTTGTGATCAGAATGTCAGTCTTCCTTTCAAACGTCAAGAAGCAGCAATCTCCGAATCTGATTTAAGTAAATAATCCATTTTATAGGCAAAGATTAACACTAAGGTGTGTTACAAAATATAAAAGGTATTTTGGATTCTCTGAGGACAAATGCTAAGTTTTCAATTGCCTGTATTCAAAGCATTAAAATATAACATCTTTACGTATCATCATGCCTGTAGTCAAATTCCATGCTTTTATAAAAAAGATTCCTCTGTAGAATTCCAAAACGTTACACTGCCATTTGGTGTGATGAATCTTCGGTCTAACCGTACGATCATTTCTTTTAGGTTTCTTGAGCAGGTGTGCGATCGTGGCTGTTGAAGGTAAAATGTCACCAGGGAAAGAGAAAATTGGAAAGGGCACATTTAAAAAGTTCAGCAAATCCAATAAAAAATCATCAGGTACGATTTTGATCTCTGGAGTATAACAACCTTTCACCAGTTTTAAACCAGAAATGTAACTTAAGTTTCCTTCCTCTTGTCTTTTCTTACATAATGTGGTCAGTTTATTTACTTGTCTTGAAAGCGAGTTCTCTGAGTAGCAGTTTTTTACTTATGAATGTGGTTTAGGTGATTCAATTCTCTACTACTTAAAGTAAAACTGTTTGTCTTGACCGAGTTTACAGACAGACGGTAGATCTGTTGATGCTACTGAAACAGACCATAGTTGGTATTGACAAGAGTCCAATACCTAATTCTAGCAGCATCAAAAGCTCAGTACTGTTTCTTTCCCCTTTAATGAGTTATTTCAACTCCCATTCTAAAATCTTTAATTTTCTTACCAATGCTCAATGTCTGCACAACTCACTTTCACAAATCAAAAATGTTGCTTCCACAAACCCCATTGCTTTGATTGCCATAACCAATGCCACAGCTGATTCACACCCTTTTCAGTCTGAGCTCCCTAATTCTTTAAACAATGATGTGGCTGTTGAACTGATATATTAAAACACATTATGCATGCATTTCTGCTCATCAGATCATGCTGCCATATTTTTGATTTGCAATTTTTTAACTTTCCCAATTTGCCTAGTCCAAGCCTGAAACTGTACTAATTAAATCACAAAGTAAATAATCTTTTTGGTCTCTTTTGAAATTTCAATATCTAAAATAAGGTTTTTATAGCTTGTTTTTAGATTGTGGTGGTGAAGACAATACAGTTGATTTCACTATCTGTAACTTTAAATTTTTTTTACCGTTTCTCCTTTTCTGTCTTTGGAAATATTTTAATATGATTAGCTGTAACCCCTGTTTGCTATTAATGCAAGAAATTTCCTTGGCTTTGCACCAAATTTCAGCCACTTGGGTGGCACAGTGGCTCTGGTTGGTACTGCCTCACAGTGCCAATGATCTGTGTTTGATTCCACCCTGGGGTGACTGTATGGAGTTTGCACAATCTCCCTTTGTCTGCGTGGGAGTCCTCTGGGTGCTCCGGTTTCTTCCCACAGTCCAGAGATGTGCAGGCCAGGTGGATTGGCCATGCTAAATTTCCTGTAGTGTTCAGGGATGCACAGGCTAGGTGGATTAGCCACAGGAAATGCAGGATTATAGGGATGACATGGGTCTGGATGGGATGCTCAAAGAGTCAGTGTGGTTTCAGTGGGCCGAATGGCCTGTTTCCATGATGTGTTGTGATTCTATGAGGGTTATGCCACAGAGATCGTGACTCTTTGTGAACAGTTTGCCTTGAGTTTGCCTTTGCCAATGCGAGGTGATGCATTTTGGAAGATCTAATTCAAGAGTATATACAGTAAATGGAAAAGCCCGGGGGAAAATTGATGTGCAGAGAGATCTGGGTGTTCAGATCCATTGTTCCCTGAAGGTGGCAACGCAAGTCAATAAAGTGGTCAAGAAGGCATACAGCATGCTTTCATTCATCGAACAGAATATTGAGTCCAAGAGTTGGCAGGTCATGTTACAGTTGTATAGGACTTTGGTTCAGCCACATTTGGAGTACTGTGTACAGTTCTGGTCACCACATTACCAAAAGGATGTGGATGCTTTGGAGAGGGTGCAGAGGAGATTCACCAGGATGTTGCCTGGTATGGAGGCCGCTAGCTATGAAGAGAGGTTGAGTAGATTAGTATTATTTTCATTAGAAAGACGGAGATTGAGGGGGGATCTGATTGAGGTCTACAAAATCATGAGGGGCATAGACAGAGTGGATGGCAAGAAGCTTTTTCCCAGAGTGGGGGACTCAATTACCAGGGATCATGAGTTCAAAGTGAGAGGAGGAAAGTTTAAGGAGATATGCGTGGAAAGCTCTTTACACAGAGGGTGGTGGGTGCCTGGAATGCGTTGCCAGCGGAGGTGGTAGATGCAGACACGTTAGCATCTTTTAAGATGTATCTGGACAGGTACATGGATGGGCAGGGAGCAAAAGGATACAGACCCTTAGAAAATAGATGACATGTTTAGACAGAGCATCTCGATCGGCGCAGGCTTTGAGGGCCGAAGGGCCTGTTCCCGTGCTGTAATTTTCTTTGTCCTTTGAGGTCAGAGCAGATCAGTGTGCTGATGTTTAAAGATAATGCAACAACCTGACCAATCAAAACAATAAAAGTTTTTAGTAATTTATTTAATAAGTACTTTAGTCTTGGAATTAGTTATAATTTCCAGTGCAGGGGAATAGGCCGAATTGTTACAAAATTAATGTTTCAGCCAGTTTCACCTTAACTTAGTTTAGTGGCCACCGATCTGTGCTCTCTAGTCAGTCAAAGACATAGAAATGGATTTCATCACATTTTATTCTTAGTTGTAATTAAAGGTCAGTTATTTATTTCAGTAGATTCTTGGAATTTGAAAATAATGATAAAATATTTAATTCCACTTAATTTTAAATTGCATTAGGAAATCTGATCAAATTCTGACAAATTTTCAACTAATTATTTTACAAATACGAAGCTTTGTGCTCGCAGTTATACAGATCACAGAATACATTGTTTTAAGAGAAGCTAGAAATTATTTTTGCATTAAAATATTTGCGTTCAACATTTTGAGTGTATCAAAGCTCTGATTTGATTTTTCACCAGTTATGTTCTATTTGGAAGCTGGACTTGCACACTTTTTCAAAGATAGACACTGCACAGAAACCCAGTGGTCATTTGACCAAATGGCCTTTGATGATTGTTCTGTATCTCGAGAGCCAGCTTTATCCTCCTCCAACTCATTCTTTCTGTCTAACATTTTTTTATTTACATTATCGAATGTGAAGTTGCTGGTAATTTCAGCATTTGTGGCTTATCCCTAATTACCTATTGAACTGAGAGGCGTAGATCATTTCAGAGGGCAGTTGAGAGTCTGGAAACACATCTAAGCCAAACCAGGTCAGAACAACAGATTGACTTCACTAAAGGACATTAGTGAACCCGTTAAGATTTTACAAGTTGATAGTTTCATTAACACCATTATTGAGACTAGCTTTAAACTATGGGTATTATTAATTTAATTTAATTTCCACTATTTTCTATGAGACCTCATGTCCCAGACTATTAACCTGGGTGTATAGTTCAGTGACATCAACACAACACTATTATTTCCCCCTCTTTGTACTTGGTTTGCTTTCTCTTGTCAGAGTTGGTCCTCCTTCTGCTTGAAACAAACAAGCCACAGCTACTCATTGTGTAAACTGCTCCAACTAAACAGTTAAGAGTTTAAACACCAGGGACTTTTACGTTTTATTTTCCAAAGTAAGTAGTGCATTACATTAGAACAGAACCTGTCTTGCTTACTACTGCTGTTTCATTTAGATTCTGAAACTGTGAAAAAATTGAAAGGCGGAGGTGGGAAAGGAAAATCCGCTCAAAAGAATGAGAAAGGGGCAGAAACCAGTAATGCCAAAAAGCTAAAACATGCTACTAGAAAAGTAAATGCAACAAAGTTCAAGGGAAGGCAGCAGACTGGGAAAAAAAGGAAACAGGTTGCTGGAAACAAAGAGGGTATGTTGCTGATATATTTCTTTTTGTGGAACTTGCCTTTGCAAATGATAATACAACTAATTGCTGATCATTTTAATGAAATTTCACAAATCCATGTCTTAACATTTGTAGATATAATATCGATGGATGATAATAATTGACTGGGTTTTGGGCCATTTAAAGTTTTGCCTAATTTCTATATAATATGAATATATATGTAATTTACTGCTTTAAAATTATGTACTTTATTCAGAGATAGTAGGAATTGCCGATGCTGGAGAATCTGAGATAACACGGTGTAGAGCTGGATGAACATGGCAGGCCAAGCAGCATCAGAGGGGCAGGAAAGCTGATGTTTCGGGTCGAGACCCTTCTTCAGAAATGGGGGAGGGGAAGGGGATTCTGAAATAAATAGGGAGAGGGGGGAGGCAGGTAGAAGATTGATAAAAGAGAAGATAAGTAGCGAGGAGATAGACAGATCAAAGAGGCGGGGTTGGAGCCAGTGAAGGTGAGTGTAGGTGGGGAGGTAGGGAGGGGATAGGTTGGTCCAGGGAGGACGGACAGGTCAAGGAAGCGGGATGAGGTTGATGGGTACCAGATGGGAGTGGAGTTTGAGGTGGGAGGAATGGCTAGGGAGGCAGGGACTAGTTGGGCTGGTTTTGAGATGCGGTCAGTCTTGGAAGATATAGTGATTTGTTTTTTTTTGTTGAGTGTTTCCAATGCAGACAAGAGGGCAGAGCCAATAAAAATGTTACCTCGACCCATCTGTGTGCACCATAATTATTGTTATACAGTTATCTAGACTAATCTTCAAAGATTTGAAAATTTCAATTTATAGTGTATAGGAATGAGCATGTCAGTCCAAGGTATTTTTTTAAAATCACATTTCCTTCGTCATTCTTTCATGTATAACTTGCATTAACACAAATCTGCCAATTCCCCTGCTCTCAGTGCGAGCTCATCTTACTTGCTTGCAAGCCCATAAACTCCCCTCGATGTGGCGAACAAAGAAAAGTATTTTTTTCTGAAGAAGGGTCTAGACCCGAAATGTCAGCTTTCCTGCTCCTCTGATTCTGCTTGGCCTGCTGTGTTCATCCAGCTTTACACCTTGTTTTCTCAAATTATATTGCTGTAGTGCCCCTTAGTAAATGCCTCGCCCTTACCAACAGTAAAATCTTTACTTTAGGCGGATGTAGCCAAGTTATCTGTTGTATTCTTAAGTGTTTAAAAAAAAAACCTGATCTAATGTTCTAATGTAATATTCACTTATAATTTTTTTTAGGAATTAAGGGTTATGGTGACTGGGCGAGCAAGTGGAGCTGAGTCTCAAAAAGATCAGCCTTGATCTTATTAAATGGCCGGGCTGGCTCGAGGGGCCAGATGGCCTGCTCCTGCTCCTAGTTCTCATGTTCTTATGTTATCTCTTTAATTTTTATTGTACTTTTACCAATTCTGTAAATCAGGTTGTAGACTCGGGCATTGTTGCTTTTCCTCCGTTTCTCTATGATACAACATGTCTCTCTCAAATATATCAAAGATATCGCTGTGTAGTAGCTTGTATTTGATTTTGAGTTCATGTAGCATCTGCCCACAGTATTTTAAAATAAGTTGAATACTGTGTGTTAGATATGAAGAGAAGCTAGTAACATTTTGTGTTTCAGGCACAACAGCAAAGAAACCCAAATGGGATGATTACAAAAAGCAAAAGAAAGATCTAAGACAAAACAGACAACAGGACAAGAAAACCAATTATGATTTAATTTTTCGCTCAAAGCATATATGGGAAACTGTAAGAAGGTATTTCTAACCAAGTTCAATATAATTTATTGCTACTTTGATATACGCTCACCTGAAGTCACAAGATTAGGTTTTCTAGTTTGAGTCCTGTTAACATCCATCTATAAAGCCTACTTCCTATCTAAGTAAGTTGACCACGAGCCTTATTAGAAAGCTGTGCTACTTTGTGCGTTATCTTCCTTTTAGTCTTGTTTATATTACTTTACTGTCAAGATTGCTTACAATACACCGAGAAAATTACTTTCATCTTGATCATTTTAACTGCAGCCAGTTCTCCAGTCTGTACATTTCCTGTATTGCAGCATGACTTTGTATGTCATTACCTCGATCACTGCAGTTTTAATGCAGCTATTATTGATTTCAAATGAATCAAATTGCCTGCTTTGATCTGTGTTTTAAATGTAATTTCTATGGTATGGCTGACATTCCTCTGGAAAGAGGAGGGATGGCATTATTACGATGAACGGAGAAGATGTCCAGCAAGTCTAGCAGTCAAGTCCGGAATCTGTTTGGATCCCCAAATCCAGGAATATTTGAAACCTGATTGACCTCTTCATTTGTTGAATTTGTCAGGAATTCATTAACTTTCTTTACTATGCTTTGTATTTGCACATACAACCTCATGTAGTGTTGCATTCTCGTTCATCTCACCCCGACACTGTACCCTGTTATTTGTTTCCTACTGCTAACTGGCTTCACCATTTTTTCCAACAGCATTAGGAATCTTTTTGTAATGATCTTAACCCTGACACTGTTTAACTGCACGCTGTTAGATCTGTGAATGCCCCACCTTTCCGGAACCAATCTCAATGCTCCAGGAATACAAAACCCTGTCACCAGCTCTATTTTTCTGGCCACCATACACCTGCTGTATTCTCTTATTTCTGTATTCTTAGTGTATGGCATTGGAAACAATTCAGAAATTATGACCTTATAAGATCCGGTTTATTAGTCTCTTTTGTGACTGCCGGCTTGTAGGAACACCACCTGTTCATTGGTACCAGTGCTGATAACAAGCTTCAGAATGTTCTGCAGCTGATCAGGGCCATACTGGACCCTGAGACCAGCAAGGCAACATGGCACCCTGGAATATCACATGCAGCTACTGTCCATCTTCCCTCCCGCCTATCCGCTCCTCCTGCCTCACTGACCAATCCCCACCACTGCCTACCTGCACTCGCCTATCGCCATCCTACCTACCTTTCCCAGCACCACACCTCCTCTGTATTTATTTCTGAACTCCCTTCCCCCTCCCCCATTTCTGAAGAAGGGTCCCAACCCAAAATGCCAGCTTTCCTGCTTCTCTGAAGCTGCCTAGCCTGCTGTGCTCCTCCAGCTCCACACTGACTCCAGCATCGGCAGTTGTTACTATCTCTACAGAAATACCTCCCTGTTCTTCTAACTGTTGAATAACTTGTCACTGGAAAAGCTCAGCAGGTCTGGCAGCATCGGTAGAGAGAAATCAGAATTTACATTTCGGATCCAGTGACTCTCCTCAGCTCTGAGCTTTTCCAGCAACTTCTGTTTTTGTTTCTGATTTCCAGCTTCCACGGTTATTTCAGTTTTTAATAATTTATCTCTATTATTTTCCCAATCTTGTTTCTCCCAGAATAGGTGCATTTTAACAAAAGGTTTAGATATTGCAAAATCTTACTGTAAAAGCAAGGAAGTAAAGTAAATTAAATCTCATAATTAGCACTTGTGGGCAGGACCAGACATTTTTATTGTAAATTGCATGTGAATTTGTATGTTTTGGGAGAGTAATTCTAACAAGTTGTTTGATAGTACAGTACTTGATAGTACTGAAAGAAGAGAGATGCTGTTGAAAAATTTTGTCCTGCAACTATCAGGGCTGAATCACAACATGAAATTTCAAAGGGAACACCATCATACTTGAAAAGAAAAGAATGCTGATTGCTTGGCAGGTGGACGATGATTGGTAGAGGGTTTGCCATGGAGAATGTAATGGGAACAATTAACTGCAAAGCTTTTGTGTCACTTAGCTGGGCAGCTTGACTTTGATTTGTCAAGCATTGCCACATGGAATGCACCAGGCAGTGTTGTTTGCCAAGTTTATCTCCAGTTCAAAAAGGTGCAGTTCATTTCCATATTCTTTGAGTTTGCAAAGGACTGGGTCATGCAAGTAAATATGTGACTTAGAACGCACCTAGCTAAGTGACACTGTGAGCCTCTTGAGTTGGTTGAAAATATAATTATTTGCACAATTGGGATTGTTTAGCAAACCTCCTCCATGTCTAATTTCTGGTACTACTATCTGAATTTTATAAGAATGGACGGGTTCTGTGGCCAGTATTCTGAAGGGCATGTTACAATCCGCCATTCATTTGGGAAGTGTGGCTGAAATACCTGGCATCACACCAGCACTGAAGATATACACATTTCCTATATTTGAATGGCAGAATGACTTTTTGGCTTTGTGGTACCATCTTGTAGTGAAGAATACTGCTCGTGTTGCTACAGCACAGTAGCAGGGCCACATGTCTGTTGCATGAATTTTTGAGACACCTTCAATTCCAGAGTAATCTGTTGTGTACTCTTGAGGACAGGAAGTGACAGCTTGGGTACATTCTAGAGTTTACTCAGTATGCAACATGCTGTGATCAGATTAGAGTAGCTATCATCCACAAGTATAAACAACCAGCATCCTCGTTTTGTGTGGTACAAACCGTGTTCCCTTTGAAGTTTGATATCCTAGCAGTGCTGCGATGAGTGCCAAATAGAAAGCTTTGAACTATGTCTTTTTTTTCTTAATACTCAAACAGTTATTATTTTGCTGCTTTTGAAGGCGTCTTTTTCATTCCCTCGAAGGCTGCTTCAGATCAATCATTTAAGGTGGATTGTTTATTCAGTCATTGGATTAGCCCATTCGTGGATGCCAATTCCACATCCATCAGCAATTAGAAAATCGTTTAGTGATAACATCATAAAGCCAGCAATGACGGCAGTGAATGTACTGAGTTTTTGACCATGTCCCTTTCTTGCTGTTAGATATTTGTGCGTGTCAAATGTTCGAATTCCTTGCCAATTCACTTTCAAAGACAAATACATTGTACTTTTTTTTAAGAAAAATTATGTTTTTAAAGTATAATGGGAAAGTCATGTTTCTTTTTAAATCGACGTTTTAAGCATTTACATCACCTAAAAGTGAATCTTTTGTATTTTTCAAAATGTAGGAAAGAGTGCAATAAAGAGAAGAGGGCGGAATTGATGAAAGAATTGCAGCAGTTAGTCCATGGAAACATTAAAAATGTACGGCTATTTCCAAATTCTGCTTTCAGCATTTCGTTACGTTTCTGCTTTGGTTAAGTTGACTTCATGGATGTAATATGTGACTTAATTTCCAATTTTGATGTCTCACATAATATTAAAATGTTTGCAATTTTTTAATTTTCCGATCTATAATTTATAAATCACATTGTCCCTTTCATTCATTTAGGATTAAAAGAGAAGCTCACTTTCCCTTCATTAATAGAATACATTACACCATATTTGACATGATATAACATTTTTCCCCTTTTAAGATAAGTAAGCAGTGCCTGGGGCATTATGCACGTTCTGAGCATGTCTATCACATATTAGCTTTAACACTAGCATATGCTGAAATTTAAAAATACAGATGGGAGATTACTTCATGCTGCTTTTCATTATCCTGCCTTGGAATTGGAAGTTTTCCATCTGTCAAACTTGTCATCAAATTGCATTTAAACGATGATTTCAGGCTGCCTTGCAACTTTTTGAGCAAATTAAACACAGCTTTTCCAACCTGCTGTTCTCCTGTTTACAAACAATGTGTCATTTGACTTACTGTGAGTAGGATCACAGGAAACTCACTTGCACTTGCATGGTTTCTAAGATGTCTTTAATAATTGGATTATTAACTTGACACAGAAGCCCTGTTGAAAGTGTTGCTGAGGATTGTATCGCCTGAATTTATCTCACCAAATTTGTAATTCTTTGTGGTTAAAGAAGCTACGGATTTTGGATTTATTGTGAATTGTGTCTTATCATTTTGCCAGATTGCTTTTGCACATGACTCTGCTAGAGTTATCCAGTGTTATATTCAGTTTGGAGATGAAAAACAAAGACAAGAGGTCTTTGAGGAATTGAAAGGTACCTAAATTCTTTGTATGCTGTTCGTTAATTGACAACAGATGTTGTTTAAATGCTTCCTCTTGCTTGACATTGATTTTTGTTTTATTTACAGAACATTTGGTTAATTTAAGCAAATCCAAATATGGCAGACATATTGTGAAAAAAATTTTGATGTATGGGTAAGTAGAATGTTTAGATATAATTGTGACCCTGAAGGCAGTAACGCACAAGTTAGCATTTGACAGAATTTACATGATTTGTTGGATTTATAGCGCACTAAATTGACTGCTAATTTGTTTTTCATGACAGGTTTACACTCCTAGCTTGGGTTTTGTCAGGGCTAAAATCCTAAACTGTCTCTAATTTCTGTGTAGAGTTAGGACCACTAGATTGCCTAGCTAGTTTTGTATGTGCTGAACTGTGGAATAAAAGGATGTAATGTCCATACCTGTTTTTTTATTTTTGCGCTTGGAGTTTCAAAGATTGTATGACGTGAACATGGGACATTCATGAGTGGAGGGCGTGACATAGCAATTATCTGAGGGCAAGTCTTGTCTTCCTTTCTTCAAACCTCACGATCCTAATTGTTTCTCTTCAGTGACTCACAACAGCCTCCAAATTTCAAATTGTTTAGCACTCAGTCTTTGGCCCTTTAGCTCCACATCCTTCTAAACTTCAATTAACTCCGTCATGTTCTTTTGCTTTATAATATTGCCATTTTAAATGCTTGGAACTTCTCAATATGCATTAGCGATCTGTCCTCCTGTAGGGTTGACCAGCAAATGTATGTGTCTGTGCCTGTCTCTCTCTCTCTCTCTCTCTCTCTCTCTCTCTCTCTCTCTCTCTCTCTCTCTCTCTCTCTCTCTCTCTCTCTCTCTCTCTCTCTCTCTCTCTCTCCCACACAGCAATTTAAAAACAGTCAGAAAGAAGTTGTCAAGATTAATTAAATGTATTAGACCGTGTCACATTACAAAATGCTAAAGAGACCATTGGTATATTTAAAGGGAAATGAGGTAGAAAGTCAGGGATCTCTGCAAAAATAATGAAAGTAGGTGAAGAAAACACTAATGAAGATAAACGTAGATGAGGCCGTTTAGCTGTTTGAGCCTGTTCTACCATTCAGTGAGATCATGGCTAATCTGTGATCCAACTCCATAAGCCTGCTTTCAGTCCATATCCTTTAATAGCTTTGCTGAGCTAAAAATTGCCTGTCTTTGATTTTAAACTAACAACTGATTGAGCATTGACTGCTGTTTGAGGAAGAGAGTTCCGAACAACTAGCACTTTTTTGTGTAAAAGTGCTTCCTGACGTCTCTCGAATTCGCAACCAGTGGAAATAGTTTATATTTATCAACCCTGTCTTTTACTGTTATTATCAAGAAGGCCTAAACTGTATCACGCCTTAACCTTCTAAATTATAGAGAAAACAGGCAACAAATGTTGAGGAAAAAGACTGACTGAGCAAAAGTTTTTTTTTGGTAAAGCATTGTAGAGAATTGGTAGAACTTCAAGAAGGAAGGCAGGGCAGTCTTAATGAGAAAGGACAGAAATTGATAAAAAGAGGGTAGACAAACGAGCTGAAAGACGAATTGGTAGCAGAGATTATACGCTGCTGATAGAAATCGACTAAAAGAATAAATGGAAAGAGTACATCAAGACCTGTATGACACAGATAGCAAGCCAACAGAAATAGGATAAGTGGGAAGAAGCATTTCCCAGGATGATTTAGGACATGATCTTCTGGAGTGTGAAATAAGTGAGCCCAGAAGAAGCAGGAGGGCGTGATGAAATTCCTGCAGAAATGACAGATGAGGCTTGGAGGGGGCAGGGGAAGAAAGGAAGGTAGAAACAGCAAGTGAGGTGATTAATTTGTAAGAGGAGATGTACGTGAAGGAACCGTGGCTGGAAGAAGCTCTGAAAACCACAGCAGCCTGAATGGAGCCAACGCAAATTCTACAAATCCCATAAACAGTGTTTCACTATGTTTGATTACTTATGCATCCAACATAATGGTCCTAATGTTTTAAACCAAGAGGGAGGGGTTCATTCTAGGAAGAAGACTGCAATTCTCGTCTAGTCATAGCTTTTTCATTTGCTTTATTGATACTGGGGCCATCTTTCTGCTTAAAATTATTTCTTTAGTTTGTGAAAGCTAAAGAGGGAAAGTATACAGCACTGGATCCCAGCTCTCTCGTTGCAGTGATTATGTGCAGATGTCAATGAAGCCACACATCGAGTGGGTGGAATTTATTGTTGATAAATGTCTAACAAATTCTTGAGTGCATTTAGATGAGCTGTTAATTTTCCGTTGTGGGTATCTGCCAAATATTAATTTTTACAATGTTAGCTTTGATTTTGAGCAGTAGCAAAATCATTCTAAGTGTGAAGTTATTAAAGAAAATATTTTGCTGCTGTGCAAATTATTAATGTTAGTAGATTTAATGTGGGATTTATTTTTGCTAGAAACAAGCAGCAAGTAGCAGAAATAATTAAAAGTTTTAAAGGTGAAGTGAGAAAAATGTTACGACATTCTGAGGCATCAGCAATTGTGGAATATGCATACAATGACAAAGCAATATTAGAACAGAGGAAAATGCTAACAGAAGAACTTTATGGAAATACGTTCATGACTTGCAAGGTAATTTTAAACATGTACTTGAATACGGAAAGAAAATCTAAATTGTGCCTTTGACAATTTTAACCATGTTGATTTCCATACTGTCCATTTGTAACTGAAATAAATGCTAATATAGTGGAGGTAATGGGAACTGCAGATGCTGGAGAATCCAAGATAATAAAGTGTGAAGCTGGATGAGCTCAGCAGGCCAAGCAGCATCTCAGGAGCACAAAAGCTGACGTTTCGGGCCTAGACCGGTGAAGGGTCTAGGCCCGAAACGTCAGCTTTTGTGCTCCTGAGATGCTGCTTGGCCTGCTGTGCTCATCCAGCTTCACACTTTATTATCTTAAATGCTAATAAAAGTGTGATATGTTGCCAATGAAAGGCCTGGCACTTGTATAAACTCAAAAGTCACATAAACTATTTTACCACCTTTTTGAATTGTTTCCAGTTACTTGCTGTACAGTGGCTCAGTGGTTAGCACTGCTACCTCAGCATCAGGGACCCAGGTTCAGTTCCACCCTCTGGAAACTGTCTGTGGAGTTTGCACATTCTCCCCGTGTCTGTGTGGGTTACCTCCAGGTACTCCAGTTTCCTCCCACAGTCCAAAGATGTGCTGGTTAGGTGGATTGGCCATGGGAAATTGCCCCTTTGTTTCCTGGGATGTGCAGGCTATGTGGATTAGTCATGAGAAATGCAGGGTTACACAGATAAGGTGGCGGAGGGGTTGGGCCTGGATAGGAAGCTCTTCAGAGGGTTGGTATGGACTTGATGGGTAAAATGGCCTTAATCCACACTGTAGTGATTGTATGATTCTCTGTTTTTCTATTTTTATACGCAAACAGCCTCACTGTAATTTAGTTTTGAACTAGATTATTTTTCCCTTCTCGAATTCAGTTTAGTTTGAAATATTATAGTTGAATATTTCCTTCTGACTCTCTCCTCTCAATTTTGTAGTTGGGGCAGTCAATCTAAACTGAATGAAATCTGACCAGTTCCATTTTTAATTGCCATGCTTAGAATGGGGCAGTTGCAAGACAATGCACATCAGAGAATGAAAGCCATCATTTCTAACAGCCTTAGTTATAGCTCTTTTCTGTAGAGAATCACTGGTGTCTCGTTCAAAGTGGGAGGTACTCAATAACGAGATAACCTCAATGTGCTGGAAACTATCAAGGCAAAGCCAAGTCTCAGAAATCTATATCATGCTGCTGTAATGCACCAAGTCATCTCTTGCACAGAATAAATACTTTACATCTCAATTTACATTGCTTTTACTAGATTTTGGTATACAACAGCAGTTGTAATCTATTAAATACAAAACTAAAACTGCAAGATTACAGTGTAGTCTTGCAGGTTTATCAGGTTTCGTATTGATGATTAAGTTTTTTTAAAAATTCTTTCACAGAGTGTGGACGTCACTGCGGGGCCATTTCTAAAGTCAAAACAATATTTCCTTGGACCAGTGGAATTGTGTAATATGGCAAAACCTGTATAAGTGTTTTAGTTACTATTGAAAGTTTGAGTTGGGGTTTTGGGGGGGATGGGGGAGGAGTTCAATAACATTTTTAAACGTACATCACCGCAGTTAATAGCCCAGATTATCCAGTTTACAACTGCCTAGACCCTGGAAGATGCATGTTTTGATCAGGTAGAAGTCCCAAAGCTCTCAATCTGCATGAATTGCCCTGCAATCTTAAACTTTTGATGGGCACATGCCAGGCTTACCCATACAGGCACTGGGAAGGGTGCAGATGAGATCAGAAATGATTTTTTAGGCGAACAGTTAACTGGCTGCATCTCCCTTCTCATGCACCAGTCTTCTGAGGGTGATCTCATAAATTTTTTTTACAATTATGAAATGCTTTGATAGCATGGAAGCAGAATATTTGTTTTTGTGAGGCAAAACATAACTCAAGCCCAATACACTGGTCACGAATCCTTCATCTTTCAACAGGACCAACGACATTTTGGATAAAGGGTATTTTTGGTTTTTGGGTCCACTGCAGTCTGTTCAGGACCTTTGGAGAAAGAAAAGCTTTGCTTAACCCAAATGTGAAGTGCTTTTTCCCTCCCTCAAGGAGATCAAATGGATTTGTAGACACGCAGAGTTCAACACTTTAGAAGATAAATCTCACTTTCAGGTCCATCTAGGTCGAGCAACATTTCTGTTCCAAAGGGCCAGAATGCAGCATGTTGACAAGTCTGCTTTGGAAAAGACTTTCACAGTCTTCGATCTTTTCAGGAAAATGGATAATAGATACATGAACTGTAGCAGCAAAAAAACTGAACAGGAAACTAAGGAATGTTCTGGCTAAATAGTGGGAGATTGTGGAATCTGCTCCCACAGGGTGCAACTGAAGTAAATATTAGACGTACATATGTGGAAATTAGAAAAACATACAAGGGGAGAAAAAGAGAAGTAAACAATGGTAGATTTAAAGGAGAATACAAGAGAGGTGGCTTAAGTGATGTATAAACAGAGACACAGAACAGTTGGACTGAATGGCCAGTCCTATTGCCATACTTCCTTTGTAATCCTAAATCACCAGAGATTAACTTCTGATTTTGAAATGAATAAACTATTTAGTCGGTGCAAGGATAGTTACTGTATAGCATGTCGGTTTAATATAATTGCAGAACAAGATTCTAAATTTTTTTTTGTCAACATTTGGAATGGATTGTAACATTTGTGTTTTTTTATTTACTAGTCTGTATTTTGTCCAACATTGGACAAAGTTCTTGAATCTAATGCGGATAAACGAGAGGGCATAATGGGAGAAATGAAAGAAATCCTCACTCCTATGGCACAGAAGTAAGAAGTCTATTGGTGATTTAACAATATATTGAGTCTTTTAGATTAGAGTGAAACAAGTGACCTCGTTCCAGCTTACTTCCAAACAAAATATATCTCTCTTTTCAAGTATGTGATTTGATCTTCTGATACACATGATTACAATCTGTACCCAAGTCCTTCACTCAGCACTGGTCAGGTATGAGGAGGAGTGAGGAAGAACCATTAACCCATTAAGGATATTCACATCAAGGACCCCCCCCCCCCCCCCCCCCCCCGTGCCTTCTAAATTACAGATATTAATTATTTTCTCTGATAAGTTACTGTTCTGTTCTTTACACTCTGAACGTATCATTTTGTACAATTCTATCTAGTGTCTTCCTGAATTATTAAATAATTCTGTTCCAGAGCTATTTCACATTTTGAGTAGTGTAAATTTTTTGGTCAACCAACTTCATACCTGTCTTATTTTCAGCTTGCTGGTGTGTAATTGTATTCTATTCCTCAACTCAAATATGCTGGTTTCTTTGTTAATTTACCTAACTCCAACTCCTGTAGAACTTTGCCATCTGCATTCTGTCCTACATGAATTGCACACTTTATTATCTCTGAACTAGAGGTGAGCTTATTTAATTTGATTAAATGTGCATAACCAATGTTTTATTTAGTTTTGCCATTCAAATCCGGTAAAATACTTAGAGAATTGAACAGTCTTAATTCTCAGAAACAAGATCTGTTGAGAATGCAGTGTACTGAATTCAAACGCCTGGGTTGAACATTTCTGTATACAACTGTCCTTCAATGCTACAAAATATTTTTCTTGAAAATTACATGGTAAAATAGTGTAAACTGATGCTCTATAATCAGTTGACCTCGATAAGATGGCGTATGTGCTTTTGCTTGCCATTGCTATATCATTGAGGTTTCCACTTCTTAAGTCAAAGGACCCTATTTCATTGGACTATCTCTTATGGTTGGGGGCATACCCACAGAGAGGCTTCATGTGAAAGGGTCTAAGGAGATCTAACTTGTATAAATTTGCTCAATCAATTGGGAGCCACTTTAAATGTACAGATAGTTAGCTGCTTGTGTAATGCTGTGTATACAGTTTGCAATTAAAGTCAATCATTCAAATGTAGTTTAATCTACTTTATCTCTTTGGGTATCTCTAGAGAAGCAGTAATAAAGCACACATTGGTACACAAAGTATTTTTGGACTTCTTCACGTACTGCCCTGATAAAATGAGAACGGTAAATAATTTCTGCATCCCAAATCTTTGCTATTTATTGTTTGTAATTGTTTTAATCTGCTTACAAGGATTTGTTAACTATTCAAACTTCCGGCTTGTGGGTATAAATCTTTGTGTCTGTCATCAAATATATGTGTGCTTTTTTTTTGTGAATCCTTAGTTTAATCCTTTTTGGTACCAAAACCGAATTTCAGGTTGAAGTTGGTCCATCTATAATAACTAGCTTATTTGAGAATGCAGTTGAGCTGGTATTTTACTAATGAAAGCCATCTCTGTTTTTCCCTTTAATCAACTGCAGTGACTGTTTTCATCATTGCATTTTTTTACCAGAGGCAATAAGAAACTTCAGTTGAATAAGTATTCACTCTTGAGGTATGCCAGCATCTGTGGAGAGAAAGCAGAGTTATAATGTTTCAGGTGCAGTGACCCTTTATAAAGGGTCACTGGATCCAACACATTAACTCTGCTTTCTCTCCACAGATGCTGCCGGACCTTTCCAGTTTTTCCAGTGATTTCTGTTTCTGTAAGTGCATAAACCTTTTTCTTAAAGAAAAGCAAAATAGTGCTGTATGTAGGATGTTGCAAACTACATGTAGATCAGTGCAAAAGCTCTTGTACAGTGTGGTCATGGGTCAAAAAACAAGGTTTTATTTATTTAATCATGGTGGAAGGATGCCACTGCAACTGTTCCAAAATATGGATAGCTTGGTGTAGTTTCATTAATTCAAACAATACCAGTGAGTAGCTCACTATTTCAGAAGGGAAATTAATAGTCAACCACATTGCTGTAGGTGTACAGTTACATGGAGGCTAAATGGGAAAAAGGATGGCAGATTTCCATCAGAGCATTAGAGAACCAGCTGGACTTTTAGAGGAATCAATGATAGTTTCATGATCATCAGTACCAAGACCAACTTTATGCCCTGGATTTATTACTTAGGTTCAGATTCCACCAGCCACTCTGGTGGGATTTGAATGGATGATGCCATAACCCCTCTAGATGACTGGCCCCGTGAGATTTACCATTGTTTTTATGGTTCACAGTTGTCATCTAAAGCTTGAAGTGATAATTGTTTTCCAGTTGTTCAAGGGTGGCTTATTCTTTCATGTTAATTTGGTTGTTATTTTATTCTGTTTTCCGTAGGTGCAGGCAGAGGCTGATATTTTGAAGAAACATTTTAAAGTACATTTAAATTATTAACACCAATATTAGCATTATACTGCAAATAATAGAAATCTAAAATAAAAACAGAAAATGATGAAAATATTCTGCAGGCTTGGAACCATCTGAACAGTGAAATGTTTTGTGTTGATGGCCTTTCATCCAGAACCATTATTTCTCTCCGTACTACAGACACTTCCGGAACGGCTGAACAGTTTTGTTTTTATTTCAGATCATTTTTTTTTGGCTTCTGAGCAGAGTATTCATTGTAATACACTTCAATAAAATCAATGGGAGAGAAAACAGTACTGAATTTTGGGATTTGGTTGTTTGATGCATCAAATGAATCTTGAATAAATTTTAGTGTAGGTTTGCCTCATGATTAAACTTCAGCTTTCAAAATATGCATTTTATTTGCTTCACTTAATGATAGCTAGGCTGAAGGATTAATGATGGTTGTACCTATAATAGAGTAACTGTCTGAAATTTCTGAATGCAGGAAATGATTGAAGCTGTGAGAGAAGCAGTCATTTATATGGCTCATACACATGATGGAAGCAGAGTGGCTATGCAATGCTTATGGCATGGAACATCCAAAGTAAGCCAAAGGAACAGGACTTTGTTTTGGTTTGATGTTTATTATGCAGTGTAATTTTCCAGGCAAGTAAATGGATGCACCCTTGGATAAGTAATAGATCACATGATTGACAAACATTTAAGTGTTCAAGAAAATGTTCCAACATCAGAATCTGTCTGATCGGAAAACATCTGGATAACCTTGGCTTCATTTCTTCAATTAGTTTCTGTTTTCATATTCAAGAGTGCATGTTTCTAATCTGAGATTTTAAATTTTCTTGTAAATAGCATAATGTAGGATACTGTTTCATGATTTGTACATGTAAGTCAACCTGAGAGTTCTCCTGAGGTTGAGCTATTCGCTATCTAATTCAGGCCAGTCAGATTCCCACTTTGGTTCACAGTTTCAGTGGAAATTGCTGACAGCAGACAGGGTGAAAGTGAAATACGACTGTAGGCCACAACAAGTAACCTCGCTAGTCTTTGAGTCAAGGAAGGCATAGATGTTCACATTTCTCACTCTTCATCACTGTCCAGCCATGCCTGTAGAGATGCATAAAGATAGATCAATGTCCAATAAAAACTGTGATGGATGAATAGTCTGTCAATATACTGAAGGCTTAGGCATGGGATTGGATGTCTGGAGTCAGTAGAGTATAACTGGCAGCTAATGGTGTTTTCAAATGAAGGTTGGAGGTGAAATGTTGGGCACAAACTCATTTGCAACTAAACTATCTTGTTTAATGCCATGAAAGAAGCAAATTACAAACTGATCACTTAAATCCAATTTTTGTTTTGTTTTAACATAGTTTATGAACGGATTTCTGTATTCCATTAGTTGTGTGCTTCTACAGAGTTCAGTTACAATTCTTTACTAAAAGTTGTTATATTTCTTCCTAGGACAGAAAAATTATTGTGAAAACAATGAAGACCTACATAGAGAAAATTGCCACTGTAAGATGGGATCAGCAGCTTGTTTTTTTGTATGCTAGTAATCCTTTGGAAATGTCACTAGATTTTTGTTTTTACATTCAGATAGTAAGGTAGTTAGTGAAGTAAATAACCAGTGAAAAATTGGAGCACCCTGAGCTCAGTTCATTAATACTTTGCACCTCCTATTGATTGCTTGTAAGTATCCTACTTCTGACTTGCTGGAAACATTTCTGATGCTTCTAATTGAAAGAGTGCCATAGGCTTTGAGCTGTGAACACTTTGAATCTCAATGAAGCTTGTAGACAAGCTTGCTTATATGCAAGGGCATATTTGAAGGTTTTGACTAATGTGAGTTTGTGTCCTTTGCGACTCAACCACCATGGGAACAGTAGTTCCTTTAAATGATATCCGTGCTATTTAAATGGTGCAGAATGCCATGCTTTCTAGCAAATGACTTGTGTAATGGAGTAACAAGATTTATTTTGAGGTTTATTTTATTTTATTTATTGTTTTGTGGGAGGAGAGCATTGCTGATAATACTTGAATTTGTTGCCAATCCCTAATAGCCTTTGAACTGACGGCCATGTTAGGCCATTTGAGAAAGCTTCATTGATGAGAGCTTGGAGTCAAACAGATCAGATAGATATGATTGGCAGATTTCCTTTTATAAAGGAAATTAGTGCATAATTGATTCTTGTAGGCAGTTGATAGTTTAATGGTCATTATTACTGAGATTTTTAATTCCTGATTGTATTACATGAACTTAATTGATTTAAGTCTGCCTTAGAACGTTGAATTGGTTTCGGGATCACTAGTCTAGTAATATTACCTCTGTAACACCATCTTCTCTAAGTAGTGGACTGAAAATTTTTTTTCCTAACTTTGAATCTTCTACCTTCTAGTATGGACTTAGGATATTTTACCAGGATTGGGTGTGGGAGCAGCCGCTGATGACGAGCACCCCCCCCTATAAGGAGGGGCACTCTTTGTTGAGAATTGGCATCTTACACTCAGTTGCATATCCGTTCCTTCACTGGTTGGGAAAAGCAGTTCAGCACAATCCATGCATCCTTGTGTTTCTACTGTACAACTTTTAGACTCTTCAGTTTTGGAATTAGATTTATGGCCTAACAATGAAGAAATAATTGTATCGATTCTCTAATCAAAGTTAATTTAAGAATATAATTTTAGTAAGCATTAGCTAAATGCTTGTTTGACAGGAGTTTGCATTTTTAGTAGTTTCTTATATTCTTCATTTAAATCTTAATGTCCCTGGAGAGCAGCATTTGTATAATGATTTTGGTGTGTAAGACATCTGCAGTGTTGAAATGTGAAACAGTAACTTGTGCATGTCATATAAATTATTTTGCAGGGTGAATTTTCACATTTGGTTCTCATGGCAGCTTTTGACTGTATAGATGACACAAAACTTGTGAAACAGATCATTCTATCAGTGAGTCTTTGAATTCTTTCTACACTACTTGGCAAAGAAGGAAAGACGAGCTCAAGGGCTTGTTTAGAGTAATTTTTTCAATGGGTGACATCATTTATATTGACATAACTACATGTTGTTTTAATATTTTGGTTAATGTGAAGGTACTCCCGACCAAAACCATTCCTTACTAGATATGTGGATGCAGGAATTATGATGAGCATTTCTGAATATTGTCATTCTCAGGACCAGGATTCTCGGATTTGCTGAAAACCTTTCTGACGCTTCTAATCCAAAGAGGGTCACAGGTTTTGACTAGTGAACAATTTGATTCTCAATGAAGCTTGTAAACAAAATACACATTATTTTTTCATGGTTGTATGCAAAAGGGTATATTTGAAGGTTTTAACTAAAGTGAGTTTGTGCCCTTTGCTGCTCAGCAACTTTTAATGTTACACCTGTTATGTAAATAAAATTTAGGCAGCTGAAGGTAACGTTGAATTGAAAAGTAATCAGATTTTTTTGGAAGTGTGTGTTGAGAGCTCAGTAATCTTTTCTTGATAGTTTAGTTACTTTATGAGCAAGGCAAATCTTTAACATCCTTGGTGCGCTGGGTCTCTTTCCTCTCCTCTCCCTCCTCCACAATTTATTCCCAATGGCAGTAATTTGTACTGAGTATATAACAGTAATGATCTTTGAGAACCTTGTTCAAGTTACCACCATTTACTGAGTGGCGGTACGTTGACAGAGTTTAACCCTGTCATTTTCAAACATGCAAGCTTTAGTGTATTGTTGTCAGATCATGTTTATATCTTTGGTCCATTTTCACCCTCCAGCCGCAGCCTGTGAATTGTTAAAGACCGCTTAATTAGCATGTAGCCACTTCTTTTGGAAACTAATTGCTCAAATTGTCAGTGTCACTGAGCTGTTGTCGTACGATATCATTCCACTCATGAAGTACATCTGAATTTCAAGGGTTTATTTTTGCCTGCCACTAGTTGAATTAAATCCCCGCAAAAGCTGCCACCATCAAGAAATATAGAGCAAAGCTGGGGCTATTTTTCCTGGAGCATCAGAGGCTGAGGGGTGCCTATAGATGTTTATAAAAATCATGACAGGCATAAATAGGGTGAATAGCCAATGTCTTTTCCCTAGGGTTAGGGAAGTTTGAAACTGGAGGTTTAAGGTGAGAGGGGAAAGATGTAGAAGGGACTAAAGGTGCAATTTTTTCATGCAGAATGTGGTGCATTTATGGAATGAGCTGCCAGAGGAGGTAGTGAAGGCAATGACAACATTTGAAATGCACTTGGATGGGTACATGAGTGGAAATGGTTTAGTGGGGTAAGGGCGAAATGGGAATGGATTAATTTAGGATCCTGGTCAGCATGGACGAGTCTGACCAAACCATGCTGTATATCTCTAACTGAACAACTGTAAGGAAGGAAAGTGTGAAATGAAGTAGGATTTGGGATGAGATGGAGAATCGAATTAGTTAAGAAAATAAATAACTAACTGCTTTCTGGCTAATTTAAAATTTGTCTGCACGACTGGAAACAGGATTAACAGAAGAATTATTCCATTTAATATCTAGCAATTTTCTCTTTGTAGGAGATCATCGAAGCCTTGCCGAACTTGATTGACAATAAATATGGCAAGAAGGTTTTGGTGCATTTACTAAGTCCGAGGGATCCAGCGCATACCGTGCCGGAGATTATTAAACTTCTACAACAAGGTGATGGGAATGCTCACAGGTCAGTGTTGTTTACTTTTTACATGACTGGTGTCGTGTTCAGGGATTTGGCTCTTCGAGCATAAATTTTAGGACGCTATGCTGATTTAGTGGGAACGTTCTGAATTTCATAGATTGCTAAACAAATGTGACAAAATATGAAGTATTGTTTTATTCGTTCACTGCATGAGCCTGTCTATTACCCACACTTGACAGTCATTGAGAAGTTGGTGATGAGCTGCCTTTTGGAACCGCTGTAGTCCATAGGGTTTTGGTGTAGTTAGGAAGAGAGTACCAGGATTTTGACTCGTGAGCCAGTTAAAAATGACACTATATAGCTCCAAGGTGCTGGAGGGCATTTTCTAGAGGGTAATTGCAGCTGCCACTGTGCTAATGGAGGGAGTTAATGCTAAAGGTGTTCGGATGCCAAATGACTATTCTGTCCTGGATGGAGTTGGATTTCTTATGTGTTATTGGATCTGCACTCATCCAGACCAGCAAACTAATCAGTCACAGGACTGGCTGGAGCCTTGTAGACGGGTGGGCAAGGTTTTTTTTCTTGCAGAATTCCCTGCCTCTGACATTGTGTTGCAGCCTCTGTATTTATATCGCTGGTCTAGCTTAGTTTCTGACCATTCGTAAGCCTCCAGGCTGTTGGTAGCAGGGGATTCAGTGATGGGAATGCCATTGAATGTCAAGGAGCAATGTTTGGGATTTTTCTGGTTGATGGTTGTGCTGCAGTTGGACACTGACAGTATCATCGTCGGAGGAGTCATGAATTATGCTGTTACTGTGCAATCATCAGTGAACATTCCCTCTTCTGACCTTCTGATGGAGGAAAGGTCATTGGAACATTTGAAGATAATTCCGTCTAGGATACGACCCTGAGGAGCTCCAGCAGTGATGTCCCTTACCTGAGGTCATAAACATCTTCTTTTGGGCTGAGTGTGACTCCCAATGAACAGAGAATGTGCCCATGGGTTCCCATTGACTCAAGTTTTGCTAGGACCTGAATACCAAGTCTTTATCTTATGATACTTGATCAAAAGGTTACTGTAATGGCTTGTGGAACAAGAAAATTTGTTAAATTTAAAGGAAGAATTAGGTTCTTTTCAATAAGTTAGATGGATAAGGGCAGCGTAATGTTTAGCGTTTAGCACTACAGCCTCATGGTGCCAGAGATCCTGCTTCGATTGCACCCTTGGGCAACTGTCTGTGTGGACTTTGCACATTCTCCCCATGTCTGCATGGGTTTCCTCCGGGTGCCCCAGTGTCCTCCACAGTCCAAAGATATGCAGGTTATGTGGTTTGGCCATGCAAAATTACCCATAGTGTTGCGGCATGTGCAGACTATAAGTGCCGAATGGCCTTATTTCCACTCCTATGTCTTATGGTCTAAGTGGGTTGGTCATGGGAAATGCAGGGTTTCAGAAATAGGGTCTGGGTGGGATGCTGTTCAAAAGGTTGGTGTGGACTGAATGGCTTGCTTCCACACCGTAGGGATTCTGTGTGATAGCTGCAGTTATTCACGTAAAGTTGTTGCCCTCTTGTCGCTCTCAACAAGATTGTGTTTTCAGTGATGGTGTTTGCTACAGCTGTATATTATCACTGTTTTGTTCAGGCATCCTTAGGAGATGGATTCTCCTGTTTTCATTAAATAAGGGGTTTCATTATTTTTTGGCACAACTAGGAAGGAGACTCCTAGTCTGAGTAGTTGGCTATCCAGATGGAGTCGAAGTATAGGTTCTAATGGTGATAAGAGCACAAAGTATACAATTGTGAATACTATATGATTCCTTTTCCTTAAAATGCACATGTACGCATGAAATGAGCAATAATGGAGCATGGGTGTGCGATTTAGCTTATTGAGTCTACTCCATCAGTAAGTATGATCATACTTAATCCAGTGATCCTCAGCTCCACTTCCCTGCCTTTCCCCGTAACTCTTAAGTCACTTACTAAAAATCTGTTTCTCTGAGCCTTGAATATACTTAATGACTGAGCCTCCACAAGTCTTCTACCATTAAGAATTCCAGAAATTCACAACCTTCTGAGAGAAATATTCCTCCTCATCTCTGTCTTAAATGAGCAAGCCCTTTTCTGAGGTTATACCCTCTGGTCCTACTGGAAGCAACCTCTCAGCATCGAACCTGACAAACTCCCTAAGAATCTTTTATGTTTCACTGAGGTTGACTTCCTTTCTTCTAAAGTACACTGAGCACAGGTCTAAGCTGTTTGTTCTGTCCTCATAAAAAATGTTCGTCCTAAGCCTAGAGAAACATTCTGGGCTGCCTCCACTGTCAGTATATCTCCCTTGAGATAAGAGCTCAAAATATTATCAATTTCTCAATGTAGGCAAGACATTTTTTGACTCCATTACCTTTGAAATGAAGGCCAACATTCCATGTGCCTTCCTTATAACTTGCTGAACCCGACTGCCGCTTTTTTTTTGTGATTCATACATAATGATCCTGAAATCCCTTGGCTCTGTAGTTTTCCTCATTTAACTAATATTCATCTCCTCTATTCTTATTATCAAATTTCATCCATCTATGGAGTTTTATGCCCCTCTATAAACCGTGTCACCGTCACGACTTCCCTCTCGCCTATTTTTGCCATCCTTAAATTTGGCAATAGTACACGCATTTCAGTTATCCAACTCATTTAATATATATTGTACATAACTGTGACCCAACACTCAACCCTGTGACTGTCCACCAAATACAGATGACATCCTGAATGTCTTCTATGGGTTAACCAATTCTCTATCCATTTTCATATAACATCCTAACCCCATCCCAAACATCAGAGCTTTTTAAGCAGCCTTCTAAAACACCTTTTAAAAATCTAAATCTCTGGTAGTTTCCAATTATCTGTCCTGCTTATTACCTGAAAGAATTCTGATAAATTTTTTAGGCATGATTTTCCCTTCATGAAGCCATGCTAACTCTGGTTAGTGAGCATGAGTATTTTTTAAATGCTTCATTATTACATCTTCAATAAGACACTCTGTAAGATTTTTCCAATGACACATGTCCTCATTTAATTAACTACTTTTCCAGCATTTCATGGTGGTACCAGTAACACGTAAACAGGATGATCTGTGTAATTGTTAAGAATTGAACTGAGAGGAGTGGGCACGTCATTGATAGCAATTACTAATTCATGGTTGTTTGAGGAGGAAGAGACTCAAGGCTCTGGAATACACCAAGTGTGGGCGTTTTAAGGAAGCTAAGATGGTTGTGAAGGTTGTTTTTGATCAAAATCTGCAAACATGTTGCCAAGGTTATAAATTTTTCAACGATTAAATGTAGTCCTTGATAACTTTAGCACTTTTTTTTTCTTTGATTTGAATTATCATTATTGTCATTTCAGGTGTTACTGAAAAATAGTTGTTGAGTCTAGAATCACAGTGAATTGTTCAGAAACACTACTGTTTATTTGCTCATTGCTTTCTGGTAAATATGATATTCAACTTTCAGGCGAGAAAGAAGTGGAGGTAGAATAGAATTGTATACTAATATGGTGCTTTTTATAAATTTAGGGATTGAAAATTGAATATTAGAATTAAAACAAAAGTAAACTCTTTAGAATTTATTGAAATGTTCTGAAAATGAATTGCTGCCAAAAATGAAGTCCTGAAAGAGTCAGGAGATTTAAGTGTTTATCTATTAATCCAGTAAGAAGGATTCAGATATTCGTCAACATGAGTTGCTGACAGCCATCTCGCCAAGTTTGCTGAAATACTTACAGGAGAATGCTCGGGAAATGGTGATGAATAAGGCGAAAAGTGTCATTGTGGCAGATATTCTGGGCCGTGCTATTGGTGATTTGCAGCCTGCCATAAATGCTATCGTTGAAGTGGCTGCAGAAGACTTTGTACCTGGAGGCGATAATGGTGAGGTAATGTATAAATATTCGTCTTTTATTTTGCTCCCCCCTTGTCTTGAATTGCATCAAGCGCTCTGCATCTTGAATCATTGAGTTGTGTGGTTTTGTAGAAAAATAACACTTAAGTTTATAAAAGGTCAAATGAATTTTGAATTGTCAAATTCTGAATGTGAAATGCTGCACTATGTTTTCAGGACCAAGTTGGTATTTAGTGTGTGTGTGTGTGTGTACTTACGATTAGATTTAATTGACAAGAAGCTAAAATTTGACCAAAAGAGCTGTCTTCCTGCCCCTCCCCCAATGAACTTGCTACCTATTCATTTTGACCAATTTTCAAAATGTTTCCCAGAATGACGCTCAAAATTTCCTGTTAGATTTTATGAATTGCTTTAAAAGGGTCAGGTCAATGAAGTGCTGTATGCAAGTGTCAGTCAGACTAGTCAGAATGTAATGAATATATTTCTGTGAAACCAAAAATGCCTGGAGAAAATGTACTCATGGAGGATAATGGCTTTTGTAGAACTAACCTTATTAAGAAAATGAATACTGTGCATGTATTGTAATAAAAACTAAAGACACTTCCCAAGGCATTGTAAGATGTGACTTCATCAAGCGAAGTATCAGTGAGATGATATAGGTGTATGATTAAAGGAGAAAGGTGTGGTAGAGGTGTAGGGAGGCAATTCTAGAGCTTGGGAACTGGGCACAAGGGTGACTTGGCAAGTTGGACCTAAATTGGCCTGATAATAGAAGGCGGTTTGGGTGACTGGAGACCAGTGTCCAGTGGTGTACCACAAGGATCAGTGCTGTATCTCTGTTGTTTGTGATGTATATAAATGATATCAAAGAAAATATGGAGGGATACATTTGCAGATGACACAAAGATTGGTTGGGTGGTTGATACTAAGGAAGAAAATCCTAGTTTATAGGAGAATACAAACAGATTAGTGGCAGATGGCACTTAACCCTGAAAAATGACAGATGTTTCACTTTGGAAGAAGTAACAAGTCAAGAGTGTACTCTGGACACTTGGGAACAGAGGCATCTTGAGTTGTTTGTTCAAAGGTTATTAGGGTGGTTAAGAAGATATATAGGCGTCGTGTAGATTATAAGATTGGAGCGCTTATGTTCAAGTTGCATGGAACTTGGGTTAGGCTGCAGCCCCAGTGTTGAGAGTAGTTCTTGTCACCTCACACTTGGAAAGAAGTGATTGCACTAGAGGGGGTGCAGTGGAGGATTTTGGCTGGGATGAAACATTTGAGCCATGAAGAGAAGCTGGATGGGTTTGTGTTAAAAATAAAAATTGCTGGAAGAGCTCAGCAGGTCTAGCAGAATCTGTGGAGAGAAATCAGAGTTAATGTTTTGGGTTGAGTGACGCTCCCCGGGACTGAAAAAGTTGGGTTTTTGTTGTTTTATTTAGAACAGAGGAGGCTGAGACAGGACCTGATTGAGGTGCATAAGATTATCACAAACAGAATGAATAGAACGCAGTTGGTACCCTTAGATAAAGGCATAAATTTTAATTTTAAAAGCAGGAGGTATGGAGGAAATATGAGGAAAATATTTTTCACACGGGGGTGTTGGGAACCTAGAATGCACTCCTGTGAGGGTAGTTGATACAAGAAACCTTACAACCTTTAAAAAGTACTTCAATGGGTACATAGTGTCAAACCATTCAAGGCTGTGGGTCAAGTAGTAGGAAGTGGCACTGGCGTAGATTTATTCGGTGCAGACTTCGATGGGCCAAAGGCCATCTTCTGGGCTGTATGGTTCTATGATTCTTTCTCTTCCTCGTTTTAGCTCCACATGGTAGAGCACCCTGCAGGTCACCTGGTTCTTAAGTGGTTAATAGAACAAGATGGAAAGATGGAGGAACTTGGAAGGCCAGGTAAGACCTGTTCTTAGGGTGGGACAGGGGGTTGAGCATGTAGCTCAGGATTATGTAATTAAGTTTAAACATGTTTTGGATGGTGAGACATCCTGGAGTATCCATGTAGACCTTGTGTACTTAGAGCCATGCAGCATGGAAACAGACTCATCCAACTCATCTGTGCTGACCGCACATCGTAATCTGATCCAGTCCCATTTGGCAGCATTTGGCCCATATCCCTCTAAACCCTTGCTATTCGTATAGTCATCAGATGTCTTTTAAATATTGTAATTGTACCAGCCTCCACGACTTCCTCTGGCAGCTTGTTTCATACACGCAACACCCTCTGAGTGTAAAAGTTAACCCTCAGGTCCTTTTTAAATCTTTCTCCATCACCTTACACCTATGCCCTCTAGTTTGGGACTCCACCTTAGGAAAAGGACCTGGGCTATTCACCCTATTTATGCCCCTCATCATTTTATGAACTGTATAAAGGTTACCCCTCAGTCTCAAGCTCCAAGGGTAAACACCCAGCCTACTCAGCCTGTCCCTACAGCTGAAACTTACCAGTCCCTGTAACATCCTTGTAAATCTTTTCTGCACCCTGTCAGATTTTAACAAGGTTCTTCCTATAGAAGGATGACCAGGATTGCATGCAGTATTTTTAAAAATGGCCTCACCTGTGTTTTGCACAGCTACATCATGATGTCCTAACGTCTACACTCAATGTTCTAACCAATGAAGGCAAGTGTGCCAAACACCTTATTCAGCACCCTGTCTACCTGTCCTTGGACAATTGGCTCATCTGATCAAGGTCCTATAATATTCTGGGATAATCTTCTTCACTGTCCACTTTTCTACCTATTTCGGCGTCATCTGCAAACGTGCCAGTCATTCATCCTATGTTCATATCCAAATCATTTATATAAATGGTGAAAAGCAGTACCAAACATTTGGCACACTGCTGGTCGCAGGACCCAGTCTGACAAGCATCACTGTACCACCACCCTCTGTCTCCTACCTTCAAGCCAATTTTGTATCCATTTGGCTAGTTCTGTTGGATTCCTTGCGATCTAATCTTACTTAACTGGTTTACCATACAGAACCTTGATGCATGCTTTGCTGAAGTCCATGTGGATGTCTGCCACTTTACCTTCATCAATCTTCTTCGTCCCTTCTTCAAAAAAAACACAGTCAAGTTAGTGAGATGCAATTTCCCCCACAGTCATGTTGACCATCCCTGATCAGTCCTTGCCTTTCCAAATATATGTAAATGTTGTCCTTGAAGTATGCCTAAGCTAGCACAGGGTGAAGCAAAACAGTTCTTCCAAATTTTCATTTCAGAATGCCATACTTGTGGTACTCCTTGGATGTACTTTATATTGAGTCCAGTCCTAACCTAATCATTAGCTTTCAGCAAAAATGTATCATGCGATGAAACTTACACAACCTTTAAGGCAAATCTGTCACAGCTGGAAAAGCAGCATTTTGCCTTTCATCAACATTTATATCGCATTCCTCGGGGACTTGCCTCAGCACTGAGCTGAAATTCTTAGCAAGTGGAAAATTGAATATTGATAGGTTTCATTTTCTTTCATCTGAACCTACTCCACTCTGTGATTATAACAAATGTTGCCTTGAGCTCACATGAGTTTTAAAAATGCTACAGAACTTGTGCCAGTAACAAGCAATTGCATTCTTGCCTTATGGGTATGATTACCATATCCAGCAGCTGTGACCGTGGTATGTCACTCTCCAGTGGGGCCATCAAATAGGGCTGTGCGTTATTACACTAACAAAGTTCGTAGTCTTGAGCCAAGAGCCAATTACTTTCAAGTCCATGTTGCTATCAGGAGCCACACAGCTTCTGCAGAGTCCCAATAAGATTCTCCATCTTCTAAAACTGGAAGATCATTATTCAATCCCCACAATCCAGTTCTTAGTATTTATAGGTCCTGCTTCCACACAGCTCAGCAGTGATCCGACATTTCCCAAATCCAGGACAGGAACTGGTCTGAACAGTTTTCGCTGTGCTATTGGCTACTTCCTCCTCCTAAAATAACAAAGGCACACCTGCGGGGGGAAAAAAATGCCAGATTCACCAATTATCTAAACAAATAACCACCACAAATATTTTCAGTTTCAAAGAAATGTTGAAGGTCATATGGCTCAAAAAAAATGTTGTTGCATCGATAACACACATTGGTAAGTTATACAGGGCCTTGAGATTTTGAGGAATTTTAACCATAAAATCCAAACCAGCAGAGCAGTATTAAGGGAAATTTAACTTCATAATTGTGACCATACACTTAATGCCAACACAATATTGTTCATCGCAGAATCTTATTAGATGAGTTTCTCTTAACCACCGTAATTACATGGATTGGCAAGTTTAAGCTTTATTGTATTTAATGCATTATAAGTGAGTTCCAATACTCAGCTAAGCTCCTGTCAAGAAGGAAGTGTTTTTATTTAGGGTTTAACTACTATGGCATTAGGCATTTTTGACTTTCTCCTGGATGTTCCCCCTTTGCCTTTAGGACTGGTTGGCTGTGTCGTAATCCATGGTTATAGATTTTCTTTCACTGGCTTTCTAGCTGTAGCTTAACTACTCCAAGGGATGAAAGATTTAAACTTCTGACAGTTGTGACATGCTTTGACGTTTCCTTGCTTGGTTAAACACAGCATTCCAACTTGTACTCCATCCTTTATTGACCGTTTCAAAGTGCTTCATAATTTTCTGAAGCCTTGCTTAAGAGCTGATTCAGCTGACAAGTGTGGCTATAAATGCTACACTCCACCCTCAAGTGTTCTTTGCAAGAACGGCAATCAACCAAAATTAATTCAGACGTGAATTTTTTTTTAACGGTGTCATTTTAAGTGTAAGGTTACTTCAAATCCAGGTGTGTTACATTATAAGCATAGAAATTTGGAGCAGAAGATCATTCAGCCCTTTGAAACTGATGCCCCATTTAACATGTTACGGCCACAAGTCTACTTTCCTATTTATGTCCGATATACTTTTATTCCCTGGTCAATGCTGAATTTACTTAACTCTGGGGAGAAAATTCCACAGAATGACCACTCTCCGAAGAATGCTTTCTCCTCATCTGTCTTCTGTGCAAAACCACTGGTCAATTGTCTTTGTTCAAAATGTTAATGTGAATACTGTTATTTGATTTGGAGAAATGGACAGAATTTTTTCTCGAACTTGTGTTAGGTTATATTATTTACTAACAATGTATTTTTTGCACAGATTTGACAACCATTTGACACTGAAGTCAGTAGTATTGAAATTCCTATTACTCAAAATGACGTTCACCTTATTTTAAAAGAAATACCTTTGCAGACTTTCCAACCTGAGCTAACTGAAAGGGAAGTTAGATTACACTGGTATTCTTTCGCAGTGTGGCTTCTCGAGGTATCATGATGGCCAGTAAATTAAATGAATCACAGTGGTTAAACAATTCTATTTATGTTTCTGAGATAACAAGGTGTAGAGCTGGATGAACACAGCAGGCCAAGCAGCATCAGAGGAGCAGGAAAGCTGACATTTCGAGCCTGGACCCTTCTTCAAACAAGGTCCAGAAAAGGCTCTGAAGAAGGGTCTAGACCTGAAACGTCAGCCTTCCTGCTCCTCTGCTGCTTGGCCTGCTGTGTTCATCCAGCTCTACACCTTGTTATCTCAGATTCTTCAGCATCGGCAGTTTCTACCATCTCTATTTATGTTTCTGCCATTTTATCATAGTAAAGTAATCTGTTTAAGGAGCAGTTGTATTGTTGTAATAATGTGAAAGTACTGTTTGCTGTATATGAAATGTGTCCGCTCGAGGATAACATTTAAAGGCCAGAGCACAAATATCTGAAGAAAATTATATAACGATTTTTGAATTTTTAATTACAGAGTGCTTTGCAAGAACATTAGTAAAACATGTTGGAATTGAAAAGTTAAAGTCCTGGGTGCAGGTAAACCGTGGAGCTATTGTGCTTTGTTGGTAAGCATTAAATTAAACCTGAATTCATGGTCACATGATTTCTCTGTAACTGTAACCATTCAATAACCTGAATGCTCATTGACCAGATTGTGTCTGACAGATCTTCTATTAGTAGAATAGGAAAATAATTGATTCCACTGACATGCTCAGTAATCATAAGAAGTTCTTACAACCTTAAAATTGCGGAAATGTTCTAGTGAGTATTTTACAATATGTTAAATAGTGAGCATTCCAGTTGGAGACAGACGTGGATCAAGAGGGATATGAACAGATTTCAATGTGAAGGTCCAAAGGAACTTTTGACAAGTGAGGAAGGTTGTGGAGATACTGCTAGGAAGATCTGAAGGACATATACGCTTTGCTATTCAACCGAGTGCACATAATCTGATTGGTATTTTGGCCATGATGACCACATCTTTCCACCCACCCCACCCCCACTTCACCCCTCTCTATGATGTTGCTGCGTTAATATCCTGACTGGCGCCATTAAAATGGTAACCTCCGTCAGTGTAAGAAAACTCTCACTGTTGATTCCACTCTACATTACAAACCAGTAATCCATCCAACTGAGCTAACCTACCTGAAATCTAACCAGACATTAATTGCCATTGACAATTGGAGCTGGCCATTCTGCAGCAAATGTTTCACCCGTAATATCCTCAAGAATTTTCCATCATCTAAAAGGCACAAGTCTGGAGTATGACAGAATACATTCACATACCCAGTTGCGTTGGGCTGCTACAGCACCTGTGCTTGACTCTACCTTCAGGCAATGTAATTTTCTTTATCTGAACCTCATCACATATCCTAAAAATTGACTCCATCCACCACCAATTTACTGTGGCTGAATTGTATCCTTCCATTAGATGTACTGGAGCAATTCGGTACGATTTTCCCCACTGCATCTCCCAAGCTCCAAAGTATAAAGTTAGCTGTAATATTATCACCCCTAGCATTCTGCTTCTAAGTTGTTTCCGTTTAGAAGCTTAATACTGTCGCTTACTTCAGTCCAAAGATTTGTTTTCCCATTGAAGTATGGCATAAATATCAAGTAACAGCTATTTTCTCGGTTAAAGATCAATGTGTTTCACAGGTCACATTTTGAATAACTTTACAGTGTATTCTGTTACAACACTGACAGCTGAATCAAATCAGCCTTTCTCCCTCCGTATTAGCAGTGCAGTAACTTTGACAGCAAAATTAAACATCAAAGTAATTTAGTTAATATTTATGATTTTAAACTCAATAACCTTTGTTTTTAGTCCTATTCACTAAGAACGCAGACAGACAAACAAATGTTAACGGATAAATACAAGGAAATAACAATTTGAGTATTTTTCATGATACGTATTTCTATAGGCATTGATGATATGTTCCTTGATTGATTTTTCCAACGGCTTCGTTCAGGGCCTCCTTTTCTGTTCGCTCAGAGGAAGTTAGTGATACTTGTAACTTAGTTTCTATCCTTGGAATATCCAGTAGCTGATCACAGACGGTTAGGCAGGAGCTTTCAAATCTTTCTGCTGCAGTATCAACAGCCAAACTCCTCCTCTCAGACAACACAATCCAAAACTGACAGTCTCCCCCAAGAGGTCCCATTCACCATTCGACACCTTCCATCTGCTTGAGCATAAGGTCTCTCCCAAACTTGCTGGAACCAATTCCCAGATTCTGACCTTATTAATGTCCAAGCTCTACTATCTGTTTAAAATAATGTGCTCCCCAGGTGTCAACAATCTGTAGGATCTTCTAATCAAAAACCAACCTACAATTAACTCCCAGACCTGGCCTCACAAGCTAACTGCAGCTTGTTTCTTTTCTGTCTGTTTTTTTAATGCAAGCTGCTGCCCACAGTTGAAAGGTCATTTTTAGTTCACAGATCCAACCCAAAATAGATAAAAGAACAAAAGAAAAATAATGAAAACTCAACAAGGGTTCTAACAATTCAAGTGGTTTGTTTGGTCTTTTGTTCTTTCAATTGAATTTCAGAAAGATGCTTCATTTCTGGAAGCAACTGTTGTGATATTGTTTTAAGTATGAGCATTAATGCTTCTGCATTTCTTTTTCCAGCCTTCTTCAGAGTAAGAACGAAGATGTATCCAAGAAAGTAAACAAAGCCCTCAAGAGCCTCATTCCAAAGTTAAAGATGATGGAAAATGTGAAGGGTGTAGAAATGTTGATAGAAAAATTGACTGCCTAGTGAAGACAAACAGTATTGCACTTCAGTAAAACAGCTCAAAATGTTTCGTACTTATAAATTGTAAAGGAATAATAATTTTAAAAGAATAAGGAATTGTTACCGGAACCTTTTGCATATTGGGGTGGTGTCAGCTATTTTCAAGTTCCAATGTTTCAAAATACATCTTTTACAATTGAAGGCATAACCAACTGATTTCTGACCTTTAACATCAGTATTTCTTTGGGAGGACTTGAATATAGCAACTGGTGCTACAAAGTAGACTACTGCCATTCCTATTCACACTGTTAATATGAGGCATGTTTGCAAAACGTTTCTTCTATGGACTTTTTAAAATTTGGTTAGCCCAAGTTGTGTTTTTATAGAATAAAATATATAAAATAAATGTAACATATACCACTAAATTACATGAAAAGAATCACTTCTGCATTCTTACTGCACCTTATAGCTGTATTATCATACAATTCACTTTTTCCATCACTTCACTTTATACCCTGAAGTGAAATGTTTCAGTACATGAATCCACATTCATCAATGTGGATGACATTGGTAGCTTCCAACAGCATGTACATTCAAGACCAACCTGTTAAAGGAAATGAATTATTTTCATTGAGGCTTTGTATTGTAATATTTTAGATTTTACCTATTTGCCTTTTAGATCACATAATTGGATGCAGGGTTAAATTCACTTCAGTAAGTAGCTATGAGAGATATGTAGACTAATTGGCTATTGATGTGAAAATATAACGTCATTGAGTAGGGACTGCAGTCTGTTGTTCTTTGCGTTATATTAGCACTGACAGAATGTATCCTGCATGTTCCTGTGAAAGTGATGGAAAAGGATAGACAAGATTTGGGAACGTTGGATGACGACAAATTGTGAACTTAGTCAGTAATTAAGAAGAAGGCATAAGTAGGCTTACGAAACTGAGGATAGAGCCCTCGAAGAATATTTAAAAAATCAGGAAAGGACTTAAACAAGGACTTGGAAGGACTAAAAGGGACCATGAAATGACCTTGACAAGCAGGATTAAGGTTTTTTAATATGTATATCAGGAACAAGGTGGCAACTAGGGAAAGGAAGGACAAAGGAGGACATTTATATAAAACCAGAGGATGTAGATAAGATCCTTAATATGAATACTTTGTATTGGTATTCACAAAAGAGGAGGACATGGTGGATGGTGACTCGAGAGATGGGTGTGTGATATTACTGGGTATGCCAGTGTAAAAAGATGATGGCATTGGGTGTTTTGAAAAGGATTAAACTAGGTAACACACAAAAATAATACTTTGTGTGACAATCAATCAATCAAAAGTCTGCAGAACCTGATGGGCCCTTTCCCAGGATATTGAGGGAGGAAATTGCTGGGCCTTCTTTGAAAGTTTTGTCTGTTTAGTCACAAGTGAGATCCCAGAGAACTGGAGAATAGCCAGCATTGTTCTTTTGTTTACAAAGGGCAGCAGTGATAAACTGAGAAATAACAGGCCGGTGAGCCTTATGTCAGTGGTGGGGAAATTATTGGAGAAGATTTTTAGGGATAGGTATAACTCACATTTGGAAAACTATGGACTTAATAGCAACAGACAGCATAGCTTTGTGCAGGGGAAGGTTGTGTTCATAATCTGATTTTTTCCAGTTTATGTATAGATTAAAACCATCCCGGAGTTTTGCCACCTTATTGCAATCACTCAATATTTCTTTAATAAAACAGAGAACCGTAAATGCTGGAAATTTAAAACTGGAGAAATTCAGCAGGCCTGGCAGCATCTATGGAGAGAGAAATAGAATTTGGGGCGACACGGTGGCTCAGTGGTTAACACTGCTACCTCACAGCTCCAGGGACCCGGGTTTGATTCCACCTTCGGCTAACTGTCTGTGCGGAGTTTGCACATTCTCCCTGTGTCTGTGTGGGTTTTGTCTGGGTGCTCTGGTTTCCTTCCACAGTCCAAAGATGTGCGGGTTAGGTGGATTGGCCATGCTAAGTTGCCCGTAATGTTCTGGGATGTATAGATTAGGTGGGTAATAGGGGGATAGGTCTCAGTGGGATGTTCCTAGGGTTGGTGTGGACTTATTGGGCTGAAGGGCCTGTTCCTACACTGTAGGGATTCTGTGTGTTGACATTTTGAGTCCGGTGACCCTTCTTCAAACGGATAGCATGAAGGAAAATGTATTTATTCTGATGACACAGGGTGGGGAAGGAGTCCCTTGAAAGATGGAGGTGGAACACAGTGAGGGTGGGGAGAAGTTAAGCAGACAAAGGGATGGTCGATTGTAAGCTAGGGAAGGAGAAAATCTAGGTAGGTGTTAGTCGCTAGTTTCTATTCTTGACTTAATATTTCTTGTTGTATGCATCCTCCTTTGTGGTTACTTTTCAGGAGGCAGTAGGTAATCAGTCCCATTTGTAACTTTTTCCCCCTTCTATTCCCCATCTCCATCCAAAACAATACTACTACCTCATCTGAGGTTTATGGTGACCAGGTGGGTGAGTGGAGCTGAGTCCGTAAATAGACCAGGCACCATTTTATTGAATGGCGGAGCAGGTTCAATGGGCCAAATGGCCCACTCCTACTTCTATTTCTTATGGTCTTATGAATCAAGGTCATTTCCAACTGATGCATCAATATTTGATTAGGAGTGATATCCTTCCGCTTTTATCTAGCTTCCTATTTTTGAATATCATTGATATACATTGTAAACAGTTGAGGCCCCAACACTCTGACATTCTGATAGTTACAGCCTGCTGATCCTTAAATGACCCTATTTATTCTACTCTTTAATGTTAGCTATACAACCTTTCGCCCATGCTAATACGATACATCCGCACCCCCCTTTCGGTAAGCTCTTATTTTGTGTAGCAACTCTTGTTGGGGCACTTTGCCAAATGCTTCTTGGAAATTCAAGTACGCATCTACAAGTTCTTTATCCATGTTTCTTGTTGATCCCTAAAAGAACAGTCTCAAATCAATATGATTTCCCCTTAACAGGCCATGTTGACTGATCCCATCATGACTTCCTAAGCACTGTACCGTAACCTCCTTTAAATATTGGATTCTAGGCCATTTCCTATGAGTTGTGGCAGGTTTACTGGCCAATAGCTTCTTTGTAAATTTGCCAGCTGGCTTAGTGAGTGGACTCTCAGGCATTGTCCTCAGTCATTGGAGATTTCAGGAGCAATAGAAAAATACATGGATGATGGAACTAGTCTGTAGATTCTACTTAGAAAGTGTAATATTGTATATTTTGTACAGTAATTGGTATGAAATAATTGTATTTTCCTGGAGTATGTTGAGGACGCAGTGGCCGAGTGGTATTATCACTGGATTGTTAATTCAGAAGCTCAGCTAATGTTCTGGAGAACTCATGGCGTAGCATATATGGTGGAATTTGAATTCAATTTAAGAATCTATATGAACACAAACCAAAAGATTTGTTCTTTGCCAATCAGTTTTTTTTTGTTATTGTCCTGCATCAGATGGAAACAGCTTTGCTATTGTTAATTTTTCTTCATCCTTCATTATTTTAAAGACATCTCCAGGATCTCCACTGAATTTCCTGTTCTGCAAAAAGAACAGTTCTTCCCCAACCCCCAGGTTCTCCAGCCATCTAACAAACACCAATCCCACACTGTTTAAGATATTCTTCTTTTTCTCTATATTGCTGCAATGTCATAATGTTCTTTATAAAATGTGGTGCCCAGGATTGGACAGCTTGATTCAGACTTGCCTTTTTCCTATATTTTAATGTAACTTCCTGGTTTTTGTACACTATGCCTCTACTTACAAAGCCAGGGATCCCAGATCCTTTTATTTAAAATATATTGAATAAATTCAGAAGGAGTAACTGCCAGACAGCATTTTTTTAAGGTACAGCACATTAACCCTCTAGAAATTGCTTTTATTTTTGTCCTGCATTTAACATCCATAATCTGTATGAAGTAAAAGAGGAAGGCAAGCTGAATACATCCTTTGTCACGTAAAAATTTCCAGTGTAGCATGCTTGATGCTCTTTTGATTACCTGCACAAAGACGGGCCATCAGTTGGATGGGGAGAAGTGAGTAAGATTTCATATACAACTTTAAATGTGCTGCCTGCTGTCTTGTATTAAGCATTAGTGTGCTAAGATTGCCAATATTAATTTCAAAAATAAAATATTTATTTGCATTGCAGTAAGAGGAAGATGGTGCACTGTACAATTTACAAAGAATTGAACATAGAACAGTACAGCTAAACTAATCCCTTTGTCCATAACCCTCCATTCCTTCCATATTTATGTGCTTACCTAAAAGTCTCTTGAATACCCTTATTGTATCTGCCTCCATCCCCTGGTGGTGTGTTCAGACTCCTACCACTCTCTGTGTAAAATCTTGCCCCTCACACCTCCTTTGAACTTACCCCCTCTCACCTTAAATGCATACTCCCTGGTAACAAAGTGTAAAGCTGGATGAACACAGCAGGCCAAGCAGCATCTCAGGAGCACAAAAGCTGATGTTTCAGGCCTAGACCCTTCATCAGAGAGGGGGATGGGGAGAGGGTTCTGGAATAAATAGGGAGAGAGGGGGAGGCGGACTGAAGATGGATAGAGGAGGAGAGTACAAGTGGGGAGGGGATAGGTCGGCCCGGGGAGGACGGACAGATCAAGGAGGTGGGATGAGGTTAGTAGGTGGGAAATGGAGGTGCGGCTTGAGGTGGGAGGAGGGGATAGGTGAGAGGAAAAACAGGCTAGGGAGGCAGGGATGAGCTGGGCTGGTTTTGGGATGCAGTGGGGGAAGGCGAGATTTTGAAGCTGGTGAAGCCCACCGCATCCCAAAACCAGCCCAGCTCGCCCCCTCCCCCCAATGCATCCCAAAACCAGCCCAGCTCGTCCCCTCCCCCCAATGCATCCCAAAACCAGCCCAGCCTGTCACCGCCTCCCTAACCTGTTCTTCCTCTCACCCATCCCTTCCTCCGACCTCAAGCCTGACCTTCATTTCCTATCTACCACCTCATCCCACCTCCTTGACCTGTTTGTCTTCCCTGGACTGACCTATCCCCTCCCTACCTCCCCACCTATACTCTCCTCTCCACCTATCTTCTTTTCTCTCTATCTTCGGTCTGCCTCTCCCTATTTATTCCAGAACCCTCTCCCCATCCCCCTCTTTGATGAAGGGGCTATGCCCGAAACGTCAGTTTTTGTGCTCCTGAGATGCTGCTTGGCCTGCTGTGTTCATCCAGCTTCACACTTTGTTATCCTGGATTCTCCAGCATCTGCAGTTCCCATTATCTCTGATAGCATTCTGCCAAACCTCTTCTGCAACCTCCCCAAAGCCTTCGTATCCCTCCTGTAATGTGATGACCAGAATTGAATGTCAGATTAAACTTACTTTGTTTCACTCCACTGCATCTGAAGTTATTACAATCAGTCAGTGCCTCAGAGAGACATGTGGACTGGGATGCATATATGGAGGCTGCAAGTAAGTGTTTGAAATAACCTCTGGAGGAGGGGGTTTAGAGGCTTAGCTGCTGGCTGTGAATCCATCAATTGTACACTTCCAGTGTGTAGTAACCAACATTGCTTGTATGAAATGGAACGTTGTTCAATTCTAATGTGGTATAGATCTATTTTCATACATTGCTCAGGATTAGACAGTTTTAATTAACCAGGCTTAATCTAAATATAAATGCGATGACATTTCAAACAGCGTTCATAATTTATTCAATGATGCAGCCCAAGCACCTTCACTTCTGATAATGTTAAATTAATTGTTAATATAAAAAGATTAATGATCAGTTCAGAATTTAAAAGATACAGCCTAATCTTTTTAAATCTTATTAATATGACTTTTTCATACTTGATCTACTGAACTGTGTTAAATACAAAAAACATTTGCATTTGGATGCTGTCACTTAAACCTGTAAAAGAATACAGTGTGGACTTCTCTTTAGTAGCGCCCTAAACTGCCACATTGGTTGCACTTGTTGCAGTCACTATGTTATCTCATTAAGAAATCTGATTTTAATCACTTTTACAAACCTTGGACGGCCTGGAAGTAGTGTTTGTCCAGTAGTGGACTGGACCAGCCATCAAAATACCATGGCTACAAGACTAGGTGGAAAGGTAGAAATTCTGTGGTAACTCACCTCTTGACTCCCAAAGCCTGTTCACTATCTACAAGGTACAAGTCAGGAGTTTGATTTTCACTTGATAATGGGAACTGCAGATGCTGGAGAACCCAAGATAACAAAGTGTGGAGCTGGATGAACACAGCAGGCCAAGCAGCATCTCAGGAGCACAAAAGCTGACATTTCGGGCTGAGACCCTTCATCAGAGAGGGGGATGGGGAGAGGGAACTGGAACAAATAGGGAGAGAGGGGAAGGCGGACCGAAGATGGACAGAAAAGAAGATAGGTGGAGAGGAGAGTATAGGTGGGGTGGTAGGGAGGGGATAGGTCAGTCCAGGGAAGACGGACAGGTCAAGGAGGTGGGATGAGGTTAGTAGGTAGGAGATGGAGGTGCGGCTTGGGGTGGGACGAAGGGACGGGTGAGAGGAAGAACAGGTTAGGGAAGCAGAGACAGGCTGGGCTGGTTTTGGGATGCAGTGGGGGAAGGGGAGATTTTGAAGCTTGTGAAGTCCACATTGCTACCATTGGGCTGCAGGGTTCCCAAGCGGAATATGAGTGGCTGTTCTTGCAACCTTTGGGTGGCATCATTGTGGCACTGCAGGGGGCCCATGATGGACATGTCGTCTGAGGAATGGGAGGGGGAGTTGAAATGGTTCACGACTGGGAGGTGCAGTTGTTTATTGTGAACCGAGCAGAGGTGTTCTGCAAAGCGGTCCCCAAGCCTCCACTTGGTTTCCCCAATGTAGAGGAAGCCACACCGGGTGCAATGGATACAGTATACCACATTGGCAGATGTGCAGGTGAACATCTGCTTGATATAGAAGGTCGTCTTGGGGCCTGGGATAGGGGTGAGGGAGGAGGTGTGAGGGCAAGTGCAGCACTTCCTGAGGTTGCTTGGGTGGTGGGGTCGGATTGTAGATGGCGCAAGTGTCGGAGGATGCTCCCAGGATGAGGCATTCCACTCCCGCACATCCCAGATGTCCATGTTCTTCAAGGACCGCAACTTACCCCCTGCAGTGGTCGAGAACGCCCTTGACTGTGTCTCCCGCATTTCCTGCAACACATCCCTCACACCCCGTCCCCACCACACCTGCCCCCAGAGGATCCCCCTCGTTCTCACATACCACCCCACCAACCTCCGGATACAACGTATCATCCTCCAACGCTTCCGCCATCTACAATCCGACCCCACCACCCAAGCTATTTTTCCATCCCCACCTTTGCCTGCCTTCCAGAGAGACCACTCTCTCCATGGCTCCCTTGTCCGCTGCACGCTCCCCTCCAACCCCACCACACCCGGCATCTTCCCCGGCAACCTCAGGAAGTGCTACACTTGCCCCCACACCACCTCCCTCACCCCTATCCCAGGCCCCAAGATGACCCTCCATATCAAGCAGATCCGCACCTACACAGGCCCCAAACCCCACCTCTTCTTCCGTTACATTGATGACTGCATTGGCGCCGCCTCTTGCTCCCCAGAGGAGCTTGAACACCAACACCTTCCACCCCAACCTTAAGTTCACCTAGATCATCTCCAATACCTCTCTCATCTTCCTGGACCTCTCTGTCTCCATCTCTGGCAACCACCTAGAAACCGATATGCATTTCAAGCCCACTGACTCACATAGCTACCTAGAATACACCTCTTCCCACCCACCTTCCTGCAAAAATGCCATCCCCTATTCCCAATTCCTTTGCCTCCGCCGCATCTGCTCCCTGGATGAGGCATTCCACACCCATATATCTCAGATGCCCTTTTTTTTCAAGGACTGCAACATCCACCCCTCAGTGGCTGAGAACACCCTCAACCGTGTCTCATGCATTTCCTGCAACTCATCCCTCACACCCCCTCACTGCAATAACAACCAAAACAGAATCCCCCTAGTCCTCACCATAAGACATAAGAGTGGAAGTAAGGCCATTCGGCCCATCGAGCTCACTCTGCCATTTAATCATGGCTGATGGGCATTTCAACTCCACTTATCTGCACTCTCCCCGTAGCCCTTAATTCCCCGTGAGATCAAGAATTTATCAATCTCTGCCTTGAAGACATTTAACTTTAGGTACATTTAAGTCATCATTGGACAAGCATATGGACGTACATGGAATAGTGTAGGTTAGATGGACTTGAGATCAGTATGACAGGTCGGCACAACATCGAGGGCCAAAGGGCCTGTACTGTGCTGTAACGTTCTATGTTCTATGTTCTATCCTGGCCTCCACTGCGCTCCGTGGCAATGTATTCCACAGGCCCACCACTCTCTGGCTGAAGAAATGTCTCCTCATTTCTGCTCTAAATTGACCCCCTCTAATTCTAAGGCTGTGCTCATGGGTCCGAATCTCCCTGCCTAACATGCCACCCCATTAACCTCTGGATCCAACGCATCATCCTCTGACACTTCCTCCATCTGCAATCCAGCCCCACCACCAAAGACATTTTTCCAACCCCACCCACATCTGCTTTTCAGAGGGACCACTCTCTCCATGACTCCCTTGTCTGCTCCACACTCCCCTCCAATCCCACCACACCCGGCACTTTCCCCTGCAACCGCAGGAAGTGCTACGCTTGCCCCCACACCTCCTCCCTCACCCCTGTCCCAGCCCCAAGACAACTTTCCACATCAAGCAGATGTTCGCCTGCACATCTGCTAATGTGTTATACTGCATCCGCTGTTCCCGTTGTGGCTTCCTCTACATCAGGGAAACCAAGCGGAGGTTGGGGACCGCTTTGCAGAACACCTACGCTCGGTTCACAATAAACAACTGCACCTCCCAGTCGCGAACCATTTCAACTCCCCCTCCCATTCCTTAGACAACACGTCCAACCTGGGCCTCCTGCAGTGCCACAAGGATGCCTCCTGAAGGTTGGAGGAACAGCAACGTATATTCCACTTGGGAACCCTGCAGCCCAATGGTATCAATGTGACTTCACAAGCTTCAAAATCTCCCCTTCCCCACTGCATCATAAAACCCACCCAGCTCGTCCCCGCCTCCCTAACCTGTCCTTCCTCCCACCTGTCACTTACTCACACCCCAAGCCCCACCCCCATCTCCTACCCACGAGCCTCATCCTGCCCCCTTGACCTGTCCGTCTTCCCTGGGATGACCTATCTTCTCCCTACCTCCCCACCTGCACTCACCTTTACTGGCTCCATCCCCGTCTCTTTGACCACCTATCTTTCTCCTCTATCCATCTTCTATCCGCCTCCCCCTCTCTCCCTATTTATTTCGGAGCCTCCTTCCACTCCCCCATTTCTGAAGAAGGGTGTAGGCCTGAAATGTCAGCTTTCCTGCTCCTATGATGCTGCTTGGCCCGCTGTGTTCATCCAGCTCTACACCTTGTTATCTCAAACATCTCTACTGATGTTGTTTTATTTGCAGTGTGAGGATGATTCAAAAACATGGAGGTGTAAACACAATGAATTAGATGGACAATTAACAATCTAGTATTGCCAAGAATAGAATATGCTAATCTGCTAGAATATATAAAGCTAAACAGTTTACAGATCAATACTTAACATTATATCTATCTAAATAGTTCTGCTGTTCAGAAACAAAGCAGAAGTTGATGGAAAACCTCAGCAAGTCTGTGAAGAGAAATCAGAGTCAATGTTTCATGTCCACTGATCATTCCTTAGTTCAGATGTTCGGATGTTTATCGTGTGTTACAAGTATTAAATATTTAATTTTTTCACATTGTGAATCCTACATTCTGTCCTTTTTCAAAGTGTACTAAATATTAATGTTATGCAGTTCTGCTTCAAAGGATAACTGTAAGCTGTAACGCAAACTACTTGGCAGTTTTTGATGTATTCTCCCTTGCTTATACAAATATTCGAATGATCAACTCCCATTCCACAATGCCCCCCTCTCGCTCAGCACCAAGTGATAAATTGGCAAATGCATTAGGTTTAAAAAGGTGACTTTTCTAATGCTGGAAACAATGCTACAGCAAGCAGCGCGTATGGGGAATTAGCTCAAATGGTAGAGTACTCACTTAGCATGCGAGATGTAGCAGGGTTGTTGCACACATTCTTGATAGCTCAGCTGGTAAAGCAGAGGACTGTAGCATGTGGCAAATCTGTCATCCTTAGGTCGCCAGTTCATTTCCGGCTCGAAGGAGTTCCCAACTTCCTTTGGTCAAGCTAAACAGTTGTTGAATATTTCAGAGCATTAATGACCTGATCAATCAAGTCACATGAAAATAAAGCAAATAACTAACCTGCCTGTGGTGGTTGGTTCCTCAGCTCGTTATAGCATGGTGCTAATAATGCCAAGGTCATGCGTTCAATTCCCCTACTGGCCAACTCTGTAGGATTTTAGCCACAAGTTAAATGCTTTGTGCTCTGACTGGGTAATTGCACGGTCATCTCTATCTTGGGCGGCCTGGTGGCTCAGTGGTTAGCACTGCTGCCTCACAGTGCCAGGGACCCAGGTTCGATTCCACCCTCAGGTGACTGTGTGGAGTTTGCACATTCTCTCTGGGTCTGTGTGAGTTTCCTCCACGTGCTCTGGTTTCCTCCTACAGTCCAAAGATTAGGATGGGTGGATTGCCCACAGTGTCCAGGGATGTTTAGATGGGTTAGACATTGGAAAATGCAAGGGTAGGGGTAAGTATCTGGGTGGGATGCTCTCCAGAGGGACAGTGTGGACTTGTTGGGCTGAATGGCCTGTTTCCACACTGTAGGGATTCTGATAAAAAATGAAAGAAAGGAAAAATCCTGATCTGTGAGAGCTGGCTACACCCTTTCACCCTGTTTAAACAAAATCCAAGGCCTCCCTAGCTGTTTACTCTAGTGGCCTTAACTAGCCAGTTCACAACCTCTCATTCAATCTCACTCTTAAAAGAAACCAGGACAAAAATAACCTCTTAAAATTACGGTATCATCACAATCTCTACTATTAACTCCCATTCTCACTCTCGCAACATCCAGGAGGCAAAAACTCTTGTTATCCATTTTAATATGTCTAGCTGGTTTCCTCATGGAATCTAATTTGTTCTTCCTAACTAACATTTTAGCCTTTCTTTGCATTTTGTCAAAGTATCTGTCTGGCTTTCACTTCTGGGCAGCTGTATACTTTTTTTCTTGAAGGTGAATGCTTCCCCTAGTTTCTTTAGTTCACCATTGACGGTAGATTTTCCGTTTAGAATTTTTCGATGTAGTAGGAATCTCGTTATGTATCGTGTTCTGATATATGTGTTTAAACATGTGGCACCACTTTGCTGTTGATCTACCTCCTAGCCTAATAAACCACTTAAGTGGATGCCCTTGTATGATTTTATAATTCCAGTCTTAGACACACTGTCTCTTAAACAGAGTGTAAATTCCAATCACATTGTGGTCACTGCTACGTAGGAGTCATTTAATCTGAACTCAGTATCTTTCACTTACAGATTAAGTTAGATTTTAGGAACAAAGTTTACCATGAACATCAACACTTTAAGCTGCCATATCCCACTCTCAGGTGTATCCTGGTCATTATCAGTGTAGCTGAGGCAATTGTATACTCAATTGCCTCAGCTACACTGATAATGACCAGGATTACCAACATATGCCCATCTTTATTTGGGATAATGGTGTATGCAATGTTTTTGTGGTGTAAGTGTGTTTAAGGTGTGAATGAAGGAATACCAGCCATTAAGTCTAGTGTGCAAAGGATACTATCCAGTGATGACAAACTGTTCAAATGTAACAGAACAGGGAGGGGTAATAATTATAAGTGGCAAAAGATATTGGCCCATTTTACTTCAGACCTTGTAAGTTGTTTATTCAAACTTTTATATCTTCTACCCAATGGAAGAGAGTGGGAGAGAGTATAACCGGGCTGGGAGGGATGTTGGATTATGTTATTCATTTTCCTGGGCTTTCAGACAGAGTCAATGGATGGAAGGCAGGTTTGTGTGATGGGCTGGGCTTTGTTTATGACTCTGGCTCTGCTTGTGTTGTGAGAAAGGGTCAGTGGACCCAAAACGTCAACTCTGATGTTTTCTTCACAGATGTTGCCAGACCTGCCGAGATTTTCCAGCAATAGTGATAATGGGAACTGCAGATGCTGAAGAATCCAAGATAATAAAGTGTGAAGCTGGATGAACACAGCAGGCCAAGCAGCATCTCAGGAGCACAAAAGCTGACGTTTCGGGCCTAGACCCTTCATCAGAGAGGGGGATGGGGAGAGGGTGCTGAAATAAATAGGGAGGGAAGGGGAGGCGGACCGAAGATGGAGAGAAAAGAAGATAGGTGGGGAGGTGGGGAGGTAGGGAGGGGATAGGTCAGTGCAGGGAAGACGGACAGGTCAAGGAGGTGGGATGAGGTTAGTATGTAGGAAATGGAGGTGCGGCTTGGGGTGGCTGGAAGGGATGGGTGAGAGGAAGAACAGGTTGGGGAGGCAGAGACAGGCTGGGTTGGTTTTGGGATGCATTGGGGGGAGGAGAAGAGCTGGGCTGGTTGTGTGGTGCAGTGGGGGGAGGGGACGAACTGGGCTGGTTTTGGGATGAATTTGGGGAAACCAAGCGGAGGCTTGGGGACCGCTTTGCAGAACACCTCCGCTCGGTTCGCAATAAACAACTGCACCTTCCAGTCATGAACCATTTCAACTCCCCCTCCCATTCCTCAGACGACACGTCCAGCAGTGCCACAATGATGCCACCCGAAGGTTGCAGGAACAGCAACTCATATTCCGCTTGGGAACCCTGCTGCCCAATGATATCAATGTGGACTTCACAAGCTTCAAAATCTCCCCTTCCCCACCGCATCCCAAAACAAGCCCATCTCAATATGTATTCACACCTTCCCTTTTCACCTTGAGGTTGAATACAATGGGCAGTCAGTAATCATTCACTGGCTACTGCTTCCAGAATATGGGGCTGTGGCACTCCTATGTATGATGGGAAACACACCTTCCATTGTTGCACAATATTAATGCAATCTTACTGGTTCCATTGCCTCCTCATCAGCTGGGAACTCACAATAACATTGAACTTGTATTCCTGAGAACAATCGTTCAAATAGGTGTCAATAATTTATTCTGTTGCCCATAATGAATTAACCTCTTTATTGAAATTTACAGGAACTTACATACAGATACATACAGCGCAGGAACAATCTATTCCAATTGGTCAATGTTAACATTCATGCCCCATGTAAATCTGCTCATATTCTAATTATCTCTGACTCTGTTGTCTCCATTTTCATTCATATACTCGAGCGTCTATAAGCTCTTCAGTGCTGTTTGTTTTAGTCAACAAATTAGCTTGGGTTTCACATTTTAACCATATTGCATGAAGAGGAGTCTCCTAAATTATTTATTTGATCTCGAATAAAATCCTAGCAAATTATAGAATCCCTACTGTGCGGAAGCAGGCCATCCGGCCCATCAGTTCTGAACCGGATCCCCATATAGCATCCCACTCAGACCCCTCCTATCCCCGTAACCCAGCATTTCCCATCATTAATCCACCTAACCTACACATCTCTGGATACTATGGGCCATTTAGCATGACTAATCCACCTAAATCTGCATACCTTTGGACTGCTCATCTCTTAGTAGCGATCTTATGTTTATGTCTTTACTGACTCCTAGTTTTTCCATAAACATCATAATAAACCAATTCTTAATTTTAAAGTCAATTGTCTTATCTTGTCTTGGTCTTCTCCTATCCAAAGAACTACAGTCTGCTCTGCTCAATCTTTCTTGGTGGTTGCATTCATTCGGTGCTGTTAACATCTGAGAAAATCTTTTCTGTGTCACCTCCAGCTCTATAATATCTGTTTGTAAATTGGAGACCAGAACTATGCATTTTATCTCAAGTATTGTTTAACTAACATTCAATATAAAGTTAACTTTAGCTAACTGCTTTAATATTCTATTCCTGTATTAATGAAGCCCAATACTTTGTGATTGATAGGGACGTTTCAATTTGTAGCATTACTTTTAGTGTTTTAGTTATCTGCATTCCTTGATATCTTTGCTCCTCTGCCCAACTTGTTTATTTCTATTTCCAAGAAAAAACTTGCACTTTGTTCTTTCAGCCAAAAGTTACATTCCCACGGTCCACACTGCACCAAAGTTAATTGATGCTCATCCACATTTTGGTAAACCCTTTTGCCTTCACATAAATTATTGTAGACCTCCACAGTATTAACCTGCATCCTTACTTGGATATCACTTGCAAATTTTAACACTGTACCTCCAAGGTTAAGCCTAGACCATTTATGTCAATGATAAATAACAATGTCTTCATCAAGGATCCCTGTGGAATGCCACTTTCAGGATTTCTGAGAAGCATCACTCAAATCTTATCTCTTCCTGTAGCAATCTTCCAAAGTATTGATGACCTAGCCCCTTACTATTGTTACAATTCTTCTATGCAACATTCTGTTTGGTAATAATCACACTTCTCAAAACCTATGGCATGTTATTTAACAGCATTTTACCCAAGAATTTGCTTTTTGATTGAATTAAATCCACTGTGTGGAAAGTAATCCTGAATAATAATATATTTAACAACATTTATACTCTACATTTCATGCTTTGCAGGTTAACTATGAAACCGATAGAGCACTTCTGGTTGCATTTATTCTCATTTTTTTGCGGGGATGTCAATTGATCCCTTGGATTTTAAACATGAAATATTTCTTCTGGTTACTGAAGAAAGAAAAGAAGGATATATCAAACTCAGGTCATTGTCTGAGGGTAAGTTATTATTCTCTTGGTAAGTGATGGTGTGGGACCCCTCCACAACATTCCAGCATCTTCCTCAATACTCTTCCTGAGAAATTGATCTTTCCTCGCTGCTTTGATGATGTTGTATATTCATAGCTTTTGAGCTGTGAATAGTAGTCTGAGAATTTATTATAGAGAATGGAGATTGGCATGCCATTCAATATGATCCCGAAAGCAATGCAGCCAAAAGCAAAAATCCTTCCAAGCACTGTTTCTGGGCAGACATCTCCGTAGCCTACAGTGGAAATGCTAACCTGTAAGCAAATAAAGTCTTTATTCAGTAGGTATCTTGACATAGCATTTTAAAAACAAACATTATAAGCAAATTATTAAATGCTTTCAAATCGATGGCATTGGAACAAAAGACTAGACACAACTGAGAGGGGAAGAGACGATGGGCAGAGCTGGGAGATTGAAGCAAGTCAAACCTGCGATGGAGATGATGGGTTAGGGTTAGGGTTAGCACTCAGTGACACAAAATACTGGAAAGTGTTAAGTGTAATTGGGAGGGGATGTTGAGACAAATATTCAACAATGCAAGCAAAACATAAATGTTGCAGTGTTGAGAAAACAGCAATAGGATCAGGTTGGATCCCACTAATGAAGAAAAGTAACTCCAGTTGATAATAATGGACATTATAATACTTTAGTAGGAGGAATTTGGAGCAAGTCAATATTGCCAACTCCACATCAGCATATATCACCAACTCTAGCAGAAAACACACTCAAGCCATAGAGTCAGACAGCATTGAAACAGACCCTTCATCCTAGCTCGTCCATGCCCACCAGGTATGCTAAACTGAACTAGTCCTATTTGCCTGCTTTTGGTCCAAACCCATCTAAACCTTTCCTCTTCATGTACCTGTCCAATTGTCTTTTAAATGTTGCAATTCCATATCCCTACCACAGCATGTTTACAACTGTGAATCGCTTATCTATTATTAATGGTATAAGAGACAATACATAATCCAACCAGGAGAACGTCTGACATGCAGGGAACAAACACAGATCTTGCGCTAACTGTTGTAATTTTTGTCATAAGCTTTCTAATAAACAAAAGCAGGAAGTGTGATGCAGTTTTAAGTACAAAGTGCATTCAGTTCACTATAAACCAAGTATTTACATTAGCAAGTTAACTTGAAAATTCAAATTCACATGCCTAATGAGATTCAGACTAATTCTCACGTTCATCTCTCGCTTTCAGAAAAAGGTATGCTTTTAAATGTTCGAAGGTGATTCTTTCACGGATCATGAAGTTACCATGGCAACTAACAAATTCATGCCTCCTTGCCTTAAATCTGATTTAACAATTTCTCTCATGCACTTCTCAAATGTGCTTTTCAGAAATGCAATATTTTCCCTGTTTATAAACATACAATAGATTGAAGCTGGACATAACCTTGTGTGTTACACATGCACAAATTCACGCAAGAGAAAAGGCTGTACATGTGAGGTGCATTAAAAAGTGAATTTATTTTCACCTTAACTACTGGCTATATTAACATGTAATTCCTTGGTGATTTGCAATTGCTTCTCTTTCTACTAAAAAGCAGCTTCCCACTTCAGGGTCCAACCCATTTTTTCTGTTGAACACCCTTCCTAGTGAGGATACCATTAACGACCAAAGTCCTATTGTCAACCAATACACCAGACTACCATCTAAAGTGAGGTGCTGACAGAAGTAGTGAAGCGTAAACTGCCAGTGTTCAGCTCTTTACAACAGGGTTTACCCTGGGAGTGTTTGTTGATAGTGTAGAAGAAGCTTTACTCTATATCTATCCCCATGCTGGGAGTGATTGGTGGGGACAGAGTAGAGAGAATTTTACTTTCATTTAAAAAAAAGGTAGCTTTACCTTGTATCTAACCCTGTGCTGTCCCTGTTCTGGGCATGTTTGACAGTGACAGTGTAGAGTGAGATTTACTCTGTATCTAACCCTGAGCAGCACCTGCCCTGGCAGTGTTTGATGGTGTTAGCGTGGCAGGAGTTTTAATCTCAGTTTTAAAAAGTAGAGGGGCCTCACACTATAACTCAGAGGGTGGCGAATCTGCAGAATTCACTGCCACAAAACGCTTTGGAGGCCAAGTCACTGAATATATTTAACAATGACATTGATAGATTTCTAGATGCTAAAGGTGTCAAGGGATGGGGGTGGGGGGTGGGGGGGGGTTAGTGCGGTGGGTGCAGGGAGAAAATGGGAGCATGGCATTGAGATAGAGGGTCAGCCATGATCGTATTGAATGGAAGAGCAGTCTCATTGAGCTACTCTGCTTTCCATATTTCTATCATATAGAAAGATAAAACAACGTAAAATTTTAGATAGCCTTTTTTCCTAGAGAAATGTAAATCTCTTGGTCTTTTCCCATTCTCTATGTTTGCATATTCGTAAAATGTTCTTACAGCACTTTTGCTCTTTGCTGAGTCATCTCCATTTCATTGTTGTCCTCACCTTTCCTGGACTGATGTTGACAAGCCTCACTACCCACTATTAGTGAGGATGCAATATTAAAGTAACTATTTCAACAACACACAATTTTGTTCAAATTGACACTAAAATGCTAACCAAAAAAGCTATAAAGATATGCTTGAGGGAAAGTCCTCATTTGTGTCAGCTGGAAGTCCATCTTATCATAGCATGGCACAGATATACAGCATCCTCCTTTAATCATATTTGTTATTTTGAAGCACTGTAGAGGGAGCTTATCTCTGTAACAAAATCAGAAATTGCTGAATGAACTCAACTTGTCTGGCAACATCTGTGGGGAGAAAGCAGAGTCAACATATTGGGTCCAGTGGCCTTTCTTCAGAACTTATCACTGTATTTGAACTATGAATATAACTGGAGAACACTGATATTGAAAACTAATGATATTATCCCCCGGATGCAGAGACAGCACCTATTATTGCTTTTGATCTGTATACCCCAGTAATGGATCTCTTCAGAAAGTTTCTGGAACAAAGTTCATCCCTGTCCTGTAGAATACCATCAGAAAACAACATATGCAGAATAATATCCCCTGCTTTAAGCCCTGAAGATAGTTAACTGTTAAACATTGTGACATTTCTCCTTTAATTCCCAAATTCTTAGATTGTACTCACCGCAGCCCACCACCAGGCATGAGGTATGGAGGTAAAATTAGTGTGTGGGACATCATGTTCAACAGAGAAGACCAGAGCAGAAAAGGAAAATATGCCCATGGCTATAAAAAGGAAAAGACAGCCAACCTGCTGGTAACATTGCTTCAGTGTGAAACCAAAGGCCCTCAATCCAGTGGAATGCCGAGCAAGTTTTAAAATCCGGAAAATTCTCATCAATCTCATAATCCTCAGCACTTGGCCAACTTTTCCCACTCTGCCCACTTTCTCAATATCCTGATCGTGTCTCCCATAGTCTTCATCCTCGAAACATTCTAAGGTGACTTGGAGATAAAAGGGAAGGATTGCAATGAGGTCAACTGCATTTAGAACACTCCGTGCAAATTTCTCAATGTCTGGTGTGGACATTATTCTTAGCAGGTATTCTGTAGTAAAGAAAATGATGCAAATGGTCTCTACATGCTCCATGTAAGTATGTCCACTCAGCTGGCCAGCTGCGCTTGTGTACTGCATCTCTTCAACTGTGTTCAAGACCATGGCTACAATGGAGATTAATACAAACAAACTGGAAGCAACTGCCATCATCTTAGCTATTACTGAAGAGAATGGCTTTTCCATTAAGTTCCAGATGACTCTTCTCTGGTGACCATATTTCAAATCTCGGAAGTGCTCCTCATCTTCCTCTACCTCAAGCTCGGCTTGCAGTTCTCGCTGGACCTTGAGCTGCTCATTCAATTCATCTTGTCTCTCTTCAAAAGAGATTCGACAGCACCTATTACTGTTTTTGATCCGTATACCCCAGTAATGGATCTCCTCGAGAAAGTTTCTGGGACAGAGCTCATTTTTGATCCACAGAACCCCTGTCCTGTAGAAGTTAAAGATATGGTGGAAGATTGCAGGATCACGGTCAAAGAAATATTCATTGTTTGGAACACTGTAATCATCACACAAACCCAATTTCCTCGTGGAGTCCGTGTAAGTGGCCAATTTTCCAAGCCGGGTCTTAGGAAAACGGGCTGCAGCCATGTAGGCAATCTGGAAAACTTTGCCTCCAACGTTAATATTCAACTCATTATCCTTTGAAGAAGAATCAGTGCTGTATTGGCGAATAGTCGGTGATTCATCATCAGATTCTATATCATCATAATTAATTTCATAGATATCAGACCCAAGTTCTTGCATGGAACTCCACGGTTTCAAGGCACATTCTTTTTCCAAAGCAAAATCATTCCCTTGGTGCTGAGATACATTCAAGCTGTCTCGTAATTTATAGTTTGCAAACAGACTCTGGCGCCTTAACTTAAGTTTAAACATTTCTGTGTTTAAGAGAACTTAACCGTCAGGAGGAAGAGGATTGAACTGCATTGAGTTGACTGAAGAGAAATGCTGCTGACCCTATTAATTGTGCTGACTGTGAGGATCTAGGGGCTTAGGCGGTGAATTAAATATTATCCCATTTTAGCTGCATCTTTCCAGTGCCACTGACATCTTTCTTTCCTGCTCACTGATCAATCAATTTATTTAGTCGTGTTTCTCTCCGGGGGTTGGGGGTACGGTGGGGGGGGTGGGGTGTGTAATTCAGACAGTATATTTCCTGTGTCATAATCAGTCATGCAAATTAATTTATTGTCTTGTAACCAATCTATTATATCAATTAACTATTGTAGGACAATTTATGTTATTAAAGTGATGGCAATATAAAATAATAACAAATGCTTTTCAGTAATAATGATTACAAAAAAATTTAAGACTGCGTGTACAAAATAATACCTTGAAGCTATCTTCTACAGCTCAAATAAGATACAGGGGGTGCCCATTTTATGAACCAAAACAGAAATTCTGGAAAAGCTCAGCAGGTCTGGCAGCATCTATGCAGAGAAACCAGAGTTAGTGTTTCGGGTCCGGTCTGATTTTCTCTTCACAGACTCTGCCAGACCTGCTGAGCTTTTCCAGCAACATCTGTTTTTGTTTCTGATTTTACAGCATCTGCAGTTCTTTCAGTCCCAATTTATGAAAATCTGGCTTAACGAATGTTTGTGCTTAAGAACGTGTTCTCGTACAGGGGTGTAATATTAAAGACCCAACATACAAATATTTCCTCAACTTATGAATGGCTGCTCTCCAACTTTGCATTGTGTTCTGACTTGTGTATAAACCAACTTGCCAATGGACTCCAGAACAGAACCCATTCACTACAGGCTGCATACTGTATCCATGACTCATAAGACTGATCACAAAACTAGTACAACTCTAAGTTGAAAAGAAGTCCTAGTCAGGAACATAAAGCCTTGCAGTAATTAGCCTTCTCTTCTTCCAAACAATGTGTAAAATAATACATTCACTTTACTGTGCTACATATAAGAAGAAAATTCATGGACAGAAATGTTGCTGTGTCTTAATCCTAGCCCCTGGTTTTATGTTACCTGTATGACATATTGAACAAAAACAGAAAGAACTGTGGATGCTGTAAATCAGAGATAAGAATAGAAATTGCTGGAAAAGCTCAACAAGATTGGCAGCATCTCTGAAGAGAAATCAGATTTAACGTTTCGGGTTGAGTAACCCTTTCTCAGAACTTTGAGTTCTGAGGAAAGGTCCATCAACCCAAAATGTTATCTCTGATTTCTCTCCACATGTGCCAGACCTGCTGACATTTTCCAACAATTTCTATTTTTGTCTCTAATATATTGAATATTCTTTTATCCATTCATTATGTTTTGCAGTTTTTACAGGAAGTGGTTCCTTAGTTTCTGTATTTTTGGACGGTCCTTTAAGTGGATCATGTGTCTTCTATAAACTGTAATATCTTCACTCTACTTACCCAAGGATTGGGTAAACATTACAGGATCCAAGTTTTGCACAGGTGCCAACTGTATCAATGGAATGTGCATTGAACTGCCATGCGATCTCATTTTTAGAACGCAGATAAATATTCATTTCGTCAAAGCGGAACTGAGCCTATGAGCCAATGGTCAAATTTATTCAACGCTATCAATCCCCCAAAATGTTTCATATTTGGAGCCAAGACTAAGTATATACTTCAGGTGAAATGGAATCCCCAAATGGGGAGTAATCAGATATTATCCTGCCCTCATTTTAAACTCGTACGTTCTGCTGTTATATTTAAGTTCTGTCATAATTTGCAGTATCCACGTTTATATTGGCAAGTGCCTGTGTGAATTTGCCACCGTGTATAAAGGGAGCAACTCTGTGGAGACTGCACTGTGTATTTGTCTGAAAATTACAAGAAATAATTATAAAACGGCATGAACTTTTTTTGTTTTAATACCATAAAAGTTGTGAGACAATAGGAAAAATGTAAAGTAAATGTGAAATCCCTGCAGACTGTACATAAACCATTAAATGTAAGTTAAACCTAATTCAATAAAACATTCAAGATAATAAAATGTGAGGCTGGATGAATACAGCAGGCCAAGCAGCATCCCAGGAGCACAAAAGCTGACGTTTCGGGCCTAGACCCTTCATCAGAGAGGGGGATGGGGTGAGGGTTCTGGAATAAATAGGGAGAGAGGGGGAGGCGGACCGAAGATGGAGAGAAAAGAAGATAGGTGGAGAGGAGAGTATAGGTGGACAGGTAGGGAGGGGATAGGTCAGTCCAGGGAAGACGGACAGGTCAAGGAGGTGGGATGAGGTTAGTAGGTAGGAGATGGAGGTGCGGCTTGGGGTGGGAGGAAGGGATGGGTGAGAGGAAGAACAGGTTAGGGAAGCAGAGACAGGTTGGACAGGTTTTGAGGTGCAGTGGGTGGAGGGGAAGAGCTGGGCTGGTTGTGTGGTGCAGTGGGGGAGGGGACGAACTGGGCTGGTTTTGGGATGCGGTGGGGGAAGGGGAGATTTTGAAGCTTGTGAAGTCCACATTGTTACCATTGGGCTGCAGGGTTCCCAAGTGGAATATGAGTTGCTGTTCCTGCAACCTTCGGGTGGCATCATTGTGGCACTGCAGGAGGCCCATGATGGACATGTCATGTAAAGAATGGGAGGGGGAGTGGAAATGGTTTGCGACTGGGAGGTGCAGTTGTTTATTGCAAACCGAGCGGAGGTGTTCTGCAAAGTGGTCCCCAAGCCTCCGCTTGGTTTCCCCAATGTAGAGGAAGCCACACAAGGTACAGTGGATGCAGTATACCACATTGGCAGATGTGCAGGTGAACCTCTGCTTAATATGGAGAGTCATCTTGGGGCCTGGGATAGGGGTGAGGGAGGAGGTGTGGGGGCAAGTGTTTCACATTGGCAGATGTGCAGGTGAACCTCCACTGTACCCGGTGTGGCTTCCTCTACATTGGGGAAACCAAGCGGAGGCTTGGGGACCACTTTGCAGAACACCTCCGCTCGGTTCGCAATAAACAACTGCACCTCCCAGTCGCAAACCATTTCCACTCCCCCTCCCATTCTTTACATGACATGTCCATCATGGGCCTCCTGCAGTGCCACAATGATGCCACCCGAAGGTTGCAGGAACAGCAACTCATATTCCGCTTGGGAACCCTGCAGCCCAATGGTAACAATGTGGACTTCACAAGCTTCAAAATCTCCCCTTCCCCCACCGCATCCCAAAACCAGCCCAGTTCGTCCCCTCCCCCACTGCACCACACAACCAGCCCAGCTCTTCCCCTCCACCCACTGCACCTCAAAACCTGTCCAACCTGTCTCTGCTTCCCTAACCTGTTCTTCCTCTCACCCATCCCTTCCTCCCACCCCAAGCCGCACCTCCATCTCCTACCTACTAACCTCATCCCACCTCCTTGACCTGTCCGTCTTCCCTGGACTGACCTATCCCCTCCCTACCTGCCCACCTATACTCTCCTCTCCACCTATCTTGTTTTCTCTCCATCTTCGGTCCGCCTCCCCCTCTCTCCCTATTTATTCCAGAACCCTCACCCCATCCCCCTCTCTGGTGAAGGGTCTAGGCCTTAAACGTCAGCTTTTGTGCTCCTGGGATGCTGCTGGGCCTGCTGTGTTCATCAAGCCTCACATTTTATTATCTTGGATTCTCCAGCATCTGCAGTTCCCATTATCAATAAAACGTTCAGATAATGTTATTCACTGTGATGAATTGACTGTTAGTGAGAAATCATGTTTCCAATACTTGTAGGGATAGGAAGCTTTTTCCTTTTTATTCTATCACAGAATGTCGGCATTGCCAGCAAAGTCAGCATTTAGTGCCCATCCCCAATTGTACTTGACAATGTGGTAGACATCTTCCTTCTTGAACAACTGCAGTCAATGTAGTATGCAAACATGCTGCTGTTAGGAATAGAGTTTCAAAATTTTGACTTAGTTATAGGGAGGGAATAATGATACATTTCCGAGTCAGGATGATGAGTGTCTTGGAGAAGGAATTTCAGGGGGTGGTGTTCCCATGTATCTGTTGCCTAAATACTGGAATTCAATTGCAGCTAAAAGGCATCAGAACCACAGAATCTCAGCTTACCTGCAAAATGAAGGTTAATGAAGCTACTTACCTATCTCAACTTTACTAGGAGCTTCCACTATTACGAATTATTGCAACGGTAACAATATTCAGCCATCTGCTGTCTGGCAACAATTCAGAGGCTGATCAGTATATCTTAGGTTTTAAGATTTTTATCTCATTGGATTCCCCTCTTACATTTAACCTCTGGGTATATGTATTGTGTTACTATTTCATCGTTACTTACTCATTAATAAACTCCCCATTTTTATTAATTCAGGATAGCCTGGTTAAATTGTCTCCTTTCAAAACATATGCTCATTTGGGTCTGGGGGAAATGTATCCGCACAGGGAGGGAGTTTTTTTTTAACTTTGCTATGACCAACCAAGGGGTTGGCGAATTAATGGAGGAAGGGTATTTCAACCCTCAGCACCCACAAACATAAGGACTCAAGGGGATCACATCTGGAACCATCGTGAATTGGGGAATCTCACTTGGTGTCAGGTCCTTTCTTCTTTCAATATTTGATTCAATGAACCTAGGATTTGCCTTGTTAGAATTTCTTCCTTTAAATTCCTTGGTTTTGTTGTGCCTTTTCCCTCACATCAATAGAAAGGACAGCGAGATGTTTTTAGTTTCTTAGCTCTAAGGCTTCTGATTGCTCTACACTTACAGAACTGAAACAAATCGCAGCTGGACCAATCTGAGGGCTGTTGCCCGGTCCTATTTCCTCAACTCAAAATCTCCTTGTGCTGTCCTGACTCGATAATGTATCAGTCTCAGAGCTCCAAGCGCAATATTGTCATGTACACTTAAAAATATGTTGATGGATAAGGTCGAGTGCAAGTTACATGCAAATTTCCATGTCATTCTTTACTGATAATGACATTTATACAAATTTCAAAATAGATTTGCATCAAATTTTCTTCACTCGCAATGTCATGTTGTGCATTCGTTGAGTATGACACCTTGGGGGTGATCATTGACATCTGCCTGAAACAGATACCTGCCTCAGCTGCCTATTGATGTCTGAGCCATGGGGAGACTCAGATCACTTTAGCATTTTGATGGTGACCTGTGATGGCCAAAAAAGCCCCAGCTTGCAATTTATCGATTCCATAATGGTGGGAAATTATCAGGCTCTCACTCCCAGCTAGCCAATGTCGGGCAAGGCAAGTATGAGCAATAATCCACAGGAGAGGTGAGAATGGGCTGGGGCCTGGGAGGTCAGAAGCACTTCTGTTCCTTTTGAGCAAACCTAAAAGTTTCAATTCCCTGAACAGTTATTTCAGCACTTCTCAGTGGCTCCAGCTGAATGAGATCACTGATGAGGCTTCGTTCAAATGGATGGAACATTGCTTTGTCAGCATGTATCAAACAATTGACAACTGCTGAGGTTTCTGATAGTCAGAGAGTCACACAGCACAGAAACAGGCCAGTTAGTCCAACCAGTCCATACTGAACATAACTCCAAACTAAACTAGTCCCACTGCACTTAGCCCATATCCCTCCAAACCTTTCTTACTCAGGTATACCATTGAAATGTACGAAATCTAGAAGTGAATCTATAAATAAGGATGAATCTCAGGAGAAGGTTATTACTTTACTCTCAATCCACCATTTTAGATGATTGCTAATGAATGTTTCGTAGTAAAATATGAGCTCCAGCCATCATGTGCTTGTACATGTGATCTTCATTTAAAAATCCTTCAGATGTACTGCAGCTGAGGGATTATATTAAGAATATGAAGGAATATCTTGGATCAACTGCAGAGCTTAATGTAGGAAAGGAAAGCCAACCTGAGGATGAAAGTTGATCAGTTGTATACGAGCCCTCGCTATAAAACTAAATCATTATTGACTCTGGTAGTGATTTAAATCTTACCAGGGGTCTTAAAATGCAAACCCAGATTGTGTGCACACTCTGATGCAACTGATTTCAGTCAATGATAAAATACAAGGCATGCCTCCAATAAGGTTATTCAACTAGCTCCCAATACAGGGGCTACCTTAAGGCAGCTCAGACCATTCTCAAACTCAGCGAAATACTTACCAATTTGAATACAGGCTCCAACAGACTGTAGACAGAGAAGTATAAATGTTATAACAAAATAAAGAACTGCAGGCGCTGGAAATCTGAAATAAAAAGTGAAATAGGTGAAAAAATTCAATAGGCCTGGCAACAAAGAAAGAAATAGAGTTAACGATTCGAGTCTAGTTCAGAATTTTCTCCAACAATTTATGTTTTTGTTATAAATGTGATGTTATTTTTGCAACACTTAGTTTCCAGATTGAAATTATTTTAGATGATTGAAGTCTTTTCAAAAGAAACCTCCATGTAGGAAATAGGATATTCCCATACTCTTGTTTCTCAGTTGTAGAACATTTACTTCTGAACAAAGAACAAAAGAAAATTGCAACACAGGAACTGGCCCTTCGGCCCTCCAAACCTGCACCAATCCAGACCCTCTATCTAAACCTGTCGCCTATTTTCCTAGGATCTATATCTTTCTGCTCCCTGCCCATTCACTTATCTGTCTAGATACATCTAAACAGGGTCACAAGCTTCTGATTTAAGTCCTACCCAAGGCTGGATGAAAAAAAATCAAAGTTTCCCTTCTGGTGCAGCTGTGGAGAGGGATGCTGATCTCTCTCAGCTGCTGAGATAGTAGGAACTGCCGATGCTGGAGAATCTGAGAAAACAAGGTGTAGCACAGGATGAACACAGCAGACCAAGCAGCATCAGAGGAGCAGGAAAGCTGACGTTTCGGGTCGAGACCATTCTCTTGAGCCGAAACGTCAGCTTTCCTGTTCCTCTGCTGCTGCTTGGCCTTCTCTCAGCTGCTGTTTTTTTTGGATAAAAAGCTGACACCTCCTCAAGGATGGATGTAAAAGTTCCTATGGCACAATTTTGATGACAAGGAAGGGAGTTATCCTGGGGTCTTAGCCAATATTTATCCCACAATCAACATCACAAAACAAAATTATCTGTTCATTATCATGATGTGTGGGAGTTTGTGACAGAAATATTTGTTGCCACAATTCTTCCATTATAACAGTGATTATCTAAAAACAAGTTAATTTAATTGAAAGTGCAGTGGACACCTGACAAATATGTAAGGAAGATCATATTCAATAATTAGTTTTAGTTTAGTTATTATCAGTTAATTAAAGTAGATTAAATAATTAATCTAATATTGTGTTAATCTGATTAATTGCAATCAATATGGGAAGTTGGTATCACATACTGACTCTTCGACAGTAGATGGCAAGTGAAGGCTATGACTATATTTTATGGGTTTAATTATAAAGTAAAAATTGTTAGCCTGTCAAGTTTTAATGAGAAAAAGCCAAGCCACCATACTCTCTTAAAACTTAATTTACAATTAATTGTATGGAATAACATCTGTGGAATATCACACCTTCAACCTGTGTTCTAAAGTACTTTATTTCAACTTATAAGATCTTAAAATCAACACTTCCTACTGAATTACATACAGTATCTTTTGTTTTGTGCATCAGTTTTTCCAGCTGTGTCGTCCTTTTTATTTATCCATACATTGATTTATTACATTGTGTTAAGTAAATGCTGTATTTCACTATCTTAGCTTTAGCAGTCTTATTGTCTTTATGTTCACTTTGTGGCAATTTTAAGTAGTGCATTATCTACTTTGTAATTTTTGTATTTAAGTTATATGTTATTGTATCACTTCTACTATTAATTAACTCTGCTCCAAGCGCTAAACGGCCAGTATTAAAAGTATACACTGGCAATCGGTTTCTTTAAAAGGAGCATATGATGCCCATTTAGTGTAATATAAATTCTAAAGGATACCAAATCACCAACCAATTGTTTGGGATAAACACCAAAATTGCTTGAGAAACTCAGCAGGCCTGGCAGCACCTGTGGAGAGAGAAACAGAGTTTTCAAGTCCAGTATGGCAGTTCTTCAGAGCCGAAAAGCGTTGGAAAATCTATTTTTTATATACTTCTGACAGAGGCCGAGGAGGAGCAGGGAGAAAAGAAGGTGTGGAGGCTGTGCATGTAAAGCAAAAAGTTTATAAATTGTGGTGAAAGAGAAATGGAGATGCAAAATGGGGCTAAATTAAAATATGAAAGGGAGAAAAGGGGGACCCTCCATGGAAGTGTCATCCAGGTATATAGCTACACTTAAGGGTGAGGCACTTTTGGCAGACATCTGGTGATTTGGTGGGAACAGTGACGGGAGGATGAGGCTAGAAACAGATGAGAGAGGTTCAGTGGGACTGGGGTAGGGAACAATGCATGTATGGAAGATGCAGCAAGATACTGCTGGGCTTGGGGCCTTGGAAGAACTGGCAATTGCATATGATCCATGGCTCAACAGGCTTTTATCACATAAAAACAGCACGTGACCAATTGGACCACAGGAAATAGGAACAGGAGTAGGCCATTCTGCCCCTCAATTCTGCTCCACCATTCAATAGGATCATGGCTGATCCTCACACCCACTTTCCTGACATTTCCCCATGACTCTTGATTCCCTGGCTGATCAAGAATTTATCTGTCTCAGCCTTAAATATACACAAGGACTCTACCCCCACAGCTCTCTGTGGCAAGGAGTTTCAAAGACTCTCAACCCTCTGAGAGAAGAAATTTCTCCTCATCCCAGTATTAAATTGGCACCCTTTTATTCTGAGACTGTGCTCCCTTGTCTTAGACTCTCCTTCGGGTGGCATCATTGTGGTGTTGCAGGTGGCCCATGATGGACATGTCGTCTGAGGAATGGGAGGGGGAGTTGAAATGGTTTGTGACTGGAAGGTGCAGTTGTTTATTGCGAACCGAGCGGAGGTGTTATGCAAAGCGGTGCAAATCCTGCAGTGCCACAATGATGCCACCCGAAGGTTGAAGGAACAGCAACTCATATTCCGCTTGGGAATCCTGCAGCTCAATGGTAAAAATGTGGACTTCACAAGCTTCAAAATCTCCCCTTCCCCCACCGCATCCCAAAACCAGCCCAGCTTGTCCCCTCCTCCCACTGCATCCCAAAACCAGCCAGCTTGTCCCCGCCTGCCTAACCTGTTCTTCCTCTCACCTATCCCCTCCTCCCACCTCAAGCCGCACCTCCATTTCCCACCTACTAACCTCATCCCACCTCCTTGACCTGTCCGTCCTCCCTGGACTGACATATCCTCTCCCCACCACCCCACCTACACTTTCCTCTCCACCTATTTTCTCCTCTATCCATCTTCGGTCTGCCTCCCCCTCTCTCCCTATTTATTCCAGAACCCTCACCCCATCCCCATCTCTGATGAAGGGTCTAGGCCTGAAACGTCAGCTTTTGTGCTCCTGAGATGCTGCTTGGCCTGCTGTGTTCATCCAGCTCCACACTTTGTTACCTTGGATTCTCCAGCATCTGCAGTTCCCATTATCCCTTAACAATCCAATATGTTTCAAGAGATCACTTCTCATTCTTTTAAAGTATAGTGAATAGAGTCCCATCCTGTTTAACCTTTGCTCATAAGTCAATCCCTCCATACTTGGGATTATCTAATGACCCTTTTCTGAACAACATCCAATGAAATGAGACATATCCTTAAATAAGGGGATGAAAACTGCTCACAGTACTTCAGATGTGGTCTTACTAGCACCTTGTACAGTTGCAGTAAGATTTCCTTACTCATATACCAAATTCCTTGAAATAAGAGCCCACATTCCATTGTCCTTCCTGGTCACCTGCTGCAAATGTGTGCTTGTTTTCTGGGTTTTATGCACAAATATCTCTAAGACCTTTTGTGTGCCAGCATTCTGTAGTTTCCCCCCATTTAAATAATACCCTGTCCCTTTATTCTCCCTTCCAAAATGAACAATTTCACATTTTCACGCATTTTACTCCATTTGCAAAGCTTTTACCCACTTACTTAACCTATCAATATCTCTCTGTAAACTGTTTGTATCCCCATTATAGGCTGCCTTTCTAACATTTTTTGTCATCTGCAAATTTGGCTGCAATATTTTCACTTTCCACCCCCAAATCATTACATTCACAAGCACATCAGTGTCTGGGCTAACATTAAGCTATTAACTTACACAGAGCAACATTCTTTCTTGTAGCCTGTCAGGCTTCAAGAGATCCAAGTTAAGGTGGAGAATGAGATTTTTTATATCCTTAGATCAGGATGTAGTAATGATGTCATGATCATGCCTCTTAAAAATATATCAACATACAGTTCATGACACATAATATGCAGTGATTTGCCTTGAGGTTGGTTGGGAAGTGGATAGGTATTCCCATACTGGGGAGGAAGTTCCAGGATTTTGACCCAGTGACAGTAAAGACATGCTGATATAGTTCCAAAGTCAGGATGGGTTGTGGCTTGGAGGGGAACTCCCTGATGATAGTGTGCCCATGAACTTGCTTCCCCATGGTTCTTCCAGGTGGTAAAGGTCATGGAAGGGGTGAGGGGTAGCAAGGTAGTTAGCATTGCTGCCTCACAGTGCAAGGGACCCAGATTCAATTCCAGCTTCAAGTGTGTACTTGTGTGGAGTTCGCACATTCTCCCTGCACCTGCAAGGGTTTCCTCTGGGTGTCCAGTTTCCTCCCACTGTTTCTTGAGGTGCAGGCTGGGTGAATTGACCACGCTAAATTGTCCTGTAGAGACAAGGGATGTGCAGGCTAGGTGGAGTGGCCATGGGAAATGTGGAGTTACACGGCATAGGCTCTTTAGAGGGTTGATGCAGAGTTGATATTTCGAATAGCTTCTTTCTGAACTGTAGGGATTCTATGATTTGGAAAGTGTCCTCTAGGGAGCTTTGGTGAATTACTAGGGTGCATTTTGTAAGACGGTATGCAATGCTGCCACAGGAAGTGAATATTGATGTCATTAGGTGGGCCTCCAATTTGTCATAATATTTTATCACTTTGGGTGGGATACCTGTGCAAAACTTATATCTGTAAGGAGAATATATTTAATGTTATTCTTACACTTGTTAATTCACCTCATTCAAAGGCAACAGTCTGGTTTGTTCCACTAGGTGGTGCTGCAGGTATGCTCTCTTTTAATATTTATTTTGTCCTCCTTGGAGGTACGTTGTGATTTATTCTTTTACTTGTATTATTTTTGTTTTATTCTGCCTCCTCATTTTCTTACCCCCCCCCCACCACCATCATCTAGGGTTTGCCCTTTGACAGCCTCAGTTGCCCTCTCTCTGTTTTCACTATCTCAGTCCAATTTGAGCATCTGGTGACTGTCCTCGTTTTTCTAATTCCTGGTTTCCTTGAGAAAGGGAATTATTCACCTCACTACAGGAATGATAAAGGGATGAGTATTGGAAATTACTTTTTAAAAAATTATCCACAAATAAACAATATGAAGTTGCATAGCAGGCTGGAAACAAAATAATCCTTCGATATTTGAGGAGAGCAAGATTTATAGCCGCTTCTGTAAATTCAAAAAATCATGAGTTTTGTTGTAACCTTTAAAGGAATAACTCATTATCTCTATTTAACAATGATGCCAATCGATGCGTTGATAGTGAAGCTACAGATTGTGTTTTGAGCAGTGAAATCCCTTTGTGATGATCAGTAATTATCTGTTGCCAAAATGACACAATGTAATACCATGCTCTCAGCCTTGCTTGGCTCAAGAGGATTTTGAAGTTGTTCAAGGTAACTATATCTTTTCAGTCCTTCCAGTACTGTGCGTTATAACAGTTCTGTCAGTATTGTCTACATTTATACATGTTAATTTCGGGGCACTCAGCCTTAACCTGGCTTCAGATTCGCACTAGCAAACAAAATGTTCTATGCCCTGAATTTTACAAAATACAAATATAGGTCAAATGTTCTGTGCAGCATTCTGAACAAACAGATGTTTTTCTTACATTTATTGTATGTTTAATACACTTTATAATTTTTAGCATTATTCTCTTTTTGTCCCTTTTTCCCTGAGCTGTGTGCCACCGTGATTGCTACCAAACCTCTTCTGGAATAGAATAGAATAGGATATCCTTTATTGCCACGCACACTCAAGTACAGAAGTGCAGGAGTACAGTGAAAGGTTTTACAAAATTACCTCTTATGGCACCTTCTTAGGTGCAAGTACTTCGGTACAAACCTCAGATACAAAAGAGGAATTAAAAAAAAGTGTTGTCTTTCTTGCAACTTTACAAAACTAGTCTGTAATTGTTGAGTTTTTTTCTTCTACTTCACTTATAGAACAGGGATTGGTTAGTTTGGATGGCTGATCTCTAATGCAGAGTAACATCAACAGCGTGGGTTCAATCCCTGCACGAGCTGAGGTTACTATGAAGGACTCTCCTTCTCAACCTTTCCCCTCACCAGAGGTATGGTGCCCCTCAGAGAGCAGCCCTATGCTCTGGAAGACCATGTGGCTCTACTTGTAGAACAGGCCAAGATACCCAAAATGGAACTCAAAGTAGAAACACATCAGTTGGAATTTATAATCATGCACAGTGAAATTCATATGTGGAAATCATAGGCATTAATGAGAGAGGTGGTTACTGTAAGCAGGCTGAGCTGTTTAGTTGCTAATCACAGAAGAAGAGGAGAATTTAGTGAGAGTCACAGAGTTCATAATGATATGCCCTAAACATCCTACAGGTGGCATGGTTTGATGTTGAGAAAGATTGGGTTTTATTATGCCATTTGTTTACATAAGAACTGAATAAAAGTCACAGATTGAAAATGTTAACCTGCTTGGCTCTCCACAGATAACAAAGTGTGGAGCTGGATGAACGCATCAGGCCAAGCAGCATCTTAGGAGCACAAAAGCTGACGTTTCGGGCCTAGACCCTTCATCAGAAAATTCCTGACAGGAATTGATCAACTGCTTTGCTCTGGAAGCGTTTGCATAGGAATGCCAACACCTTCGTTTGAAGGAAGACAGTAAGAGTTTCATTACACTTGTGTTGAAATCTTAACATGACGATTTGTGAAATAGAATTCACTAAAGTTGGTATAAAATGGGCTGACAGTGGAGAAACAAAAGCTCACCATTGTCCTTGCTGCTGTAGCTCTCACCAGCCTGAATGCAACTTCCGTCCCCAAATACTGCCGACTCATCTGGGTTTATCATGGACAAGTTGCCCAATTATAAATCACTTCAAAATTTAAATATAAAACAAACCTGGTCCTACTGACTTTGTAAATCCACAAGAAGGAGTTCAGATCAGTCTGGACTGAGTGTACTGAAAGTCTCCAATAGTCATACTGAAGCCTCTTAATCTAGGTCATGAAAATGTTGTCGGTCAAATAATAACATACAGTTGTGCTAAAACACATCCTGTCAACACTGCCACTACAATAATTAATGAGTTGTAGAACAAAAATTTCCAACCCAAATGAGATTGAAACAAAATGGTCAGTAGCTTATGTGCAGGAACTATCATTCAATATCTTGGTCAAAACTGCTAAATGCTAACTGCTAAAACTCCTCATGATTGTATTCAAATGGAAACTGCAGAGGTTCTGGTGATTACAATTTTTCGAATCAGTTTAGTATAGATCATAGAGCTGTAGAGCGCAGAAACAGACCCTTTGGTCCAACTTGTCAATGTGGACCAGATATCCTAAATTAATCTAGTACCATTTGCCAGCATTTGTCCCATATCCCTCTAAACCCTTCCTATTCATATACCCATCCAGATGCCTTTGTAATTATAATGTGTAATTGTAAATCGTAATTGTAAAATGTTGTAATTGTACAGTCTTCACCATTTCCTCTGGCTGCTCATTCCAAACACTCACCACCGTCTGTGTGAAAAAATGGCCACTTCGATTCCTCTTAAATCACTCCCCCTCACCTTAAACCTATGCTCTCTAGTTTGGACTTGCCCATCCCGGGGGAGAGACCTTATCTATTTACCCTATCCATGCCCCTCATGATTTTATAAACCTGTACAACGTCACCCCTCAGCCTCTGATACACCAGGGAAAATAGCCAGCCTATTCAGCCTCTCCCTATAGCTGAAACCCTCCAACCCTAGCAATATCCTTGTAAATCTTTTCTGAACCTTTTCAAATTTTACAAAATCCTTCCTACAGGACGGAGACCAGAATTACATGCAGTTTTCCAAAAGTGGCCCTAACCAATGTCCTGTACAGCTGCAACATGACCTCCCAACTCCTATACTCAATGCACTGACCAATAAAGGCAAGCACATCAAATACCGTCTTCACCATCCTGACTACCAGAGACTCCACTATCAAGGAACTATGGACTTGAAGTGTCATCAGTAATTCTGTTGGCACAACAAATAAAAAGTTGTAGCAGTGGAGAGTCAGGGGTAGTTTGTGATAGGGTACAAGACAACAAGGTGTGGGGCTGGATGAACACAGCAGGCCCAGCAGCATCTCAGGAGCACAAAAGCTGACGTTTCCTGCCTAGACATTTCATCAGAAATGGGGGACGGGAAGAGGGTTCCAAAATAAATAGGGAGAGAGGAGGAGGCAGATCAGAGATGGACAGAGGAGAAGATAGGTAGAGAGGAGGCAAACAAGTTAAAGAGGCGGGGATGGAGCCAGTAAAGTTGAGTGTAGGTGGGGAGGTAGGGAGGGGATAGGTCAGCCCAGGGAAGACGGACAGGTCAAGGGGGTGGGATGAGGATAGTAGGTAGGAAATGGAGGTGCGGCTTGGGGTGGGAGGAAGGGATAGGTGAGAGGAAGAACCAGTTAGGGAGGCAGAGACAGGCTGGACTGGTTTTGGGATGCAGTGGGTGGGGGGGAAGAGCTGGGCTGGTTGTGTGGTGCAGTGGGGGGAGGGGACAAACTGGGCTGGTTTTAGGATGCAGTGGGGGAAGGGGGGATTTTGAAGCTAGTGAAGTCCACATTGATACCATTGGTCTGCAGGGTTCCCAAGCGGAATATGAGTTGCTGTTCCTGCAACCTTCGGGTGGCATCGTTGTGGCACTGCAGGAGGCCCAGGATGGACATGTTGTTAAAATGGTTCGTGACTGGGAGGTGCAGTTGTTTATTGCAAACCGAGCATAGGTGTTCTGCAAAGCGGTCCGCAAGCCTCCGCATGATTTCCCCGATGTAGTGGAGGTGACAACAGTGGATACAGTATATCACATTGGCGGATGTGCAGGTGAACCTCTGCTTGATGTGGAAAGTCTTCATGGGGCCTGGGATGGGGGTGAGGGAGGAGGTGTGGGGGCAAGTGTAGCACTTTCTGTGTTTACAGGGGAAGGTGCCAGGTGTGGTGGGGTTGGAGGGGAGTGTGGAGTGGACAAGGGAGTTACGGAGAGAATTGGTCTTTCCGGAAGGCAGACAAGGGTGGGGAGGGAAAAATGTCTTGGTGGTTGGGTCGGATTTTAGATGGCGAAGTGTCAGAGGATGATGTGTTGGATCCGGAGGCTGGTGGGGTGGTACGTAAGGACGAGGGGGATTTTGTTTTGGTTGTTATTGTGGAGAGGGGGTATGAGGGATGAGTTGCAAGAAATGTGGAAGACACGGTCGAGGGCATTCTCGACCACTGCGGTGGGGACGTTGCAGTCCTTGAAAAATGAGGATATCTGGGATGTGTGGGAGTGGAATGCCTCATCCAGGGAGCAGATGCAGTGGAGGCAAAGGAATTGGGAATAGGGGATGGCATTTTTGCAGGAAGGTGGGTGGGAGGAGGTGTATTCTAGGTAGCTGTGGGAGTCGGTGGGCTTGAAATGGATATCTGTTTCTAGGTGGTTGCCCAAGATGGAGACAGAGAAGTCCAGGAAGTGAGGGAGATGTTAGCGATAGTTCAGGTGAACTTGAGGTTGGGGTGGAAGGTGTTGGTGAAGTGGATGAACGGTTCAAGCTCCTCGTGGGAGCACTAGGCAGCGCCGATACAGTCATTCATGTAACGGAGGAAGAGGTACGGAAGAGGGACTGTTCCCCGTCCCCTACAAAGAGGCAGGCATAGCTTGGGCCCATGCGAGTGCCCATGGCCACCCCCTTTGTCTGTAGGAAGTGGGAGGAATCGAAAGAGAAGTTGTTGAGAATGAGGACAAGTCCGCTCCCTCCGCTCTAATCCCAATCTGACCAGAAAACCCGCAGACAAGAGAGACGCAGTTGTAGTATGGTACACTGACCTCTATATCACCAAGGCCAGATGCCAGCACAATGACCCCTCCTCCTATCACCCCCTGGACCATGACTCCACCCCCGAGCACCAAACCATCAGCTTCCAAACTATCCACAATCTCATCACCTCAGGTGACCTTCCATCCACAACCTCCAACTTTATCGTCCCCCTACCCCGCACCACCTGCTTCTATCTGCTTCCCAAAATCCACAAACCTGTCTGCCCTGGTTGGCCCATTGTCTCCGCCTGCTCCAGCCCCACCGAACTCATCTCCACCTATCTGGACTCCATTTTCTCCCCGTTGGTCCAGGAAATCCCTACCTACATTGGTTCTAACGATAAAACAGAAGTTTATTTCACGCACAAAATTAAGATAAAAAGAATAAATTTAAAATATTTACACATAACACTGTCTAGTGATTTCAAAACATGGTAAAATATAATTCTGTGAGCTCCAAAACAGCCCTTGATAGATTCTAAAACAGCCTGATACGAATCCTAAAAAAAAGCCCTATGTAGTATCTCAAAATATACTTACACCAGAGAACAATAGTTTTCTTTAACAACTTTGAAAGGTTTAACATAACTGAGACTTCAACGTATAGTCCAGAAATGAGAGCTATTTGTGGAGCTGTTGTACAGCTGAGTTTAAACATTCCCAACTTCAAAATAAGTGATAACAATATGTAAAGCTGGATAAACACAGCAGGCCAAGTAGCATGAGAGGAGCAGGAAAGCTGACGTTTCGGGTCTGGACCCTTCTTCAAAAAAAAAGTCCAGAAAAGGTTCTGAAGAAGGGTCCAGACCCGAAACGTCAGCTTTCCTGCTTCTCTCATGCTACTTGGCCTGCTGTGTTCATCATCTCTACACCTTGTTGTCTCAGATTCTCCAGCATCTGCAGTTCCTACTATCTCTGAATCAACTTCAAAATAATCTCTTTGAGGTTTTATTCAAGTACATCTGGTCTGAAACTATTAATAAACTCCTTGCTCAAACGATAATCTACATTTATTATCTTCGCCCTTTCTCAGGATCACCACTTTATACGTTTATCTTCATTCAAGGAGTTCAGTGGATCTGCTCCAAACTGAAATATTTAGGTTTTGGTGGTTTCCTAGAACCTTAAAAATACAAAAAGCCCAGATATTTCTAGAGAAATCCCTAATGCATAATTGTTTACTTTGCTCAGTTGTAAGAGTCTTCAAATGTGCATCAAAATCGTTAATTCTGAAAATAACCTATCAAGTTGTTTCAAAAGAAATCACTATGGCAACAGAAATACAAGCTTATCATTAACCTTTTCAGACACAAGAAGTCCATATCTTTAATTCAAAACTCAAAGAAACCTAAAACAATTGATAATAAAATATATAAATCATACATCCTGCATCACCCACTTCCCAAAGAAGAATGAAAAAGGTATCTTTGAGGCAATACTTATGAGAAAATTCTCTTAACATTATTATGGTATCATGCTCAACAGTAATAACATGCTAACAGCAAACATAGTGAGTTACACAGCAACCACAATTTGCATATGTATAGGCAACTTATCATTCAATGTCCTTCACATGTGTTTTAATGAAGCATCTATTACAAAATTTTCAATTTCAGGCAAATGTACAAATCTCAAATTGTAGAAGTGAAGGATTAAGCTCCATTAGCATCTTTTTGTCCCAAAATTTTTCCAAGAAAATCAAAGGATTGTGGTGTGTGTAAGTAGCAGTTTCTTCTACGGTTACTGATGTTGGTTCCTCCATAATGTAGATCCATCACGAGACTCAATATTTCTTTATCAGTTGAATATTATTGTTGACATGTTGTCAGTTTCATTGAAAAATAACTGACAGACCTTCAATTCTCATCTTATTATCTTGCAGTAAACGAGCACCACACTAATGTTGCTGGCATGAACAGTTAGTTTGAATAGAGATAATGGGAACTGCAGATGCTGGAGAATCCAAGACAACAAATTGTGGAGCTGGATGAACACAGCAGGCCAAGCAGCACCTCAGGAGCATAAAAGTTAGTTTGAATAGCTTTTTATAACTGGGTAAGACTAAAATGGTACAACTGTCAGCAGATTTTTTACATCTTCAGAGACACTGCCACTCATATCCATTATTTTCAGCATTTTTCAATAAGTTTGTTAAAGTAACAATGACAGTGCTCAAATTCAGAGCAAACTTTCAATAAACCCCACTCATACCAACATAACATAAAATTTCGTAGTGTCACACATTATGAAAATGGATCCTTCAGTCCAACTGCTACATGCCAAAAATAATTCCAAACTAAACTAGTCCCACCTGCCTGCTCCTGGCCTATATCCCTCCAAATCTTTCCTGTGCACGTACTTATCTAAATGACTTTTAAATGTTGTCATTGTACCGACATCCACCACTTCCTCAGGAAGCTCATTCCACATGCAAATCACCCTCTGTGCAAAAAAAATTGCCTCATGCCTTTTGTTTTTAAACCTCCCTCCTCTCACGTTAAAAACGCGTCCCCTAGTTTTGAGATCCCCATCCTAGGGAAAAGGCAACAGCCATCAACTATTTTATAAACTTCTTTTATGTTGCTTCTCAATCTGCTACACTTCAGCCCTTCTTTATAACTCAAACCTTCCGTACCTAGCAATATCCTGGTAAATCTCTTCCGAACCTTCTCCAGCTTGATAATATCCTTCCTTTAACTGGATGCCCAGAATGGGACACAGTACTCCAGAAAACCTCACCAATGTCCTGTACAACATCAATATGATGTGCCAACTCCTATACTCAAAGGAATGGAGGTAATGTTTTGTCTTAGGCATGGAAAAATCTAAAATAACCCATACTTTTGATTCTCTGGTTGTACTTGGTCTTGTATCACAGTATGGCCCAAATAATTCACTACTACCTTGGCAAATTTGCTCTCAGACAAATGTATGATCAAATTCACTTTTGAAGTTGATCTTAAAGTTCACACAAATATAAGCGTTCTTCCTAGGTTTGGCTAAAAAAGACCCAAATCATTGATGCAAACACTGCAGTTACACAGTCTGTCAATTACTCTATTAGCTAATCACTGAAACATTACCAGTGCATCTTTCATGAAAGATACTGTGACTTTATCAATGCAAAGTTCATCTGGTGTCACAAAAGCTGACACTTCTTGGACTCTCTATTAGAAAACTTTTCCACTGTTCTTTTTGTACTAAGTTGTACGTGTCCAATTAATCCAGCACAATCACCCAGTCTCGGTGCAGGGTGTCTGTTTTCATTACTACATTAACTTTGCCTTGGTTAACTCAGAATCTTTGTGACCCATCTAGTCTTTGCACCATCATGAAAGATGAGCTGTGACTCAGCTAAACAATGTCATTGTCCATCATGGACTTAATCTTTTCCCTCACCTGAGCTAATCTCTGGATTGAAGATGTATGGGATATTGTTTCACAGTTAACATATGAACTTATTCCCACAATTGGTTTGTAATTCTGTCATAGCCTTTGAAATTCTCTGATCATTTTCTAATCTAACCTTTCAGGTAAGTTTGCATTTTCCAGGCTGGTTGTTGGATAGCTACATTTAATATTTGCTTTTATGATTCAGTCCGTAAGTGTTCTGACATTTCTATACCATCATAGTATCTCTCCAATGTTAACATAACAGGCCCTGATCCTTCCTCTTGTCTGAAATACTCATTGTAGAATTTACATCTGAGTTTTTAATCTGCTCCTGTTTTCATTTTTTTTTAAAAATTGAGCAGTCTCCATGTTATTGGAAATGGTTTTAAAGCCAGCTCACAAACAGCAGTCAGTTTTTCTTGGAAATGAGAAAAATTGGAAGTGTCATTTGGTTTATCAACTTTAATTAAAGTGATCCTCTCACCTCCTCTTACTTCAAAGAAATAAATGTTGTGGGACTCATTAGAAAATCCCTAATAGCATTTAATAACAAAGGAATTCTTTATCCCCATCTTTAGGACATTCTTGGCAATAAACTCAAATCATAGTCTACAAAGTTAGATACCATCTTTCCAAAAGCACTGATAGAGTGAGATAGAGTGAGATAAACAGAAGATGTAAAGTATTTCATTCCCAAATTAGCAATCATTTTTGAATTGCAATATATAATTTGATGCCAATCTGATTTAACTAAAGGACAGACAAACTATAATCTTGTCAAAAAACTATTTTCTCCAGTAACACCTTTTTAAAAGTGATTTTTCCCTAAAGGCACAGCTTCAGGAATACGAATGAAAATGTCCAATAATGTTCAAAGATACTGACATCTATTGGTGTTAGATAGGCAGATAGGCATCCTAAATGAGCTATTACAACCTTGGTGACAGTTGTTCAAAAAGCAGGAATCAAAAAGTGCATGTTTGAGTCTTGGGGTTTCCAGCTACATGGCATTTTTCTCAACATTGGACTGCATTGTTAAGGAATCCTGGCTGATTTTTTTTTTTAAAAACCCTTTCATAGAAACTACACTATTTTTCTGAATACCCAAGTGACCTGCCATTCAAATTGTATGGGCCACTTTCAAACTTTTATTCCAATAGTCAGCTGAAACGACCAGCTGATGGATCACAGCCCATTCATCATCAGTACTTTAATCAAGTGAAAACACCCAAGCATTGTTCCTGATTAACAAATAGTATATCTGGTTTAATTGTTTCAATTCCAAATCTATTGTATTTCTACAAGTGAACCTAGACTAAACTATCAGCTTCATTATTTATGCCTTCATCTTAGCTTAAAGAATCTTGAAAAATTATATCCTATAAAATTGAATTTCCCAAATCAGTGGCAAAAGGGTCACTGGACTTAGTTTCCTAGAGCCTGGAAACTGGACCTAGGACCTTCAGTCCAAATCATTCATTTTTGGCCACTGATCTAGTCCCATTTGCCAGCATTTGACCCAAATCCTCTAAAACCCTTCCCAAACATTGTACCCATCCAGATGGGAATAACGAATAACTGTATGATAACGGTACCAGCTGCCACTTCTTCCCCAGCACGCACCCCCCCCCCCCCCCCAACCAGCCAAAACTCATGCCTTCTAGTTTTGGACTGCACTGGCAACTCATTGTTGATGCCACCAGACCTAGTGAGTGTCTCCAGCTCTCCAGCACCTTATTTTCAGTAGAGTTTTGCTTTTACACCCAAAAAAAATTTGGAAGAATCCTTTTCTTCTGAATTTAAATAAAAAGAACTAAAGCAGGTTACCCTCTACCATCAGTTTTGTCATGTTTCTGCTCTAATACTAGTACCTCTCCTATTCTTCATCTTACATTCTTCAATTTCCTTCTCTGGAATTCTGCCTCGTTGGTGTTCTCATTCCATTTTAGTCTAGTGTTAGTGAGTTGAGAAGATTTGTTGAGAAGATTTGTAGCTCAGGTTGGAGGTTCTGGATGTGAGTTTGCTCACTGAGCTGGAAGGTTAGTTCAGACGTTTCGTCACCATTCTAGGTAACATCATCAGTGAGCCTCCGACGAAGCGCTGGTGTTATGTCCCGCTTTCTATTTATCTGGTTAGGTTTCCTTAGGTTGGTGATGTTATTTCCTGTTCTTTTTCTCAGGGGATGGTAGATGGGCTCCAAATCAATGTGTTTGTTGATGGAGTTCCGGTTGGAATGCTATGCTTCTAGGAATTCTCATGCGTGTCTGTTTGGCTTGTCCTCCTAGGATGGATGTGTTGTCCCAAAGTGGTGTCCTTCTTCATCTGTATATAAGGATACAAGTGATAGTGGGTCATGTCGTTTTGTGGCTAGTTGATGTTCATGTATCCTGGTGGCTAGCTTCCTGCCAGTTTGTCCAATGTAGTGTTTGTCACAGTTCTTGCAAGGTATTTTGTAGATGATGTTCGTTTTGCTTATTGTCTGTATAGGGTCTTAAGTTCATTAGCTGCTGTTTTAGTGCATTGGTGGGTTTATGGGCTACCCTGATGCCAAGGGGTCTGAGTAGTGCAAGAACTGTGACAAACACTACATTGGACAAACTGGCAGGAAGCTAGCCACCAGGATACATGAACATCAACTAGCCACAAAACGACATGACCCACTATCACTTGTATCCTTACATACAGATGAGGAAGGACACCACTTTGATTGGGACAACACATCCATCCTGGGACAAGCCAAACAGACATGCACGAGAATTCCTAGAAGGATGGCATTCCAACCGGAACTCCAATCTACCATCCCTGAGAAAAGAACAGGAAATGACATCACCAACCCAAGGAAACCTAACCAGATAAATGGAAAGTGGGACCTAACACCAGCGCATCGGAGGCTCACTGATGTTACCTAGAATGGTGACAAAACATCTGAAAATTAACCTTCCAGCTCAGCGAGCAAACTCACATTTAGTCCAGTGTCAATGAGCATTTTAAATTGATTCCAGCAGTAAAAACCCTAAGTTACCTTTCCTTCTAACAAAGAAGGAAGGAAAACTACCACATCCTTAAAGGCCTGTTCTTGCTTTGAAAGTAGGTAGGAGCAAAGAGTTTTATTTAATCAGGTCACTTGGAATGCAATTTTCTTAAATGATTTGAACTGTAGCAGAATGTTTGCATTCTTTCCTGTGTCCCATTTATTTCACCTGCCAACTATGCCTGCAACATAACCAAGGAGTTACATGTTTCAGGAAATTTTGGGCAATTGTAAGTGGCTGAGTCCTCACAAACATTTCTACATAATCCATCCTCAGTATGTGCTGGATTACTACAAACACCATCATCAGATCCCATGGTTATACAGGATCACCAGAGGGAGATAAAGTGAGGTTTAAATGTAATTCAATGAGGCCACATTGTTACTGCCAGCTGTATTCTGTGGAGTTGCTGCTCTGTGGCAACCTTAGGAGCTAGCTTGTTCTTCTAGCCATGTGGGCTGACTGCCTGCCACAGCAAAAAACCCTACTGTCAATGCAGTGACCAGGCAATCCCACAAAAATTTTCCCACTGCACTATAACAGAAGCTAAAGCTAAGTGCTTTTACTTGTTCTGTTTTCATCTTGACCACTAGCAATTAGTTCATGCTGCCCTAGAAACTTCAACCAGCCATTGCTGGTGTCTATCTGCAGCAGTGTTTCAGGAATGGAGAGGGGCTTCCTGGTCAGTGCAACTTGATTACTTGGCATGACTGCTGTTAAATACACTTATGGTCCAAGCCAGGACCATGTTGAATAAAAAAATGCCAATGAAAACAAACTGGCTTAAAAAGTAGCCCAGAGGCCAATGACTAAAGCTACTCACCTGACTGCCCAGAGAGTCAGAAGTATGCAGCTAATGGAATATCAGTTTCCCTGGAAGTGCACAGCTTGTGGGGGTGGGGGCATGCACAGAAGGAGGAAAGAGATAGAGATAGTTTCCCCAGATCAAATTCAGCTCACCACCCTGACATGACATTTGCATCAAGAAAAAAAATTGCCTATTTCTGTAAAGTCAAAAATCAAAACAGTGCTTTAAGATGGCAACTCACTAAAATAGTAGTCAGGGTCAAGTTGGTATTTGCCATTATGGTGACATTAACATGTCAAGAAGCCTGGATGTTGTACCTAAAGCCTTGGTTGGAGGGACTAGAACTTGAAGTAATTGCTCACCATGTTAGGTTAGAGTGTCATAGGAAATTCAACCCAAGTTTTCAAAACCACACCAAGTAAGTTGGTCAGGGGTCTCATGCAGCTATCATCTTGGACACTACCCATGAACTTCAAGCCTTGCTCCCATTCACACCAGCTTCCTGTTGCCTTGGTGGAAGTCTTGTTGCTTTTAAAGTGGACATAAGTTTTACAGACAGGCACTGCTACAGTTATGCTGACATTCCAGGAGTTAGATGCTAATAAAGCTTAGTGAAATTTTCAAATCAACAGGTCTGTCAGATTGCAAGCAGGTGCTTGGTCTGTAATGTTACCTGTTGATGTTGAAAACAAAAGGCTCAGTCCTGGCAAGGACTAGTCATTGCCCATTGAGGTCACATCTGACTGTGCTATTTGGCAGAGCCTGGAGAAACATGTGCAGTGACCTTGAAAAGGGTTTTACCAGTCAAAACAGACTTGCTTGGGCTTTCATCCACCATATCATATCCTCAGGAGTACAAGGCAGATGAGTTGGGTAGGCTACAGATTAGTTTCTGGTGGAAAGACAACTATATTCAAATGCAATTATGAACTTTATTTCATTAGCAGTATTGGAAGCATTGCAATATTAATTTAGACAAATGCATATAAAATCTTACAAACCCTCCTCAGCAGTTGTCCCTTTACCCCAGTCATTGCAAAAAGATCTGTATTCAAAAATGCTCAAGACTTATTTACAAGTTTATACAATTAGCAGTATCTTTAGATACCAGTCTGCATTTCACCATAAAGGTGTCATGTGAAAAGTGCTTGAAAAGTTAATACTGCAAGATTGAGGAATGACAGTGACTTTAGTCTTTTAAATAAGTTACGTGTAGAAAATTGTTCAAACCATGTTACAATGCTGTCTAGGTGTAGTGTCACTGAGCTGCATTAAATCAAACTAGTTGATAAAACCCTCAAACAAGCAATCACGCTGAATCATCTTCTGTGTTGACGATGGAAATCTAGGAAGAAGAGATAGCAAGTCAGTTTTAAATACACCAAGCTTAATTTTTCTAGAAGATTAGTGGAGACTAATTTGCATGAATGAACCTGATCTGGGAAATGAGGTGTTCAAGCCTATTCATGGCAAGAGGCCACAAAAACCATTTAGATCATAGAACCCTGTAGTGTGGAAGCTGGCAATCTGCCTACCCTGCACATTTGGTGACTGACAGGCCTGTGGTTTAAAGTTAGGTTCCTGGTGCCAAGAGGCAGTGCTAACCACTAAGCCAGTGTGCTGCCCAAAATAGCCTTCTTGGTTTTGCTTGTTACATTTGTCTTTGTACTAAAGATTTTGCAAAATGTTTCAATTTTGACCACCATAACCATGTTAACAGTTTTAATCAAAAGCCACATTAACACCAACTGGATTCAGCAAGTCATGCCCACCCTGGGGAGGAATTGAAGGTTGCTTCAAGGAAGCATGGGCAAACAAGGGCCAATGTTAACCAGGTTACCAGCACAAGTCAACAATCAAGTTGCCTTCTCTTCCCCACCAAATTGTGGCTTGCAACAAGTGTCTAATTTGCTGAGGAACTGTTTGAATGATCTGGTACTTGCCAATTTGCACTACGGTTTAATAAGATTAAAAAAACTTTGGAATGTATGTTCTTTAATTCATCCAGACTAGATAAAAAATTGTTTCAGTTGGGAGTAGCAGTAAAGGTTTAGAAGCCATAGGACTTACTGCAGGGTAGGTATGACCAACTGCTTGACTTTGCTTGTTGAGATCAATGTTCACATCATCCTCTGTAGTTTTTAAGTAGACTGGATTATCAAAATTCATGCTTTTTGTATTCTTGTTCTGCCAGTTGCGCCATGCAATATAACCAGCGACACAAGCTACTGTAGCAAGCACTGAAAAGAAAGTTGGCACAATGAGTACATTCAACTAGATTTAAAAACTCACCCCCACCCTAGAGTGCTATGGAGTAGTTGAAATTACAGATGTGTTAAGTTGTCAGACCAAAGAGCTTGATGGAAAGAGGAAGTAATGCAAATCCAAGTGGTACAGTAAGTCAGGAAAGAAACTGCTGTTGATGACTAGAGTACATTAGATTGGAGGCTGCATTCAGCTAGTTAACATGCAATCCTTGCAAGGCAGAAATTCCCCAAATTACTTACAAACAGGAATAATAATCCAGACAGCTGTTGATCCTTTCCCAAACTGGCTCACTTCAAGTGGTATACTCAAGTTTGTATCTGCAATGGTAGATGGACAGAGTCAAAGAGTGACATGGAGGCTTATGCAATTCAGAACTACTTTGTGATGGTACTTCAGAAAAAATGTAAACTTGGGTCAGTTCAGCACCTAATGCTTTCTTCCCTGCCCCAACCCCTAATACAGTCCAGAGTCAAGATGGAATCCAGTGCCTCAGTTCAATATTGAGACATTGCATGGCATGCAGAATTGCTAGCCACCTACTTTTTCTGCAAAGAAACTTTAGGGCTGGGCCATGAACTAATGACATTGCAACATGGAAAAGAGGTGCTCAAAGAGAAAAATGGACTTGTCAATTTCAAAAAAGTGTGACCTAATATTGTAGGCTTGAAAAAAGTCAGAGAGGGGTGAGGAAACCAAGTCCAAACAGAAGTCTTATTCCAACCTAAGATAAGACAGTGTGGAGCTGGATGAACACAGCAGGCCAAGCAGCATCAGAGGAGCACAAAAGCTGATGTTTCAGGCCTAGACCCTTCGGGGGGGGGGGGGGGAAGGGAACTGGAATAGGGAGAGAGGGGGAGGTGGACTGAAGATGGAGGGAAAGATAGAGGGGACAGTATGAGTGGGGAGGGGATAGGCAGACAGGGGAGGCAGGATGAGGTGGTAAGTAGGAAGTGGAACTGCAGCTTGAGGTGGTAGGGAGGGAAGGGTGAGGGGAAGTTCAGGTTAGGGAAGCAGAGACAGGCTGGGCTGGTTGTGATGTGGTTGGGGGGAATTTTGAAGCCCACATTGATGCCATTGGGCTGCAGGGTTCCCAAGTGGAATATGAGTTACTGTTCTTGCAACCTTCAGGTGGCATCATGGTGGCCCTGCAGGATGCCCATGATGGACATGTCATCTGAGGAATGGGGGGGGGGGGGGAAGAAGTTAAAGTGGTTCATGACTGGGAGGTGCAGTTGTTTGTTGCAAACTGAGCAGAGGTGTACTGCAAAGTGGCCCCCTAGCCTCTGCTGGGTTTCCCTAGTGTAGAGGAAGCCACACTGGGTACAATATACCACATTAGCAGATGTGCAGGTGAACATCTGCTTGATATGGAAGGTCATCTTGGGGCGGGGGCAAGTGTAGCACTTCCTGCTGTTGCAGGGCAAGGGCAGTCTCTGGAAAGTGGAGACAAAATAGCTTGGTGGTGGGGTTGGATTGTAGATGGCGGAAGTGTTGGAGGATGATACATTGTATCTGGAGGTTGGTGGGGTGATGAGAATGCGGGGAATCCTCTGGGGGTGGGGTGAGAGGGACTGGACATCCATGGTGAAAATGAGGTATGTGGGGGGGTGCCAGGGAATTGGAAGTCCTGGAGGAGGTGGAGGGTGTGGGGTGGTGTCATGATGTAGGTAGGGAGTTCCAGGACCAAAGGGGAGAAAATAGAGTCCAGATAGGTGGAGATGAGTTCAGTGGGGGGTAGGAATAGGCTAAGGCAATGGGTCAACTGGGGCAGGCAGGTTTGAGGGAGGAGATAGAAGTGGGTTGTGTGGGGTGGGGGGGGGGGGGGACAATGAGGTTGGAGGTCATGGATGGTGTGGGAGATGGTTTGGTGCTGGGGTGGGGTCGTGATCAAGGGGGCCATCCTCTGCCCTCCTCTCCCCCCCCCCCCCCACCCCCTTAATTCTAGTTCTATCTAGAATGAAGGGTCTAGGCCTGAAACGTCAGTTTTTGTGCTCCTGAGATGCTGCTTGGCCTACTGTGTTCATCCAGCTCCACACTTTGTTATCTTGGATTCTCCAGCATCTGCTGTTCCCATTATCACTTATTCTAACCTGGTTAGTTTAGATCTTGACTCTCCTAGTTGTAGGAGAGCGCTACTTAAATTCCATTGGTGCTTGTTGCTCACCTTTAGAATGAAAGGCCTTCCAATGAAGGAAAGGAACGAAAGGGGTAAGCAATGTTGTCTCTTCTAGCCACATGGGACTGGCCAGACTAGACACTTTACAGCCCAGGGATTTGGAACCAGCCTTTGCAGTTCCTAATGTCCTTCAAGAAGGATTTGTGCCCCATTAGACAAAAAGTTACCTCTAGAGCCTGGTAGAACAGTTGACATTATGTGGGAAGCTGAAGGTAGAATGTGAGCACGTCCAGTACTTGTAGTTCCTTTGGAAAGAAAGAGTTCACTCAATTCATATGAATTAATTGCAGTTCAAGTGATGGCATCTTTACATGAAGCCTTCCATTATAAATAGTGCAGCACCAGTTAAGTGGACAAAACCTAGATGGAATACAAGATTGTACTGTCCCTTTCTCTGGCGCTCTAGTCAGAGTGCCACTTGAGCAAAATGCTTCTATTCTAGTCAAGCTATTTCCATCTTAACAGCTTTAAGATTAGGCCTACAGGAAGTGGTATAACTGGATTAAAGAGGCAGTTTGTAATGATAATGGAGAAGTGCTCAACAAAATTAAAGGCTAAAACACTTGACAATTCTAGGTCATAGAGAAACTGATTTAAGTCTAATCCTATCCAACTTCATTTTGAAAGATATTCTGGTCTTGGACAACTGCTGCATCTACGCTAATATCTCTTACATATCCTTTCACACAAAAGGGCAAGGTCTTAGTCCTGGTTCTGGGTCAATCATTTGGATTAAATCAAGAAAAGGCCACAGAGCTTATAGTTTGAGCCTGGGTACTGCTAATGCTAGGAAGTGCAGCAGTTTCTAAAAGGAGACCATTTCCTCCACAAGCTACCAGCTTGTTCCCTGTTACTGGAAAGAGCTTACCCATCTGCAAGATTCTTGCAGCCTTAGGCATAACTAGCATCTTTTGCTGACTGATGTGAAGTTACTGCTAGTGAATGGGAATCAGATCTTTAGAAACTCTTCAAAGAAGTCACTTAAGCACTTGTTAGTGCCTAATTCAGACTAGATCTAGCAGAACTGCTTAGTTGATGGTGGCCTATCCTCTGAAGAGATCTGGTCTCTCCTTGGCATGGAGATGTTTTATCTAAGCAACTGCCATATCAACTAATCAACCCACAGAAAAATTTCATTCTACACATGGTTTGATGGGGGTAGAGGTTTTTATAAAATCACTAATGTGAAAAGAATGGTCTGCTGAGATCTAAGCAGAGGGTTTGGTAGGGTCATGCACTGAAAACATGCCATGCACCCTAGTTGGATTCAGTTAGGGCTGAATCTAGAGAACATTCCTTAATCTAGTGTGGAATAGGACAGGTTGTAAAGTCAAAGATTGCCAGCTATGGCTGGAGAAACAGCCATCTTTGGTCTGGAGGAACTGGAAGCCCTGTTCCAAGGGAAGCAATACCCAAGTGTTTGATTAATGTGCTGCCATAAGGCCTACCCCTGCTCATCTTGTTTGTTTTAATAAGTGGAGAACATCTCAACTAGATAAACTGCAACTGTCTGAGTAGCATGCAGCCATAAAAGTGCTTGCGAGCTATTATCCTCAGCATGTTTGAGTGCTAGGAATGGTCAGTTCAACCATGACATTGGGACACAGGAAGGTGGTCCATTCTAGCGAAACTATTTCAAGTGACTGCTCCCTAGTCAGAGAGGCTAGTGAAGTCAAAGAAGACTACATAATGCTTGGATCAAGTGCTTTTTGGATTCAGACTCAAGTGGTCATTTGATTGCAACATCTAAACTCATGGCTTTAATCATCTAGCAGCATATTTGCTCCTCTATGGTCTCCATGCTATATTCTTGACTGTTGTCAAGAGCTCTAGGTGCACCCAAGTTATGGTGCCTAGGCCATGTTAGCTTTGTCAGCAAGATTCCCATTCTTATGATATTTCCTTCTACAGGAAGAAGTCACATTTGAGTGTTAAGTTCTTGCATACCCATTCTGCATTGTAGACCATCTTGTGCTAGCTCCATGCCAGAGGGACATACACAGGTGTACTTTGGGGAATGGCTGTTAATGTGAGGAGCTGGCAGGCACATGTGTTCACATCCTCCATTCCTTACTCTCTCATTACACCAGTTCTTCCCTGTTTAAGAACAAAAAGTTTTATTATATACACATGAATTGCTAGGTTGATATCTGGAACACTGCTCATTTCAACTTGCTGAGCTAGAGTACCATGGAGCACTCCTTTTGCTCATTCTAATGCAACTTTATGCCAACTCCTCACTACATCTTCCTTACAGAAAATTTCAGGCAATACCCAAGTGTTGAGCAAATTCCTTTAATATCCTGCTGTATCTGTAGGTATTCTAGTTGAAGCAAAAGTTGTCCAGAGCTCATACCTGATGGTTGCACAAGTTGATGATAAACTATGATATCTTGAGGTTCATTAAGATTGAAAGCAAGGAGCACCACATCTTGTCCTGTGAACTTGTTTGCACCATAGATAGCCTCATTTTCCCCATCAGTCCAGAAGACACGGTCCTAAGGGAATTATTGCAACGAGTTAAAGGAGTCTTAGCTGCATTTTATGTAAACTGGCATATTTGACTATCAGCAACAAGCTTTTCCTAGTTTGGAATTATACTAGTGCTCTATTACTCAGTTTGCAAATTAATACCAAGTTGTTTTTAAAAAAGGAAAAATATCCTTACTTCAAATACAGTAACAGCAAAAGGATGTGCTAGGAAGTCATGTGACAACAGCACTCTTCTTCTATCTTGTCCACTTAGGGTCACACTGGACAGCGTATGCATTTTGGAGTCAACCCAATACAGCCGGCTTTTCACAAGATCTGTGGACAGAGACAGGCATTAGATAAAGTATCCTTTTCAGGAGATTACAGGGGAAAAAGCTTTGTTCACTTACCAAGTGCAATTCCATTAGGCCATTGAATGTCTCTGGTAACCAGAAGCTGCCGATCAACACCATTCATTCCTGCTTTTTCTATCTTTGCTGGTTCACCCCAGTCTGACCAGTAAACAAACCTGTAGGAGTTTGAAACTCTAGTTTAGATGCCAACATTTACTAGTAATTGTCAATAGCTTGGATGTCAAAGCACTTGTTTGGTCTGTATTAGTGTAGTTATTAATTAGAAGTTTTAATTACCCATTTAGTGGATCAACAGCTATTGAAGCTGGCTCCCTTAGATCAGTGTCAAAGAGGGTCTTTGTTTTGGTTCCATCAAAGGTAGCCACAGAGAGACTTTTATAGCCTAGGTCAGTCCAATAGATGTTCTTGTAAATCCAGTCTACAGCAATTCCCACAGGGACTCCAAGATCACCAACAATTCTGGAGTGGCCTTCTGAACTCCGTTGGTCCAGAGAAGTGCTGTTTAAGGAACAAATTAAGTTGGAGGTTGTAGTTTGAGGCTTTTGCCAAGTGTATAATAATGGAACTATTAACAAGCTATATGCTAGAGTGTTAGGTGGTGCAGGCTTTTGCTAGGAAAAAGCCAGCATTGAAATAGCTGGAGAGACTTTCCATTTCAGAAGAATTCAGTTCACTGTCCTAGAAAGTGGGTGTTTCAGGACTACATTCAAGTCAGATAACCAAGTCTGGACAATAAGTAGATTGCAGTGAGCAGGCTCAAGAGTTGTAGAATCTACTTCAAAACCTGAGCCTCTTATCATAGAATGGGAGAACCAGAACCAGACTGAGGTCCACACAGCAAGCTCAGGTATGGAACTAGAGTGCATATCTAGAGATTGGGAAGAAAGTCTCAGGAAGCATTTGTGCCATGCAAAGGCCAAAACCACTTGGCTACATGGCATTGAAGTCAAATTAAGGTTTCCCTGATATGGGCAGGGGACAGTGTTGACAGTTGATGGGCTTTGTTAGTTACCTGAAAATTGCCCGTTCTCCCAAGTCAGCCCAGAAGAGTCTTTGCTCTGCAATATCAGCATCCAGTGCTACTGTGTTTCTTAGTTGCTCAACCACCTCGGTATATTCCTTGTGCTCTAGTCCTATTTTCCTGATGTCACGCCGATTAGTAAACATTAAATAGGGTTCTTTGCCTGCAAAGAAGTAGAGCCAGTCAAAACTCATTTTGCTAACCTGTTCATGCAGAGCCACACAATATAGGTAGTGGTGTTGTTTTTTTGCACTGGAGACTTCAGGTTGGTCAAAACTAGAGGACCAAATTCTTCAAGTTTGGGATTCATTTGACTTTAATGATGAGCAAAGTCAAATTAAGATTCAAACATGAAAAGCTGGCAAAATCTATTAAGTTTGACCAGCAGCTTAGTTTGACCTTGCTAAGATTTACAGTAGAGGCTGAAGAGTTACATGCCAGGAGACACTCGGTAAAAAAGTTCTTACCTACTGCCTTACAAACGCCATTAGCAGCATCCATTTGATATCCTTCATAGCACTCACATTTATAGCCTCCTTTCAAATTCACACAAATTTGGCTGCACACACTAGGGTTTTGGCATTCGTCAACATCTGCAGGTCAAGTTAGCAACAATTTAGATTGTGGAAAGACACAAAGAAGTTAAAAGCAACTCAAAGTTTGTCTTTACCTCCACATGTTTTTCTGTCAACTAATTGAAAGCCAGCTGGACAGTCACATTCATAACCAATGACAAGATCTCTGCAGACATGGGAGCATCCTCCATTGTTAGCTAGACATTCATTCAAATCTGGAGAGGTAGGTTAGAGTAACAACTATTAGCTTAGTGTTTAGACAAGATTGAAACTACAATTGAAGGTGGCCTTAATGATTAGTATTTATTCACTCAAGTACCTTAAATTAGTGATATTTCATTATGGCAGCAGATTCAGGAACACCATTCCAATTATAAAGTTGATACCTACTGCATGACTAAGTGCCTTTTTTGGTACATTAACTGGCTATGTACCAACTGAAGTTTGTTTACAAGTTAGGCAACTCCTAGTTTGCTATTGATGAGTACTAAAGCTGTACCAAGGACAGCCTGACAGACTTTGGCCTGTTAGTTTACACAAGTAAAACCTAACATTTCAGCCAAGAACAAATATTGGCTAGACTGTTTGTTTTCAATGAAAACAGGAGGTTGGAGGAAGGGCCTAGCTGAAGTAGAGGCTCGCAAGTGGCATGGATGGTGTAGAAAGTATGGTTTTTTTCTCCCTTAGAAATACAGGGGAGAAAATATAGCAGTAGGAGAGAGAAACAGGTTTGAGGTGCAAGGGGGGGGTAGTTTAAAGTGGAGAGGATTCCAAGAGGTTGTGTAGTGCCTGCAATATGTTACCAGATATTGTTGGAGCAGACAATAGCAATGTTTGAGAACAACTGGATGAATTCCAACTAACAAGGAGTGGGGCTACAGATCCTGCATGTTTTATTGTGAAGGCAAAAAGGTGCACCAGCACAGGCTTGGAGGGCCAGCTCCTGTGCTGGATTGTTCTTTGCAAATCTATTACTCTTTAGGTCAGGGTTTTTGGGTATATGTAGTCAAGTAAGGCTTTACAGGAAGTTTTGCTTCATGAGATACTATGGTCAGGTTGGATTACTCATCGATTGAGTGTGGTTTTAGACTAGCTCTGAACTAGGAATACCAGTTCTAGTAAGCAACACTTACTGCATTCTTTCAGTGGCTCATCACTCCAGTCTTGGCAATCCTGTTGCTGATTACACACTAGTGTCATATCAATGCATTCTCCACTGTGGCACTTGAAATTGGTTGGACCAGTACACTCTGAAACTGGAGAGAGAATGAGAACTGTCAACACTGCTCAAGTTGAAGTTGGTGCATGCAACACCTTGAACTCTTACCATTCCTGCAGTTAATCTCATCAGTGCCATCATGGCAGTCTCTGAATCCATTACACTGCCTGCTTCCATGGATGCAGCTTCCATCGCCACATCTGAAGTTATCTGGTCTACAAGTTTGTGGAGCTGAAAAAGAACAAACTCATGGTATATTCACAAGCCAGATGAGCATATTACACATGCTATTTACTGTCATACATTGAGGAAAGCCAGTTGGATTACAGAAGTGTGCAGGTTGCCCTCGAACCTAGCTATTGTTTGAGAATGCCAGAGAGAACATGAGCTGCCACAATAACCCACTAAAGGGGTAGAACAGACAAGTTAAAGTTTAATTTGAGCAATAGACTGATTTGTGCCTGTTGCTGTTACCCTGGAGGCAATGGAGGGTGCCAGCCATGAAACTTGGGTCACATACTTGTAATTGTTTGCATGCAGGAGTGCTGCTGGCTGGGCTAGCATTTGTTGCTTGCCAGGCACAGAATTGATCAAGTGCATGGTATTATTGGAGCTGTTGTAAGCCAAGTTGAGACTTGGTGGCAATCACATTGGACACCATATGCTGATTTGGTCATCAAGCCTGGTCCAGTTTAAACTTGGGCAAGAGTTATATAGAACATTACAGCCCCTTCAGCCCTCAATGTTGAGCCAACCTGCCATACTAATCTGAAGCCCATCTAACCTACACTATTCCATGTACGTCCATTGCTTATGGAATGATGACTTAAAGTTGGTGAATCTACTACTGTTGCAGGCAAAGTGTTCTATTCCCTTACTACTGAGTAAAGAAATACCCAACATCTGTCCTATATCTTTCACCCCTCAATTTAAAGCTATTCCCTTTGTGCTTGCCATCACCATCCTAGGCGAAAGGCTCTCCCTAGCCAACCCTCTGATTATATTATGTCTCAATTAAGTCACCTCTCAACCTTCTCTAATGAAGACAGCCTCAAGTCCCTCAGCCTTTCCTCATAAGACCTTCCCTCCATACCAGGCAACATCCTAGAAAATCTCCTTGGCACCCTTTCCAAAGCTGCCACATCCTCCTTATAATGCAGTGACAAGAACTGTATGCAATAGTCCAAGTGTGGCTGCACCAGAGTTTGGTACAGCAGTGTAACCTCTTGGTTCTGGAACTCGATCCCTCTATTAATAAAAGCTAAAACACTGTATGCCTTCTTAACAGCCCTGTCAACCTGGGCGGCAACTTTCAAGGATCTGTGTACATGGACACAGATCTCTGCTCATCTACACTACCAAGAATCTTGCCATTAGCTCAGTACTTTGCTTTCTGGTTACTCCTACCAAAGTGCATCACCTCAGAGATTGTGGTCACTGGCATCTCCAACGAGGATTGATGGAGAAGAGAATTCAGAAATGTTAGCAGTAGCAGGGGGATATGCAATAGAGCAGCCAGCCTTAATGCAAGCAGCCCTGCAAAGTGAAAGTGGTTATGACAAATACCATAGGACCTGCTCTGGGAGCAGAGCTGTACTGATATCTGGGACAGAGTCCCAACACATGGGGACAATATCCATTATGAGACTTCCCAACTTGAAGGCTCCCTTGTTTAGGCAGCATTTGCCCAAGGCAGACACATCAGGAGGGCCATACATCTGGGCTGGAAGCAGACACCAGGATGTCAAGTGACTTTTTAGGTCAGATCAAGAGACCTGATGTCTAAACTTTTAGTCAGCTTCAATACCAAGTGGCATTTCATTAATTCTTTAAATCCATAGCTGGTGAATATTGTAGCATTTGAACCACTTCTAGTTCTGTCCATATAATGGCCTATAATTCATGTTCTTCAAGTACGTACTTAAAAGTGACTGCAACATGAGCTACTTACGGCAATTTGCTTCATCACTTCCATCTCTGCAGTCGGCATCACCATCACAGTACCATCTACGGTGGATGCATTCACCTGAATCACACTGGATTTCACCAGCAGAGCATCTTACAGGGGGAGGGAGTGTGCGGCCACAGTGTTCTGGAGATTCATCCGAGTGATCAGTGCAGTCAACATCACCATCACATACCCACTGCAGTGGAATACATTCTGAACTATTGCACTGGAATTCATGTGGGCCACAGGTTGGTGGTGCACAGCCTTTCTCATCACTTCCATCACCACAGTCATCTTCACCATTGCAGACAAAGGTCTTAGAAACACATCTGCCACTGGCACATGTGAATTCTTGTGTACTGCAAGTGAGGGCACCTAGAGGGTAAAATGTTGGAGGTTAATTGTGCAAAAGCAATTTGGTACTCAAACTGAAGCTGCCAAGTTACAAGCCACTATAACCTACTAAAGTGGCAGAACAGGCATGTTGGAGTTTAATTTGAGCAATAGACATTTGGTTGAAAGGTATGCTAGTGCAATGATTGCTAAAAGACAATTAGTGAGATTCAGTTACAAGAGATCTACAGCCAATTGTATTTTGTTAGTTGCATCAGCAGTGTGGGTAAGTTAACACCCTGAAGTTATAGATTTAAGCATGTACTTAACTGGCAAGTTGTACAGGCTTGGTTAGGAAACTAGCAGCACTAAAGTAGCATTATGGCTTTTTAAAATCTAGGCTCAGTTAAAAGTGAAAGTGGGTAAAAAGTTTTGCAAAGATATGTACAAGTCTGTCTGCAGTGGAAGTTGGAAACTAGTTACTTCAGTTGACCCAAAATCTTCAGCCCATCTGGTTTGGGCTACAGAGCCTAGCATATACACACCCTAACCCCATTTTCCTGGGCAAGAATAGCCTCAAGTGTCTCTACACTTTGAGGACCTAGTTAGTACTGTGCCTTGCCATCCTCCCAGCTTGTGCATTCCTAACCCCCACCACCTTCTGATGGGTTTCTCAAATCCTTCCAAGCCTCCTGCTTTTAACTTAAGGTATGCTTACAGCATGAAGCACCCCCAATTGGAGGTAAAGTGCATTGCTAATGTAAAGTAATTGGCAGGTTATTGCAAAGACTTGGCTAGGTTAAGCATCTTGAATTGTAAGTTAGGATAATCACCTGCCTTTCATTAGGCTCAATTTTGACTATTGGCATGTATACCATCCCATCATAGTTAAGCATCTGTTTAACTGGTTGTAACTTTCAAGACTTGGACTAATCAACCCACCACAGTTTGCTTCATCTCCACCATCACTACAATCTCTTTCACCATCACATCTCCAGGGTATAGGGATGCACTGTGTAGATCCAGGACTGCAGCTGACTTCATTGACACGACATGTTCTCATGTCTGAAATGAAAGTGTTTGAGAATTAGTTGTCTAACATTTAGACAGAAGGAGGTTGAGAATTTGACCTGTCATAACTCAAGAATGTGCTATTTAACATGTAAACTAAAGCAAAAAGTTCTCATGGCAGGGATTCTTAGTTTGGTGCATTCAACATATTCTAGCCAATTGCTCAGTGAGCTTTAGTTACTGGCATGCCAGCAAGTTAAGAACTGAAGTGGGCAAAACAAGGAATTGATTCAACGTTTTTGATTCTTAAGTTCTCTTCAGGGCTGTTATTCAGCCCGGGATTGACATTTGCCTTATGTCATGGATTACTGACTCAGACTTTGATTTGGATGGACAAGCAACAGTATCTGCAGGTCATTAACCATGCTGATGTTTTGCCAGCTGACCCACGTTCAGGACTGTACCATGTCAGTGATCAAAACCCCAAACACATGTTTGAGTTTAACTATACCTCCATGTTACCAGGAAGGCAGACTGACTTATGCAGGAGACAGTTGATGCCTGCACTGCAGTCATTAAGACTATTGTATGGAACCATTTGGACAAGGACAATTTGTTCTTACTACGTTAGCAAGAAAGTTAGTCAGCTAGGATAAACATTTGTCAGCATTAAAATACTCACGGCAGACTTCTGGGCTTTCATCTGAGCCATCTTCACAATCTGCGTCGCCATCACATTGCCACCTACTGGGTACACAGTGTCCATCATGGCACACAAAGTCAGAGGCACCACAGGTCTTCTTAGCTAAGAAGGGCCATTGCACACAAAAGTTAGCTTCAATATTTAAATTGAGTCTAGATAAGTAAAGTAGTTTAAGACAGACCCACTTTTCAGATTTATCATTGATCACACCAGTATGGCCCAGTTGACCAAAGCTACCATTTCAGCTTAAAGTTCAGGGTCACAAGTTGGCCAAAGCCAGAAGGTGAAAGTGCATTGTTGACAAGATTAGAGGAAAACCTAGAATATTCAGATTTCCTATGTGAGATTTAAAGTGTTAACCTAGTCACTTGTAGAAAAGATTTTTTAAAGAGTTAATAATCTAGTTATAGGCTGTGTTCCAGTGTCTTCAGTAATGGGTCCTTTGTACAAGGTGGCACAAGCTATTATTCAACATTCGGGAGACATGCAGCTGGTACCACCATTTTCAATTCTACACACTTGGAGACAAAATCATGTCCTACTTAATGCTTCAGGTAGTATCTAGCCTCGTGCTCTAGGTTTCCCTGTAGGGGGTAAACTACTTGTAACAATTAAGTATTGTACAAGTACAGAAACACAAGTTACAAAACTAAGTCAATTGTGTTGAACAAGGTGGTCAGTCAGTGTAATGGAAACTGAAGTGGTAAGGGGCTCAAGGGACAGATACACAAAAGCTTGATAATGAAGAGGGTGATGTGTAATGAGATTGCTAGGGCCTAGTCAATGCATTAACATCAGGTTTAAGAAAGGAGTTTAGATGTTCAATGAATAGCTAGCACAATGGAAAGAGAAGTGATGAGACAAACAGCTATAGCAATGATCAGTCAAAGTCTGGCAATGTCAGTGTAAATGGGGTGTTGATTCCAATTAATCTTGGAAAAAACCAGGATTAGCGAGGAGCTGGTCCTCTAGTCAGAGGATGAATGCCTTCATAGCTAGTGAAAAGTTAGGATGTTTGCCTCCTTTAGGTGTGTAATGTAGGACAGATAAAGGATATTGTTTACACCTAGTGGTGACTTTCACCACTGAAACTCCTTTAGAGGATAAAGCTCAGCTGACAATTGGACTTCAGCAGTCAGTTTCACTAGTTTGTACTTTTGCTCAAGTACGCAGTCATACTGAGCATAGGATGTGAGGAACAAGTGATTACATCATTAGCATTCACTAAGAGAAAGGGGCATGTAGGAAGAGTCTCTTAAAAGTTGCCATGTCCAGCATGGAAATATGCAATCTTGAAAGCAACAGCATGTCTAAATTGACAAGCTAGACATCTCAAGTCAAGGTTGAGACTCCAGTTAGGAGTGTGTTTAAAAGTGTACTTTTGGCATTTTAAATGCCAAGTCTCAAAAGCAACTTCAACTATCCATGCTAAAAATCTATGGCATGTTCTGGACATGGTCTAATAGCATTTTGATGCTAGAGATCAGCAACGTTAACTTGAGGGAATAAACTTCATCTAATACCCAGCCCTAGTTAGTTGTATTAGAGGGTCTTGACCAGAAAGTCAATTCTTGATGCTTTCTATATAGTTAGAAGTAAACGTCAGTTCTAAGCCTGGAACTTGACTATTTCAACTGCTTACCGCAGGCAGCTTCATCACTTCCATCTGAGCAGTCTTCATCTCCATCACATTTCCATACAGCGGGAATACAGCGACCATTTCGGCACTGGAACTGTGATGCCTCACAAGATACTCGAGAGCCTCCAGGGGAAAGAAGTTGTAGTTTATCTTTAAGCACAAATTTTGCTATTTTAAACTAAAAATTATGGCTAGCTTAACGCTGCGTAACCGTTTCATAGTCAGGTGAAAGTGTACCACTTATCGGCGCTGGGTCTGTATATAGTTATGAACCAACTCGCAAGGTTGCGTTTAGGTCACGTTTCTGCTTAGAAAAGAAAGGTATAGCCAGTAACCTGAAACAAACTCCTGATATTTAGAGGTGAAGAGCTGGTGAACATCAGGCCAAGCAGGAAAGCTTACGTTTCGGGTCTGGTCCCTTCAGAAAGTTTTCCAGATATTTAAATTTACTGAGGGACCTTGCCCCATACTCGAGCAAGGGAGAGTGCCAGAACTCTGAACTGGTAGCTCTTGAGAGAGAGCTGTATTAGTCGGGTTGAGGTTGGTCTTCAAACCATTTGCCGCGAAACCCTGGGCTCGGATATCTGGCCCCCTTTGCTTAGAGCTGGCACGCCAACGTTTCTCCATTATTGGACGTTGGGCACTTCAGGCAAGTCCACTTTGTAACCAGCATCACATAAGTGGGAAAAGAAACAAGCTATCATTTACGTACACACCCGTGTGTAGGTGGATTAAAATTACAGCGCTCCTCCTCACTACAACAACACCAACGTTGCCAATTCAAGGTCATTTAGTCTGCGACTCTAGGAAAGGTCTGCTGCACACTGCCAAGGTTTCAAGAAAGCGTTTAACAGTTCAAACAACCTGTTCCCGTGAACAAAGTCGTTTTGCTGGGGGGTGGGCGCGGAGGAGGAAGACAGACTAAGACAGCTGCTTAATCCGGCAGCTCGCTAGGTACTGAGGCGGATCTGCTGTTCAGGGCATCCGAGATCTGGATCACATTCAGCAAGGAGTGCTGTGACCATGGATGGCGGTGGGCGGGGGTTAATACAGCAAGTTTACTGTGTTACGCATGGGGGGGGCAGGGGCGGTGGAGAAGAATGTCACCTCCTGCTCCACTTGGAGCAGTCCCGAATACGCTACAGGAGTAAACACTCGACTTTTAAAAAAGTCAAGCCAAGGTCAAACAAGAGATAAGCCTAGAATTCAGGGGGAAACAGCCAGAGTGTAAACACTATGGAAGTGGCTGATGGTACCGTTTCAAGTTAAAAAATTTTTCGCAAGTTGACATGACTCCAGTTCAGTCCAGGTACAAATGAAGCCAGACTGACCAGCCATTTGATACTTGACACAGTACTCCATCCAATGATGGCTCCGCCGATTTGTGGTTTAAGTTATGTCAACTAACGAAAGTTTAGCTGCGATCGGTTTGAGAGTTTAACCCATTTGGTGTATGTAACTCTAACCGAGGCTTGCATCACATTCACCAAGTTCTGAGCTAGACGCTTCAAGGTCTGTGTGTAAAACCCAGTAGGTTGTCTTAAGCACGAGTCTATATAGGCTTACTTTTAAAGTAAAAAGTTAGCTGGTGGGACCTACTAATATTTATTCCTCCACACCCCCCCCCCCCCATTTGGAATGGACTGAATAAGGTATCCTAGAAATACAGGAGCTTTAATACAATTATTCGCTCCTCCCTTGGGTCCATGGTAATGCTTTTACGAAAAAAAGATTTCCAGTCAAGGATCACATTCTTGAATGTTACTGTTGCCCTTTTAATATACTGTTCCATTTTAGGTATATGTAGGTCTGACTATTCCCAAGGCATTTCCTAGTCGACAGTGTGGCTTTTCAATTATTAGTCAACTAAGCGAGCGAGTGGCACAGGGAGCGTACACAAGCCCGCGAAGGAGGGAGGTTGTGACAATAAAGGGCTCCACTTAAAAATTGTATCCCGCCACGATTCAGATAAAAACCCAACATTACAGCTCCACGACTGAAAAGGAGCAAATAAAACCAGCTCAGCTGGAGGTCACTTTTTTCCCCTGAAAAAAAACCTGTGTCTTCTCCCACCCGCCCCTGTCTCTGGATCTTGCCCTGCCACCTGCTTCTTTACCCCAGCCACTGGCTCAGTGTTAAGATAATGGAGTCACAGTACTTACCATGTATAGATCGGCACTGATACACACACACTGCAAGCAGCAGTGGCAAAACCGCACGGAGAGGGATCATTTCAGCGTTCCACTGTCAGCGCCAAGCTGCTGCTTGGTCCCCCAATATTAACGGGTAGAAGAACCAGGGTATTTTTTTTCCCTTTAAATCCCTCCAGCGAACTAAGGAAAGACGGACACGCCAGAATGACGCACAGACGTGCTTTTAAATGCGTTCCCTCTGCTCTCTGGAACAACTGGTTGGTGGCTGTGTGCCTCCTAACGCAATTACCTTGTTAAATAACTGCATGGTAAATCCATATCTGTCGGTAGAGCTGCTCGCTGATGGGACGGTAAATGGTTGATTTACTGAATGTACGCCTTCCCATTATTGGTGAATGAGTTCTCACTACTGACTGTAACAGAATGGGTTCTCGCAATAAAAGACTTCTGTTGATTAGAAAATATCTCACAAAAGTGTGTGTGTTGTTCTTTTTTATTGCCCCTTTCTGTGTTCTGATTTGCCAGAGCAGGAAGATGGGCCCTGTTATCACACCAAGAGGTAAAAGTTCAAAGGTCGGGATGTTTATTTATAGTCACATTTTTCTATGAAAATCAAGGGGAGTTGGGTAGAGTCATAGTGATGTTGTACAGCACGAAAACCGACCGTTCGGTCCCACTCGTCCATGCCGACCAGCCAGCCTAAATTCAACTTCGAAATAAGTGCCCGAGAGGTTTTCATAGGATTGCAAAATTGATTAGACTAATATTGAAAGACTTTGGTTTTAAGTCTTAATAAACTCAGACAAGCCCTCCTGAAAGCTACTGACGCTGGACTTTCAGATAAATTTTATACAAAGAGGTCAAGTCCCAACAATTAACGGGATTTTGCACAAAACATTGACGATGGGTGGAAAAAATCAGGGATTCATATATTTTTGCCGTTTTCAGTCGTTTCCGTAATACTGGTATTTTATTCAAGAAACATTCAAGTTTATTCAACTTTAATTGTTGGACAAATCCAGTTTGGCAAAAGTGCCTCCTGTGTTCTAAGGATTGTTTACCTTCTGGAGTAGGTCCTTGTTTTACCAGAATCTGGGTGTCAGTATTCGAGAAAACACCTCCAAAGTATGAATTGCTGAATTGTAGTCCGATTAGACCAAATAACCAGGTTACAAACATAGAGTATGTGATAATTATGTCATAAAAAAGTAGAGAAATTCAGCATTTAACAGTGAAATGACAAGATATGAGAAGAGCCAATATTGAATTAAACATGTTAGAATTACAAACCTGTGCACTGTTCCTATATAACAAGTGATAAAGGACATGTAAAGTTAATCGCTTAAGTGAGGACTTGAGCCCTGTAGGGGATGGTGCTGTATTGACACCACATCTAAAGGACAAAAATAGAAATTTGCTGGAAAAGCTCAGCAGGTCTGGCAGCAACTGTGGACAGAAATCAGAGTTAATGCTTCAGGACCAGTGACCCTTTCTCAGATCAGTTCTGTGTTCTGAGAAAGGGTTACCAGATGTGAAGCATTAACTCTAATTTTTCTCCACAGATGCTGCCACACCTGTAGAATTTATGCTTAATTTCTATTTTTATCCAATAAATTACATGCCCTTTGGAACCTCAGTAAATGCTCTTTAATCCCAAATGTCAAAACGGATCCATATTCCAGTTCCTCATGGTCCTTAAGTATTTCAAATCTATCTACATTCTATTGATTTGGGTGGCTTGTGTGAGTATGTGTGTAGCCAGGGTATCACATTCGCACAGAATATTTGACAACTCTAGCCAATAGAGATCTACATTTTTCCTTCACAGATGCTGCCAGACCTGCTGAGCTTTTCCAGCAACTTTGCTTTTGTTCCAGAGATCTACATGTCATTTAACTTCTTGACTGTTTGCTGTACATGCATGCTAACTTTCTGTATTTCTTGTGCAGCCAGGCCTCTCTGAACATAAAGATTTACTCTTTTTCTATCCTCACTATTATCCTTTCTATCTTACTAATCAAGAGATTTACCGGGATGTTGCTGGGAATGGAGGGTTTTAGTTATAAGCAGAGGTGGAATAGGCTGGGACTTATTTCACTGGAATGCAGGAGATTGAGAGATGACCTTATAGAGGTTTATAAAATAATGAGGGTCATAGATAAGGTGAGTGGCAGGTGTATTTTCCTTGGGGTGGGGGATTTCAGGACCGGGGCATATTTTTAAGCTGAGAGAAGAAAGATTTTAAAAAGACATGAGGGGCAATTCACATAGAGAGTGGTTCGTGTGCACAATGAACTTCCAAAGAAAGTGGTGGATGTGAGTACAGTTACAATATTTAAAACACATTTGGGTAAGTACGTGAATAAGAAAGATTTGGAGGGATATGGCCAAGTACAGGCAGGTGGGACTAATTTAGTTTGGGATTATGGTTGACACAGATTGGACCAAAGGGTCTGTTTCTGTGTTGTATGACTCCGTGACTATAAAAATAACTACTAACCTCACACTTCCCTATAATGTAATCTATCTGCCATTTGTTGCCTGCTCAATTAACTTCTTCATATCTCTTTGCAGCCGCTTTGTGTTCTTCTCACAGCTTACGTTTCCACATGAGGTTGGTTAGCTTAGTTTGCCAAGATGACTGGTTTCTGTTGCAGAATGATGCCAAACAGTGTGAGTTCAATTCCTATGCCAGCTGAAGTCACCATGACAGATTCTCCTCCTCAACCTCTCCCTTTATCAGCAGTGTGGTGACCCTCATGTTAAACGACCACTGGTTGCCTGTCTCATGAGAAAGCAGCCCCATGGTCCAGGGCTACTATGGTAACTTTATCTTTATTTCCACTTGACTTTGTATCTTCAACAAACTTGGGTACATCTGGCTTTTTAATTAATAATTTTATGTTGATTGTAAATAGCTGACACCCCACTTCTTATAACTGCGGCACTCCAGTATGCCAGCATGAAAATGCTTTGTTGGTCCTGATCTTTTCTGTTGCCCATTAATCAATCCTCCATCCAACTTAAAATATTACTCCAAACACCATGAGCAATAATCTGGTGCATTCACATTTTGTGCAGCATCTGCTGAGGATTTCACAGTGAATCTCCAAAGGATTGAATCTTATTAATAACTTTCAATGTGAAACATTGTCAAATAGCTTTGGTTATATGGGTATATTTAGCTGTTTGGAGTTGGAGAACTTGAGTATATCGGCGTTGCTGAAAATAAAATGAGGCTCCCAGTACATGCATTTACACCACGTGCCATGTCTGACTGATGATCCTAAATTGGTTGTCAGTGGTCAGTGTCATTCTTTGCATACTCATAGTTATCCAGCAAATGTTGTTCGGTTGCAGAATCACAGAATCCCTACAGTGCAGAAAAAACCATTCAGTCCATCAAATCTGTATCTACCCTCCAAAAGTATCTTACCTACACCCAACCCTTGACCCTGTTCCTATAACCTTGCATTTACCATGTTAAATCCACCTAACCCACTCATCCCTGGGCACTATGAACAATTTAGCATGGCCAATCCACCTAATCTGCACACCTTTGGACTGTGGGAGGAAACCGGAGCACCCGGTGGAAACCCACGCAGACACAGGGAGGACATATGAACTCCATACTGATCGTCACCCAAAGCTAGAATCAAGCCCTGGTCCTTGTGAGACAGCAGTGCTAACCACAGTTGGCCATTCTGTTGTGAGTTTTGCAAGCACAGGCTGGTAGAATAGAGTTTGTATTTTACATGTTCTGTCAGTTGAAGAAATGCGCTGTTTGACATGAGTGTGGCCTACCGGGCATCACACTGTCACTGAAATTCATATATCACATGACTCATCTTTAGGAAAGGCATAACTTTTTATGGCTTGATAGCAACAGCTGTATTGGAAAACACAACTGATGTTGTTACTTCGTAGCAGCAGGATGAAACAGCACTTGAAATCATGTTCTTTGTGGATAGAAAAATCATGCATATGCTCTGCGACTCTCTCAATGTAACAAATTAAGTAAGAGGCAATCACTGGTTCATTTCCCAATTTAATGTCATGACCAATCAGCCGACTTTCTTGGTTTAAAACCTAAACAAAGATTAAAAACTGGTGCATTTTCCATGGTAAAGCCTGGACTACTCAAATTCCATCAGCACACTCATACAATATAAATGTTAATTTTCCACTTAAATTGGTATTCTTGCAAGTTGCCCTGATGAGTATTTCAAAAAAGCTTCAGTCAATGTATTTTCTCGGCAATATCGATATCATTTGAAAAGAATTAATTCATGAGATATGGATCATATATCCAGAGGGCAGTGAACGGTCGCCCACGTTGCAGTTGGTCTGTAAACATCTGTAGGCCACACTGGGAAAAGATGGAAGATTTCCTTCCCTAAAGGACATAAGAGAACCAATGGGTTTTTTTTTGACAAAAATCTAGAGTGGTTACATGTCCATCACCTTTCGTAAATTCCAGAATTTTATTACGTTCAAACATCACCATTGGGAGATTCAAACTCACAGCTTTAGAACATTAGTCTGGGTTTACAGGATTACAAATCCCTGTCATCACCATGACACTGGCCTGTAATTATGACATATGCCTCACCATCACTTATTTGGGACGTGACTTTCTCAAAAAATGAGGTCAGCTGGGCAGGATATTTACCCTCTGAATCTGAATTACCTGCTATTTATTAGGCTATAATTGTAGAAATGATTAACCATTACTCCCACAGGACCATTCCTGGGCACATTTGTTTTAAATCCTTTTAATCTGTCAAGGACTTTTATCTCTCAATTTCCAAACAAATTAATTGATTTTGTTTTGGTATCTCCCCCTGTGAGGGATATTGCTCATATTTTCCTGTGTGAATACTTGGAAATATTAGTCATTCAGAATACTAACGCTTTTACAATAGAATAGAGTACAATACAGCACAGGAACAGGTCCTCCAGCTCACCAAGTCTGTGCCGATTCTCATCCTTATTTAGACCAGCTATTTACTGCCCATACACCATTTCTATCCCTCTGTTTGCCTCCTGTTCGTGTGTCTATCAAGATGCACCTGAAACATGGCTAATGTGTCTGCTTCCACCACCTCACTGCCAGTGCATTCAAGGCACCCACAACCCTCTGGGTGTAAATGTTTTCCCACGCTTCTCCCTAAACTCTCCCCCTCTCACCTTTAACCTGTCCTGTCTTTAGTTGACCTTTCCGACCTGGGAAAAAACACCTCTGATTATGCCCACTCTTTATGCCTCTCATAATTCTGTAGACCTCTATCAGTCCCCGCCTCAGCCTCTGTCTTTCCAGTGAAAACAATTCGAGATTATCTAACGTCTCCTCATAACTAAAACCTTCCAAATCAGGCAACATCCTGATAAACCTTCTCTGCACCTTCTCCAAAGCATCTATGTCATTCTGTCATTTGCCTTTTTATGACTTTACAGATTTTTCACTCCTTTTCTGACTTATATTTTTGTTTTAAGAGTATTTTATTATTGTTTCTATCATCTGCTGCAATCTATTTTCAAGCTTCCCCCTTGTTCTTCTGATTAGCATTTTAATACATGTTTGAATATTATTCAATCTGATGAATCCCTTTCCTCCTCCCTGCAACATTTGAAAGGACATTTTTTCCTTTGTTCTGGAGCAACCTATCCCAAACAATTCGGAGAGTCTAGGCTCGAAACGTCAGCTTTTGTGCTCCTGAGATGCTGCTTGGCCTGCTGTGTTCATCCAGCTTCACACTTTGTTATCTTGGATTCTCCAGCATCTGCAGTTCCCAGTATCTCTATTTAGTTGTTCCTTGTTTGCTCAATTTTACCTCTTTTAATGATACAGACTTGACAACTGCGCAATTATTAATCTAATTGATTGCCTTGTGTTTGGTAATAGCGAAGAAGCCACAAAGAAACAACATAAGATCCATTTGTAGCATTTCTATTAGGCTCTTTTTGATATCCAGAGATCTTCCACCAAATTTTGGAGACTCTCAAAAGCTCTCTTTATTCATTCTCCTGGACCTAGGTAGATTTAAATCCCGGATTATGTTCACTTTGTGTTGCTTTCATCCAGAGGTGTTACAGCTTTCATTTCCTCTATTTTGTCAGGATCATTAAGGAACAGGAGGTCAAGTTGAGCATTGTGTATCATTGCTTCTTTCAGGCATTGTCCATTAAGAAGTTAGCAAGCTTTTACATTTGCCACTTTGGATTTTAAATTATTTGAATTTCTCATATTTGTTTGGATAAGTTTATTTCCCTGTTTTCACGTAGCCATCTTCTGTGAATCAAGCAATGCACCCGTGCTGACCAAACATTCAAATTGTCTCCTGCGTAAAACCCATATTTTCTTTTCATGTTTGATGTGCCTAATCATAGTAGTTCATTTGTGATTTACACCCTCGAAAGGATTAGATTTTCCTCCCAGCTATTTCTGATATAAAAGTTTATCATCTCCTTTTCTGAGCACACAATATTTTAACATTCAATAATTTTTCTTACATTCACTAGTGTGTTGTGGGCATCGCTAGCTGACCAGCATTTATTGCCCGCCCTTCGTTGCCCTTGAAGAGGTGATGGTGAGCTGCCTTTTTAAACTGCTGCAGTTTATGTGCTGTAGGTAGAGCCACATGACATTAGGGAGGAAATTCCAGGATTTTGACCAAGCAACAGTGAAGGAACAGTGATATATTTGTAAGTCAGGACGGTGAGTGGTTTGGAGGGGTACTTGCAGGTGGCGGTGTTCCCATGTATCCTCTGCCCTTGTCCTAGTCGATAATAAGTGGTTGAGGTTTTGGAAGGTGCTGTCTGAGTTTGGTGAATTTCTGCAGTGCATCTTGTGGATAGTACTAACTGCTGCTACTGAGCATCGAAGGTGGAGGGAATGGACACTTGTAGATGTGGTGCCAATCAAGCAGGCTGCTCTAACTTGGATGGTGTCAAGCTTCTTGAGTGTTGTTGGAGCTGTACCCAACCAGGCAAGTGGGGACTAATCTATCACACTCCTGACTTGTGCCTTGTAGAAGCTGGACTGGCCTTGGGGAGTCAGGAGATGAGTCACTCACTGCAGGATTCCTAGCCACTGACCTGTTCTTGTAGCCATTGTATTCATATGGTCAGTCCAGTTGCATGTCTGGTTAATGGTAACACCCCAGGATGTTGATGGTAGGGGGGGATTCAGTGATGGTAACACCATTGAATGTCAAAGAGCAGTGGTTAGATTGTTCCTTATTGGCAAAGTTCATTGCCTGGCATTTGTCTGACAGAAATGTTCCTTGACACTTCTCAGCCCAAGCCTGGATATTGACCAGATCTTGATGAATTTGAACATGGACTGCTTCAGTATCTGAGGAATCATGAATGGTGCTTAACATTGTGCAATCATCAGCGAACACACCCAGTTCTGACCTTATGGTGGGGGAAAGGCCATTGATGAAGCTGGTGAAGATTGTTGGGCGTAGGACAGTACCCTGAGGAACTCCTGCAGAGATGTCCTGCAACTGAGTCAACTGACCTCCAACATCTATCATCATCTTCCTATGTGTTAGGTATGATGCCAGCCAACGGACAGTTTGCCCCTTGATACCTGTTGATTCCAGTCAAATCCAGCCTTGATGTGAAGGGCTGTTACTCTCAACTCACCTTTGAAATTCAGCTCCTTTGCCCATATTTGAACAATAGCTATAATGAGGTCAGGAGCTGAGTGACCGTGGTGGAACTCAAACTGTGCACTACTGAGTGGGTAACTGCAAATAATGTTGAAGGAAGTATGTGTTGGTGTTGGAGGGGTCTAGAGGACAGTTACAAGAATGATCATGAGAATGAAGAGGTTGTTTTATGAGGAGTGATTGAGGACTCTCGGTCTGTATTTAATGGAATTCAGAAGGACAAGGGAGGTATATCATTGAAACTTACAGAATACTGAGAGTCCTGGGATCGTGTGAACATGGAGAAGATGTTTCCACTAGTAAGAGGGACTAGGACCCAAGGACACAGCCCCAAGGTGAAGGGATGACCTTTTGGAACTGAAATGAGGAGGAATTTCTTCTGCCAGAGGATGATAAATCTGTGGAACTCACTGCCACAGAGGGCTATGAAGGATAAGGTATTAAGTGTATTTCAGACAGAGATAGATTAGTTCTTGATTAGTCTCAGGATCAAGGCTTACAGGCAGAAGAAATGAGAAAACTATCAGCTTTGATCGAATGGCAGAGAAAACTTGATGGGCCAAATGGCCCCTCTGCTCTTACATCTTATGGTCTTATGGTGTCACCTGTGTGCCCTTAGATGATTGTCTTCTTCTTTTTCTTCCCATTACATCCAAATAGAGTCCCAGTGTCCTCAGCTGGGCTGGAGGGAGACTGACCTATATTGGAGCCAGTTAGCCTTGGAGGGTAAGTGGAAAATCGCTGAGTGTTTAGGACTTGAACTCCGACAAGGCCAGGCACCTCCACATTATCCCGTGAGGAGACTTCTGGAGAACCTATATGTGGTTCCTCCTACTGGCACCGCCCTGTCTCCATGGAAGGAAGGGGCACCTGGAGTGGAGACAAGATAGATCATTTCCTTGTCACTTTGCTGTCAGTGCTAGGATAGAGAGACAGAGTACAGGTCTCTGTGTATATCCAGCAAACCCTGAGGGTGCTGAACCAGTTTCCCCATGGTAGCTATCCACCAGCAGCCAGACGCTCGCATACAAGAGGCAGTATTAGGGGTGGCACGGTGGCTCAGTGGTTAGCACTGCTGCCTCACAGCACCAGAGACCCAGGTTCGATTCTAGCCTCAGGCGTCTGTCTGTGTAGAGTTTGCACATTCTCTCCGTGTCTGCGTGTGTTTCCTCTGGGTGCTCCAGTTTCCTCCCACAACCCAGAGATGTGCAGGTTAGGTGGATTGGCCATGCTAAATTGCCCATAGTGTTCAGGGATGTGTAGCTTAGGTGGGTTATAGGGAGATGGTTCTGGGTGGGATGCACTGAGGTTAGGTGTGGACTTGTTGGGCTGAAGGGCCTGTTTCCACACAGTAGGGATTCTAGGATTCTATGATAGTATGGTACAGCTAGCATTGGTGGACACTGCCAACCTTAGAGTCAGCTTGCCCTGTGCCTCTGAAAAATCCCTGGCTCCTGCTTCTGGGTCTGCTTGGGCATTTTGTTGAAGTATCAGTGGCTGACACACTGGGTTCTTGACTGAGGCCAAGCAGGTGTCTGTCTGCAGCTGTCCTCTGAGTTCTGATGTCCTGGCATGTTTCTTCCTTGACCAGCTCCAGTGACTTGGCATTGATGTTGTCACCAGAATGTACTCTCATCTGTATTCAAGCTAATATTAACTACCGAAGACCGGAACTGGGTGGCGGGTGCAGGAGACAGCCTTGCCAGTGCTTCCTCGGAGAGAACTTGGGCTTCTTCCTCAGGAGTGAAGGAGGAGATGTTGCTTCGAGAGGATGGTCCCTACATAGCAGGAACTCTGCAAATGTGCAAGGAGTCAAAAGAGAGGATGAGTTGTGATAGAGTTGTCAACGTTTGAGCATGTTAAGAAGACATTTGCAGTGGTGGCAACGAGACAGCAGCACAGCACTTGAGTATGAATCTTTCTTGTTGCTGGGACATGGAACTCACAGCATCACCACATGAGCAACCACGGTCCTCTCCCACTAACTTTGAGGCCAGCTTTATTTGGTGCCAATATTGCACAGACCCGAACCATCTGCTGTGGCCTGTAGCTACTCAGCAGGGCATTTGGGACTAGCATTTGTAAATTAGCAATCTGTGAAGTTTTGTATGTGCTGCCTGCATTGGAAGCAGTGAGCATGGGTTAATTACACATGGCAATAGCCATGTCCATTTTGGCCCCTCTCCGATTTCACACTCTCTGTCTTCATTGAGTGAAGTTAGAAATGACAGCCAGCTGAAGGAGGTAACGGCTCATCCTGTTGGAGACATGGACCAGTGATAAGAGCCACATCTCTTCGGAAATAATGAGGATTTTTTTCTTACATAATCAGAGATATAATGGGCTATATCACTCTTTTTTCTGTGATATATATCACTGTATATCACAGAATGACACCACCGCCTTCACCTGATCAGTCAGCAATGAGAGATTTCCTGATATGTTCAGCCAGACAGTTACCGGAGATTCACACCTGACTGCTTTCAGTGTCTGCAATCAGCCTAATCTCTTCGACAGCTAGAAACCCTGTGAAATAGCATGAAAGTTTTTATGTAAGTTCTCTGAAGTTTCTTTTGAACCTTCATCAAATTCTGGAAGATAACCAGAAGAACCCTGGGCAAAAATTAATGGTGTTGAGAATACAACTGATGAATGACAAATTAGTTGATTCAGAGCAATGGCCTTCATCAAAGGGGGACCAATGTCAAAAATACCACATGCCAAATAAAGTTAGGTCCATCGTGGAAAGGCAACAAGATCCATGTGGCTTTCTATAAATTTGGCCTTGCCCTGAATGTGTCCTTTTTGAGAAATGATCTGGGAAATTGTAAAAACAATGAGAGCTGCTTTCTCCTAGATACATTCTCCTGACTGACAGTCTTGGCCTAACTTTGTGAGGCTGAAAACCAAAAGAACCGCAGATGCTGACATTTAAAACAAAAACAGAAATTGCTGGAAAAGCTCAGCAAGTCTGCCAGCATCTGTGGAGAGAAATCAGAATTAATCTTTCAGTGAAAAAAGTCCTGGCCTATCTTTATAACTTTAGTCCTTCCAATCCCAACAACATCCTGGTAAATCTTTTCTGAATTGTCTCCGATTTAATAAAATCATTCCCATAGCAGGATGTCCAGAACGGTACATGGTACTCTGAGCCTAAACACCCTCAGCTGCCTCATTTCAGCATCTAAGAGGCTTCAAATGGTACTGAACACAATTATCAGTGATCATCCACACCTATAATCTTGCATTGAAGGGAAAATCATCGACAACATGGTTGAAGATAGTTGAGCTTGGGATACTATGAGGAATTCCCAAGGTGATCTCCTATCAAGATGAACTCCAATAGCTGCAAGCAGTTTCCATTGTGCTAGGTTTTTTGGATATCAATTAGAAGTTGTGGTTGTTCCTCCTGGGGTAGTGAAGGCCACAAGTAAGATTTGGTAAAAGTGTTAAAAATAATGTCAGGTATAGAGAACGTAAATTAAAAAAAATTGCTTCTGGTGGATAAGAAATTAATAATATGGTAAGCATGATAATACAAGGTAATTGTTAGCAGAACCTAGAAAATGCCTAGGAATATTTTTACTCTAACAATTTTATTTCTGTTAAGTACAATTATTTCTGCAGGTAAATTAACATGCTAATAAATTGAAATGTAACAAGGGGCCTCTGAGCCTCCGAAAGTTTGGGTTTTCAAATAAACCTGTTGGACTATAACCTGGTGTCATGTGATTTCTGACCTTAATGGACAGGATATTTTTCGATATGATTGCCCTGCAATGTATGCAGACAGAGAAGGTATGGATGACTGCCAGGCTGTCACAGGAGTGTAGGCTGTTAGTACTGAAATCTGCTGTTCTGGGCACTGGTGAGAGTAATGCTTCATGCAGCTACAGCTGAGTCCATGGGCTGGCTCAGCTGTATTGGGGGGTAGGAAGTGTTTTGTGAAAGTAATACAGAAGAGTATTATATAATTAGAGGAGCAATTGGTATTTTTGTAGCTGCAGACTGGAATCCGGGATGGAATATGTCCTCCTGGTACAGAGATGAGGACATTGCGGTCTGTACCTTTGTCTTTATCCACCTGACCTCCCCTTCATTCAGCTCTCCCTGTGGTTGTGTGGTTGTTTCTGTCTGTAAAAGGCTGGAACTCAGCCTTTATCTAGGATCCAGTCCCCATTTTTTTATAGGTGCCCCTTTGCAGTTCGAGCAGCACTCAATGCTGAGTTCTGACACTGCTTGGACTGAAGAGAATGGTAAGCGCCTATTCCCATTAACGGTCCGACTTCCCACTTTTTGCTGATTAAACCCACCAGCACGCTGTTATTGCTTTGGAGTGGCCTTTATGTCTTTGTTGTGGACAGTTTGGAACTGACTTTTGTAAATAGTGATTTTGGCATGACTAACATTCACCACAGGGTGTAAGAGGCTGGACTTTCGATTTCTAGAACTTGGTGGGGGGCTGGTTTTTGGGGAAGTTGGGATCTTTACAGGTCAGGAAAGTTTTATTTGTGTTAGGGTTAGAGAATGAGGGGGGAACATAAGAGATGAAAAACAAGGTGACAACAAGAAGAAGAACCAGGCAGCCCTCAAGAAAGAAATGACAAGATATAGGTTCATAGGAACAGGAGGAGGCCATTTCGCCCCTTGAGCCTGCTTCAATTACATTAAAATCATGGCTGATCTATGGCCTAACTCCATATACCTGCCTTAGGCCCATTTCCCTTCGTACCCTTGTTTAATGAAAAAAAATCAGATTTAAATTTAACAATTGCAGTCACATTGACCGCTGTTTGAGGAACCGAGTTCCAAACCTGCACTAATCTTTTCAATCAGCAGAAATAGTTCATGCAAGGTATTTTGTAGATGACGTTCGTTTCGCTTGTTGTCTGTATAGGGTCTTTTAAGTTCATTAGCTGCTGTTTTAAATAATTCATCTTTAATAGTTTTAATAGTTTAATAATTAATAAACTAGAAATAGTTCATCTTTATCTGCTCTGTCTTTCCCTGTTAATATCCTGAAGACCTTGATTAGATCACTCCTTACCCTTCTAAATTCCTAAGGGTATAAACGCAGTGTAACTGCACCTCTACAAATTATTGGTCAGGCTGTAATTGGAGTATTGTGTTCAGTTCTGGGCACCTAACTTAAGGAAGGATGTTAAAGCCCTAGAAAGTGTTCAAAGGAGATTTATTGGAATGATACCAGGAATTAGTGTTTTTAGATACAAAATGAGATTAGAAATTGAGATTATTCGCCTTAGAGCAGGGAAGATTAAGTGATGACTTTTTGAGGTGTTTAAAATTATGAACATTTTGACAGGGTAAAGAAGGCTATTCTGTTTCCACTAGTTAGTATGTCAGTAACTAGGGGTCATAATTTTAGGATTACCAGAAGGACAGCTAGGAGTGAGATGAGGAGAAACTTGTTTATTTAGAACGTTGTTAGGATTTGGAATGTGCTGCCTGAGAGCGTGGTAGTAGTAGATTCTACTGGAGATTTCAGAAGAGAGCTGGATGTATATTTGAAAGTGATGAATTGAGAGAGCTATAGAGATGGGGCTGGAGAATGGCACTATCTCGGTAATTCTTTCAGGAGCCAGTTCAGTCACAATCAGTTGAATGGACTCTTTATGTCCTGTAAAATGCTATATGGTTTACTGTCAGTGTAAAAGGGAATATAAATTCAAAATTAAGTTTGCTCTGCACGTATGTGATAACGTGGAGTGTGCTAAATAATGTTAGTGGGCTGCAGACAAAGGTAGCCGTGTAGAAATATAGTGTTGTGGCAATATTGAAGACATGGGTCAAAAATGGGCAGGACCGTGTATTAAATACTCCTGAATCCAAGGTATATAGCAAAGATAGTGAATGTAAGAAGATTGGCACTATTGATCAGGCAGAATTATAAATAGCTGAAGAGAGACAAAATACTAGAGGTGTTATGGACAGACCAATTTGAGCAGAACAAAGAATGGAAGCCCCATTTTACTAATAGGTGTATTCAATAGGCTACCAACCGTGCAAACAACTTAAAAGGTCGACTTTGCAAGGAAATTCGACACATGGCAAAACCATACAAATTTTACAAAACTATGATAGTCGACTCTAATTATTCTAACATATACTCAGACATTAACGGTCTCAAGAGCTTTTCTAAAGTGTATTGGAGTAAATTTTCTGATCAGTATTTTTCAGGGCAGTTAGAAAGGAGGCATTGCCGAATCTATTTCTGGGAAATACGTTGGGCCAAGTGGATGAAGAGTTTGTCAGAGAAAATACTTCAGGGGAAAGTGATCATACCATCATGAGGTTAGGTTAGGAAATGGACAAAGAGCAATTGGGATAAAAGCAATTGAGGAGAAACAATGAGATAACAAGGCGTGGAGCTGGATGAACACAGCAGGCCAAGCAGCATCAAAGGGGTAGGAAAGCTTTCCTGTTCCTCTGATGGTGCTTGGCCTGCTGTGTTCATCCAGCTCTATACCGTGTTATCTCAGATTCTCCAGCATCTGCAGTTCCTACTATCTCTGATTCAGAATAGGTTGACAATATACCTAGGCCTGATAAATTGAATCATAGATTGGTAAGAAAAACTTCAAGAATACAATAGCTGCCTTTACAGAGGAGATAGTTTGGCTAAATTTCAGCTGCTTTCCCGTGATGGGAAAGTGTAAAACAAAGCGGGTCAGAGCTTTAAAATAACACTGAACTTTGGTGGAGTCAGCGGGTAAGTGACAGATGAAGCTCAGTGTGGAGAGGTGTGAGGTGATATATTTTGATAGAAAGGCACAGAATAAAATAGACAGAACTACTTTAGAAGGAGTGCAGGAGGAGCAAAGAGACCTGGGTCCAGGTGAGATGAAAAGTGGCAGAGCAGTTACAGAGAGTTGTGAATAAAACAGCAATACCCTTGGCTTTATTAATAGGTATATACAGTTCAAGAGCAAGGGGACAAAAACAAAGTTGCTGGAAAAGCTCAGCAGGTCTGGCAGAACACCAGACCCGAAGCATTGACTCTGTTTTTTCCTCCACAGATGCTGCCAGACCTGCTGAGCTTTTCCAGCAACTTTGTTTTTGTTCCTGATTTACAGCATCCGCAGTTCTTTTGGTTTTTATCAAGATCAAAGGAATTGTATTGGACTTGTAAATGGCATTAAATCTACGTCAGCTGGAGTGTTCGTTACAGTTCTGTGTGCCATACTTCAGGTAGACGAGTAACTTGGAGGGAGTATATCTTGGAGGGAATACAGAGGCTTACTCAAATGATTCCACCAATTAGAAACTTTATTTCTGAAGATAGTTTGCAGAAATTAGGGAGGAGGCAATAACATTATCACTAGTCCACTAATCCATAGGCCCAAGTGATGATCTGGGGACCTGGGTTTGAATCCTACCAATGCAGAAGGGGTAAATTGAGTCCAATATATAAAAAAAGTCTTGTATGAAGAGTCTAATTATGACCATGATGCTTTTGCTGACTGTCAGAAGGAAATTGTAATCCGTATCAACGCTGGCCTGTGCATAACTCCAGACCCACAGCAAGGTGGCTGATGCTTAACTAATAGGGATGGACAATAAATGATGGTCTTGCCAGTGATGCTGACATCCTGTTAATGAATAAAAATAGTTTGGACTTTTGAGAGTAGACGATGGTTTTAAAAACATGAGAGGTTCAGATAGAGTAGATAGGGAGAAACTGTTCACATTCACAAAAGGATTGAGAATCAGAGGACACAGATTTTAAGTAATTTGGAAAAGAAGCAACTGCGATATTAGACAAAAAAAATCATATGAGTGGCTTAGGTCAAGCTTGGAAATATATTGGAGGTTGGTTCTATCAAGATATTTCAGAGATAAAGGGAACTGCAGATGCTGGAGAATCCAATTTATAATAAAGTGTGAAGCTGGATGAACACAGCAGGCCAAGAGAATAGAGATGAGATAATGGGAACTGCAGATGCTGGAGATTCCAAGATAATAAAATGTGAGGCTGGATGAACACAGCAGGCCAAGCAGCATCTCAGGAGCACAAAAGCTGACGTTTCGGGCCTAGACCCTTCATCAGAGCCTCTGATGAAGGGTCTAGGCCCGAAACGTCAGCTTTTGTGCTCCTGAGATGCTGCTTGGCCTGCTGTGTTCATCCAGCCTCACATTTTATTATCCAGGCCAAGAGAATACTTGGCCTGCTGTGTTCATCCAGATTCACAAGGTATTTCAGAGATCAGTTTATGATTCCTTGAAGAGAAGCAATGTGTGGGGTGATGGGGAGAAAGTGACAGAATGGCATTAAGTCGTAAAATTGTAAAACTGGTGCAGACATGATGGGCTGAATGGCCTCCTTCTATATTGTAACCATTCAATCACTTTAGACTTGGAAACAAACTGTGAAATTATATTAGAGGGCATTCCAGGACACAGGCAAAATTTAGTGTGAAGCAGAGATGGAAGTGTGGTACCTCTGTTTAATATTTTGCAACTCTATTCCCAAAAATTCTAACCATGAGTTGCCTGGCAAATATGACCTAATTGCGCAAATGTAATAGCAACTACCGTCAGCCGACAATCTGGCATTGAGACATGTTTGTACTGTTCTTATCTCTAGATCTGCCTACTCTATTGTTTCCCTCGATTGGATTCGATCCACTATAAATTTCAGCTTATTTAAAATTGCTGCTGACGATATTGTATTCTTCAGCTAGTCCATGCTTGCTCATTTCTCTTTTCCTTCCTGGCCCACAGTCACCCAAAGCCTCAAACTTAGAATTCTCACCTTTGAGCTTTAATTACTTCATGCCTTTACCTAACCTGTATAACCTTTCCCTAAATCCCTACATGTCTGACTTTACTCAGCTTTATCTCCTTTCTCATCTCACCATAGCTTGCCATTCCTTTAACTTTGGAACACCTTTCTCAAAGTACTTTGGAAAGTTTTTCTCCGCTTAGACCCTCCTGCAAACCTAACTGTTGGCTAAGCTTTCTGTGACCCTTCTAAGATCACTTCCTCAGCTGCGGCATCATTTTCCCAGTGCCTTTATGAGGGCTTAAAGTTGTAAAATAAATAAGACATTTCAATGGTATTAGCCTGTTCAAGTGAATTTCCTCGTACAATCCCCTTCAAAAAATGTCCTGGTTATGACATAAGTCCATTTATTTATTTGGAAATTATGTGAAGCGTTCATGCGCAAGAAGGGTGCAATGGCCTGCAAAGGGGAGATGATGACTTAGTGGTATTATTGCTGAAGTGTTAATCCAGAAGACCTAGGTAATGTTTTGAGGTCCTGGGTTTGTATCCCACCATGGTATGTGGTGGAATTTGAATTCAGTCAAAAAAGATCAGCATTAGATTTACTGTCACATGTATAGAAAAACACAAAACTTTATGCAAAGTGTCACCATGCTCCAGCACCATATTGAACATTGAGTATAACGTGAGATTTTGGGGTGGCACGTTGGCTCAGTGGTTAGCACTTCTGCTTCTTTGTTCCGGGGACCCAGGTTTGATGCCAGCCTTGGGCAATTGTCTGTGTGGAGTTTGCACATTCTCCCATGTCTGTGTGGTTTTCCTCCAGGTGCTCCAGGATTCTGTCCAAAGATGTCAGGTGGATCAGCCGTGCTGAATTGCTCAAGCTGCTCAGGGATGTGCAGGCTTGGGGGATTAGTCATGGGAAATTTGGGGTTACATGGATAGGGTAAGAGGGTGGGTCTGGGAGGCAGACTCAGTGTGGACTCAATGGCCCTCTTCCACCCCGTAGCAATTCTTTGACTAATATTTGAAAATTGAAGTTTCTTTAAATTAAATTTTGTTACAGTAATTTGTATTCAATAGTTAAGACTTTTTGAATTGCTAATATTTATGGCATTGCTGAGGATTTTTTGGATGTGAATATTACAAATGTTCACATTCCTCTTCTTTAACTTGGTCTCAACAACTGAGATGATAGTGCAATTCTTAAACATTATTATCACTTTTCACTTATTGCAAGGATTGAGGCTAAAGTTAATCAATATTCAACTGGCTTGATAACCCAAGAGATTAAATTCTTTGAAATTTGAAATAGTAGGTCAAGAAAAGAGCTGTTGGCTTATTGCAAAATACTTTATTAAAATAGACTTATCTTAAAAATCTCCCATGTCAATTTACATTGCTTGTGAATTCAGTAATAAATATGAAGTTTTCTCACATGCTTGTATTTGACTGTATGATATAAAATATAGAAAGCGTATGGGTTGAACTCTGCTTGTCTGATCTAATCAATAAAAGTAGAAAGATTATATATAACTGCTATACACTGAATTCTGAAAATAAATTACCTCACTTAAACATAGAACAGAAACAAAGTTGCTGGGAGGGCTCAGCAGGTCTGGCAGTATCTGTTAAAGAAAAAGCAGAGTTAACGTTTCAGGTCTGGTGACCCTTCCTCAGAACACTGAGCCCAAAACATTAACTCTGTTTTTTCCTTCACAGCATCTTTCCGTTCTTTCGGTTTTTAACTCACTTGTACATGTTGTGATCCAACATGCCCCAGGAAAGATTCCATTTTTTCACATTAGATTGCATCAAATCAATATTGTGTTCATAAAAGTTGGACCAAACTTCAAACTAAATTGCTTCCTTGTGAAATACGAATGCCCAGTTGCTGATGTTACTGTAACAGTGAACTTCAGGGTCAAGTTTTTAAAATTATTCTGAAGAAGGGTCTCTGCATTCAAAACATTGACTCTGTTTTCTCCCCACAGATGCTGTGAGACCTGCTGAGTTTCTATAATATTCTTTGTGTTTGATCTTCATTAAAGATCTGCTGTTGGTAGTGTTTGTGGAGGAAATTTCCCCTCCAGTCTTCAAGACATTCAATGAATGTTGACCCAGAAGAGAAAAACAGAGAGGGAGAGAGAGATGAACCTTTGCATAGTCCGCCTGTTAGAATAGGTTCTTCCACCTCAAAACCAGAACATTAACGATGTCAAGGTAATGACTGATCCCTGTCTACTTCTCCTGAGGTCCAAGAAGTAACAGTCCACTTTATAAGTATTAATTAGATTCTGTGGGCAGTTGTGGTCAGTTTGTTATTGAAAGATTATAAAATATACAAAGCACAAAAAGAGGAAGGATATAATTACAATGAAGACAGTTCAGAGGCAGTTCACTAGATTAATTCTGAAATAACTCTACAGAGCCCAGTATCCCATCACCAAGTCACCCTTTATTTTACACATGAACTGCCCTTGACTTTAGTACTGCCTTATTCAGAGTCAGGCTACCGGAGCGTCATCTCTGACACTTACCCTTCTTGCCTGTCAGCCCGGGCTCCCTGATTGGCCCAGATTAACAGCCCCAATCAGGGAACTCATAATCTATGATGTCAGGCTGGCTGACCTTGTTACAGTCACTAAAGATTCCAGAGGTGGGGGTCTGTCTTATGAAGGGAGATTGAGCAGGTTAGGCATAAACTCTCTGTACTTTAGAAGAATGAGAGGGGATCTAAGTGAGGTTTATCAGATGCTGAAGGAGATTGACAATTTCAGACAATGTACTCTGGCTAAAGAAGGATCTCATTAAACAGTGATCTAATCATGTAGACCACAGACAAGAAATTAGCACATTATGCCTATATTTGGATAGCTAGATGGGAGTATGCGACAAACTGGCTCGCCTTGTTTTCTAGTTAAGAAACGAATACTCTTCAGGCCATGCTTTCTCCACGCTGAAAAACAGGAAGACCCCTAACAGCGGAGCAGTAGTTCTCTTTTTCTCTCTTCATCAGCCCTGTAGGTTTCAGTTCTGACCATCTATTAAACAATTGGCAATGTTTAATGAATCAACCTAGCTGCTGCTTCCTGAGGAAGAACAGATACCAATTATAGGCTAAATCTCCAAATTGTCTCAATAAAAACTGAAAGAACTATGGATGCTGTAAATCAGGCACAAGAAACAAAGCTCAGCAGGTCTGGCAGCATCTGTGAAGTAAAAAATCACAGTTAACGTTTCGGGTCTGGTTCAGCCTTCCTCAGAGGGCCTGCTCTGAGGAAGGCTGAACGGGACCTGAAATGTTACCTCTTGATTTTTCTTCACAGATGCTGCCAGACCTGCTGAGTTTTACCAGCAATTTCTGATTTTGCTCTAAATTGTCTCAATGTAAAATTCCAAGGGACCTTCAAACACAGCCAGAAACCAGCCAAATCAGTAACTTACAAGATCAGTATATCACTAATATCTTTTGGACTTTAAAATCTACAAACTCTCTCCTCCCTGTATGTGTGGGTGTGTGTGTGTATTCTAAGTACACTAAAGCCAGCGTTTTTATCATCTACTTAGACTGGATGTTAAAGCGAATAAATAGTATTTTCATTTCTAAAACAAACTTTAGAAGGAAATTTACATGCGTGAAACTCTACAGTGTCAGCACACAATGTTAAACTCTTATTGAAGTTGTTGGTTGGCTCACCAAGCTGACTGGGATTTCGTACAAATGCTTCATCTCCCTTCTAGGTGACATTGACAGTGCTGTGTAGCTTCCGTTGAGGAGCTGTTGTTCTGTCCTGCTCTGAGTTTATTATGGTCCAGTCTGTCCTGGTGGGCTGCCTTGTTTCTGATTTTCTACTGTAGAGGTATGTAGATGAGGTCTATTCAACATGTTTGTTAATCGTTCATTGTTTATCGTTTGAAAACCAGGCCTCCAGGAATTCCCGTGCTTGCCTATCCAGGATGCCTAAAATAGACCCCATTTACATACCACTACGGCACAAAATTAGAAACAAAACAGGGCCCAGGCCAGACCGGACCGTAAAAACTCAGAACAGGGCAGAACAACAGCTCTTCAACAGGGGCAATAGAGCACTGATGATGTCTCCTAGAAGGGAGACGAAATGAGAGATCAGAGATAATGGGAACTGCAGATGCTGGAGAATCCGAGATAACAAATTGTGAGGCTGGATGAACACAGCAGGCCAAGCAGCATCTTAGGAGCACAAAAGCTGACGTTTCGGGCCTAGACCCTTCATCAGAAAAGGGGGATGGGGAGAGGATTTGCAGAACATCTACCCACTCAGTTTGCAATAAACAACTGCACCTCCCAGTCGTGAACCATTTTAACTCACCATCCCATTCCTCAGACGACATGTCCATCATGGGCCTCCTGCAGTGCCACAATGATGCCACCCGAAGATTGCAGGAACAGCAACTCATATTCCGCTTGGGAACCCTGCAGCCCAATGGTATCAATGTGGATTTCACCAGCTTCAAAATCTCCCTTACCCCCACTGCATCCCAAAACTAGCCCAGCTTATCCCCGCCTCCCTAACCTGTTCTTCCTCTCACCTATCCCCTCCTCCCACCTCAAGCCGCACCTCCATTTTCTACCTACTAACCTCACCCCGCCTCCTTGACCTGTCTGACCTCCCCAGGCTGACCTATCTCTTCCCTGCCTCCGCACCTAGACTCTCCTGTCCACCTATCTTCTCCTCTATCCATTTTCGGTCCGCCTCCCCCTCTCTCCCTATTTATTTCAGAATCCTCTCCCCATCCCCCTTTTCTGATGAAGGGCCTAGGCCCGAAACATCAGTTTTCGAGCTCCTAAAATGCTGCTTGGCCTGCTGTGTTCATCCAGCTCCACACTTTGTTATCAGGGAGACGAAATGTTTGTTTGAAGACCAGACAGCTCAGTGAACCAACCAACAATTCCATCCACAACCTGAACTACAGAACTTTGTCAAAACATTAGACTCTCATTGAACTGGCAAGTATATCCTTTTGACAAAATCATTATTGTGCTCAAACTAAGAGTGGGAAAATAGAGTTTGGGGTCATTCTTTCCTTCCTCACCAGATCAGAACAAGAAAGATTTTGGTAAAGTGTAAGGAAAGACAATTTGGCCAGTTTCCTCAATGAAAATGGCATCAGACTAGAAAACCACAATGCTATAGTTAGAATATATGCGTTTCAGATAAAGGAAGTTAATTTGAAGACTTGTGCAAAACAAGATATAAGCCGTTACAAAATGAGGAACTTTGGCCTGAGCGATTGCATGAGACTCACTGCCTACAAATAATGAGGACATATCAACGACAGGTAATTGTTAATGAGATCAAGGACATGCACATATTGGGAGGCAAGTCAAGTACTGGGACATAAAAACATCAGCTCAAGGGTACTCAGAGGTGCTATAATGATTTGGGTGGTTTGATTGGTCACACAGAAAGAAGAACCAATCTGTCACCACCAAACAGGCCATTCTCTGGTGTAAACATGTAGGGTGACATTTGTTTGCAATTTTTGTTGATGCTTATGCATACATGTAATTACCATCGGTTTTATGTAAAGAAACAGCTTGAAATCTCTGTCTCAAGTTGTCATGCTCACCGCTGATCTGTGAGACTGAAGTGAAAGTGATTACAGTTCTCACATGATGCAGGTGTTGTCTGGACTTTAGCCACAGCTGGTTAGGTGGAAGTGGAAAGAAGACAAGGACCCTTCAAATTATTGGCTGACAAAGAAGATGCAGTGAGATCAAGAAAGATGACTGCACCTTGGGCTGATCTCATGCATCTGTTAACAATAAACCCAAATTGATTTTGGCAGAAATGTGAGAATACACCTTTTGTCATAGGCTCTTAAGTACAAATAGGGTAGAGAACGATCCAGGAGTAGACAATGCAGTCCGTTTCATTTCATGAACTTTTAAAATATATGTTCTCAGAGAAGGATGATATTTTCTCTTCTCCTTGCCTGTCATAACTAGCGTTGCAGTTTAATGCAATTTCTGTTATAGATCCTTTGGAGATTTTTTAAATAGTATCGTGGATTTCCCCAGACAAACAGGCATTATGTTCTCATATTCAAAACTGACCAGGACAGAGAACAAATACTCATTATCCTATAGGCTGCCACTGCACATAACTCTACACTTGCACAGGGCCAGTCTTGCTGAGAATGTTTGGCTTCTGTAAATAAAAACATTCCGAAAGACTGGCATCAGACATTTAAAGCTTCAGCTGTTCAGAGTGACCCATTCCATTACTGTGGGAGATCATAAGATGACAAGGTCATATAAAATGGTCGCAGGATCATGGCTGATATGATTGTAGCCCTTAACTCTGTTTTCCCGCCTGTCTTCCTAACCATGAACTCCCTCATCAATCATAAATCTGCCTGATTTAGCCTTCTACATTTAGTGATTCCATTGCATTGGGAAAGATAATTCCAAAGTTTCACAATCCCCGAAGAAAACGAGTTCACCTTCACATTAAATGTGAGTTTCCTCAATTTTAAATGGTGCCTAGATTTCCCTCCCACGGGAAAACATCTTCTCAGCATCCAGCCTCCAAATCTCTTCAGAATCTGCTACGCTTCAATAAGATCATATCTCATTCTACTGAACTCCAATGAGCACAGGTCCAATCTGGCCAAGCTTTCTTCATAAGACAATGCCTTCAACCCAGCAATCAGCCTAATGAAACTTCACTGAATTGTTTTCAATGCAGTTAAGTAAAAACCAAAACTTTTATGGTACACTTAATATTGTCTTCCAACCCTCTGTACAGCCGTAATACATTTCCGCACTTTTGTACTCCATCTCCCTTTCGATAAAGACCAATATTCCAATGGCTCTGCCAGTCATTTGATGGTTTTTGTGTTTCATGTACCCAATCCATCTATACTGCAGGGTCCTAGTGTCTCACCCGAATTAAATAATATTCTTTCTTGCTGCCAAAATGAACAATCTCACATTTTTCCATAGTATAAACCAACTGCCAAGTTCTTTGCTTGCTCACTTAACATATCAATATTCCTTTGCAGATGCCTCATGTCTTTCTCACAATTTGCACCTCTCCCTATTTTTATGTCATCAGTAACTTCAGTTGCCATACACACAGTCCTTTTACCAGTGGGGTGCCTGCTGGAGACTCAATGATTTTTAATGTGCAACAATCACTTAGATAGTTTGCCAACCTGAAAATGACCCATTTACTCCAACTCGCAACTGGTTTATCCCGACTGGTTGATCTGTTGTCAGCCGATCCTTTGCCTGTGCTATCAATCTGTTACCTCATGATCTCTTGTGCACAAATTTTTATGTTACACCTTTTTGAAGAACATTTTGAAGTCTAATTGCATCTCATCCACTAGTTTCACATTGTTTTCACATTGTTTGCCCTACTCACTACATCCTCAAAGAACTCTGATAAAATTTTAAAGAAGGGTTCTGAAGAAGGTCACTGGATCCAAAATAATTAACACTGATTTCTCTCCATAGGCGCTGCCAGGCCTGTTGAGCTTTTCCATCAATTTCTGTTTTTGTTTGTGATTTACAGCATCCACAGCTCTTTTGGTATTTTTATTCTGATAAAATTACCTGCCATAAAACCATGTTGACTCTGCCTGATTCTATTGCGATTTTTTTTAACATATCACACTACCACCTCTTTAATAACAGACTAATAATTATTATCCATGCCTAATGGTCATTGAATTGAGTGACATGCTGGACATTCCAGAGGCCAGTTAATAGTCACATCGCAGTAGGTATAGAGCCATGTGTGGGCCAAACCAGATATACATACAGATTTCTATTTAACTACCCATCCAATACCCTCTTGAAGACCTCAATTGGATCTGCCTCTATTAAACTTCTAGGCAGTGTCTTCCATACCCAAACTACTCATTGGGTGAATTATTTTCTGCCCTCGCATTTGCTTTTAAATATAAACCCTTGAAAAATAACTGCCCACTGATTTTCAACCTGCTTACAAGTAAGAACAGTTTCTCCCAATCTATTCCATATTGATCCTTCATGATATTGTACTGCAGAACGGTAACCATGGCTCCTTAGATAACATCTTCCAAACCTATAACCACACCATCTAGAAGGACAAGGACAGCAGATACATGGCAACACCATCCAAGCAACCTCCTTTAGATGAACCTTTATCCCATATGATCAACAGTTTCCCTTTATGGTACACAGTCACAAAAATACACCCCGTTGAGTGAGCTGGATAATATGCATTTTTCTTTTAAAAGTTCAACCCAGTTATCTTTTAGCAATTCTTTAGAAGGCAGACTGATAAATACTGCATTGAGATGTAGCTAACTGTAAATCAGCTAGCTTGTTTGCTTTAGAGATAGTAGGAACTGCAGATGCTGGAGAATCTGAGATAACAAAGTGTGGAGCTGGATGAACGCAGCAGGCCAATCAGCATCTCAGGAGCAGGAAAACTGGTGTTTCGGGTCTAGAAGAAGGGCTTTCTGAACATAATAATAATTGTGTGATAGCAATCAGCTATCAACCAAGTTACATTAATAAGAAAGACATTGTTACTAAGATAATCAGGAGACCAAGGATAGCAGGTTTGCTCTCTTTGAGAAAATAAGATGTTCTGCCTACGCCCAGGGAATCTAACCACTTTCCCTTTATATTTCATAATATTACCATCACTGAATCTCCCACCATCAACATCCTGGGGACCATCAATGATAAGAAATTTAGCTCGACCATAAATACTGTGGCTGCAAGAGCAGGCCACATACTGTAATCTGCAGCAAATGCATCTGCACCTCCTGATTCTTCAAAGCCTTTCCACTGTCTATAAAGCAACAGTTAGGAGGGTGATGGAATACTCTCTACTCTCCAGGCTGACTGATGTGCCAAAATGTTTAAAAAGCACAACACCATGCAAGGTAAAATGATCTATTTGGTTGGAACCCATCCACCACTTTAAGTCACTCAATCCCCCATCACTGATTATCTATAACTTAATAGCAGCAACGTATCAAGACCCTGCCATCACCACCTTCCAAACCCTCTGTCTCTACCACCCAGAAAGATAAATGCATCAAGTGGAATTTGAATCCAATAAAAATCTGGAATTGACTGTCTAATGATGGCCATGAATCCATTGTCGATTGTTAGAAAAAAACCCAACTGGCTCACTAATGTCCTTTAGAGAAGGAAACCGCAATCATTACCTGGTCTGGCCTACATGTGACTCCAGACCCACAGTAATGTGGTTGACTCTTAACTGCCCTCTAAGAAATTAGGGATGGGCAATAAATGTTGGCCCAGTGAGTGCCACTCACACCCCATGAATGAAAAAAAAACACAGGAACGCCAGTACCCATGGGTTCCCTTCACCTGCTCACAACCTTTGTTATATTTTAATTGTTATTCCATCTCCTGGGATGTGTGTTGGTTTCTCACATTGCTGACCCCTTTCCATTAAAACCAGATGGGGTGGATTGACATTGGGATTCAAATTATTAACATCCTACCTAAGCCAAATCCAGTAATATTTGGGATTAAGATAGCCCGCCTCCCTATCCCCTCAGTGTTGTTGATTTGTATATATAAATATTTTTAGTTTAAATGGTTGTGCAGCCTCCTTTTATGTGTAGTAAATGAGCATTAGCACTGCTGTGACCCAAAAGTGAAACTATTTCGACCTCACTGTCAGAGTCCTCGACTGCACGTATTTTGCTAATTAATTTACCTGCACCAAGTTTTCCTTATGTATGTGAATAAATTTTAATAATGTGGTCCCACAGGCAGAAAAAAAACACTTCAGGGAGTAGGAGAAAGAGATTGTGCCTTACAGGAGGGGATTAGTCTTCACGTGGTTTGCATCATAATTTCAAGAGCTTGCTCTAACAGATAATTGATTGCATGGAGAAAAAATAGCCCAAATGAAAAATGACGATTCGTTAGTATAGCTTGTGAATCGTTATTTAAAAAGAAAATAATACTTTACACAGCAAAAGTGAGAATCAGAATGGCATTTAAATCAGTACTAATTTATTTTTTGAAAGTGTACTCATTTTCAAATCTGAGATAATGGGAACTGCAGATGCTGGAGAATTCCAAGATAATAAAATGTGAGGCTGGATGAACACAGCAGGCCAAGCAGCATCTCAGGAGCACAAAAGCTGACGTTTCGGGCCGAGACCCTTCATCAGAGAGCTCTCTGATGAAGGGTCTCGGCCCGAAACGTCAGCTTTTGTGCTCCTGAGATGCTGCTTGGCCTGCTGTGTTCATCCAGCCTCACATTTTATTATCCTCATTTTCAAATCTGTTTTCTCCTGTTACATATTTATCCAATTTATTCTCCCCAAGATAAACAGAGCTGATGTTTGTAAGAATACGTTAGTGACTCGCTGCCAAGTTTTATTTTCAGAGTTCTCACAAGAAAGGCATAGATACAGTTTAACAGTAATAACACTTAAAAATCTGTGTTCATGACTCAAGTTCAAAGTCCTCTGATGTTCTCCCATTGTATTGAAAGAAATTTTATTGTTACAGCTGCCTTGCTAGTTCAACATAAATGTCCCTTCATCCAGCTGCAAAACTGTCCTCATTACAAATAATAAATTTATATTTCGGAGGGTAATCGTTTGGTAAGCACCACATGAGATATTGCTTCTGCTGAGTCACTGAGTAAATGTTTTGCATGAAGGGATAATTTTAATGGCAATTTTGACTTTAGGCAATACTGTGAAAGAGGCGAGGGAGATTCAACCATCTATGTTAGATCTCACTTAATTTTTATTCCTGCTAAAGTGAATGCGTGAAAGATGGGCAAGCATTTGAACAGTAACAACACATTTATGGTATTTGAGAATTGGTGGATGGGAGTGGAGTTTGATACGGTCTTTAGGTTGAATGTGGGTTATCTGAGAAGTTGCTGACCTGTGGTTTTTAGAGAGAGGGTAATGGAACATGAAAATCATTAGCATTCCCAGATTGCAGGGGGGCCAAGATTGTGTCCAAAATAAAACAAAGAACTGCAGATACTGAAAATCTGAGGCAGAAAAACAGAAATTGCTGGGGAAAGTCAGAAGTTCTGAAGAAGGCTAACTGGGTGACACGGTGGCTCAGTGGTTAGCACTGCAGCCTCACAGTGCCAGGGACCCACGTTTGATTCCAGCCTCGGTAGATTGCCTGTGTGGAGTTTGCACATTCTCCCCATGTCTGTAAGGGTTCTCTCCGGGTGCTCCGGTTTCCTCCCACAGTCCAAAGATGTGCAGGCTAGGTGGATCAGCCATGCTAAATTGCCCATAGTGTTCAGGGGTGTGAGGGTTACAGGGGGATGGGTCTGGGTGGGATGCTCCAAGTGGCGGTGTGGACTTGTTGGGCCGAAGGCCCTGTTTCCACACTGTAGGGAATCTAATCTAATCTTCAAAATGTTAACTCTGCTTTCTCTCCACAGATGCTGTCAGACCTGCTGAGTTTCGCCATCAATTTATGTTCTTGTTTCATATTTCCAGCATCTGCCGTTCTTTGTGTTCTTAAATTGATACATTGGGTGAGCAGGTGTTCAGTAGGAGTGGAACAGCAAATAAGTTTGCAAACAGGAAGATAAAGCAGACAGGGCAGCATTGTGAGATAACAAGGTGTAGAGCTGGAGGAACACAGCAGGTCAAGCAGCATCAGAGGAGCAGGAAAGCTGACGTTTTGGGTCTAGACCCTTCTTCAGAAATAGCAATGTTCTGACTCCCTTCCCATCATAGACCTCTATCAAACTCTCAGCTTCTCATTACATTCAGTACAGACCCATTGTTACAAAACAGAAGGTGAAACAATACGTGCCCACACAGGACCAGTGGAATTTGCACGAACAACGGTTCACCTCTGGCCAATGTTGACCTTTTTCTTGTCATTACTGCTAACTTCAATCTCACTGAGATGCCCATGTTCAATTTGCAAGCACCAATGGCATGTCACAAATCGCCATTGACCAGCATCTGACACTAAAGCACCTTCATTCTGCACGCGTAGCAAATAGATGATGAAATGGTTGGAGGTTAAATATAGCTGGATTTTGTACTGCTTCATATACTCCTGCTTCACTGTCCTG